>NC_030679.2:140244842-141728690 GCF_000004195.4 Xenopus tropicalis | reverse complement strand
TGTAAGGTGCCATAGACACTCACTATTTATTGGGCTGCTGGGGGGGCAGTTTGGGTCTCTGTGTACTGAAAATCAGGCCCAGACTGGCAATCTGTGGGTTCAGGCAAATGCCAGGGGGGCTGCTGTAAGGTGCTGTAGACATATTTATTGGACTGGTTGGGTTACGCCCAACTGGAGTAACCTGCTAGAAAGGGAGAAAGTAGCACCAGGTTCGGACTGGGATTTGAAATAGGTCCTGGCATTTCATGTACACAGATGCCAAATATGCCCCATTTTTGGCATCTGTGTAGATGAAATGCCAGGACCTATTTCGAATCCCAGTCCGAACCTGGTGCTACTTTCTCCCTTTCTAGCAGGTTACTCCAGTTGGGTACATAGTACAGATGAAATTAACCCCTACCTAGTATAAATAAATCTAAAGCAACTGGACTTGTTAAGTAATTATTGAAGACGTTTCACTACTCATCCGAGCAGCTTCTTCAGTCTCAAAGTAACCCCACAGCATTCACACCTCTGTGAGTTTCAGACGTTGTGCCATTGTGATTGGATTAGTGGAAGAGTATATATGCTGGGGACTTCCCATACCAGTCAGTTGAACTGAAGAAGCTGCTCGGATGAGTAGTGAAACATCTTCAATGATTACTAAACAAGTCCAGTTGCTTTAGATTTATTTATACTAGATATACCATGACCTGGATGAATGAAAATCTTCATAGTCATAAACTTGGGTCTATAAAATATAAGAAGATAAAAAAGAAAAGGTTTTTAAAGACTGTGAGCTCCACTGTTCATTACTTAGGTATGGTGGCCCATCTCCAGTTGTGTATAGGTATCTCCCAGTACGTACCATCATCTCTGTATGGGTAATAGGCGCGATCTCCTGGAACTGCCCGTTGGACATCTGTTTCACCAGTATGAGCCACTTGATTGCACCACAGAGTACATTGCGGTTAACGATTATTAAATCCTCAGCCATTGTAAACCCTTTTATAATGTAAGCATTGAGCCTAAATTGGGAATGAGGTGGGAAAGAAATAACATTAGCAATGAACCATGCACTCCTTATTCAAAAATACCATGGACCCAACCACAAGATCAAATGCACAGTAATGAATACCGGAAGAGATGCAAATAAAATGGCGGTATAAAGTGGATATCATTACAGAGACATGGCTAGATAAGTGTCATGACAGTAATTAAGAAAGGATATATGATTATTGGGAAGGGTAGGACAGATAGGCAAAAATGGATGTAAGTTGACACGGCCTATGGCAGGGCCCTTGTGCCACTGGCACTCACTAATGGTGGCCATACATGTTAATGTATGGGCTATATCGGGTGAATTTAGGCTAATTCGATCGAATTAGAATGCCGGTAATAGACGCAGTCGGTTTGGGGACAGCATCAACGAGCCGATGCGGTAAATTTTTTAACCTGCCCGATCGATATCTGCCCGATTTCAGG
Source organism: Xenopus tropicalis (assembly GCF_000004195.4). Taxonomy (NCBI): domain Eukaryota; kingdom Metazoa; phylum Chordata; class Amphibia; order Anura; family Pipidae; genus Xenopus; species Xenopus tropicalis. The sequence goes on along the minus strand of NC_030679.2, from coordinate 141,727,226 downwards.
CCCCTCGTTTGTCCCCCAAAACGGGCCGCTAAGCTGCCGAATCGGTCTAAGGGCCCAATATTGGCAGCTACAATCTGCCCATGTATGGGCACCTTAACTTGTGCAATTTTTGCCGTGTAGGACAGGGTACAAAGTACAATAAACATGCAGATAGTGCCCATTATTTGCACCCCACCCTGCGTATAGTAGGTGAGCCCCACAGTCGGCACAGGGAGAAGAGACTTACCAAACACTTGCTTCCCTGGCTGCTAGGGGCACAAAGGAGTTGTCTGCTTTACGATAAGAGAGTTGTTGGCCATAACCTGGAAATAGAGAGAGGGTAACATTTAGATAAATATCTGGGATGTTTCTAACATACCAGACACATCAACTACTTAATCCTTCTACCATTACACCAACAACTGGAATGGTGCCCATAAAAACCCTAAAAAGTAAAGTGACAAGATAGGTTTCCTCGTGTAACCATTAATTATGCCCAACCAGTCCCTCCTGCCTACCTTTGTTGGGACTAATGGGGGCTAGCCACAACCCACAGTCTACCTATGCAGCCCAATGAGCTGTGGGTTGTGACTAGCCCCCATTAGTCCCAACGAAGGTTGACCGATTGGGCAAAATGATTAACCCCAGTCATTACACATAGTTTAATCACCTTGTTTAATGTTCTTGATGGTTTCTCCTCTACGGTGCAGCCCAACTTGCTCCCATTGGTTGGTGGTATCCAGGTAGAGGGCAGCTATTACATTAGAGATCATTGTGACCATGTTCTGCTCTACAGAGCCTGAGGGCACCACAATCAAGGGACTGAGAGTGGCACCATCAATGGAACCTTCACTTGTTCGATCATCTAAGATTCCTAAATGTAAAACAAATGGGGGTTAGGGTTGAGATAAAAGAAAGGAACGGGCCCTAGAGGGGGCATTAGAGTTCGATTCAGTATTGTTTGTGATATGTACCTAGAGACTAGGGGTATACAAAATACTAGTCCATGGGCCTTGCCATTGTAATGCCGCTAACCATTGACACAATACACTGTTAGAACCCTGGTTGGTAGAAGCTCCAGGAAGCTCCAGGAGTTTACCCACAATTCTGTGGGAGTGGCAAAACGGAGGCAGGAGTAGCGATTACATTTACAAACCACTAAATCCACTAAAATGTGTGATGGATGTATATTGTGTAGTTGCTTATACCTACATTTATACTCCGGCTCCCACACAACAGAGAAACCCCTAATATCCCTATCCCTGTAATCTGTTCCTTCAGTAGCAATAAATACCATTTTTATAGGCTGAAATCCAGCTGCAAAACAGTTCTTCTATTTCTGTATCATTAGAAATCCTGGCAGGGGAGGAGGGACTAAAACATTGATGTTACACATTGTAACAACTTCCCCACAGCTTACAGGCAGCATGCAGGGACTACATAACCCACAATGCATTGCACTAGGATGTTCCTTATGGCACAGATCAGGATGATTGAGCAGAATGGGCACAATGAGGAATTTATTCACCTTGTAGGATGATCCTGGCATCAATATCTGTCCCAGCAACGATGCTGTTCAGGTTCAGTGCCTTAATTGTTATTTCCTGCACCCCATCTATAAAAAGAGTATATACTGTATATAAAACATTAAATAGAGCAAAAGAGGGAGGCGGCTCTTTTCAAGAAACAATAATATGTGGTTTATAGGAAAAGTGAATTTGTTTTTTCTTAAACAACTTGGTTTACTGAATGAAATCTGAATGCTTGCCTTTCCCTTCAGCCTCTGGGTTCAAAGTCATAGACGTTACTGTTTGGGTCATGCGCAGTCCTTCAGGCTGGGGTAGGAAGGGAAGGTGATAGTAAATGCCAGAGATCAGACATATTCGTTAAGTAAAGTACAGGTTTCATAGCTACACACTATGGAGAACTTCTCTTCTAATATCCTTATCATTTACAGTAGGGGGTACATTATCCCTTATAATACATGAGTGATACTCAGAGTTCCCTGTATAACTCAGCCTGTAGCCTTGTGCCTTTATATGGGCACAGAACCCCTCAGTGACTGCTAATATCCTTATCATTTACAGTAGGGGGTACATTATCCCTTATAATACATGAGTGATACTCAGAGTTCCCTGTATAACTCAGCCTGCAGCCTTGTGCCTTTATATGGGCACAGAACCCCTCGGTGACTGCTAATATCCTTATCATTTACAGTAGGGGGTACATTATCCCTTATAATACATGAGTGATACTCAGAGTTCCCTGTATAACTCAGCCTGCAGCCTTGTGCCTTTATATGGGGGGCACAGAACCCCTCGGTGACTGCTAATATCCTTATCATTTACAGTAGGGGGTACATTATCCCTTATAATACATGAGTGATACTCAGAGTTCCCTGTATAACTCAGCCTGCAGCCTTGTGCCTTTATATGGGCACAGAACCCCTCAGTGACTGCTAATATCCTTATCATTTACAGTAGGGGGTACATTATCCCTTATAATACATGAGTGATACTCAGAGTTCCCTGTATAACTCAGCCTGCAGCCTTGTGCCTTTATATGGGGGGCACAGAACCCCTCAGTGACTGCTAATATCCTTATCATTTACAGTAGGGGGTACATTATCCCTTATAATACATGAGTGATACTCAGAGTTCCCTGTATAACTCAGCCTGCAGCCTTGTGCCTTTATATGGGCACAGAACCCCTCAGTGACTGCTAATATCCTTATCATTTACAGTAAGGGGTACATTATCCCTTATAATACATGAGTGATACTCAGAGTTCCCTGTATAACTCAGCCTGCAGCCTTGTGCCTTTATATGGGGGGCACAGAACCCCTCAGTGACTGCTAATATCCTTATCATTTACAGTAGGGGGTACATTATCCCTTATAATACATGAGTGATACTCAGAGTTCCCTGTATAACTCAGCCTGCAGCCTTGTGCCTTTATATGGGCACAGAACCCCTCAGTGACTGCTAATATCCTTATCATTTACAGTAAGGGGTACATTATCCCTTATAATACATGAGTGATTTGGTACCAAGCTTACTCACCAGAACTTTCAGCCTTTTGCGGACACTGTCGGAAACATACATTCCATAGACAGCTGCCCTCACTTCTATATCATGCAGGCCGAGAGTAAGCGGCACAATAACGAATGGGACCACGGCAGAGGACTCGCCATCGACCCAAATGACCTGGTGGAAGTTCTTCTTATTTGTGGACAGACTGCAATATTCTGAATTGTGGGCCAGCTCCACTCGCACCTGTGCAGCCAATGAAATGACAGATGATTTTCCCATTGCCAATAATTCCAGTACGTTTTTTTTAACCAGCATATTCCTATTCTGCCTTAGTGACCTTCATTTTGTCTTCCTTGTGGTTGTAGATAACGGCTCGAATCTCCACTTGTTCGTTCCTTACAACCGAATGTGGCAGTTTCAAGTCGATAGAAAAATCCTTTGCCACCCTAATCTCATAGGGCGGAGCCACACACAGACCTGTGCATGGAAGAGAATTAAAATGGACATCTCAGTGATTAATATACTCTTTTTTTATCATGAACTCACTCATTGGCATTATGTAGAAAAGGCACATAAACACTTGCCGATCTTGCAGAAATATATTTTGAAAGGAAGCCATGATGACCAATGCCCGGCCTCCCTTAGGCTCACAGTGTCATTCAACCCCTCCCCGCCCAGTTTCTGCTTTCCATAGTGGGAGGAGCCCAGTTTTATAAGGCTTTTTTCACGTTTAGGAATTGGGAAAATAAAGGACAAGTTACCTTTGGTGTCAGATAAACTCACAGCCAAAACTTCCCAGGTGGTGATGGAATCTTTCAAAAACACATTTAAGATCTTGGTGGAGATGCTGTGGGGATAACAGAGCAGTCAGTTGATGTATTCAGAGTGGAAATAAAAGCCATGGTTGTGCCAATAATTGACAGAAATAGAGATACCACTGGGATTGAGTCCCTCGGTTGAAGTGTTATAAATTGCTATCATGGGTTTGCCATTGTTTTGGTTATAAATAGGGATGTACCGAATCCTCAGTACTCTGAATCCTAATTAGGCTTTGGAAGGGTTAAATGTCAAAAATTTTCAGCTTCTGTGTTTACATGACAAAAAGTCACATGATTTTTAGGATTCAGTTTCGGTTCATCCAGGAGCATGGGTTCAAATCCTGGATTCAGAGTATCCCTAGTTATAAATGTATGAGTTTCAGGCCTTATGTACAGGGTATATGCTATGTATGGGGTATATGCTATATGGGGGGTACATGCTATGTATGGGGGTATATGCTATGTATGGGGTATATACTATGTATGGGGTATATGCTATGTATGGGGGTATATGCTATGTATGGGGTATATGCTATGTATGGGGTATATACTATGTATGGGGTATATGCTATGTATGGGGTATATACTATGTATGGGGTATATGCTATGTATGGGGTATATACTATGTATGGGGTATATGCTATGTATGGGGGTATATGCTATGTATGGGGTATATGCTATGTATGGGGTATATACTATGTATGGGGTATATACTATGTATGGGGTATGTGCTATGTATGGAGTATATGCTATTTATGGGGTATATGCTATGTATGGGGTATATACTATGTATGGGGTATATGCTATGTATGGGGGTATATGCTATGTATGGGCTATATGCTATGTATGGGGTATATGCTATGTATGGGGTATATGCTATATATGGGGTATATGCTATGTATGGGGGTATATGCTATATATGGGGTATATGCTATGTATAGGGTATGTGCTATGTATGGGGTATATACTATGTATGGGGTATATGCTATGTATGGGGTATATACTATGTATGGGGTATATGCTATGTATGGGGGTATATGCTATGTATGGGCTATATGCTATGTATGGGGTATATGCTATGTATGGGGTATATGCTATATATGGGGTATATGCTATGTATGGGGTATATGCTATGGATGGGGTATATACTATGTATGGGGTATGTGCTATGTATGGGGTATATGCTATGTATGGGGGTATATGCTATATATGGGGTATATGCTATGTATGGGGTATATACTATGTATGGGGTATATACTATGTATGGGGTATATGCTATGTATGGGGGTATATGCTATATATGGGGTATATGCTATGTATGGGGTATATACTATGTATGGGGTATATACTATGTATGGGGTATATGCTATGTATGGGGTATATGCTATATATGGGGTATATGCTATGTATGGGGTATATACTATGTATGGGGTATATGCTATGTATGGGGTATATACTATGTATGGGGTATATGCTATGTATGGGGTATATACTATGTATGGGGTATATGCTATGTATGGGGGTATATGCTATGTATGGGGTATATGCTATGTATGGGGTATATGCTATGTATGGGGTATATGCTATGTATGGGGTATATGCTATGTATGGGGTATATACTATGTATGGGGTATATGCTATGTATGGGGTATATGCTATATGGGGGGTACATGCTATGTATGGGGGTATATGCTATGTATGGGGGTATATGCTATGTATGCGGTATATGCTATGTATGGGGTATATGCTATGTATGGGGTATATGCTATATATGGGGTATATGCTATGTATGGGGTATATGCTATATGGGGGGTACATGCTATGTATGGGGGTATATGCTATGTATGGGGGTATATGCTATGTATGGGGTATATGCTATGTATGGGGTATATGCTATGTATGGGGTATATGCTATGCATGGGGTATATGCTATGTATGGGGGCATATGCTATGTATGGGGTATATGCTATGTATGGGGGTATATGCTATGTATGGGGCATATGCTATGTATGGGGTATATGCTATGTATGGGGTATATGCTATGTATGGGGTATATGCTATGTATGGGGGCATATGCTATGTATGGGGTATATGCTATGTGTGGGGTATATGCTATGTATGGGGTATATGCTATGTATGGGGTATATGCTATGTATGGGGTATATGCTATGTATGGGGTATATGCTATGTATGGGGTATATGCTATGTATGGGGTATATGCTATGTATGGGGTATATGCTATGTATGGGAGTATATGCTATGTATGGGGTATATGCTATGTATGGGAGTATATGCTATGTATGGGGTATATGCTATGTATGGGGTATATGCTATGTATGGGGTATATGCTATGTATGGGAGTATATGCTATGTATGGGGTATATGCTATGTATGGGAGTATATGCTATGTATGGGGTATATGCTATGTATGGGGTATATGCTATGTATGGGAGTATATGCTATGTATGGGGTATATGCTATGTGTGGGGTATATGCTATGTATGGGGTATATGCTATGTATGCGGTATATGCTATGTATGGGGGTATATGCTATGTATGGGGTATATGCTATGTATGGGGTATATGCTATGTATGGGGTATATGCTATGTATGGGGTATATGCTATGTATGGGGTATATGCTATGTATGGGGTATATGCTATGTATGGGGTATATGCTATGTATGCGGTATATGCTATGTATGGGGTATATGCTATGTATGGGGTATATGATATGTATGGGGTATATGCTATGTATGGGGGTATATGCTATGTATGCGGTATATGCTATGTATGGGGGTATATGCTATGTATGGGGTATATGCTATGTATGGGGTATATGCTATGTATGGGGTATATGCTATGTATGGGGTATATGCTATGTATGGGGTATATGCTATGTATGGGGTATATGCTATGTATGGGGTATATGCTATGTATGGGGTATATGCTATGTATGGGGTATGTGCTATGTATGCGGTATATGCTATGTATTGGGGTATATGCTATGTATGGGGTATATGCTATGTATGGGGTATATGCTATGTATGGGGTATATGCTATGTATGGGGTATGTGCTATGTATGGGGTATATGCTATGTATGGGGTATATGCTATGTATGGGGTATATGCTATGTATGGGGTATATGCTATGCATGCAAATTTTGTTGCCCAAAAACAATCTTCCAATGGGGAAACACAGAAATTCACCCCAAATCCATGCTTGGGGAATTATTTCCCCCACCACTACTTGTTGTGCACACCTGGAGGGTGAGGCCAAGGGAGAAATATAAACACTTACCCGTAAGTGTCTGGCTTCTCTGGCATTTGTTCCATTCTCCAATACCAGCTCTCTGGAAATTCCACCCTGGGCCAAAATTCATTTATATATTGGTCATCGTCCCCCTCATCTGGAGACACAAACTGTTATCAACCGACCTATTCAGGGTCAATATCTGATGTTTCTGAACGATGACCTCCTTGAACCATAAGTACAAGCACATATAACACAGACAAAGATGCTCTCTGGTTCTTACTCTTAAAATAATATGAACTATAACTCTCAGCAGCACAGCCTGGCCTCTCCACTAATGTTCCACCTGGTGCTTAGTATTAGATGAGGGATCGGCGCCCTCCAAGGTGGTCCCAAAATTGGTCAGGCAGAGGGAGCACCGGCAAGGGTCAGGTCTGGGCCGCCGAGGCCCACCGGGATTTTTCCCAGTGCCGGTGTCCCAGCGGTCCAGTCCGACCTTGGATAGACATGTCTGAGGAAGGGTCATTCCCGAAACGTTACACAACTCAACCGGCGTTTTTTCTCACTCCGGTTACATTAAAGGCAAAGGGCGTTTTTTCCCACAACCTACCGAGCAACTTTTTTATTTTTTATGTGCAACTTTTTTCTCCGAATACATTAACGTCAATGGGTGTTTTATCTTGGTGAATTTTTTTTGCCCAGCTAATTTTCATGAAACAATTTGCCAATGGTGAAATAGGGAATTTCTCTGCGGGCCCAAGGAAAGTCTCCCATAGGGCTCAATGGCACTCTGCAGCTCCAACCCGGCCCAAGGAAAGTCTCCCATAGGGCTCAATGGCACTCTGCAGCTCCAACCCGGCCCAAGGAAAGCCTCCCATAGGGCTCAATGGCACTCTGCAGCTCCAACCCGGCCCAAGGAAAGTCTCCCATAGGGCTCAATGGCACTCTGCAGCTCCAACCCGGCCCAAGGAAAGTCTCCCATAGGGCTCAATGGCACTCTGCAGCTCCAACCCGGCCCAAGGAAAGTCTCCCATAGGGCTCAATGGCACTCTGCAGCTCCAACCCGGCCCAAGGAAAGTCTCCCATAGGGCTCAATGGCACTCTGCAGCTCCAACCCGGCCCAAGGAAAGTCTCCCATAGGGCTCAATGGCACTCTGCAGCTCCAACCCAGCCCAAGGAAAGTCTCCCATAGGGCTCAATGGCACTCTGCAGCCCCAACCCGGCCCAAGGAAAGTCTCCCATAGGGCTCAATGGCACTCTGCAGCTCCAACCCGGCCCAAGGAAAGTCTCCCATAGGGCTCAATGGCACTCTGCAGCTCCAACCCAGCCCAAGGAAAGTCTCCCATAGGGCTCAATGGCACTCTGCAGCTCCAACCCGGCCCAAGGAAAGTCTCCCATAGGGCTCAATGGCACTCTGCAGCTCCAACCCGGCCCAAGGAAAGTCTCCCATAGGGCTCAATGGCACTCTGCAGCTCCAACCTGGCCCAAGGAAAGTCTCCCATAGGGCTCAATGGCACTCTGCAGCTCCAACCCGGCCCAAGGAAAGTCTCCCATAGGGCTCAATGGCACTCTGCAGCTCCAACCCGGCCCAAGGAAAGCCTCCCATAGGGCTCAATGGCACTCTGCAGCTCCAACCCGGCCCAAGGAAAGTCTCCCATAGGGCTCAATGGCCCTCTGCAGCTCCAACCCGGCCCAAGGAAAGTCTCCCATAGGGCTCAATGGCACTCTGCAGCTCCAACCCGGCCCAAGGAAAGTCTCCCATAGGGCTCAATGGCACTCTGCAGCTCCAACCCGGCCCAAGGAAAGTCTCCCATAGGGCTCAATGGCACTCTGCAGCTCCAACCCGGCCCAAGGAAAGTCTCCCATAGGGCTCAATGGCACTCTGCAGCTCCAACCCGGCCCAAGGAAAGTCTCCCATAGGTCTCAATGGCACTCTGCAGCTCCAACCCGGCCCAAGGAAAGTCTCCCATAGGGCTCAATGGCACTCTGCAGCTCCAACCCGGCCCAAGGAAAGTCTCCCATAGGGCTCAATGGCACTCTGCAGCTCCAACCTGGCCCAAGGAAAGTCTACCATGGAAGTTAACGAAAACCATGAAAAAGTCATGGAATTTTAACGATATTATCATGGACATAATGAAAAGTTCTAGAAATTAGAAAAAATATGAGTTTTTCTCAAAAAAACTAAATCGTGGTTTAATGAATGGGCCCCAAAAACGCGAATTAAAAAACATCTTCTTCACTACATCTTACCATATTCTGCAGAGCGTCTTCTGCGCAGGGAATGAGTCTGGCACTTCCACTCTAAGGGCAAATAAGGAACATATTCAGTTATAGCTCCAATGGATTCAAGGGGCTTCTCACTTGCAAGGCAGAGACTGACCCAACTGATCTACAGCAACAAAAAGTAAAGGGCCAAATCATATAATGATATATTTGTAGCTTCCATATTGGGGCTGGTAATGATGTAAGGGGACGGGGTAATGATGTAAAGGTACAAAGCTATAATACAAGGACGGAAGGATGGAGGCGAGTGTGGCAAGTAGGGGCTAGAAGAAGAGTTCATCCAGACACCCATTAGAATGTTTTTGCACACCCTAGGGTCAAACAATAGCTTTAAAACAGCAGGCATTAGGAGTCATAGATGAAACACTACCCACCAATACGGGCTACGCATGCAAAAAATTAGTCATTATGCACTGGAGATGGTTGGTGGATGGAGCTCTTCCTCTCATTAAATTAATATACGAGACGAGGGGGGCATACGTCAAGTTTGACAAGATCTGGGGAGACTGGTGCAACGGTTTCATATCTTGTTGTTTTGTGGTGTTGTAAAATCAATAGAAAAAAAACAGCAGGTATAAGCGCCTTCGGTTCAGGGACTGCATCAATGAGCCAACGCCGTCCCCGACCCAATGGGAAAATCAAACCAGCCCTGATCGAGATCTAGCCAAATTCAGGTCAGATGTCGCTCAGGGAGGCCCATCATTGATGCCCATAGACAGGTAGATAAGCTGCTGTATCGGTCTAAAGGACCAATATCGGCAGCTGAAATCTGCCCAGGTATGGCCACCTTAACTCATAGGACAAGGCCCTCAGGCTGCATGTTTTGGTGCCTGGGCATTTTGTAGCTTTGTGGACAGGGGACAAAACAATCAAAATGCCCCCATTTACTTCAATGGCAAGTATCATCACCTGTCTTGCCAGTGTACTTGCTTTCTCATCTGACACCCACCAACTGAGCCACAGGTTGTTGTAGGGAATCACTCAGTGTGCCATTGCCCGACAATTATTGTTGTGCCCTTTTTCCAAAAATATATAGGGCCTGATTCACTAAAGTGCAATAAAAATTATCGCCTGCTTTTTTGCGGTAAAAAAGACGCGATAATTTGCGCACGATTCACCATAGTATTATCGCGTGTGATAAATCGCCATTTTCGCATGGGTTATTTCTCGCGCTAGTTTTACCGCATGCGTTAATTTCCGCGCTGAAAAGAATACGATCGCATGATTCACTATAACTTTTGCACTCTAAATATCGCATTCGGCTATGCGAAAATTAATACCTACTACAGGCAGGCGAAAAATTATAGAAAAGTACAGTAAATGAGTTTTTGCAATAAAATATGGATTTACAGTGTTATTTATTCAAGTCTGTGTTTCCCCCAGAGTGACGCAGCCGCCAGTTTGCAGCGAAATGTTCATTTTTAATACAGTAATTTTCTGCAAGTATTGGCGTGTATGGCTAACATGGCGTGCGTTCATTTGCGCAACTATTTATATTTGGCTACAAGTGATGAAATGCTTCGCCAGGCATGGATTCGCAGCGAATTTTATGACGTGCGTTGAATTTTTTCACGGCGGATTTTTTCATGCGTTTCGCAAAACAATCCGCCAATGGCAAAACGCATGAAAAAATTCGCCACGCAAAAATTCACCGCACATCCAAAAATTGATACAAGTGTCAAAAAATAATAGTCACGGGCAACAATTTTTTTGCCCGCACAACATTTTTGCCGTTTCGTGGATCTTTCGAAAGATTTGCTAATTTTTCACTAAAGAAACCAGAACACATTTGCTCATCACTAGTGGCTACTATTTATAAGCATCTACTATTTATATGCTACTATTTATATGCTACCATTTATATGCTACTATTTATATGCTACTATTTATATGCTACCATTTATATGCTACCATTTATATGCTACTATTTATATGCTACCATTTATATGTGGCTACCATTTATATACACCATTTATATGCGGCGACAATTTTTATACACTATTTCTATGCTACCATTCATATGCGGCGACTATTCGCGTAATTTAGCGCATGTACCGGCAAATACCGCATTGAAATAGTCTTCGCGAGTTAAATAACGCATGCAATATCGCGCGTAAAAAAGTGCAAGTATGCTTATAGTGAATCGTGCGAAAAATCGGTAAAAATTTTAGCGCACACTAAAAATAGCACACGTTTTATCACCCTTTAGTGAATCAGGCCCATAGTTTCATGGTAAACAGACAGAGGCATTTAACAGTCACCTGATCTTTGTGGGGTAGTAAACCTGTCGCTTGTCTGTACAGCGAGCCCAGCATCAAAGAAAACCCCCGCACTGTCAGCGCCGCCTCCGGGAGTGCAACCAATATCCCCCTTCTCCACTGTGTCCCATATCTGCACAATGGGTTGAATGGAAAAGGTGTAAAATAGGAGGACAAAACTGGAGAGAAGGTGGCTCGCAACTGCCAGGGAGTAGAATAAAACTGAGTAGATATAAGTCCATGAAACAACCAAGAAGTCAGAATTAGAGATGTAGCGAACTGTTCGCCGGAGAACTAATTCGCACGAAAATCGGGTGTTCGCAAGTTCGCGAACTTTTAGCGATGTTCGCAATTTTGGGTTCGCCTTAGCTGGAGCCAAATTTTGACCTCTCACCCCAGAGCCAGCAGATACATGGCAGCCAATCAGGCAGCTCTCCCTCCTGGACCACCCCCGGACCACTCCCTTCCATATATAAACCGAAGCCCAGCAGCCATTTTACATTCTGCCTGTGTGTGCTTGTTGAGTAAGCATAGGGAGAGAGCTGTGCAGGGGTTTGAGGGACAGTTTAGGTAGCTTTGCTGACTAGTAATCTACTTTCTACTGCTCTGTATGTAGCTGCTGGGGACAGCTGTCCTGCTGATCTCATCTGCTGTAACCCAATAGTCCTTGTAAAAGCAGTTTATTACACAAGTTTAGAAATGTAGTGTGATTTCTGCCCTTTACAGCACAAAACGCAACGTTGTGTCAACAACGTATTTTTCAGAGAATTTTTTGCCCTTGATCCCCCTCCTGCATGCCACTGTCCAGGTCGTGGCACCCTTTAAACAACTTTAAAATCAGTTTTCTGGCCAGAAATGGCTTTTCTAGGTTTTAAAGTTCGCCTTCTCATTGAAGTCTATGGGGTTCGCAAAGTTCGCAAAAGTTCGCACTTTTTGGCAGAAGTTCGCGAACGGGTTTGCAAACTTTTTTTCTGAGGTTCGCTACATCCCTAGTCAGAATCCCATCCAAACAGTAGAGGGACAATCTGTGAAACTAAGCACGGGTCAAAGAGAGAATCCATGGCAGAGGTTCTGATTCAGAAAACAGAAGGGTGAGGGTGAGACTGGTGCAACATCATATACATGTATTTTTATTTTCTTACCTTACTCTGAGTGATCCTATGCTTCTTGTTCTCCACAAAGACGCCTTGATCCACAGCCACCAACACCACCTTGGCCTTGGGCTCAGCTCTGAGCTTCAGCTTTATGGGAAGACCTGGTCTTTGGACCTCATTATCTTTATCCTTGTAGCCTGTCACCCCCAACTAAGTAATGAAATTAGAGTGTTGATGCATTGTGACGTTGATCTGCTCAGGACTGACCCAATAGAGTCATAGACAAAAACAACTAAGGTCTTAAAACACAAGTTATGAGAATTTATGCCACATAATTGTTGGTTAGATTATTAACATGACCGGTGAACGTTAGTGAGTCTAACTGGGGAAGACTCATGCCTTCAATATACATATAAAATATTGATTAATAGTGAATTAATTGCTAATAAGTAACACAAAGGGGCTGATTTACTAATCCACGAATGGATCGAAAGCATCCGAATTCGTTTTTTTTGTAATGATCGGTATTTTGAGATTTTTTCGTCGCCGTCGCGACTTGTTCGTAATTTGACGCAACTTTTTCGTAGCCGTCGCGAAAAAAAAATCGGAAAGGTTTGCGCACCGTTCACTAGCGCTCAATACGAAAAAGTCGCGCCAATTCGCGCAAGTCGTAACGACTACGAAAAAGTCGCGACAATTGGCGCAAGTCGTAACGGCTACGAAAAAGTCGTGACAATTCACGAAAAAGTCGCAACGGCGACGAAAAAATCACAAAAGATACGAAAAAGTCGCAAAATGTTCGTTTCCAATCCGAATTTTTCCCATTCGGATTCGTGGATTAGTAAATCAGCCCCAAAATGTAGATAATAGATAACTGATATTAATCAGTTGGGCATAATTACATATGATCATTTACAAATGGGTTTTTGCCAGTACTTGATTTTTCTGATATTGTTTGTCGCAAAATTCCAGTGTTTCGAAAAATTTCCCCCAAAAATTCGAGTTTTTAGAAAACTCGGGATTTATTAATGTTTTAACTTTTTTTTTGTAAAAAAAAATTTGTTTAATCTGTCGAGTCCCATTAGGATTAGAATAGTAGAGGAATAGAATAGTCAGTGACTGCCTGTCCTTGGCACATTTTCAAGGAGAAGTTAATCCCCTCATTATTTTCTGTTTCACCCAGTTTCAATGAGAAATGAATCCCCTCATTGTTTTCTGTTTCACCCAGTTTCAGGGAGAAGTTATTCCTTGTATTATTTTCTGTTTCACCCAGTTTCAAGGGGAAGTAAACCCCTCATTATTTTCTGTTTCACCCAGTTTCAAGGAGAAGTTATTCCTTGTATTATTTTCTGTTTCACCCAGTTTCAAGGGGAAGTAAACCCCTCATTATTTTCTGTTTCACCCAGTTTCAGGGAGAAGTTATTCCTTGTATTATTTTCTGTTTCACCCAGTTTCAAGGGGAAGTTATTCCTTGTATTATTTTCTGTTTCACCCAGTTTCAAGGGGAAGTAAACCCCTCATTATTTTCTGTTTCACCCAGTTTCAAGGAGAAGTTATTCCTTGTATTATTTTCTGTTTCACCCAGTTTCAAGGGGAAGTAAACCCCTTATTATTTTCTGTTTCACACAGTTTCAAGGAGAAGTTATTCCTTGTATTATTTTCTGTTTCACCCAGTTTCAAGGGGAAGTAAACCCCTCATTATTTTCTGTTTCACCCAGTTTCAAGGAGAAGTTATTCCTTGTATTATTTTCTGTTTCACCCAGTTTCAAGGGGAAGTGAACCCCCTCATTATTTTCTGTTTCACCCAGTTTCAAGGAGAAGTTATTCCTTGTATTATTTTCTGTTTCACCCAGTTTCAATGGGAAGTGAACCCCTCATTATTTTCTGTTTCACCCAGTTTCAAGGAGAAGTTATTCCTTGTATTATTTTCTGTTTCACCCAGTTTCAAGGGGAAGTAAACCCCTTATTATTTTCTGTTTCACACAGTTTCAAGGAGAAGTTATTCCTTGTATTATTTTCTGTTTCACCCAGTTTCAAGGGGAAGTAAACCCCTTATTATTTTCTGTTTCACACAGTTTCAAGGAGAAGTTATTCCTTGTATTATTTTCTGTTTCACCCAGTTTCAATGGGAAGTGAACCCCTCATTATTTTCTGTTTCAGCCAGTTTCAAGGAGAAGTTATTCCTTGTATTATTTTCTGTTTCACCCAGTTTCAAGGGGAAGTGAACCCCCTCATTATTTTCTGTTTCACCCAGTTTCAAGGAGAAGTTATTCCTTGTATTATTTTCTGTTTCACCCAGTTTCAAGGGGAAGTGAACCCCCTCATTATTTTCTGTTTCACCCAGTTTCAAGGAGAAGTTATTCCTTGTATTATTTTCTGTTTCACCCAGTTTCAAGGGGAAGTAAACCCCTCATTATTTTCTGTTTCACACAGTTTCAAGGAGAAGTTATTCCTTGTATTATTTTCTGTTTCACCCAGTTTCAAGGGGAAGTGAACCCCCTCATTATTTTCTGTTTCACTCAGTTTCAAGGAGAAGTTATTCCTTGTATTATTTTCTGTTTCACCCAGTTTCAAGGGGAAGTAAACCCCTCATTATTTTCTGTTTCACACAGTTTCAAGGAGAAGTTATTCCTTGTATTATTTTCTGTTTCACCCAGTTTCAATGGGAAGTGAACCCCTCATTATTTTCTGTTTCACCCAGTTTCAAGGAGAAGTTATTCCTTGTATTATTTTCTGTTTCACCCAGTTTCAAGGGGAAGTGAACCCCTCATTATTTTCTGTTTCACCCAGTTTCAAGGAGAAGTTATTCCTTGTATTATTTTCTGTTTCACCCAGTTTCAAGGGGAAGTAAACCCCTTATTATTTTCTGTTTCACACAGTTTCAAGGATAAGTTATTCCTTGTATTATTTTCTGTTTCACCCAGTTTCAAGGGGAAGTTAATCCCCTCATTATTTTCTGTTTCACCCAGTTTCAAGGGGAACGTAACTCCCTCATTATTTTCTGTTTCACCCAGTTTCAAGGGGAAGTTAACCCCATCATTATTTTCTGTTTCACCCAGTTTCAAGGGGAAGTTAACCCCCTCATTATTTTCTGTTTCACCCAGTTTCAAGGGGAAGTTAACCCCATCATTATTTTCTGTTTCACCCAGTTTCAAGGGGAAGTTAATCCCATCATTATTTTCTGTTTCACCCAGTTTCAAGGGGAAGTTAATCCCATCATTATTTTCTGTTTCACCCAGTTTCAAGGGGAAGTTAACCCCTCATTATTTTCTGTTTCACCCAGTTTCAAGGGGAAGTTAACCCCCTCATTATTTTCTGTTTCACCCAGTTTCAAGGGGAAGTTAACCCCATCATTATTTTCTGTTTCACCCAGTTTCAAGGAGAAGTTATTCCTTGTATTATTTTCTGTTTCACCCAGTTTCAAGGGGAAGTGAACCCCTCATTATTTTCTGTTTCACCCAGTTTCAAGGAGAAGTTATTCCTTGTATTATTTTCTGTTTCACCCAGTTTCAAGGGGAAGTAAACCCCTTATTATTTTCTGTTTCACACAGTTTCAAGGATAAGTTATTCCTTGTATTATTTTCTGTTTCACCCAGTTTCAAGGGGAAGTTAATCCCCTCATTATTTTCTGTTTCACCCAGTTTCAAGGGGAACGTAACTCCCTCATTATTTTCTGTTTCACCCAGTTTCAAGGGGAAGTTAACCCCATCATTATTTTCTGTTTCACCCAGTTTCAAGGGGAAGTTAACCCCCTCATTATTTTCTGTTTCACCCAGTTTCAAGGGGAAGTTAACCCCATCATTATTTTCTGTTTCACCCAGTTTCAAGGGGAAGTTAATCCCATCATTATTTTCTGTTTCACCCAGTTTCAAGGGGAAGTTAATCCCATCATTATTTTCTGTTTCACCCAGTTTCAAGGGGAAGTTAACCCCTCATTATTTTCTGTTTCACCCAGTTTCAAGGGGAAGTTAACCCCTCATTATTTTCTGTTTCACCCAGTTTCAAGGAGAAGTTCGAGCGAAACTTAAACACATTATTGTTTTCCAAGAATGAGCGCCAATGCTCCTAAAAAGTTTAATTTGAATTTATTCCATGTCAATTTTTTACGATTTTTTTTTTAAGTTTTGAAATAGTTTGTCTTCTTTTTCTGCCTTTTTCCATCTTTCAGATGAGGGGGCAGCCAAAAAGCTATTGGTCTGTGAAGTAACACTATGTGATAGTTGGTGCGTCAATCAGAGGCTCAGCTGTAAATGAGTTTTAGCATTTTTTTTCTTCTTCTAGCATTTTTTTGTATCTTAACTTGTTTTAGACCTTACCGTGCCCATGCAGGTATCTACCACTTCCACCCAGACAGAGTCAGACACAATATCACGCCCTTTGGTTGTTGTCACCGCGTAATAGGCCACAATACGGAAAGATGGTAGGTAGTCCTCAGTGACCCTCAGAAACATGGCGACTGTAGTCTGACCAGGTTGCCGTGGCTGCCTGCCCACCTTAATTATTCTCCCCCTGCTCATAATCTGGAAGAAAACCAATATAAATAGAGTTAAATGAACACAATGGGATAGGGGTCAAACATTTTGTATAATAAATATAGTGGCAATAGGTTGGCATTGGCTGGAAAATTTGCCATTCCTGAACCAAAGAGCAGTTTATTGCCCCATGCATTGGGTTAGAATTAGGGATGAGCGAATCTGTCCCGTTTCGCTTCGCCGAAAAATTTGCGAATCTTTCAAAAGAAAAATTTGCGAAGTGGCGAAAATGACGCCCGCGACTATTCTTTTGATGCGCGACTATTTATTTTGACGCCGCGACTATTCTTTTGACGCACGACTATTTATTTTGACACCGCGACTATTCTTTTGATGCGCGACTATTTATTCTGACACCCGCAGCTTTTCTGTGATGCCTGTGACTATTTATTTTGACGCCGCGACTATTCTTTTGACACGTGACTATTTGTTTTGACGCCGCAACTATTTATTTTGACGCTGTGACTATTCTTTTGACGCACGACTATTTATTTTGATGCCACGACTATTCTTTGACTCATTCGACTATTCTTTGACCCCCGCGACTATTTATTTTGATGCCACGACTATTCTTTGACTCATTCGACTATTCTTTGACCCCCGCGACTATTTATTTTGATGCCACGACTATTCTTTGACTCATTCGACTATTTTTTGATGCCGCGACTATTTGTTTTTATGCCGCCACTATTCTTTTGATGCGCGACTATTTATTTTGACGCCGCAACTATCCTTTAAAGCCTGCGACTATTTTTTTGACTCACGACTATTTGTTTTGATGCCGCGACTATTTATTTTGATGCTGCAACTATTTATTTTGATGCCGCGACTATTTATTTTGATGCCGCAACTATTCTTTGACGCCCGCGACTATTTATTTGACGCCGCGACTTTTCTTTTGACGCGCGACTATTTATTTTGACGCTCGCGACTATTTTTGGACGAGTCGCGAATCCATGCTTGGCGAAAAATTTCGCCCATCACTAGTCAGAATGACTGTATCAACCTCAATGTGAAACGTTCATGGGGCAGAGGGGCAAATGTACAAGCTGGAACAAGCTGCTTTGGCCCGCCTTGATGGTGAAATGGCCGACGTAATTGTTTTCAGATATTAAAATGTTGCAGTTGGTCACCTACTTACCAAATAGGTAAAATGTTGGATTTGGCTCTGGAGACTTGGGTCACTGTTACGGGTGGTAAAACTGATGATGATATGTTCTCCGGGTTTAATGGTAGATCCAGCAATGCCGATGTGAAGATAGTTCCCTGACCCATACGCGGTATGGTAAGACTTAGCGGTCAGGGTTGCAGATGCTTGGTACTGGGCTGGATAATCCCCCTGGTTTGTTCTCACCTGCAGCACAAAAGTACATATTTATAGCTTTATCCACTGCTAGATTTTCAGACCAAAGTATAAGCCTTGTAATAAGTCAGTGTCTTTATTTTGATATTTGACAGGCCAAATGCATTTCAGCCCATTCATAAAGCCAAAACTCACTTTGTTGAGGCATAACCCCAATTACACTTGAATAAATGTAATATTTCACTGGGAGAAAATGGGTAACTTAGTTTATTGCTGTATTAATACAATCTATAACTGGGTCCCTGTTAGGGACATATCTCCTGCATTTACAGTAATTGGTGAAGGGAACAATATTTTCTGGAATGCTGGATGGTAAACCTTCCTAATAATTGTGACTTTTGAGTTTTATATGAATGTATCACCCAACATAATCTCAAGCTGCAGGCATACCTTCAGTTGTCTCAATAGTGCCCTTAAGTCTCCCCATATTTCTCCCGTTCAGATGATCAGAAGCCTCATAGGAAAAAAAATGCTGAGCTGTGTAAAGAAAGTTCCCATAATGCCTCACTCCTGCACCAAGACCAAGACCAAGGGGCTGATTTACTAATCCACGAATCCGAATCCTGAATGGGAAAAACTCGGATTGGAAACGAACATTTTGCGACTTTTTCGTATTTTTTTGCGATTTTTTCGTTGCCGTCGCGACTTTTCTGTGAATTGTTGCGACTTTTTCGTAGCCGTTACGACTTGCTCAAATTGTCGCGACTTTTTCGTAGCCGTTACGACTTGCGCGAATTGTCGCAGCTTTTTCGTATTGAGCGCTAGTAAACGCCGGGCAAACCTTTCCGATTTTTTCGCAATGGCTACGAAAAAGTTGCGACAATTCACGCAAGTCGTAACGGCTACGAAAACGTCACAAGAATTTACAAAAAAGTTGCGACGGCAGCGAAAAAATCGCAAAATGCTGATCATTACGAAAAAAACTCATTCGGACGCTTTCGATCCGTTCGTGGATTAGTAAATCGGCCTCCAAGTGTACATGCTCAGTTAGTAAGACTATGAGGAAACTTCCTGCTGATTGGCTCAGATCCACATTCTTGAGGGAGGGGAAAGAGCAGAGAGCTGCGTGTCTCTGGCACAGGAAAACAAAGAGACAACAAATCCTGTTTCTTTTGATCGAGAACTCGGTGCAGCGTTTCTGTGAGTTCTTATGGCTGTATTTACATAGCCCTTTCTGATAAAGCTTACTGAGTTTTTACCTTTCTTTCTCCTTTAAAAGTATCTTCATGCATGTGGGATAAAGAGGGTTAAAGAGTGATAGTAAAAGGTGGTTGTGGAAGCAGAAGTGCCTGCTGGTTATATAGGCTGACCCTTGGCTTTTGCCCAATATCAACTGCCTGCTAGTGATGAGCGAATCTGTCCTGTTTCACTTGCCTGACAATATAGCAAAATGGCAAATGTTTTATGAAATGCAGGCAATTTTTTATAATGCGCAAAACTTTTTTGAGGCAACCATGACTTTTTTTTTATGCAACGACAACGTATTTTGACACGAATCCGCATCTGGAACACAGAGCACTTATGGGACTTAAATTATGTGCAAAAATATAATGGTGTTAGTCTGGGATCCCCAACCTTTGTTACTCATGAGCCACAGTCAAAGGTAAAAAGACTTGGAGAGCAACACAAGCACCATAAAAGTTCATGGAGGAGCCAAATAAGGGCTGTGATTGGCTATTAGGGGCCTCTATGCACCCTATCAGCTTACAGGGGCTTTATTTGGTAGGAAATCTTGTTTTTATTCAACCAAAACTTGCCCCCAAGTCAGGAATTCAAAAATAACTCCCTGGTTTGGGAGCACTGAGAGCAACATCCAATGAGTTGGGGAGCAACATGTTGCCCCTGAGTCACTGGTTGGGGACCACTGGACTGTAAGTCAACGTTTCAATCTTGATAAAGGTCCTTTATGTAGGTACGAAACATTGAACATTGACACCATTACATTTTTGCACATCATTTAAGTCCCATGTCCCTGTGTTCTAGATGCTGATATTAATTTTTGCAGCAGCCTTTTTTTGTGTGAGTGTGTTGCCTTTTTAAACGCTACATATCTCTCTCTCTCTCTATATATATATATATATCTATATTTTATGCTTGACAAAAATGTGCTTTATACTCACAGTTATGGGCAGTTGCTCTATATTTGGGCTTGTGTCCAGCATCATGTGTGTTGTGCCATCTGTCTGAGTTATCCCCACTACTCTTGCTGGCTCGGCCACCACAGGGATATATTGAGCAGGAGAACCATCAGGATAAGTTACAGATACCTAAAGTAACAATATGCACATGAGGAAGGGAGACCATGAAGACCTTTCTAATGGTGTGGGGCAGTGCTGTCCAACTGGCGGCCCGCGGGCCGCATGCGGCCCGCGACCCCCCTCTGTGTGGCCCCCCACCTGTCTGGCTGCTTTGATGGCTTACCTTTGTGTAAGCTTTAAATGGTATCAGTACTGTGATTAACTGCCCCCCCTGCATGGTTAACACCTCAGATTCAGGCTGTAATCCCCCTGTGTTGTTTCAAAATATAATCCCCTGTGTTGTTCACACCTTTTAGTTTCTGCATTGTTCACCCCCTGCAGTGTTCACACCTCAGGCTCAGGCTGTAATCACCCATATTGTTCCCCTGTTCACACCTCAGACCAGGTGTCTGAAACCCACAAATAAACCCTGCACACTATAAAAAGAACATATACTGTGGTGGTACAGCAATTAAAAAGTTTTTTAATATATAGTTATTGTGCAGACTGTAGGAGCAGTGCCAGCATTGTGTCACTGTAGGCTGCCTGTGTGTGCCATACTCTGCCTGACCTATGCTGCCTGTATGTGGCCATACACACAGGCAGGGTAGGGAAGGCAGAGTATGGCACACACAGGCAGGGTAGGGCAGGCAGAGTATGGCACACACAGGCAGGGTAGGGAAAGAAAGTTTGCCAGCGCTTAGTTTGCCTTTAAAAATAAGACCGAGCGCTGGCGATTTCTTTCTGTGTTTTGTGTACAAAGGGTAGGGAAGGCAGAGTATGGCACACACAGGCAGGGTAGGGAAGGCAGAGTATGGCACACACAGGCAGGGTAGGGAAGGCAGAGTATGGCAGATTTTTGCTGTACTACTAACATTAATATGGCTATGGTCATGCGATAACATGGGTGTGGTTTTAAGTGGGTGTGGTTTTAAAAAGGGGAGTGGTCAAAACTAGCTTCCATTATCGGCCCTCCACCACGGAGGCTGGAAAAATTCCGGCCCTCGGTACCACAGAAGTTGGACAGCACTGGTGTGGGGTATGCTATTCATTATAATCAGGCCACTAATGAGTCCAACAGAAGCTGCAGAGCATCAGTACCAGAACTATCAGGTACCTCACTTATTCTCAAGAACATAGGAAGAACCTAGGTACCCAGGGTACTGCAGTGTGTGATCCATTAGTTCCCTTGTCTCTGGTCATCTAATAAGGTCAGACTCTGGACAAGAACAAGGAGAGGAGAAGGTGTAATGATAGAAACCAGGTGAGTCATTACCTTAACAAGAAAGGGAAATCCAGGCTTGAAATATTTGGTGGTTTTGGTAAGGAAGACTTTATACGGTGAGGTCACAAAAGGAATATCCTCTGAATGAGCCTCTAGCTTATCACTGCCTGGAAGATACACATAAGAGTTGCTTGTTAGTATTATGGTCTTAACTGGCAGCTTATACATCAAAGCAAAGACAACAAGCAATCTAAGATTTATCTTTCCAAGGTATCTCCTCATGGTATTTCTTTCTCTTTGACATTAATTGTTCCTAGATATTCATAAGGAATAGTGATGAGTGAATTTACGCATTTCGCAATTGGCGAATTGTTTCGTGATGCTTCCGAGAAAATTAGGCACGAAAAAATTTGGTGCAGGGAAATCTTTTGTCATGCATCAAATTGGGTGCGGTTGCATAAAAAAGGGCGCGGTCGCGGCAAATGGGACTCGTTTGCATCAAAAAAAGCGCGGTTGCGTCAAAAAAAGGCGCGGACACATGCAAAAAAAGTGTGGGTGACAAAAAATAGACATGGGCGGCAAAATAATAGACGCGGGTGACAAAAAATAGACGCGGCCAAAAAGAAATTGCGTCAAAAAAAGGGCACGGTCGCATCAAAAAAAGGTGCAGTCCTGTCAAAGGCACGTGGGTGACAAAAAATAGATGTGGGTGACAAAATAATAGCCGAGGGCGACAAAATAACAGACGCAGGTGACAAAAAATAGATGCAGGCGACAAAATAATAGCCGAAGGTGACAAAATAGCAGACGCGGGTGACAAAAAATAGACACGGGCAACAACAAAAATGCGCAACAAGTGCGTTTTGAGAATTTTTCACCGTTTCGCGAATTTACTTGCCGTTTTGCGAATTCTGTGGCAAAGTGAAATGGGACAGATTCGCTCATCACTAATAAGGAGGTGGGCACGTCTCAATGCCTTATAGAGGTGAGTGAAATGATTGAGCAAATTCAGACCTTCAACCACATCATTCTAAATTGTTTTATGAATCTGGAATGGAACAAAATTCAGAACAGAGAAGGGCGAGGGGGCAGAACCAGAAGTTGGGGGTTTATATAGTACATCATTGTCAATGTAAAACAGGTTTAGTTGAAACCACTAGTGATGAGCGAAAATGACGTGCGGCAAAAAAAATTGTCGCCCGCGGCTATTATTTCATCACGCGGCTATTCTTTTGACACCCAGGGCTATTATTTTGTCACACGGCTATTCATTTGTCACCAGTGGCTATTATTTAGTCGCGCGGCTATTCTTTTGACGCCTGCAACTATTCTTTTTGACGCCGGCAACAATTTTTGGACGTGTGGCGAATTTTTCCGCTGCAAATTTTTTCATCCGTCTCGCGGAACAATCTGCCAATGGTGAAATGCGGAATCCATGCCTGGCAAATCCATGCCTGGCGAAACATTTCACCCATCACTAGAAACCACACATTTGTGGTTACCAAAAACAGTCTTTTTTTAGAATTTCTCAAGGCCCCTTAAAAAGGTATGGGCTGTGCCTGTTTTGACTTTTTAGATTGCTAGTGTTCAACATAAGTAAAAAAAACCCAAAAAACTGTGTTGTGCAATGGGGAGAGGCATTTGTATTTGACATGTTTAGTGGCCTGTAGGCCATTTCATCAGAAGAACCAGGTGAGTAACTCTTTTTCCCACCAACTTCTTTTTGACCTCCCTCTCAGTGAGTTGTATATTGAGATGGAGGTGGTGTTGACAGCTCTGGTCCTAGTTACATAGCAACATATTCCTAAATTAAATATTGTCTTTAATTGCTATTTAAGCTTAGCAAATGTAATGGGACGGGGCTACCATTTGACTAAACCATTATGGGTATGTGTATTATATTGGGATGTACTTGACAACCTCTGAGCAATTTTGTTTTGATAATAAAAGATACGGTAAGGTGAGGTAGGAAGGAAGGAAAAGATGGTGAAAGTAGAAACTGGGAAGGTGAGAAGTAAAGAAAAGAAAAAAGACAATGAAAAATGAGGGAAGAAGAGTCAAAGAATGAATGTAAATAAAAAATACATAAGGAAAGAGATGAAACTGAAGAGAAAGCGACATGGGAAAGAGATGGAGCATTGAGGAGATAGGGGATGTATAAAATAGAAAGAAATCATTTGTATCTGCACCCCGAGTTCTCACCTGTTTCTGAGACAAACTTGGCCCTCACGTACAATCTGTATTGCACCATTTCTTCAGGTTTGGAGAAATACTTCCCAAGTTGCTCCCTTTTCAGCTCGGCATGACCCTCCCCATGACTGATCTGAGTGATAAAGTGATAAACAGTGAAAATATGACCAAGCCAACAGGGAGAGAGGATCCATGGATATATAAATAGTTCCCATTTTTAGTGACTTTTCATTTTGTGTGAGCAAGATACTCTCTATACATCTCTGGATTATATGCTGGTCCTTTACAAACAAACAATAATGATAATAAATCGTAACTTTCCCTTTATATGACTAAGCACAGTTTAGCAGTTATACAAGAGATCAACAACATAAAAGCTTGTGGTTTCAGACCAGCAAAACGAACCTAGAGGTTGTCATACCTTCACCCTTGTTGCAGACTCTAAAACTTCTTTTATTACATTATCCTTCTTAATTCCAAAGAGCACAAATGCATATCCATCAGCAGGCTTCCCATACAGATACCTGGGCAGAGAGAAAAGAGATTAAAGGGAGAAAAGGGATAGCTCCTGTACTGACTCAAACTGGGGTGTCAGGGGCCCACCAGTGAACCCCCTGCACATACCATGGCCTCTGTCTCCATCCCCCACCTCCTATCTAATCTATAGTGGCCATTGGTTTATTAGGGTAATCATGAATTATGCAATTGCACAAGTTGTAAAGGCATATTGTATACTCTGGTTGGCTAGATATAGTTCTTCTATCCATTTAGGTAGGGTAGGAAATTTCAATACACTGGAGTCTGCCTTGTGTTGAGGTATTAGACCAGTGATCCCCAACCAGAGGCTCAGGGACAACATGTTGCTCCCTAACCCCTTGGATGTTGCTCTCAGTGCCCCCAAACCAGGGAGTTATTTTTGAATTCCTGACTTGGGGCAAGTTTTGGTTGAATAAAAACAAGATTTCCTACCAAATAAAGCCCCTGTAAGCTGATAGGGTGCATAGAGGCCCCTAATAACCAATTACAGCTCTTATTTGGCTCCTCCATGAACTTTTATGGTGCTTGTGTTGCTCTCCAAGTCTTTTTACATTTGACTGTGGCTCGCGAGAAAGAAAGGTTGGAAATCCCTGTATTAGACCCTACTTAATTTAGTCTCTGTCTGGGTAAGGTTACGCCAGAGCACTGGCCCCTTTCTTACTCCTCATTGGAGCCTCTATCACTAAATGTGGCCATACATGCTAATATCCACTCTAAAATAAATCTCTTCCCGATATCCCCACCTACGGGTGGACGATATCTGGCTAATTTGGTCATTTGGTCCCAGGGCCTAAAACTTTTTTAATTAGAATGATGGGTATAGGCGCCCATCGGTTTGAGGACTTGCCCAATCGAGATCTGCCCCACTTCAGGCCAGATGTCGGTTGGGCAGGCCCCTTGTTTGTGCCCATACACAGGCCGATAAGCTGCTGAATCGGTCTAAAGGACCAATACTGGCAGCTAGAATCGGCCTGTGTATGGCAACCTTGACTCTCACCACCTGCGGTGGGTTCCACAAATCTAATCACTATTTTCCCTACTACCGACTCCAAAGGGTACCTCACTGAGATGGCAAGCCTCAGGCTTTCTGGTGTCATTCACTCTTCTACTCTCATCAGCTAAAGAGGCAGTGGCACACTGTTTTTTTCCTAATATAGCCTGTCTCTAAGGAAACCCACTCCAAGTACCATTGAGTGGTTCTCAACCTTTCTAATGCCGCGACCCTTTAATACAGTTCCTCATGTTAAAGGGGACCCCCCAACCATAAAATGATTCCTAAGACCATCGGGAAATATGTGTTTTCCAATGATCTTAGGTGACCCCTGTGAAAGGGTCGTTCCACCCCCAAAGGGGTTCCGACCCACAGGTTGAGAACCACTGCTCCTGAACCTCCTCAAGAGCATTCCCTACATAACAGTGCCACCTAGTAACTAGAACCAAAACGACACTGTTAACACAAAGCATTCCTACTTCTTAAACATTACACCCTTCAGACATACTTACAGCACCTGGATATTCACTCTAAAAGTCTTGGTATCAACATAAAAGTAATTCTTTTCGGGTTTTAGAATGACTTTCACTGTAGGCAGCACTGCAAAGTAAAAGAAAGTAGTAAAATAGAGAAAGCAATATACATTCATATTCATGCATTAACTATAGAAAAATGAAAATGCTGAGAATATAATATCTGAATCCATGTTAGCCAACAATCCACCAATGCTCTTGTTCCTAGGAATATACAAATAGGACCATCATCTTACCATATTCCTTCACCTCGAATTTGGTGGTATAATTTTGTTGAGGGGCATCTTCATACTTTACTGCAATAGTCCATTCCCCAATGCTGCAATGGCAGAAAAGTGTTTGATAGTGAGGAGCGAACCTGTCCCATTTCGCCATAAAATTTGGGAAACGGCAGGAAGATTCACGAAACGGCACAAAAATCGCGAAACGCATTGGTTGTACGATTTTTTTGTCGCCCGCGTCTTTTTTGGTCGTCCGCATATTTTTGGTCTCCCATGGTTTTTTTTTTACATGACTGCACCTGTTTTTGACGTGACCACGCCCAATTTTGCTGCGACCGCTCCCTTTTTTCACACAACCAATTTGACGCGTGCTGAAATTTTTTTCACATGTGATGAAGTTTAGCGAAACAATTCGCCAATGGCGAATGTAACTGTGAAGACCGAATTTTTTTGCCAGGCATGGATTTGCAGCGAATTTTCGCATTTCACCATTGGTGAATTGTTTTGTGAAACTCCCGTGGTTGTAGTGGAAAAATTAGTCGCATGCCCGAAAAATTTGCAGTTGCATCAAATTGGACATGGTCGGGTCAAAAAAGGTGTGGTCACATCAAACTAGGTGCGGTCATGTCAAAATGGGCGTGTTCATGGCAAAATAGGCACCATTGGTGAATTTTTTCGAGAAACTCCAGAGAAAACTTGCAGTGGAAAAATTAGTTGCATGCCAAAAAAACCTGCGATTGCGTCAAATTGGACACGGTCGGGTCAAAAAAGGTGCGGTCACATCAAAATAGGTGCGGTCACATCAAAATGGGCACGTTCGTGGCAAAATAGACGCCATTGGTGAATTGTTTCGAAAAACTCACAAGAAAACTTGCAGTGGAAAAATTAGTTGCGCTCCAAAAAAAATTGCGGTTGCGTCAAATTGGACACGGTCGGGTCAAAAAAGGTGCGGTCACATAAAAATAGGTGCGGTCACGTCAAAATGGGCGTGTTCATGGCAAAATAGGCGCCATTGGTGAATTGTTTCAAGAAACAAAAAAAGACTTGGGCGACAAACACGTTTTGCGGATTTTATGGCGTTTCGCGAATTTTCCTATTGTTTCACAAATTAGAACTTGCCATTCTATAAAATGCTAAAAAATAACTTATAGATCAACCACTGCTTAAAAGGACATATTAACCCCAAAAATAATATTTTGCGTAATAAAAGAAAACGTAATTCTAAGCCACTTTCCAATATGAATTTATTAAACATTTTCAGTGCTTCAAAAGTTATTTTTAAATGAAATTGCTATTGAAAGCTGAACTCCCGTTTGAATTGTTTCTCAAAAGTTCTGCGAAAATTCGCCGCGGAAAAAGACACGCCCGACAAGTTGCGTGACAAATGTTTTTTTTGGAGATTTTTCACAGTTTCGCAAATTTTCTTGTCATTTCGGAAATTAATTTACACCGAATCGAAACAGAACAAATTCGCTCATCAATAGCAAGCAGCAGTTATTCTATCTGAAGTTTGGCTGAAGGGTCAAGACAAACACTAGTAGCGAATCTGTCCCATTTCGCTTCGATGTAAAATTCATGCATCTTTGAAAAGATTTGACAAACTACAAAAATGTTGCACGTCAAAAAAAATTGACGTGGGTGACAATTTTTTTGACCTGAGAGACAGTTTCTTCTCACGGAGTGAATTTTTCGACTGTGAATTTTGGCACCCATTTCGTGAAAAAAATCTGCCAGCAGTGAAATGTGGAGATTCTCTGCAAAACCTTCCTTGGCAAAAAATTTCACCCATCACTAACCCCCAGTTCCAGAAAAGACATCTAAACAAATGGCAGCTGTACTTGATCCCAACTAAGATATAATTACCCCTTATTGGGGGCAGAACAGCCCTATTGGGTTTATTTCATGGTTAAATGATTCCCTTTTCTCTGTAATAATAAAACAGTACCTGTACTTGATCCCAACTAAGATATAATTACCCCTTATTGGGGGCAGAACAGCCCTATTGGGTTTATTTAATGGTTAAATGATTCCCTTTTCTCTGTAATAATAAAACAGTACCTGTACTTGATCCCAACTAAGATATAATTACCCCTTATTGGGGCAGAACAGCCCTATTGGGTTTATTTAATGGTTAAATGATTCCCTTTTCTCTGTAATAATAAAACAGTACCTGTACTTGATCCCAACTAAGATATAATTACCCCTTATTGGGGGCAGAACAGCCCTATTGGGTTTATTTAATGGTTAAATGATTCCCTTTTCTCTGTAATAATAAAACAGTACCTGTACTTGATCCCAACTAAGATATAATTACCCCTTATTGGGGGCAGAACAGCCCTATTGGGTTTATTTAATGGTTAAATGATTCTCTTTTCTCTGTAATAATAAAACAGTACCTGTACTTGATCCCAACTAAGATATAATTACCCCTTATTGGGGCAGAACAGCCCTATTGGGTTTATTTAATGGTTAAATGATTCCCTTTTCTCTGTAATAATAAAACAGTACCTGTACTTGATCCCAACTAAGATATAATTACCCCTTATTGGGGGCAGAACAATCATATTGGGTTTATTTAATGGTTAAATGATTCCCTTTTCTCTGTAATAATAAAACAGTACCTGTACTTGATCCCAACTAAGATATAATTACCCCTTATTGGGGGCAGAACAGCCCTATTGGGTTTATTTAATGGTTAAATGATTCCCTTTTCTCTGTAATAATAAAACAGTACCTTGTACTTGATCCCAACTAAGATATAATTACCCCTTATTGGGGGCAGAACAGCCCTATTGGGTTTATTTAATGGTTAAATGATTCCCTTTTCTCTGTAATAATAAAACAGTACCTGTACTTGATCCCAACTAAGATATAATTACCCCTTATTGGGGGCAGAACAGCCCTATTGGGTTTATTTAATGGTTAAATGATTCCCTTTTCTCTGTAATAATAAAACAGTACCTGTAGTTGATCCCAACTAAGATATAATTACCCCTTATTGGGGGCAGAACAGTCCTATTGGGTTTATTTAATGGTTAAATGATTCCCTTTTCTCTGTAATAATAAAACAGTACCTGTAGTTGATCCCAACTAAGATATAATTACCCCTTATTGGGGGCAGAACAGCCCTATTGGGTTTATTTAATGGTTAAATGATTCCCTTTTCTCTGTAATAATAAAACAGTACCTGTACTTGATCCCAACTAAGATATAATTACCCCTTATTGGGGGCAGAACAGCCCTATTGGGTTTATTTAATGGTTAAATGATTCCCTTTTCTCTGTAATAATAAAACAGTACCTGTAGTTGATCCCAACTAAGATATAATTACCCCTTATTGGAGGCAAAACAATCCTATTGGGTTTAAATGGTTTTTAAATGATTTTTTTTAGTAGACTTAAGGTATGGACATCCAAATTACAGAAAGATCCCTTATCCAGAAAGCCCCAGGTCCCGAGCCTTCTGGATAACAGGTCCTAAACCTGTATCAAAAAACATACGTTGGGGAGCTGTTTGATAAAGTCTCTAACAACAGGAGCATTTGTTTTCACCTTGCATATTGAGGCAGTCGAAATGACAGGGAGGTGAGATCGTTCGTGGCGAAGTCTCTCTTCACATTAATGCCATCTGGGTCCTGCAAGGGAAAGAATTACTGTAACAACCACAATGATAAAACTAAGTAGGGCTTATTTGCCACAGGGTGGGACCAGTGATAAATCTTCACTACCATGGCGACTAATGCCTTCCCACCGGTGGGTAGTGATGAGCGCTTTTCGGCATTTCGGCAAAAAATTTGGCACGCGTCAAATTGGGCGGGGTTGCGTTGAAATTGCCCTTAGTCACATAAAAGGGGCGTGGCTGCATCAAAATGGGCGTGGCCACGTCGAAAGGGGTGCAGTCGCGTCAAAATAGGGCGTGTCCACGGCAAAAAAAGCGCGGCCATCAAAAAAAAACCACACAGGCAACAGAAAAAAACATTTTTTACGTCGTTTTGCAAATTTTCTTGCTATTTCGCGTGAAACGGGACAGATTCGCTCATCACTAGTGGGAAGACATTCACAGTGATAAGTAGCCTGAAGTTTTCTCAAGAGGAAACTTTGGGTGACCTTGGAAAAACAAAGGGACATGTTTGCCTTCCCATTGATGATTTACATTACTGCCGGTGGGAAGGCATTTCGGGGATATTAGTCGCCAGCTGTAGCGAGTATTTATCGTGGGTGATTAGTCTCCCCGTGGGAGATAAGCCTAAAGTGCTTCATAGCTAAATATGGTGTAAAGGTGATGATAAAGCTCTCCTGAAGTTCTTAAGGTGCCCATACACGGGCTGATTCTAGCTGCCGATATGGGTCCCTTAGACCGATTTGGAAGCTTATCTGTATGGGGACTACCGACGGGCCTGCCCGACCGATATCTGGCCTGAAATTGGCCAGATATCGATCGGGCAGGTTAAAAAATCTAGTTGGATCGGGGACCACATCGGCTCGTTGATGCGGTCCCTGAACCGACTGCCCCATTGCCGCCAATATAATTCGATCATTTGGCCATTAGCCTACACGTTCCCCGATATCACCCACCCGTAGGTGGGGATATCGGGTGAAGATCTGCTCGCTTGGCGATCTCGCCAAGCAAGTGAATCTTAACGTGTATGGGCACCTTTAGTCATGAATTATATCAATGCATAGCGATCACAGAATGGAAATCATCCATTACAAAAGATAATTGTGTTTATTTTGTGGAAGCGGAGTTGGAGTAATCTTAGTATACTGTAATAGGATTATATCTTAGCATGTATGGTCACCTTTAGCAGTGCCCTACTTCTCATCCTCTGTTTTAATCAGGCAGATAGTGGGAACATTAATCTTACCACAAAGTCAATGATTATAGTTTTTCTGATTGGCTGCAAATTGTAGCTTGTGCTGTAAATCCGATAGAGAACTGTGGAGAAATAGATTGGGTTGGTAAGTACACATAGGGGCACATTTACTAACCCACGAACGGGCCGAATGCGTCCGATTGCGTTTTTTTCGTAATGATCGGTAATTTTGCGATTTTTTTCGGTGTCTTTACGATTTTTGCGTAAAAACGTGATTTTTTCATCGTCTTTACGATTTTTGCGTAAAAACACGAGTTTTTCATAGCCATTACGAAAGTTGCGCAAAGTCGCGATTTTTTCGTAGCGTTAAAACTTGCGCGCAAAGTCGCGCCTTTTTCGTAGCGGTAAAACTTAAAAGGCGCGACGTTTCGCGCAAGTTTTAACGCTACGAAAAAATCGCGACTTTGCGCAACTTTCGTAATGGCTACGAAAAACTCGCGTTTTTACGCAAAAATCGTAAAGACGCCGAAAAACTCGCGTGTTTACGCAAAAATCGTAAAGACGCCGAAAAACTCGCGTTATTACGCAAAAATCGTAAAGACGCCGAAAAAATCACAAAAAATACGAAAAAGTCGCAAAATGTTCGTTTCCAATCGGAATTTTTCCAATTCGGATTCGAAATCGTGTCTTAGTAAATCAGCCCCATAGAGTGGGTGGGCTCGTAACGGGAAAATCTGAACAACAGGAACAGGACAGAAGGGAAGTGGTTGTGGATTCAAAGTTGAATATTAGACCCTCCCCCATTATTGGCTTCCAGCCTTAGACGTCTAAATACACTGATCGAAAGTTGATGGTGAATTTAATACAACAGTATTAAAGAGATTCTGAAACGCAAAGCCTATTACAAGCAATTTGTTGTTTTACTAAACCCTTGTGCTTCACTTTTGTCCCTGACTAGTTGTTTTTAGAGAGTGGAGGGTTTATGGAAAGGGAATTTGGCATTAAACAATACACAGAATATTGGCACAATCTACCATTGCTCCAAACTATAACCATAAACAAAGATAGTAGCTGATGGTATAATGCTTGGTGGTCATCATGTCTTCTAGCTCTACAAGTTACTCCCATGGTAACCCTACCCTGAATTGTGTACCTAGGACTATAAACATAAATTGTGTCAAAAGTATAATAAGAGTCAAGGCAAATAAATATGGCTGACCGGTATGACAACCCTTGAAAGTTATGGAATAGAAAAGGTAATGTACCCAAAGATTCTGGGGTGTAGATAGTCTTGTCAGTCTGAATGAAGATATAACCACTGCTTTGTGAAAGCAGCACAACTTTCTCCAGTTTACACAAAGTGGAATTCACATTGACATACACAAACTGCTTGTTTCTTGTTGCCGGTGGCAATGTAGAGCCAATCTGAAAGTGTTTCAAAATGAGAAAAATGTTGTCACATAGAATAATGTAAACAAGTCAAAATCACATGATGATGATGTTTTCATCAGACATAAATGAAATTCAGGATTCAGTTTGGGGTTTTAGTCACTTTTGGGTAAAACTTCAAGATTTGGCTTAACCAAAGTGATAGCCTTGTGGTCTTATGTCTTTGCTGCTTTAGGCACTTGAAAAAGAAGAACAGAAGTTGATATTGTGTCATTCATGGGTAACGTTTAACCTCAAGGATAAAGCCACAAGGGGCAGATTCTCACCCTGCAGACAACGCAGGCCGAGAATCTGCCCCTATGCTTCAAATATCTTTACTATTGTGCCTGCACCCACAAACGCAGGGACACCGGCCAAAAGGTGCAAGTGAAACAGAGCCTTCAGACTCACCTTCGCCCAAAGGCTAGGGTAAGCCCCTTCATCCCCAACCTCCCCGGCCTAAAGGCACAGAGGAGGCAAGGGTCTTCAGACTCCCTTCGCGAAAGGCTAGGGGAGCCCTTTTCTCCATCCCCCTCCCACCTGAAGACGTAAAAGGGGTCAGAAAACTAGTGGACCTCCAAAGAGGTTCCAATAACTGTTTGCACCTGCTCCAGGGGCCGATTGCAGGTGAGAAGGAGCCTTATCAGGGTTGGACTGGGCCGCCAGGACACCGGGTTGGCCCAGACCCGACCCTTGCTGTGCTCCACCTGCCCGACAGTTTCTCCCCTAACATGTTAAATATACATGAACTCAGGGGAGGACGCCGGGTGGGGACCTCTGCTGGGAGTTAGCGGGGCCCCTGGGGGGGTTAGGAGATGTGGCTGGTGGGGGCACCTGCAGGGCCCCTGGGACGGGAGCCCCGGTGGGCCCTGCACCCCCCCAGTCTGACCCTGAGCCTAATGGCCACACATCCCCCCCTAGACTAGTGCAGCCGTGAAGGATATTGCACCCAATCCAAAAAAGTGGAATAAATAAGTGCTTAAAAAATAAATAGGGGTGGGGTAAAATTCATAAAAAGTGCAGTGAACTGCCCCAGCCGATCATCCGGAATTATAACAGTTTTATGCCTTAGTACACTATAACAAGCCATTTTTGACAAACAAATTTGTTATTTCATCATACCTTTACTTTGGCTGTACCCAGGAACCCATTGTTTCTATCCAGGGAGACTTTGGCTGAGGCAAGATGGAGTTCTCTTCGGGGAAAGTCCTGGATTGTAATCTCAGCTTCAAATGGAACATTGTGCCCTTGAGCATCTACCACAACAGTCTCCTCACTCTCCACACGTAGCAAACTTGGTGTTATCAGGGTGCATCTGGATGTGATAGTTGAGACACAACACACATACCGTATATACTCGAGTATAAGCCGATCCGAATATAAGCCGAGGTACCTAATTTTACCTAAGAAAACTGGAAAAACTTATTGACTCGAGTATAAGCCTAGGCATCCATTTCTTTTAACACACCTGCACACTAGCTTGTGTCTGAGTAGTAAGGGCAGCGCTGGATTACTAGTCCAACTGGCCAACCATGTTATCATTTTAATTTGGGTGATTAGAAAGGAAAGGTTTGCATGTAGTACAGTGATATCCCGGCACAGAAGGAAAAAGGGGGTACATAGGGGGAATGTAGAACAGAAAGCAAAACAGAAAGTAGAAAACCTCAACTCATACTATAACTGTAGACATTTGTGTATTCCATCGTCTTACTGTTTTGGCTTTTATTACATATTGGGGATGGAGTTATCATCATGAGTGATGGCACGGAGGGGTGGAAGGCAGCCAGGTCCTCCAGGGGGCCCATGGGTATCCACTCTCCCTTTCTAATATGTTTACTTTTGCATATTTGACTTTGGTTACTAATAGACATCCATTTTTAGGGCAGCCTGGGTCAGTGGTTTTGTTGCCCACTGAAGAGAAAGCCCTGGAGCAGGGGTAGGAAACCTTGGCTCTCCAGCTGTGATAAAACTACAAATCCCATCAAGCATTTTCCTTAATTAACTATGACTGTGGCTGTCAGACTCCTGCAATGCATTGTGGGACTGGTAGTTCCATAACAGCTGGAGAGCCAAGGTTCCCTACCCCTGCCCTGGAGCATGTGTGTTATAAGGCTTCTGTGCAACGTGTCACATACTGCAGCCCTATTAGAGCAGAGAAAAAAATCTTTGGCGACTTAAGGAGCATAAAATAAGAGAAATCAAAGCCAAAGGATGAGACATGTCTCCGAATGTGTCTGGCAGGATGTGCGATCCCCCTGAGGCATAATGTCCATTTTCATATTGATGAACTGTCAGGTGCAAAAAATGGCATGAACTTATAAATAAAGCAAGACCTATGCATTCTCCCTTGCACCATTTGAGGCATTCTGATATCTTTGGTTACAAGGAGAGCCAGCTCGGCAGATAAGAGTTTAGCTGAGTGTTAATGACCATTAAACTCTTATCTGCCGAGCTGGCTCTCCTTGTAACCAAAGATATCAGAATGCCTCAAACGGTGCAAGGGAGAATGCATAGGTCTTGCTTTATTCATTAAACAGCTCATTTAAATGAAAGTTCTTTTACCACGGAGACAACAATCCGCAATTTTACGAAAAACGGCAGCCCGTAATACCTTGCTACAGCCATCGGACGCGTACCGGCATTCGGTGCACACTCACGCACGTCACGCAGAGTGCGACATGACACGTGTGCGCCGAATGCCGGTACGCGTCCGATGGCTGTATGGTCTAGCTGGTCTGAATGGTCTAGCTGCGCTCGCTGCCTGTAGCAAGGTATTTTACGGGGGTATTTTACAGAGAGGGGGTCGCAGAGTAAGCGCATGTACACGCGTCGGCCGGGGGAGGGTTGGGTGCGTGCGGCTACGCACTTGGGCAGCGTTACATCAGCATCTACCGTATATACCCGAATATAAGCCGAGGATTACTTTTTCAGCTCTTTTTTAGGGCTGAAAATCTCGGCTTATACTCGAGTATATACGGTAATAAACCTTAAAGATATGAGATTTTTGATGGACCAACATAATTCATTTATTTAGATGTGAATGCTACAAAGACTTCCAAATAGGCTTCTGATGACATTGATTAGATGATGTTTCTATTTCCATTCTATAAAATGGAAACCCATCCTACATAAGTGGAATGATAAAATAGTAATCTGTGGATTTCCAAGATTTTAGGGGAGTTGGCACCAAGCTGAGCCAAATCTGGAAGACTAAGGGGCACATTTACTAATCCACGAGCGTCCGAAAGCGTCCGAATGCGTTTTTTTCATAATGATAGGTATTTTTGCGATTTTTTCGTCGGCGTCGCGATTTTTTCGTATTTTGCGTGACTTTTTCGTCGCCGTTGCGACTTTATCGTATATTTTCCGCGACTTTTCCGTCACCGTCGCGAAAAATTCGGATTGGTTTTTCCACCGTTTACAATTGCTCAATATGAGAAAATTGCGACGGCGATGGAAGAATCACGCAAATTACGATAAAGTGGTGACGGCGACGAAAATGTTGCGCAAAATACGAAAAAATCGCGACGGCGATGAAAAAAATGCAAAATTTTCGTTTCCAATCCGATTTTTTCCCATTTGGGATTCGGATTCGAGGATTAGTAAATGTGCCCCTAAGTTTTCACCAGGGAAAAAATATTGAAATATCTTTTGTTCAACATCCTTAACGATAGCTGGGATTTGAATCCAACGTGATAGATTTCCATAGTCGGTAATAGGGCTGCCAACTGGCCATTATAAATTATACTTAATGCCAATATTGTTAATAGATAAGAAGGGTAAAAATATAGGAAGGACGGTATTTTTTTCCAGAAATGGAGGCAACCCTGAATAGAAAATAGCACTGATTTGGGCTTCAAATATTCTTTTTTGTCCAAAAAAAGTTTTTTTGTTTGATATTAGGTCAATAGAATTGGTGGAATCTACCCTTGAAGTAAATGTGTGAAGGGTTGCCTCAGCAAACCATTGTCCTGGTTTTATACAGGTATGAGATCCCTTATCCGGAAACCCATTATCCAGAAAGCACCGAATTACGGAAAGCCTCTGTAATAATAAAACAGTACCTGTACTTGATCCCAACTAAGATATAATTACCCCTTATTGGGGGCAGTACAGTCCTATTGGGTTTATTTCATGGTTAAATGATTCCCTTTTCTCTGTAATAATAAAACAGTACCTGTACTTGATCCCAACTAAGATATAATTACCCCTTATTGGGGGCAGTACAGTCCTATTGGGTTTATTTAATGGTTAAATGATTCCCTTTTCTCTGTAATAATAAAACTGTACCTGTACTTGATCCCAACTAAGATATAATTACCCCTTATTGGGGCAGAACAGCCCTATTGGGTTTATTTCATGGTTAAATGATTCCCTTTTCTCTGTAATAATAAAACAGTACCTGTACTTGATCCCAACTAAGATATAATTACCCCTTATTGGGGCAGAACAGTCCTATTAGGTTTATTTAATGGTTAAATGATTCCCTTTTCTCTGTAATAATAAAACAGTACCTGTACTTGATCCCAACTAAGATATAATTACCCCTTATTGGGGCAGTACAGTCCTATTGGGTTTATTTAATGGTTAAATGATTCCCTTTTCTCTGTAATAATAAAACAGTACCTGTACTTGATCCCAACTAAGATATAATTACCCCTTATTGGGGGCAGAACAATCCTTTTGGGTTTAATTAATGTTTTATTGATTTTTTAGTAGACTTAAGGTATGGAGATCCAAATTACAGAAAGATACCTTATCCAGAATACCTTTGGTCCCAAGCATTCTGGATAACAGTTCCTATGCCTGTACTATCTTATGGCAAGTCTGTCCAGACTCACTGGCCAAAGTATAGGAAAAATGGTTTAGAGAGATACCTATAAATCCTCGTTGAGATCTTAAGGAGGATTTATGGGTATATGCTGAAGCAGGTCCCAGATATTACTATGTCGGGGGAGACAGGTATATATAGATGAAGTTCCTGAGCTGGGTGTAGAGCCTCAAAGCTGCAGACCTCTGATCAATGTGTAAAGTGTAGTCAAGAGGTAGGCTCTTACATTCATGTATTTTGGGACTGTCCCTCCATCCAACTTTTTTGGGGTGAAGTGGTATGATATCCTTCACGTGCCTTGGGCATCCCATATATCAAGTCTCTGTTGCTCTGCTTGTCCAATAATCTGGGATAATCTGTGATTTCGACCTTGTGTCAAACTTTGCCACCTCCAGCTCCTCTATTATGCCAAAAAGGCTATTTGACTCTGCAAATCTATAGCTCCTTTATCCCTGGCCTTCTGGTGGACACTGGTGAAGGACCTCCCCACTCCTAAAGCTTCTCTACCCTTTTCTGGCAGCAGAAAGGGTAGTTTTTCTTTTTTTTAAATATATATTGGACCTAAAACTGCCACCCTAAGCC
Source organism: Xenopus tropicalis (assembly GCF_000004195.4). Taxonomy (NCBI): domain Eukaryota; kingdom Metazoa; phylum Chordata; class Amphibia; order Anura; family Pipidae; genus Xenopus; species Xenopus tropicalis. The sequence continues at coordinate 141,689,028 of NC_030679.2, read as the reverse complement.
CCGGCCCTTGGCATCCAATATATAAGCATGGCCTTGGATGTGGCAGTAATTGCAGGGTTCCCACCATAAAGTCCAATACCCTCTAAATAGATAAACTGATTGAGATAATTTGGCAAGCTGATACTTACTGCGGTTGGGCACAGGCTCCACCAATGAGAAACAAAAGAGACAGACAGAGAGTTCTGCACCCCATGATTCCGCACCAGGTACTGGGCAGGCTCTGCTGGGTTGGAAACTTTATGAGAAATAATTCCAGAAAGGTCAGAAGCTTCAGCAAACAGTCTTATCAGTAAATAGGAGGAGCTTTCCAATGGTTCAGTGTACCAACCCGACTGTTAAGGTAAAATATGCAATGTCTCAAATAAACCCTCACGTAACTAAAGTTTTAATGTTTATAGAGATTTATTGAGTAATATCAGATACCAAAAAAAGCACTGGTTGAACTTCAGCAAAGTAGGAGTCAACTTCCAGTCACACTTCTAGTCAATACTGATTTGGAAACTCCGCTTGCTCCCATGATTCCAGGACTTTTGTGTTATATGTTAAAGGAGAACTAAACCCTCCCAGACTAAAGCTCCCATCCACTGCCTTCCATTGAGCCCCCTCTTTGCAGAGTATATTTCAATGAAAATGTTTAAGCTGACCTATAGATGCAGAATAGCGTAGAAGAGCTAACAGGCACTATTGGATCAGTTCGGCTTGGTGGAGGGCAGTAGATCTATTGTCTGGGGTAGGGTTAGTTCTCCTTTAGGGGAAAATATACCCTGCTTATCATTACAATTCATTCAAAATTTACGCCTAGTAAATAATGTGGTATTATTTAGTAACGCAATATACATTTTATAAAAGCCCCATTTTTTAATGCACTTTGCACCCAGTCATATAAATTGGGCACTGCTTTGTATTTGTAGGGACCAATAGGGTTAAATGGCCCCTATGGTTTAAATCCCTACAGATTCAGTTCCCTTAGTTGTTGGGCAGAAGGGATGTATCTAAGTGAGTTCATTAACATATGTGTGCTATTGGTTAGAAGGTATGGTGACCACTTCCTGCCTCACTTTGGGATAGTGCTGGGAAAGGAGTGGCACCTTCCTGTTTGCTTCCACCTGAGGAACAGGGTGGGTGTTGCTGTGAGCCCGGGGCACGGGACTAGTTGAAGTCGGGGAACAGGGCCCTGTAAATGAGGCATTAGATAGAGGCAGGTGTAGCCCCCGTACCAGTACCACTCTAGGGGTGTAAGGCAGTTAGGGTTGGGCCCCCGTACCAGTACCACTCTAGGAGTGTAAGGCAGTTAGGGTTGGTACCCCGTACCAGTACCACTCTAGGGGTGTAAGGCAGTTAGGGTTGGGTCCCCGTACCAGTACCACTCTAGGGGTGTAAGGCAGTTAGGGTTGGGCCCCCGTACCAGTACCACTCTAGGGGTGTAAGGCAGTTAGGGTTGGGTCCCCGTACCAGTACCACTCTAGGGGTGTAAGGCAGTTAGGGTTGGGCCCCCGTACCAGTACCACTCTAGGGGTGTAAGGCAGTTAGGGTTGGGCCCCCGTACCAGTACCACTCTAGGGGTGTAAGGCAGTTAGGGCTGGGCCCCCGTACCAGTACCACTCTAGGGGTGTAAGGCAGTTAGAGTTGGGCCCCCGTAGCAGTACCACTCTAGGGGTGTAAGGCAGTTAGGGTTGGGCCCCTGTACCAGTACCACTCTAGGGGTGTAAGGCAGTTAGGGTTGGGCCCCCGTACCAGTACCACTCTAGGGGTGTAAGGCAGTTAGGGTTGGGCCCCCGTACCAGTACCATTATAGGGGTGTAAGCCAGTGAGGGTTGGGCCCCAGTACCAGTACCACTCTAGGGGTGTAAGGCAGTGAGGGTTGGGCCCCCATACCAGTACCACTATAGGGGTGTAAGCCAGTGAGGGTTGGGCCCCAGTACCAGTACCACTCTAGGGGTGTAAGGCAGTGAGGGTTGGGCCCCCATACAAGTACCACTATAGGGGTGTAAGGCAGTGAGGGCTGGGCCCCAGTACCACTCTAGGGGTGTAAGGCAGTTAGGGTTGAGCCCCCGTACCAGTACCACTCTAGGGGTGTAAGGCAGTTAGGGTTGGGCCCCCATACCAGTACCACTCTAGGGGTGTAAGGCAGTTAGGGTTGGGCCCCTGTACCAGTACCACTCTAGGAGTGTAAGGCAGTTAGGGTTGGGCCCCCATACCAGAACCACTCTAGGCGTGTAAGGCAGTTAGGGTTGGGTCCCTGTACCAGTACCACTCTAGGGGTGTAAGGCAGTTAGGGTTGAGCTAGAAAGAGCAGTTCTGAGCTCCCACATAGGACTGGCAGTTTGGAGGTATCTCTCCCAGGCCATATTGCCTGTAGTGTAGGGATCCCAGTGAATAGGGAATCAGGATAGAGAATTCCCTGAGGGATCCACTACAGGGTGTGGCAGAGGGGAAGTGAGATTACTGGCAAGTCTGTACTCAGGGGAGTGTCAGTCTGTATTACACTCTGTGTGTGGTGTTGCCTGTACCACTGGCCTCTGAAGCTGTATTGTGAGTAACCCTGTGGGGGTTAAATAAACACTTATTTTGTTATTTGCAAGAACCTCTGGCGCCCTCTGGTATACTTTTTCTGCATAGCAGCAAGAGAGGTGTATTTGCACAACACCCTCACCTTCCTCTTCCACTTAGCGAAGGCCCATTCTGGGTAAGAGAGTACAGTGTAACCCATGTTCTACTGGTACTAGTCCGGGAAGGCAGCTATTGAGCTGAAATAGAGGTTACATATTGCTTAGCTTTTTGTATTTGTAGAATTTGCTAGAAATAAGCTGGGATGACGCATGTAAAAACATATTCATATTTTCAAAAAGGCTTTACTACACTGCTTTACAATATTTAATATCTACACAAGTGACGAATCCCTTACTGTAATTGTCTAATTTATCACACACAGCTTCAGATGCATTGCATTCCTAAGCATGGCTTTAACCTTTCAACAAATGCCACAAAAGTGCAGCAGCACTGGGCCCTCAGATTGAAAATGTGATGCTCTACTGGCTGATTTAGCTAGGCTAGATGGAACGTTCCTAGTCTGTAAAAAAACAGACAAAAAGGAAAACTGATCAACATTTCCCCTCGGGGTATTTACAAAATGCAGCAACAGCAGGGGTCCTCAAACTTTTTAAGCAGGGGGCCAGTTCATGGTCCCTCAGACTGTTGGGGGTCGGACTAAAGTCCTCCCCCAGTGTCCTCATAATATGGCTCGCTGCCTGCTGCTTCCTGCTCCCCACTGCTTCCTCCAGCTCCCCCCTGCATCCTCCCGCTCCCTCCTCTGGCTCTCCCCATGTCCTCCCGCTCACCCCTGCTCCCGCTCCCTCCTCTTGCTCTCCCCCACATCCTCCCGCTCCCCCCTGCATCCTCCTGCTCCCTCCTCTGGCCCTCCCCCACATCCTCCCGCTCACCCCTGCATCTTCCGGCTCCCTCCTCTGGCCCTCCCCCATGTCCTCCCGCTCCCCCCTTCATCCTCCTGCTCCCTCCTCTGGCCCTCCCCCACATCCTCCTGCTCACCCCTGCATCCTCCTGCTCCCTCCTCTGGCCCTCCCCCACATCCTCCTGCTCACCCCTGCATCCTCCCGTTCCCTCTTCTGGCCCTCCCCCACATCCTCCTGCTCACCCCTGCATCCTCCCTCTCCCTCCTCTGGCTCTCCTCCACATCGTTCAGCTCTCCCCTGCATCCTCCCACTCCCTCCTCTGGCCCCCCCACATCCTCCAGCTCTCCCCTGCATCCTCCCGCTCCCTCCTCTGGCTCTCCACCACGTCTTCCTGCTCACCCCTGCATCCTCCCACTCCCTCCTCCACATCCTCCAGCTCCCCCCTGCATCCTCCTGCTCCCTCCTCTGGCCCTCCCCCACATCCTCCAGCTCCCCCCTGCATCCTCCCACTCCCTCTTCTTGCTCTCCCCCACATCCTCCCACTCCCCCCTGCATCCTCCCACTCCCTCCTCTGGCCCTCCCCCACATCCTCCAGCTCCCCCTGCATCCTCCTGCTCCCTCCTCTGGCTCTCCCCCACGTCATCCTGCTCACCCCTGCATCTTCCCACTCCCTCCACTGGCCCTCCCCCACATCCTCCAGCTCTCCCCTGCATCCTCCTGCTCCCTCCTATGGCCCTCCCCCACATCCTCCAGCTCCTCCCTGCATCCTCCCGTTCCCTCCTATGGCCCTCCCCCACATCCTCTAGCTCCCCCCTGCATCCTCCCGCTCTACCTTGCATTCTCCCACCTCTTCCTCTGGCTCCCCCTGCTCCCTTCAGCTCTTCCTCACATCCTCCAACCCCCCCTTGCATTCTCCCACCTCCTCCTCCAGCTCCACCCTGCTTCTTTGGCTCCCCCCTGCGTCCTCCTGCTTCCCGCTGCACCCTTACATAGTTACATAGTTACATAGGGTTGAAAAAAGACCTGTGTCCATCAAGTTCAACCCATCCAAGTAAACCCAGCACACCTAACCCACACCTACCAATCTATACTCACATACATAAACTATAAATACAACCACTAGTACTAACTGTAGATATTAGTATCACAATAGCCTTGGATATTCTGATTGATCAAGAACTCATCCAGGCCCCTCTTAAAGGCATTAACAGAATCTGCCATTACCACATCACTAGGAAGGGCATTCCATAACCTCACTGCCCTCACCGTGAAAAACCACCTACGCTGCTTCAAATGGAAGCTCCGTTCCTCTAATCTAAAGGGGTGACCTCTGGTGCGTTGATTGTTTTTATGGGAAAAAAGAACATCCCCCAACTGCCTATAATCCCCTCTAATGTACTTGTACAGAGTAATCATGTCCCCTCGCAAGCGCCTCTTTTCCAGAGAAAACAACCCCAACCTCGACAGTCTAACCTCATAGTTTAAATCTTCCATCCCCTTAACCAGTTTAGTTGCACGTCTCTGCACTCTCTCCAGCTCATTAATATCCTTCTTAAGGACTGGAGCCCAAAACTGCCCCCCATACTCAAGGTGAGGCCTTACCAGGGACCTATAAAGGGGCAAAATTATGTTCTCATCCCTTGAGTCAATGCCCTTTTTTATACAAGACAGCACTTTATTTGCTTTAGTAGCCACAGAATGACACTGCCTGGAATTAGACAACTTGTTATCAACAAAAACCCCTAGATCCTTCTCCATTAAGGAAACCCCCAACACACTACCATTCAGTAGATAGTTTGCGTTTATATTATTTCTACCAAAGTGCATAACTTTGCACTTATCAACATTGAACCTCATTTTCCAGTTTGCTGCCCAGTTATCTAATTTTGTCAAATCGCTCTGCAAAGCGGCAGCATCCTGCATGGAACTTATAGTTTTGCACAATTTAGTGTCATCAGCAAAAATAGAAACAATACTGTCTATGCCCACCTCCAGGTCATTAATAAACAAGTTAAACAGCAAAGGCCCAAGGACTGACCCCTGCGGTACTCCACTAACCACACTGGGCCAATTAGAAAATGTTCCATTTACAACCACTCTTTGTACTCTATCCTTCAGCCAGTTCTCTATCCAATTACAAATATTATGTTCTAGGCCAATATTCCTTAATTTGATCATTAACCTTCTGTGAGGTACTGTATCAAACGCTTTAGCAAAGTCCAAGTAGATCCCATCCACTGCCATTCCAGCATCAAGGTTCCCACTCACCTCCTCATAAAAGGCAACTAAATTAGTCTGGCAAGATCTGTTACGCATAAAACCATGCTGGCACAAACTAATAGTATTGTGAACTGCAATGTATTCAAGTACCCTATCCCTTATTACCCCTTCCAAAAGTTTTCCTACTACTGATGTCAGACTAACAGGCCTATAGTTTTCAGGCTGAGAACGGGATCCCTTTTTAAATAACGGCACCACATTAGCAATCCGCCAGTCTCTTGGCACCATGCCAGACCTCAATGAATCCTGAAAAATTAAGTGAAGAGGTTTGGCAATCACAGCGCTCAGCTCATTTAATACCCTGGGATGAATCCCATCCGGCCCTGGACCTTTGTTTACCTTTACATGTTCAAGTCTCTTTTGAATTTCCTCCCGAGTGACCCATGCGTCAGTAGCTAAATTACTAGAACTGGGCATATTACAAGGGAAGCCTTCATTATCTGGCTCCTCAGATGTATAGACAGATCATAGTGGAGGCCAGGTATAATACCTTCGAGGTGTGTATCTGGCCCACGGGCCTAAGTTTGAGGATGCCTGCCTAACAGGAAAATAACTTCCACCCCACAGGAGGCAGCAAGATGTTTCCATTATTTATTTCTCAGTTTCCCATGGTGGCCTGTCTCACTGACATTAAATTAGAAAAGAGAATCATTCTGAGCCAGCCTTATGAATAAGAAAAAAACAGACAAGCATGGTGTGTATGTTGGCTATAAATCCATGGATAACACGGTAATATGGTAATCTAATAATGGTTCCCCAAGGGGTAACGTGAGTGTTCCTTCCTGTCTGTTACAAAGAAAGTCAGAACAGGCTGCATGCCAAGGGATCCCAATGACCAGCAGCCAGATTACACTGGGTTATGTTTAAAGATTGGAAGAATCAGATGCAGCTGTGATTGGTGAGAAGCAATAAGTTAAGGAGGGGAAAGCTGGGCTGGGGGCGGGGAAGGATAGGGATGTGATGTCATGGGAGAAGCAGGTCACTTCCTGAACAGGTAGAAACATGAGTCAGAGCTCTCTCTGTAATATAATGTTATTAGCTGCAGTATATATACACACTAACTCCTCACTATACTGCTGCCTTTGGGGTAGATCTGTTTGGGCAGCTGCTTGTTAGTCCCTTGCTGTTTGTTTGCAGTTTTACAGCAGTTAATCTGTAGTCACTCAGGCAGCATGGAGGCCAGCCTGGGCCAAAATGTACCCTCTCTATTATATAGGAATCCAGGCTGTGACACTGATCTGCAGCTACTGCAACTTATTACAGTATACAGAGAGCTATAGTTGGAGTATACAGAGAGCTATAGTTGGAGTATACAGAGAGCTGTAGTTGGAGTATACAGAGAGATATAGTTGGAGTATACAGAGAGCTGTAATTGGAGTATACAGAGAGATATAGTTGGAGTATACAGAGAGATATAGTTGGAGTATACAGAGAGCTGTAGTTGGAGTATACAGAGAGCTGTAGTTGGAGTATACAGAGAGCTATAGTTGGAGTATACAGAGAGCTGTAGTTGGAGTATACAGAGAGCTGTAGTTGGAGTATACAGAGAGATATAGTTGGAGTATACAGAGAGATATAGTTGGAGTATACAGAGAGCTGTAGTTGGAGTATACAGAGAGCTATAGTTGGAGTATACAGAGAGATATAGTTGGAGTATACAGAGAGCTGTAGTTGGAGTATACAGAGAGATATAGTTGGAGTATACAGAGAGATATAGTTGGAGTATACAGAGAGCTGTAGTTGGAGTATACAGAGAGCTGTAGTTGGAGTATACAGAGAGCTGTAGTTGGAGTATACAGAGAGATATAGTTGGAGTATACAGAGAGATATAGTTGGAGTATACAGAGAGATATAGTTGGAGTATACAGAGAGCTGTAGTTGGAGTATACAGAGAGATATAGTTGGAGTATACAGAGAGATATAGTTGGAGTATACAGAGAGATATAGTTGGAGTATACAGAGAGATATAGTTGGAGTATACAGAGAGATATAGTTGGAGTATACAGAGAGATATAGTTGGAGTATACAGAGAGCTATAGTTGGAGTATACAGAGAGATATAGTTGGAGTATACAGAGGGATATAGTTGGAGTATACAGAGAGATATAGTTGGAGTATACAGAGAGATATAGTTGGAGTATACAGAGAGATATAGTTGGAGTATACAGAGAGATGTAGTTGGAGTATACAGAGAGATGTAGTTGGAGTATACAGAGAGCTGTAGTTGGAGTATACAGAGAGCTGTAGTTGGAGTATACAGAGAGCTGTAGTTGGAGTATACAGAGAGCTGTAGTTGGAGTATACAGAGAGATATAGTTGGAGTATACAGAGAGATATAGTTGGAGTATACAGAGAGATATAGTTGGAGTATACAGAGAGATATAGTTGGAGTATACAGAGAGCTATAGTTGGAGTATACAGAGAGATATAGTTGGAGTATACAGAGGGATATAGTTGGAGTATACAGAGAGATATAGTTGGAGTATACAGAGAGATATAGTTGGAGTATACAGAGAGATATAGTTGGAGTATACAGAGAGATATAGTTGGAGTATACAGAGAGATATAGTTGGAGTATACAGAGAGCTGTAGTTGGAGTATACAGAGAGCTGTAGTTGGAGTATACAGAGAGCTGTAGTTGGAGTATACAGAGAGCTGTAGTTGGAGTATACAGAGAGATATAGTTGGAGTATACAGAGAGATATAGTTGGAGTATACAGAGAGATATAGTTGGAGTATACAGAGAGATATAGTTGGAGTATACAGAGAGCTGTAGTTGGAGTATACAGAGAGATATAGTTGGAGTATACAGAGAGATATAGTTGGAGTATACAGAGAGATATAGTTGGAGTATACAGAGAGATATAGTTGGAGTATACAGAGAGCTGTAGTTGGAGTATACAGAGAGATATAGTTGGAGTATACAGAGAGATATAGTTGGAGTATACAGAGAGATATAGTTGGAGTATACAGAGAGATATAGTTGGAGTATACAGAGAGATATAGTTGGAGTATACAGAGAGATATAGTTGGAGTATACAGAGAGATATAGTTGGAGTATACAGAGAGCTGTAGTTGGAGTATACAGAGAGATATAGTTGGAGTATACAGAGAGATATAGTTGGAGTATACAGAGAGATATAGTTGGAGTATACAGAGAGCTGTAGTTGGAGTATACAGAGAGATATAGTTGGAGTATACAGAGAGATATAGTTGGAGTATACAGAGGGATATAGTTGGAGTATACAGAGAGCTGTAGTTGGAGTATACAGAGAGCTGTAGTTGGAGTATACAGAGAGATATAGTTGGAGTATACAGAGAGATATAGTTGGAGTATACAGAGAGCTGTAGTTGGAGTATACAGAGAGATATAGTTGGAGTATACAGAGAGCTGTAATAGGAGTATACAGAGAGATATAGTTGGAGTATACAGAGAGATATAGTTGGAGTATACAGAGAGATATAGTTGGAGTATACAGAGAGATATAGTTGGAGTATACAGAGAGCTATAGTTGGAGTATACAGAGAGATATAGTTGGAGTATACAGAGGGATATAGTTGGAGTATACAGAGAGATATAGTTGGAGTATACAGAGAGATATAGTTGGAGTATACAGAGAGATATAGTTGGAGTATACAGAGAGATATAGTTGGAGTATACAGAGAGATATAGTTGGAGTATACAGAGAGCTGTAGTTGGAGTATACAGAGAGCTGTAGTTGGAGTATACAGAGAGCTGTAGTTGGAGTATACAGAGAGCTGTAGTTGGAGTATACAGAGAGATATAGTTGGAGTATACAGAGAGATATAGTTGGAGTATACAGAGAGATATAGTTGGAGTATACAGAGAGATATAGTTGGAGTATACAGAGAGCTATAGTTGGAGTATACAGAGAGATATAGTTGGAGTATACAGAGAGATATAGTTGGAGTATACAGAGAGATATAGTTGGAGTATACAGAGAGATATAGTTGGAGTATACAGAGAGCTATAGTTGGAGTATACAGAGGCTACATATTGCCATTCAGGCTGTGTACCTAGGGCAGAAGTAGTTCTACTGTGTTTCGGCACATATAGATATATATAGATATAGAGAGAGAGTGTGAGGAGGGGATTACAGTTCAGTTGCCCCTGTGAGTGAATCATGGACCATGTGGCAGGCCTCTCTTTTACATAATGTTATTAGTTGCAGTAAATACACATTTACTCCTCATTATACTACTAGCATTGCATACCCCCCAACTGTCCCACTTTCTGCGGGACTTTCCTGGATTTTATAGTGCATCCCGCTGTCCCGGATAGTTCAATGAATGTCCCACATTTCCTATCAGGGACAGCGGGATGTGCTGGCTGGAGCCGGGGCACTCCTCCTTCTTGTGCGGCTCTTTCTTCTTCTGAGGCGGTGACAGGCCCTTTTATAAGGTTGCACCCCGTGTGTACTGACGTCACACGTACGCATGGGGCGCAACCTTATAAAAGAGCCTGTCGCCGCCGCAGAAGAAGCAGAGCCGGAGAAGAAGGAGCGTCTATGGGGGGCACTGTGTATGGGGGTACTGTCTATGGGGCAATTGGGGGCTAATGTCTATGGGGGCTACTGTCTATGGGGCGTACTGTCTATGGGGGCAATTGGGGCACTATCTATGGGGGGTACTGTCTATAGGGGCAATTGGGGGCACTTTCTATGGGGGCATTGTGTATGGGGGTACTTTATATGGGGGCTACTGTCTGTGAGGCAATTTGGGTCACTGTCTATGGGGTCAATTGGGGGCACTTTCTATGGGGGGTACTCTCTATGGGGGCGATTGGGGGCACTTTCTATGGGGGGTACTCTCTATGGGGACACTGTCTATGGGGGAAATTGGGGGCACTATGTATGGGGGACAAAACTGGTACATAGTTATAACTCATGTATTACTGACTGCCTTCTCTCTATATTTGTGTTTTATATGTATTGTTTTCCTTAGGTAGTACAGTATGAGGGTATAGCACATTTTACGTCTGATCCCACCATTTCAACTATATAAAAGGAGTATTTTTTGAAAAAAATGGGGCAATTAGGGCATGGCCAAAAAAATTGCCGCACTGCGCGCGCCACATCTTTTTGTCCCTCTTTTCATTTTTCAAATGTTGGGTGGTATGGCATTGGGGCTAGAACTAATTTGGCAGGCTGCTTAATAGTCATTTCCTTGTTGTTGGTACAGCAGGTAATCGCACTGTAGTCACTTAGGCAGCAGGGGAGTCAGCCTGGGTCCAAAAAGGCATCCTCTCTAGTATATATAGAAATCCAGGCTGTGACACTGAGCTGCTGCTACTGCAACTCATCAGAGTACACAGAGAGCAGTAGTTTGAGTTTGCAGAGAGGAGCATAGTCAGGAATAGGGCAAAGCATAAATACCGTAACTTTCCCAGGCTTTGGTTTAATAAGTCTGTACATTGCATGGTATTTCTATAGATATAGTTCTCGGTTTAGCAGCCTTTAGTAGGATTCTTACCTCTAATTTATTAAGTCACAGATTTCCTCAGAGCTGGGGTCTCCACATGTGTGGAAGGGCTGCTACGGAAGCAGCATGGTGGAGTGGTTGATTGGTGTTACCCTCAGAGCTGGGGTCTCCACATGTGTGGAAGGGCTGCTACGGAAGCAGCATGGTGGAGTGGTTGATTGGTGTTACCCTCAGAGCTGGGGTCTCCACATGTGTGGAAGGGCTGCTACGGAAGCAGCATGGTGGAGTGGTTGATTGGTGTTACCCTCAGAGCTGGGGTCTCCACATGTGTGGAAGGGCTGCTACGGAAGCAGCATGGTGGAGTGGTTGATTGGCATTACCCTCAGAGCTGGGGTCTCCACATGTGTGGAAGGGCTGCTACAGAAGCAGCATGGTAGATTGGTTGGTTGGCCTTACCTTCAGAGCTGGGGTCTTTGAGCTGGGTCTTCACAGTGTGGATGGGCGGCTACTGGACCAGTATGGCAAAGTGGTTGGCTGACCTTACCCTCCAAGCTAGGCATGTACAGCCGAAGGTAGGTCTCCACAGAGTGGATGGGCAGCTACATGAGCAACATGGCAAAGTGGTCGTTTGACCTTACCCTCTGGGCAGGCATGTACAACTGGAGGGAGGTCTCTACAGAGAGGATGGGCAGCTATGGCAGCAGCTTGGTAAGTGGTCGGTTGACCTTCTCCTCTGAGACAGACATGTATGGCTGGATGGAGGTCTCCACAGAAAGGACAAGTGGCTACAGGAGGAGCACGGCAAAGTGGTTGGTAGATCTTACCCTCTGAGCTAGGTGGGCATGGAAAGTGGTTGGTTGACTTGTGCTCTATTGTTATTAATAGAAGTGCAAGTTTGGTATCCAGGATGGAAGCAGATTGCCTTTGAAAGGCTGTGTTTGCATCCTAGTCTACCACATCGGCAGAATACAGGTGAATTGCAGCAAAATAATGCTATGAATTCTTAGGCAAGTCTCTTGGCCAATAAAATGCTCCTGTGGTTATGGTTTTTATGCTCATCAAGTCCTCTAGCTGAGAACTATTTGGGCTAATATGCCAGGCATCCTAGTGGGAAGTTTTGCCTTGCTGTAACGTGTCCAAAAATAATATACATCTATAGCTGGCCATGTTGGTAGTTGCACATGGTCATAGATTATTTAAAGGTATTTCAATAAAGGAATGTATTTATTTATGTTTTGCATACATATGATATTTAAAAAATAAATATTTATACCATAGAGCAGTGATGTCCAACTTCTGCGGTGCCGAGGGCCGGAAATTCTCTCACATACATGGTGGAGGGCCGCTAATGGAAGCTAGTTTGGCCACTCCCCCATGTTAAACCACACCCACTTCAAACCACACCCATTTAATCACAATGCTCTCTGCAGGGATATCAACCATCATTCATATGTTAAAGAATTATATTATGTCATATTAAGACACACCCTTAAATCCATATGCCTCCTCCTCCCCTGTGGATAGCACAGCAACCCCCAGCATATAATTACACACCTTAGGGACCATTTAATGGCTATTTCCAACTGCTAACAAACTCCCAAACTCCCCTACAGGCAGCATAGGGGAGGCAGAGTATAGCACACACAGGCAGCACTCTGCCTGTCCTATGCTGCCTGTGTGTGCCATACCCTCCCTGCCCTATGCTGCCTATGTGCTATACACAGGCAGCATAGTCCAGGCAGTACATACAATGTCTGAGGTGTGAAGAGGTGAACAATGGGTGATTACAGCCTGAGCCTGAGGTGTGAACACTGCAGGGGGTGAACAATGCAGAGATTAAAAGGTGTGAACAACACAGGGGATTACATGTTTAAACAATACAGAGGGATTACAGCCTGAATCTGAGGTGATAACATGCAGGGGGGGCAGTTAATCTCAGTACTGATACCATTTAAAGCTTACACAAAATTAAGACATCAAAGCAGCCAGACAGGTGGGGGGCCACACAGAGGGGGGTCGAGGGCCGCATGCGGCCCGTGGGACGCCAGTTGGACAGCACTGCCATATAGCTTATGGACAATTTTATTCCATTCTGTGGTACAGTATGCGTAATACAAAAAGAAATGTTTTATAACATAGTTATAAACTTATGGTGGGGACGAACCCACTGAAGGTTTTCAGTTGGGCTCGTTGTGGCAGTAGAACCTTGCCAGAGTACTGCACAGAAGATTTGAGAAGAGGGAGATAGGAGCTTCTCTCCTTTGACTGCATGGTGGGTTGATTGATACAGACGCTACTACTGCTTGTGCTACAAAACACAGAAAGAAATCGCCAGCGCTCGGTCTAACCCACGCTGTAGCGTTGATCAGCTGCTAGAAACACACTATTGTGCCAGCGCTCGGTCTAACCCACAATCTGGAGTTGACCAGCTGCTATAGACGATAAAAAGCCATTAATTATACACAAAGAGAAAGAAAGTTTGCCAGCTCTCGTGCAGGTTGTTTGTATTTTTCTCTCACCACGGTTGTTGTTTGCATTAATTTTCTTTTTCAACCCATTTAAATGTTTTTAGCAGATTTCTGCCGTTAAAGTGGGGCGTTGGGCTCCGCGGCTCATCTGGCGCTTCCAGGGTAACCCGACCGTGCAATCAACGTCACGTTGCCCTGTGCGCAATTCCATACCTTTCAGGCTTTCATCCCTTGGCTCCCATGACTTTGGACTTTATAGCACATTTAGCTAGGAACCATTTCCTGTTCCTGAGCTCCTCCTTACCAACAACCTCAGATTGAATGGAAGGACTTGTCCATTTCTACAAACCCCTCTCTTAAAAGTGCAGCGCCCGAACAGGGACTTGAACCCTGGACCCTCAGATTAAAAGTCTGATGCTCTACCGACTGAGCTATCCGGGCTCCGTGAGCTGCACGTTTCTTGAACATTTTTGGCCCGACTCCAACTTTCTTTGCAACAGACAACACAAAGCAACACTGACCCCAAGGGGTACCTTATTTACAAATTCTTATTTACAAAATGCAGCAATGCATTTAGAAATGATGCCCAACAGGAAAATTCTTTACACCCCGCAGGAGGCAGCAAGACCTTTCCATTATTTATTTCTCAGTTTCTGATGGTGCTGTGTGAAAAAAAGAAAGCTCTCCGAGCCAGGCAGGAGTCGAACCTACAATCTTCTGATCCGTAGTCAGACGCGTTATCCATTGCGCCACTGGCCCATGTCCAAAGTGCAAGCCAAATAGATCCTCTATGCGCAGTCACATCAATTGATTAATAATGTTCAATGGATACTGTCATGGTTCCCCCGTGTTTTCAAAAGCGAGGATGGGCAGGACAAGAGAAAATCCTTACCATACTTACCAGAGATGGTCTTTTCCTGGCCGTGCTTTTTCCTGCAAGGCTTAAGTTTTACCTGGTCTAGAAACTTGAATGGAGAATGCCGCCACCTCCTCCAATCCACTTTACATAAAGGATGCACTGCAAGTACCCCAGATGGGACTCGAACCCACAATCCCCGGTTTAGGAGGCCAGTGCCTTATCCATTAGGCCACTGGGGCGCCCTTAGCTGTGCCTGTGCCTTAATGTTCTCTGTCAGGTACTCAAAAAATTTGCACAAATTTTAGGAGATAAAAAAAAGAGCATCATAGACAACATTTGTGGAAAACGATGCTGAAAAAAACAGTCAAAAGTCTTTGTCTGCCCCTCTTGCAATTTTTTGAAGTACGTACGCCAATTAAGGATGAAGGGTAAAGGGCTGTTTTACATGTTAATGTTAGTAAAATGGCATCAAGGGGAAAAAGCTGCCGTGACCCGGATTTGAACCAGGGTTGCTGAGGCCACAATGCAAAGTACTAACCACTATACGATCACGGCAAGCCGTACGCTTGGGGCTGCCAGCTCTCGTGCAGGTTGTTTGTATTTTTCTCTCACCACGGTTGTTGTTTGCATTAATTCTCTTTTTCAACCCATTTAAATGTTTTTAGCAGATTTCTGCCGTTAAAGTGGGGCGTTGGGCTCCGCGGCTCATCTGGCGCTTCCAGGGTAACCCGACTGTGCAATCAACGTCACATTGCCCTGTGCGCAATTCCATACCTTTCAGGCTTTCATCCCTTGGCTCCCATGACTTTGGACTTTATAGCACATTTAGCTAGGAACCATTTCCTGTTCCTGAGCTCCTCCTTACCAACAACCTCAGATTGAATGGAAGGACTTGTCCATTTCTACAAACACCTCTCTGAAAAGTGCAGCGCCCGAACAGGGACTTGAACCCTGGACCCTCAGATTAAAAGTCTGATGCTCTACCGACTGAGCTATCCGGGCTCCATGCGCTGCACGTTTCTTGAACATTTTTGGCCCGACTCCGACTTTCTTTGCAACAGACAACACAAAGCAACACTGACCCCAAGGGGTACCTTATTTACAAATTCTTATTTACAAAATGCAGCAATGCATTTAGAAATGATGCCCAACAGGAAAATTCTTTACACCCCGCAGGAGGCAGCAAGACCTTTCCATTATTTATTTCTCAGTTTCTGATGGTGCTGTGTGAAAAAAAGAAAGCTCTCCGAGCCAGGCAGGAGTCGAACCTACAATCTTCTGATCCATAGTCAGATGCGTTATCCATTGTGCCACTGGCCCATGTCTAAAGGGCAAGCCAAATAGAACCTCTATGCGCAGTCACATCAATTGATTACTAATGTTCAATGGATACTGTCATGGTTCCCCCGTGTTTTCAAAAGCGAGGATGGGCAGGACAAGAGAAAATCCTTACCATACTTACCAGAGATGGTCTTTTCCTGGCCTTCCCCCTTGTCAACAGACCCTGCCTTTGTTTTCTTGTTTCTCGCTTCTTCATTGGACTGGAGCGGATTGGGAAGCTTTATTGGCTTGCAGTTGTAACCCTGTTTCTTCTGTCCAGGTGGTTTGGGGGTGGGGAAATAGCCATCAGTCTGTTTTGTTTTTTTCCCTTCATGTGGTCAAGGAAGATGGCCAGGAAAAGAAAATGTCTGGCAAGTATGCTAATGTTTGTTTTTCTTTTCTCGCTGTTTCAATCTATCTAACATGGGAAAAAGACATACCCCGCCACAAGTACCCCAGGCGGGACACTGACCCACCATCCCTGCTGACCATTTTGGCTGACAGTTGTCCACAGTTCAGGATGAAAATGATGTTTGCGGCGAGAAAGGTTTCCTGATGTTGTGCCGTTTATTGTTAGAAGAGTCACCTGATGTTCTCTGGCCGGTTCTAAGCAGAGCAACACCACAACACCTTTTTTTCTTCCCCGGCTTTATTTTCTTCCCGAGCTGTAGACATTCATCCAAAATGACCAGTAGGTGGTGCTGTTTATAAAATCGTTATATTAGCTGGTTTAAAATGGCCAATATCTTGGAAATGGACAAAACAAATGTAATGTCAATTGCAAGAATGCCATGTTGCGTAAGCCTTGCTTATTTTTGATGGCAGCTACAACATTTTGCATCAGGTGATCCTGAAATTCGTCTTTTTTTTGCATATTTTTATCTTTTGAATGTGACCTTTCAGTGCGTTGGGCAAGGAAAATGCTGGATTGGAAGAAACACTAAGGCGACTGGGAGAAGGAGAAGCCAAATCGTTATGGCAGAACACGCTTTTCAGACATGGCTTAAGTATTACCTGGAATTGAATTGAGAATGCCGCCAACTCGAACCCATAATCCCTGGCTTATGAGGCCAGTGCTTGTATGTGAAAAACAGTTCTTTAAGAAAAGCAAGGTGCGGTTTTTTAGCATCATAATCTGATCAATTGGTATGTCGGGGTAGTGGCTGAAAAGGTGTATAAAATGTCGGTAGTGAGGGGGAGAGCATCTGGGAACAGCATCTGAAGTGAGCGGGGCAGCACGTGAGGGCTGCAGACCAGAGGAAGCCATGATCAACTGGCTAGAGAAAAGGAACCAGACCACCATGTTCTGTGTTTGTTGGTACTGGCTACCTGTCATGTAAAGGATCCAGTTCAAGATTCCTGTACTCGCCTTCAAAGCACTCACTGGTGCTGCGCCTCTCTATTTAACCACCCTAATCCCTAAGTACCCCCAGATTTAACCTTCGCTCTACACATGACCTCCTTCTCTTCTCCTCACTCATCATTCTCCTCCTCCTCACTCTTGCATCCAGGACTTCTCACACACTGCACCCATCCTCTGGAACTCTTCTCCCTGTCCCATTAGGCACTGCCAGACTCACCAAGCCTTTAAATGGTCTCTTAAAACTCACCTTTTCACTCAAGCCTATAACCTAAACCCTGAGAAATGAGATTACCCACTGAGCACCCCTAATCTTTCCTCAAACACTAACTCACTAACTGGTTTTCACCTCTCACTCCACACTTACTGTCACTTTACACTCCTACATTAACTGTAACGCCAGGCTAGTTACTCTGACCTTATGTCTCAGCCCCCCCTTTTAGAATGTAAACTCTTGTGAGCAGGACCCTCCCCCTAGTGTCTCCGATCCTCATCCAAATGTAACTGTAACCCATTTTTGTGCATCGTTTATATGTACACGTTAACTGTTTTTGTACCCCTTTATTTTGTAAAGCGCTGCGTAAACCGATGGAAGAACAGATATATAAACTGATATATAAATAATATTAATAATAATAAGGGCAGAAAATGCAAAATATAAAATTGTGACAAAAGGCTCCTTTTACCTTCCTTTCCTTGGTGCTGATTCTGCTAGTTGGCCTCTTCTGTGGTGGCCTCTTCACCACTTCCAATGATGCTTGCTAAATCCATAGACAGTTCACTTTTATATACTTTCTAAACTCCATCCCCTGGAACAGTGATCCCCAACCAGTGGCTCGGGGGCAACATGTTGCTTCCCAACCCTTTGGATGTTGCTCTCAGTGCCCCCAAACCAGGGAGTTATTTTTGAATTCCTGACTTGGGGGCAAGTTTTGGTTTAATAAAAACAAAATTTACTACCAAATAAAGCCCCTGTAAGCTGATAGGGTGCACAGAGGCCCCTAATAGCCAATCACAGCCCTTATTTGGCTCCTCCATTAATTTTTATGGTGCTTGCATTGCTCTCCAAGTCTTTTTACATTTGACTTTGGCTTACAAGTAAGAAAGGTTGGGGATCCATGCCCTGGAGCATTATAACTTTACTTAAACTCTTTTGTAATTACTACAAGAACAAGTTGACATTCCCCTTTGCATTACACAGTTTTGTGTATATTCCTAACTCCACTTACACTTCAGCCCCCTCCACCCCTTCCACAATTTCCAGAGAAAAAAGCTGAACTTTTGCAATGCATGTTTTGCTGCTTTTTCCAAGTAAAATTACTGTTTCACAAGTGCTCTGTACATGTGCAATTGTCCTTGAGTATTTAGATTTAATAAAAGATAATCTATGGGCTCACAATAAAACCCCTGGTGATAGCAACTGAAAATTCCCCAGATAATAGGAGTCACGTATGAGGAAAGGGAGTATAAAATTTCTCTCTTTGCAGAAAATATTCTATTAAAGGAACAGTAGTATCAAAAAATGAAATGTGTATAAATGTCATTACAATATAATGTACTATGCTGCACTGCACTGGTACAACTAGGGTGTTTGCTATAGAAACCCTACTATAGTTTATATAAATACCCCGCTGTGTAGCCCCGGGGGCAGCCATTCCTGCACTGGTACAACTAGGGTGTTTGCTATAGAAACCCTACTATAGTTTATATAAATACCCCGCTGTGTAGCCCCGGGGGGCAGCCATTCCTGCACTGGTACAACTAGGGTGTTTGCTATAGAAACCCTACTATAGTTTATATAAATACCCCGCTGTGTAGCCCCGGGGGGCAGCCATTCCTGCACTGGTACAGCTGGGGTGTTTGCTACAGAAACCCTACTATAGTGTATATAAATACCCCGCTGTGTAGCCCCGGGGGCAGCCATTCCTGCACTGGTACAGCTGGGGTGTTTGCTACAGAAACCCTACTATAGTTTATATAAATACCCCGCTGTGTAGCCCCGGGGGCAGCCATTCCTGCACTGGTACAGCTGGGGTGTTTGCTACAGAAACCCTACTATAGTTTATATAAATACCCCGCTGTGGAGCCCCGGGGGCAGCCATTCCTGCACTGGTACAGCTGGGGTGTTTGCTACAGAAACCCTACTATAGTTTATATAAATACCCCGCTGTGTAGCACCGGGGGCAGCCATTCCTGCACCGGTACAGCTGGGGTGTTTGCTACAGAAACCCTACTATAGTTTATATAAATACCCCGCTGTGTAGCCCCGGGGGCAGCTATTCCTGCACTGGTACAGCTGGGGTGTTTGCTACAGAAACCCTACTATAGTTTATATAAATACCCCACTGTGTAGCCCCGGGGGCAGCCATTCCTGCACTGGTACAGCTGGGGTGTTTGCTTTAGAAACCCTGCTATAGTTTATATAAACAAAACTGCTGTGTAGGTAAGAAAAGGTATTTGAAAAATGAAAATAAAGAATATATTAAAAAAAAAAAAGCTGCCGTGACCCGGATTCAAACCGGGGTTGCTGCGGCCACAACGCAGAGTACTAACCACTATACGATCACGGCAAGCCGTACGCTTGGGGCTGCCAGCTCTTGTGCAGGTTGTTTTTATTTTTCTCTCAGCACGGTTGATGTTTGCATTAATTTTCTTTTTCAACCAATTTAAATGTCTTCAGTTAAAGTGGGACGTTGGGCTCCGTGGCTCATCTGGCGCTTCCAGGGTAACCCGACTGTGCAATCAATGTCAATGGTGAATGTGAGAATTATTGGATTTGCTGCTGGTATAAAAAATGACACCCCCCCCAACTACCTCTTGCTTTTTTCACCCTAAAAGTATTCATACAGGAACTTCTGTGAGGGGTTGTCTATTGATTTTTTTTTTGTGATCAGTTCGCTTAAATGTGTTTTAGTTGGTTTTATAGTGAGAAAGGCAGTGAGTGCTGACATCCCAGGCACATTATATACAGTGAGAAGCAGTGGGTACTGACATCCCAGGCACATTATATACAGTGAGAAGCAGTGGGTACTGACATCCCAGGCACATTATATACAGTGAGAAGCAGTGGGTACTGACACCCCAGGCACATTATATACAGTGAGAGGCAGTGGGTACTGACATCCCAGGCACATTATATACAGTGAGAGGCAGTGGGTACTGACACCCCAGTCACATTATAGTGAGAGGCAGTGGGTACTGACACCCAAAGCACATTATATATAGTGAGAGGCAGTGGGTACTGATGGCAGGTATTCCGGCCCTGGCAGTATAACACTGGCACCGATACACAACATTGGCTTTGTTTCCTAGCCAGGCACTCATAAGCGTGTCACTGTAACTAGAAATGAACAAAACAGTGATAAAAATAAAAAAAACAAACAAAAAAGAAATATAAAGAGACTAGAGAAAGGGTCAAAAGGATATTACAGATGCCAGCTTACAAACATGATTTAATTTCAGCTAGTGAGTCAGCTTTTAGAGCATGTATAATATGGTACCTGTGAGAGTGGGATGAAATCTGCAGCAAATAAACAGAGCTAGTGAGGTTCTGAGGCAGGGTTGCCAGATTTATTTTTCCAAACTAAACTAAGTCATACCTCCCAACATTTTAAAAATGAAAAGACGGATAAAAAGATTTGGTGTGCGTGCATTTTTGACCACGCCCACTTTCATGGTCATGCCCCAATTACCACACCCCATCCTTTTTTTTTTTTTTTCCAAAAAATGCTCCTTTTATATAGTTGAAATGGTGGGATCAGACGCAAAATGTGCTACAACCTCATACTGTACTACCTAAGGGAAACAATATAGCAACTCCTACATATAAAATACAAATACAGAGAAGGCAGTCAGTTATAACTGAGTTATGAACTATGTACCAGTTTTTCCCCCCATACAGAGTACCCCTATACACAGTGCCCCCAATGGCCCAATAGACAGTACCCCCCATACACAATGCCCCCATACAAAGTGCCCCAATTGCCCCCACACACAGTGCTCCCAATTGCCCCCATAGAAAGTGCCCCCATACACAGTACCCCCCATACACGGTGCCCCCATAGACAGTACCCCCCCTACAGAAAGTGCCTCCAATTGCCCCCATAGACAGTACACCCCTACACAGTGCCCCCATAGAAAGTACCCCCCATACACAGTGCCCCCAATTGAGACATTTCCCCCATACACAGTGCCCCCAATTGAGACAGTGCCCCCTCCATACACAGTGCCCCCAATTGAGACAGTGCCCTCTCCATACACAGTGTCCCCAATTGAGACAGTGCCCCCTCCATACACAGTGCCCCCAATTGAGACATTTCCCCCTATACACAGTGCCCCAATTGAGACAGTGCCCCCTCCATACACAGTGACCCCAATTGAGACAGTGCCCTCTCCATACACAGTGCCCTCTCCATACACTGTGCTTACTTGTTCTTCAGCGGCTCACCTGCGTATGCGGCTCCTTTTGAGGCAGTGACAGGCCCTTTTATAAGGTTGCGCCCCTGGGTACATGTGACGTCAATACGCACGGGGTGCAACCTTATAAAAGGGGCTGTCACTGCTGCACAAGGAGCTGCATACGCAGGGGAGCCGCTGAAGAAGAAGGAGCACCAGCGCATCGCGCTGTCCCGGATACCTCAATGAATGTTCCTCATTTCGGTAATCTATTATGGAAATGCGGGACATTCATGGAACTATCCGGGACAGCAGGATGGGCTATCAAAACTGGGACTGTCCTGCAGAAAGCGGGGGGAGGTATGACTAAGTCAGTTCTAAAACCAGCCCAAATCTAGCCAAAAGCCACTTTGAAAGCAACCCAAAAATAGCCCAATATGTTCAATGAAAATAATTCTAAAAAAATAAAAGTATATTTGGGAAAACTTGCCTTTTTAAAGCGTATAGTCACTACCCAGTTACTGGGATGCCTGATAATTCCCTGCCCTCTGTGCCCAGTCCAGCTAATTAATGTTATATTACTGCCCCACATCCCAGTAGAAAGTAACAGTACAATCACATACCCTATAGAGCAGGGGGTAGAACTGCCCCACATCCCAGTAGAAAGTAACAGTACAATCACATACCCTATAGAGCAGGGGGTAGAACTGCCCCACATCCCAGTAGAAAGTAACAGTACAATCACATACCCTATAGAGCAGGGAGCAGGGGGTAGAACTGCCCCACATCCCAGTAGAAAGTAACAGTACAATCACATACCCTATAGAGCAGGGGGTAGAACTGCCCCACATCCCAGTAGAAAGTAACAGTACAATCACATACCCTATAGAGCAGGGGGTAGAACTGCCCCACATCCCAGTAGAAAGTAACAGTACAATCACATACCCTATAGAGCAGGGAGCAGGGGGTAGAACTGCCCCACATCCCAGTAGAAAGTAACAGTACAATCACATACCCTATAGAGCAGGAAGCAGGGGGTAGAACTGCCCCCACATCCCAGTAGAAAGTAACAGTACAATCACATACCCTATAGAGCAGGGAGCAGGGGGTAGAACTGCCCCACATCCCAGTAGAAAGTAACAGTACAATCACATACCCTATAGAGCAGGGAGTAGGGGGTAGAACTGCCCCACATCCCAGTAGAAAGTAACAGTACAATCACATACCCTATAGAGCAGGGGGTAGAACTGCCCCACATCCCAGTAGAAAGTAACAGTACAATCACATACCCTATAGAGCAGGGAGCAGGGGGTAGAACTGCCCCCACATCCCAGTAGAAAGTAACAGTACAATCACATACCCTATAGAGCAGGGGGTAGAACTGCCCCACATCCCAGTAGAAAGTAACAGTACAATCACATACCCTATAGAGCAGGGAGCAGGGGGTAGAACTGCCCCACATCCCAGTAGAAAGTAACAGTACAATCACATACCCTATAGAGCAGGGGGTAGAACAGACAGGTTGAGCCTGAAAGAGCAAAAAAAAATACAAAATGGAGGCTCTGTCTATACTGTCCAATTGCATGCTGGGTATTGTAGTTTTATATTAATCCTAGCTGTAGGCTAATTGTTAGATACAAACTACATTACCCAGCATGCAGAGGAACAGGCACACTAGGAGAAAAAAAAACTTTGGTTAGTTTCCAAACTACAAACCCACCAAGGCTCCAAAAACTAGCAGCCCAATTTGGCGGGAAAACCACCAACCTGGCAACCCTGTTCTGAGGTAAAGTTTGCAGCCTGCAAAACCTTCATATCAGTCTTCATTTCTGCAGTGTCTTCCTCTCTCCAGCCCTGCCTGCATCTGTGGCTTGATTGGTCAGTTTCACTGTCTGTCAGGAGAGCTGCACTCTGATTGTAGAAGCCACAAGAAGAAAGATCCAATCAGAGTGCAGCTGATTGCCAGAGCTTGCAGGAATGCATGAACCTACACAGATGTAAAGGTAACAGCGCAGAGAGAGTCAAGTACAGAGTGAGGTTTATTTTCTAATGTGCCAAGCAGGTTTGGGGAGGCTGAGCCTACCTTAGCCTTATTATCCGCCTGTGCCCATAAGGCTTCACACTATATATCCTCCCCCTCCACATGCTGGAGACAATATGGAGAGGAAGGCACAATACACCACATATTGTGGAGCTGCCCTGTCATAAGAGACTATTGGACAGCAGTGTTATCTCTTTTACAACCATTACAGTTAGGCCCATTAACATTCTTACTGGGTCTCCCATCTCTAAAGCTCAAAAATCACATCCAGAAATTAGCGCAATACTCACCGCAGCTAAACGGCTACTTGCTTGGAATTGGGAGAGAACAATCCAGAAGCTAGACAGAACTAGAAGCTGCAACTCAGGACATTCGCTGCATTGAATCAGACTTGGATTCTTAGTGAGGCCACAAAGGCCCGGGCCTAGGGCGGAACAAAGGGGCGACATGCCGCACAGCTGCACCCAAACTTTACCCACATACAGTGCTCCTTATGTGAGCTAAACAGACACGCAACCGCAGGATTCTTGGTAGAAAGAAGAAAAAGTCTTATGCCATTCAATTATTAATAAACAGTACATAACAGACAGGTAAACCCTACATTTTCCTACCATGTATATAAGTTGGGCACATCTCCCCCACCCAAACCACACCCTTTGTATTGGATATATCCCCTCCGTTCAACAGCGACATCACATTTTCCTAAAACAAAAAGCAGCTTTCACCCAGCAGCCATTTTCCCTCTCACACATCTTCAGTGACATTTACACAATATGAGGCTAATTCATCGTTTGGCCCAACGACGGGCATAGGTGGAGCCGGTGCGGCCCCTGATCTGACAGAAAATCTAACCTGCCCAATCGAGATCTGGACAATTGAAGCCAGCTGTCAGTCGGATAGGCCCGTCATTGGTGCCCATACACAGGCAGATAAGCTGCCAAATCAGTCTAAAGGACCCAAATCAGCAGCTAAAATCTGCTCGTGTATGGCCTCCTTTACTATTAACCTCTGAGCAACAGGAGTGGCAGGTATTTAAACATTTCAAAGAGGCTAATCATTGATTATTAGTGTTTTGTGAGGGGTTTTACGTGTCTTCTACTTTTAAGAAGGGCAGGGGAAACGGGGGAGGGGTGAGGTAGATAAGGGGAGGGGCAATGTGAAATGGATCATTATAGCAAAGATGTGCTAGTTTTGTGTAAAAAGACATACATGCATTTATGATCATAAAGTCAAATCTATCAGATATGCAGAACAAGCTCTGTTGTTGGGAGGGCCACACATGCAAAGACCGCAGTCGGATTATTTGGACAGGACATCATTGCAAGATCCTTTAGAGGATTATCTTTAAGTTTACCAAAAAAACTCCTTATAACTGTAATCCTTTCTTGGCACATTCACTTTTATATGGGCTGTATTTTCAGGAGATGTGTGTTCTCAAAGAATATTGATACTGGGAACAGCGCAGTGCCTCCACCTAGTGGACACTGAGGAACACAGCTCTAGGGGATTTCCACTAGGAAATAATCACACACAGCTTTTGCAGAAATGTTAAACTTTATATAACTGTTGGAGTTGGAAGTTAACACTTTATGTATAACTGATTTTCCTGCTCTGAGGAACCCATGTAGTTTATCCACAGCTGGCACAGACAGTCTCTATAGATGCCCAATCCCCACTTGGATCCGGATAAACCACAACCCTTAGGTTAGTTGAGTCCCTTCCCCAAGAGCTCTTTAGTCCCCCCAGGTAGCGCTACCTGCCCCAGAGTACCTTCCCTTTATAAAGGTGGCTGCTCCCACATAGCAGGCAAATGAGCAATACCTGTTCACAGCAGGGGACACACACAAGAGATACCACAGAGGACTGATTCCTTCCTGGCAGTCCAGCAGACTTTTATCCTTTCAAGTCTAAAGGTCCCCATACACGGGCCGACTATAGCTGCCGATATCGGTCCCTTGGACCGATTCGGCAGCTAATTGGCCCGTGTATGGGGAGAGCAGAGCGGCCTGGCCGACCGATATCTGGCCTGAAATTGGCCAGATCTCGATCGGCCAGGTTAGAAAATCCGGTCGGATCGGGGACCGCATCGGCTCGTTGATGCGGTCCCCGATCCGACTGCCCCATTGCCGCCCACATAATCCGATCGTACACGATCGGATTATTATTTTTTCATTCTTTCAACTCTGGCAAACAACAGCAGGGGCTCCCTTTATAAGCTGCTGGGCCCGCCCCTAGATTTTTGGCTCCAAAGCTTAGGCACACCTCTCGCAGACGTGCACTGGGGCAGCCAGCCAACCGGATCCCTCCCCAGGCTGTAGCTAGGCTGGATGAGATCACAGACTGAGAAACAGGCGACAGGGTTCTCTGATCCCCTACATAACCTTTGGCTACTTCCCACGATTAACCCTTAATGCCGTTAATTTCCAAATATCAAAAATATAAGCATGCTTGGCAAAGCAAAGTCGTCAGGGCTGAACTGAGATCAAGGTCCCAGCAATACCCGCAACGACATGCGATCACTCTTAATGCCCTGCGTGTTTATGTGAACATTATATATATTACAGTACAATATTGGCCGATAGAGAAAAATAAGAAAATCCCTTAAGGAGGCTCCCAATGAAATACAAAACAACCAACTTGAGCGGCCAAATTCCTGCTCCTTCAGCAGGCTATAAATTAACCTCTATAAATCCTGCGCTCCTACAGCGCAAACGAAAAAACCTTGCGCTCTCAGCAGTGCAATAAATCGATTGTAGGCAGACTCCGATTGGTTGCTGCCAAAATACGGACGTGGCGGTGCCACAGCCAGACAGAGTAAAACTCAAAATTAATAGAGTTATACTCACCCTTCCAGCTGAGGAGACCCCACTCCTGGTACCATAAAAATGTAAGGTTCCTGACCGCCGACTGTAAATTTAGTAATCCGTGGGAGCCCTCCTGCCAGGACAAAGACGTGCACGGGAACAAGAAGGACACAACCAAATGGGAGTTCAAACTTGTTCAGTTTATTCTTACGTGATCAAGGATTTTACACCCCTTGTGTACGTGCAGATACAAAGGGATCATTATAAGAAAAGATGGAGTAGAACCTCATTATCTTCAAGGATGGCTAGTGCGGGACAGGAATTTTAAGGAGGACACAAGGAGTAGAAGAGGCGTTAGTGCACAGATAAGATTAAGTTGTTTTTCAAACTGTGTATTTCGTAAGGTGCAAGCTGTGCAAGGGTACTATTTGGGAAAAACAACTATTATGGGATGTTCAAACCTTGCTGTTTGCTGTTACAAAATGCAGATACATTTCTAAAATGGAGTATGATATGCTAAGCATCAAAGTGTATCAAAGTATCAAAATACATGCGTATATGAATATATGATTATATGAATATATGATTATATGAATACAAGAATATAGGATATTATATCAAACCTTACAGGCACAACTGACATTTACTAACCAATCTGATTACAGGAATAATCGAGATCCATGGCACGGTTATAACACAGACAATTGTGCAGTCGCCACTCTCAGATGTAGCTAGAGCACACAGTTTATATCACACACCACCTAGTGCAAAAGAGGTGCTTCTGTGCATACAGAGAGTATTAGTTCAGTCTGACCAATCTGTATTTGCCCACTGCAAGCAAATGTAGGCATACACAATATTTTCCATAGACTGCAAACACTGCCAGGGTGTTCCACCTGTCTATATGAGCCAGCTTCTGTGATTATAGATGTTGCTGTAACAGGATCAGTTCCAAAGTGCTTGGCTTGAAGGTTGTAGAAAGCAAACAATGGAAGAAAATAAACTAGTTGTGCAAATACAGAGATCTTTCCCGTAAAAGGATTCCCTGCACTCCTGTGCCCTTATAGAGAATCCCCCAAGCAATACTCTAGATCAGTGCTGTCCAACTGGTGGCCCACAACCCACCCCCCCCCCATGTGGCCCCCCCCACTTGTCTGGCTGCTGTGACTGGTACCTTTGTGTAAGCTTTAAATGGTATCAGTACTGAAATAAACTGCCCCCCTGCACTGTTCACACCTTTTAGTGTCTGCATTGTTCATCCCCTGCACTGTTCACACTTTTTAATCCCTACATTGTTCACCCCCTGCATTGTTCACACCTCAGACTCAGACTGGAAGCACCCACATTGTTCACCTGTTCACACCTCAGACTGTAGGATCAGTGCCAGCATTGTGTCACTG
This sequence comes from Xenopus tropicalis, assembly GCF_000004195.4. Classification (NCBI taxonomy): domain Eukaryota; kingdom Metazoa; phylum Chordata; class Amphibia; order Anura; family Pipidae; genus Xenopus; species Xenopus tropicalis. The sequence goes on along the minus strand of NC_030679.2, from coordinate 141,661,250 downwards.
TATGTACTGTGGGTAGGCAAAGTATGGCACCTATGGGTGGGCGATATCGGGTCATTTTGGTTAATTCGGTCGTTTGGCCCTGGGGCCAAACAATCGAATTAGAATGACAGTAATGAGTGCAGACGGTTCGGGGACCACATCAACGAGCCGATGCGGTCCCCTATCCGATTAAATTTTTTAATCAGCCCAATCAATATCTGCCCGATTTCAGGCCAGATGTCGGGCAGGCCCGATAACCTGTCTAAGGGACCGATATCGGCAGCTAGAATCGGCCCATGTATGGCCAACTTAAGTTATCCTATAAAACCACAAACCTCAAGGATCTTGGACGGGAAACAGTGTTAAGATAAATGTTGAGGAGAAAGAGATTAAGAATCACAATTAAAAAGCAAAATCAGCAGCCGCCCACACAACTCAGGTAGCAGTTTAGCGCTTAAGTAGTAAAAAATATTCATATATTAAAATCAAATGTTAAAAAATCAGCTCCGCAGTGCCTTGCCGCACGTTTCATACGATATTATCCCTGCGTGTATGGCCAGCTTAAGATCCTTGAGGCTTGCGGGTTTTATAGGATAACTTAATCCTTTCTAAGTGTAACCCTATTTTGGCTACTATGGTACTTATAACACGCAATCACCTGCGTGTGGCGCTACAGGAGCCCTGAGCCCCCGCTTATTTATGGGGGACAGTTATGATATAAATGAATGGCGTGCCTCCACCCAGGGTAGGTATAGGTAGAACTATATGTCTCCTCCCTGGGAAAACTCTATGAGGTCCTCCTTGGACCCTTGGGGGGGCTGCTTACCAGGCAGTTGAGGATCCTCAGTATATGAACAGCCAAGACACCGGTTAAAATGGTGAACCAGATGAACTTGTTTTATTGATTGATGCAGGCAGAACTTTCAGAGGATGTCACACAGACTGTTCAAGTCACACTCTCTCTTTGGGCTACCCCTGGTACTCCTGCCGGATGATTCCACCTAGGAACTCACCGCGGTCCACACGTAGAGTCCCTTCACTGGGAACACTCTTAACCCCTCTCTCTCCTGTTGGGGCTATCGCTGCCCGTTCTCTCTAGCCTGCCTGTCACTCCTAGAGTGACCTGTTACAGTACCTCCTGTACTAGAACACTAGCCTGTTGTTCACCTCCTTACAGAGGGGTCCCAGGCAGAAAGCCCTTCACAAAATGGGTGTCATTCCTTTTTATATTGCAGCACACTGCCACCTAGTGGTTTCTGCTGCATAACAGGGGAAACTCCCTTTTCACACATAAACAGCTAGAACCACGTAAAGGGGAACTAATCCTGAAGGGGCCCAATTCTTTGGGGTCCCTACATAAGTATTAGGCAAGGTAAACACTGAGACCGCAGCCACTTGGTATCTGTCTTATCTTTGCTTTGTGGTATCCCTTAATTCAGTCAGCAAAAACTGAGATAGTTAAATGCAAAGAGGGATATCTCTGCACCTCTTGAATTTTCCTTAAATTATCTCCTGTGCTGTTACACAATTGCTGCTTTCTCTAGAAATTTACCGGTTTGGAAATCTCTTTGGCTCAACCCAGTTACCGATAGGGCAGTGAGCTGAAGGGTATGACCCTCACACATAAACATTTCATATAAACTGCCCCATCCAACTGAGTCTGCACAGTGTCCAGTCTGCACCATGGGCTGTAGAACTCTCTGCCTGTCTCTGCTTTTGCTAGTGGCCGGATCCTACGCCCAACAGTGAGTATAAGTCCCCAAAATCCATATCCCAATGTCCATTCTCTGTCTTAGGGTGTTTGTATTGTTCCATTGCCGCAATTCTGCCAAATATTCCCAATGTCTGAGGTATTAGCCTGTATAGATCTGCTGCACCGACTCTCTGTCTGTCTGTATTATTAGCTTTACTGTCTGTATTTTGGAATCATGGGATTATGGAATTGGAAGCTGTTTTGTCCAACACGTTCATTTTGCTGTGTGCATTTCCCACTGAGTAACCAATTAATTATCTGCCTTGCAAGGGACAAAACATGAACCAAACTCCATGTCTGGTCCTTGCAAGACAGATAACTAGATTACCAGTTCTCAGATAGCCCCCTTGTATAACAGGCTCCCATTTACAAAACACAACAAAGGGTGAAGAGAGGAGTTTGTATACTTGTAATTTACTTATCTTCCTCGCATGAACCAAACCTGGGGTGCATTAAATCTCTGTGATTGCACTATTTAGCTCAAAAAATAACACATTAACATAGATTTTTTGTAATTACAACAACAGAACAAAAGTACTATATATTCAGCAAAAGCACAATGAGAGCAGTTGCCAATCAGATCCCAACACAGATCAGTTTCCCCCTAACTGAGGGGGGTCCTCAATGTAGTGCTGAAGTTTTTGATCACCCTTTCCAAGCCAGGGAATTGGATCCAAATAAAGAGGAGTCCCTATCCTTATTTGCATGTTTAGCAGAAGGAATGCTGGGAATGAAACTCATGCTGATTAGTAAACCATACCCTGCAAGGATGAGTCCCAGTAAGGGTGAAAGTTATCGTACATGGAACTTGATCAGTAACTGCTCCGACTGTGCTGTAACACCCAGTGAGGGAGCTTTAGCCTACAGGATACTCAATAGAAATGGACACGTTAGCAGTTAAACTGGGCTTTCTTGCCAGAATTCCTTCTGCTTTGCATGAACTTGAATTGCTTTTCATGGGATCCGCTCCTTCGGCTCTACATGTATTGAAATGAAAACCCTGCGCTACTCTGTCAAAACTCATCAGTAGTTGGGATCCCCCCAGCAACTGCCCTGCCTGTGCCTTAAACTCAGTGCTTAAGCTTTAGCCTACTTGGGTTCCTTCTCTTATCTTTCCTCTGCAAACTCTACATCAAATGTTTGGCCTTTATCTCATTTTATAGTAGACCTGTCTGTCTTTACAGATTCATATCTTCACCAATATATATTTCTGCCGGGGGGGCCAAGAAAGGAGAGAGACTAGATGATAACAGGGCATGGGTGGTGTGTAACTAGGCCGGGTGTAACCAGACTTTGGACCCAGGTGCTTGATGTTGTTGTTACAGTCATATATAAATGGATCAGATTGATGACACTGTGAGCCCATAGTTAATGGATTCAGTTAGATACATGAGTAGATTTCTGGTTGAGGCTTCTGTACAGGAGAGCAAGGCCTTGTTCTTCTTCATAGGGTCCTATAGAAAGTTGGGTTCTTAAAGGTGCCTACAATACTCTGTGGAGTCCAACAGGAGATAGTGAAAAGGGATGAGGGTCAATTTACTTGCCAATCAGGTCAGGTCTGGCACAGCATTTTCTTTTCTTTGTTTAAAACCAGCACCTCCGCCTCCCTTCCTGTCGTTGTCTTCAACGGGACTTCATTGTTTTGTGGAAGGCAAAATACATTGGGGGCAACAACAGCAACTGCACTCTTTATCAAGATATATAGAACATATGGACATTCTGTGCATTAAGCTGCCAAGCAATGTCCTCCCCTTTAAGCAAAACAGGGATTGTTTGTCCATATATTGTAATATATACAAGCTGCCCAACTGTGTCACACTCACCCCCGGTCTGGCCTACACTCACTCACCCCCGGTCTGGCCTACACTCACTCACCCCCGGTCTGGCCTACACTCACTCACCCCCGGTCTGGCTTACACTCACTCACCCCTGGTCTGGCCTACACTCACTCACCCCCAGTTTGGCCTACACTCACTCACCCCCGGTCTGGCCTACACTCACTCACCCCCGGTCTGGCCTACACTCACTCACCCCCGGTCTGGCCTACACACACTCACCCCCAGTCTGGCCTACACTCACTCACCCCCAGTTTGGCCTACACTCACTCACCCCCGGTCTGGCCTACACTCACTCACCCCCGGTCTGGCCTACACTCACTCACCCCCGGTCTGGCCTACACACACTCACCCCCGGTCTGGCCTACACTCACTCACCCCCGGTCTGGCCAGTCCTACACTCACTCACCCCCGGTCTGGCCTACACTCACTCACCCCCGGTCTGGCCTACACTCGCTCACCCCCGGTCTTGCCAGTCCTACACTCACTCACCCCTGGTCTGGCCAGTCCTACACTCAATCACCCCCAGTCTGACCTGTCCTACACTCACTCATCCCCAGTCTGGCCTGTCCTACACTCAGTCACCCCCGGTCTGACCTGTCCTACACTCACGCACTCCCAGCCTGGCCAGTCCTACACTCACTCACCCCCGGTCTGGCCAGTCCTACACTCACTCACCCCCAGTCTGACCTGTCCTACACTCACTCACCCCCAGTCTGGCCAGTCCTACACTCACTCACCCCCAGTCTGGCCTACACTCACTCACCCTCGATCTGGCCAGTCCTACACTCACTCACCCCCAGTCTGGCCTACACTCACTCACCCCCGGTCTGGCCAGTCCTACACTCACTCACCCCCAGTCTGACCTGTCCTACACTCACTCACCCCCGGGCTGACCTGTCCTACACTCACTCACCCCCAGTCTGGCCAGTCCTACACTCACTCACCCCCGGTCTGGCCTACACTCATTCACCCTCGGTCTGGCCAGTCCTACACTCACTCACCCTCGGTCTGGCCAGTCCTACACTCACTCACCCCCGGGCTGACCTGTCCTACACTCACTCACCCCCAGTCTGGCCAGTCCTACACTCACTCACCCCCAGTCTGGCCAGTCCTACACTCACTCACTATATCTTAGTTGGGATAAAGTACAGGTACTGTTTTATTATTACAGAGAAAAGGGAATCATTTAACCATTAAATAAACCCAATAGGGCTGTTCTGCCCCCAATAAGGGGTAATTATATCTTAGTTGGGATCAAGTACAGGTACTGTTTTATTATTACAGAGAAAAGGGAATCATTTAACCATGAAATAAACCCAATAGGGCTGTTCTGCCCCCAATAAGGATTAATTATATCTTAGTTGGGATCAAGTACAGGTACTGTTTTATTATTACAGAGAAAAGGGAATCATTTAACCATTAAATAAACCCAATAGGGCTATTCTGCCCCCAATAAGGGGTAATTATATCTTAGTTGGGATCAAGTACAGGTACTGTTTTATTATTACAGGGAAAAGGGAATCATTTATCCATTAAATAAACCCAATAGGGCTGTTCTGCCCCCAATAAGGGGTAATTATATCTTAGTTGGGATCAAGTACAGGTACTGTTTTATTATTACAGAGAAAAGGGAATCATTTAACCATGAAATAAACCCAATAGGGCTGTTCTGCCCCCAATAAGGATTAATTATATCTTAGTTGGGATCAAGTACAGGTACTGTTTTATTATTACAGAGAAAAAGGAATCATTTATCCATGAAATAAACCCAATAGGGCTGTTCTGCCCCCAATAAGGGGTAATTATATCTTAGTTGGGATCAAGTACAGGTACTGTTTTATTATTAAAAGGTAAAAGGGAATACTTTTTTAAAAATTGTAATTATTTCATTAAAATAAAGTCTTTGGTCATTCTATAATTTGGAGCTTTCTGAATATAACAGAAGCCTTAATAATACCTGTAGATAAGAATTACATTTCAGGAGGGAATACATAGGCATAAATTACAGCAAATAAGAAACTATATGGCCAATTTTGCTCTGTGCCACCTTGCAGTTGCCAGATGGGCAAATCCATAACCCATAGCAACCAATCAGTGATTGGCTTTTTCAGTTATAGGCAGAACAATGAATGCAACAACTTGGTTGCCATAGGTTACTGCCCATGGACATATTTGCCCCCCACTGTGTTTTAAAGCAAAGCTGGTAGGTACCAATCAGATGCCACTTTTTTGAGTACTGTATGCTTGTGCTTTATAGAACTGTATATAATTGTATTAATGGCTTTATTCCTAAGGTTCTTATGGTTTTATTTATGCTTATAAGTTGGCTCTTAGACTAGGGTGCCTGTACCGTTGGGTAACACAAGAGCTGAGATCCCCCCACTCTTCATTGCACTATTGGCTTCTCACATAATGACCCGTAGGTGTTCTACTATGCGCACTGTTTAATGGGCATAAATGAGCTCTAATACCTTTACCCTTTCTGTAGGCCAAACCCATTGCTCAGAGGTTTTTAATACAAAAGGGAACACATCTGGGGGATATTATAGTAGAGCACTCAAACCATATATCTACCCCACAGATGCACTCTGATAACACCAAGCTTGCTACGTGTAGAGACGGAAGAGACCATTGTGGTAGATGCTCAAGGACACAACTCTGCATTTGAGGCCAACATCCTCATCCAGGACTTCCCTCAGAAGAAACTCAGTCTTGCATCAGCCAAAGTCTCCTTGAATAATAACAATGGGTTTCTTGGAAGTGCCACAGTAAAGGTGAGATGGAATGACACGTGACTCTACCTAAAATGGCTGCCCATGATGCAGCCAGTGAATATATATGGGGCTCTGAAAGGGTCAAATGATGTGTTATTGCGTTTCTGTTGTGTTTGGTAGGGTGAGAGCATTTTGTGTCGTACCCTGTGTAATATGGGAGATGTTCCGCACCTTTACTGTCTGAGTTGTGCCTATATTGTATTAATAGCCTGTCTTCCTCCAGATTCCCTCTGACCAACTCCCCAAAGAGACAAGAAACAATCAGTTTGTGTATGTCAGTGTGAGCTCCGGTTCATGTACACTGGAGAAGGTTGTGCTGTTGCAATACAGCAGCGGCTATATCTTCATTCAGACAGACAAGACTATCTACACCCCAGGATCTAAAGGTAAGGCTGATCATGGCTGCGAATTTTAAAATTCGACTAAACTCATTATCCCATATCCCATATGAAAAGTTGGAGCAGGAAAAAGTCACAGCAAATGCTACTTTTTCCAATTGTTACCGTGAAAACCCAAAAGTTTTGAATTGTTGCACCAAAACCTCTACATTATTGAATTTTTGCAACAAAAACCCAAAGCCTCCAAAGTTTCAAGACAAAAGAAAGATCTTCCAGGAAAGGGTTTGGATTTTTAGACGTTTTGACGAATAGTAAATCTCGGAAAAGGCTAAAAATCCAAATCAATAAAAAATATCTGTTGGTTAGTAAATGGGCCCCAAAGAATCTGTTAAGTATTCATTCTTGGGGTTATGGTTTTCTTTAAATATATATTTTAGTTAAACATTATCTGATTTGGTTCATTGGAGGATTACAAGGAAGCCCAGCAGGCAGCACAGGACTCAATGTAGACAATTATATGAGTGGTTGATGCTGCCTCTCATTGGTAGTGTGGGAGGGTATTGTTGGGAAGAACAGGGGGTGGGGCCTACCATAGCCACAGGCAGTTATGTAGCTGTGGAGGTCACGCTTTGTATTCTCACCAACATACTCAATCTATTTCTCCACAGTTATGTATCGGGTTTTCTCCATGAACTACAAGATGAATCCAATTACAAAACCAATGGTCGTCGAATTTGTGGTAGGTCTTCTGTACTTGTTAGGGTCAGACTGGGGTGGCTGGACACCAGGAAAAAAACCTGCTGTTGGCCCCGTTGACCCAGGCCCAATCCCCTCCTGCCCTCCCCGAATGTGGCAAAAGTAAGTGTGAGGTGCGTGCACGGAAGGGGCACGTAGTGGGTAAGCGGCAGGCAGGGGCCCCTGGGATAGAAGCCCTGGTGGGCCTCGCACACCCCAGTCCAACTCTGGTTCTTGTCTCTTATCAGATTTGCGACTTTTGCCAAATTCAGTACAAAAACAGCAATGGAACCTGCCGGAGGATATTATGGGTTATACAGTATTTTACAGTATTTCTAGTTTTCAGTGACTAAAATATGGTAGCCTTATTGGCCTGGAAGACAGCAAAACTAAGGAATGACAGAATAAATGTATAATAGAAAAAGTCAGCTCCTCTATGGGACTTATTCCACATTTGACCTCATTTGTGTTGATTAAAGTTTTGGTGGGATGGACAATAATTATGTTGTTAGTCATGAGTAGTCATGAGTAGGCAGCTAGAGTCATGAGTAGGCAGCTAGAGTCATCAGTAGTCATGAGTAGGCAGCTTGAGTCATGAGTAGGCAGCTTGAGTCATGAGTAGGCAGCTAGAGTCATGAGTAGACAGCTAGAGTCATGAGTAGGCAGCTAGAGTCATAAGTAGGCAGCTAGAGTCATGAGTAGGCAGCTAGAGTCATAAGTAGGCAGCTAGAGTCATGAGTAGGCAGCTAGAGTCATGAGTAGGCAGCTAGAGTCATGACATTAGTTTAAGAATCATAGCAAAACTTAAGGGGAATTGAGGGGAAGCAGAGAAGAGATCCCCTGCCTCCTATATTATTATTATTATTAGTAGTAGTAGTACTAGTAGTGGTAGTAGTGATAGTATCTTTTTCTGCTATGTTTATATGTTTGTTTCCACATAATAATTGTTTCCTCCAGAAAGATGTCTTTCTTGCTCAGAACTCAACTTCTAGACCAGTGATCCCTAACCAGTGGTTTGTGAGCAACACGTTGCTCCCCAGTCCCTTGGGTTTTTCTCCCAGTGGCCTCAAAGCAGGTGCTTATTTTGAATTCCTGGATTGGAGGCAAGTTTTTGTTGTACTACCAAACAGAGCCTCCTGTAGGCTGCAAGGACATATAGGGGCTGCCAAATAGCCAATCACAGCCCGTATTTGGCACCCTCATGAACATTTTTCATGCTTGTGTTGTTCTCCAACTGTTTTTACATTTAAGTGTTGCTCACAAGTAAAAAAAGGTTGGGGACCCCTGTTCTACACCATGAAGGAGCCTTACTCTATCAATTTATACTTAGTGTTTCAGTTTTTACAGTTTGCCAGACTTTGCCATATGTGCATGTGTTTGGGAAAACTAGATGTACGGCCCTTCTGTATGTTCAGCCATAACTGTGAGTTTAACAAAGGCCTTGTCTCTGTAGAACCCAGATGGCATCGTTGTGATGAGAGAGGCCTTTCACCCTGCCAGCAAATCAGGGATCTTGTCTGAGACATTTGATCTGCCCAAGCTTGTGAGGTAAGGGACTCAGAAAGTTACAATCTTAATACACCCAGACAGACTGACTGGCACACTCACACACACACACACACACACACACACTCACACACACTCACACACACTCACACACACACACTCATACACACTCACACACACTCACACACACACACTCACACACACTCACACACACACACACTCTCACACACACACACACACTCATACACACTCACACACTCACACACACACACACACACACACACACACTCACACACACTCACACACACACACTCACACACACACACTCATACACACTCACACACACACACTCACACACACTCACACACTCACACACACTCACACACTCACACACACACAGTACACTAACACCCTGCCAACACAAACACCAAATATGTAGTCATAAATGGCCATTTACGTGTGAATGCTGTCTCACATTTAAACATCAAGAGAGTTCCGGAATTAGGGCCTAGAAGAAGGAGGACTTAGCAAAAAGTGATAGGAGTTTGGACAACATGGGGTGTCATGAAAATGACCTAACAAGGGAATGCTCAAACACTGGAGAGAAAGTAGTAGTTGCATGATCTCTGCAGGGTAGGTAATTCCAGGTTCTGTAGCTGTTCCTCCATTTGTTGTCACAAAAAGTCCAAATTGCTCTGGGTCCTCTGGATGTATGTCCAGAACGATCCGACTCTGCTGCCACCAAATGTCATGAAAATGACCTAACAAGTGTATGCTCAAACACTGGAGGGAAACCATTTAGCATTTCAGCACTTTATTTTTGTAAAGTCCAATGACATCATACACCGACAAATCATAAAATAGCAAATTATTAGCAATTATCTGCCTATTGTTTCCAATCAGGCCAGGGCAGACGTGTTGGAGCCTTTGGGTATCAGTCCCTAATCTCATCAGAGAGAAATTAAATCAATTCCGCCATTGTTTAAGATAAACCTGTCACATGGCTCCCCCCCAGTGGATGTGGGTTGATGGGGCTCCCCTCAGTAGGGAGAGACCCAGACGCACTGGGAATCAAAGTCGCTTGGGAAGAATGTACAAATCTGCTAGGTTTCAGGTTAAATCCTTAGTTCCATGATGCAGGGGCCAATTCATGCATATTTATATGTTTCCTGCGCTTCTGCCTAATGGAGAATTCAACTCTGATTTGCCTTCCACACAAAGTCTTTCCATTGAGCCCTTGGACTGCAGCAGCTGCATCATGGGGTTTCTCAACCGCTACAAATGCAAAGCCTGGGGGCTTTTGTGTGACCCAAACCCGACGCAAAGGCCCATAAACACCAAATGCCTGCCCTAATACAGCTCTGTTGACATGCTGACCAAGATTTCCAATATAAACATTTCAGTTCTGTAAACTGGACCCCCGTGTTTGACTGCCACGAGGACGCTTCATTTGGGCAGCCGGTTGAAAGCCGGAGAAACCGTGTAGCATTTCAGCACTTTATTTTTGTAAAGTAGTAGTAGTTGCATGATCTCTGCAGGGTAGGTAATTCCAGGTTATGTAGCTGTTCCTCCATTTGTTGTCACAAAAAGTCCAAATTGCTCTGGGTCCTCTGGATGTATGTCCAGAACGATCCGACACTGCTGCCACCAAATGTCATGAAAATGACCTAACAAGTGTATGCTCAAACACTGGAGGGAAACCATGTAGCATTTCAGCACTTTATTTTTGTAAAGTCCAATGACATCATACACCGACAAATCATAAAATAGCAAAGAGGCAGTTCCAAAGTCCCACAGAAGTATATCCACAGTCTGAAGAAAATAATGGCCGCAGAATCACTGAAGCGGTTGATCCGAAGTGCAGGAATCCTTTCCTCTCTCTCTCTGAAGACTGACTCCCAAGCTCTCTTTGGGGCTCTTTTTATGTCCCTGTGGGCCCATCCTCCCAGCAAGCCCCTATAGTTTCTATGCAGGGGTGGAGAGATGTATAGGTACCAGGATAACTGGATTATCTGCCTATTGTTTCCAATCAGGCCAGGGCAGACGTGTTGGAGCCTTTGGGTATCAGTCCCTAATCTCATCAGAGAGAAATTAAATCAATTCCGCCATTGTTTAAGATAAACCTGTCACATGGCTCCCCCCCAGTGGATGTGGGTTGATGGGGCTCCCCTCAGTAGGGAGAGACCCAGACGCACTGGGAATCAAAGTCGCTTGGGAAGAATGTACAAATCTGCTAGGTTTCAGGTTAAATCCTTAGTTCCGTGATGCAGGGGCCAATTCATGCATATTTATATGTTTCCTGCGCCTCTGCCTAATGGAGAATTCAACTCTGATTTGCCTTCCACACAAAGTCTTTCCATTGAGCCCTTGGACTGCAGCAGCTGCATCATGGGGTTTCTCAACCGCTACAAATGCAAAGCCTGGGGGCTTTTGTGCGACCCAAACCCGACGCAAAGGCCCATAAACACCAAATGCCTGCCCTAATACAGCTCTGTTGACATGCTGACCAAGATTTCCAATATAAACATTTCAGTTCTGTAAACTGGACCCCCGTGTTTGACTGCCACGAGGACGCTTCATTTGGGCAGCCGGTTGCACACCCATAACAATATATTCCCCTATGGGCTCAGTAGGTAACACATCATTTGGGGTACAGACATGGCTGTGGTTTTGCAGAGTTTGTCTAGGCTGACATGGTGCTTCCACAATTTCAGGATGAACAAATGCCATAGCCTGGGGTTGTTGAGATACTGGTACCCTAGGTCAGGGGTCCCCAACCGCCGGGCCACGGACCAGTTCCAGGCCGCGGACGGCATGGCAGTGGGCCTCAGCGCCCCCTCCCCCCCAGCGCATTGCATGTATTACGCGCCGCGCCCCGCCCCCCTCGGTCCGTGTAAAAGATTTTGTGCCTCCTACCGGGCCGTGGGGCTAAAAAGGTTGGGAACCCCTGCCCTAGGTGGTTGTGGACATTTGGCCTGTAAATGAGATCCCGAGCCACAACTGAAACACCTCTTAGCTCTGTCTTGCAGCTCCTGGGCTGGCATCCCTGTGGCTGATTGGGTGGTAAAGGCCATTTGTGAGTGACCAGTAGGTATCTTTGGTGTGTAGGCTGAGGTACAAGAGCCTGGCAAAACTGGTCGTCCTTGAAGTAACTGTATACGGCTTTCAAGAAACTTATCTGCCAGTCTTGTGGCTTGATATAGGGTGAGTGGTGCTCAATCCCAAAACCCACACTCGCACTTCAGGGGCACATTGTACAAGAAACTGCTCCATTAAGCAAAGTTGGCGAAGTCCCTCAAGTGTTTTAACCCCACTAGTTCTCAGCCACTGTAGGCTCCTTGCTAAAAGCTCTAAAGGCCAGGCGATAAGTCTCTGGTGAAATGGCATAATTCTCAAGAAGGACTCTTTTAACCTTCTCGTAGTCAGCCCGCTGGTCGTAAGGCAATTCCCTGTAGATGTCACTGGCCTTGCCAGTTAACTTACCTGCCAGGATTTTTGGCCACTCTGCCCGGGGAACATTGTAATCCTCACAAATGATTTCAAAAGTTTCCAGGTAGGAATCAATGCCTTCCTGTCTGTCGTCAAATGTGGGAAAGGTAGCATGTGTTACTTTCACTACCGGTTTGTAGACCTCAGACCTCGGGACAGATTCTGCAGAATCCAATGCAGGCAATTGGGAATTCTGCCTTGTACCCAGAATCTCCTGAAAAGCCAGTTCAAAGACTCGCAGGCAATCTGTAGCAGAAAGACCAGGCCCCAAAACTGTGATCCACCGATTATATCGATCCATCGCAGGATCTGTAACCCTTACCCACTCATCGCCTGCTTCGGAGGCAGAACCCAATGGAGAAGCTGCTGTTTCCTCCTCATTAGATACTAAGTGATCTTCCATAATAATAGGGTAGGTCTGTTGTAGTCTAACTCTCTGGGCATTAGATGCAGCATTCCCATCTTCATTCTGCCACTCTGAATGTAACTCCTGGTAGTAGCATGATCTCTGCAGGGTAGGTAACTCCTGGTAGTAGCATGATCTCTGCAGGGTAGGTAACTCCAGGTTATGTAGCTGTTCCTCCATTTGTTGTCACAAAAAGTCCAAATTGCTCTGGGTCTTCTGGATGTATGTCCAGAATGATCCGACTCCGAGAAATTAAATCTATTCCGCCATTGTTTAAGATAAACCCGTCACATGGGGCATGACTATACATAAGTAGGGGTGCATTTGTGGAACCAGGATGACCTTAATAACAGTAACAGCACTAATGTGGGCTCACCTCTAAATCACGTCTTTAGCAGCCATTGCCCCAAAACATTTTATGGAAATCAGAACTCATTTTACAGCCTTGTCCTGGGAACGGCCACATTTAATGTTGTACTTAGTGCTCATGATAATTACATACTGGGTTCTTTTCATTTGTTTCTCAGCTGTTTTCATAGAATTAAGGAATAAGACACCAATTGCACTTCTCCTAGAACCTGACCAAGACCACACGTACACGTATGTTTAACTCCTCCAATAGTACAGATGGGTCACACATCTCTGATGAGAGCCTAAGGTGCATGAAGACCAAGAGGTACAGATGGTGTTTAAATATAATATAGTCTTCAATTCCAGCACCAAGTAGAATTTAGCAGATCATCCCTCAGTCCTGAGGAGCAAGCAAGGATAACTGCAGTAGCAATTGTAGAGAATTCCTTCTTTCCACCCCTTCCCTGAGCCTCTAGCACTGACCCTTACCATATTTACTTGACTCTGGTGTTCCTGAGCTTTACAGGGGAGGGGGATAGGAAGCAAATGGCTGCTAGGTCCCAATACCATCAGGATGCAGATCTATCTCTTGCAATATATGCCTGGCCCCTTTGCTCCAGTGGGCTTAAGCCTCCCATTAATTATTAATGAAGTCAGCCTTGGTCAGTCCCACCACCCCGAATTATTCCACTTCATCAACCACAGCACCATTGCCTGAAGGGACAACATTTGGACAAGAACTCAAAGTTTCCAATTAAACGGACATTCAAGGGAAATGCTGTCAGAGCATGATGGGTGGTTTTGTTCACACACATACACACTCAGTATTCTATTGGATACAATTGGCAAATAACCATATCTCCTTTGTATCTGTACTAATAAATTGGCAGCGTCGGGATATGGACCGTCTCAGCAAAGTATGAAGACACCCCTCAGAAGAATTACACCACCAATTTTGAAGTGAAGGAATATGGTAAGTAGATATTTTCTGCAACACAGCATGGCGTTGCCTCAAACATCACATGGTACAGACAGAAGGGAACCACAAAACTATGAGTTGGGAAGTTATTTATATTGTATCTGTAGTGGAAGTGCTAAGCAGAACCCAATCTGGGTTGCCAACTGGCTGGCAGGGCTGTATTTAGATCCGGTGTCGGCCCTAACTACACCCCTAGGTTGCAGGAAATAGCGCCGCACATTCCCACTATAGTCATGGGATCCCTCACCCCCAGCTCCACCGCCAGATTTGGCCAGGAATTTTTTTTATATTATTGATTATATAACCACCCAAGAGCTACCCCCCTAAGACTGCCTATATATATAGATACAGGCCTGCTGGCCAGGATTAAAGTGGCCTGGTCTGTAAAAACAATTACTGATGCCAATGTTATTGATAGGGAAAAAGTTTAAAAAGAAAGGGAGGCCAGTATTTTTTATAGAGAAGTTGGCAACCCCACCCAATCAGAATTGCCACTTTATAGCACTGGACACCTGTAGTTTTAGCTTTTTTTATTCAGCTAAAGCAGTTTTATTTTTCTCTTTGCAGTTCTGCCCACAATAGAAGTCATTCTGAAGCCAGAAAATAGTTTCTATTATACTTCTTCTGAGACATTTTCAGTGAATATTGAGGCACAGTGAGTACTTGTAAATAGATTTATTTCTCTGCTATAGGGGTCAGTGACACTCAGTGAGTATCTGTGCAGGGTGAGTGGGGGTATAGGGGTCAGTGACACTCAGTGAGTATCTGTGCAGGGTGAGTGGGGGGTATAGGGGTCAGTGACACTCAGTGAGTATCTGTGCAGGGTGAGTGGGGGTATAGGGGTCAGTGACACTCAGTGAGTATCTGTGCAGGGTGAGTGGGGGGTATAGGGGTCAGTGACACTCAGTGAGTATCTGTGCAGGGTGAGTGGGGGTATAGGGATCAGTGACACTCAGTGAGTATCTGTGCAGGGTGAGTGGGGGTATAGGGGTCAGTGACACTCAGTGAGTATCTGTGCAGGGTGAGTGGGGGTATAGGGGTCAGTGACACTCAGTGAGTATCTGTGCAGGGTGAGTGGGGGTATAGGGGTCAGTGACACTCTGAGTATCTGTGCAGGGTGAGTGGGGGGTATAGGGGTCAGTGACACTCAGTGAGTATCTGTGCAGGGTGAGTGGGGGTATAGGGGTCAGTGACACTCAGTGAGTATCTGTGCAGGGTGAGTGGGGGGTATAGGGATTAGTGACACTCAGTGAGTATCTGTGCAGGGTGAGTGGGGGTATAGGGGTCAGTGACACTCAGTGAGTATCTGTGCAGGGTGAGTGGGGGGTATAGGGGTCAGTGACACTCAGTGAGTATCTGTGCAGGGTGAGTGGGGGTATGGGGGTCAGTGACACTCAGTGAGTATTTGTGTAGGGTGAGTGGGGGGTATAGGGATCAGTGGCACTCAGTGAGTATCTGTGCAGGGTGAGTGGGGGGTATAGGGGTCAGTGACACTCAGTGAGTATCTGTGCAGGGTGAGTGGGGGGTATAGGGGTCAGTGACACTTAGTGAGTATTTGTGTAGGGTGAGTGGGGGGTATAGGGATCAGTGGCACTCAGTGAGTATCTGTGCAGGGTGAGTGGGGGGTATAGGGGTCAGTGACACCCCGGGGGCTAATATCAGCTCTATGTGCCCAGCTACCTGTTTGGGAGGCCTGTGGAAGGACACGCGTTCGTGCTCTTTGGGGTACAGAAGGACGGCACAAGGACAGGAATCCCAGAGTCTCTAGCGAGAGTACAGGTAGCACAGATTCCATTTCTCTATAACACCAAATGAGGGGCCCTGAGGTGCAAGGATACATTTTCTGTGGCCATGGGAGGCAGGTTTGGTGGGAGGACATGTGTCAAGGGCAGGAGGGGTGTGTGGGGTCAGGCTGGGGTGGTCGGGGTTCTGAGATGGCAGCTGGTGGGCCCGGCACATCCCAGTCCTTTACTGTGTGTTTTCCATTCAAGTGAACAGGAAGTGGCAGTGGGAGGTTTGGGCACAATACACACCTGCCCTCAGCCTTAGTCATACTACAGGTAGAGCTATCTACTCCCCCTAGGTCTCTGAGTCCTAAACCTACAGATAATAAGATTATTCTTAATGTCAGACTTCTTGCCATTACCGCTTGGGGTGAAAGCTCTGAAATGGCCGCCAAACTGAGCAACCTTGGGGCTATTCTAACGGGTACATGGATCCATATATGCCTCAGTACACTTGCCCACCTTGCTCTAATGAGCTGTGCAAGCTATGAATCCAAGGGTACCCAGAAGCCACCAGCAGTCTGGGCCTGGCATAAATGCTGGGGTTCCATTAGTCACTTGCCTCTGTAGCCACAGATCACATTGCACCAAGTGAATCTTGCGCTATTGACACCATGTACCGGAAGTGATAGCACTGGCCCACAAATGCATAAAGAGGAAACTTTTTTCACGATGGAGGCAAATTTACAACCATATCGGTACATTGGAAAGTAGCAGGAGAACCTACTGAGTGGGTCCCCATTAATATACTGGGATTTTACATGCTAATGTGAATCCAAATTGGGCTCTTACCACATTTCACTGCATCCATAAATGAGTCCTGCTGTTCTCTAATTTGTGTTGCACCTCCTTTACTCAGATTAATGAAGGTGAAGGACGTGCTGAGCTGAAAGGGGTACACCTTCGGAAGTATCTTAATGCAGTTGAGATGTTGAACTACAAGTTATATATGACAGTCTCTGTGGTCACTGCAACAGGTAAGAACTGAAAAACTTTCCCATCATTTTATACAGTTGTATGAGTTGGGAGGGTACAGTTGTATGAGTTGGGAGGGTACAGGTGTATGAGTTGGGAGGGTACAGGTGTATGAGTTGGGAGGGTACAGGTGTATGAGTTGGGAGGGTACAGGTGTATGAGTTGGGGGGTACAGGTGTATGAGTTGGGAGGGTACAGGTGTATGAGTTGGGGGGTACAGGTGTATGAGTTGGGAGGGTACAGGTGTATGAGTTGGGGGGTACAGGTGTATGAGTTGGGAGGGTACAGGTGTATGAGTTGGGAGGGTACAGGTGTATGAGTTGGGAGGGTACAGGTGTATGAGTTGGGAGGGTACAGGTGTATGAGTTGGGAGGGTACAGGTGTATGAGTTGGGAGGGTACAGGTGTATGAGTTGGGGGGTACAGGTGTATGAGTTGGGGGGTACAGGTGTATGAGTTGGGAGGGTACAGGTGTATGAGTTGGGAGGGTACAGGTGTATGAGTTGGGGGGTACAGGTGTATGAGTTGGGAGGGTACAGGTGTATGAGTTGGGAGGGTACAGGTGTATGAGTTGGGAGGGTACAGGTGTATGAGTTGGGGGGTACAGGTGTATGAGTTGGGGGGTACAGGTGTATGAGTTGGGAGGGTACAGGTGTATGAGTTGGAGGGTACAGGTGTATGAGTTGGGAGGGTACAGGTGTATGAGTTGGGAGGGTACAGGTGTATGAGTTGGGAGGGTACAGGTGTATGAGTTGGGAGGGTACAGGTGTATGAGTTGGGAGGGTACAGGTGTATGAGTTGGGAGGGTACAGTTGTATGAGTTGGGAGGGTACAGGTGTATGAGTTGGGAGGGTACAGGTGTATGAGTTGGGGGGTACAGGTGTATGAGTTGGGAGGGTACAGGTGTATGAGTTGGGAGGGTACAGGTGTATGAGTTGGGAGGGTACAGGTGTATGAGTTGGGGGTACAGGTGTATGAGTTGGAGGGTACAGGTGTATGAGTTGGGAGGGTACAGGTGTATGAGTTGGGAGGGTACAGGTGTATGAGTTGGGAGGGTACAGGGGTATGAGTTGGGAGGGTACAGGTGTATGAGTTGGGAGGGTACAGGTGTATGAGTTGGGAGGGTACAGGTGTATGAGTTGGGAGGGTACAGGTGTATGAGTTGGGAGGGTACAGGTGTATGAGTTGGGAGGGTACAGGTGTATGAGTTGGGAGGGTACAGGTGTAGAACTGTGGGTCAGATCTCCCCAGCCGTCTGTACCAACTGTACGTCTCTCGCAGGCACCGACATGGTAGAAGCTCAGTTGGAGGAAATCTATATCGTCTCATCTCCTTACAGAATCCTCTTCAGCAAATCCCCCCAGTATTTCAAGCCTGGATTGTCTTACGATTTAACGGTAATTTCCTGTCTGAACTTCCCAGAGCCAGAGACTCACGAGCGGTTGTTCCATAATATATAGTAACCAGATTATCTGATAATATCTTTATGTTGGGATCTGCATAGTAACCAGGGTGAGTAACTATACCGCTACTGATTGGCCATAACAGAAAGCCAGTGACTGTGCCTTCTCCTTCAATGGCTTCCCCTATGGGTACAACTGGTGAGTTTATATAAACAAAGCTGCTGTGTAGCCCCGGGGGCAGCCGTTCCTGCACTGGTACAGCTCGGGTGTTTGCTACAGAAACCCTACTATAGTTTATATAAATACCCCGCTGTGTAGCCCCGGGGGCAGCCATTCCTGCACTGGTACAGCTGGGGTGTTTGCTACAGAAACCCTACTATAGTTTATATAAATACCCCGCTGTGTAGCCCCGGGGGCAGCCATTCCTGCACTGATACAGCTGGGGTGTTTGCTACAGAAACCCTACTATAGTTTATATAAATACCCCGCAGTGTAGCCCCGGGGGCAGCCATTCCTGCACTGGTACAGCTGGGGTGTTTGCTACAGAAACCCTACTATAGTTTATATAAATACCCCGCTGTGTAGCCCCGGGGGCAGCCATTCCTGCACCGGTACAGCTGGGGTGTTTGCTACAGAACCCCTACTATAGTTTATATAAATACCCCGCTGTGTAGCCCCGGGGGCAGCCATTCCTGCACTGGTACAGCTGGGGTGTTTGCTACAGAAACCCTACTACAGCCGTTCAAAGAAGAAAAGGAACAGGTTACGTAGCAGATTACAGATAAGCTCTGTAGCATATAATGGGTTTTTATCTGTCATCTGCTATGTGACCTGTACCTTTTCTCCTCTGAACGGCTGCCCCCGAGGCTACACAGCGGGGTATTTATATAAACTATAGTAGGGTTTATGTAGAAAACACCCCAGCTGTACCAGTGCAGGAACGGCTGCCCCCGGGGCTACACAGCGGGGTATTTATATAAACTATAGTAGGGTTTATGTAGAAAACACCCCAGCTGTACCAGTGCAGGAACGGCTGCCCCCGGGGCTACACAGCGGGGTATTTATATAAACTATAGTAGGGTTTCTGTAGCAAACACCCCAGCTGTACCAGTGCAGGAATGGCTGCCCCCCCAGGGCTACACAGCGGGGTATTTATATAAACTATAGTAGGGTTTCTGTAGCAAACACCCCAGCTGTACCAGTGCAGGAATGGCTGCCCCTGGGGCTACACAGCGGGGTATTTATATAAACTATAGTAGGGTTTCTGTAGCAAACACCCCAGCTGTACCAGTGCAGGAATGGCTGCCCCCGGGGCTACACAGCGGGGTATTTATATAAACTATAGTAGGGTTTCTGTAGCAAACACCCCAGCTGTACCAGTGCAGGAATGGCTGCCCCCGGGGCTACACAGCGGGGTATTTATATAAACTATAGTAGGGTTTCTGTAGCAAACACCCCAGCTGTACCAGTGCAGGAATGGCTGCCCCCGGGGCTCCACAGCGGGGTATTTATATAAACTATAGTAGGGTTTCTGTAGCAAACACCCCAGCTGTACCAGTGCAGGAATGGCTGCCCCCGGGGCTCCACAGCGGGGTATTTATATAAACTATAGTAGGGTTTCTGTAGCAAACACCCCAGCTGTACCGGTGCAGGAACGGCTGCCCCCGGGGCTACACAGCGGGGTATTTATATAAACTATAGTAGGGTTTCTGTAGCAAACACCCCAGCTGTAGCAGTGCAGGAATGGCTGCCCCTGGGGATACACAGCGGGGTATTTATATAAACTATAGTAGGGTTTCTGTAGCAAACACCCCAGCTGTACCAGTGCAGGAATGGCTGCCCCCGGGGCTACACAGCGGGGTATTTATATAAACTATAGTAGGGTTTATGTAGAAAACACCCCAGCTGTACCAGTGCAGGAATGGCTGCCCCCAGGGCTACACAGCGGGGTACTTATATAAACTATAGTAGGGTTTCTGTAGCAAACACCCCAGCTGTACCAGTGCAGGAATGGCTGCCCCCCCGGGGCTACACAGCGGGGTATTTATATAAACTATAGTAGGGTTTCTGTAGCAAACACCCCAGCTGTACCAGTGCAGGAATGGCTGCCCCTGGGGCTACACAGCGGGGTATTTATACAAACTACAGTAGGGTTTATGTAGAAAAAACCCCAGCTGTACCAGTGCAGGAATGACTGCCCCCAGGGCTACACAGCGGGGTACTTATATAAACTATAGTAGGGTTTCTGTAGCAAACACCCCAGCTGTACCGGTGCAGGAATGGCTGCCCCCGGGGCTACACAGCGGGTTATTTATATAAACTATAGTAGGGTTTCCGTAGCAAACACCCCAGCTGTACCAGTGCAGGAATGGCTGCCCCCGGGGCTACACAGCAGGGTATTTATATAAACTATAGTAGGGTTTCTGTAGCAAACACCCCAGCTGTACCAGTGCAGGAATGGCTGCCCCGGGGCTACACAGCGGGGTATTTATATAAACTATAGTAGGGTTTCTGTAGCAAACACCCCAGCTGTACCAGTGCAGGAATGGCTGCCCCCCCGGGGCTACACAGCGGGGTATTTATATAAACTATAGTAGGGTTTCTGTAGCAAACACCCCAGCTGTAGCAGTGCAGGAATGGCTGCCCCTGGGGCTACACAGCGGGGTATTTATATAAACTATAGTAGGGTTTCTGTAGCAAACACCCCAGCTGTACCAGTGCAGGAATGGCTGCCCCCGGGGCTACACAGCGGGGTATTTATATAAACTATAGTAGGGTTTATGTAGAAAACACCCCAGCTGTACCAGTGCAGGAATGGCTGCCCCCAGGGCTACACAGCGGGGTACTTATATAAACTATAGTAGGGTTTCTGTAGCAAACACCCCAGCTGTACCAGTGCAGGAATGGCTGCCCCCCCGGGGCTACACAGCGGGGTATTTATATAAACTATAGTAGGGTTTCTGTAGCAAACACCCCAGCTGTACCAGTGCAGGAACGGCTGCCCCCCGGGGCTACACAGCGGGGTATTTATATAAACTATAGTAGGGTTTATGTAGAAAAAACCCCAGCTGTACCAGTGCAGGAATGGCTGCCCCCGGGGCTACACAGCGGGGTATTTATATAAACTATAGTAGGGTTTCTGTAGCAAACACCCCAGCTGTACCGGTGCAGGGCAACACTACATTATATTCAATTGGACATTATTATAAATTTATAAAGATAAGGAGAAATTCATTCTAAAATCCTTGCATTAACCCTCAGCTGTTGCCCCTTCCTGCCTGGGTTATCATAATGGTTCCACAACCACATGTTGGAATTACTTTCACCAACCCTTTTTCACCCCCAGGTAATCTCCTCACTTCCTCTCAGTAGGGTAATTATAAAAGTAACTATAACATATTTAATGGACAATTCGCTCAAAATTGTACTGTAGAATCCTTCTCTCTCTGTGTATATACTGTATATATATATATATCATGCATTTCTTTTTCTTTCAGGTTCTTGTAACCAATCCCGATGGTTCACCTGCTAATCGGATCCCCGTGGTGGTTCATCCGGGAAACTTTCGTGGGGAAACTCAAGCTGATGGAACCATTAGGCTGAAACTCAACACTATAGAAGGAATGGCCTCGATGCCTATTTCTGTCAGTACCAAATATGTTGTTTTTAAAGGAAAGAAATTTCAATTAAACTGTTGCCTGGGCTCAGGCATCCTGGGAAGGCTCGCAGTAACTGGCAGTAACTGGCAGTAACTGGCAGTATGGTAGTGCAGCCCCTGCTATTATATATGATGTCAAGTACTTTCTCCATTGGCGTAACTACCTATAGAGCAGATCCAGCAGTGCTTGGGTGGCAGGGGGCTCCGGGTTCTGCTGTACTGTAGTCTCCCCTCCCCGACCCCTCTCCTACCTTTAGAATAGCAGTGCTGCGTGACTAGGCCAGGGCTTGGGGGAGGAGGGGCTATTCTCACTCCAAAGTTTTTTTTGCTGGGGGCTGTGACCAAGTCACACTACTGACTCCCTCACTGACCAGTCAGCACTTACTGAGAAATTCTCCCATCTTCTCTTGATCAGGCAATGTACAGTAGGGAGGGAAACTGAAGAACAATGCTAAAGTATATGCCATAAAAATTAGCTTTAAGCAGAGATCCCCAACCTTTTATACTCGTGAGCCACATTTAATTGTAAAAAGAGCCGGGAAGCAACATGAGCATTAAAAAAAGTTCATGGGGTGCCAAATATGGGCCGTGATTGGTTAATTGGTAGCCCCTATGTGGACTGGCAGCCTACAGGAGGTTCTGATTGGCAATATACATAGTTTCTATGCAACTAAAACTTGCCTCCAAGCCAGAAATTCAAAAATAGCACCTGCTTTGAGGCCACTGGGAGTAACATCCAAGGGGTTGGGGAGCAACATGTTGCCCCCGGGCCACTGGTTGGGGATCACTGGCTTACAACAAAGCACTTGCCTATAACCCCCAGAGGGGCCCCAAGATGCAACACATGACACAACTTTGCTAAATCCTCTTAATATAAACAATCTTACATTCCCATCCAATGGTCACAACAAACCACTTGTTGCGGATAATGATTGGCTATCACCGGAACTATATTAATCTTGGTTAGAATGGGAGCAGAATTTAAGTATCGGGCGGATCACAAGTATGGAAACCCAAGCTCAAATGTACAAAGCTACAGTGACTTTTTGTGTTGGTGAGAGGATCTCTTGCACTTGTGTGTCTGCTATGACTCTCCCATTGCCTTGTATATACAGAACCAGCCAAGCAATAAAACAAAGCTTGTGCCTATTGGGCTGGGCAACATTTTGCAGAATAGGCAAAGCCACTGGAAGTCTAGGAACAAATCGGGCCATTTTTAGTCACAATACATAGAAGTATATGTAAGGCTCCCAGGATTCTGCCTTATGTTTTATATTTTCTGTTATCAGGTCAAAACAGACAAGAAAGGTGTGCAACCCCGGCACCAAGCAACTGCGACTATGTCTGCTAAAGCCTACCGTCCCGCCTACTCGTTTCATAATTACCTGCACGTCAGCGTCCCTGGATTGGAGCTAAAACTGGGAGGCACTCTCACTGTGACGTTCTACATCAAAACTAACTCCCCAGAGGTTGCAGAACAAATCCGGCATTTCACCTATTTGGTAACCAGACATACAACCCTGTGAACATGCAAAACTCCATTGCCCTCAGACATACACATAGACCAATACAGAGTATGTCAGCGATTGCATTTCCTGAGAAGTTCACATTTCACATGTTTAATGATAATTATTGCGATATTGGTCGTCTTGTCAATCCGCCATACACGCACCAATTATCGTACCAAACCTAATATCGGTGCCTGTATGGCCAGCTTAGGGCAAAACTTGCCTAGTTTATTTTTAACATAATGGACAGCAGAATTAGGGGACAACTGATCATTATGGGCCTAACTGAGTCTTTCTGATGCTATGAGTAGGCATAACATGGAACCAGGCCCGGACTGGCAATCTGTGGGTTCAGGCAAATGCCAGAGGGGGTGCTGTAAGGTGCCATAGTCACTCACTATTTATTGGGCCTATGGGGGGCTGTTTGGGCCTCTGTGTACTGAAAATCAGGCCCAGACTGGCAATCTGTGGATTCAGGCAAATGCCAGAGGGGCTGCTGTAAGGTGCCATAGTCACTCACTATTTATTGGGCCTATGGGGGGGCTGTTTGGGCCTCTGTGTACTGAAAATCAGGCCCGGACTGGCAATCTGTGGGTTCAGGCAAATGCCAGAGGGGCTGCTGTAAGGTGCCATAGACAGTCACTATTTATTGGGCCTATGGGGGGCTGTTTGGGCTTCTGTGTACTGAAAATCAGGCCCGGACTGGCAATCTGTGGGTTCAGGCAAATGCCAGAGGGGCTGCTGTAAGGTGCCATAGACAATCACTATTTATTGGGCCTATGGGGGGGCTGTTTGGGCCTCTGTGTACTGAAAATCAGGCCCGGACTGGCAATCTGTGGGTTCAGGCAAATGCCAGAGGGGCTTCTGTAAGGTGCCATAGACACTCACTATTTATTGGGCCTATGGGGGGGGCTGTTTGGGTCTCTGTGTACTGAAAATCAGGCCCGGACTGGCAATCTGTGGGTTCAGGCAAATGCCAGAGGGGCTTCTGTAAGGTGCCATAGACACTCACTATTTATTGGGCTACTGGGGGGCTGTTTGGGCCTCTGTGTATTTGAAATGACAGGGCCTATTTTGAACCCCAGTCCAAATCTGGAATTCCATTCCACATCTCAGTTTCATGGGGGGGTTGTTGTTGAGTATTGTCACTGATCCCTAATGATCATCATCTCCCACCCATAAAAGTGTGAGGGTAGTTTATTGATTTAACCTTCCTTACTATTGAACAGTAGAATATTGATACACTGCAACCCTCTCACCCAGCTGAGCCCTCACTGGAGGATAGGTATCGTAATGGAACTGTAATTGTAGCTTGTGCCGGTAGAAATAATAGAACTAAAAGACACCAGTGGCTCTTAACCATGAAATAAATGTTTTTTGAACTCCCACTGAAGAAAGGTACTTCTGTAATAGTAATGAGGCATCATTACTGGCGGCTGCATCACTCTGGGGCCAACACAGACTTGAATAAATCCCACTGCAAAGTCCTTATTGTGTTGCCAAAAGCTCATTAACTGTACTTTTCTATAATTACCGTCTGCCTCAAGTAATTTTCGCACAGACACATGCAATATTTATTGTGTCTAAGTGTTTGTGAATCATGCGTTAGTATTATTTCTGCGCGCTAATTAAGGCAATGCGGTAAAATTAACGCATGCGGTTGTGCGCTTAATAACGCACGCAATATGCGACTTAACGCATGCGATACTATAGCGAATCACACGTAACGCAAAAAAGCATGAGATATGCGTTATCGCACTTTAGTGAATCAGCCCTATGTTCCCTAAGCCTTTTTACACTAGGGAACAAGGGTGCAACTAACCCTGGGCAATAGGAATACCTCTCTCCTACAGGGAATAGGGTACTAACTGGCGACTCATGAACAGTAAAGGGAGATTACCCCTTTATGTACCTTTATGAATTTTTATTAATGTTCCTATTGATTAAATCCACTGGAAAACAAAAACCATGATGGTTGCCCATAGCTTTCTACAGTATTTGATATGCAGGTTTGAACAATGAGAAATAGTAATTTTGATAGACTGGTTTATGAAATCTATCGACCAACTGGATCAATGTATATATATATATATATATATATAAAAGGATAGGCATGGGAGATACATCTTATTTTATTGCCCCTTCAAAATATTTAAGCCTGAGGCTGAAGACTCTTCACACACTCAGCTAAGTGATGGGGTAACTGATACTAATCGGCCAATGAGAGAAGGAACCTACTGACTCTCATAAAAACCTAAAGAGCTTTGAAGTAAGAAGGATGTAGTGGGACGTGGCCCATAGTTGGGAGTCTGTCTCCCCAATCTAATTTTAAAAAATTTGGAACGTCTGCTGTATATTGTATCACTTTCACTTTAACTACGTATCATTTCTCCTCCAGGTCATGAGCAGGGGGCGCATCATAAAGGTGGGCAGGCAGGAACGTTCGCCTAATCTGTACGTGATCTCCATGTCTCTGTTTATCACTGAGGACTACCTACCATCTTTCCGTATTGTGGCCTATTACATGGTGACAACAACCAAAGGGCGTGATATTGTGTCTGACTCTGTCTGGGTGGATGTGGTAGATACCTGCATGGGCACGGTGAGATTCCATGTTGAAATCTATTAAAGTACAGGGGAATCTGGTGTAGACGGTTGCTGGATTAACAGTAATCATATGGGGGAAGGTACTATATAAAGGCTGTGATGGATGTGGATAGGACTGATTAAAAATGCAAAGTTCAGTTACCCAATAAACAGTTTTCTACCAAATGCAAAGTGGATAATGAATAAAGAGCATATTGGTCGGATAACAGTAGGGACAACAGAAGAGCGACAGATGTATTTTTCCTCTACAATAAGTAACCTGACATATTTATGGTTCTTGCACAGCTGGAGGTGACAGGTTACAGGGAAAAGGACAACGATGTCCAAAAACTGCCGTCAACCGTGCAACTGAAACTCAGAGCCGACCACAATGCCAATGTGGGACTCGTGATTGTGGATAAAGGGGTCTTTCTGCTGAACAAGAAGTATAAACTCACTCAGAGTAAGGTGAGAAACCCTTCCCATATGTGTTATGTTCATCCATCCAAGAGAAATTATTCATTGTTGTTATATAGTCTTATTATTCTGTGCCTGGGATTTATGACTTTCTGTCATCTTAATGTGCCTATGTCACATGAGACGTTTTCTATATGGGTGCAACTGGCAGACAAAACTACCCTGCTGCCTCCAATTGGCTCCAATAGGAACTGTCGGAAACCAGTAGTGTAGCTGGTCCTTGGCCTGAAAATGATGTAACGTGCCTTGGCCAAAACCCACCAGTGATGGAGGTTAATGGGAGGCTGCAGGGGGAATTGAGGGAACTTCTCCTGTAACAGAGCAAATACCCAGTGAGCAATGAATGTATGAGCACTATAGGAAGCAAAAAGCTTTGGCTGTTTCAGTTTATAACTAGTACCTACAGCAATATGAACGCAAATTTAACTTTTCCAAAAAATCCAACTTCTACTATCCTTATATTAAACAAAGAAGGTTGTATTATCTCCTTCATGTTAAAATCATAAAGGCAAAAGGCAATGTTCTCTAGAAAAAAGTAATCAATCTCTTAAAAAACTGTCAAATCTTTTTAAGGGAACAGAGACATCAATTAGTACTGTAACACTTGTTTGGCTTAATAGGGGTATTATTACCAGGCTATTTTGCTTAGAGCATGTGTTACATGCAACCCCCTTTCCCAGGATGGGCCTCCGCTAAGTGGGAGCTGTGTCTGGGGCTTAACGGTGTAGTAGAACTACAACTCACACTGGTGTTGTGCAATAGGACACCAGAATAGCTGGATAATACTTTATTGTCCAAGACAATGGTAGAATAGTGCAACAGGGTATTATACTCACAGACACAGTAGATAATGATGGTCACAATAGAGAATAGAAGTGGTGACCCTTAGGAACCTGTATTTCTCAATAGGATGATGCGCAGAGTATTAACTGGATACCTGAGGTGAATACCTTTACGATAACGGATTCTTCCAGAGATGGTGGTTCAGGGGCAAAGTACTAACCTGAATCCTGTGTCTGCTGGTCCCTTAAAAAAGGCAAACAGAGCCGGGGTAGGCTAAACCCTTAACAACTCCTTTGATGGGGCTAAATAGCTGCCCTTTCTAAATAGACTGACTGTGCTCACTTCTCCTAGAGAGTGCTATGAAATAGTTCTGACTGTGCTGGTGTAAGGTACCTGCTCGTCGTGGCCGTCCACCTGGTCGCAAGGGGGCGCGCTCTGATGCCGGCGCACGCTATGATGCCGGCGTGCGTCTTGACGCCCGCGCGTGCGCCTTGCGCTTAAAAAGACGCCAGAGGCCTAGGATCACTGCGAAGTGATCATTTTCCTTGTGAAAGATGCCAAGCATTATTCCTGATTGATATTTGTTATTTTGACCCGGCCTGACTCCCGATTCTGAATCCTGCTGCCTGTACCGACCTATTGCCTGCCTGACCATCCGATTGCCTTCCGATTTTGCCTAAGACGCCTGGTTCGGCATTCCTGCCACTCCTTCACTTGGCTCCAGTCCTGTTTCATCCCCAGTGGCTGTGTTCCTTAGTGGGAGGTGTAGGGGAGGTCCTTCCTCAACGACTTCTTCCAGTGACGTTCCCTGCTTAGTCGTGACAGTATCACTTCGCCAGTATGGAAGGAGCTGAGGAAATCCCGGCCATGCAACTGCTCACTCAGCAAATGACCGCCCTCACTCAAGCAGTACAAGAACTCCAAGCCGGGCTGCATTCTGTCCAGGCTCAATTACAGCCTTTGCCTGGAGATCCCGCTGATGTTCCCGCTGCTCCCTCACCTGGGGTTATTCAGCCAGCGACGCCCAAGCTCAAGCTTTCTCTGCCAGAGCGCTTTTCTGGGAACCGCAAGAAGTTTCGGGCCTTTATGAATAGCCGCAAGCTGGAATTTACTTTGAACCCCTATACTTATACGACTGAACAGTCTAAGGTGGGGTTTGCCATTTTGCTTCTATCCGGGGAGCCTCAGACATGGGCCCACCATCTTCTGGAACAAGACAGCCCGTTGTTCAGTGACTCTACTGCTTTCTTTCAGGCGATGGCTGTACTGTATGACGACCCCCAAAGAGAGGCTTCAGCTGAAGCGGCGCTCAGATCCCTCTTCCAGGGTAGACGCCCGGTTGAGGAGTATATCACAGATTTCCGCAACTACGCTGCGGACACCCAATGGAACCAAGCGGCTCTGAAACACCAGTTTAGAATTGGCCTGTCAGAAGTTCTGAAGGATGAGCTAGCTCGTGTCGGAGTTCCTGATGAACTAGAATCGCTTGTTGGGACAGTGATCCAAATTGATCGGCGTTTGAGGGAGAGGAGACTGGAGAAATCCGGGGTTTCGCAACCAAGCTGGTTGCTCCCCAAAGCACCCCTGTTCCCTAAATCCACCTCAACACCACCCACGGCCGCTTCTTCGTTGTCTGAGGAGCCTGAACCCATGCAGATCGGCCTCATCCGCTCCCCATTGACACCTGAGGAGAGACTACGCAGACGACGTATGAACTTATGCCTCTATTGTGGTGTTTCGGGCCACCTCCTTCGCAGTTGTCCTGTGCGACCTAATAGTAAGAATTCAGCACCAGTTCTTCTCAGTGCAGAAGGGGTCAATGGACTTTCACTTATGTCTGTTGTTGCTGTTTTACAGTGGTCCGGAAAGACGCTCCAGGTTCCAGCATTGATTGACTCCGGGGCCTGCGGTTGCTTTATTGATCGGGAGTTCGCCCGATTGCATTGCATTCCTCTGAAACCCAGATCCAGCCCATTGATGGTGAAGTTGGCAGATGGATCTGATATTTCTTCTGGTCCAGTTTTGATTGAGACTATTCCTTTGTTAATAAAGATTCAGAAGCACAGTGAGACTCTTTCGTTTGATGTAGTTTCCTCCCCATTGTATCCCCTCATTTTGGGATTCCCGTGGTTGAAGGCACATAACCCTCTCATCAATTGGGACACTAATCAAATAACATTTCCTTCCGGCCAATGCTCCTGTCATGACTGGGCCTCGAAGGAGTTGTTGGTCCTGTCTTCCGATCCTCGGCTTAAGCTCATTCCGGAATCTTATCACGAGTTCCTAGACGTCTTTGATGAGAGAGGAGCGGATGTACTACCGCCTCACTGGATTTACGACTGCCCTGTAGACCTTCTTTCTGGCGCAGCTATTCCTTTCGGGTGAATCTACCCTTTATCAGAACCTGAACTTACCGTTCTTAAAGACTATATTGAGGAAAATCTCAAAAAGGGTTTAATTCGTCCATCCACCTCACCTGCCGGAGCAGGTATATTCTTTGTTGAAAAGAAGGATCACTCCTTACGCCCCTGTATTGACTATCGAGATTTGAACAAAATTACCATTAAGAATCGATACCCTTTGCCGCTCATACCGGAATTATTCCTAAACTGGACCTTCGAGGGGCGTATAATCTGGTCCGTATTCGACAGGGGGACGAATGGAAGACGGCCTTTCGCACACGCTACGGACACTTTGAATATCTGGTTATGCCTTTTGGCCTATGTAACGCTCCAGCAACGTTCCAACACTTCGTGAATGATATTTTTAGGGACTTCCTGGATCTCTTTGTTATCGTCTACTTAGATGACATTTTGATCTTTTCGTCCTCCTTGGAAGAACATCGACGCCATGTCAAACAAGTTTTCTCTCGTTTGCGGGCCCATAAACTGTTCGCGAAACTGGAGAAATGTGAATTCGAGAGATCAACTATAGAATTCCTGGGTTTTATCATCTCCCCTGAGGGAATGTCGATGGACTCTCGTAAGGTCTCGGCGGTTCTAGATTGGCCCACACCAAATAGCCGCAAGGCTGTGCAGAGGTTTGTTGGTTTTGCCAATTTTTATCGGAAATTCATCAAGAACTTTTCTAAGATTATTTCTCCTATTACCGCCCTTACCAGCTCGCTAAAGAAATTCTGTTGGACACCTGAGGCCCAGCAAGCCTTCTCTGATCTCAAGAGTCGCTTTACCTCGGCACCCATTCTGAAGCATCCTGACCCCACTCGTCCATTTGTTCTAGAGGTAGACGCCTCGGAGTATGCCATTGGAGCAGTCTTGTCACAAAGAAATGACGTACAGAGTCTGCTTCACCCTATTGCATTTTTCTCCAAGAAACTATACTCTTCTGAGCAGAACTATGATGTGGGAGAGTTACTCGCCATTAAGTCGGCGTTCCAAGAATGGCGCCATCTGTTGGAGGGGGCTGCTCACCCCATCCTAGTATTCTCTGACCATAAGAATTTGGAACACTTATGATCCGCAAAGAGACTTCGGCCTCGTCAGGCCAGATGGGCGCTCTTCTTTTCCAGGTTTAATTTCCATGTAACCTTCAGACCTGGTTCCAAGAATGGGAAAGCGGACGCTTTATCTCGCCTGTTCCCTGCTCCTGAAAACAACTCGTCTACCAGCACGATTCTACACGCCTCCAACTTCCTCCTGCTTCAGGCGGAACTACTAGAAAAGATCCAGTATGCTTCCGAGTCTGTCGTCAACCCCCCGGGGGATGTTGTCCGCCAAGAGAAATACCTCATAGCGAATAATAAGATTTTTGTCCCTGAAGACTTACGCCTTGAGGTACTTAAGTTTATTCATGACCACCCGGTGTCTGGCCATTTGGGTGTTTACAAGACACAGGAACTTGCCAAGAGACATTTTTTTTGGCCTGGGATGATGAGAGACTATGCTAAGTATGTCACTTCCTGTCAAACGTGTGCCCGGTTCAAGGATTCACACTCACGCCCAATGGGTCTACTTCAGCCCCTCCCTGTTCCTGAAAGACCTTGGGAGAGGATCTCTATGGACTTCATTGTGGATCTTCCCAAGTCTGCTGGGTTTAACACGATTATGGTAGTGGTTGACGGGCTTACTAAGATGGCTCATTTTATACACTTGTCTGGCTTACCATCGGCTGCTACAACGGCGGAGGTGTTCATCAGAGAGATCTTCCGGCTCCACGGCCTACCCAAGGTGGTAGTTTCGGACAGGGGGTCACAGTTCACCTCACGGTTTTGGAGATCTTTGTGCCAAGGGCTTCATATTAGCCTCGCTCTGTCTTCGGCATGCCACCCTCAAACGAATGGGCAGACTGAACGCACCAACCAAACCTTGGAGCAATACTTAAGGTGTTTTTCCTCCTATTCTCAAGAAGATTGGTCTACGCTCTTGCCCTTAGCGGAGTTTTCGTATAATAATGCTATACATACCTCGTCCAAACAGACTCCTTTTTTCTCCAATTATGGTTTTCACCTCACTTCTCTGCCGGGTCTATCTGAAGTGTCGGTTCCTGCAGCTCAAGACAGACTTTTATTTTTAAATCATAATTTCGACTTTCTTCAACAAGCTGTACGAGAAGCACAACGTAGCTATAAGAGACATGCTGATAAAAGACGGAGGCCAAATCCCGAATTTAAAGTTGGTGACCTTGCCTGGTTATCCACTCGCAACCTTAAGCTCTCGTGTCCTACCAAGAAGTTGGGCCAAAAGTTCATGGGACCCTTCTCGATTGTAGAACAGATCAATCCTGTTGCCTTCAAATTAAGATTACCTGCTAATCTTCGGGTTCACCCTGTCTTTCACGTCTCGCTACTAAAGAAGGTGGTAGGAAATCCATTCCCTGGTCGTGTTGAGATGCCTCCGGAGCCGGTAACTGTGCAGGGTGTGGAGGAATTCGAGGTCCAGGCTATCCTTGATTCCAGATACCATAGAGGGCATTTGCAATACTTGGTCCAATGGAAGGGTTACTCGCCGGAGAATAATTCCTGGGAGTCCGTAAGAAATGTCCATGCTCCTCGGCTGATTCGATCTTTCCATAGGAGATGTCCTGGAAAGCCCGCTCCGGTGCACGTCCGGAGGCCGTGCCTTGGGAGGGGGCAATGTAAGGTACCTGCTCGTCGTGGCCGTCCACCTGGTCGCAAGGGGGCGCGCTATGACGCCGGCGCGCGCCTTGCGCTTAAAAAGACGCCAGAGGCCTAGGATCACTGCGAAGTGATCATTTTCCTTGTGAAAGACTCCAAGCATTATTCCTGATTGATATTTGTTATTTTGACCTGGCCTGACTCCCGATTCTGAATCCTGCTGCCTGTACCGACCTATTGCCTGCCTGACCATCCGATTGCCTTCCGATTTTGCCTAAGACGCCTGGTTCGGCCACTCCTTCACTTGGCTCCAGTCCTGTTTCATCCCCAGCGGCTGTGTTCCTTAGTGGGAGGTGTAGGGGAGGTCCTTCCTCAACGACTTCTTCCAGTGACGTTCCCTGCTTAGTCGTGACAGCTGGCTTGTTCTCATTCACGGGGCCCTGTCCCCGACTTAAGATGGTAGATTACTGGGGCTGTAGGCCTCCAGGCTCAATGGACTGATGCCTGAGACAACGGCAGCCAAAGACACTCCTCCTTGCAAGACACTATATAGTCTCCAAGGGGAGTGGTCAACCTGGGCTAAACCTATTAAGGATAGCTTAAGAACTGTAACCTGAGTGTAGAGGGCTCTGCCCTATAACAGTACAGATATGAAAAGGTAGGGATATGAAGCCATAGGGCACTTAACCCTATGGGTCCCTACAGTACAATACAGCTGCCTTGTGAAACTCCCCCCTTTGCTTTAACACTCCTTTCATTTATCACTTTGCTCAGGTTTGGAATTCAGTGGAGAAGTCAGACACCGGCTGTACTCCCGGGAGTGGTGCTAACACCGCAGGGGTCTTTTATGATGCTGGGCTTGCTCTACAGACCTCCTTCAGTGTTAAAACTGATCAAAGAATAGGTGAGTATCAGCCAACAGGCTGCGTTATAGAACTTTTTCTTAATATCCTTATCATTTACAGTAAGGGGTACATTATCCCTTATAATACATGAGTGATACTCAGAGTTCCCTGTATAACTCAGCCTGCAGCCTTGTGCCTTTATATGGGCACAGAACCCCTCAGTGACTGCTAATATCCTTATCATTTACAGTAGGGGGTACATTATCCCTTATAATACATGAGTGATACTCAGAGTTCCCTGTATAACTCAGCCTGCAGCCTTGTGCCTTTATATGGGCACAGAACCCCTCAGTGACTGCAAATATCCTTATCATTTACAGTAGGGGGTACATTTTCCCTTATAATACATGAGTGATACTCAGAGTTCCCTGTATAACTCAGCCTGCAGCCTTGTGCCTTTATATGGGCACAGAACCCCTCAGTGACTGCTAATATCCTTATCATTTACAGTAGGGGGTACATTATCCCTTATAATACATGAGTGATACTCAGAGTTCCCTGTATAACTCAGCCTGCAGCCTTGTGCCTTTATATGGGCACAGAACCCCTCAGTGACTTCTAATATCCTTATCATTTACAGTAGGGGGTACATTATCCCTTATAATACATGAGTGATACTCAGAGTTCCCTGTATAACTCAGCCTGCAGCCTTGTGCCTTTATATGGGCACAGAACCCCTCAGTGACTGCTAATATCCTTATCATTTACAGTAGGGGGTACATTATCCCTTATAATACATGAGTGATACTCAGAGTTCCCTGTATAACTCAGCCTTGTGCCTTTATATGGGCACAGAACCCCTCAGTGACTGCAAATATCCTTATCATTTACAGTAGGGGGTACATTTTCCCTTATAATACATGAGTGATACTCAGAGTTCCCTGTATAACTCGGGTGAACTGGAGGTGCTGGCACTGGAGAAGAAATATGATGTGATTGTGTTGCTGAAGAAACATGGCTGAATGAGTCACATGACTGGGCAGTATATATATATATAGGGGACTATACTTTGTTTCAGAGGAACAGAGGCAATAGAAAAGGGGGAACCAAGGGCCCTGTAGGCAATGAACTTGGCAAACAGGGGTTGGAGCTGTATTAGAAGGTGCATAGATTTGCGAGAGCGCTGGGGAGGCCCCATATAGGATATGGTACTGTAATAAGGCAGGCTGCTCCTTTTGCAATGAAAAATGTATTTAAAGAAAAATAAAAAAATCAATAATAGCCAGGGCCTCAAAGCCACCCCCCAGCTGCTTAAAGTTGAAGGAAAAGGGGCAGCCATTTTGTCAGACTGATGGGCGCTAGCCCTGCAAAGCCTATGACTGTAATTTTGTGTTTAGCAAAGGGCTGCTGTACTCCAGCTGTGTCTGGAAAACCATTTTAACCGCGTTAAATTCTCCAGAATATTTCAATTCTAAGTAGGGATGGTATCCATGGGTTACCTTACTCCTAGGGGCAGGGAGCCAAGCATCATCCATCATTTAAACATGTGATGCGCGGCTCATATACAGTGTCGGACTGGCCCACAGGGATACCAGGAAAACTCCCGGTGGGCCCAGGTGTCAGTGGGCCCTCCTGCTTCTAGCCTATTGGGCTAATTCATGGTCATCCCCTATTTCATTATGGGAACAAAGCAACTAAATATATAGAAGAATAGATTATAGTATGTAAAGATTAGGGATGCACCAAACCCACTTTTTTGGGTTCGGCCAAACCCACCCAGGCGGATTCTGCCGAATCCTAATTAGCATATGCTAATTAGGACCGGGAAAGGGAAAAAAGATTCCCCCTACCATTTAACCCTTCTGAATGATAATTAGCATATGCTAATTTATGCTAACTAGGATTCGAATTTGGTTCAGCCGGGACCATGGATTTGGGTGAAACCAAATCCTTCAAAAAAAGGCTGGATATGGCCCAAATCCCGAACCGAATACTAGGGGTGCACCGATCCCACTTTTTTGGGTTTGTCTGAACCCCCAAACCCACCTAGCAGGATTTGGCCAAATCCTGAACCGAATCCGAATCCTAATTAGCATATGTTGATTACGATCGGAAGGGGTTTAAAAGGAGGCCAAGTTTGGAAGGTATGGCTTTACCTGTATCTGCCTGAAGTGTTTTAACTGAAAAGGAACATTACATGAGCACGCCTGTGTCTCCTATGTATTTAGAAGTTCTGACAATGGTTATTTCTTTGCCCCCAGAGCCTCAATGTAAAGATCGGGCGCCGCGCAGACGCCGTACAACTGTTGCACTGATGGAGATTAAAACTGGGAAAGGTCAGATATGGTGCAAGAACTGGTTGGATCCAAGATGGCTTCATATAGCTCATGTCCATGATGCAATGTTCTGCCTCCTTTATGTAGAAGAGTAGAAGTTGCAGCCTGCCTTTATTTAATGTGATGCTATACAGGGCAGAGCTAAGAGACCACAAATGCAAAAAGGAGCTTTAAAACTGGAACTTTTTTCCTTTCAACTTCCATCATCTGCTTCTTCTGTGACATTTTGTTTTCCACTTTCCTCTTCTTTCTTCCCACAGGCTTTAACTCCTAATGCCCATGGCCTATTGGTCTCAATGGCACAAAGCAGTGTAATTGGGAACCCCCCCATTAACTGCTTGTTACAGGCCTAGCACATTTACCCATAATTCCTTGTGAATTTGTTATACGTTAATATAGAACCAGTGATGGAAAGCACACCAAGGTATGGTATAAAGAACACTTTATATAATTAATATGTTTTCCTTTAGCTTCAGAATACAAGGACAAGGTGAAACAGTGCTGCCTGGATGGGATGCAGGAGAACCTGATGGGCCACAGCTGTGAGCGACGTACCCGCTACATCTTGGATGGGAAGGAATGTGTGGATGCTTTCCTGGACTGCTGCAAATACTATGAGAAGAGGAGGGAAGATGAGAGGAAGAGTAAAGATGAGGATACTCTGGCAAGAAGTAAGGAACCATGAGAAGTTAGGAAAAAAAGAGTTAATTTAGGACAGGGGAAAATGCTTTTGCCCTTGGCGTCTAGTGATTTTCACCCATAAGAGCATTACTGCAGTGCATTTTAGGAGCCAATGAATAGAAATTTGATGTAAATGGGAAATCATTGCCTAGTCCATTGTCAGATTTTTATACATTAATATTCTGATAATAATTGGGGGTAAAAATTGGAAAAAAAATACAACCAGTAGAAAGGTCCACACACCTTTATGTGAATAAAATGTTTTTGTTTAATTTACTCGCTGTGCATTCCGATGTTTCGGCCCTTGCTGGGACCTTCATCATGAATGTCTTAGAAGGGAGGAAATCAACCTTTAATACCCAATATCAGGGTTGTTTAATTAAAGCAATATTGCGCAATAAAACTTTTCCAAAACTTTCTCCCAAATCTTCAGGGCCAGCGGCTGCATTAAAATGCAAAAAAATCCTCCAATGAGAATCCCAGTTGCTGTGTGTAAATCCGGCTCCCTGTTCTCTGTTCCTGCAATTGGAGTTGGGAGCAATAAGCACAGTTTCCCAGCACTGAACAAGTCTGTCCTTTATTCCCATTTCTGATTCCAGTGTTGTATAATAAAGAAAAAAAATTACTTAATTATCTCTATATGTAAGATACCAGCAAGATGGCTGACACAGTGCTGGGAATCAGCATTCTCACTGGTCACTTCTCTTGCACTAATAATGAGATTTTTATTTAGTAGAATGCTCAGGGGTGAATTTTCTTGTCTATAATTATGTTTTTCGGCAACTTCTATAGCAAAACTAGGGGGCGCAGTGGGACAGCGTTATGCTTGTGTTTACAACCCCTTTAACCAATGTTTCGGATCCTTACTGAAACCTTCATCAGGATTCCCAGAGCACACCATAAACATATGTTTAAGTAACCTAGTTGGTGCCAAAACCTGATGCTAGGCAACTAACACAACCCTCCCAGTGTCAAGGTGCACAGAAATGAGAAAGAACAAAACAAAAGCAAACTGTACAATCAAGCAAAACCACAAAAGGAAAAAAAACAGACTACTATGTTGGTGAGCCAATGAGTATCAGGCTTTATAAGCTCACATGGGGATAAGGTAAAGTAAGGAGCTAATTAGTCAACATGGAGGTGGTCCAAGAAGTTTAGATATGGCATCCCAAGAGCAATGCTATATCTAAAAGTGGTTCATAAATGGGCCAGTCTAAGAAAATGCTGGCCACTGGTTGGTTTGTCTTTCCCTCCTTTGCTCATAGAAGAATGATGGTTACCAAACTAAGGAACCAAAACATTGGTTCTTCAGTGGCTTTTGAAGAATTGTAATTTTGGTAAAAACTCAGAGGTCATAATGATATTTACTGTCTTGTGCCACAGATCAGGAGGATTCCGGTTACATGCTGTACTCTGAAATTGATATCAGATCAGACTTTCCTGAGAGCTGGTACTGGAAAGTAGAGGAAATGACTGGAGCTCCTGATAAAGACAAGTTAGTAATGACACCCCTACCCTGCCTTGCTAGCAGTCTCAAAAAAAAGCGTTAAGTCAAAACAAGGTCAAACTGGCCTCCCAGAGTACCAGAGGATCTCCTAGTAGGTCCCAGCCTAGGCGTTCCTATCCGGAACGGGCCTACCTGACCGAGATCTGCTGTAAAATTGGGCAGATCTCAACCGGGCAGGTTTGATTTTCCGTCGGATCGGGGATTGTTGATGTGGTCCCCAATTCGACTATGTATTGCCACCTTTAGATGTTAGGTTCTTAGGATTTATATCTACAAGTTGCCTATTGGGACTTCAAGAATGCTACAGATCAAAAGGTAGACAATGTATTGGGAAGATAATGTCTGTGTGTGAGTTGGTTCCTATGGGGTCCTCAAATCCAGCAAATAAACTTAAGCTAGGATGTTGCTCCCCATGGCCTCAAAGCAGGGGAGGAACTTGGGCCTGCTGGATGGGGGGCCCAGCTGCACCCGGTCTACACCTGGGCCTCGGTGCATATAGCTCTGTTATTGACATAGAGGCTACCAAATAGCCAATTACAATCTAGGAAAGTGTGTTCATGCTTGTGTTGCTCCCCAACTCTTTTTACATTTGAAAATAACTCATGGGTTAGAAAATATTAGGGACCCCTGATCTAAACATTAACATTACAGTGTTTCAGTTATAACCCCTGTAAAATTAACTCCATGGGTTTCACTTCTTAAATAATCTAAAACAGCACTTTTAGAAGGTTCCCTAACATTAGCACTTTATCTTCACAGGATTTCAACCAAGATCCTAAATGTTCACTTGAAAGACTCAATAACAACCTGGGAGGTTCTGGCTGTGAGCTTGTCTGAAAACAAAGGTAACTGTCCTGTTGGCTGTAGCTATAGTTTCCCTGGGGAAGGATTACTGGAACAGCTTCTAGTGGCCTCACTCCATATGGCTCACATGGGCCTATATCACATAAAGGTTTAGTAATGGTTCTGGCAAAAAAAAAAAAAGCCTGGCAAAAAAACATACTTTTCATTTTCAAAATGTTAGTGGCCGATTTAACAGCACAGGCCCTAAAGTGCACAATTACAGTTGGCAAAACCAATTGCTAATTGATTGCTATTGGAAACTGCAATTTAGAACCCCATGGTCGCTTCTCTGTTTTCTTATTTACTGATACACATAGGAATATATAATATTAATTCAGTTTGTAGCTTAGCCCCCTCCCTGCAAAAAAATATCTAAAGCTGACAATTTTCTGATATTGGGCAAAATATTTGTGGGCAAGTTTAAATATGTTTGCTGCCCATGGGCTGGTATACATTATGCCATTGTTATTACAATATTGAATTGAACAGTTATCCACTATGTGGAAAGAGTTGGCCTAAGTTGGCCATATGTGCCTAGATATGTATCCAATATGTATCTGTCACGATCGGTATCCCAAAACTCAGAACAGGCACCAAGGGTCCGGTCACGGCTCATGCGTCCGCCTATAACAGCCGCCTTTCACGTCGGGGGGAGCCCTTCACTACTCGGATGCCGCCAGGACTTATAGTGAGAGACCCAAGGAGAGAGTTCTGAGCAGGCAAGGGAACCAGAAATGTGTGGCAGGAAGAAGGGGAACAAGTCAGAGTAGTCAGAAGTCTGGCCGGGGTCAGCAATGATCAGTCAGTGCGGTACAAAATCAGAATCCAGAAGAATAGTCAAAAACAGGCAAAGGTCGGTTAAGGCAGCAATACGAGAATAGTCAGGAACAGGCAAGGGTCAGAACAGAGCAAAACAATATGAAGAACACACCCAGGAAGGAAGTAGACCTATGTTGGGTAATGAACACAGAACAGTAAGTGCTTAAAATATTTGAATTTTGCACCAAAATGCCGTCAAAGGTGAAGCGTGTGCGTGCGCCTAACAGAGGAAGATGGTGGGTGTCCCCGCACTTCCCACTAGACTGACGTACAAGACAATCTACCCGAACATTAGAAGCTGGAACCCAAGAACTCTCCTCAGGACCATAGCCCCTCCAGTGTACCAAATACTGCAATTTAGCCCTGGAGAGACGAGAATCCACTAACCTCTGTACCACATATTCAGGTTGCCCTTCAACAGATATTGGAGGAGGAGGAGACCTCTGCTGAACATTTCTAGGAGGCCTTAACAAAGAGACATGAAAAGAGTTAGAAATTTTGAGTTCAGGAGGAAGTTCTAACCAGACCGTGCTAGGATTGATCATTCTAGATACAGAAAAAGGGTCTATAAATTTGGGCCCTAATTTGGCAGATGGAACTTTCAAAGGGACATTTTTAGAAGAAAGCCAGACTCTATCACCAACCTGATACTTTATGATGCTTATCAAAGGCTTTCTTTTGGACAGCTACTGCAGAAGATAAAGAATTTTGAACGTCTTGCCAAATCTTAGAAAATTGATCAACCAAAGAATTAATTGTGGGCACTGCTGGGGAAGCAGTAGAAAATGAAAATGCTCTAGGACGATAACCGAAAACAACAAAATACGGGGATTCGCCAATGGATGAATGAGTAGAATTATTAAATGCAAATTCAGTCCATGAAAGAAAATCCACCCATAAAGATTGATTACTGGAGATATAACATCTGAGGTGCTGTTCTAAAGACTGATTTGTCCTTTCCGTCTGGCCATTAGTCTGTGGATGATAAGCAGAGGAGAAGGACAAACCTGTACCTATCAGTGCACAAAGAGCCTGCCAAAACCTTGAAACAAACTAACCCTCCCTATCAGAGACAATGTTTGGAGGGGCACCATAGAGCCTAAAAATATTGGACACAAAGGTTTCAGCAAGAGACTTTGCAGATGGGATGGTGGGAAGGGGAATAAAATGAGACATTTTGCTAAACCGGTCTACTACCACTCATATAATAGTATTCCCTTTGGATCCACAATAAAATCCATGGAAATATGAGTCCGTGGTCTTTCAGGAATAAGAAGTGACTGTAGTAGCCCCTGAGGCAAGGATCTGGAAAGTTTAGAGCATTGGCAAACTGGACAGGAATCTATGGCACAATCATAAGGCCTGTGCGGAGGAAGGATTTCAGCTGCCTTTTTAGAGAAGATGTCCGCAAATGGGGAATAAGGGGAAGGTAACGCCTATATAGAGGTAGCAGCAAGAAATTGAGAGGGCTTAATACACAACCTCTGACAATCTCTTCCCCATTGAAGTATCTTATTAGCCAGCCAGTCAATTTGGGGATTGTGCCTACACAACCAGGGGAGGCCTAAAATCGCAGGGGTATGTGGACAATCTATGATGAAAAAGGAAATTTGCTCTGCATGAAAGGAGCTCATGGAACAATCCACGGACATGTACAGACATAACCTGTTAGCCTGCCAATGACCCTTCTCTTCAGAAGATAAATGGGTAGAACCCAACTGCATAGGTTCTTCTGAAGGCCTAGAGGAAACCACCTCGGGTTTGGGTTTCTGCAGAAAAGGTTTGTGGAGCAACTGCAGGAATTCTTTCCTTGCGTCTTTCCCTATGCCTCCTTTTGAATGGCAAGATGCATCAGGGAGTCTAGGGAGGACGGAGCAGGAAAATTTATCAGGCTATCTTTTACAGCATCAGATAGCCCGACTCTAAACTGACTTCAAAAGGCAGTATCATTCCAGCCCCTTTCTACCGCCCAATGGTGAAATTCAGTACAATAATCCTAGACCTGGATCAGGGTCATCATAGATTATTGCCATGGCCTTAAAAAAGGACTCGTGGGCTGTACGGGCTGGATAAGAGGGAGCTAAACTAAATGCCCAGAATTGAGGATCGGCAAAAAGAAGGGTCATAACAAAATTAACTTTGACCTCCTCAGTGGGAAAAGAGCAAGGGAGGAAACCAAAATATAATTTACATGCCTCCTGGAAGGCAAAAATGTTACTTCGCTTCCCGGATAACTTTTTGGTAAACAGAACCTTAGGCTCCACTACAGGAATACCCGAAGCTGTGGGTAGGGATCTGCTTCCTGGGAGAGAAACAGGACTAGGAGCGACAGGCTGTTGTGTGGAGCACATCCAACCTTGCAGAGAGTCTCTGGAGGCATTGGCGAATCTGGTCTTGTTGGGCTTCTTGTTTCCTGAGACACTGAAGGAGATTGGCCAGGATTGTTTTGGAGGAAGTGGAAGAAGCAGCAGCACCTTCAGCATCCATATCAGGCCCAACGTAATGTCATGATCAATATCCCAAAACTCCTAACAGAGGAAGATGGCGGGCGTCCCCGCCGTCCCACTAGACCACCAGGTATCATTACAGTATCCCTTTGCCAAATGCATCGGTCAATAGGCAACAAATTTATTTCTTACTCGCGACACATTTTTCTTACATTTTTTTCTTAAAAAAATAAAACAACTAGGAGTAGGAGATATTGAGATCCAGGACCATGCGATAAATCCCAGTCTGATTTTTTTATTCATTATTTTTTATACTATTATCTTTTTGAGGAACCCTTCTTTAAGAAATACCTTGAAAATGATTTCCCTCTTCTCTATTTCCAAAGCAGATGGTCATTTCTTTTACTGTTTATGTGTGTTAAGGTTCATGTCATGTGACTGTCAATGCAAAACAAATATACTTTAACATTGTCTTCTTCTCTGTATACAGGTCTGTGTGTGGCTCCTCCCCATGAGATTAAGGCAAGGAAGGATTTCTTTATCGATCTAAAACTGCCTTATTCTGTTGTGAGGAACGAGCAGGTGGAGATCCGGGCCGTTGTCCACAACTTTAACAACAACAGGATTAAGGTAAATGGGAGAATAGTAGGGAAGGGAAATAGGGAATAGTAAGTAATGCAAAGCAGAAGGAATCCTGGGAAGAAAATCCAGTTTCAGCCCATAAATTACCTATTGGGTGAGCTTTTAACGTACAGCGGATTCCATGAACATAGACATTTAAAGACTGAACCTGGGCTCTTCAGTATTGCATTACTTTTAAGAGCTATAATTTTTTCACTTTAAACCTTTCCCCCAAGTGTTGTGTCTGCCACAGAATGTGTCTGGATCCGCATCTGAAGAGATGGCACATAATCAGGATGTAGGTATATCCTGGCAAGGCCAAGTGCAAAGAAGGCGCATGAGGGGAATGAAGGGAGGCAAGGTATTCCTGTCCTTAATGCACACTTAAGGCACCTCTGTCCACAGCACTATAGGGGATTAACTAAAACACTTTATTTTAGATGTGCAGACTTTGCCAGTATAAGGGCATCTCTGCAATGTGTCATCTGGGAAAGGCTTTTCATGGGGTTAGACACAGAAGGAAAATGGAACATCTTTAAAACATTGCTTTGCAGGTATACACAGCAGTATATTCCCCTTGTAAGCAAGGAGAGGCATCGCAAAGCAAAACCTTTATGGCTGAATAAAAGTGTTAGTGTTGAGGTTGGTAAGAAAAGACGTGCTTTTAAAGCATTCAAGTTAGCTGGGACAGCGGAAACTTTCATCAGGTACAAGGAAGCAAATAAAGCAGCAAAAAGGCTATCAAGCAAGCTAAAATAGAGATGGAAAGGGATATTGCAGCTAGGTGTAAAAAGAATCCAAAATTATTTTTTAATTATGTGAATAGTAAAAAAATGAAGCAAGAACCTTATTATCACGGGGGGGGGGGTAAGTTGGTTGATGAGAACGGGGATAAAGCAGAAATAGAAATTTTGCACTCTTATTTTTCATCTGTCTATACATCTGAGGAGCCAGCTAATGAAGGCTTCCCTTTTAATATGCCCAGTTCTAGTAATTTAGCTACTGACGCATGGGTCACTCAGGAGGAAATTCAAAAGAGACTTGAACATGTAAAGGTAAACAAAGGTCCAGGGCCGGATGGGATTCATCCCAGGGTATTAAATGAGCTGAGTGCTGTGATTGCCAAGCCTCTTCACATAATTTTTCAGGATTCATTGAGGTCTGGCATGGTGCCGAGAGACTGGTGGATTGCTAATGTGGTGCCGTTATTTAAAAAGGGATCCCGTTCTCAGCCTGAAAACTATAGGCCTGTTAGTCTGACATCAGTAGTAGGAAAACTTTTGGAAGGGGTAATAAGGGATAGGGTACTTGAATACATTGCAGTTCACAATACTATTAGTTTGTGCCAGCATGGTTTTATGCGTAACAGATCTTGCCAGACTAATTTAGTTGCCTTTTATGAGGAGGTGAGTAGGAACCTCGATGCTGGAATGGCAGTGGATGTCATCTACTTGGACTTTGCTAAAGCGTTTGATACAGTACCTCACAGAAGGTTAATGATCAAATTAAGGAATATTGGCCTAGAACATAATATCTGTAATTGGATAGAGAACTGGCTGAAGGATAGATTACACAGAGTGGTTGTAAATGGAACATTTTCTAATTGGCCCAGTGTGGTTAGTGGAGTACCGCAGGGGTCAGTCCTTGGGCCTTTGCTTTTTAACTTGTTTATTAATGACCTGGAGGTGGGCATAGACAGTACTGTTTCTATTTTTGTTGATGACACAAAATTGTGCAAAACTATAAGTTCCATGCAGGATGCTGCCGCTTTGCAGAGCGATTTGACAAAATTAGATAACTGGGCAGCAAACTGGAAAATGAGGTTCAATGTTGATAAGTGCAAAGTTATGCATTTTGGTAGAAATAATATAAACGTGAACTATCTACTGAATGGTAGTGTGTTGGGGGTTTCCTTAATGGAGAAGGATCTAGGGGTTTTTGTAGATAACAAGTTGTCTAATTCCAGGCAGTGTCATTCTGTGGCTACTAAAGCAAATAAAGTGCTGTCTTGTATAAAAAAGGGCATTGACTCAAGGGATGAAACATAATTTTGCCCCTTTATAGGCCCCTGGTAAGGCCTCACCTTGAGTATGGGGGGCAGTTTTGGGCTCCAGTCCTTAAGAAGGATATTAATGAGCTGGAGAAAGTGCAGAGACTGCAACTAAACTGGTAAAGGGGA
The DNA here is from genome assembly GCF_000004195.4 of Xenopus tropicalis. Lineage (NCBI taxonomy): Eukaryota > Metazoa > Chordata > Amphibia > Anura > Pipidae > Xenopus > Xenopus tropicalis. The sequence continues at coordinate 141,616,577 of NC_030679.2, read as the reverse complement.
TGGAAGGGTTAAACTATGAGGTGAGACTGTCAGGGTTGGGGTTGTTTTCTCTGGAAAAGAGGCGCTTGCGAGGGGACATGATTACTCTGTACAAGTACATTAGAGGGGATTATAGGCAGATGGGGGGGTTCTTTTTTCCCATAAAAACAGTAAGCGCACCAGAGGCCCCCCTTTAGATTAGAGGAACAGAGCTTCCATTTGAAGCAGCGTAGGGGGTTCCTCACGGTGAGGGCAGTGAGGTTGGGGAATGCCCTGCTGGGGGATGTTGGGTAGGGGGTTCCTCACGGTGAGGGCAGTGAGGTTGGGGAATGCCCTGCCGGCGGATGTTGGGTAGGGGGTTCCTCACGGTGAGGGCAGTGAGGTTGGGGAATGCCCTTCCTAGTGATGGGGTAATGGCAGATTCTGTTAATGCCTATAAGAGGGGCCTGGATGAGTTCTTGAACAATCAGAATATCCAAGGCTATTGTGATACTAATATCTAAATGTGTGGCAGTCCGTCGGTCTCAGTGATGGGAACAGACACTGCATTCAATACCAATAACTGAACCGATGTTTCGGTCTCAGCAGAGACCTTTCTCAAGGTTACAGGACAGGAACAAAAGCAGACATAAATAACCCCCCACCAAGAATTGGGCTAAATATTCTGTGTTTGTTGCCATAGCAACCAAGGTAAACATTTAGCCACGAGTAGTGTAACATTTGAGTGAGCTGAACCACATTGATACATGAAACAAAAGATAAAATAAAAGAACGTGTGTCCCATTGTTGCCTCATTGGGTACCATAATCTGTGAGTTCTATTGTGTTAAATTACAATCAGAAACAGAAGAGAAACAAAAGAGCATAGAAATAAAGAGAATAATATTACCATTAGTAGAGGAGAGAGTGAAGCGGGCCAGTGACCCAAGTCGGTGCTCAGGCCGAGGCTCATTGGTGACCAGTGTCGGACTGGCCCACCAGGATACCAGGAAAACTCCCGGTGGGCCCAGGTGTCAGTGGGCCCTCCTGCTCCTGTACATTTGGCCTGTTTCATGGTCATTCCCTATTTCTGAATGGGAACAAAGAGGGGAAATAGATGGAAGAATAGATGAAATAAAAGAGACTAGAAGATGTTGGGCGAGTAAAGGAGGAAAAATAGTCTGAAGAGTGGGTCTATGGTCTAAGGTTTTCTGGTGGGCCCCTGGGGTCCCAGACCGACACTGTTGGTGACCATGTATAAACTTTTAATATAGTGCTAAATACTCAGTAAGCTTCATCAGAAAGGTCTATGTAGATACAGCCATAAGCACTCACAGAAACACTCTATCAAAAGAAACAGAATTTCTTGTCTCATTTTTTGTAAACATGTTGTTGGGGTGTCTGACTTCCTCTCTCAGAAACATCCTTAATTCCTGGGGCCAGAGTCTGCCCAGTTCTCTACTCTCTCCCCTCTCCTGCTCCCTCCACCCATAAGGATTTATAAAAACTCACTCCCCCCTCCCTTAGGAATGTGTGATCTGAACTATAAGGGCTAGACTGCAAACAGGAAGATATTTAAAATGGCAGCTGCTGTCTTAAGCAAATGGAGAAAGCTTCTAGGGGTCTTTACTCAGGTATGGTAATGCTTTCTGCTGAATAAACCCAGAATGGGCCTTCGCTAAGTGGAAGAGGAAGGTGAGGGTGTTGTGCAACTAGACCTCTCTTGCTGCTATGCAGAAAAATTATAAACAGAGGGAGCCAGAGGTTCTTGCAAATAACAAAATAACAAGTGTTTATTGAACATCAACAGGGTTACTCACAATACAGCTCTCAGGGGCCAGTGGTACAGGCAACACCACATACAGAGTGTAATACAGACTGACATTCCCCTGAGTACAGACTTGGCAGGAATCTCACTTCCCTCTGCCACACGTAGTGGATCCCTCAGGGAATTCTCTATCCTGATTCCCTATTCATTGGGATCCCTACACTACAGGCAATGTGGGCTGGGAGAGATACCTCCAAACTGCCAGCCCTATGTGGGAGCTCAGAACTGCTCTTTCTAGCTCAACCCTAACTGCCTTACACCCCTAGAGTGGTACTGGTATGGGGGCTCAGCACTAACTGCCTTACACCCCTAGAGTGGTACTGGTACGGGCTCAGCACTAACTGCCTTACACTCCTAGAGTGGTACTGGTACGGGCTCAGCACTAACTGCCTTACACCCCTAGAGTGGTACTGGTACGGGCTCAGCACTAACTGCCTTACACCCCTAGAGTGGTACTGGTATGGGCTCAGCACTAACTGCCTTACACCCCTAGAGTGGTACTGGTACGGGCTCAGCACTAACTGCCTTACACTCCTAGAGTGGTACTGGTACGGGGGCCCAACCCTAACTGCCTTACACCCCTAGAGTGGTACTGGTATGGGGGCCCAACCCTAACTGCCTTACACCCCTAGAGTGGTACTGGTACAGGGGCCCAACCCTAACTGCCTTACACCCCTAGAGTGGTACTGGTACGGGGGCCCAACCCTAACTGCCTTACACCCCTAGAGTGGTACTGGTACAGGGGCCCAACCCTAACTACCTTACACCCCTAGAGTGGTACTGGTACAGGGGCCTAACCCTAACTGCCTTACACCCCTAGAGTGGTACTGGTACGGGGGCCCAAACCTAACTGCCTTACACCCCTAGAGTGGTACTGGTACAGGGGCTCAGCCCTAACTACCTTACACCCCTAGAGTGCTACTAGTACGGGGACTACCCTTGCCTCTATCTAATGCCTCATTTACGGGGCCCTGTTCCCTGACTTCAACTAGGCCCGTGCCCTGGGCTCACAGCAACACCCACCCTGTTCCTCAGGTGGAAGCAAACAGGAAGGTGCCAGCACTATATCAAAGTGAGGCAGGAAGTGGTCACCATCCCTGCTAGCCAATAGCACACATATGTTAATGAACTCACTTAGATACATTCCCTTTCTGCCCAACAACTAAGGGAACTGAATCTGTAGGGATTTAAAGCCATAGGGGCCATTTAACCCTATGGGTCCCTACATATATATATATATACTTTGAGCGTATAGTCAAGGCTCACATCACATCTTTACTCCCTGCTTCACTTGATCCACTCCAGTTTGCCTACAGGTCAAATAGATCTACAGACGATGCAATAGCAATTGCACTTCACACTGCCCTCTCCCACCTGGACCAGAGAAACACATATGTGCGGATGCTGTTCATTGACTACAGCTCCGCTTTCAACACCATCGTACCATCCAGACTTGTCATGAAACTCCGTGACCTGAACATCGGTTCCTCCCTGTGCAGCTGGATCCTGGACTTCCTGACAAACAGACCTCAGGTGGTTCGGATCGGCAACATCACCTCATCCACACTGACACTTAGCAGCGGTGCCCCCCAGGGATGTGTGCTCAGCCCCCTGCTGTACCCCCTGTTCACCCACGACTGTACAGCAACACACAGCTCCAATACTATCATCAAATTTGCAGACGACACCACCATCATCGGCTGCATTTCTAATGGAGATGAGTCGGCTTACAGGGCAGAGGTGAGAGCCCTGACATCATGGTGCTGGGACAACAACCTGCTGCTCAACGTCAGCAAAACTAAGAAACTCATTGTGGATTACAGGAGACTGCAGGGAGGAGGCCATACCCCCATTCACATTGAGGGAGCAGAGGGGGAGAGAGTCAGCTGCTTCAGATTCCTTGGAATCAATATCAGTGAGGATCTGAGTTGGTCTCACCATGTTGGGATCACTAAAGCTGCAAGACAGCGGCTCTTCTTTCTGCGGTGCCTGAGGAGGTTCGGCATGGACTCCAGAATACTCACAAACTTCTATCGATGCACCATTGAGAGTATTCTGTCCGGCTGTATCACCACCTGGTATGGCAGCTGTAATGGTTTGGACCGCAAAGCTCTGCAGAGGGTGGTGAGATCAGTAGAGCGCATCACCAGGACTGAACTGCCGGTCATGCAGGACCTGTACAGACAGCGCTGTAGGAGGAAGATGCAGCGGATCCTCTCTGACCCCAGCCACCCCAGCCACAGACTTTTCACGCTCCTACCATCAGTCAGGCGGTACAGGACTCTTCCCAGTGTCACTTTAAGCAAAGCCACTTTAAATCCTCACTGCACAATTTCAAATATTGCATTGCATTTTATTATTGTAAATACTTGTACAGGTATGGGATCCCTTATCCGGAAACCCGATATCCAGAAAGCTCCGAATTACGGAAAGCCTGTCTCCCATAGACTCCATTATAAGCAAATAATTCAGATTTTAAAAATTGATTTCCTTTTTCTCTGTAAAAATAAAACAGTGCTTTGTATTTGATCCAAACTAAGATATAATTAATCCTTACTGGGTGCAAAATAACCTTATTGAGTTTAATTAATGTTTTATTGATTTTTTTAAAGACTTAAGGTATGAAGATCCAAATTACAGAAAGACCCCTTATCCGGAATACCCTTGGTCCCGAGCATTCTGGATAATGGGTCCTATACCTGTACCTTTATTGCACACTTTTATTATATTAATATTTGTATTTTATTTTTTTTTGTATTTTTTTTTTTTTTGTTTTGGTTTGTCTATGTAAAGTTGGGAGGAACACGGGTCAAAAAAATTTCATTACAGTAATGATGCTTCATTGTTATTTGTATATGACAATAAACTTGAAACTTGAAATAAATATGCACATCATAGAAAGCACCCACAGCAAAGGTGCATACAAACAATCAAAGCATTTTATTGCTCCATACTCATATCAACATGTTTCAATCCACCAGGGATCATCATCAGGATATATATTATAAGACTCATTTATGGACGCAACCCAATAGTGTGATTGTACATTAACACCATGCACCTTGCACCCATAAGCATTCCTTACACGTGTGGACAGTGCCAATGCACCCAACCAACCCACTCAGATTAATTACATGCAAGTGTACCGACTAATACAAGGGAAACATAGAATTACCACCAACATGGGTATGTGGTAGTTCCAAGAATCCGCTAGCAGGGCGTGTACAATATACATTAATGCCATCATCCAAGCATTAAGTTTCTGGCTGCTTACACAGGACCAGGATCCACCAGTTTCTTTATAAAACCAACTCACAAGTGTATAGGCCAACTGTATCTGTTTTCTTTCATTCCTTGCATAGGTGCTAGTGGAGTTCGGCTACAATAAAGAGTTCTGCAGTCTGTCCAAACCTAAACAGAAGTTCCGGGCGGAGGTTTGGGTTGGTGCCGAGTCCTCTGCTGTTGTCCCCTTCGTCATTGTGCCACTCGAACTCGGTCAGCATGATGTAGAAGTGACGGCAGCGGTCTATAAGCAATTTGTTTCAGACGGCGTCAGTAAAAAGCTAAATGTTGTGGTGAGTTAGATCCATGAGCAAACAGTAGTGTGTTTGAGGGAAAGTAGTGCCGTATTTGGATAAGGGCTATGTAAACAGATACTCGGGTGCTGCTGTCTCTGTCAGATTAAGGCTACTGGCCCACAGAAGAGCTGTGTCAGCCTTTCCACCGGTGACTCCTATTGCTGCCGATGGAAATGCATTTTGGCGTGTTTAGACATCCGCAGTATCAGAGATCTATCGGGGCCGGCTAACTCACTCCATGGGCCATTAGCCTAAATGTTTCTGTGTCTTTATTTTGCATTTTTTTGTTGTTCTGTTTTAGCCCGAAGGAATGCTTCTTTCAAAAACATTAAATTCTGTGACTTTAGAGCCAGAGGTAAAAGGAAAAGGTCAGTATTTGTTTTTTCAAGTGCCTCTATGTGCCGTGACCTATAGCAACCAATCAGCAGGTAGTATTTATTGGTTACCTATTTATAGGCAAGCCTCTTATTGGTTGCTATGGGTTACTGCTCCTGGGCAAACGTAGTCATTTATAAAATTCATGCAGTGCAGAATTATTCACACAGTGAACATATTTACCCTGCCCGTGGTTATTTTTATAAAGCTGGGCAAGACTGGTGCATTTCATTTGCAAATTCCTATTCGCAGCTTTATAAACATGGCATATTCGCAAATTGCAAATATTTATGCCCCGCACTCTGTGCCATAACGTTAGTGGCAGAAAAATATTATAGCAAACTGATTTCACAAATTGCAAATTTATATTCGCAAAAAGAAAATCGGTGCTATATTCGCGCATATTGAACACAGAGGCCATGCTCACGCAAAGCGCAATCTCATCTGCGAATTATTGTGTACAGTTCCCATTGCGATTTGCAAAAAAAAAAGGAAAGATGGGCAGAGCAGAGCAAAATTTTGTTGTATTATATTATCATAATTCCATATTTTATGACATATATTATTTATCCCATAGGTGGGGTACAAGAATTAGAGATTAAAGCGCTGACTGCACCGAATATTGTTCCCAAGTCAGATATTGACATCAAAGTCATATTACAAGGTGATGTATCAGTTTCAGGCTCTCATCCTTTTATTGGTCTCTTAACTAAATCTTGTTATTCTTAATTAATTCTGTTATTATTTGCAGGAACTCCAATCAGTCAGCTGGTGGAGAGTGCCATTGATGGGAGCAATCTACATCATTTGATTCAGATACCAGACGGGTGTGGGGAGCAGAACATGATGAGAATGACTACTAATGTCATTACTACACGGTACCTTGATGCAACCGCACAGTGGCAGCGAGTTGGAGTGGACCGCAGAGAAACAGCCATCGGCAACATTAAAGATGGTGAGTAGACAAAGTGCAAGAGATAACAATGGCTATGTAGAGTACATCATGTACTTCTCAGGCCAAGAAAAGGTAATTGCTCTGGAATGGATGGCAAGTGAACAGGAGCTTTGGAGGTTAATTTACCCAGCCTTGTCAGTGTTTGAAATATAACCCTCAGAATTTAGGACCTAGATCTTTCACATGTGGGTACATGGGTATCTAAAGCTCTTTGTACAGCTAGCAGCTTATTGGCTTGTGTATGGAAACATATTATCACTAATATTCAGATGATCACCAGATATACATAGACATCCCCTCACTAACCACTGATATTCGGAGCTAGATCCCTAACTGGATGAACCAACACCACCTCAACCTATATAGAACATAGCTCAGTCTTTCCACCCAAACTCGACCCCTTCCTTTACTATTACTACAGATGGAATGACCATTAACCCTGTTGATTTGTAGGGAAGTTTGCGAACTTCCGCCAAAAAGTGCGAACATTCGCGAACTTTGCGAACCCCATAGACTTCAATGGGAAGGTGAACTTTAAAACCTAGAAAAGCCATTTCTGGCCAGAAAACTGATTTTAAATTTGTTTAAAGGGTGCCACGACCTGGACAGTGGCATGCAGGACGGGGATCAAGGGCAAAAATTTCTCTGAAAAATACGTTGTTGACACAGCGTTGCGTTTTGTGCTGTAAAGGGCACAAATCACACTACATTTCTAAACTTGTGCAATAAACTGCTTTTAAAATGTCCGGCGTCTACATGCCAATCAAGTCGTGTAAAGGTTACGGCCGGTTCACACGCAAAGACAAAACGCCGCATTTACTACAACGAAAAAAAACGCAATAAGCTTTAATGATACCGTCAAGTGAGCGAATAATAGTTTTTACTAGTTGCTTGTCACCTCCAGGACGTTCATCCTGTCAGTGGGAATATTTCTGTAGTGGTGTGTTTAGCAGTCACCGCACATGCACGGTCAGGCAGAGGTAATTCAATGTACAGTGAAGTGAACTAAAAAACACTGATTCTGCAGTGTGGGCCCAGTTTGGGCCTACTTTATTGATCACCTGCGGTGACCATAAAAGATACGATTTTGCCGCTGTTGCAGAACCCTGAAAAATCAGGAATGTGTACATTCCTGAAAAATTAGGGTTTTTTTGTCGCAGCCACTGAAGCACAGAGGCCAGAAAAAATATGTTAGATAAATTTTGAAAATATTCGGGTTTTTTTGTTGTGGCAGCCACTGAAGCACAGAGGCCAGAAAAAATATGTTAGATAAATTTTGAAAATATTTGGTTTTTTTTGTTGTGGCAGCCACTGAAGCACAGAGGACAGAAAAAATATGTTAGATAAATGATATAACAACCATTTTCTCAGGCAAACCCTTTCCATTTGCTGCACAAATATGGCCGCCCCCTCATAGAAGGGACATGGGGGATCAGATAGGGAATGTAAAAGCTTGGACAAATATATGTTAGATAAATGTTGAAAATCTTTGTTTTTTTGTTGTGGCAGCCACTGAAGCACAGAGGACAGAAAAAATATCTTAGATAAATGTTGAAAATCTTTGTTTTTTGTTGTGGAAGCCACTGAAGCACATAGGCCAGAAAAAAATATGTTAGATAAATTTTGAAAATATTCGGTTTTTTGTTGTGGCAGCCACTGAAGCACAGAGGACAGAAAAAATATGTTAGATAAATGATATAACAACCATCTTCTCATGCAAACCCTTTCCAAAAACTAATATAGCATACCAAGCATTGATCAACCATGTTTTAACAGCGAATTTCGATAGCTGCACATTGGAAAACTCCAACGCCAGCCTGTCAGTTACAGCTTCTAATGCTAACGGCCTAATGCTGCACAAATATGATCGCCCCCTCATAGAGGAACATGGGGGATCAGATAGGGAATGTAAAAGCTTGGACAAATATATGTTAGATAAATGTAGAAAATCTTTGTTTTTTGTTGTGGAAGCCACTGAAGCACAGAGGACAGAAAAAAATGTGTTAGATAAATGTTGAAAATCTTTGTTTTTTTGTTGTGGAAGCCACTGAAGCACAGAGGACAGAAAAAATATGTTAGATAAATGTTGAAAATCTTTGTTTTTTTGTTGTGGAAGCCACTGAAGCACAGAGGACAGAAAAAATATGTTAGATAAATGATATAACAACCATCTTCTCATGCAAACCCTTTCCAAAAACTAATATAGCATACCAAGCACTGATCAACCATGTTTTAACAGCGAATTTCGATAGCTGCACATTGGAAAACTCCAACGCCAGCCTGACTGTCCCTTCTCAGCCTGTCAGTTACAGCTTCTAATGCTAACGGCCTAATGCTGCACAAATATGGCCGCCCCCTCATAGAGGAACATGGGGATCAGATAGGGAATGTAAAAGCTTGGACAAATATATGTTAGATAAATGTAGAAAATCTTTTTTTTTTTGTTGTGGAAGCCACTGAAGCACAGAGGACAGAAAAAATATGTTAGATAAATGTTGAAAATCTTATATATATCTAATATATATATATCTGTTGGATAAATGTTGAAAATCTTATATATATCTAATATATATATCTAATATATATATATATCTATTATCTAAATATCTAATGACATAAATAGAAAAAAAAAATAATAATAAAACAAAAGTGATCTCTGGTTGGTGCTGGTGGTGAACTACTAGGAGCAGCACACCAGTCCCCAACACAGCTAGACTAATAGCACTGGGCTCTATAAATTACAGCAGCAAAGTAAAAAAACACAAATAAAAAAAATTATGTGTTAAACGGTGGTTAGTGCTTAGTGCACTACTCGGAGCAGCACACCTGTCTCCAACACACACAGACGGAGCTGCAGTACACAATGAAAAGAAAACAGTAATCAGAGTAACAGTAATCAGAAAATAAAAGCAGTCCTTGCAAGGACTATTGGGTTACAGCAGATGATCAGCACAGGACAGCTGCCCACAGAAGCAACATACAGAGCAGTAGAAAGTAGATCACTAGTCAGCAAAGCTACCTAAACTGTCCCTCAAACCCCTGCACAACTCTCTCCCTATGTGCTACTACAGAGCAGTAGAAAGTAGATCACTAGTCAGACTCAGCAAAGCTACCTAAACTCTCCCTCAAATCCCTGCACAACTCTCTCCCTATGTGCTACTACAGAGCAGTAGAAAGTAGATCACTAGTCAGACTCAGCAAAGCTACCTAAACTCTCCCTCAAATCCCTGCACAGCTCTCTCCCTATGTGCTACTACAGAGCAGTAGAAAGTAGATCACTAGTCAGACTCAGCAAAGCTACCTAAACTGTCCCTCAAATCCCTGCACAACTCTCTCCCTATGTGCTACTACAGAGCAGTAGAAATTAGATCACTAGTCAGACTCAGCAAAGCTACCTAAACTCTCCCTCAAATCCCTGCACAACTCTCTCCCTATGTGCTACTACAGAGCAGTAGAAAGTAGATCACTAGTCAGACTCAGCAAAGCTACCTAAACTCTCCCTCAAATCCCTGCACAGCTCTCTCCCTATGTGCTACTACAGAGCAGTAGAAAGTAGATCACTAGTCAGACTCAGCAAAGCTACCTAAACTCTCCCTCAAATCCCTGCACAACTCTCTCCCTATGTGCTACTACAGAGCAGTAGAAAGTAGATCACTAGACAGACTCAGCAAAGCTACCTAAACTCTCCCTCAAATCCCTGCACAACTCTCTCCCTATGTGCTACTACAGAGCAGTAGAAAGTAGATCACTAGTCAGACTCAGCAAAGCTACCTAAACTCTCCCTCAAATCCCTGCACAGCTCTCTCCCTATGTGCTACTACAGAGCAGTAGAAAGTAGATCACTAGTCAGACTCAGCAAAGCTACCTAAACTCTCCCTCAAACCCCTGCACAACTCTTCCCTATGCTATCTCTTCAAACACACACAGGCAGAATGTAAAATGGCTGCTGGGCTTCGGTTTATATATGGAAGGGAGTGGTCCAGGGTTGGGGGGGGTGGTCCAGGAGGGAGAGCTGCCTGATTGGCTGCCATGTATCTGCTGACTCTGGGGTGAGAGGTCAAAATTTGGCGCCAGCTAAGGCAAACCCAAATTGCGAACATACGCCGAAAGTTCGCGAACTTCCGCACTTGCGAACACCCGATGTTCGCGCGAATTAGTTCGCCGGCGAACAGTTCGCTACATCACTATTGATTTGGTTTGTTGTCTGGGGCCCATCTTTAACCAACACCTATCCTTCTCTAATCATTTACTGTAAATGCCACTGACACTTTTTTCTCTGTGATATTGGATATTGCAAAGATACGTCCCTTTATTTCACATGTAACTGTTCAAACACTAATCCATGCCCTTATCCTATCCAGCTTAAACTACTGCAACCTTTTACTAACCAGTCTCCAAGACACCCAGCTCTCTCCCCTGCAATCAATTTTAAACTCTGCTGCTAGAATTCTCCTGCTGTCTCCTAAGTGGGAACCTGTTCCTCAACTAGTAAAATCTCATCATCATGGCTGCCTGTTAGAATACAAAACACTGTTATGAGTAGAAGGTATCTCAGGGCCAAATGCTCTGTGATGCTCTGTCAATCATTGCAGAAGCACTTACTTGGCTGGGGACAAAGCATTTATGTATTGTAGTTGAGTGATCTGCTTACCAGCCACCTAAGGGATTTGAGTTTAAAATTGTATTACCTTTGAATCAGTGCAGGGTCGGACTGGGCTGCCGGGACACTGGAAAAAATCTCAGTGGGCCCCAGCGCCGCATTTCAAATCCGGGCGCCCCTAGGCCGCCCCCTATTCCCCCCCTGCGCATGCACGAACAAAACCACCTCCCACAAGCCGCGCCGACGCAAGCGCGCATGCGCGGACATTTAAACTCCCATAAGGAGCGCTGGGGAGAAGTCCCCAGCGCTCCGTATGGGAGCAAAATGTTAGAATTTTTGTGCAGCGGGGCGGCATGCCGCCCCTAAGTTTCTGCTGCCCTAGGCCCGGGCCTTTGTGGCCTCACCACAAATCTGGGCCTGGTGGGCCCCAGCTCTAGTGGGCCACCGCGGCCCAGACCCGACCCTTGCCGGCACTCCCCCTGCCCGATCGCTCCTCCCCTGATGCGGGAAAGGACGTCCAGTGGGGGGCCCTGCCAGGGGGGTTAGGGGGGCCCCTGAGGGGGGGATTAGGGGACGTGGCTCGCGAGGGCACCTGCAGGGCCCCTGGGGTGGGAGCCTCGGTGGGCCCTTAACCCCCTAGTCTGACCCTGAATCAGTGGAGGTTCTTTTTGAATGGTGCACTGCCCTATTGCCAATTAATGAATGGATGGAAAAATCTTCATCATTATATAGGAGGTGTGGTCAGTGGTATTAAATTAAATTCCTTCCTAATGTGTAGGTGGGGACAACAGACTGCTTGCACCGGCCCATCCTCAGAAGTTTTAATTTACAGGGGGGCCCAGCGCAACCACGTTATGCCACCGACTGTAAGCATTCCTGTCTTCATAGGTTATCAGAAAGAACTGGCTTTTAGGAAAACTGACGGCTCCTTTTCAGCATTTCAACACAGGCCATCCAGCACGTGGTAAGGCTCATATCCGGGGGGGAATACTGGGAAGTATGAAGAAGCAGGTGATGAAACTTATTAACACTAGTGCACAAAAGACATCCTTATATTAATGGACATGTAAATAATGTAATCAGTAACCAGCTTCTTTGAAATCTTCAATGTTCGAAGGTTAATAGTAAGGCTGCAGCATCCCCTTAATCACTTAGGATTCCTTCTCCTCCTCTATCCCACTCAGCCCCCTCCCTTAGGAATTTACTTTGGCTGTTGGCTACTGAGCATGCTCAGTTCGTCTCAACTCAGGTTACCAAACACGCCCTCCACTCTAGCAGCCAGTGAAGAGATAGCATTGCTGGTTCCCATTGAAACTCTGCTCTAGTCGTCTGCCCCTATTTTTTTCTCCTAACCTGTCCTGAGCTCAGCTGAATCATTACAGCTCTCAATTCAAGCAGGACTTTTTTTTATCAAAATAAGTTCTGCCTGTGTAAGCCTGCATTCATGATTGCATTAACTTTACAGCGCACATGTGCTGTTTGCAGTTGTAAATGTTACTGAAGATGCGAGAGAGACAAAATGGCTGCCGAGTGAAAGCTGCTATTGGTTTTAGGAAAATGTGATAACGCTGGTGAATGGAGGGGATATACACTTATATACATGATAGGAAAATGTAGGCTTTACACAACCCTTTAACCCTTTTACTGCCAGCTGTTTTGGTCAAAGCGGAACTTGTATTGCCAGACGGTTTTTGAACATTTTGCACTGTTTCACTTTAGGGGCCTTTCCTTGGGGGGACTTTTAGTTTACCCAAGAAAACAATATATCATTTTTTTCAGAACAACCTAAGCTTTCAAAATATGGTAGAATTGTTGTGTAATTCCAATTCTGTAACAAGATATAGGCTTCTAAATGTCTAAAAATGCAAAAAAAAATCTAATTTTCCATAATATAAACACACATACTAGAAACAAAAATTATTTTATGCACGAATATACAACTGATTTGGAAAGTCCCATGTCTCCTGAACGTGCCAATACCAAATATATATAGTTTTATGGAGATTTCTCACTTGTATAGGTCAAAAACTCCCAGCAGTACCTACCAAATTCCCAAAGCACTGCTCCAGAAAGCTGCATACTTTAGATTTCAAGGCCAAAAATTCCACTAACAGAAGGTTTATCCCAGAAAATTGTACATTTTTGGAAAGAACGGATTCTGGGGAATACAGAATAGGCACAACTGTCTGTCTACTCCAAACTATCAAGTCGCAATGCTTTCCTAAAGTTATTGGTTTTTATCAAAATTTGTGATTTTTTTTAAAAATTGCTTCAAAGCTTCCAGTCTATAGTATCTTATCTCCTACAGGTCATAAAGTAACCAGATAAAACACCCTAAATATGAACGCCAGGGGTCCACTGAACAGTTTGATGCCCAATATGTATAGGTTTAGCTAAGTATGTGGCATGTAGAGGCCCCAATGGGAACATACACCCATATGATCAATCATTTCTGTTATTTCAGCTCCAGCAAAATCAACACATTTACATCATTATATGTGGGATAAAACTAGTAAAAAGTACACTCACCCCAGAAAGTCATATATTTTTGGAAAGTACACATTCCCCCGAATCTAAAATGAGTACCCATGTCTTTCTACTCCAAAGTACCAAGCCGCACAGCTTTTCTAAAGTTAGCAATTTTGATGACATTTCCAAAAATCCCCTCAAAGCTTCCAGTTTGCAGCATCTTATCTCCCACATAGCATTAGGTACCAAGATAAAACACCCCGAATTTGAACGCCAGGGGTCCACTGAACAGTTTGATGCCCAATATGTATAGGTTTACCTAAGTATGTGGCATGTAGGGGCCCCAATGGGAACATACCCCCATATGTACTGTCATTTCTGTCATTTCAGCTCCTGCAAAATCAACACATTTACATCCTTTATGTGGGATAATGCTACAAAAAAAGTACACTCACCCCAGAAAGCCATATATTTTTGGAAAGTACACATCCCCCCGAATCTATAATGGGTAAACATTTCTTTTTGCTCCAAAGTACCAAGCTGTAAAGCTTTCCTAAGTTTGCAGATTTATATGACATTTAGAAAATCGCATAAAAATGTTGCAATTTGCTGCATTTATCTCTCACAATTTCTTGATAAAGATCAGATAAAGGCAAATCACCCCAAATAGGAACACCAGAGGCCTACTGAACAGTTTGATGCCCAATATGCATAGATATACCAAAGTCTGCGGTATGTACTGACCCCAAAATGAAAATAGCGCATAAGGATTTCTCGCCTGCCAACTCAGCTTTTGCACACAGAGCCCCCTGTAAGTGTATTATGTGCCAAAACTTCCCCTAACCATACAGATCCCCCACAAAACCATATATTTTTGGAAAGTACACATTCTGACAAATCCAACAAGGGTAAAGAGTCCTTTCTACACCAAAGTACCAATCTGCAGAGCTTTCCTAAAGTTATTGGTTTTTATGACATTTCAGAAAATCGCCTAAAAATGTTGCAATTTGCCGCATTTATCTCACACAATTTCTTGCGTACAAAGGCAAGTCACCCCAAATAGGAACACCAGAGGCCTACTGAACAGTTTGATGCCCAATATGCATAGATCTACCAAAGTCTGCGGTATGTACTGACCCCAAAATGAAAATAGCGCATAAGGATTTCTCGCCTGCCAACTCAGCTTTTGCACACAGAGCCCCCTGACAGCGTATTATGTGTAAACCCCCCTAACTATACAGAGACCCCCAGAAAACAATATATTTTTGGAAAGTACACATTCTGATGAATTCAAAAAATAAAGTTATTTTTGTACACCAAAGTTACACCTGGCAAAGTTACGCTAAAAACAGATTAGGAACACTTATACAGGGATAAAATGCGATAAAACCACAAAAATTGTGCAAATCAGTGAAACAACAAAATAAGTCACATGACAGTGTAATTAGTGGTCAGAATATCTGATCCAATAGTCACGCTGTCAAAATAAACAGTTTTTAGGTAAAAGAAACTAAAAACAAAGTGGTAAAATGAAAAAAAAAAAAAACCAAAGTGTTTGTGTATACATGTGTGTAAAAGTTGTGTTATAGTGTGTAAGTGTGTATATGAGTGTAAATAAGTGTATAAAAATGTGAAAAATGAACCCCCCCCCAAAAAAACTGCTAAAATGCGTGCTGTAAGTGTGTGTAAATGTATGTAAGTGAGTGTGTAAGTGTGTAAATGCAAAAAAAAAAGTCCTTACCTCTCCTGAAGACCCGATCGCCTCCTCTTCAGTGAGTCGGCCGGCCGGCAGGGGGGAAGAAGGAAGCAGCAGACGTGATGCGATCGCGTCTGCTGCTTCCTGGAGGGTCCTGCGACACGATCGATCGCAGGACCCTCATGACAGCCCCCCTGGCACATTGCCCAGGGGGGCTGTCATTGTTAGAAGCTCTCTGCAGCGCTTAAATGCCAACGACGTATGGGACACGTCGTTGGCATTTAAGCCCTTTTACTGCCACGACGTATGCCATACGTCATTGGCAGTAAAAGAGTTAAGGGATAAATGAACAATCTGAAACAAAAACAAGCCCATGTTGTTTCCAAGACAGGCCAGGGTATCATACTGTGATTTTTTGGTGGTACGAGTAACTGGCTACTGGCTACACAATTTCCCCGGTAGAAGAATGTAGCAACCTGGCCTCATAACCTCGGCCCACCTCCAATCTGGTTGGTTATACAACCAAAACCACATGGTTTTCTGAAAAAACATTCCATTCCCCAGAACTTCCTTTCTGGAGATTACAAGGGCATATTTGGTTTTGTGCCAATTTCCCTTTAATGACATCAACATGAAGGTGAGCTAAAGGCACGATGGGGGATTTTATTTTTTTTCCTTAGAGCAAAATCACAACCTTGTCAAGTATTTCATATATTAACAATCATGTTTTTGCAGGTAGATAAAAAGTTAAAAAGTAGTGCCATTTGGCCACAGTCAAGTTTGCCAATTCCTCATCCACCTTCACTCCTCTGAAACAGAACACTATGCAGGCCAATTAAGTTCATTCAAAATTAGGCCCCATCTAGAATATGCCAAGTAGTTTCTCCAAGGTTGGCCAAGTTAGGGCTGATTACACTGGAGAAGAGGAATAAAAGGGGGCCATACAAGAAACTGCTTTATTCATTAGTAGACCCTTCCAGCAGACACAAGGGCATACGATTAGAAGTAAGAAGGTTCCACATTACAGTGAGAGCTATTAAGTTGGAATTGTCTTCCTGAGGCTGGCAGATATATTAGATAGTTTCAAGAAAGTGTTGGACAACTTTTTAGAGAGTAAGAAAATGCAGGATTACTGAAATTAACTCTAGTGAAAAATCTGATCCATATACTGGTCACTGGAAATCACTGGATCTTTTCAACTTCCTCTGGCTCCACTAGCTGTTAGGCAGGTTCATTTAGACAAGAAGGTTGTGAGCCTTTTTCAACCTCATCTATTATGTTATGTAACCTTTCATCTCTTCCAAAAAGAGAAGAGAGAGAAAAGTCTGGTGACAACCAATGTGTGTCCTTTCTTTCATTGCTCTTTATTTCCCCTTCAGGCTCACAGCGTACGTTGCTAAAGTGTTTGCCATGTCCTACGAATATACACAGATTGAGGATAATGTTCTCTGTGGTGCAATCAAGTGGCTTCTGCTGGAGAGACAGATGCCAGATGGAATGTTTATAGAGCGTGGACCTGTCATACATATGGAAATGGTGGTATGTACTTGTAGATACCTATACAGATACATTACAGGAATGGAAATGGGGGTATGTACCGGTAGATACCCATACAGATACATTACAGGAATGGAAATGGAGGTACGTACCGGTAGATACCCATACAGATACATAACAGGAATGGAAATGGGGGTATGTACTGGTAGATACCCATACAGATACATTACAGGAATGGAAATGGGGGTACGTACTGGTAGATACCCATACAGATACATTGCAGGAATGGAAATGGGGGTACGTACTGGTAGATACCCATACAGATACATTACAGGAATGGAAATGGGGCTATGTACTGGTAGATACCCATACAGATACATTACAGGAATGGAAATGGGGGTACGTACTGGTAGATACCCATACAGATACATTACAGGAATGGAAATGGGGGTACGTACTGGTAGATACCCATACAGATACATTACAGGAATGGAAATGGGGGTACGTACTGGTAGATACCCATACAGATACATTACAGGAATGGAAATGGAGGTACGTACTGGTAGATACCCATACAGATACATTGCAGGAATGGAAATGGGGGTATGTACAGGTAGATACCCATACAGATACATTACAGGAATGGAAATGGAGGTACGTACCGGTAGATACCCATACAGATACATAACAGGAATGGAAATGGGGGTATGTACTGGTAGATACCCATACAGATACATTACAGGAATGGAAATGGGGGTACGTACTGGTAGATACCCATACAGATATATTACAGGAATGGAAATGGGGCTATGTACCGGTAGATACCCATACAGATACATTACAGGAATGGAAATGGGGGTATGTACCGGTAGATACCCATACAGATACATTACAGGAATGGAAATGGGGGTACGTACCGGTAGATACCCATACAGATACATTACAGGTATGGAAATGGGGGTACGTACTGGTAGATACCCATACAGATACATTACAGGAATGGAAATGGGGGTACGTACCGGTAGATACCCATACAGATACATTACAGGAATGGAAATGGGGGTATGTACAGGTAGATACCCATACAGATACATTACTGTAATGGAAATGGGGGTACGTACTGGTAGAGACCCATACAGATACATTACAGGAATGGAAATGGGGGTACATACTGGTAGAAACCCATACAGATACATTATAGGAATGGAAATGGGGGTACATACTGGTAGATACCCATACAGATACATTACAGGAATGGAAATGGTATAGACCCACACCCAGGCAGTATATAGGGCTATGGGTGTACTTTTTACTCCTGGATACCCCTCCTGGAAGATGTTGGACCTAAAATGGTGGGGATAATAAAACAGAACTTGAGACAAACAAAACCAAACCGGTGGGTTCGCTGCTGGTAATGATACAGCAGTTCCCAGCAATTTCTCCTTCTCCATGTTTCTTATTTTGTCAAAAAACTAAGATCCTTTGTGTATCAATATTAGAGAAATGTTTTGCCTCTTCCACAGGGGGGAAATATAGAAGGAGCAGCAGAGCCAGACGCAGCCCTCACAGCCTTTGTGCTCATCGCTATGTTAGAGAGTCGGGAGCTTTGTACCCAACAACTCACTGTGAGTAACTGGAACAGTGTTGAAAAAGCCTCACAGAGCTTCTCAGTGACTTATGATATACTTATAATTTACAGTAGGGGGTACATTATCCCTTATAATACATGAGTGATACTCAGAGTTCCCTGTATAACTCAGCCTGCAGCCTTGTGCCTTTATATGGGCACAGAACCCCTCAGTGACTGCTAATATCCTTATCATTTACAGTAGGGGGTACATTATCCCTTATAATACATGAGTGATACTCAGAGTTCCCTGTATAACTCAGCCTGCAGCCTTGTGCCTTTATATGGGCGCAGAACCCCTCAGTGACTGCTAATATCCTTATCATTTACAGTAGGGGGTACATTACCCCTTATAATACATGAGTGATGCTCAGAATTCCCTGTATAACTCAGCCTGCAGCCTTGTGCCTTTATATGGGCACAGAACCCCTCAGTGACTGCTAATATCCTTATCATTTACAGTAGGGGGTACATTATCCCTTATAATACATGAGTGATACTCAGAGTTCCCTGTATAACTCAGCCTGCAGCCTTGTGCCTTTATATGGGCACATAACCCCTCAGTGACTGCTAATATCCTTATCATTTACAGTAGGGGGTACATTATCCCTTATAATACATGAGTGATACTCAGAGTTCCCTGTATAACTCAGCCTGCAGCCTTGTGCCTTTATATGGGCACAGAACCCCTCAGTGACTGCTAATATCCTTATCATTTACAGTAGGGGGTACATTATCCCTTATAATACATGAGTGATACTCAGAGTTCCCTGTATAACTCAGCCTGCAGCCTTGTGCCTTTATATGGGCACAGAACCCCTCAGTGACTGCTAATATCCTTATCATTTACAGTTATCCATTGAATCATAAGATTTGGTGTGTAGGGTTGTGAAGTGACGAGGTAGGGTTATGGATGGCAAGAGGCACAACACAGTAGTATGTCTGTGATGATTCTGATAAAGTCACATAGTTACAAAGGGTTTTGAAAAAGACCAGAGTCCATCAAGATCAACCCTTCCAAATAAACCCACACTGACCTATCTATCCACTCACATACAGACCCACACTGACCTATCTATCCACTCACATACAGACCCACACTGACCTATCCACTCACATACAGACCCATACTGACCTATCTATCCACTCACATACAGACCCACACTGACCTATCTATCCACTCACATACAGACCCACACTGACCTATCCACTCACATACAGACCCACACTGACCTATCTATACACTCACATACAGACCCACACTGACCTATCTATCCACTCACATACAGACCCACACTGACCTATCCACTCACATACAGACCCATACTGACCTATCTATACACTCACATACAGACCCATACTGACCTATCTATCCACTCACATACAGACCCACACTGACCTATCCACTCACATACAGACCCACACTGACCTATCTATCCACTCACATACAGACCCACACTGACCTATCCACTCACATACAGACCCATACTGACCTATCTATCCACTCACATACAGACCCACACTGACCTATCTATCCACTCACATACAGACCCAAACTGACCTATCTATCCACTCATATACAGACCCACACTGACCTATCTATCCACTCACATACAGACCCACACTGACCTATCCACTCACATACAGACCCACACTGACCTATCTATCCACTCACATACAGACCCAAACTGACCTATCTATCCACTCACATACAGACCCACACTGACCTATCTATCCACTCACATACAGACCCACACTGACCTACCTATCCACTCACATACAGACCCACACTGACCTATCCACTCACATACAGACCCACACTGACCTATCTATCCACTCACATACAGACCCAAACTGACCTATCTATACACTCATAAACCATATACCAACATCAATACTAACTGTAGATATTAGTACCACAATAGCCTTGGATACTCTGCTTGTTCAAGAACTCATCCAGGCCCCTCTTATAGACACTAACAGAATCTGCCATTACCACATATCTAGGAAGGGAATTCCCCAACCTCACTGCCCTCACCGTGAGGAACCCCCTACACTGCTGCAAATTGAAGCTCCGTTCCTCTAATCTAAAGGGGGGTCTTGTGCACTTACTGTTTTTATGGGAAAAAATAACACCCCCATCTGCCTATAATCCCCTCTAATGTACTTGTACAGAGTAATCATGTTCCCCTCCCAAGCGCCTCTTTTCCAGAGAAAAAAAACCCCAACCCTGACAGTCTACCCTCTTAGTTTACATTGGGCAACTTGTTATCTACAAAAATCCCCAGATCCTTCTCAATTAAGGATACCCCCCAACACACTACCATTTAGTAGATAGTTCATGTTTATATTATTCCTACCAAAAGGCATAACTTTGCACTTATCGACATTGAACCTAATTTTCCAGTTTGCTGCCCAGTTTTCCAATTTAGTCAAATCGCTCTGCAAAGCGGCACATCCTGCATGGAACTTGTAGTTTTGCACAATTTTGTGTCATCAACAAAAATAGAAACGACACTCTCTATGCCCACCTCCAGGTCATTAATAAACAAGTTAAAAAGCAAAGGACCAAGGACTGACCCCTGCGGTACTCCACTAACCACACTGGCCCAATTAGAAAATGTTCCATTTACCCCCACTCTGTGTAATCTATCCTTCAGCCAGTTCTCTATCCAATTACAAATATTATGTTCTAGGCCAATATTCCTTAATTTGATCATTAACCTTCTGTGAGGTACTGTATCAAACGCTTTAGCAAAGTCCAAGTAGATCCCATCCACTGCCATTCCAGCATCGAGGTTCCCACTCACCTCCTCATAAAAGGCGACTAAATTAGTCTGGCAAGATCTGTTACGCATAAAACCATGCTGGCACAAACTTACCCCTTCCAAATCAGTCATTGTTAGGACTAGGGGCAGACTTTTCACATAAAAAATAACCAGGTGGTTAGCTATGCTCCCTTCTGGGTTTGAGTATAACCAGGGCATTAACTGGTTGTGTTTTGTGGGTTTCCAAAAACATACAATGGGTTGCTTGGCTCCTGGTTTTGTGGTAGGGACCTTAGATTATAAACTCCACTGAGTCCGAGTTACAGATTCATGTGAATGATGGAGTATTTATCAAACACTGCCGCCTCCATCTACAGAGACCTTTATGAGATCTAGAAAACTCTAACTTTATGCATATGTATAAGCTCCTAAACTCAATGATGTGCAATCCACAGCATCACTTGACTTCTGACTCTGTTCTTGACCCTAGAACCTGGGAGATTCTATTAATAGGGCCACCAACTTCCTGAGGGGTAAATATTCTCAACTGCGCAAACCGTATTCCGTCGCAATCACATCCTACGCGCTGGCATTGGCCGGGGAGCTCCAGGATACTAACACACTAATGAACGCAGCCACAGGTAATAGCTCATATATCTCTGCAGGCCATCCTCTACATTCACATCAACATGGACCTTTAGAATGAATTGTTTCCTCTAAAATTAAAGGCATATCTCATGTAATAAGTGAAACATAAATAACAGCCCAGAGTTCCTGAACTGTCTGTTCCTCAACTGTCTAATCTAAAGCTGGGTTGCCAGTTCATCCCAACTCTGTACTCAAAATATAACATCACCATAAAACGGTTTATTGATGAATATATGAAATAATATCACCCATATGTATTTTAATTAAGCCTTCCTGGTAAGGGGAGAGTTTACTATAAAATGTCCAGGGCCGTTCCTACAGTGACATTACTGGCCTTTGTGGTGTTAATGGAGGACTCACTGGGCATTTTTTAGTAATCCTACTGGCATGTGTGGAGTTTATGGAGTGCTACTTGGCCATTTCCAATGAGGTTACTGGCAGTTTTGGTTGTTTTTTATGGGATTAATGGAGTGCACATTGGTTATTTCTAAGGTGTTTATACTGGCACAGCTGGGGTTAAAGTTATACTGGCACATCTAGATTTTATTTTGGTAAAATTAGTGTGATATTTAGGGGTTTGGCCTAAAAGTGGGCATAGTCAAACATTTTTCCACACTGCGCACATCAGGGCACCGGGGCCCCCCAACTGGATCTTTGCCCAGGGCCCACAAAGCATTAAAACGGCCCCGTAAATGTCTAATCAGTTGAGTCAGCTACAATGTACAGACTGCACTGTCTGCTCTCTATTTTATGTAGTGAACAGCTAAACAAATCTTTCCAGCCAAACAGATAAACATTATCATTTCAAGCAACACTTAATTGTCCACATTCTCAATGGTTTATGAGTATATTCATTCAAATCTGCTCTTCATAAAATACTGTATATAAGGTGGGACCCATTTTAAGTAATTTGACTGATCAAACTGATATTGCAACTTATCGGCCAGTGTATGGGGTCTTCAGATGGGCTTCCCGAATGGTATCTGCCCGAAAATCAGCCAGATGTCAATCCAGCCAGTTTAAAAAGGAGCGCGTTGGCTCATTGATGTGGTCCTCATCCCAATGGCCTACATCTCTTTAATCTGGGATCGCCCACCTTATGGTGGATGTTTATTTTTATTCTTATTTAGACAAGAGCCACTGGAAAGAGCCAGATTCATTGTTTATCACCCTGGAGGCCACATCATACGCTCTTCTGACCCTCCTTAAAATGAAGCAGCATGATCCAACCGGTGCCATAGTGCGTTGGCTAAACGAGCAGAGATATTATGGAGCGTCTTTCGACTCCACACAAGTAAGTGATGCCTTCCAGTTCATTGTGTAGTTACCTGCTGTCTGCGTTACCCCATTATGAGGTTATGCAGTGATGGCAATGAGACACCCTACTGAATGATCATCATGCCCCTGCTCTATTCCTGAAAAAAGAAAGAATAGAAAATATAATTTATACCATATATCACCAAAACCGTGGCCCTCACACTGCTGTATCTGCCCCAGTGTGGGAGGCCAGTCCCATAGTTTTAGGAACATCTGTATAAGTCTATTACTCTGTTGTTCATTAGGATGGCTGATATTTTGTATTATTTTGTTCTAGGCTACGATTATATTGTACCAAGCTCTGGCTCAGTATCAGACAGATGTCCCCAATGTTAGTGACTTGAACATGGACGTCTCTGTCTACCTCCCTCAGAGAAAAGATCCCGTCAGTATCCGCATCGATAATGAGAATGCTTTGAGGCTGCGCTCGGAAGAGGTCTGTATGGAAGCCATTGCACGAGAGCTGCAGCAAATACAATCCTAGTAGAAATAAAATAATGCCTAATACATAAATTGAAGGGGTTGGACACAGGTTGGACTACCCAGACATAAATACAATATGTTAAAAGGCAGCTACAACTTTTACTAAGCCCCGAGATTTAGATGCAAATAGCAGCCCTGTTGGACATCAACCCAGAGATGTCTCTCTCAGCCCCACCTACCGACTTAATCAACTACTTGGGCCGCTGTTTGTATATTCAAGTGGCAAGTTTGTATGTATTTTACTCACCTTCTCTCTCACACACACGTGTATTTATATATTTTGCAGACTGCTATAAATCAAGACTTTGTAGTTAAAGCTAAAGGCAAAGGACAAGCTCTTCTGACAGTGAGTACAACCTCAACCATATATTGTGCTTGATCAAGTCAAGTCAACCATAATCATTGTTACTCTAGAGTAATTAAGCGTAAATCAGGAACCCTAACCAAGTGTTTGCCACTAATGCCTTGCCACCCAACCAAAACTCAGCTGCACTAATGTAACATGGGAAAGTCCATTATCCTACAGTGAATCGCTAGGGCTCATTTACTTATCACACTGCCAATGCCATTGCCATTTTTTCCCACAATTCACCATTTTCCCATGATCCCAGCATAATTGCAGTTGGCAGGGGTGATGTCACCTCCTAATTAGGGATGTAGCGAACCTCAAAAAAAAAGTTTGCGAACCCGTTCGCGAACTTACGCCAAAAAGTGTGAATATTCGCGAACTTTGCGAAACCCTTAGACTTCAATAGGAAGGCGAACTTTAAAACCTAGAAAAGCCATTCCTGGCCAGAAAACTGATTTTAAAGTTGTTTAAAGGGTGCCACGACCTGGACAGTGGCATGCAGGAGGGGGATCAAAACGCGGCGTTTTTTGCTATTTTGCACTATTAGCACCATGGAAACTGGATTTGCTGAAAAACGCCATGTGTGGCTTGTGCGGCGTTTTTAGAAAAAACGCAGCGGAAAAACGCAGCGCGGACCCAACGCCGGCGAACAGTTCGCTACATCTCTACTCCTAATGAGCTTCAGTGTGTATCAGCTGGCATCCCATACTCTGCTTTTCCTATATTATACAACTGGACTAAAAATTCTCTATACCTGTAATTAAAATCTACAGAGAAAACTAGAAAAATACACCCAA
This sequence comes from Xenopus tropicalis, assembly GCF_000004195.4. Lineage (NCBI taxonomy): Eukaryota > Metazoa > Chordata > Amphibia > Anura > Pipidae > Xenopus > Xenopus tropicalis. The sequence goes on along the minus strand of NC_030679.2, from coordinate 141,591,633 downwards.
GCCTCAACAGCTTCTTTAGCCGTTACGCTGCACCGTATATTATTTTGAGAGTTATGATATCGTCATTCCTAATAACATTCATTGTGATGCCATTTCCTGCGCAGGTAGTGTCTGTGTATCACGCTCTTACAACGGAGAAGCAAATGGAATGTAAAAACTTTGATCTCTCTGTGACAGTGAATGAAGAGAAAAATCGTGAGTCATTCGAGGCGTATTTCATTTTTTGTTATTTTATGATGTTCCTAACAAGGCAGAACATTGAGGTCCCTTTGGCTAATTAGCTTACAGTATTGTGGGGTTTGTTTGTTTCCTTTTGTTAACCCTTTCTGACCCTTGTTATTTTATTTCTATTAAACCAGTGAAGCTCCCTGACGGTGTTGTGGCTGCAGTGTCTATTGAAGTCTGTGCAAGGTTTGTACAAGAGCATTTGTCCAGTTCTCATTGACACTAAACATCCCACAATATCTGAGCTTTTATGTCACATTGTTGCTGTCACCTGATTCGTCCCCTTAACGCAACAGTCGAGCGTAACTTTGGGCACCTTTTATCATAACTGACCCAGAGCGAAACCCTAAAGAATAAATATAATAACCAAACCCCCAGAAGAAATACTTAACCAACATATAGTTTATATTATTATATTATGTTAAGTGACCTATTAAAGAATCTCCCCAAACTGGAATATATATATCAGTAAATATTGCCCTTTACATCCTTTCCCTTGAGCCGCCATTTAGTGATGGGCTGTGTGCTCCCTCAGAGATCAGCTGACAGGAAGTGATGCAGTTCTAACTGTAACAGGAAGTAGAGTGGAAGCAAAAGGCAGAACTCTGCCCATTCATTGGCTGATGGGGCCTAGCATGTATGTGTGCCTTGGCTTGTTTGTGTGCACTGTGACTCCTATGATCCCAGGGGGCGGCCCTTAGTACTTAAAATGGCAGTTTTCTATTTAGGATTACCCAATGGCACATACTAGTTAAAAAGTATATTTATATGAAAATGGTTTATTTAGATGAAGCAGGGATTTACATATGAGCTGTTCATGCAATATATTTTATAGAGACCTACATTGTTTGGGGCTATAGTGGGGGTATAGTTATAATGAACATACTGTTGTCTAAATTGTTTTAGGTTCTGTCAAGTACAAATGTTTAGAAGCCGTCTCCTCACTGATTATTGCTGATTATTTGCTTCTGTGAATAAACGTTTATATATATTTACAACTTATTCTGCTTCTTGCCAGATATCTGAAAAAGTCTGAAGCCACCATGTCCATCGTGGATATCTCAATGATGACTGGTTTCTCTCCCGATACTAATTCCCTTAATAATGTAAGTACCAGTTACACGGGGCATCACAATATAAGTAGTAAGGAACTGAGAAAAGATTGAACTAAGTAGCGTATGACCTGGAATATCAAGAAAATAGATATTTATAATGGAATATTGCTGGTTAGGAGCTTAGGAGCCATCACTGTCTCCCCTGCCTGCCCATGACCCATGGCAATACTGACTTACTGTTACCCACAGCTAATGAAAGGAGCGGACAAATACATCTCCAAGTATGAAATCAACAAAGGAGCAAATGAGAGGGGAACCCTTATTCTCTATTTAGATAAGGTAAGTTCTGAGTGGTAAGTGCTCTAGGGGACTCTTTACTCCATTTTCTTTTATCCACAAATCCTCTCTAACACATACTTTATCTCTAGTAATACTTGATATATCAAGCTGGTCTTCTCCTTTTCCCTTTTGCCCAATCTGCCCTTCCATCGCACCAGGACTCCCTCTTCCTTCAAATATTATATTACAAGGGAAGGGAATCATTTAACCATTAAATAAACCCAATAGGACAGTTCTGCCCCCAATAAGGGGTAATTATATCTTAGTTGGGATCAAGTACAGGTACTGTTTTATTATTACAGAGAAAAGGGAATCATTTAACCATGAAATAAACCCAATAGGGCTGTTCTGCCCCCAATAAGGGGTAATTATATCTTAGTTGGGATCAAGTACAGGTACTGTTTTATTATTACAGAGAAAAGGGAATCATTTAACCATTAAATAAACCCAATAGGGCTGTTCTGCCCCCAATAAGGGGTAATTATATCTTAGTTGGGTGTCAGGCCGCAGAGTGGTAACAGGCCGAGGAGAGGAGTCAAGCCGGAGGACGAGTTGTAGCGAGCAAGCCCACAAACGTCTCACACTAACCGGAGGCTTGCCTGAGGATGTGGACAGGAAGCACGGTAGTGGAGAGAGGCCGGAGAGCCAATAGCAAAGTACTAGGGATCAAGCGAAGGAGTAGTCAGACGGGTCCGAGACGGGGCAGGCAGAACAGGTTCAAGAGCGAGAATCCGGGCAGAAGTTCAATCGGAGAGTCAGGGTATACGGAAACGCCAGGCACCAGAATAACTTGATAACCAAGCAAAGATGGCTTGGAAATGGCGACTATTTACAGGCCTCATTGCGTATGGCATCAAGACGCACGCCGCAGCGTGCGTACGTGCGCGCGCGACTTTTTGCCGCATGTGATTTCGCGTGCGCGCCCTTTAGTTGTGCGCGCGATTTTACGCGCGCTCCTTTTTGACGCACGCGCACGCAAGAGTCTGAGCGGCATTCCTTTGGGCGCATGCGCTAAAAGACGCGCATCCTTACATTGCCCCCCCCAAGGAGCGACTTCCGGACGCGCATGACCCTCTTTTTAGGGTGTTTCCGGTGAAAGCTCTGTAACAGTCTAGGGGCATGTATATTTCGTGCAGGTTCCCAAGAGTTCTCTTCTGTGCCGTAACCCTTCCACTTCACCAAATATTGATGTAATCTTCCCCGGATCCTATGATCCAGAATATCTTCCACTTCAAATTCCTCCTCCCCATTAAATGACACTGGAGGAGGAGGTCTGGCGACTCGGCCGACAAAAGGATTAGGGACCACGGGCTTGAGTAAGGCTGAATGAAAGACCGGATGGATATGCCAAGTCTCTGGAAGTTTCAGTTGGAAGGCTACAGGATTAACTTGACGCACAATCTCAAAAGGTCCCAGAAAACGATGACCAAGTTTCTTACTTGGACAGGAGACTTTAAGATTGGCAGCTGACAACCAAACCTTGTCCCCCACTTTAAATTCTGGGTCCTTCCTTCTCTTCCTATCCACGAACGTTTTAAAGTTCTTCTGAGCCTTGGTCATAGAAGTCTGCAGAGTCTTGTAGTTATCCTTCAGAAAAGTTAATCGATCCTGGACAGAAGGAAGGAGAACCTCTGGAGTGGACAACGGAAAAACTGCAGGGTGAAGACCATAATTAGCGAAAAACGGAGACTGCTGGATAGAAGAGTGGTGTGCATTATTATAAGCGAATTCTGCTAATGGGAGTAAAATCAACCAGTCATCTTGTAGATAAGATGTAAAGCACCTTAGATACTGTTCTAAAGTCTGATTCGTTCTCTCAGTCTGCCCATTGGATTGTGGATGGAAAGCGGACGAGAAAGAGATCTTGATTTGCAGAGCTTTGCATAACACTCTCCAAAATTTGGAAGTAAATTGTGTTCCTCGATCAGAAACTACTTTGTCAGGTAAGCCATGAAGTCTAATTATTTCCTTAATAAAAGTCTCAGCGGTGGTAGCTGCCGAAGGGAGTTTAGGCAGTGGGACAAAATGAGCCATCTTAGTTAGTCGGTCAATGACGACAAAAATAGTATTGTAGCCTTTAGACGGAGGTAAGTCTGTAATGAAATCCATAGAAATTGACCCCCAAGGCCTAGCGGGAACCGGCAATGGTACAAGCAATCCCACAGGTTTGGAACGAGTATTCTTAGTTCTTGAACAAATGTCACAGGACTTTACATAGGCTACACAGTCCGAATATAGGTTCAACCACCAGAAGAACCTCTTAGCAAGAACAATTGTCTTTTTAATTCCAGGATGTCCTGCCAATTTGGCGTCATGGACAGTACGAAGCACTTCTAGGCGAAGTTTCTTGGGTACAAATATCTTCTCTCTGAAGAAAAAAAGTCAGTTTCTGGCCACAAGATCAGGCTCAGAAGGAGCATTCCGGTTACACTCTTGCTTAATTTGATCAATAAGAGAGAACTGAACACATAAAAAATGATGAGGTTGAAGTATAGTCTCAGAGGCATTGTCGGAGTCTGCTTCGGAAGGAAACATTCTAGAGAGGGCATCAGCCTTAGTGTTTTTGGAGCCTGGATGATAAGTAAGGTGGAAATTAAATCTCATAAAGAAGAGAGCCCAGCGAGCTTGTCTGGGTCTCAATCTCCTGGCCGTATGAAGATATTCCAGATTTTTATGATCCGTGAAGATTAGAATGGGATGAGGGCTACCCTCTAGCAGATATCTCCATTCCTCCAACGCTAACTTAATTGACAAAAGCTCCCGATCGGAGACATCATAGTTCTGTTCAGACTTGTTTAATTTACGGGAAAAGAATGCCACAGGATGTAGGGAACTAGAAGGGTTTGATCTTTGGGACAGGATTGCTCCTACTGCGTTCTCTGAAGCATCTACTTCCAAAATAAAGGGTAGTGAAGGGTTCGGATGACAAAGAACAGGTGCAGAGGTAAAGTGAGATTTGAGGGTATCAAAAGCCTTTTGGGCTTGAAATGTCCACTGGAACTTGGAAGTCAGAGCAGTTAATTTAGTAATAGGCAAAATGACTTGCGAAAAGTTCCTAATAAATTTCCTGTAGAAAATAGCGAACCCAACAAAACGTTGAACTTCCTTTCGGGATGTAGGAGCAGGCCAATCCAGGAGAGCAGAAATTTTCTTCTGATCCATTTGTATTCCTCCTGGAGAAATCACGAATCCCAAGAATTCTATCGAAGATTTGTGGAATTCACATTTTTCAAACTTAACGTATAACTGGTGGGCTCGAAGACGGGAAAAAACTTTCTTCATATGAGCTTGATGTTCCGAAAGGGAGTTAGAAAAAATAAGAATGTCGTCGAGATAAATGATTACAAAAATGTCCAAAAAATCTCGGAACACATCATTAAGGAAGTGTTGGAATGTTGCTGGAGCGTTACATAGCCCGAAGGGCATGACCAAGTACTCAAAGTGTCCATATCTAGTGCGGAAGGCTGTTTTCCACTCGTCTCCTTCGCGGATTCTCACCAAATTATAAGCTCCTCTTAAGTCTAGTTTGGAAAAGATAGTAGCTGCTCTAAAACGTTGAAAGAGTTCGGGAATCAGAGGCAGTGGATATCGATTCTTGACCGTAATTTTATTGAGCTCTCGATAGTCAATGCAGGGCCTTAAAGAATGATCTTTTTTCTCCACGAAGAAAATTCCTGCCCCCACAGGAGACGTAGATGGACGGATAAACTTCTTTGCAAGATTCTCCTCAATATACTCTCGTAAGATCTTGAGTTCCGGTTCGGCCAAGGGGTAAATTCTTCCGAAGGGCACTTGTGAACCAGGTAACAGATCAATGGGACAATCGTAGATACGATGTGGAGGAAGTAAATCGGCCCCTTTTTTATCAAAGATGTCCAGAAAATCGTTATATTCCAGAGGCAAGCCCGGAAATTCTTTGGAAGCGATACTGCAAATCTCCACCGACTTAGTAGGAGATGCAGAAAGGCAATGCGAAGAACAAAACTTAGATGAAAAGGTGATACAGCCAGAGTCCCAATTAATAACTGGGTTGTGTCTGCGTAACCAAGGTAGGCCAATAATAACTGGGGATAACGGCGAGGATACAATATCAAAACTTAAATGTTCGTGATGAATTTTATTTAGGGTAAGTGACAAAGGCGTGGATTCAAGCAAAATGGGACCAGAGTTTATGGGTGACCCATCCGCGACTCGTAAGAATACTGGAAACTGTTTCTTCTTTAAAGGAATTCAATGGGTTTCCGCAACTTGAGAGTCGAGAAAGCAACCACTGGCTCCAGAATCAAGGATCGCTGGGAGGTTTCGGGTCTTGTTTCCCAACTGTAAGGAAATGGACAAAGTTAAAAGTGGAGCAAACCTGTACTTGAGAGTATCAGTCTTATAGGTAGATCTCTTACAAGGGCGAGTAGGGCAACTGCGGAGCACATGACCGGTGAGTCCACAATAAAGGCAAAGATTTAACCGTCTCCGGCGTAGGCGTTCTTCAGGCGACAGCGCCGGACGTAGTGCCCCAATTTGCATGGGTTCCATCTCGTCAGAAGAATTAGGTCCAGGTTCGGATCGAATGGGAGGAGGAGCCTTGGGAACAAGCCAGGAAGGGTTAAATTGACCCGTTTTCTCCAGTTTTCTCTCCCTTAGACGTCTATCGATCTGAATAGACAAATGAATGAGTTCATCAAGGGAGGCTGGAACTCCAACTCGGGCAAGCTCGTCCTTGAGACTGTCGGAGAGACCTAAACGGAACTGATGTTTCAAAGCTGCTTGATTCCAGTCCACATCAGAAGCATATTTGCGGAACTCCACTGTGTAATCCTCAACAGGTCGGGATCTTTGACGTAGATTCCTTATGGATGCCTCGGCGGCTGCAGTACGATGTGGATCATCATATAATACTGCTAAGGCTTGAAAAAAGGAGTCCACTGTTAACAGAGAAGGACTGCGTGTTTCCATAAGATGAAAAGCCAAGGATTGAGGTTCACCAAGAAGCAATGAGAGGATAACCCCCACCTTAATCTGTTCGGTGGAATACATTCTTGGTTAGAGGGTGAACAAAAGTTTACAGGCATTAGTGAAAGTTCTGAAAGTCTTACGATCGCCAGAAAACTTTTCAGGCATAGCCACATTGGGTTCAGGGGTCGGTGCAGCGGACGCTCCTGCTATAGGAGGTGGGGATGAAGCAGCCGGAGCAGGAACAGGTGGTTGCAGAGTACGGAGCTGTTCCTGAACTTGATTATACCCTCCTTGGAGCTCCCTTACCGCCTGAGTGAGGGAAGCGATCTGCTGGGTGAGGGTAGTGAGAGGAGAAGGTTCTTCCTCTCTGTGCATGGCTTGGTTATTCTGTCAGGCCGCAGAGTGGTAACAGGCCGAGGAGAGGAGTCAAGCCGGAGGACGAGTTGTAGCGAGCAAGCCCACAAACGTCTCACACTAACCGGAGGCTTGCCTGAGGATGTGGACAGGAAGCACGGTAGTAGAGAGAGGCCGGAGAGCCAATAGCGAAGTACCAGGGATCAAGCGAAGGAGTAGTCAGACGGGTCCGAGACGGGGCAGGCAGAACAGGTTCAAGAGCGAGAATCCGGGCAGAAGTTCAATCAGAGAGTCAGGGTATACGGAAACGCCAGGCACCAGAATAACTTGATAACCAAGCATAGATGGCTTGGAAATGGCGACTATTTACAGGCCTCATTGCGTATGGCATCAAGACGCACGCCGCAGCGTGCGTACGTGCGCGCGTGACTTTTCGCCGCATGTGATTTTGCGTGCGCGCCCTTTAGTTGTGCGCGCGATTTTACGCGCGCGACTTGGCGCACGCAAGCGTCTGAGCGCCATTCCTTTGGGCGCATGCGCTAAAAGACGCGCATCCTTACAGTTGGGATCAAGTACAGGTACTGTTTTATTATTACAGAGAAAAGGGAATCATTTAACCATGAAATAAACCCAATAGGGCTGTTCTGCCCCAATAAGGGGTAATTATATCTTAGTTGGGATCAAGTACAGGTACTGTTTTATTATTACAGAGAAAAGGGAATCATTTAACCATGAAATAAACCCAATAGGGCTGTTCTGCCCCCAATAAGGGGTAATTATATCTTAGTTGGGATCAAGTACAGGTACTGTTTTATTATTACAGAGAAAAGGGAATCATTTAACCATTAAATAAACCCAATAGGGCTGTTCTGCCCCAATAAGGGGTAATTATATCTTAGTTGGAATCAAGTACAGGTACTGTTTTATTATTACAGAGAAAAGGGAATCATTTAACCATTAAATAAACCCAATAGGGCTGTTCTGCCCCAATAAGGGGTAATTATATCTTAGTTGGGATCAAGTACAGGTACTGTTTTATTATTACAGAGAAAAGGGAATCATTTAACCATTAAATAAACCCAATAGGGCTGTTCGGCCCCCAATAAGGGGTAATTGTATCTTAGTTGGGATCAAGTACAGGTACTGTTTTATTATTACAGAGAAAAAGGAAATCATTTCTAAAAATTGGAATTAGCTTATAATGAAGATGGCCCTCCCATAATTCTGAACTTTCTGGATAATGGGTTTCAGGATAACAGATCCCATATCTGTATCATATTTTGAATTTCAGTCCAAGCATTGAAAGAATGATTTTTTATTGAAGAACAGCTGATTTTTTAATAAAAATTAAGGGTCTACTTTCTCAATGCAAAGATGGCCCTGTTCTCTGCTGGTTTCGGCCTCAGCTGTTTAACTCTAACATTAATTCCTGTGTTTATTCCAATCTGTCGTCTCTTTTGCTTTCTTTGTATTCATTTCCTTTCCCACTTCATTTCAGATCTCCCACACGGAGCCAGAATGTGTGAAGTTTTACGCTCACCAGTATTTTGTGGTGGGTCTCGTTCAACCTGCTTCTGTGACAGTGTATGACTATTATACTCCCGGTAAGGAGGCCTATTTCCTACTGTAATTAACCTTTTCTTCCTTTATTACCTACAGTCTCCTTCATTTCCCTTTAGATTTGGCAAGGCTGAGCTCTGAAGGTTGCAGTAAAAAGGGGGGAAGTCTAGAGATGTGAAATTGTGAAGGTTTAGTCACTTGAGTTAAAGACCTAGGTCTCTTTGTAGACAGACCAGCTGTCTGTTATCTACTTTGGCATTGGTAAAATGGGCGCCTACATCCACTGACTTTCATAATGTGCAGTTTGCACCATGAACAGGTTGGCTCCTCATGACAGACAGGAAACCTTCTATGTCAACGGTGTATATAGCCGGAGCGCATATATAGGAAAATAAAGAATATGCAGTAGTGCAACAACGTTTATACGGAATGATACCTTATCACCATATAAAAGAAACTTGTGCTCGATTAGTATTACACTCTTACCAGATGGCAGTGTTGATGAAGCAAAACAGATGTAGTGTATTCAATTGCAGCATGTAGCTAAATGAACGAGTATTATATCTTTGATGTAGATCGCAACAGTATCCATGTGCAGAATGAGTCTGATGTATCTTCTTACAGAATATCTGGCTGTATCCTCAGTAAGGCACAAAGAGAAGAACAGCCACTGGTGCAATATTATTTATTATAAAAACGCTAATAAAAGAATAAAACTTACAAGATGCCGTGTGATACAGGAACATAAAAGCCCAACACGGCAGTTAGTTGTACTGCACTGTGGTGTGAGTGTAATACTAATTGAGCACAAGTTTCTTTTATATGGTGATAAGGTATCACTCCGTATAAACGTTGTTGCACTACTGCATATTCTTTATTTTCCTATATATGCGCTCCGGCTATATACACCGTTGAACTTGTTTTTTGGAGCCAGTCAAAGGGGTTGATCTGAGGCGGAGCTGCAGAAAAGAAACAGTATACACACACTATTCATTATTTGGACTACACAAGATTGGAGATTTCATCACATTTGGAGCGCTGAGGACTTTTGGTATTTTATTTACCTCACTACAGATTTCTTCTTAGGAAACCTTCTATGACTACTAATTTGATGTTTGCTTATCTCTTGTCCTTCCCTCACAGAGAACCGCTGCACTAAATTCTACCACGTTAATGAGAGCAGCGCGCTATATGGCAAGATTTGTCAGGGGGATGTATGTCACTGCGCAGAGGGTGAGTCCAACATTAGAAGCTTTCCAGCTAATTAATGGTTTGTTCCTGCGGGTGATCTGTCCCCTGTTTGCATGAACCCCCCATTGGTGAAGGAGAAAAATAGGTAGAGAATAACAGAAAGGGAAGGAAAAATAGAAGAAAGGAAATGGGGAGAAAATGTCTCCAGGATATCAAAGAAAGGAGAGAGATAAATCACAAGTGTAGAGAGAACCAATGGAATAGGGGGAATAACATGGGAGAAGACTATAAGGTTTATGCAATAAAAGGCACTAAGTTTGCCCAGGAGCAGTAACCCATAGCAACCAATCGGCAGGTACAATTTACTGGTCACCTCTTTAAAAGCAAACATCTTATTGGTTGCTATGGGTTAGTGATCCTGGGTAGGGATGTAGCGAACATCGGCAAAAATGTTTGCGAACCCGTTCGCAAACTTCCGCCAAAAAGTGCGAACTTTGCGAACCCCATAGGCTTCAATGGCAAGGCGAACTTTAAAACCTAGAAAAGCCATTTCTGGCCAGAAAACTGATTTTAAAGTTGTTTAAAGGGTGCCACGACCTGGACAGTGGCATGCACTTACTTTGTAAAAAAAACGCAAAAAAAAACCACAAAAAAATAACGCAAAAAAAAAAACGCAAGCTATTCTTATGTATACGCAAAGGCAAAAAACCGAAGTGAAAAAACGCGGCGGAAAAAACAGAGGCAAAAAAACGCGGCGAACCCAAAACGGCGAACATCGCCAAAAGTTCGCGAATTTGCGGACTTGTGAACACCCGATATTCGCGCGAATTAGTTCGCTACATCTCTAATCCTGGGTAAACTTAGTGCCTTTCGTTACATATGAGGGTATATATATATATATATTCTGTAATGAATGGCAGAAGGGTTAGAAGAAATAAACAGGGGACAGTGGGGGAATGGCAGTATAGAATGTAAACATGTCTTAGTGGGTCAGTATATAAACAGGGAATATACAGAGTAATATCCAACTGCACAGACTCTGGCTATTAATCATGTGCAGATGTAACATTGTGCCTATTCCTACACAGATCCCTGTTATATAAATGTACATAGTCCCACAGTAACAATGGGGGGTTTGGTTTATTCCCTCCATCTGTGTTTAACTGTCTCACCCCAAATTCTCTCTCCCCTCCTTACAGAGAACTGTTTCTTGCAGCAGAAAATTGACTCTAAAGTCACAGCCAGTGACAGAATGAATACGGCCTGCGCTCCGGGTGTGGATTATGGTGAGAATCAGGAATTTATGAACGATAAACCCTCTAACAATAACATTTTGGACTTCTCTTTTGCTGGAGGAGTTTTTTTCCCTTCCTTACTCCTCTGTACAGGTATGGGACCTGTTATCCAGAATGCTCAGAAGCTCGGGGTTTTCCAGATAAAGAATCTTTCTGTAATGTGGATCTTCATACTTTTAAGTCTACTAAAAAATAATTTAAACATGAATTAAATCCAATAGGATTGTTTTGCACCAATAGGGATTAATGATATCTTAGTTGGGATCAAGTACAGGTACTGTTTTATTATTACAGAGAAAAGGGAATCTTTTAACCATGAAATAAACCCAATAGGGCTGTTCTGCCCCAATAAGGGGTAATTATATCTTAGTTGGGATCAAGTACAGGTACTGTTTTATTATTACAGAGAAAAGGGAATCATTTAACCATTAAATAAACCCAATAGGGCTGTTCTGCCGCCAATAAGGGGTAATTATATCTTAGTTGGGATCAAGTACAGGTACTGTTTTATTATTACAGAGAAAAGGGAATCATTTAACCATTAAATAAACCCAATAGGGCTGTTCTGCCCCCAATAAGGGGTAATTATATCTTAGTTGGGATCAAGTACAGGTACTGTTTTATTATTACAAAGAAAAAGGAAATCTTTATTATAAATTTGAATTATTTTATTAAAATGGAGTCTACAACAGGTGGCCTTCCTGTAATTCGGAACTGTCTGGATAACAGGTTTCACACCTATAGCTGTATCACAATGGAGCCGGTATTGGCCTCAGTTGAGTGAGTTGGCTCAGTGTGCTGTGGGAGCGCTTTCTAAGCCCTGTAATTTGTACCCCGAGTGCAATTTAGAAGAATGGGTAGAACCAGCACCCGGTGCTAAATTCTCACTGAATTCTGGGTATGTAAACTCTTCCACCATTCATTGTTTATTGTATTCTCAGTGTACAAGGCCACCGTCAAAGAGGTGCAGCTCAAAGAAAGCTTCGACAACTATGTGCTGACAGTTGGGAAGGTGATTAAGCAAGGTGAGCCTATGGCATTTGTTTCATTTCCGCTCTATAAAGATACAAAGGGGGAGTTAGGGAAGTGGGGGGAGTCATAAATAGGGAGTCAGCTTGATTGTGTTTAGCTCAGGTGACATCCTATCATTTCTTGGCATCAAATTGAATGCATTCTCCCTGCCCCCGCTCTGCTTCATATCTCTCATCCATTTGCCCCACGCACTGGCTGATGTGCCCCGAAAAATATCCCATAATTTCTCAGCAACAATTAATTGTTTTCTGCTAGGTGTTCATGCATTTTTTTAATAAAATTTCTTGCACTTAACATGAAAATGAAAAACCAACTTAAGAAACTCCCTAAGGGCTCTGGTACACGGGGAGATTAGTCGCCCGCGGCAAAACTCCCTGCTCGCGGGCGACTAATCTCCCCGAGTTGCCTTCCCCCTGCCATCCCACCGGCGAACATGTAAGTCGCCGGCGGGATGGCAGACGCGGCGGCGCGATTTTTCGGCGATTTCCGCAAATCGCCCCGCCGCGTCTGCCATCCCGCCGGCGACTTACATGTTCGCCGGTGGGATGGCAGGGGTAGGCAACTCGGGGAGATTAGTCGCCCGCGAACAGGGAGTTAAATCGCGGGCGACTAATCTCCCCCGTGTGCCAGAGCCCTAACGGGTGTTCCACAACAGACTTCAATTAACTGCACCGTTATTTAGTTGCCTAATTGGACTCACTTAATTAACACAGAGTTTTAGTAGATCGTGGAATTAAAATTTAACCTTTATTAATTTATAATAAAACTTACATAAGTAATAAATAGAAAAGAAAAAAGAAAATCCCATTAAAAATAGCAAGGGGTATATCAGAGATCTTATCAGTTCTCCAGGGAGCATCAATTGTTAGTTGCTATTTCACTGAGGCTAACATGAGCCTCAAAACAATGTTACCAGTTTCAAAAGCAAACAGAGTTGTATCAATTTCTCTCCACTTCAAATTGCAACTGGAAAGTAGTAGGGAAAGTCCCTCATCGAATTAGTTACAAATGTAACTACCTTCACAGCAGACAGAGAAAGAAAATCTATTAATGCTTGCTAGAATAAACGGGAGTTTTGGAGTGCTTTTACTACAACACTCCTGTAATATTTGTAACGCTCCCTTTAATAAAGTAATAATATCTATACAAGTACTGTAGCATATATCAATTGTCCCATCATCCTATAAAGTATGGGATACGTGGGAGTTCAAGGGTGCTTTTACTACAGCACTTCCATAATGTTCCCAGCGCTCCCCTCTATAAAAAAGGGATATCTGTCCCAATGCCGTAGCCTGTATAATTCACCCCACCATAGAGCATATTGTCACCTCCCACGTCCCTGGAGTAAACCACCCTGCACCTAAAATTATACGACCATAATGCACCTTATCAATTATACCCCATTACTAGAGGAGCCCCCGCATCAACAGCCACCTCTCCCCAGAAACCACTGTGCCCGCCCGACGCGCGTTTCGCTCCCTTTCATGGAGCTTTCTCAAGGGCTGACGCGCCCCCTGGATGTGCCGGTTTTTAAATGCCTGGTACCCTCTGATTGGTCAGATCTTCCTGCATAGCTCCGCCCACATGACATCAGTTAAGATCTGTCACATATATGAGAAAAACCTATTTACAAAGTAACCAGAAGGGGACAGTGTTACAATGATAGAAGTTATATATATATATATACAAAAGGATTCATCTGGAAATGAAAAATTCTGATCCTATTGTTCTTATCCATATTTTTACCAATGGAAAGAATTATTTTATGATATTTGGATTCCTACTCATAAATAAATAAATATATAATTACGAGTATTGTGAAACATCTCATTTCTTTCAAAAAATATTACTCCAAAAATACATTGAGAGTTATACTCTTGTTTAGGCCATTGGGAGAAAGTGAATTCAGCAAAAATATCCATTCGCTTTCTTTACGGATTAGTGCTTTGTCTAAATTGCCACCTCGTAATCCCAAATTCATTTTAGTTAAGCCTGACACCTTTAGGCCCTTACTATTCCCATCATGGCCTTCCAAAAAATGTTTAGCAATGGAAGTCATCTTATTGTCCATAAGAGCATCAGTTTTCGACTGATTGATGTTTCGAACATGTTCAAGGAGTCGATCTTTGAGCATCCTGATAGTTTTTCCCACGTATCGTTTGTTACATGGACATGTGACTAGATAAATCATGCCCTCCGTGTGGCAGTTAAAATATTCCTTCAAGGCATGTTTATTATTAAACCTATCAGTAATCGACTGTAAATTAGATATATATTTACATGCCTTGCATCGTCCACAGGCATAAGTTCCACTAAGTTTTCTGCTACAGGAATGTGAGGATGGATGGAAATGACTGGACACCAATTTATCTCTCAAATTTGGTGATCTTCTACAGCAAGTTCCCGGAAAATTACCTACATATTTCCGCAGAACTGAATCAGTCTGCAGAATATGCCAGTGTTTTTTCAAGATTGATATAATAGCAGGCCATTGGTTGTTATAGGTACTGACAAACCGAATACAGTTGTCTGTTAGTTTATCTCGTTTCTGGCCTGTCATTAATAAACTATTACGCGTAAGCCCACAGGCACGATGATATGCATTTTTCACTATTCTCCGGCTGTATCCTCTCTCCTTCAATCTCTGCATTAGTATTTTGGCCTGTTTCACAAAATTACAATGATCTGAGCAGTTACGTTTTAATCTTAGGAATTCACCATAAGGAATAGCTTTTTTTGTTGCTGCCAAATGATGACTGTTGAAGTGTAAAATGGAATTGGTGGCTGTCGGTTTCCGGTAAAGATCTGTCGACAACACATTATCCTTTGTAATATAGATTGTAATATCTAAGAAGTCTATCTTCTCAGAACTGAATATATGAGTTAGTTTGATATTGAGAGGATTTGTATTAAGTTTCTCAAGAAATTCCTCTAACATTTTGACCGTACCTGTCCAAAGGAAGAATAGATCATCAATATAGCGAAACCATTCTACTACATACTTAGTATAGCTGGTCATTTCTTCACTGAAGACCCAGTTTGCCTCCCACCACCCTAAAAATAAGTTTGCATATGTGGGAGCGAAGGCAGCACCCATTGCTACACCTCTTTGTTGTAGATAAAATTTATTGTTGAATATGAAGAAATTGCGTGTTAGGCAAAATTGAGTTAAAGATGTTATGAAGTCAATATATTGGGGATCCCAGTCGCTCTCAGTCTCTAGAAAAAATCTTATTGCCATAAGACCAAATTTATGTGATATACAAGTGTATAGAGACTCTACGTCACACGATACTAGGATAGTCCCTGGTAATATTGTCATTTCATTTATCTTGGATAATAATCTGGTTTAGTTTGATACTTAATTGTGGAGGGTGCAGCTATTCTCTTCTCTTTATATAATACTTTAACATGAAAATGAGCCTGAGTCTCTAACTGCCACTGTTTGCAGAGGAGAATGTAGTAAAACAAATTGCCCGTCCTTATTGTGGGTCACGTGTCCTTCTCAGTGAATCTCCATGACTCTAGTTGCATTTACTTCAGTCTCCCACTTACATTTACCTACTTACCAATTATGCACTGGTAAGTGACAAATGATGTTGGACCTTTAAAAGAACTAATGATTGGTTTATTAGCACAACTCCAATATCCTTCTCATGTTCCTCCAGGTACAGATCAGGTTGGTGAGGGAGAGGAACGTAACTTCATCAGTCACATCAAATGTCGGAAAGCTTTGGATCTGAAGGTCGGCAGAGATTACCTGATCTGGGGTATCACCGGGGACCTTTGGAAACAGCCTGATGGGTAAGTGTGGCCGCTACTGAGTTAAAGAAGATTCAGTTCTAGAAGACTGATACCTTATAAATCTTATAAACTAGGTATCCAAGCCTATGGGTATTTTAATGATTAAACAAGGGGATACAGACCACTTGTCACATGAGCAGCTTTTATCCAATAAGGAGCCGGCTGCTACTGTACTGCTGAGAAGTATTATATTATAAGGCTCAAGCAACCAACATTTCACAGAAAAATCTGAAATATCTACCTACTTCCCACTCTGGGAAAAGCTGGGCTCCCCAACAAGAATAGAGCCTTTATGATTAAAGTTGGACTAGGGTGTGTGGGTCCCACCAAGGCTTCCACCCCAGAAGCTCTTAAGGGGCCCCCGCTACCTGCACATACCCCACTCCGCTTATGGAGGCACAGCAGGGGAGGGAGATCAGCGGGGGGAGCACAAGCAGGGATTGGGTCTGGGTCGTGGGGGCCCACAGAGGCTCCATTTATATCAAACAAAGTTTTTCTCTGCAAGGAACATTTTTTCCACTATCATCAGCGCCCAAACAATATTCACCTAATTCCCAGCAACAAGGCTCATTATCCACACAGGCCCAACAACTCACTTAACCTCTCTAAGACTGAATTGATTCTCTTTCCCCATCCAGCACCCACATTGTTCCCGAGGTATCTATCCCTGTCAAAAAATCTACCATCACCCCATCTTCCCAGGCCCGGTGCCTTGGGGTTATCCTCGATTCTGCCCTGTCCTTCACTCCTCATATCCAATCACTTATCCCATCATGTCACTTTCACCTAAGAAATATTTCCAAAATATGATCATTTATCACCCAAGATGCTGCCAAAATTTTTATTCACTCTCTTATAACATCTCGCCTGGACTATTGTAACTCCCTATTAATTGGCCTTCCCCTTCAGAGACTGTCCCCTCTCCAGTCCATAATGAATCCTGCTGCCAACCGCTCCTCCCCTGCCATGCTGCTCTGCCAATCCCTGCACTGGCTTCCCCTACCATCCAGGATACAATTCAAACTAATGACTCTCACATACAAAGCAGTCCATAACTCTGCCCCACCCTACATCTCTGAACTCATATCTAGGTACCATCCAACCCGCCTGTTACGCTCCCTACTGACCTGCTCCTTAGCTCCTTTCTCATTCCCTCCTCACACACTCGCATTTAAGACGTTCCATAATCGTACTGCCCGCCCTGGGAAGAACCATTTTCTCTACTTAAAATCAAAAGTTCCTCAAGTCTAAAAGGTGACTCTGGGTCTTTGTTTTTTTCTATGTGAAAATGTCTGTCTATAATGTCCTCTAATGTACTTGTAAAAAGGAATTCTGTCCCACTGCAAGTGATTTTTTACCCCCCAACCTTTATAATTGTTTTAATGGTTCCATTACTTTTACCAGTTTAGTTGCACATCTCTGAACTCTATCCAGTTTATTACTATCCATGTTATGGACTGAGGCCCAAAACTGCCCCCATACTCAAGCCTTACCAGGGATCTATAAAGGGAAAATTATGTTTTCATTCCTTGAGTTAATGCCTTTTTATGCAAAACAGCACTTTATATGCTTTAGTAGCCACTGACTGACACTGCCTACAGTTACACTGTCTGTTATCCCCTAAAATCCCCAAATCTTTCTCAGTATGGGCTGCATCAAGAGGAAGATAAAGACAGATTTTGTGCAAAAGGTAACCATTGTTTATTCTTCCACAGATATTCCTATATCATCGGCCAAGATACATGGATTGAGTGGTGGCCCAGTGAGAGGGACTGTCAGCGACGTGAGAACTATGATATCTGTGATATATTTGAAGATTTGTCTGACAACCTCTTGATTGCTGGCTGCCCCAACTGAAAACTTTGATTTTGACCCCTTTCAGATTTCCTCCAAGCATTTTATTTTGGATGTTCCATTTTATAAATTCCCTTTCAATGTTTTATATTCAGTACAAATAAACACTCTGTTCTTCTGATTTGGCTTCAACCACAGTATCAATAGTCTGAATAGCCCTATAAATGCTGTGTAGCACTCACTTAGGTGCTGGCAGTAGTAGCAGTGGGTCTGCGTCTGTCCCACTTAGTGACACCCCAAGTCCCCAGTAACCAAGCACACACTTATGGCATAGCAACAGGCACAACCTCACCTGATTGGTTAGAAAATATGAACAATAGAAGGAAAATTGGTATTTATCAGCTCTGCCTGTGATAACTATAACAATAATAGCCCCTCAACAATAACCTCTCAACCCCCAGGTACACCCAAGTCCCCCAATACATAGCCAGCTGGATAGAGTTTGTACCAATGGGCGACCCCTTCTTCAGAACTAGATGGGCAGCAAATGGCACAGCAGCCTAAATGAAAAACTACGGTAAATCCCACTATATTATAAACACTGAACTTGGGAACTGCCTTCTGCCTGTGGGTGTGAAGGAAACACAAGATGCACAAGACGTCCCTTGGTGAAGGTATAAAGAGTTCTTCCTCAGGATGTGGAAAAGCACTGCTGCCAGCCCTACTTACACTCCTTGTAGGTGAATGGGGTAACTGCGTGATCCCTGGACTCACCTCAGCAGCTCTGCTGGCTCCCTAGAACCGCACTCACAGGTGGTGGCTGAAGTAGCCAATCAGGTGATCTGCAGTCCATAGAAGCCCCACTGTCTCACAGATACAATAAGGGCTGAGTTTCAGGGTTTTCCTTTAAGGGGGTGTACTATGTCCGCCTCTTATTAACCATGCTGAAGTAACAGGCTTAAATGGAGCCTTCGCATTGGAAATAAATGGTATTTGGGCAGTAAATATGCTGTGTATATCACAGGAGTTTGGGTACATAAGCCATACCAGCAGCGGAGGGATCAGTTAATCAATAACAGTCTTGCAGCTAAACCCCTCTCCTTGTATAAGGATCCCTCACTGTGTAACCAAACAGGCCATTTGTCTCTGCATCATCTGATAATAACCGCCATTCCTGCACCGGTACAGCTGGGGTGTTTGCTACAGAAACCCTACTATAGTTTATATAAATACCCCGCTGTGTAGCCCCGGGGCAGCCATTCCTGCACTGGTACAGCTGGGGTGTTTGCTACAGAAACCCTACTATAGTTTATATAAATACCCCGCTGTGTAGCCCCAGGGGCAGCCATTCCTGCACTGGTACAGCTGGGGTGTTTGCTACAGAAACCCTACTATAGTTTATATAAATACCCCGCTGTGTAGCCCCGGGGGCAGCCATTCCTGCACTGGTACAGCTGGGGTGTTTGCTACAGAAACCCTACTATAGTTTATATAAATACCCCGCTGTGTAGCCCCGGGGGCAGCCATTCCTGCACTGGTACAGCTGGGGTGTTTGCTACAGAAACCCTACTATAGTTTATATAAATACCCCGCTGTGTAGCCCCGGGGGCAGCCATTCCTGCACTGGTACAGCTGGGGTGTTTGCTACAGAAACCCTACTATAGTTTATATAAATACCCCGCTGTGTAGCCCCGGGGGCAGCCATTCCTGCACCGGTACAGCTGGGGTGTTTGCTACAGAAACCCTACTATAGTTTATATAAATACCCCGCTGTGTAGCCCCGGGGGCAGCCATTCCTGCACTGGTACAGCTGGGGTGTTTGCTACAGAAACCCTACTATAGTTTATATAAATACCCTGCTGTGTAGCCCCGGGGGCAGCCATTCCTGCACCGGTACAGCTGGGGTGTTTGCTACAGAATCCCTACTATAGTTTATATAAATACCCCGCTGTGTAGCCCCGGGGGCAGCCATTCCTGCACTGGTACAGCTGGGGTGTTTGCTACAGAAACCCTACTATAGTTTATATAAATACCCCGCTGTGTAGCCCCGGGGGCAGCCATTCCTGCACCGGTACAGCTGGGGTGTTTGCTACAGAATCCCTACTATAGTTTATATAAATACCCCGCTGTGTAGCCCCGGGGGCAGCCATTCATGCACTGGTACAGCTGGGGTGTTTGCTACAGAATCCCTACTATAGTTTATATAAATACCCCGCTGTGTAGCCCCGGGGGCAGCCATTCCTGCACCGGTACAGCTGGGGTGTTTGCTACAGAATCCCTACTATAGTTTATATAAATACCCCGCTGTGTAGCCCCGGGGGCAGCCATTCATGCACTGGTACAGCTGGGGTGTTTGCTACAGAAACCCTACTATAGTTTATATAAATACCCCGCTGTGTAGCCCCGGGGGCAGCCATTCCTGCACTGGTACAGCTGGGGTGTTTGCTACAGAAACCCTACTATAGTTTATATAAATACCCCGCTGTGTAGCCCCGGGGGCAGCCATTCCTGCACTCGAACAGAAAATTGCAAGGATGCCATGCTGCGTAAGCCTTGCTTATTTATGATGGCAGCTACAAAATTTTCCATCACATCGTCCTGAAATATGTCTTTTTTTGCATATTTTTATCTTTTGAATGTGACCTTTCAGTGCGTTGGGCAAGGAAAATGCTGGATTGGAAGAAACACTAAGGCGACTGGGAGAAGGGGAAGCCAAATCGTTATGGCAGAACACGCTTTCCATACATGACAACAGCTATTAAACCTTTGCCCTGGTTTTCCTGCAAGGTTTAAGTTTTACCTAGAATTGAATTGAGAATGCCGCCGACTCGAACCCATAATCCCTGGCTTAGGAGGCCAGTGCTTGTATGTGAAAAACCTTCTGAATAATTCTTTAAGAAAAGAAAGGTGCGGTTTTTTATCATAATCTGATCAATCGGTATGTCGGGGTAGTGGCTGAAAAGGTGTATAAAATGTCGGTAGTGAGGGGGAGAGCATCTGGGAACAGCATCTGAAGTGAGCGGGGCAGCACATGAGGGCTGCAGACCAGAGGAAGCCATGATCAACTGGCTAGAGAAAAGGAACCAGACCACCATGTTCTTTGTTTGTTGGTACTGGCTACCTGTCGCTGGTGCTGCACCTCTCTATTTAACCACCCTAATCCCTAAGTACCCCCAGATGTAACCTTCGCTCTACACATGACCTCCTTCTCTTCTCCTCACTCATCATTCTCCTCCTCCTCACTCTTGCATCCAGGACCTTTCACACACTGCACCCATCCTCTGGAACTCTTCTCCCTGTCCCATTAGGCACTGCCAGACTCACCAAGCCTTTAAATGGTCTCTTAAAACTCACCTTTTCACTCAAGCCTATAACCTAAACCCTGAGAAATGAGATTACCCACTGAGCACCCCTAATCTTCCCTCAAACACTAACTCACTAGCTGGTTTTCACCTCTCACTCCACACTTACTGTCACTTTACACTCCTACATTAACTGTAACGCCAGGCTAGTTACTCTGACCTTATGTCTCAGCCCTCCCTTTTAGAATGTAAACTCTTGTGAGCAGGACCCTCCCCCTAGTGTCTCCGATCCTCATCCAAATGTAACTGTAACCCATTTTTGTGCATCGTTTATATGTACACGTTAACTGTTTTTTGTACCCCTTTATTTTGTAAAGCGCTGCGTAAACCGATGGAAGAACAGATATATAAACTGATATATAAATAATATTAATAATAATAAGGGCAGAAAATGCAAAATATAAAATTGTGACAAAAGGCTCCTTTTACCTTCCTTTCCTTGGTGCTGATTCTGCTAGTTGGCCTCTTCTGTGGTGGCCTCTTCACCACTTCCAATGATGCTTGCTAAATCCATAGACAGTTCACTTTTATATACTTTCTAAACTCCATCCCCTGGAACAGTGATCCCCAACCAGTGGCTCGGGGGCAACATGTTGCTTCCCAACCCTTTGGATGTTGCTCTCAGTGCCCCCAAACCAGGGAGTTATTTTTGAATTCCTGACTTGGGGGCAAGTTTTGGTTGAATAAAAACAAGATTTCCTACCAAATAAAGCCCCTGTAAGCTGATAGGGTGCATAGAGGCCCCTAATAGCCAATCACAGCCCTTATTTGGCTCCTCCATGAATTTTTACGGTGCTTGCATTGCTCTCCAAGTCTTTTTACATTTGACTTTGGCTTACAAGTAAGAAAGGTTGGGGATCCATGCCCTGGAGCATTATAACTTTACTTAAACTCTTTTGTAATTACTAGCCCCCTCTATTGGCTAACTGTTGCCTAAGCTTACACTATGCCCCATCTTAAGGCCATAGAAAGAAATTACTCCAAAAACTAGGCTAGTAAAACTCTTTCACCCCTTAAAAACATTATCATTTTAAAAGGACTATTTCTTCTTCATTTTAAACAGCACGTCTACTTTAAAAAAAAAGTTGCATCTGGTATGGGGTATGGGGTCTCTTATCTGGAAACCCTTTATTTTTTTCCTTTCTTGCTAAGGTGTCCCCTGCAATCCCAGTGTTGCCTGTGTGCTTCTCTTGTAGTAACACAGTAGATTGGTTAAAACCATTACTAGTAGTATATTATGGGTGGAGCAGGACTTCAGGGTACTAATGGAACTTTGCAGTCATTTCCTTCTTTTGACAAGTTTATTATATTGACCAGGGTTGGACTTGGGGGGTCCTGCCCTAGGGGCCCCATGTCCCCCAAGCATGCCTGCTTTATTCTTACCTTGGGTGCATTGGGGAAGGAGATATTCAGCCAGGGCGAGCACCAGTATGGATCAGTTCTAGGCTTGTAGGTCCCACCAGGGCTGGGGGCCCACCGGCTTTTTTACCTTCCCAAAATTTGAGCCTCCAAAGGGAATAAAGTTAGACAACTACCACTTTATCCTAAATATTAATACGGAGTGGCTCAGTTATATGGTAACAGGAGGGGGAATCAATATGAGTAACGGTATATATATAATCCCCAGGCTCTTTCAAAATTAAATACAAATGAAGTAATAATGAGCTCACCCCATAAATTATGTGGTCCGGGTACTACCACTTTATATCCACGTTATATATACAGCTGACTTAATAGAATGGAACAAGTTGACATTCCCCTTTGCATTACACAGTTTTGTGTATATTCCTAACTCCACTTACACTTCAGCCCCCTCCACCCCTTCCACAAAAAAGCTGAACTTTTGCAATGCTTGTTTTGCTGCTGTTTCACAAGTGCTCTGTACATGAGGAATTGTCCTTGTGTATTTAGATTTAATAAAAGATAATCTATGGGCTCACAATATAACCCCTGGTGATAGCAATTGAAAATTCCCCAGATAATAGGAGTCACGTATGAGGAAAGGGAGTATAACATTTCTATCTTTGCAGGCAATATTCTATTAAAGGAACAGTATTATCAAAAAATGAAACGTGTATAAATGTAATTACAATATAATGTACTGTGCTGCCCTGCACCGGTACAGCTGGGGTGTTTGCTACAGAAACCCTACTATAGTTTATATAAATACCCCGCTGTGTAGCCCCGGGGGCAGCCATTCCTGCACTGGTACAGCTGGGGTGTTTGCTACAGAAACCCTACTATAGTTTATATAAATACCCCGCTGTGTAGCCCCGGGGGCAGCCATTCCTGCACCGGTACAGCTGGGGTGTTTGCTACAGAAACCCTACTATAGTTTATATAAATACCCCGCTGTGTAGCCCCGGGGGCAGCCATTCCTGCACTGGTACAGCTGGGGTGTTTGCTACAGAAACCCTACTATAGTTTATATAAATACCCCGCTGTGTAGCCCCGGGGGCAGCCGTTCCTGCACTGGTACAGCTGGGGTGTTTGCTACAGAAACCCTACTATAGTTTATATAAATACCCCGTGTGTAGCCCCGGGGGCAGCCATTCCTGCACTGGTACAGCTGGGGTGTTTGCTACAGAAACCCTACTATAGTTTATATAAATACCCCGCTGTGTAGCCCCAGGGGCAGCCATTCCTGCACTGGTACAGCTGGGGTGTTTGCTACAGAAACCCTACTATAGTTTATATAAATACCCCGCTGTGTAGCCCCGGGGGCAGCCATTCCTGCACCGGTACAGCTGGGGTGTTTGCTACAGAAACCCTACTATAGTTTATATAAATACCCCGCTGTGTAGCCCCGGGGGCAGCCGTTCCTGCACCGGTACAGCTGGGGTGTTTGCTACAGAAACCCTACTATAGTTTATATAAATACCCCGCTGTGTAGCCCCGGGGGCAGCCATTCCTGCACCGGTACAGCTGGGGTGTTTGCTACAGAAACCCTACTATAGTTTATATAAATACCCCGCTGTGTAGCCCCGGGGGCAGCCATTCCTGCACTGGTACAGCTGGGGTGTTTGCTACAGAAACCCTACTATAGTTTATATAAATACCCCGCTGTGTAGCCCCGGGGGCAGCCGTTCCTGCACTGGTACAGCTGGGGTGTTTGCTACAGAAACCCTAGTATAGTTTATATAAATACCCCGCTGTGTAGCCCCGGGGGCAGCCGTTCCTGCACTGGTACAGCTGGGGTGTTTGCTACAGAAACCCTAGTATAGTTTATATAAATACCCCGCTGTGTAGCCCCGGGGGCAGTCATTCCTGCACTGGTACAGCTGGGGTGTTTGCTACAGAAACCCTACTATAGTTTATATAAATACCCCGCTGTGTAGCCCCGGGGGCAGCCATTCCTGCACTGGTACAGCTGGGGTGTTTGCTACAGAAACCCTACTATAGTTTATATAAATACCCCGTGTGTAGCCCCGGGGGCAGCCATTCCTGCACTGGTACAGCTGGGGTGTTTGCTACAGAAACCCTACTATAGTTTATATAAATACCCCGCTGTGTAGCCCCAGGGGCAGCCATTCCTGCACTGGTACAGCTGGGGTGTTTGCTACAGAAACCCTACTATAGTTTATATAAATACCCCGCTGTGTAGCCCCGGGGGCAGCCGTTCCTGCACTGGTACAGCTGGGGTGTTTGCTACAGAAACCCTAGTATAGTTTATATAAATACCCCGCTGTGTAGCCCCGGGGGCAGCCATTCCTGCACTGGTACAGCTGGGGTGTTTGCTACAGAAACCCTACTATAGTTTATATAAATACCCCGCTGTGTAGCCCCGGGGGCAGCCATTCCTGCACTGGTACAGCTGGGGTGTTTGCTACAGAAACCCTACTATAGTTTATATAAATACCCCGCTGTGTAGCCCCGGGGGCAGCGATTCCTACACCGGTACAGCTGGGGTGTTTGCTACAGAAACCCTACTATAGTTTATATAAATACCCCGCTGTGTAGCCCCGGGGGCAGCCATTCCTGCACTGGTACAGCTGGGGTGTTTGCTACAGAAACCCTACTATAGTTTATATAAATACCCCGCTGTGTAGCCCGGGGGCAGCCATTCCTGCACTGGTACAGCTGGGGTGTTTGCTACAGAAACCCTACTATAGTTTATATAAATACCCCGCTGTGTAGCCCCGGGGGCAGCCATTCCTGCACCGGTACAGCTGGGGTGTTTGCTACAGAAACCCTACTATAGTTTATATAAATACCCCGCTGTGTAGCCCCGGGGGCAGCCATTCCTGCACTGGTACAGCTGGGGTGTTTGCTACAGAAACCCTACTATAGTTTATATAAATACCCCGCTGTGGAGCCCCGGGGGCAGCCATTCCTGCACTGGTACAGCTGGGGTGTTTGCTACAGAAACCCTACTATAGTTTATATAAATACCCCGCTGTGTAGCCCGGGGGCAGCCATTCCTGCACCGGTACAGCTGGGGTGTTTGCTTTAGAAACCCTGCTATAGTTTATATAAACAAAACTGCTGTGTAGGTAAAAAAGGTATTTGAAAAATGAAAATAAAGAATATATTAAAAAAGCTGCCGTGACTTGGGGTTGCTGCGGCCACAACGCAGAGTACTAACCACTATATGATCACGGCAAGCCGTACGCTTGGGGCTGCCAGCTCTTGTGCAGGTTTTTTGTATTTTTCTCTCAGCACGGTTGATGTTTGCATTAATTGATGGCTGGTATTCCGGCCCTGGCAGTATAATACTGGCACTGATACACAACATTGGCTTTGTTTCCTAGCCAGGCACTCATAAGCGTGCCACTGTAACTAACTAGAAATGAACAAAACAGTGATAAAAGTAAAAAAAAAACAAAAAAACAAAAAAGAAATATAAAGATACTAGAGAAAGAGTCACAAGGATACTACAGATGCCAGCTTACAAAAATGATTTAATTTCAGCTAGTGAGTCAGTTTTATAGTGAGAAAGGCAGTGGGTGCTGACATCCCAGGCACATTATATGCAGTGAGAGGCAGTGGGTACTGACATCCCAGGCACATTATCAGTGAGAGGCAGTGGGTACTGACATCCCAGGCACATTATATACAGTGAGAGGCCGCGGGTACTGACATTCCAGGCACATTATATACAGTGAGAGGCAGTGGGTACTGACATCCCAGGCACATTATATACAGTGAGAGGCAGTGGGTACTGACATCACAGGCACATTATATGCAGTGAGAAGCAGTGGGTACTGACACCCCAGGTACATTATATACAGTGAGAGGCAGTGGGTACTGATGGCAGGTATTCCGGCCCTGGCATTATAACACTGGCACCGATACACAACATTGGCTTTGTTTCCTAGCCAGGAATTTAGAAGCGTGCCCCTGTAACTAACTAGAAATGAACAAAACAGTGATAAAAATAAAAAAAACAAACAAAAAGAAATATAAAGAGACTAGAGAAAGGGTCAAAAGGATATTACAGATGCCAGCTTACAAACATGATTTAGTTTCAGCTAGTGAGTCAGCTTTTAGAGCATATATAATATGGTACCTGTGAGAGTGGGATGAAATCTGCAGCAAATATACAGAGCTAGTGAGGCTCTGAGGAAGGGTTACCAGATTTATTTTTCCAAACTAAACTAAGTCATACCTGCCAACATTTGAAAAATAAAAAGACGGACAAAAAGATTTGGCGGCACATTTTTTGCCCACGCCCACTTTCGTGGACATGCCCCAATTACCACACCCCATCCTTTTTTTCCCCCAAAAATACTCCTTTTATATAGTTGAAATGGCGGGATCAGACGCAAAATGTTCTATACCCTCATACTGTACTACCTAAGGAAAACAATATAGCAACTCCTACATATAAAATATAAATACAGAGAAGGCAGTCAGTTATAAGTGAGTTATGAACTATGTACCAGTTTTGCCCCCCCATACACAGTGCCCCCAATGGCCCAATAGAGAGTACCCCCCATACACAGTGCCCCCATTGACAGTACCCCGATACACAATGCCCCCCATAGAAAGTGCCCCCAATTGCCCCCATACATAGTACCCCCCATACACAGTGCCCCCAATTGCCCCCATAGACAGTAGCCCCCATAGACAGTACCATCCCATAGAAATGCCCCCAATTGCCCCCATATACAGTACCCCACATACACGGTGCCCCCAACTGCCCCCATAGACAGTACCCCCCCACAGAAAGTGCCCCCAAAGACAGTACATCCCATACACAGTGCCCCCAATTGAGACAGTGCCCACATACACAGTGCCCCCAATTGAGACAGTGCCCTCTCCATACACTGTGTTTACTTATTCTTCAGCTGCTCTCCTGCGTATGCGGCTCCTTTCGTGGCAGTGACAGGCCCTTTTATAAGGTTGCATGGGTACATGTGACGTCAATACGCACGGGGCGCAACCTTATAAAAGGGCCTGTCACTGCTGCACAAGGAGCCCCATACGCTGAAGAAGAAGGAGCGCCAGCGCATCGCGCTGTCCCGGATACCTCAATGAATGTTCCGCATTTCGGTAATCTATTAAGGAAATGCGGGACATTCGTGGAGCTATCTGGGACAGCAGGATGGGCTATCAAAACTGGGACTGTCCCGCGGAAAGCGGGGGGGTATGACTAAGTCAGTTCTAAAACCAGCCCAAATCTAGCCAAAAGCCACTTTGAAAGCAACCCAAAAATAGCCCAATACGTGCAATGAAAAAAAATTCTAAAAAAATAAAACTATATATGGGAAAATCTGCCTTTTAAAGGATATAGTCACTACCCAGTTACTGGGATGGCTGATAATTCCCTGCCCTCTGTGCCCAGTCCAGCTGGGAAGTCACTACAGAATGTTGCATTAACCCCAGACATGATATACATATGGGTGCGTTAAACTACAACTCTCAGCAGCCCCAAGATATCCTGAGAGTTATAGCTTAAGGACCAACTGCAGAGCTGCCCCCACATCCCAGTAGAAAGTAACAGTACAATCACATTCCCTATAGAGCAGGGGGTAGAACTGCCCCACATCCCAGTAGAAAGTAACAGTACAATCACATACCCTATAGAGCAGGGAGCAGGGGGTAGAACTGCCCCACATCCCAGTAGAAAGTAACAGTACAATCACATACCCTATAGAGCAGGGGGTAGAACTGCCCCACATCCCAGTAGAAAGTAACAGTACAATCACATACCCTATAGAGCAGGGAGCAGGGGGTAGAACTGCCCCACATCCCAGTAGAAAGTAACAGTACAATCACATACCCTATAGAGCAGGGGGTAGAACTGCCCCACATCCCAGTAGAAAGTAACAGTACAATCACATACCCTATAGAGCAGGGAGCAGGGGGTAGAACTGCCCCACATCCCAGTAGAAAGTAACAGTACAATCACATACCCTATAGAGCAGGGGGTAGAACTGCCCCACATCCCAGTAGAAAGTAACAGTACAATCACATACCCTATAGAGCAGGGAGCAGGGGGTAGAACTGCCCCACATCCCAGTAGAAAGTAACAGTACAATCACATACCCTATAGAGCAGGGAGCAGGGGGTAGAACTGCCCCACATCCCAGTAGAAAGTAACAGTACAATCACATACCCTATAGAGCAGGGAGCAGGGGGTAGAACTGCCCCACATCCCAGTAGAAAGTAACAGTACAATCACATACCCTATAGAGCAGGGGGTAGAACTGCCCCACATCCCAGTAGAAAGTAACAGTACAATCACATACCCTATAGAGCAGGGAGCAGGGGGTAGAACTGCCCCACATCCCAGTAGAAAGTAACAGTACAATCACATACCCTATAGAGCAGGGAGCAGGGGGTAGAACTGCCCCACATCCCAGTAGAAAGTAACAGTACAATCACATACCCTATAGAGCAGGGGGTAGAACATACAGGTTGCATACCGCCCAACTGTCCCGCTTTCCGCGGGACAGTCCCGGTTTTGGTAGCGCGTCCTGCTGTCCCGGATAGTTCCATGAATGTCCCGCATTTCCGTAATGCGGGACATTCATGGAACTATCTCTGACAGCGGGATGCGCTGGCTGTAGTCAGGCGTTCGGTTCCTCTTCTTCAGCGTCTCCTCTATATGCGGCACCTGTGTATGGGGGGGCTACTCTGTATGGGGGGCACCTGTGTATGGGGGGGGCTACTCTGTATGGGGGGCACCTGTGTATGGGGGGCTACTCTGTATGGGGGGCACCTGTGTATGGGGGGGCTACTCTGTATGGGGGGCACCTGTGTATGGGGGGGGCTACTCTGTATGGGGGGCACCTGTGTATGGGGGGCTACTCTGTATGAGGGGCACCTGTGTATGGGGGGGCTACTCTGTATGGGGGGCACCTGTGTATGCGGGGCTACTCTGTATGAGGGGCACCTGTGTATGGGGGGCTACTCTGTATGAGGGGCACCTGTGTATGGGGGGGGCTACTCTGTATGGGGGGCACCTGTGTATGGGGGGCTACTCTGTATGGGGGGCACCTGTGTATGGGGGGCTACTCTGTATGGGGGGGCTACTCTGTATGGGGGGCACCTGTGTATGGGGGGCTACTCTGTATGAGGGGCACCTGTGTATGGGGGGGGCTACTCTGTATGGGGGGTACCTGTGTATGGGGGGCTACTCTGCATGGGGGGCACCTGTGTATGGGGGGCTACTCTGTATGGGGGGGCTACTCTGTATGGGGGGCACCTGTGTATGGGGGGCTACTCTGTATGGGGGGCACCTGTGTATGGGGGGGCTACTCTGTATGGGGGGCACCTGTGTATGGGGGGCTACTCTGTATGGGGGGCACCTGTGTATGGGGGGCTACTCTGTATGGGGGGCACCTGTGTATGGGGGGGCAAAACTGGTACATAGTTATAACCCACTTATAACTGACTGCCTTCTCTCTATATTTGTATTTTATATGTAGGAGTAGCTATATTGTTTTCCTTAGGTAGTACAGTATGAGGGTATAGCACATTTGCGTCTGATCCCGCCATTTCATGTGGTAATTGGGGCGTGGCCACAAAAGTGGGCGTGGTAAAAAAAATCTTTTTCTCCCTCTTTTCATTTTTCAAATGTTGGGAGGTATGAGGTTGAGCCTGGAAGAGTAAAATAAAATACAAAATGGAGGCTCTGTCTATACTGTCCAATTGCATGCTGGGTATTGTAGTTTTATATTAATCCTAGCTGTAGGCTAATTGTTAGATACAAACTACATTACCCAGCATGCAGTGGAACAGGCACACTAGGAGAAAAAAAAACTTTGGCTAGTTTCCAAACTACAAACCCACCAAGGCTCCAAAAACTAGCAGCCCAATTTGGCGGGAAAACCACCAACCTGGCAACCCTGTTCTGAGGTAAAGTTTGCAGCCTGCAAAACCTTCATATCAGTCTTCATTTCTGCAGTGTCTTCCTCTCCCCAGCCCTGCCTGCATCTGTGGCTTGATTGGTCAGTTTCACTGTCTGTCAGGAGAGCTGCACTCTGATTGTAGAAGCCACAAGAAGAAAGATCCAATCAGAGTGCAGCTGATTGCCAGAGCTTGCAGGAATGCATGAACCTACACAGATGTAAAGGTAACAGCGCAGAGAGAGTCAAGTACAGAGTGAGGTTTATTTTCTAATGTGCCAAGCAGGTTTGGGGAGGCTGAGCCTACCTTAGCCTTATTATCCGCCTGTGCCCATAAGGCTTCACACTATATATCCTCCCCCTCCACATGCTGGAGACAATATGGAGAGGAAGGCACAATACACCACATATTGTGGAGCTGCCCTGTCATAAGAGACTATTGGACAGCAGTGTTATCTCTTTTACAACCATTACAGTTAGGCCCATTAACATTCTTACTGGGTCTCCCATCTCTAAAGCTCAAAAATCACATCCAGAAATTAGCGCAATACTCACCGCAGCTAAACGACTACTTGCTGGGATACACCCTTTGTATTGGATATATCCCCTCCGTTCAACAGCGACATCACATTTTCCTAAAACAAAAAGCAGCTTTCACCCAGCAGCCATTTTCCCTCTCACACATTTTCAGTGACATTTACACAATATCAGGCTAATTCATCGTTTGGCCCAACGACGGGCATAGGTGGAGCCGGTGCGGCCCCTGATCTGACAGAAAATCTAACCTGCCCAATCGAGATCTGGACAATTGAAGCCAAATGTCAGTCGGATAGGCCCGTCATTGGTGCCCATACACAGGCAGATAAGCTGCCAAATCAGTCTAAAGGATCCAAATCAGCAGCTAAAATCTGCCCGTGTATGGCCTCCTTTACTATTAACCTCTGAGCAACAGGAGTGGCAGGTATTTAAACATTTCAAAGAGGCTGATCACTGATTATTAGTTTTTTGTGAGGGGTTTTACGTGTCTTGTACTTTTAAGAAGGGCAGGGGAAATGGGGGAGGGGTGAGGTAGAGAAAGGGAGGGGCAATATGAAATGGATCATTTTAGCAAAGATGTGCTAGTTTTGTGTAAAAAGACATATGTGCATTTATGATCATAAAGTCAAATATATCAGATATGCAGAACAAGCTCTGTTGCTGGGAGGGCCACACATCATTGCAAGATGGCTGAATACATACAGATACTGTTGTGCAAACAAATGGGCACAACTGACATTTTCTAACCAATCTGATTACAGAAATAATTGAGAT
The DNA here is from genome assembly GCF_000004195.4 of Xenopus tropicalis. Taxonomy (NCBI): domain Eukaryota; kingdom Metazoa; phylum Chordata; class Amphibia; order Anura; family Pipidae; genus Xenopus; species Xenopus tropicalis. Next base: position 141,560,065 of record NC_030679.2, on the reverse strand, counting down.
CCATGGCACGGTTATAACACAGACAATTGTGCAGTTGCCTCTCTCAGATGTAGCTAGGGCACACAGTTTATATCACACACCACCTAGTGCAAAAGAGGTGCTTCTGTGCATACAGAGAGTATTAGTTCAGTCTGACCAATCTGTATTTGCCCACTGCAAGCAAATTTAGGCATACACAATATTTTCCATAGACTGCAAACACTGCCAGGGTGTTCCACCTGTCTATATGAGCCAGCTTCTGTGATTATAGATGTTGCTGCAACAGGACCAGTTCCAAAGTGCTTGGCTTGAAGGTTGTAGAAGGCAAACAATGGAAGAAAATAAAGTAGTTGTGCAAATACAGAGATCTTTCCCGTAAAAGGATTTCCTGCACTCCTGTGCCCTTATAGAGAATCCTAAATTGTAAATAGAATGAGGGTTTGCACACAAGAAATACAAGCACAGTGGTAGTATTAAAAAGTATAGTCCTTTATATAATATACAAAAGAATTTTTAACAACAATCAATTTTTATTCTATTTAAAATTACTGGTTTTGGTGCCCTATATGGGGGTACTGTTTTTGGGTTTTTTTTGCACCAAATACTTAAATTGCTGGGGTTTTTGCATGCTAAGTGAGTGCCCTCCATGTATGTATATTCCCTTATAGAGGATCCCCCAAGCAATACTGTAGATCAGTGCTGTCCAACTGGTGCCCCCCCCCACCTGTCTGGCTGCTGTAACTGGTACCTTTGTGTAAGCTTTAAATGGTATCAGTACTGAAATAAACCCCCCCTGCACTGTTCACACCTTAGATTCAGGCTGTAAACCCCTGTATTGTTTAAACACATAAGCCCCTGTACTGCTCACTCCTTTTAGTGTCTGCATTGTTCATCCACTGCATTGTTCACACCTCAGACTGTAAGCACCCACAATGTTCACCTGTTCACACCTCAGACTGTAGGATCAGTGCCGGCATTGTGTCACTGTATGTACTGTGGGTAGGCAAAGTATGGCACCTATGGGTGGGCGTTTTGGCTAATTCGGTCATTTGGCCCTTGGGCCAAACAATTGAATTATAACGACAGTAATGGGTGCAGATGGTTCAGGGACCACATCAACGAGCCGATGCGGTCCCCGATCCGACTAAATTTTTTAAGCTGCCCAATCAATATCTGCCCGATTTCAGGCCAGATGTCGGTCTGGCAGGCCCGATAACCTGTCTAAGGGACCAATATCGGCAGCTAGAATCGGCCCGTGTATGGCCAACTTAAGTTATCCTATAAAACCGCAAACCTCAAGGATCTTGGAGGGGAATCAGTGTTAAGATAAATGTTGAGGAGAAAGAGATTAAGAATCACAATTAAAAAGCAAAATCAGCAGCCGCCCACACACCTCAGGTATCAGTTTAGCACTTAAGTAGTAAAAAATATTCATATATTAAAATCAAATGTTAAAAAATCAGCTCCGCAGTGCCTTGCCGCACGTTTCATACGATATTATCGCTGCGTGTATGGCCAGCTTAAGATCCTTGAGGCTTGCGGTTTTATAGGATAATTTAGTGCTTTATAAGTATTAGGCAAGGTAAATACTGAGACCGCAGCCACTTGGTATCTGCATTATCTTTGCTTTGTGGTATCCCTTAATTCAGTCAGCAAAAACTGAGATAGTTAAATGCAAAGAGGGATATCTCTGCACCTCTTGAATTTTCCTTAAATTATCTCCTGTGCTGTTACACAATTGCTGCTTTCTATAGAAATTTACCAGTCAGGCTCCACCCAGTCACCGATAGGGCAGTGAGCTGAAGGGTATGACCCTCACACATAAACATTTCATATAAACTGCCCCATCCAACTGAATCTGCACAGTGTCCAGTCTGCACCATGGGCTGTAGAACTCTCTGCCTGTCTCTGCTTTTGCTAGTGGCCGGATCCTACGCCCAACAGTGAGTATAAGTCCCCAAAATCCATATCCCAATGTCCATTCTCTGTCTTAGGGTGTTTGTATTGTTCCATTGTCACAATTCTGCCAAATATTCCCAATGTCTGAGGTATTAGCCTGTATAGATCTGCTGCACCGACTCTCTGTCTGTCTGTATTATTAGCTTTACTGTCTGTATTTTGGAATCCTCGGGATTATGGAATTGGAATCACGTTCCTTTCTCATTTTGCTGTGTGCATTTGCATTTCCCACTGAGTAAACAATTAATTATCTGCCTTGCAAGGGACAAAACATGAACCAAACTCCATGTTTGGTCCTTGCAAGGCAGATAATTAGATTACCAGTTCTCAGCCCCCCTGTATAATGGGCTCCCACTTACAAAACAGCCACAACAAAGGGTGAAGAGAGGAGTTTGTATACTTGTAATTTACTTATCTTCCTCGCATGAACCAAACCTGGAGTGAATTAAATCTCTGTGATTGCACTATTTAGCTCAAGAAATAACACATTCACATAGATTTTTTGTAATTACAACAACAGAACAAGGTACTATATATTCAGCAAAAGCACAATGAGAGCGGTTGCCAATCAGATCCCAACACAGATCAGTTTCCCCCTCAATGTAGTGCTGAAGTTTTTGATCATCCTTTCCAAGCCAGGGAATTGGATCCAAATAAAGAGGAGTCCCTATCCTTATTTGCATGTTTAGCAGAAGGAATGCTGGGAATGAAACTCATGCTGATTAGTAAACCATACCCTGCAATGATGAGTCCCAGTAAGGGTGAAAGTTATGGGTACATGGAACTTGATCAGTAACTGCTCCGACTGTGCTGTAACCCCCAGTGAGGGAGCTTTAGCCTACAGGATACTCAATAGAAATGGGCACGTTAGCAGTTAAACTGGACTTTCTTGCCAGGATTCCTTCTGCTTTGCATGAACTGGCCAGTCCTACACTCACTCACCCCCGGTCTGGCCAGTCCTACACTCACTCACCCCCGGTCTGGCCAGTCCTACACTCACTCACCCCCGGTCTGGCCTGTCCTACACTCACTCACCCCCGGTCTGGCCTGTCCTACACTCACTCACCCCCGGTCTGGCCAGTCCTACACTCACTCACCCCCAGTCTGGCCAGTCCTACACTCACTCACCCCCGGTCTGGCCAGTCCTACACTCACTCACCCCCGGTCTGGCCAGTCCTACACTCACTCACCCCCGGTCTGGCCAGTCCTACACTCACTCACCCCCGGTCTGGCCAGTCCTACACTCACTCACCCCCGGTCTGGCCAGTCCTACACTCACTCACCCCCGGTCTGGCCTGTCCTACACTCACTCACCCCCGGTCTGGCCAGTCCTACACTCACTCACCCCCGGTCTGGCCAGTCCTACACTCACTCACCCCCGGTCTGGCCAGTCCTACACTCACTCACCCCCGGTCTGGCCAGTCCTACACTCACTCACCCCCGGTCTGGCCAGTCCTACACTCACCCACGGTCTGGCCAGTCCTATACTCACTCACCCCCGGTCTGGCCTGTCCTACACTCACTCACCCCCGGTCTGGACAGTCCTACACTCACTCACCCCCGGTCTGGCCTGTCTTACACTCACTCACCCCCGGTCTGGCCTGTCCCACACTCACTCACCCCCGGTCTGGCCAGTCCTACACTCACTCACCCCCGGTCTGGCCAGTCCTACACTCACTCACCCCCGGTCTGGCCTGTCCTACACTCACTCACCCCCGGTCTGGCCTACACTCACTCACCCCCGGTCTGGCCGGTCCTACACTCACTCACCCCCGGTCTGGCCTGTCCTACACTCACTCACCCCCGGTCTGGCCAGTCCTACATTCACTCACCCCCGGTATGGCCAGTCCTACACACACTTTTATCTGCTTTATTATACATTAACTATGGGACCGACTTTTATTTGCAACTTATTTGCTTTCAAGGTTAAAACCCCCGAATGGTTGCCCTTTTATTGGCCCATTTTGATCCCCTGACTGTAGCTGGAAAGGGTGGGAGTTACAACAAAGCGTTTTTGCTAATGGCAGCTATGGGTGCATGTATTAGGTTCAAATGGCTCTCTGTTTCCATTTTATAAGAGGTACAGGGAACCCAGTTGGGTTGCTCCCAAAGCATTATGCACAGCCTATTGTGGCCCAATTGCTTTTGGAAAATAAGAGAATTAAAAGTGACCCTACACTGCTTGTACAGCTTGGGCCTGTCCCTTACATTGGGATCATATGCTGTTTAGAGGAAAAGATGAAAATAAGAAAGGTTTTGTGGGAAAGCCACATTGGTGCTATAAAGCAGACTTCCATGTTTTATGAGGATAAATACAATTTTGTGTTCATTCATTGTGTAGAGCCCATGGGTCCCCTCACCTCAGTGCTGAAGTATTTGAGCTCCAGTGCGGGGGCCTACTTAGCGCTGCTGGGGGCTATTTTTTTTCAAGAAAAACAACTGTTTCCCCCAACCGTAGTGCAAACTCTAATAGCCCCCACCTCTGGTTGGGGGAACAATACGGGGGTAATAGGTGCCCTATAAATCAATCATTCCCACGCCTAAATTATGTCCAGGGAATGCACTACATGACATAAGAGATATGGCAGTTATGGGAAAGTACAGGTATGGGACCCGTTATCCAGAATGCTGGGGTTTTGTTGATAATTGGTCTTTCCATAATTTAGATTGCTTTACTTTGTCTAATAAAAAATTATTTAAATGTGAATTAAAGCCAATGTGATTGTTCTGCCCCCAATAAGGGGTAATTATATCTTAGTTGGGATCAAGTACAGGTACTGTTTTATTATTACAGAGAAAAGGGAATCATTTAACCATGAAATAAACCCAATAGGGCTGTTCTGCCCCCAATAAGGGGTAATTATATCTTAGTTGGGATCAAGTACAGGTACTGTTTTATTATTACAGAGAAAAGGGAATCATTTAACCATTAAATAAACCCAATAGGGCTGTTCTGCCCCCAATAAGGGGTAATTATATCTTAGTTGGGATCAAGTACAGGTACTGTTTTATTAATACAGGGTAAAAGGGGATACTTTTTTAAAAACTGTAATTATTTCATCAAAATAGAGTCTAATGGAGATGGTCATTCCATAATTCTGAGCTTTCTGGATATAACAGAAGCCTTAAAGGGGACCTATCAATCAGACATAAAAAGCTGTATAATATAAGTCCTTTTCAAATTAAACATGAAATCCAAATTATTTTTTTTATTAACACATCCATACCTTTTATAAAAGCATTTCAAAATCCCAGCTGTCAATCATATATTGCCTGCCCCGCCTGTATGCCTTAGGCAGACAGTTACTTTCACTATTTATTCTAAACTTCTTAGATGTCACTGCACTCCTCATATTTCCCGTCCCTCCTCACTATCTAATTTTGTAACCAGTAACCAGTGGCACAGAAACATTGACAGGATGCAAAGTTTTCCTTAATAACAGTGTCCACAAAATGGCGGCTGCCTGCTTGCTGCAATGGTGAATTCCAAGGGTGAAGAAAATAAGATTAATATAATTTATATAGTGTAAGTGAGGTTTATTTTACCTGACGAACACAATTGAATACAATTTGGAATTATTTCTTAGGATAACGTGCCCCCTTTAATAATACCCGTAGATAAGAATTACATTTCAGGAGGGAATACATAGGCTTAAATTAAAGCAAATAAGTAACTATATGACCAATTTTGCTTTGTGCCACCTTGTAGTTGCCAGGTTGGCAAATCCATAACCCATAGCAACCAATCAGTGATTAATTTTTTCAGTTGTAGGCAGAACAATGAATGCAACAACTTCATTGGTTGCCATAGGTTACTGCCCATGGATAAATTTGCCCCCACTGTGTTGTAAAGCAAAGCTATGGTTGGTACCAATCAGATGCCACTTTGTTGAGTGCTGTATGCTTGTTACATGGTTACATAGGGTTGAAAAAAAAGACCAGAGTCGATCAAGTTCAACCCATCCAAGTAAACCCAGCACACACAACCTATACTTACCAATCTATACACTCACATACATAAACTATATATACAATCACTTATACTAACTGTAGATATTAGTATCACAATAACCTTGTACACTATAGTTGTTCAAGAACTCAGTGCGTGCTTTATAGAACTGTATATAATTGTATTAATGACTATTTTCCCAGGGTTCTTATGGTTTTATTTATGCTTGTAAGTTGGCTCTTAGACTAGGGTGCCTGTACTGTTGGGTAACACAAGAGCTGAGATCCCCCCACTCTTCATTGCACTATTGGCTTCTCACATAATGACCCGTAGGTGTTCTACTATGCGCACTGTTTAATGGGCATAAATGAGCTCTAATACCTTTACCCTTTCTGTAGGCCAAACCCATTGCTCAGAGGTTTTTAATACAAAAGGGAACACATCTGGGGGATATTGTAGTAGAGCACTCAAACCATATATCTACCCCACAGATGCACTCTGATAACACCAAGCTTGCTACGTGTAGAGACGGAAGAGACCATTGTGGTAGATGCTCAAGGACACAACTCTGCATTTGAGGCCAACATCCTCATCCAGGACTTCCCTCAGAAGAAACTCAGTCTTGCATCAGCCAAAGTCTCCTTGAATAATAACAATGGGTTTCTTGGAAGTGGCACAGTAAAGGTAAGATGGAATGACACGTGACTCTACCTAAAATGGCTGCCCATGATGCGGCCAGTGAATATATGTGGGGCTCTGAGAGCTGTTATTGCGTTTCTGTTGTGTTTGGTAGGATGAGAGCATTTTGTGTCGTACCCTGTGTAATATGGGAGATGTTCCGCACCTTTACTGTCTGAGTTGTGCCTATATTGTATTAATAGCCTGTCTTCCTCCAGATTCCCTCTGACCAACTCCCCAAAGAGACAAGAAACAATCAGTTTGTGTATGTCATTGTGAGGTCTGGTTCATGTACACTGGAGAAAGCTGTGATGTTGCAATACAGCAGTGGCTATATCTTCATTCAGACAGACAAGACTATCTACACCCCAGGATCTAAAGGTAAGGCTGATCATGGCTGCTGAGAGATATAGGAAGCCATTATTTATTGACACCACAACCTAATTTACCTGTTGTTGCACTTGTGGAAGTTAAAGGGTAAAGCTGAAAAATTTCAGAGAAAAATTAATGCCAATTAATGGACAAAGTTCTGTCTTTCACTCCCACACTACTTCCTGTTACAGTTAGAGCTGCATCACTTCCTGTCAGCTGATCTCTGAGGGAGCACACAGCCCATCACAAAATGGTGGTTCAAGGGAAAAGATGTAAAAGGGCAATATTCACTGATATATATATTCCAGTTTGGGGAGATTCTTAAATTGGCCACTTAATATGAAATAAATGGGCACTTTTACTAAAACGCTATAGATTCTCATGTTTTAAAATTTGACTAAACTCATTTTCTCTAATGTCTAAAATTTACACACAAAAAAATCCCATATGAAAAGTCGGAGCAGGAAAAAGTCGCAGCAACTGCTTCTTTTTTTCAATTGTTGCTGCGAAAACTCAAAAGTTTAGAATTGTTGCACCAAAACCTCTACATTATTGAATTTTTGCGCCAAAAATCGAAAGCCTCTAAAGTTTAAAGAAAAAGAAAGATCTTCCGGGAAAGGGTTTGGATTTTTAGCCGTTTTGACGAATAGTAAATCTCGGAAAATGCTAAAAATTCGAATCAATAAAGAAAAAATCTGTTGGTCAGTAAAGAATCTGTTGAGTATTCATTCTTGGGGTTATGGTTTTCCTTTAAATATATATTTTAGTTAAACATTATCTGATTTGGTTCATTGGAGGATTACAAGAAAGCCCAGCAGGCAGCACAGGGCTCAATGTAGACAATTATATGAGTGGTTGATGCTGCCTCTCATTGGTAGTGTGGGAGGGTATTGTTGGGAAGAACAGGGGGTGGGGTCTACCATAGCCACAGGCAGTTATGTAGCTGTGGAGGACAAAGGCCGATGGATCTTTTCAATACGATACAATTTCCTCTACTCTTGGTCACATTCTTGCTCTTCAGTCAAACAGCAATGCCCTTTGTATTCTCACCAACATACTCAATCTATTTCTCCACAGTTATGTATCGGGTTTTCTCCATGAACTACAAGATGAATCCAATTACAAAACCAATGGTCGTCGAATTTGTGGTAGGTCTTCTGTTCTTGTTAGGGTCAGACTGGGGTGGCTGGATACCAGGAAAAAAAACTGGTGGGCCCATTGACCAAGACCAAATCCCCTCCTGCAATGCAACCTGACGGAGGATATTATGGGTTATACAGTATTTTACAGTATTTCTAGTTGTCAATGACTAAAATACGGTAGCCTTATTGGCTTGGAAGACAACAAAACTAAGGAATGACAGAATAAATGTATAATAGAAAAAGTCAGCTCCTCTATGGGACTTATTCCAAATTTGACCACATTTGTGTTGATTGAAGTTTTGGTGGGATGGACAATAATTATGTTGTTAGTCATGAGTAGGCAGCTAGAGTCATGAGTAGGCAGCTAGAGTCATGAGTAGGCAGCTAGAGTCATGAGTAGGCAGCTAGAGTCATGAGTAGGCAGCTAGAGTCATGAGTAGGCAGCTAGAGTCATGAGTAGGCAGCTAGAGTCATGAGTAGGCAGCTAGAGTCATGAGTAGGCAGCTAGAGTCATGAGTAGGCAGCTAGAGTCATGAGTAGGCAGCTAGAGTCATAAGTAGGCAGTTTGAGTCATGAGCATGGAGCTAGAGTCAATGAGAGTTATATACTAACATTAGTTTAAGAATCATAGCAAAACTTAAGGGGAATTAAGGAGGAAGCAGAGAAGAGATCCCCTGCCTCATATATTATTATTATTAGTAGTAGTAATAGTAGCAATAGTAGTGGTAGTAGTAGTAGTATATTTTTCTGTTATGTTTATATTTTTGTTTCCATTTAAAAGAGCCCTGCAGGATAATGTTATATCATCCAGAAAGGTGTCTTTCTTGCTCAAAACTCAACTTCTAGTCCAGTGCTGTAAAACTTCTGTGGTACCGAGGGCAGGATTTTTTCCAGCCTACATGGTGGAGGGCCGATAATGCAAGCCAGTTTTGACCACTCCCCTTTTTCAAACCAAATGCACTTGAAACCACACCTGTGTTATCACATGACCATACCCATATTAATGTTGGTAATACAGCAAAAACCTGCCATACTCTGCCTTCCCTACCCTGCCTGTGTGTTCCATACTCTTCCTGCCCTATGCTGCCTGTCTGTGCCATACTCTGCCTGCCCTATGCTGCCAGTGTGTGCCATACTCTGCCTGCCCTATGCTGCCAGTGTGTGCCATACTCTGCCTGCCCTATGCTGCCAGTGTGTGCCATACTCTGCCTGCCCTACCCTGCCTGTTTGTGCCATACTCTGCCTGTCCTACCCTGCCTGTGTGTGCCATACTCTGCCTTCCCTACCCTGCCGGTGTGTGCAATACTCTGCCTGCCCTATGCTGCCTGTGTGTGCCATACTCTGCCTGCCCTATGCTGCCTGTGTGTGCCATACTATGCCTGCCCTATGCTGCCTGTGTGTGCGCCATACTCTGCCTGCCCTATGCTGCCAGTGTGTGCCATACTCTGCCTGCCCTATGCTGCCAGTGTGTGCCATACTCTGCCTGCCCTATGCTGCCAGTGTGTGCCGTATTCTGCTTGACCTATGCCACCTGTGTGTGCCATACTCTGCCTGCCCTATGCTGCCTGTGTGTGCCATACTCTGCCTGCCCTACCCTGCCTGTGTGTGCCATATTCTGCCTGCCCTATGCTGGCTGTGTGTGCCATACTCTGCCTGCCCTTCCCTGCCTGTGTGTGCCATACTCTGCCTGTCCTACCCTGCCTGTGTGTGCCATACTCTGCCTGCCCTATGCTGCCAGTGTGTGCCATACTCTGCCTGCCCTATGCTGCCAGTGTGTGCCATATTCTGCCTGCCCTATGCTGCCTGTGTGTGCCATACTCTGTCTGCCCTACCCTGCCTGTGTGTGCCATACTTTGCCTGTCCTACCCAGCCAGTGTGTGCCATACTCTGCCTGTCCTACCCTGCCTGTGTGTGCCATACTCTGCCTGTCCTACCCTGCCTGTTTGTGCCATACTCTGCCTGCCCTATGCTGCCAGTGTGTGCCATATTCTACCTGCCCTATGCCGCCTGTGTGTGCCATACTCTGCCTGCCCTATGCTGCCAGTGTGTGCCATATTCTGCCTGCCCTATGCTGCCTGTGTGTGCCATACTCTGTCTGCCCTACCCTGCCTGTGTGTGCCATACTTTGCCTGTCCTACCCAGCCAGTGTGTGCCATACTCTGCCTGCCCTACCCTGCCTGTGTGTGCCATACTCTGCCTGTCCTACCCTGCCTGTTTGTGCCATACTCTGCCTGCCCTATGCTGCCAGTGTGTGCCATATTCTACCTGCCCTATGCCGCCTGTGTGTGCCATACTCTGCCTGTCCTAACCTGCCTGTGTGTGCCATACTCTGCCTGCCCTATGCTGCCTGTGTGTGCCATACTCTGCCTGCCCTATGCTGCCTGTGTGTGCCATACTCTGCCTACCCTACCCTGCCTGTGTGTGCCATACTCTGCCTGTCCTACCCTGCCTGTGTGTGCCATACTCTGCCTGCCCTATGCTGCCAGTGTGTGCCATACTCTGCCTGCCCTATGCTGCCAGTGTGTGCCATATTTCTGCCTGCCCTATGCTGCCTGTGTGTGCCATACTCTGTCTGCCCTATGCTGCCTGTGTGTGCCATACTCTGCCTGCCCTACCCTGCCTGTGTGTGCCATACTCTGCCTGTCCTACCCTGCCTGTGTGTGCCATACTGTGCCTTCCCTACCCTGCCTGTGTGTACCATACTCTGCCTGCCCTATGCTGCCAGTGTGTGCTATACTCTGCCTGCCCTATGCTGCCAGTGTGTGCCATATTCTGCCTGCCCTATGCTGCCTGTGTGTGCCATACTCTGTCTGCCCTACCCTGCCTGTGTGTGCCATACTCTGCCTGTCCTACCCTGCCAGTGTGTGCCATACTCTGCCTGCCCTACCCTGCCTGTGTGTGCCATACTCTGCCTGCCCTACCCTGCCTTTGTGTGCCATACTGTGCCTGCCCTATTCTGCCTGTGTGTGCCATACTGTGCCTGCCCTATGCTGCCTGTGTGTGCCATACTCTGCCTGTCCTACCCTGCCTGTGCGTGCCATACTCTGCCTGTCCTACCCTGCCTGTGTGTGCCATACTCTGCCTTCCCTACCCTGCCTGTTTGTGCCATTCTCTTCCTGCCCTATGCTGCCTGTGTGTGCCATACTCTTCCTACCTTATGCTGCCTGTGTGTACCATACTCTGCCTGTCATATGCTGCCTTTTTGTGCCATACTCTGCCTGCCCTATGCTGCCTGTGTGTGCCATACTCTGCCTGCCCTATGCTGCCTGAGTGTGCCATACTATGCCTGCCCTATGCTGCCTGTGTGTACCATACTGTGCCTGCCCTATGCTGCCTGTGTGTTCCATACTCTGCCTGCCCTACCCTGCCTGTGTGTCCCATACTCTGCCTGTCCTACCCTGCCTGTGTGTGTCATACTCTGCCTTCCCTACCCTGCCTGTGTGCCATACTCTGCCTGCCCTATGCTGCCTGTGTGTGCCATACTGTGTCTGCCCTATGCTGCCTGTGTGTGCCATACTCTGCCTGCCCTACCCTGCCTGTGTGTGCCATACTCTGCCTGCCCTATGTTGGCTGTGTGTGCCATACTCTGCCTGCCCTATGCTGCCTGTGTGTGCCATACTATGCCTGCCCTATCCTGCCTGTGTGTGCGCCATACTCTGCCTGCCCTATGCTGCCAGTGTGTGCCATACTCTGCCTGCCCTATGCTGCCAGTGTGTGCCATACTCTGCCTGCCCTATGCTGCCAGTGTGTGCCATATTCTGCCTACCCTATGCCGCCTGTGTGTGCCATACTCTGCCTGCCCTATGCTGCCTGTGTGTGCCATACTCTGCCTGCCCTACCCTGCCTGTGTGTGCCATACTCTGCCTGCCCTACCCTGCCTGTGTGTGCCATACTCTGCCTGCCCTATGCTGGCTGTGTGTACCATACTCTGCCTGCCCTACCCTGCCTGTGTGTTCCATACTCAGCTTGTCCTACCCTGCCTGTGTGTGCCATACTGTGTCTGCCCTATGCTGCCTGTGTGTGCCATACTCTGCCTGTCCTACTCTACCTGTGCGTGCCATACTCTGCCTGTCCTACCCTTCCTGTGTGTGCCATACTCTACCTTCCCTACCCTGCCTGTGTGTGCCATTCTCCGCCTGCCCTATGCTGCCTGTGTGTGCCATACTCTGCCTGTCCTACCCTGCCTGTGTGTGCCATACTCTGCCTGCCATATGCTGCCTGTGTGTGCCATACTCTGCCTGCCCTATGCTGCCTGTGTGTGCCATACTCTGCCTGCCCTATGCTGCCTGAGTGTGCCATACTATGCCTGCCCTATGCTGCCTGTGTGTACCATACTGTGCCTGCCCTATGCTGCCTGTGTGTTCCATACTCTGCCTGCCCTACCCTGCCTGTGTGTCCCATACTCTGCCTGTCCTACCCTGCCTGTGTGTGTCATACTCTGCCTTCCCTACCCTGCCTGTGTGCCATACTCTGCCTGCCCTATGCTGCCTGTGTGTGCCATACTGTGTCTGCCCTATGCTGCCTGTGTGTGCCATACTCTGCCTGCCCTACCCTGCCTGTGTGTGCCATACTCTGCCTGCCCTATGTTGGCTGTGTGTGCCATACTCTGCCTGCCCTATGCTGCCTGTGTGTGCCATACTATGCCTGCCCTATCCTGCCTGTGTGTGCGCCATACTCTGCCTGCCCTATGCTGCCAGTGTGTGCCATACTCTGCCTGCCCTATGCTGCCAGTGTGTGCCATACTCTGCCTGCCCTATGCTGCCAGTGTGTGCCATATTCTGCCTACCCTATGCCGCCTGTGTGTGCCATACTCTGCCTGCCCTATGCTGCCTGTGTGTGCCATACTCTGCCTGCCCTACCCTGCCTGTGTGTGCCATACTCTGCCTGCCCTACCCTGCCTGTGTGTGCCATACTCTGCCTGCCCTATGCTGGCTGTGTGTACCATACTCTGCCTGCCCTACCCTGCCTGTGTGTTCCATACTCAGCTTGTCCTACCCTGCCTGTGTGTGCCATACTGTGTCTGCCCTATGCTGCCTGTGTGTGCCATACTCTGCCTGTCCTACTCTACCTGTGCGTGCCATACTCTGCCTGTCCTACCCTTCCTGTGTGTGCCATACTCTACCTTCCCTACCCTGCCTGTGTGTGCCATTCTCCGCCTGCCCTATGCTGCCTGTGTGTGCCATACTCTGCCTGTCCTACCCTGCCTGTGTGTGCCATACTCTGCCTGCCATATGCTGCCTGTGTGTGCCATACTCTGCCTGCCCTATGCTGCCTGTGTGTGCCATACTCTGCCTGCCCTATGCTGCCTGTGTGTGCCATACTGTGCCTGCCCTATGCTGCCTGTGTGTGCCATACTGTGCCTGCCCTATGCTGCCAGTGTGTGCCATATTCTGCCTACCCTATGCCGCCTGTGTGTGCCATACTCTGCCTGCCCTATGCTGCCTGTGTGTGCCATACTCTGCCTGCCCTACCCTGCCTGTGTGTGCCATACTCTGCCTGCCCTACCCTGCCTGTGTGTGCCATACTCTGCCTGCCCTATGCTGGCTGTTTGTACCATACTCTGCCTGCCCTACCCTGCCTGTGTGTTCCATACTCAGCTTGTCCTACCCTGCCTGTGTGTGCCATACTGTGTCTGCCCTATGCTGCCTGTGTGTGCCATACTCTGCCTGTCCTACCCTTCCTGTGTGTGCCATACTCTGCCTTCCCTACCCTGCCTGTGTGTGCCATTCTCCGCCTGCCCTATGCTGCCTGTGTGTGCCATACTCTTCCTGCCTTATGCTGCCTGTGTGTGCCATACTCTGCCTGCCATATGCTGCCTGTGTGTGCCATACTCTGCCTGCCCTATGCTGCCTGTGTGTGCCATACCCTGCCTGCCCTATGCTGCCTGAGTGTGCCATACTGTGCCTGCCCTATGCTGCCTGTGTGTGCCATACTGTGCCTGCCCTATGCTGCCTGTGTGTTCCATACTCTGCCTGCCCTACCCTGCCTGTGTGTGCCATACTCTGCCTGTCCAATCCTGCCTGTGTGTGCCATACTGTGCCTTCCCTACCCTGCCTGTGTGCCATACTCTGCCTGCCCTATGCTGCCCGTGTGTGCCATACTGTGTCTGCCCTATGCTGCCTGTGTGTGCCATACTCTGCCTGCCCTACCCTGCCTGTTTGTGCCATACTCTTCCTGCCTTATGCTGCCTGTGTGTGCCATACTCTGCCTGCCCTATGCTGCCTGTGTGTGCCAAACTCTGCCTGCCCTATGCTGCCTGTGTGTGCCATACTCTGCCTGCCCTATGCTGCCTGAGTGTGCCATACTATGCCTGCCCTATGCTGCCTGTGTGTTCCATACTGTGCCTGCCCTATGCTGCCTGTGTGTTCCATACTCTGCCTGCCCTACCCTGCCTGTGTGTCCCAAACTCTGCCTGTCCTACCCTGCCTGTGTGTGTCATACTCTGCCTTCCCTACCCTGCCTGTGTGCCATACTCTGCCTGCCCTATGATGCCTGTGTGTGCCATACTGTGTCTGCCCTATGCTGCCTGTGTGTGCCATACTCTGCCTGCCCTACCCTGCCTGTGTGTGCCATACTCTGCCTGCCCTATGCTGGCTGTGTGTGCCATACTCTGCCTGCCCTATGCTGCCTGTGTGTGCCATACTATGCCTGCCCAATGCTGCCTGTGTGTGTGTGCGCCATACTCTTCCTGCCCTATGCTGCCAGTGTGTGCCATACTCTGCCTGCCCTATGCTGCCAGTGTGTGCCATACTCTGCCTGCCCTATGCTGCCAGTGTGTGCCATATTCTGCCTACCCTATGGCGCCTGTGTGTGCCATACTCTGCCTGCCCTATGCTGCCTGTGTGTGCCATACTCTGCCTGCCCTACCCTGCCTGTGTGTTCCATACTCTGCCTGCCCTACCCTGCCTGTGTGTGCCATACTCTGCCTGCCCTATGCTGGCTGTGTGTACCATACTCTGCCTGCCCTACCCTGCCTGTGTGTTCCATACTCAGCTTGTCCTACCCTGCCTGTGTGTGCCATACTGTGTCTGCCCTATGCTGCCTGTGTGTGCCATACTCTGCCTGTCCTACCCTGCCTGTGCGTGCCATACTCTGCCTTTCCTACCCTTCCTGTGTGTGCCATACTCTGCCTTCCCTACCCTGCCTGTGTCTGCCATTCTCCGCCTGCCCTATGCTGCCTGTGTGTGCATACTCTTCCTGCCTTATGCTGCCTGTGTGTGCCATACTCTGTCTGCCCTACCCTGCCTGTGTGTGCCATACTCTGCCTGCCCTATGCTGGCTGTGTGTGCCATACTCTGCCTGCCCTATGCTGCCAGTGTGTGCCATACTCTGCCTGCCCTATGCTGCCAGTGTGTGCCATATTCTGCCTACCCTATGGCGCCTGTGTGTGCCATACTCTGCCTGCCCTATGCTGCCTGTGTGTGCCATACTCTGCCTGCCCTATGCTGCCTGTGTGTGCCATACTCTGCCTGTCCTACCCTGCCTGTGTGTGCCATACTCTGCCTGCCCTACCCTGCCTGTTTGTGCCATACTCTGCCTGCCCTACCTTGCCTGTTTGTGCCATACTCTGCCTGTCCTACCCTGCCTGTGTGTGCGATACTCTGCCTTCCCTACCCTGCCTGTGTGTGCCATACTCTGCCTACCCTACCCTGCCTGTGTGTGCAATACTCTGCCTGCCCTATTCTGCCTGTGTGTGCCATACTCTGCCTGCCCTATGCTGCCTGAGTGTGCCATACTGTGCCTGCCCTATGCTGCCTGTGTGTGCCATACTGTGCCTGCCCTATGCTGCCAGTGTGTGCCATATTCTGCCTACCCTATGCCGCCTGTGTGTGCCATACTCTGCCTGCCCTATGCTGCCTGTGTGTGCCATACTCTGCCTGCCCTACCCTGCCTGTGTGTGCCATACTCTGCCTGCCCTATTCTGCCTGTGTGTGCCATACTCTGCCTGCCCTATGCTGCCTGAGTGTGCCATACTGTGCCTGCCCTATGCTGCCTGTGTGTGCCATACTGTGCCTGCCCTATGCTGCCAGTGTGTGCCATATTCTGCCTGCCCTATGCCACCTGTGTGTGCCATACTCTGCCTGCCCTATGCTGCCTGTGTGTGCCATACTCTGCCTGCCCTACCCTGCCTGTTTGTGCCATACTCTGCCTGCCCTACCCTGCCTGTGTGTGCCATACTCTGCCTGCCCTATGCTGGCTGTGTGTACCATACTCTGCCTGCCCTATGCTGCATGTGTGTGCCATACTCTGCCTGCCCTATGCTGCCTGTGTGTGCCATACTCTGCCTGCCCTATGCTGCCTGTGTGTGCCATACTGTGCCTGTCCTACCCTGCCTGTGTGTGCCATACTCTGCCTGCCCTACCCTGCCTGTTTGTGCCATACTCTGCCTGCCCTACCTTGCCTGTTTGTGCCATACTCTGCCTGTCCTACCCTGCCTGTGTGTGTGATACTCTGCCTTCCCTACCCTGCCTGTGTGTGCCATACTCTGCCTACCCTACCCTGCCTGTTTGTGCAATACTCTGCCTGCCCTATTCTGCCTGTGTGTGCCATACTCTGCCTGCCCTATGCTGCCTGAGTGTGCCATACTGTGCCTGCCCTATGCTGCCTGTGTGTGCCATACTGTGCCTGCCCTATGCTGCCAGTGTGTGCCATATTCTGCCTACCCTATGCCGCCTGTGTGTGCCATACTCTGCCTGCCCTATGCTGCCTGTGTGTGCCATACTCTGCCTGCCCTACCCTGCCTGTGTGTGCCATACTCTGCCTGCCCTACCCTGCCTGTGTGTGCCATACTCTGCCTGCCCTATGCTGGCTGTGTGTACCATACTCTGCCTGCCCTACCCTGCCTGTGTGTTTTATACTCAGCTTGTCCTACCCTGCCTGTGTGTGCCATACTGTGTCTGCCCTATGCTGCCTGTGTGTGCCATACTCTGCCTGTCCTACCCTGCCTGTGCGTGCCATACTCTGCCTTTCCTACCCTTCCTGTGTGTGCCATACTCTGCCTTCCCTACCCTGCCTGTGTCTGCCATTCTCCGCCTGCCCTATGCTGCCTGTGTGTGCCATACTCTTCCTGCCTTATGCTGCCTGTGTGTGCCATACTCTGCCTGCCCTACCCTGCCTGTGTGTGCCATACTCTGCCTGCCCTATGCTGGCTGTGTGTGCCATACTCTGCCTGCCCTATGCTGCCAGTGTGTGCCATACTCTGCCTGCCCTATGCTGCCAGTGTGTGCCATATTCTGCCTACCCTATGGCGCCTGTGTGTGCCATACTCTGCCTGCCCTATGCTGCCTGTGTGTGCCATACTCTGCCTGCCCTATGCCGCCTGTGTGTGCCATACTCTGCCTGCCCTATGCTGCCTGTGTGTTCCATACTCTGCCTGCCCTACCCTGCCTGTTTGTGCCATACTCTGCCTGCCCTACCCTGCCTGTGTGTGCCATACTCTGCCTGCCCTATGCTGGCTGTGTGTACCATACTCTGCCTGCCCTATGCTGCCTGTGTGTGCCATACTCTGCCTGCCCTATGCTGCCTGTGTGTGCCATACTCTGCCTGTCCTACCCTGCCTGTGTGTGCCATACTCTGCCTGCCCTACCCTGCCTGTTTGTGCCATACTCTGCCTGTCCTAACCTGCCTGTGTGTGCCATGCTCTGCCTGTCCTAACCTGCCTGTGTGTGCCATGCTCTGCCTGCCCTACCCTGCCTGTGTGTGCCATACTCTGCCTGACCTACCCTGCCTGTGTGTGCCATACTGTGTCTGCCCTATGCTGCCTGTGTTTGCCATACTCTGCCTACCCTACCCTGCCTGTGTGTGCCATACTCTGCCTGCCCTATGCTGGCTGTGTGTGCCATACTCTGCCTGCCCTATGCTGCCTGTGTGTGCCATACTATGCCTGCCCTATGCTGCCTGTGTCTGCGCCATACTCTGCCTGCCCTATGCTGCCAGTGTGTGCCATACTCTGCCTGCCCTATGCTGCCAGAGTATGGCACACACAGGCAGCATATGGCAGGCAGAGTATGGCACACACAGGCAGCATAAGGCAGGAAGAGTATGGCACACACAGGCAGGGTAGGGAAGGCAGAGTATGGCACACACAGGCAGGGTAGGACAGGCAGAGTATGGCACACACAGGCAGGGTAGGACAGGCCATACTCTGCCTGCCCTATGCTGCCAGTGTGTGCCATACTTTGCCTGACCTACCCTGCCTGTGTGTGCAATACTCTACCTGCCCTATGCTGCCTGTGTGTGCCATACTCTGCCTGCCCTATGCTGCCTGTGTGTGCCATACTGTGCCTGTCCTACGCTGCCTGTGTGTGCCATAATCTGCCTGTCCTACCCTACCTGTGTGTGCAATACTCTACCTGCCCTATGCTGCCTGTGTGTGCCATACTGTGCCTGCCCTATGCTGCCTGTGTGTGCCATACTGTGCCTGTCCTATGCTGCCTGTGTGTGCCATAATCTGCCTGTCCTACCCTGCCTGTGTGTGCCATACTCTGCCTGTCCTACCCTGCCTGTGTGTGCCATACTCTGCCTTCCCTACCCTGCCTGTGTGTGCCATACTCTGCCTGCTCTATGCTGCCTGTGTGTGCCATACTCTTCCTGCCTTATGCTGCCTGTGTGTGCCATACTCTGCCTGCCATATGCTGCCTGTGTGTGCCATACTCTGGCAGCATAGGGCAGGAAGAGTATGGCACACACAGGCAGCATACAGTGACACAATGCTGGCACTGCTCCTACAGTCTGCACAATAACTATATATTATAAAAACTTTTTTATTGCAGTTCCATCTCAGTATATGTTCTTACACAGTCTGAGGGGTGAACAATGTTGGTGAGCCTGAGGTGTTAACAATGCAGGGGGTGAACAATGCAGACACTAAAAGGTGTGAACAGTACAGGGGGTTAAATTTTTAAACAATACAGGGGTTTTACAGCCTGAATGTGAGGTGTTAACCATGCAGGGGGGAAGTTAATCTCAGTACTGATACCATTTAAAGCTTACACAAAGGTAAACCATCAAAGCAGCCAGACTGGTGGGGGGGCCGCACAGAGGGGGGTCGCGGGCCGCATGCAGCCTGTGGGCCCCCAGTTGTACAGCACTGTTCTAGACCATGAAGGCGCCTTACTCTATCAATTTATACTTAGTGTTTCAGTTTTTACAATTTGCCAGACTTTGCCATATGTGCATGTGTGTGGGAAAACTAGATGTACGGTCCTTCTGTATGTTCAGCCATAACTGTGAGTTTAACAAAGGCCTTGTCTCTGTAGAACCCAGATGGCATCGTTGTGATGAGAGAGGCCTTTCACCCTGCCAGCAAATCAGGGATCTTGTCTGAGACATATGATCTGCCCAAGCTTGTGAGGTAAGAAACAAGCTTAATACACCCAGACAGACTGACTGACACACACACACAGTACACCAACACCCTGCCAACACAAACACCAAATGTGTAGTCATAAATGGCCATTTACGTGTGGGTGCTGTCTCACATTTAGACACCAAGAGAGTGCTGCATTGAGGGCCTAGAAGAAGGAGGACTTGGCGAAAAATGATAGGAGTTTGGACAACACGGGGCATGACTATACATAAGTAGGGGCGCATTTGTCGATTTGTGGAACCAGGATGACAGCAATAACAGTAACAGCACTAATGTGGGTTCACCTCTAAATCACGTCTTTAGCAGCCATTGCCCCAAAACATTTTATGGAAATCAGAACTCATTTTACAGCCTTGTCCTGGGAACGGCCACATTTAATGTTGTACTTGGTGCTCATGATAATTACATAACCCAACCGATTATGCTGTTCCAGTATCTACTGGGTTCTTTTCATTTGTTTCTCAGCTGTTTTCATGGCAAATAACCATATCTCCTTTGTATCTGCACTAATAAATTGGCAGCGTCGGGATATGGACCGTCTCCGCAAAGTATGAAGACACCCCTCAGCAGAATTACACCACCAATTTTGAAGTGAAGGAATACGGTAAGTAGATATTTTTCTGCAACACAGCATGGCGTTGTCTCAAACATCACATGGTACAGACAGAAGGGAACCACAAAACTATGAGTTGGGAAGTCATTTATATTGTATCTGTAGTGGAAGTGCTAAGCAGAACCCAATCTGGGGTTGCCAACTGGCTGGCAGGGCTGTATTTAGGTCCGGTGTCGGACCAACTACACCCCTAGGTTACAGGAAATAGCGCCACACATGCCCATTATAGTCATGGGATCCGCCGCCAAGTTTGGCTAAGAAATATATATATATATATATATATATATATATATAGGAACAGGTGAAAACAGGCACTCACGTATAATGAAGTAATAATTTGCCTGGGTGCAGTATAAAGTGAGCATACAAAATTAGAAAGAATATGCCGCACACTCAGGTCTTAGATGCAAAAAACAAAAAAAAATTTTATTTGGATCAAGGACTGACGTTTCGGCCACACAAGCAGCCTTTCTCAAAGTGCAGATGTGGCAATCAAACCCCCCTGATAAACCCAGCAGTGGCAAGCCTTGATGACATCATAGAGTGGGCGTGTCTAAACACCAGACACTGTACAGACACAATTTAAATAAAACAATTACAAAGGAAACCAAAAATGAGTAGAAAGTGCAAGAGAAGTGAATCACCCTGTGTAAAAGGAGCGGGAAATCCCAGTGAAATAAATAAAATGCAACAAGTGTGCAAAGAAAGGGCGCTTGAATCACTGTGTGGCTGAACTGCAACTCCCAGTACCCGCTCTGATTAGATATATATATAATATATATAATATATATAATGTAATATATTTTATATTATTTTATATTATTGATTATATACCCACCCAAGGGCTACCCCCCTAAGACTGCCGCAGGCCCTTGGATGCCTAAATATAGATACAGCCCTGCTGGCCAGGATTTAAGTGGCCTGGTCTGTAAAAACAATTACTGATGCCAATGTTATTGATAGGGAAAATGGTTAAAAAGAAAGGGAGGCCAGTATTTTTTTTATAGAAAAGGTGGCAACCCCACCCAATCGAAATTGCCACTTTATAGCACTGGACACCTGTAGTTGTAGCTTTTTTTCAGCTAAAGCAGTTTCATTTTTCTCTTTGCAGTACTGCCCACAATAGAAGTCATTCTGAAGCCAGAAAATAGTTTCTATTATACTTCTTCTGAGACATTTTCAGTGAATATTGAGGCACAGTAAGTACTTGTAAATAGATTTATTTCTCTGCTATAGGGGTCAGTGACACTCAGTGAGTATCTGTGCAGGGTGAGTGGGGGTAAAGGAATCAGTGACACTCAGTAAGTATCTGTGCAGGGTGAGTGGGGGGTATAGGGATCAGTGACACTCAGTGAGTATCTGTGCAGGGTGAGTGGGGGGTATAGGGGTCAGTGGCACTCAGTGAATATCTGTGCAGGGTGAGTGGGGGTATAGGGGTCAGTGACACTCAGTGAGTATCTGTGCAGGGTGAGTGGGGGGTATAGGGGTCAGTGACACTCAGTGAGTATCTGTGCAGGGTGAGTGGGGGGTATAGGGGTCAGTGACACTCAGTGAGTATCTGTGCAGGGTGAGTGGGGGGTATAGGGATCAGTAACACTCAGTGAGTATCTGTGCAGGGTGAGTGGGGGGGTATATGGATCAGTGACACTCAGTTAGTATCTGTGCAGGGTGAGTGGGGGTATAGGGATCAGTGACACTCAGTGAGTATCTGTGCAGGGTGGGTGGGGGTATAGGGATCAGTGCTACTCAGTGAGTATCTGTGCAGGGTGAGTGGGGGTATAGGGGTCAGTGACACTCAGTGAGTATCTGTGCAGGGTGAGTGGGGGGTATAGGGATCAGTGACACTCAGTAAGTATCTGTGCAGGGTGAGTGGGCGGTATAGGGATCAGTGACACTCAGTGAGTATCTGTGCAGGGTGAGTGGGGGGTATAGGGATCAGTGACACTCAGTAAGTATCTGTGCAGGGTGAGTGGGGGGTATAGGGATCAGTGACACTCAGTAAGTATCTGTGCAGGGTGAGTGGGGGGTATAGGGATCAGTGACACTCAGTGAGTATCTGTGCAGGGTGAGTGGGGGTATAGGGGTCAGTGACACTCAGTGAGTATCTGTGCAGGGTGAGTGGGGGTATAGGGGTCAGTGACACTCAGTGAGTATCTGTGCAGGGTGAGTGGGGGTATAGGGGTCAGTGACACCCCGGGGGCTAATATCAGCTCTATGTGCCCAGCTACCTGTTTGGGAGGCCTGTGGAAGGACACGCGTTCGTGCTCTTTGGGGTACAGAAGGACGGCATAAGGACAGGAATCCCAGAGTCTCTAGCGAGAGTACAGGTAGCACAGAAATGTTTGTCATTCCTTTTTTTATAATAAGTCATTGATCTCTTCTTACTGTGACTTCACTGCTCTTCCGTTTCTCTATAACACCAAATGAGGGGCCCTGGGGTGCAAGTAAATACTCAGCATGACAGACTGGCATACGGAAGTGTTTAGGGCTTTGGCACACTTGGCACATTCTCCTCTGGTAGACATGTCCCTTCAACTACCTGAATGGGTAACACATTTCAAAAAAAGATTTAAAAATCATGCATTTTCAGCATCAGAATGGGCGGGGGGCACGGGGAAAAAAATGGGTGGACCCCACCAGCCCAGGGTGGCATTCTGCCCAGGACTGGGGTGGGGGATAAATTTGCTGTGGCTGCGGGAGGCAGGTTTGGTGGGAGGGCATGTGTCAAGGGCAGGAGGGGTGTGTGGGGTCAGGCTGGGGTGGTCGGGGTTCTGAGATGGCAGCTGGTGGGCCCAGCACATCCCAGTCCTTTACTGTTTGTTTTCCATTCAAGTGAACAGGAAGTGGCAGTGGGAGGTTTGGGCACAATACACACCTGCCCTCAGCCTTAGTCATACTACAGGTAGAGCTATCTACTCCCCCTAGGTCTCTGAGTCCTAAACCTACAGATAATAAGATTATTCTTAATGTCAGACTTCTTGCCATCCCTGCTTGGGGTGAAAGCTCTGAAATGGCCGCCAAACTGAGCAACCTTGGGGCTATTCTAACGGGTACATGGATCCATATATGCCTCAGTACACTTGCCCACCTTGCTCTAATGAGCTGTGCAAGCTATGAATCCAAGGGGACCCAGAAACCACCAGCAGTCTGGGCCTGGCATAAATGCTGGGGTTCCATTAGTCACTTGCTTCTGTAGCCACAGATCACATTGCACCAAGTGAATCTTGCACTATTGACACCATGTACCGGAAGTGATAGCACTGGCCCACA
The DNA here is from genome assembly GCF_000004195.4 of Xenopus tropicalis. Classification (NCBI taxonomy): domain Eukaryota; kingdom Metazoa; phylum Chordata; class Amphibia; order Anura; family Pipidae; genus Xenopus; species Xenopus tropicalis. Next base: position 141,536,735 of record NC_030679.2, on the reverse strand, counting down.
AATGCATAAAGAGGAAACTTTTTTTCACGATGGAGGCAAATTTGCAACCATATCGGTACATCGGAAAGTAGCAGGAGAAACTACTGAGTGGGTCCCCATTATTATACTGGGATTCAATAACCCTCTCTGTATTGTGGGTTAAAAACATGGTAATGTGAGCCCGAATGGTGCTCTTACCTCATTTCACTGCATCCATAAATGAGTCCTGCTGTTCTCTAATTTGTGCTGCACCTCCTTTACTCAGATTAGTGAAGGTGAAGGACGTGCTGAGCTGAAAGGGGTACACCTTCGGAAGTATCTTAGTGCAGTTGAGATGTTGAACTACAAGTTATATATGACAGTCTCTGTGGTCACTGCAACAGGTAAGAACTGAGAAACTGGGAGGGTACAGGTGTATGAGTTGGGAGGGTACAGGTGTATGAGTTGGGAGGGTACAGGTGTATGAGTTGGGAGGGTACAGGTGTATGAGTTGGGGGGTACAGGTGTAGGAGTTGGGGGGGGGTACAGGTGTGTGAGTTGGGGGGGTACAGGTGTATGAGTTGGGAGGGTACAGGTGTATGAGTTGGGGGGGTACAGGTGTAGGAGTTGGGAGGGTACAGGTGTATGAGTTGGGAGGGTACAGGTGTATGAGTTGGGAGGGTACAGGTGTGTGAGTTGGGGGGTACAGGTGTATGAGTTGGGAGGGTACAGGTGTGTGAGTTGGGGGGTACAGGTGTATGAGTTGGGGGGTACAGGTGTATGAGTTGGGAGGGTACAGGTGTGTGAGTTGGGGGGTACAGGTGTATGAGTTGGGGGGTACAGGTGTATGAGTTGGGAGGGTACAGGTGTATGAGTTGGGTGGGTACAGGTGTATGAGTTGGGGGGTACAGGTGTATACAGAGATTAAGTGGAGACAAAGTAGGAAAGTCCCTGCCCCACAGAGCTTACGTTCTGCATCACATTATTAGAAGCCTGTAAATTTCCTCTGGAAACCTGATTCTTTGGGTTGTGATTATCAGATATGTGTGAGTAGAACTGTGGGTCAGATCTCCCCAGCCGTCTGTACCAACTGTACGTCTCTCGCAGGCACCGACATGGTAGAAGCTCAGTTGGAGGAAATCTATATCGTCTCATCTCCTTACAGAATCCTCTTCAGCAAATCCCCACAGTATTTCAAGCCTGGATTGTCTTACGATTTAACGGTAATTTCCTGTCTGAACTTCCCAGAGCCAGAGACTCACGAGCGGTTGTTCCATAATATATAGTAACCAGATTATCTGATAATATCTTTATGTTGGGATCTGCATAGTAACCAGGGTGAGTAACTATACCGCTACTGATTGGCCATAACAGAAAGCCCCATGAGAGTAGGTAGGGGCTGATCCGCTACAGCAGAATTCTATGGTCTCACATCTTAATTTAGAATCCTACTTATCCCCCCATTGGCCATTAACTTCAATTCTGCAATTACCATACAGGCGGTAAGTCTGTACCCATCCCAGGGCCAGATAGTTATATATCCCAAATGTTGGCCTGTGTGTATGGCTGGCTTTAACATCTACAGTTTTTTAATCTAAACTTACAACCTTAAGAACCCTGAGCTATGAATTCCTAATAACCCAATGTACACCTGGGGGCAGTTTCATCAAAGTACGAGTTCGAATCCCGAAATGGGAAAAATTCGAATTAGACTTTGATCCTTCTGTGCATGATTTTGGAAGCCTCCCATAGGGCTCAATGGCAATCTGCAGCTCCAACCCGGCCCAAGGAAAGTCTCCCATAGGGCTCAATGGCACTCTGCAGCTCCAACCCGGCCCAAGGAAAGTCTCCCATAGGGCTCAATGGCACTCTGCAGCTCCAACCCGGCCCAAGGAAAGTCTCCCATAGGGCTCAATGGCACTCTGCAGCTCCAACCCGGCCCAAGGAAAGTCTCCCATAGGGCTCAATGGCACTCTGCAGCTCCAACCCGGCCCAAGGAAAGTCTCCCATAGGGCTCAATGGCACTCTGCAGCTCCAACCCGGCCCAAGGAAAGTCTCCCATAGGGCTCAATGGCACTCTACAGCTCCAACCCGGCCCAAGGAAAGTCTCCCATAGGGCTCAATGGCACTCTGCAGCTCCAACCCGGCCCAAGGAAAGTCTCCCATAGGGCTCAATGGCACTCTGCAGCTCCAACCCGGCCCAAGGAAAGTCTCCCATAGGGCTCAATGGCACTCTGCAGCTCCAACCCGGCCCAAGGAAAGTCTCCCATAGGGCTCAATGGCACTCTGCAGCTCCAACCCGGCCCAAGGAAAGTCTCCCATAGGGCTCAATGGCACTCTGCAGCTCCAACCCGGCCCAAGGAAAGTCTCCCATAGGGCTCAATGGCACTCTGCAGCTCCAACCCGGCCCAAGGAAAGTCTCCCATAGGGCTCAATGGCACTCTGCAGCTCCAACCCGGCCCAAGGAAAGTCTCCCATAGGGCTCAATGGCACTCTGCAGCTCCAACCCGGCCCAAGGAAAGTCTCCCATAGGGCTCAATGGCACTCTGCAGCTCCAACCCGGCCCAAGGAAAGTCTCCCATAGGGCTCAATGGCACTCTGCAGCTCCAACCCGGCCCAAGGAAAGTCTCCCATAGGGCTCAATGGCACTCTGCAGCTCCAACCCGGCCCAAGGAAAGTCTCCCATAGGGCTCAATGGCACTCTGCAGCTCCAACCCGGCCCAAGGAAAGTCATGATACCAAAGCTTGAATGAATCCAAAACTTTCGTACTCGGTGCGACAATATGATTTTGTTGCACAAATTTTGCTGCAAAGTGCTAAAAAGTCGTGCAAAGTACAAAAAAGTCGCAGAAAGTACGCACAGTACAAACAAATATGAATTTTTTGTATTTCGGACCTGTCGTACTTTGATAAATGTGCCCCTAGATGTAGCAAAATATCTCACTTATCATACCGTATATTAGATTATAGAGGCCTGCTCTTAAAGGAACTGGGTTATCATAATGGTTCACAACCACATTTTGGAATTACTTTCACCAACCCTTTTTCACCCCCAGGTAATCTCCTCAGTTCCTCTCAGTAGGGTAATTATAAAAGTAACTATAACATATTTAATAGCCAATTCAGTCAAAATTGCACGGTAGAATCCTTCTCTCTCTCTCTGTATATATATATATATATCACGCATTTCTTTTTCTTTCAGGTTCTTGTAACCAATCCCGATGGTTCACCTGCTAATCGGATCCCCGTGGTGGTTCATCCGGGAAACTTTCGTGGGGAAACTCAAGCTGACGGCACCGCTAGGCTGACACTAAACCCTGGAGAAGGAACGGCAGCGATGCCTATTTCTGTCAGTACCAAATATGTTGTTTTTAAAGGAAAGCAATTTTAAGTAAAACTGTTGCCTGGGCTCAGGCATCATGGGAAGGCTCGCAATAGCTTGTGCCTATTGGGCTGGACAACATTTTTCAGAATAGGCAAAGCCACTGGAAGACATAGAAGTATATGTAGGGCTCCCAGGATACTGCCTTATGTTTTATATTTTCTGTTATCAGGTCAAAACAGACAAGAAAGGTGTGCAACCCCAGCATCAAGCAACTGCGACTATGTCTGCTAAAGCCTACCGTCCCTTCTACTGGTTTAAGAATTACCTGCACATCAGCGTCCCTGGATCGCAGCTAAAACTGGGAGACACTCTCACAGTGAATTTCTACAAAAATGTCTCCCCAGACGTTGCAGACCAAATCCGGCATTTCACCTATTTGGTAACCAATTTGTACAAAAATTATATAATTATAATTATTGAATTATATAACCAGACATATAACCCTGTGAACACGCAAAACTCCATTGCCCTCAGACATATACATAGACCAATACAGAGTATGTCAGCGATTGCATTTACTGATAAATTCACATTTCACATGTTTAATGATAATTATTGCGATATTGATCATCTTGTTAATCCGACTGTCACGGTCGGCACCCAATACCAGAGCTAGTGCCAAGCACCCTGGTCTCGGCTCGTGCTTCACCAGTAGTGTGACCGCCTTTGGCTTCGGGAGGAGCCCTCAGCTACTCGGATGCCACCTGGACTTATACGAGAGGTGCAAAGCAGGAGTTCTGGCTAGCAATGGGGCACGACTGTAGAAAGTCAGTTAGGCCAAAGATCACGGTACAAATAGGGTTAAACAAGGTCGTCTTCAGGCAGGCTAAGTCGGGGCGGGCAGCAATCAAGGAGAGTCAGACAGGCAAGGGTCAAACTGGGTAATCAATACAACAGGATGAGACGAAATCGTAGTCAAGGTATAAGCCGAGGTCAGATATGGATGATCAGAATAGTCAGGAGCAAGCCGGGTCAAAACAGGAGAAATACTATCAGATATACAGGAACAAGAATGCACAAGGCTCAGGAAGGCACCAGGAATCGAATCCTATCACGGGCAACAAAATGTAAACAACCGTCCCTTTAAATACCTTTGAATTTCGCGCCATTGCGCGCTGACGTCATCACGCCAGCGCGCATGCGCCTTTAAATGCGGAAGCGCGCACGCGCGCGCCCACTATAAGGAAGCCGGCGCATGAAGAGGACGGCGCGGCGGGCGTCCCCGCCGTGCCGGTAAGGCACATTTTGTTACACCGACATACACTCACCAATTATCGTACCAAACCTAATATCGGTGCCTGTATGGCCAGCTTAGGGCAAAACTTGCCCAGTTTATTTTTAACATAATGGACAGCAGAATTAGGGGACAACTGATCATTATGGGCCTAACTGAGTCTTTCTGATGCTATGAATGGGCATAACATGAATCAGGCCCGGACTGGCAATCTGTGGGTTCAGGCAAATGCCAGAGGGGCTGCTTTAAAGTGCCATAGTCACTCACTATTTATTGGGCCTATGGGGGGCTGTTTGGGCCTCTGTGTACTGAAAATCAGGCCGGACTGGCAATCTGTGGGTTCAGGCAAATGCCAGAGGGGCTGCTGTAAGGTGCCATAGACACTCACTATTTATTGGGCTGCTGGGGGGCTGTTTGGGCCTCTGTGTACTGAAAATCAGGCCCAGACTGGCAATCTGTGGGTTCAGGCAAATGCCAGAGGGGCTGCTGTAAGGTGCCATAGTCACTCACTATTTATTGGGCCTATGGGGGGCTGTTTGGGCCTCTGTGTACTGAAAATCAGGCCCAGACTGGCAATCTGTGGGTTCAGGCAAATGCCAGAGGGGCTGCTGTAAGATGCCATAGACACTCACTATTTATTGGGCCTATGGGGGGGCTGTTTGGGCCTCTGTGTACTGAAAATCAGGCCCAGACTGGCAATCTGTGGGTTCAGGCAAATGCCAGAGGGGCTGCTGTAAGGTGCCATAGACACTCACTATTTATTGGGCCTATGGGGGGGCTGTTTGGGCCTCTGAGTAATTGAAATGCCAGGGCCTATTTTGAACCCCAGTCCAGATCTGGAATTCCATTCCACATCTCCGTTTCATGGGGGGGGGGTGTTGTTGAGTATTCTCACTGATCCCTATTGATACACTGCAACCCTCTCACCCAGTTGAGCCCTCACTGGAGGATAGGTATCGTAATGGAACTGTAATTGTAGATTGTGCCGGTAGAAATAATAGAACTAAAAGACACCAGTGGCTCTTAACCATGAAATAAATGTTTTTTGAACTCCCACTGAAGAAAGGTACTTCTGTAATAGTAATGAGGCATTATTTTATTTAGCCATATAGTGGGTTGGAGACAGGACAGAATGAAAGTATAGTGCCCTCTACAGGTAGGGTTGCCACCTCTGCTGCTCATACACTGCAGACCGAGAGGTGGAGTGTGACGTCACTGGGCAGGGCAGTTACATCACAGGGGCTATGACATGATTGGCCAATCGCTGCATCAGACTTGGAGAATTCCAAATTGGGAAAACTGAGCAGGCAGTTTTGACCCAGAAAGCCCTACCAAAACCCGGTCAAAACTGGACAGGTGCTAACCCTATCTACAGGTATATCACACTGTTCACCTCAATGGACTCCCAGGGATTAATGTAGAGTAGGTCCCTCACCATTTTGAGCTCTACACTTGGCAAGTGACAGCTGTGGATTATTTTAAATATATTTTCTAGGGTTACTATGCAACATTTCTGAAGCATACCATCGCAAGGTACTGGCCTGTCACCTACTAACCGCATTCATGGTGTTCCTGTTACCCCAGCTTTAATAAGGAATGGTCACATTAGGGCATGATCTCGGTGTCCTGTACTGTAGCCCGCCTTAACCTCTGGCCCTCTGGCAGGTGGTGGGGTTTATTTTACTACCCTTTCAAAATAGCAGTTGACCAGGAGGACATTATTTAAGCCTGAGGATGAGGACTCTTCACACACCTAGCTAAGTGATTGGTAACTGATACTAATCGGCCAATGAGAGACTTTCATTTTACCAAGGAACCTACTTTCACTTTAACTACGTATCATTTCTCCTCCAGGTCATGAGCAGGGGGCGGATCATAAAGGTGGGCAGGCAGGAACGGTTGGCTAATCAGCCCGTGGTCGCCATGTCTCTGAAGGTCACTGAGGACTACCTACCATCTTTCCGTATTGTGGCCTATTACATGGTGACAACAATTTTAGGACGTAATATTGTGTCTGACTCTGTCTGGGTGGATGTGGTAGATACCTGCATGGGCACGGTGAGATTCCATGTTGAAATCTATTACAGTACGGGGGAATCTGGTGTAGACGGTTGGTGGATTAACAGCAATCATATGGGGGAAGGTACTATATAAAGGCTGTGATGGATGTGGATAGGACTGATTAAAAATGCAAAGTTAAGTAAAACAAAAAACAGTTTTCTACCAAATGTAAATTGGATAATGAATAAAGAGCATATTGGTCTGATAACAGTAGGGACAACAGAAGAGCGACAGATGTATTTTTCCTCTACAATAAGTAACCTGACATATTTATGGTTCTTGCACAGCTGGAGGTGACAGGTTACAAGGACAAGGACAACGCAGTCCAAAAACTGCCGGCAACCGTGCAACTGAAACTCACAGCCGACCACAAGGCCAAGGTGGGACTCGTGATTGTGGATAAAGGGGTCTTTCTGCTGAACAAGAAGTATAAACTCACTCAGAGTAAGGTGAGAAACCCTTCCCATATGTGTTATGTTCATCCATCCAAGAGAAATTATTCATTGTTGTTATATAGTCTTATTATTCTGTGCCTGGGATTTATGACTTTCTGTCATCTTAATTTGCCTATGGGTGCAACTGGCAGACAAAACTACCCTGCTGCCTCCAATTGGCTTCTATTGGAACTGTCGGAAACCAGTAGTGTAGCCGGTCCTTGGCCTGAAAATGATGTAACGTGCCTTGTAAGGTGCCTTGTAAGGCCAAAACCCACCAGTGATGGAGGTTAATGGGAGGCTGCAGGGGGAATTGAGGGGACTTCTCCTGTAACAGAGCAAATACCCAGTGAGCAATGAATGTATGAGCACTATAGGAAGCAAAAAGCTTTGCATGTTTCAGTTTATAACTAGTCCCTACAGCAATATGAATGCAAATTTAACTTTTCCAAAAACTTCAACTTCTACTATCCTTAATACAACCTTCTTTGTTTAATTTATCTCCTTCATTTTAAAATCATAAAAGCAAAAGGCAATCTTCTTTAGCAAAAAGTAATCAATTTCTTAAAAACTTTCAAATCTTTTTAAGAGAAAAGAGACATCAGTTAGTACAATACAATACAACACAGCTGCCTTGTGAAACTCCCCCCTTTGCTTTTACACTCCTTTCATTTATCACTTTGCTCAGGTTTGGGATTCAGTTGAGAAGTCAGACACCGGCTGTACTCCCGGGAGTGGTGCTAATAGCGCAGGGGTCTTTTATGATGCTGGGCTTGCTCTACAGACCTCCTTCAGTTTTACTACTGATCAAAGAATAGGTGAGTATCAGCCAACAGGCTGCATTATAGAACTCTTTCTTAATATCCTTATCATTTACAGTAGGGGGTACATTATCCCTTATAATACATGAGTGATACTCAGAGTTCCCTGTATAACTCAGCCTGCAGCCTTGTGCCTTTATATGGGCACAGAACCACTCATTGACTGCTAATATCCTTATCATTTACAGTAGGGGGTACATTATCCCTTATAATACATGAGTGATACTCAGAGTTCCCTGTATAACTCAGCCTGCAGCCTTGTGCCTTTATATGGGCACAGAACCCCTCAGTGACTGCTAATATCCTTATCATTTACAGTAGGGGGTACATTATCCCTTATAATACATGAGTGATACTCAGAGTTCCCTGTATAACTCAGCCTGCAGCCTTGTGCCTTTATATGGGCACAGAACCCCTCAGTGACTGCTAATATCCTTATCATTTACAGTAGGGGGTACATTATCCCTTATAATACATGAGTGAGTCCTCTGTATAACTGGAGGTGCTGGCACTGGAGAAGAAATATGATGTGATTGTGTTGCTGAAGAAACATGGCTGAATGAGTCACATGACTGGGCAGTATATATATATATATATATAGGGGACTATACTTTGATTCAGAGGAACAGAGGCAATACAAAAGGGGGAACCAAGGGCCCTGTAGGCAATGAACTTGGCAAACAGGGGTTGGAGCTGTATTAGAAGGTGCATAGATTTGCGAGAGCGCTGGGGAGGCCCCATATAGGATATGGTACTGTAATAAGGCAGGCTGCTCCTTTTGCAATGAAAAATGTATTTAAAGAAAAATAAAACCAAAAAACAAACCATTATTGCCAGGGCCTCAATGCCACCTCCCCCCCAACTGCTTAAAGGGAAAAGGGGTAGCCATTTTGTCAGACTGATGGGCGCTAGCCCTGCAAAGCCTACGACTGTAATTTGGTGTTTAGCAAAGGGCTGCTGTACTCCAGCTGTGTCTGGAAAACCATTTTAACCGCGTTAAATTCTCCAGGATATTTCAATTCTAAGTAGGGATGGTATCCATGGGTTACCTTACTCCTAGGGGCAGGGAGCCAAGCATCATCCATCATTCAAACATGTGATGTGCGGCTCATATACAGTGTCGGACTGGCCCACAGGGATACCAAGAAAACTCCCGGTGGGACCAGGTGTCAGTGGGCCCTCCTGCTTCTAGCCAATTGGGCTAATTCATGGTCATTCCCTATTTCATTATGGGAACAAAGCAACTAAATATATAGAAGAATAGATTATAGTATGTAAAGATTAGGGATGCACCAAACCCACTGTTTTTGCTGATTAGGATCGGAAGGGGTTAAAAATTGGCGTGTGCTTTGAAAAATTTTTGTTCACTGCCTATTTAACCCTTTTCAAATTCTAATTAGCATATGCTAATTTATGCTAATTAGGATTAGGCCGCAGATCCGGCCAAAAGCGAATCCTAAAAAAAAAAATCTCGAACCGAATTCGGGATAAGGTGCATCCCTAGTAAAGATTAAAAAAAGGAAAATATAGAGACTGAGTAAGAAGTGAATGAAAGATAATTGGAGAGCGGGCCCATGGCCTAAGGGTTTCTGGTGGGCCCCTGGGGTCCCAGTCCGACACCGCTCATATTATGGCACCTTTATGCGCCACATGGTTTGGATAATCACAGGCATACGTAGTATCTTCCATGACTTTCCTAGTTATGATGATTATTCTTAGTATAAAGTTGATCCAGAGACTGGTAAACTAGCAGTGTGGCAGTTTCACATCAATAAAAAAGTTTGAATTTGATGGACTCAGGGTTGGTGATGGACTGCTTGCCATTTGGTGCAACTATCTGTGCCAATCAGCTAGCACTTAAAGGAAAACTAAACCCCCAGAATGAATACTTAACCATTTTTTTCTGAATATGGCTTATTTAGATGAAGCAGGGTTTTACATACGAGTTGCTTTATGCAATATATTTTTATAGAGACCTACATTGTTTTGGGGTATAGTTTCCCTTTAATAGGCTGAAGGAGGCCAAGTTTGGAAGGTATGGCTTTACCTGTATCTGCCTGAAGTGTTTTAACTGAAAAGGAACATTACATGAGCACGCCTGTGTCTCCTATATATTTAGAAGTTCTGACAATGGTTATTTCTTTGCCCCCAGAGCCTCAATGTAAAGATCGGGCGCCGCGCAAACGCCGTTCAACTGTTGCAGTGATGGAGATTAAAACAGGGAAAGGTCAGATATGGTGCAAGAACTGGTTGGATCCAAGATGGCTTCATATAGCTCATGTCCATAATGCAATGTTCTGCCTCCTTTATGCAGAAGAGTAGAAGTTGCAGCACATTTACCCATAATTCCTTGTGAATTTGTTATACATTACTATAGAACCAGTGAAGGAAAGCACACCAAGGTATGGTATAAAGAACACTTTATATAATTAATATGTTTTCCTTTAGCTTCAGAATACAAGGACAAGGCCAAGAAGTGCTGCCTGGATGGGATGCAGGAGAACCTGATGGGCCACAGCTGTGAGCGACGTGCCCGCTACATCTTGGATGGGAAGGAATGTGTGGACGCTTTCCTGGACTGCTGCAAATACTATGAGAAGAGGAGAGAAGATGAGAGGAGAAGTAAAGATGAGGATACTCTGGCAAGAAGTAAGGAGCCATGAGAAGTTAGGAAAAAAGAGTTAATTTAGGGCAGGGGAAAATGCTTTTGTCCTTGGCGTCTAGAGATTTTCACCCATAAGAGCATTACTGCAGTGCTTTTTAGGAGCCAATGAATAGAAACTTGATGTACATGGGAAATCATTGCCTTGTCCATCGTCAGATTTATATACATTAATATTCTGATAATAATTGGAAAAAATACAACCAGTAGAAAGGTCCACACACCTTTATGTGAAAAAATGTTTTTGTATAATTTACTCGCTGTGCATTCCGATGTTTCGGCCCTTGCTGGGACCTCCATCATGAATGTCTTAGAAGGGAGGAAATTAACCTTAAACATCAGGGTTGTTTAATTAAAGCAATATTGCGCAATAAAACTTTTCCAAAACTTTCTCCCAAATCTTCAGGGCCAGCGGCTGCATTAAAATGCAAAAAAATCCTCCAATGAGAATCCCAGTTGCTGTGTGTAAATCCGGCTCCCTGTTCTCTGTTCCTGCTATTGGAGTTGGGAGCAATAAGCACAGTTTCCCAGCACTGAACAAGTCTGTCCTTTATCCCCATTTCCGATTCCAGTGTTGTATAATAAAGAAAAAAATTGACATAATTATCTCTATATTTAAGATACCAGCAAGATGGCTGACACAGTGCTTGGAATCAGCATTCTCATTGGCCACTTCTCTTGCACTTATAATGAGATTTTTATTTAGTAGAATGCTCAGGGGTGAATTTTCTTGTCTATAATTATGTTTTTCAGCAACTTCTATAGCAAAACTATGGGGCGCAGTGGGACAGCGTTATGATTGGGATTACAACCCCTTTAACCAACATTTCGGTTCCTTACTGAAACCTTCGTCAGGATAACCAGAGCACACCATAAACATATGTTTAAGTAACCTAGTTGGTGCCAAAACCTGATGCTAGGCAACTAACACAACCCTCCCAGTGTCAAGGTGCACAGAAATAAGAAAGAACAAAACAAAAGCAAACTGTACAATCAAGCAAAACCACACTACTATGTTGGCACTGGGCCCCAAAGAACTCAAAGTAGTGCATCATGGTAAGTGCTAATAGGTAGGAGTGGGCCACTCGTGAATGAGGCATGTACAGCTTGTCACCTAGGCTGCTATGTCAAGCAACCATTTGCACCCGCTACCCAACCCACTACATCCCCTTATTATCTTTTGGGGCTTATAGACCAAGGACATGCTGAGGCTGTAAGATCCGAACTCAACATTCCCCAGTCTCCAAAGTCCTTAAGGTCCATAATATTTGCAGTATATTTCAAGATAGCTACAGTCAACGCTCCAAGATTTAAATAGCTGCAAAGCTAATATGGCAAAGCAGTACTTCCCCCCATGGGGCCACCAACACATTATGATGAGATGTTGTAAACCAGCAAGGCTGTCCTTCAAGGGCAGGCAGACTGAGGGGCATGCCTGCTGCCCAACCACTTACCAAGCACCCATTATATAGGGATCCAAAGGGGCTGATATGGCCTGTCCGCCAGTAGTCCAGTAAGAGCCATCGGCACTTAGGAGTTTAAGAAAAGCAGCATTATCCTGAAAATAAAATAAAAAAATATAACCTTTAAAAGTGTCATAATATAACAATGCTATATCTAAAAGTGGTTAATAAATGGGCCAGTCTAAGAAAATGCCGGCCACTGGTTGGTCTGCCTTTCCCTCCTTTGCTCATAGCAGAATGATGGTTACCAATTCACTCCCTTAGTTGGGTAACCGTCTTACCCATGTTATGGTGTGCTCTGGTTGCCCTGATCGAATTACAACGGCCAGCAAAGGAACCAAAACGTTGGTTCTTCAGTGGCTTTTCAAGTATTGTAATTTTGGTAAAAACTCAGAGGTCATAATGATATTTACTATCTTGTGCCACAGATGAGGAGGATCCTGATTACATGCTGTACTCTGAGATTGATATCAGATCAGACTTTCCTGAGAGCTGGTACTGGAAAGTAGAGGAAATGACTGGAGCTGCTGATAAAGACAAGTTAGTAATGACACCCCTACCCTGCCTTTCTAGCAGTCTAAGAGAGATTCCCTGTTGTGGTCTCTTTAAAAAAGTGTTAAGTCAAAACAAGGTCAAACTGGCCTCCCAGAGTACCAGAGGATCTCCTAGTAGGTCCCAGCCTAGGCGTTCCAATCAGGCCCTTTTCTTATTTCCACCACAAGCTCATCACATCCATAATATTTAGCACTGTCTTCATCTGATTGTTGAGACAGCTGAAAGGTGACCATACGCAGATTTTAGTTGCTGATTCTGGTCCTATAGACAGATTCTGCAGCTTATCTGTCCAAGTATGGGCCCCCCCGACAGGCCTACCTGACCGAGATCTGGCATAAAATTAGGCAGATCTCAATCGGGCAGGTATTATTTTATTTTCACATCAACGATCGGGGATCGTTGATGTGGTCCCCGATTCGACTGCACCTATGCTGGCCATTGTAATTCGATAATATCGCCCACCTTTGGGGTGGGCATATTGGGAGATAATCCACTTGCTTGGTGAGCAAGTTTTCCAATGTATTGTCACCTTTAGATGTTAGGTTCTTAGGATTTATATCAACAAGTTGCCTATTGGGACTTCAAGAATGCTACAGATCAAAAGGTAGACAATATACTGGGAAGATAATGTCTGTGTGTGAGTTGGTGCCTATGAGGTCCTCAAATCCAGCAAATAAACTTAAGCTATAAAATTCCCCCAAATTGTCTTTGCAAAGTTCTTACCCAACACAAGCAAGTACAGAAGATTCTTGTAGACATTGCCCAACACATTACAATTTAAGCCAGTGATCCCCAACCAGTGGCTCAGGAGCAACATGTTGCTCACAGACCTCTAGGATGTTGCTTCCCATGGCCTTAAGCAGGGGCTTAGGGCAGGGGAGGAACTAGGGGGGTGTGATTTCATCTGGGCCCACACCCCCTTGGACCTGCTGGATGCTCACGATGATGTGATTGCATCCATAGGAGGGTGGGGCCCAGCTGCACCCGGTCTACACCTGGGCCTCGGTGCATAAAGCTCTGTTATTGACATAGGGGCTACAAGTAGCCAATTACAATCCAGGAAAGTGTGTTCATGCTTGTGTTGCTCCCCAACTCTCTTTACATTTGAATATAACTCATGGGTTAAAAAATATTAGGGACCCCTGATCTAAACATTAATGGGGAAGAGATAAATGAGACGGTATTTACAGTGTTTAATTTATACCCCCTGTAAAATTAACTCCACTTCTTAAAGAATCTAAAACAGCACTTTTAGAAGGTTCCCTAACATTAGCACTTTATCTTCACAGCATTTCAACCAAGATCCTAAATGTTCAGTTGAAAGACTCAATAACAACCTGGGAGGTTCTGGCTGTGAGCTTGTCTGAAAACAAAGGTAACTGTCCTGTTGGCTGTAGCTATAGATTCCCTGGGGAAGGATTACTGGAACAGCTTCTAGTGGCCTCAATCCATATGGCTCACACGGGCCTATATCACATAAAGGTTTAGTAATGGTTCTGGCAGAAAAAAAGCCTGGAAAAAAAACATACTTTTCATTTTCAAAATGGCCGATTCAACAGCACAGGTGCTAAAGCGCACAATTACAGTTGGCAAAACCAATTGCTAATTGATTGCTATTGGAAACTGCAATTTAGAACCCCATGGTCACTTTTCTTATTTACTGATACACATAGGAATATATAATATATTTGCTGCCCATGGGCTGGTATACATTATGCCATTGTTATTACAATATTGACTTGAACAGTTACCTGCTATGTGGAAAGAGTTGGCTATATGTGGCTATATATAAGCTGGCCATATGTGCCTAGATATGTATCCAATATGTATAACTCACGGTCGGTATCCCAAAACTCAGAACAGGTGCCAAGGGTCCGGTCACAGCTCACACTTCCGCCTTTAACAGCCGCATTTCACGTCGGGAGGAGCTCTTCTGAGCAGGCAAGGGAACCAGAAACGTGTGGCAGGAAGAAGGGGAACAAGTCAGAGTAGTCAGAGGTCTGGCCAGGGTCAACAACGATCAGTCAGCGCGGTACAAAATCAGAATCCAGAAAAATAGTCAAAAACAGGCAAAGGTTGGTCCAGGCAGCAATACGACAATAGTGAGGAACCTACGTTGGACAATGGCAGTAAGCGCTTTAAATATTTGAATTTTGCGCCAAAATGCCGTCATACGCGCACTGGGCAAACGAACGCTTGTGCCCATGTGCGCACGCCAAAGGAGAAGACGGGCATGAATACGTGTCAAAAGGAAGACGGAAGCATGTGCACGCGCCTAACAGAGGAAGATGGCGGGCGTCCCTGCACGTCCCACTAGACCACCAGGTATCGTTACATTAACCCCCCTCCAGAGGGGGCCAAGGGACCCCTGGGTTTGTCGGGAAACCTAGCATGGAACTGACATACTAGACAATCTGCCCGAACATTAGAAGCCAGAACCCAAGACCTCTCCTCAGGACCATAACCCCTCCAGTGCACCAAATACTGTAATTTACCCCTGGAGAGACGAGAATTCACTAACCTCTGTACCACATATTCAGGTTGCCCTTCAACAGATATTGGAGGAGGAGGAGACCTCTGCTGAACTGTTCTAGCAGGCTTTAACAAAGAGACATAAATAGAGTTAGACATTTTGAGTTCAGGAGAAAGTTCTAACCGGACCGTGCTAGGATGGATCATTCCAGATACAGAAAAAGGGCCTATATATTTGGGCCCTAATTTGGCAGATGGAACTTTCAAAGGGACATTTTTAGAAGAAAGCCAGACTCTATCACCAACCTGATACTCCGGTGACACTTTATGATGCTTATCAAAGGCTTTCTTTTGGACAGCTACTGCAGAAGAAGAATTTTGAACATCTTGCCAAGTCTTAAAAAAATAATCAACCAAAGAATTAATTGCGGGCTCTGCAGGGGAAGCAGTAGAAAATGAAAATGTTCTAGGATGATAACTGAAAACAACAAAATACGGGGATTCCCCAATGGATGAATGAGTAGAATTATTAAATGCAAATTCAGTCCATGGAAGAAAATCCACCCATAAAGATTGATTACTGGAGATATAACATCTGTTCTAAAGACTGATTTGTCCTTTCCGTCTGGCCATTAGTCTGCGGATGATAAGCAGAGGAGAAGGACAAACCTGTATCCATCAGTGCACAAAAGGCCCGCCAAAACCTTGAAAGAAACTGAACCCCACTATCAGAGACAATGGGGGGAATTCACAAAAGTGGTGATATTCCGACAAAATAAAAAGTGGAGATAGATTTGTCGGATTTTCCACCTAATTCACAAACATCTCCACTTTTGTGAATTTGTCTTTTAAACAGACAGTTTTTAGATTTTGTCATTTTCCCGACATTTTTTTTTATGAATTTGCCTTTAGCTGTTAGTAAATCTGTCGGTGCCACAAACCCAGTCCCACAGCTACAGGAGCCTTGGGGTAAGGATTTTACCTGCAGGATTTTGCATTTCATTTGCCATTTGCCATTTCACTTTGGGGCATTTCCTGAGGGGTAATTTTACTTTGCCCAGGGAAACTATACATCATTTTTTCAGGACAATCTGGGCTTTCTAATGTTTTCTATATTTCTGTGTAATTCCACTTCTGTAACAAGATTTAATTGTCTAAAAACCTTCTTCTCTAGCCCCTACTCATTACTGGGCAGCAGCAATCCGGCCCCCACACCAACATGCCCGGTGAATAGAGGTCCAACAGGACTAGGGCCCACTGGGTTTTTATCCAGTGCCCTGTTGGGGCCAGTCCAACCCTGTACCCCAATATCCCAGTTTGGGTGCCAGTGTGTATGTGCCACCAAGATGGCTGCTGGGAACAGGTGGGGGCCGATGCTGTCAGGCAGCTCTGTAGTTCTGGACATGCTATGGGGGCGCAGATAAGTTGGGGAAAATGTCAGTGAAGTGATTAAAGAGGGGGCACTGCTGCTAAAACTAAACATTTGCCTGGGAGGCTTTACTTTTCCTTTTAATAAAAATGTTTACAATATATTCACTCAAAATGTTATTATTGCCTCACTGATTGAGCTAAAACTAGCATAACCATGCAAATGTGAAACAAAACAGAAGAGCTTAGAATTGATCTGACAGAGTTACACTGAGCTTTACTCCATTTTGAAAATGTCGGGGAAAAATGCCGTTAAAACGTCGTATAAATGTCGTTTAAACGACAAATTCACAAAAGTGTCTGTAAACTGTCTTTCTTTCACCAAAAACAGAAAAGTGGCAGTTGAGTCGGAATTTAGACGGATTTCTGTTTGTGAATCTGGTGAAAGTGTTTTCCACCAGTTTTTCCACCACTTTTACTCCAAAAAAGGGCTACCTCCACTTTTGTGAATTCCCCCCATAGTTTAGAGGGGCACCTAAAAATATTGGACACAAAGGGGGGAATTCACAAAAGTGGAGATGGCCCTTTTTTGGAGTAAAAGTGGTGGAAAAACTGGTGGAAAACACTTTCTCCAGATTCACAAACAGAAATCCGCCTAAATTCCGACTCAACTGCCACTTTTCTGTTTTTGGTGAAAGAAAGACAGTTTACAGACACTTTTGTGAATTTGTCGTTTAAACAACATTTATAAGACGTTTTAACGACATTTTTTCCCGACATTTTCAAAATGGAGTAAAGCTCAGTGTAACTCTGTCAGATCAATTCTAAGCTCTTCTGTGTTGTTTTGTTTCCCCCAGTCTCCATTTCACACCTAAGGTAGGGGCCCCATTAGGGGATCGTTAACATATTAATGGGGATTAGCAGCCTATTGTTAGGGGACAAGTTTCTGTCTCACCCTAGAACAATAGGTGCAAAAAGCCTCATTAACATTTTATAAACAAGTAAAACACTGATTAAAAAAAGTTTAATTTATATCTTATATATAAAAAGTTTTTACCTCACATTTGCATGGTTATGCTAGTTTTAGCTCAATCAGTGAGGCAATAATAACATTTTGAGTGAATATATTGTAAACATTTTTATTAAAAGGAAAAGTAAAGCCTCCCAGGCAAATGTTTAGTTTTAGCAGCAGTGCCCCCTCTTTAATCACTTCACTGACATTTTCCCCAACTTATCTGCGCCCCCATAGCATGTCCAGAACTACAGAGCTGCCTGACAGCATTGGCCCCCACCTGTTCCCAGCAGCCATCTTGGTGGCACATACACACTGGCACCCACACTGGGATATTGGGGTACAGGGTTGGACTGGCCCCAACAGGCACTGGATAAAAACTCAGTGGGCCCTAGTCCTGTCGGACCTCTATACACGGGCATGTTGGCGTGTGGGCCGGATTGCTGCTGCCCAGTAATGAGTAGGGGCTAGAGAAGAAGGTTTTTAGGCAATTAAATCTTGTTACAGAAGTGGAATTACACAGAAATATAGAAAACATTAGAAAGCCCAATTGTCCTGAAAAAATTATGTCTAGTTTCCCTGGGCAAACTAAAATTACCCCTCAGGAAATGCCCCAAAGTGAAATGGCAAATGGCAAATGAAATGCAAAATCCTGCAGGTAAAATCCTTACCCCAAGGCTCCTGTAGCTGTGGGACTGGGTTTGGGCACCGACAGATTTACTAACAGCTAAAGGCAAATTCATAAAAAAAATGTCGGGTAAATGACAAAATCTGAAAACTGTCTGTTTAAAAGACAAATTCACAAAAGTGGAGATAGATGTTTGTGAATTAGGTGGAAAATCCGACAAGTCTATCTCCACTTTTATTTTGTCGGAATATCACCACTTTTGTGAATTCCCCCCAAAGAGTTCAGAAAGAGACTTTGCAGATGGGAGGGTGGGAAGGGGAATGAAATGAGACATTTTGCTAAATCGCTCTACTACCACTCATATAATAGTATTCCCTTTGGATCCACAATAAAATCCATGGAGATATGTGTCCATGGTCTTTCAGGAATAGGAAGTGACTGTAGTAGCCCCTGAGTCAAGGATCTGGAAGGTTTAGAGCATTGGCAAACCGGACAGAAATCAATATAATTTCCTGTATTTTGTCTTAAAGTTGGCCACCGGAAAGTGCAAGACAGGAGAGAACAGGTCTTGTTTTGCGGCCTGGGTGCCCAGCTACCCTAGAATCATGGGATTCTAACTATACCGCCTCACAAAGGTTTTCTGGAACAAATAATTTCCCCAGGGGTACATTAGGAGAAGAGTTAACCTGTACTTCAGTCAAGGAGGACTTAGGGCTGCTACAATCATATCTTTAGGAATAATAGGGTCAGGTTGACATCTCTCTACAGGGTTGGAGTCAAAGCTTCTGGACAGGGTATCTGCTTTGACATTTCTTTCTCCAGGTCTATAGGTTATAATGAAATTAAACTGAGAAAAGAATAATGCCCACCTGGCCTGTCTGTGATTTAAGCGCTTAACTGACTCAATATACAAGAGATTCTTATGGTCTGCAAATACTGTAACCACATGTTAAGCCCCCTCCAAGCGATGTCTCTATTCTTTAAATGCCAATTTTATGGCCAATAATTCCCTATTACCTATATCGTAATTCACCTCCGTAGGAGAAAACTTTTTAGAAAAGTAACCGCAAGGGTGACCCTTATTGGTGATGGGGTGAGGCTGAGATAGGACCACTCCTGCCCCAACTTCAGAAGCATCCATCAGAAAAGGAAGAGCAGACTCATGATGCAGGAGTGCAGGAGCAGAAATAAAAGCAGGTCAGCACCTTTCTTAGTGAGAGCAGTGATTGGAGCCATAAGGGTTGCATAGTTCTTAATAAATTGTCTGTACCAATTCTAGAATAGCCTGAACCTTGGCTGGGTCCATTTCCAGGCCTTTATGGGAAATAATATACCCAAGGAAATGAACCGAGGAGACTTCAATAATGCACTTCTCAATTTTAGCATACAAGTGATTCTGCCATAATCTAAGTAAAACCTCCTGAACACGGGCATGATGATCAGACAGATTATTTGAATAAATCAGGATATCATCTAGGTATACTACTACACAACGGCATAGAAGATCATGGAAAATATAATTCACCAATTTCTGGAAGATTGCAGGGGCATTACATAAACCAAAGGGCATTACTAAATATTCATAATGCCCATCCCAGGTATTAAAGGCCATTTTCTCACGCGTCCCCTTCCCGGATTCGTATTAAATTATACACGCCTCTTAGATCGAGCTTAGAGAAAATAGTGGCTCCCTTCACTCTGTCAAAGAGCTCAAAAATCAAGGGAAGGGGATAACGATTCTTGACCATGATTTACTTCTCTACAAAGAAGCCAGCACCTGCAGGAGAAGAGGAGGGCCTTATAAATCCTCTTTCCAGATTTTCTTTAATATACTCCTCCATAGCCTGAGTCTCAGGAAGAGATAGAGGGTAAGATCTACCTCTAGGAGAAGACATCCGCCAATGGGGAGTAAGGGGAAGGTAATCCCTGTATAGAGGTAGCAGCAAGAAATTGAGAGGGCTTAATACATGACCTCTGACAATCACTTCCCCATTGAAGTATCTTATTAGCCAGCCAGTCAATTTGGGGATTGTGCCTACACAACCAGGGGAGGCCTAAAATCACAGGGGTATGTGGACAATCTATGATGAAAAAAGAAATTCGCTCTGCATGAAAGGAGCTCATAGACATGGAACAATCCATGTACTTGGAAGATATAAACCCACAACCTAGAAAAGTTCCATAAATGTGACAGGGGCCCCTGTGCCAGAAGTGGGGACTGACTCTTTATGTATATAGTTTTACTTTGGTTGTAGTCAGTACAAGGTATTATAAATAGATCCGGTATTGTGTCATGGTGCCTATCCTCAGAGTGAAGGAGTCTGTGAATTCCAACAGCCAATGGAGTCCAACTGTATTCACTGACCAATCAGAGGAGCTCAATAGAAGAAGCTGGTGACTGGGGACTTGCCAGTTGAAGTTTTCAGTTAGGAGTTTTTGCTAGATAAAAAAACAAGGTTATTTCTTTTGCAATTGTGGTCATTGATTGGATCACAGTACCACCCGTGACAGCTAGCAATTTAACTGAAGAGGATAAAGGAAGTGTGGGTATTCAGTGCCTGTGGCCAAAATTAATATCCAAAAAGTTCCCTTCTGCCCCAGAATCTTTGAAAGAACTGGAATCATGACTTTAGATGAATATTGTTGGGGAGTAGGAACGACATTGCCCAAGCAGAACTCCCCAGACCTTCTTAGGCTCTGTCATTTCCTGGCCTTTTGGGACAGGTGCTACAGAAGTGGCCCCTATCCCCACAGTACAGAAATAACCCGTTAGCCCACCTATGACCCTTCTCTTCGGAAGATAAATGGGTAGAACCCAACTGCATAGGTTCTTCTAAAGGCCCAGAGGAAACCACATCGGGTTTGGGTACAAGTTCTGCAGAAAAGGTTTGTGGAGCAACTGCAGGAATTCTATCCTGGTGTCTTTCCCTATGCCTCTTATCCATTTGAATGGCAAGATGCATCAGGGAGTCTAGGGATCACGGAGCAGGAAAATTTATTGGGCAATCTTTTACAGCATCCAATAGCCCGACTCTAAACTGACTTCATAAGGCAGGATCATTGCAGCCCATTTCTACCGCCCAACGGCGATATTCAGTACAATAATCCTCGACCCGTCGTTTACCTTGTCTGAGATTACAAATCGCAGAGGCAGCAGAGGCAGAACGACCATAGATTATTGCCATGGCCTTAAAAAAGGACTCGAGGGCTGTACGGGCTGGATCAGAGGGAGGTAAACTAAATGCCCATAATTGAGGATCCCCAAGAAGAAGGGTCATAACAAAATTAATGTTGACCTCCTCAGTGGGAAAAGAGCAAGGGAGGAAACCAAAATATAATTTACATGCCTCCTGGAAGGCAAAAATTTTACTTTGCTCCCCAGAGAACTTTTTGGGAAACAGAATCTTAGGCTCCACTACAGGAATACCCGAAGCTGTGGGTAGGGATCTGCTTCCTGGGAGAGAAACAGGAGTAGGAGCCACAGGCTGTTGTGTGGAGCACATCCAACCTTGCAGAGAGTCTCTGGAGGCATTGGACAATCTGGTCTTGTTGGGCTTCTTGTTCCCCGAGACACTGAGGAAAATTGGCCAGGATTGCTTCGAAGGAAGTGGGAGAAACAGCGGCACCTTCAGCATCCAAAATGGGCCCAACGTAATGTCATGATCATTATCCCAAAACTCAGGACAGGCGCCAAGGGTCCGGTCACGGCTCACGTGTCCGCCTTTAACAGCCGCCTTTCACGTCGGGGGGAGCCCTTCGCTACTCGGATGCCGCCAGGACTTATAGTGAGAGACCCAAGGAGAGAGTTCTGAGCAGGCAAGGGAACCAGAAACGTGTGGCAGGAAGAAGGGGAACAAGTCAGAGTAGTCAGAAGTCTGGCCGGGGTCAGCAATGATCAGTCAGCACGGTACAAAATCAGTATCCAGAAGAATAGTCAAAAACAGGCAAAGGTCGGTTCAGGCAGCAATGTGAGAATAGTCAGGAACAGGCAAGGGTCAGAACAGAGCAAAACAATACGAAGAACACACCCAGGAACTATCAGCAAGAAGACCTACATTGGGCTGTCCCACTAAACCACCAGGTATCGTTACAGTATCTATTTGCCAAATGCATCGGTCAATAGGCAAAAAACAAATTTCTTATTCGTGACAGGTTTTTCTTACATTTTTTTCTTATGCGTGCAACTAGGAGTAGGAGATATCGAGATCTAGGACTGATTTTTTATTCATTATTTTTTTATACTATTATCTTTTTGAGGAACCCTTCTTTATGAAATACCTTGAAAATTATTTTCCTCTTCTCTATTTCCAAAGCAGATGATCATCTTCTTTTTACTGTTTACATGTGTTAAGGTTTTTGTCATGTGACTGTCAATTGAAAACAAATATATTTTGACATTGGTGCATTGTCTTCTTCTCTGTATACAGGTCTGTGCGTGGCTCCTCCCCAAGAGATTAAGGCAATGATGGATTTCTTTATCGATCTAAAACTGCCTTCTTCTGTTGTGAGGAACGAGCAGGTGGAGATCCGAGCCGTTGTCCACAACTATAACAGCAACAAGATTAAGGTAAATGGGAGAATAGTAGGGAAGGGAAATAGGGAATAGTAAGTAATGCAAAGCAGAAGGAATCCTGGGAAGAAAATCCAGTCTCAGCCCTTACATTTCCTATTGGGCGAGCTTTTAATGTAGAGCAGATTCCATGAACATAGAAATTTAAAGACTGAACCTGGGCTCTTCAGTATTGCATTACTTTTAAGAGGTATAATTTTTTCACTTTAAACCTTTCCCCCAAGTGTTGTGTCTGGATCCGCATCTGAAGAGATGGCACATAATCAGGATGTAGGTATATCCTGGCAAGGCCAAGTGCAAAGAAGGCGCAACAAAACCACAAAATAACAAGTGTTTATTGAACCCCCACAGGGTTACTCACAATACAGCTTCAGAGGCCAGTGGTACAGGCAGAATCACTGTAACACAGACTAACACTCCTCTGCAGGTAGACTTGGCAGGAATCTCACTTCACCTCTGCGACACCTCCACCCCCCCCCCCCGTAGTGGATCCCTCAGGGAATTCTCTATCCTGATTCCCTATTTACTGGGATCCCTTACACTACAGGCAATGTGGCCTGGGAGCGATACCTCCAAATCTACCAGTTCTACGTAGGAGCTCAGAACTGCTCTTTCTAGCTCAACCCTAACTGCCTAACACTCCTAGAGTGGTACTGGTACAGGGACCCAACCCTAACTGCTTTACACCCCTAGAGTGGTACTGGTACGGGAGCCCAACCCTAACTGCCTTACACCCCTAGAGTGGTACTGGTACGGGAGCCCAACCCTAACTGCCTTACACCCCTAGAGTGGTACTGGTACGGGGGCCCAACCCTAACTGCCTTAAACCCCTAGAGTGGTACTGGTACAGGGGCCCAACCCTAACTGCCTTAAACCCCTAGAGTGGTACTGGTACGGGGGCCCAACCCTAAGTGCCTTACACCCCTAGAGTGGTACTGGTACGGGGGCCCAACCCTAACTCCTTTACACCCCTAGAGTGGTACTGGTACGGGGGCCCAACCCTAACTGCCTTACACCTCTAGAGTGGTACTGGTATGGGGGCCCAACCCTAACTGCCTTAAACCCCTAGAGTGGTACTGGTACGGGGGCCCAACCCTAACTGCCTTACAGCCCTAGAATGGTACTGGTACAGGGACCCAACCCTAACTGCTTTACATCCCTAGAGTGGTACTGGTACGGGGGCCCAACCCTAACTGCCTTACACCCCTAGAGTGGTACTGGTATGGGGGCCCAACCCTAACTGCTTTACACCCCTAGAGTGGTACTGGTACAGGGACCCAACCCTAACTGCTTTACACCCCTAGAGTGGTACTGGTACGGGGGCCCAACCCTAACTGCCTTACACCCCTAGAGTGGTACTGGTACGGGGGCCCAACCCTAACTGCCTTACACCCCTAGAGTGGTACTGGTATGGGGGCCCAACCCTAACTGCCTTACACCCCTAGAGTGGTACTGGTATGGGGGCCCAACCCTAACTGCCTTACACCCCTAGAGTGGTTCTGGTATGGGGGCCCAACCCTAACTGCCTTACACCCCTATAGTGGTACTGGTACGGGAGCTCAGCCCTAACTACCTTACACCCCTAGAGTGGTACTGGTACGGGGGCCCAACCCTAACTGCCTTACACCCCTAGAGTGGTACTGGTACGGGGACCCAACCCTAACTGCTTTACACCCCTAGAGTGGTACTGGTATGGGGGCCCAACCCTAACTGCCTTACAACCCTAGAGTGGTACTGGTACGGGGGCCCAACCCTAACTGCCTTACACCCCTAGAGTGGTACTGGTACGGGGACCCAACCCTAACTGCCTTACACCCCTAGAGTGGTACTGGTACGGGGGCCCAACCCTAACTGCTTTACACCCCTAGAGTGGTACTGGTACGGGGACCCAACCCTAACTGCCTTACACCCCTAGAGTGGTACTGGTATGAGGGCCCAATCCTAACTGCTTTACACCCCTAGAGTGGTACTGGTACTCAACCCTAACTGCCTTACACCCCTAGAGTGGTACTGGTACGGGGGCCCAACCCTAACTGCCTTATAGCCCTAGAGTGGTACTGGTACGGGGGCCCAACCCTAACTGCCTTACACCCCTAGAGTGGTACTGGTACGGGGACTCAACCCTAACTGCCTTACACCCCTAGAGTGGTACTGGTACGGGGACTCAACCCTAACTGCCTTACACCCCTAGAGTGGTACTGGTACGGGGGCCCAACCCTAACTGCCTTACACCCCTAGAGTGGTACTGGTACGGGGTACCAACCCTAACTGCCTTACACCCCTAGAGTGGTACTGGTTTTAAACAATATGTTTTCAATAAATTTTTGATAAAATTTGAAGGGTGTGCCGGCCACGGATTATTTTTTTGCTATATATATATATATATATATATATATATATATATTCACATCATTCACATCATAGAAAGCACCCACAGCAAAGGTGCATACAAAGAATCAAAGCATTTTATTGCTCCATACTCATATCAACATATATAGTACATAGTTACATAGGGTTGAAAAAAGACCAGTGTCCATCAAGTTCAACCCATCCAAGTAAACCCAGCACCCACAACCCACACCTACCAATCTATACACTCACATACATAAACTATATATACAACCACTAGTACTAACTGTAGATATTAGTATCACAATAGCCTTGGATATTCTGATTGTTCAAGAACTCATCCAGGCCCCTCTTATAGGCATTAACAGAGTCTGCCATTACCACATCTCTAGGAAGGGCATTCCCCAACCTCACTGCCCTCACCGTGAGGAACCCCCTACGTTCAAATGGAAGCTCCGTTCCTCTAATCTAAAGGGGTGACCTCTGGTGCGTTGATTGTTTTTATGGGAAAAAAGAACCCCCCCCATCTGCCTATAATCCCCTCTAATGTACTTGTACAGAGTAATCATGTCCCCTCGCAAGCGCCTCTTTTCCAGAGAAAACAACCCCAACCTCGACAGTCTCACCTCATAGTTTAACCCTTCCATCCCCTTAACCAGTTTAGTTGCAGTCTCTGCACTCTCTCCAGCTCATTAATATCCTTCTTAAGGACTGGAGCCCAAAACTGCCCCCCATACTCAGGGTGAGGCCTTACCAGGGACCTATAAAGGGGCAAAATTATGTTCTCATCCCTTGAGTCAATGCCCTTTTTTATACAAGACAGCACTTTATTTGCTTTAGTAGCCACAGAATGACACTGCCTGGAATTAGACAACTTGTTATGTACAAAAACCCCTAGATCCTTCTCCATTAAGGAAACCCCCAACACACTACCATTCAGTAGATAGTTCGTGTTTATATTATTCCTACCAAAGTGCATAACTTTGCACTTATCAACATTGAACCTCATTTCCCAGTTTGCTGCCCAGTTTTCCAATGTTGTCAAATCGCTCTGCAAAGCGGCAGCATCCTGCATGGAACTTATAGTTTTGCACAATTTTGTGTCATCAGCAAAAATAGAAACAGTACTGTCTATGCCCCCCTCCAGGTCATTAATAAACAAGTTAAAAAGCAAAGGACCAAGGACTGACCCCTGCGGTACCCACTAACCACACTGGTCCAATTAGAAAATGTACCATTTACCACCACTCTGTGTAATCTATCCTTCAGCCAGTTCAGCCATGTTTCGATCAATCAGGGTTCATCATCAGGATATATATTATAAGACTCATTTAAAAATACAACCCAATGGTGTGATTGTACATTAACACCATGCACACTGACACTATTCATAAAGGTACTTGCACCCATAAGCATTCCTTACACGTGTGGACAGTGCCAATGCACCCAACCAACCCACTCAGATTAATTACATGCAAGTGTACCGACTGATTCAAGGGAAACCTAGAATTACCACCAACATGGGTATGTGGTAGTTCCAAGGATCCACTAGCAGGGTGTGTACAATATACATTAATGCCATCATCCCAGCATTATGTTTGTTGCTTCTTACACAGGACCGGGATCCATCAGTTTCTTTATAAAACCAACTCACAAGTGTATAGGCCAACTGTATCTGTTTTCTTTCATTCCTTGCATAGGTGCTAGTGGAGTTCGGCTACAATAAAGAGTTCTGCAGTCTGTCCAAACCTAAAAAGAAGTTCCGGGCGGAGGTTTGGGTTGGTGCCGAGTCCTCTGCTGTTGTCCCCTTCGTCATTGTGCCACTCGAACTCGGTCAGCATGATGTAGAAGTGACGGCAGCGGTCTATAAGCAATTTGTTTCAGATGGTGTCCGTAAAAAGCTAAATGTTGTGGTGAGTTAGATCCATGGGCAAACTGTAATGTGTTTGAGGGAAAGTAGTGCCGTATTTGGATAAGGGCTATGTAAACAGATACTCTGGTGCTGCTGTCACTATCAGGTTAAGGCTACTGGCCCACGGAAGAGCTTCGTCAGTCTTTCCACCGGCGGCTCCTATTGCTGCCGATGGAAAGGCATTTTGGCGTGTTTAGACATCCGCAGTATCAGAGATCTATTGGGGCCGGCTAACTCGCTCTGTGGGCCATTAGCCTAAATGTTTCTATGTCTTTATTTTGCATTTTTTTGTTGTTCTGTTTTAGCCCGAAGGAATGCTTCTTTCAAAAACATTAAATTCTGTGACTTTAGAGCCAGAGGTAAAAGGAAAAGGTCAGTATTTGTTTTTTCAAGTGCCTCTATGGGGGTGATGTAAGAAAAGGCACTAAGTTTGGGTGCAGTGACCTATAGCAACCAATCAGCAGGTAGTATTTACCAGTCACCTGTTTAAAGGCAAACCTATTATTCAAAAACAGGGTATATATGTGTGGAGTGGTTTGACATCCAACCAATGATAGCCCCTGAAGAAGTCACGGGTTAGTGTGGCGAAATGCGTAGGGCACTGTACGTGGGACGTAGGGGGGAAGACTGACTGAAATATACACCAACAGATAGGATAGTGGAGGTGGGGTGGTGACGTTTGGGCTGGAGATGGGCGTGTGGGGACAGTGAACGTCGAGTTCCATTTTTGGACAATTAGTGCGGCTCCTGATAGCCGCTAGTAAATCTGGTAACAGCACCACTTTATCCCTCTGCAGCTCCTGACTATGAGTGCGGCTCTTGATAGCCGCTAGTACTTATGTTAATAGTGTCGCTTGTATCACTCGTGCAGCACTTCATAGCTGCCGCTTTTGTGCCTCTGACGGCTCAAGCTAGCCATTTCAACTCAGTCCGTGAGTGGTCCATCTAATTGCGGGTTAGCTAGTGGGGGTGTAGGGACTGAGCTGTGAATCAGTCGATAGGCTCACCTCACTGGTATTTAGTGTTGGACCTATCAGGGTCGGGCTGGGGTGTGCCGGGGCCCGCGCCCATAGCCCCCCCGAGGGCCCCCCACCCGACATCCTTCCCTGAGTGTGAAAATTTAACGTGTTGGGGCAGGAGCGGTCGGGCAGGGGGAGTGCCGCGAGGGTCAGGTCTGCCGGGGCCCACCGGGATTTTTCCCGGTGTCCCAGCGGCCCAGTCCGACCCTGGGACCTATGGTGATTGACAGACAGTTGAACCTTTGTTTGGGGACTGCACCCCTTTGTATATATTGCATATAGTGCGTATTTATAGATGAATTAGGCTCCCCCTACGTTACCCCTATCTTTCCGGCTTTGGCTGCAATTGGGACATTAAAGCAGTGACTAATAAATTGTGGAAATAAATAAGAAAAGTGTCAACCAGAACTAATTTATTGATTTTAGTCTAACCTATGTCTAATGTATTGGGTTAAATATTATTTTTACATTTATGAACTGTATTAATAAAAGTTGAGTTTTAGGCAAAGCACCAAATCTTTTCCTGCATTTATAAACCTATTATTGGTTGCTATGGGTTACTGCCCCTGGGCAAACGTAGTCATTTTTAAAATTTATGCAGCGCAGAATTATTCACACAGTGAACATATTTACCCTGCCCGTGGTTATTTTTATAAAGCTGGGCAAGATTGGTGCATTTCATTTGCAAATTTCTATTGCTTTATAAACATGGCATATTCACAAATTGCAAATATTTTTGCCCCCGCACTCTGCGTCCAAGTTGCGCCGTAACTTTAGCGGCAGAAAAGTACTATGGAAAACTGATTTTGCAAATTGTGAATTTATATTCGCAAAGAGAGAATCGGTGCTATATTCGTGCATATTAAACACAGATGGCATGCTCACGCAAAGCGCAATCTCATCTGCAAATTATTGTGCACAATTCGCATTGCGATTTGCAAAAAAAAAGGAAAGATGGGCAGAGCAGA
The DNA here is from genome assembly GCF_000004195.4 of Xenopus tropicalis. NCBI lineage: Eukaryota > Metazoa > Chordata > Amphibia > Anura > Pipidae > Xenopus > Xenopus tropicalis. Next base: position 141,507,864 of record NC_030679.2, on the reverse strand, counting down.
GCAAAATGTAAGCATTTAGGGGAAAACATGCACAAACCATCTGCAAAAACAAAATATACACTGTGCAAACTTTATAAATGACCCCCCCAGTGGCTTTTATTACATATGTGGGTAAGTCTCGTGGTTCTTTAGGAAAGTTGTATTATATTATAATGTCCAACATCATAATTCCATATTTTATGACATATATTAATTTTCCCATAGGTGGGGTACAAGAAGTAGAGATTAAAGCACTGACTGCACTGAATATTGTTCCCAAGTCAGATATTGACATCAAAGTCATATTACAAGGTGATGTATCAGTTTCAGCCTCTCATCCTTTTATTGGTCTCTTAACTATATCTTGTTATTCTTAATTAATTCTGTTTTTATGCTCAGGAACTCCAATCAGTCAGCTGGTGGAGAGTGCCATTGATGGGAGCAATCTACATCATTTGATTCAGATACCAGACGGGTGCGGGGAGCAGAACATGATGAGAATGACTACTAATGTCATTACTACACGGTACCTTGATGCAACCGCACAGTGGCAGCGAGTAGGAGTGGACCGCAGAGCAACAGCCATCGGCAACATTAAAGATGGTGAGTAGACAAAGTGCAAGAGATAACAATGGCTATGTAGAGTACATCATGTACTTCTCAGGCCAAGAAAAGGTAATTGCTTTGGAATGGATGGCAAATGAACAGGAGCTTTGGAGGTTAATTTACCCAGCCTTTTCAGTGACCTCATTTCTAAGTTTGGCCTTAATTATCACTAATATTCAGATGATCACCAGATATACATAGACATCCCCTCACTAACCACCGATATTCGGGGCTAGATCCCTAACTGGATGAACCAACAGCACCTCAACCTATATAGAACATAGCTCAGTCTTTCCACCCAAACTCGACCCCTTCCTTTACTATTACTACAGATGGAATGACCATTAACCTTGTTGATTTGGTTCGTTGTCTGGGGCCCATCTTTAACCAATACCTCTCCTTCTCTAATCATTTACTGTAAATGCCACTGCCAAACCGGACACTTTTCTCTCTGTGATATTGGATATTGCAGATACGTCCCTTTCTTTCACATGTAACTGTTAAAACACTAATCCATGCCCTTATCCTATCCAGCTTAAACTACTGCAACCTTTTACTAACCAGTCTCCAAGACACCCAGCTCTCTCCCCTGCAATCAATTTTAAACTCTGCTGCTAGAATTCTCCTGCTGTCTCCTAAGTGGGAACCTGTGCCTCAAGTAGTAAAATCTCATCATCATGGCTGCCTGTTAGAATATAAAACACTGTTATGAGTAGAAGGTATCTCAGGGCCAAATGCTCTGTGATGCTCTGTCAATCATTGCAGAAGCACTAACTTGGCTGGGGACAAAGCATTTATGTATTGTAGTTAAGTGACCTGCTTACCAGCCACCTAAGGGATTTGAGTTTAAATTGTATTACCGGCCCCTCCTCAGAAGATTTATTTTGCAGGGGGGCCCAGCGCAACCACGTTATTCCACTGACTGACTGACTAAGCATTCCTGTCTTCATAGGTTATCAGAAAGAACTGGCTTACAGGAAACCTGACGGCTCCTTTGCAGCATTTCAAGACAGGCCATCCAGCACGTGGTAAGGCTCAGATAGGGGGGGTATACTGGGAAGTATGAAGTAGCACGGGATGAAACTTATTAACACTAGTGCACAAAAGACATGTAAATAATGTAATTAGTGAACAGCTTCTTTGAAATCTCTAATTACCTGCCACTCTGGTTGTTCAAAGATTAATAGTAAGGCTGCAGCAACCCCTTAATCACTTAGGATTCCTTCTCCTCCTCTAACCCACTCAGCCCCCTCCCTCAGGATTTACTTTGGCTGTTGGTTACTGAGCATGCTCAGTTCGTCTCAACTCAGGTTACCAAACACGCCTTCCAGTCTAGCAGCCAGTGAAGAGATAGCATTGCTGGTTCCCAGTTGTCTGCCCTTATTTTTTTTACCTAACCTGTCCTGAACTCAGCTTAATCATTACAGCGCTCAATTCAAGCAGGACTTTTTATCAAAGTATGTTCTGCCCATGTAAGCCTGCATTCTTGATTGCATGAACCCTTCTTGATTACGATACCCTGGCCTGCACATAGGCCCCAGGGTATCATACTGTGATTTTTTTGGCTGGCTACACAATTTCCCTGGTAGAATAATGTTGCAACCTGGCCTCGTAACCTCGCCCCACCCCCAAGCTGGTTGGTTATACAACCAAAACATATGGTTTTCTGAAGAAAAAAAACTCCATTCCCCAGAACTTTTCTGGAGATTACAAGGGCATATTTGTTATGGTGCCAATGTCCCTTTAATGACATCAAAATGGAGGTGAGCTAAAGGCATGATGGGAGATGGGGAGCACAATCACAGCCTTGTCAAGTATTTCATATATTAGCAATCACGTTTTTATAGGTAGATAAAAAATTAAAAAGTAGTGCCATTTGGCCACAGCCAAGTCTGCCAATTCCTTATCCACCTTCACTTCTCTGAAACAGAAAACTACGCAGGCCAATTAAGTTCATCCAAAATGTGGCCCCATCTAGGGTTGATTACACTGGAGAAGAGGAATAAAAGGGGGCCATACAAGAAACTCTCAAATGCTTATTCATTAGTAGACCCTTCCAGCAGACACAAGGGCATACATTCAGAAAAGAAGTAAGAAGGTTCCATCTTACAGTGAGAGCTATTAAGTTGGAATTGTCTTCCTGAGGCTAGTGACAACCAATGTGTGTCCTCTCTTTCATTGCTCTTTATTTCCCCTTCAGGCTCACAGCGTACGTTGCTAAAGTGTTTGCCATGTCCTACGAATATACACAGATTGATGATAATGTTCTCTGTGATGCAATCAAGTGGCTTCTGCTGGAGAGACAAATGCCAGATGGAATGTTTATAGAGCGTGGACCTGTCATTCATATGGAAATGGTGGTATGTACTGGTAGATACCCATACAGATACATTACAGGAATGGAAATGGAGGTACGTACCGGTAGATACCCATACAGATACATTACAGGAATAGAAATGGGGATACGTACCGGTAGATACCCATACAGATACATTACAGGAATAGAAATGGGGGTACGTACCGGTAGATACCCATACAGATACATTACAGGAATGGAAATGGAGGTACGTACCGGTAGATACCCATACAGATACATTACAGGAATAGAAATGGGGGTACGTACCGGTAGATACCCATACAGATACATTACAGGAATGGAAATGGAGGTACGTACCGGTAGATACCCATACAGATACATTACAGGAATGGAAATGGGGGTACGTACCGGTAGATACCCATACAGATACATTACAGGAATGAAAATGGGGGTACGTACCGGTAGATACCCATACAGATACATTACAGGAATGGAAATGGAGGTACGTACCGGTAGATACCCATACAGATACATTACAGGAATGGAAATGGGGGTACGTACCGGTAGATACCCATACAGATACATTACAGGAATGAAAATGGGGGTACGTACCGGTAGATACCCATACAGATACATTACAGGAATGGAAATGGGGGTACGTACCGGTAGATACCCATACAGATACATTACAGGAATGGAAATGGGGGTACGTACCGGTAGATACCCATACAGATACATTACAGGAATGGAAATGGGGGTACGTACCGGTAGATACCCATACAGATACATTACAGGAATGGAAATGGGGGTACGTACCGGTAGATACCCATACAGATACATTACAAGAATGGAAATGGGGGTACGTACTGGTAGATACCCATACAGATACATTACAGGAATGAAAATGGGGGTACGTACCGGTAGATACCCATACAGATACATTACAGGAATGAAAATGGGGGTACGTACTGGTAGATACCCATACAGATACATTACAGGAATGGAAATGGGGGTATATACTGGTAGATACCCATACAGATACATTACAGGAATGGAAATGGGGGTACGTACCGGTAGATACCCATACAGATACATTACAAGAATGGAAATGGGGGTACGTACTGGTAGATACCCATACAGATACATTACAGGAATGGAAATGGGGGTACGTACCGGTAGATACCCATACAGATACATTACAGGAATGGAAATGGGGGTACGTACTGGTAGATACCCATACAGATACATTACAGGAATGGAAATGGGGTTATGTACTGGTAGATACCCATACAGATACATTACAGGAATGGAAATGGGGTTATGTACTGGTAGATACCCATACAGATACATTACAGGAATGGAAATGGGGGTATGTACCGGTAGATACCCATACGGATACATTACAGGAATGGAAATGGGGGCACGTACCGGTAGATACCCATACAGATACATTACAGGAATGGAAATGGGGGTACGTACTGGTAGATACCCATACAGATACATTACAGGAATGGAAATGGAGGTACGTACCGGTAGATACCCATACAGATACATTACAGGAATGGAAATGGGGGTACGTACCGGTAGATACCCATACAGATACATTACAGGAATGAAAATGGGGGTACGTACCGGTAGATACCCATACAGATACATTACAGGAATGGAAATGGGGGTACGTACCGGTAGATACCCATACAGATACATTACAGGAATGAAAATGGGGGTACGTACCGGTAGATACCCATACAGATACATTACAGGAATGAAAATGGGGGTACGTACTGGTAGATACCCATACAGATACATTACAGGAATGGAAATGGGGGTACGTACCGGTAGATACCCATACAGATACATTACAGGAATGGAAATGGGGGTACGTACCGGTAGATACCCATACAGATACATTACAGGAATAAAAATGGGGGTACGTACCGGTAGATACCCATACAGATACATTACAGGAATAGAAATGGGGGTACGTACCGGTAGATACCCATACAGATACATTACAGGAATGGAAATGGAGGTACGTACCGGTAGATACCCATACAGATACATTACAGGAATGGAAATGGGGGTACGTACCGGTAGATACCCATACAGATACATTACAGGAATGAAAATGGGGGTACGTACCGGTAGATACCCATACAGATACATTACAAGAATGGAAATGGGGGTACGTACTGGTAGATACCCATACAGATACATTACAGGAATGGAAATGGGGGTACGTACTGGTAGATACCCATACAGATACATTACAGGAATGGAAATGGGGTTATGTACTGGTAGATACCCATACAGATACATTACAGGAATGGAAATGGGGGTACGTACTGGTAGATAACCATACAGATACATTACAGGAATGGAAATGGGGGTACGTACTGGTAGATACCCATACGGATACATTACAGGAATGGAAATGGGGGTATGTACTGGTAGATACCCATACGGATACATTACAGGAATGGAAATGGGGGTATGTACTGGTAGATACCCATACGGATACCCCTCCTGGAAGATGTTGGACCTAAAATGGTGGGGATAATAAAACAGAACTTAAGACAAACAAAACCAAACCGGTGGGTTCACTGCAGGTAATGATACAGCAGTTCCCAGCAATTTCTCCTTTTCTATGTTTCTTATTTTAAAAACTAAGATCCTTTGTGTATCAATATTAGAACAATGTTTTGCCTCTTCCACAGGGGGGAAATAAAGAAGGAGCAGCAGAGCCAGACGCAGCCCTCACAGCCTTTGTGCTCATCGCTATGTTAGAGAGTCGGGAGATTTGTACCCAACAACTCAGTGTGAGTAACTGGAACAGTGTTGAGAAAGCCTCACAGAGCTTCTCAGTGACTTATGGTATCCTTATAATTTACAGTAGGGGGTACATTATCCCTTATAATACATGAGTGATACTCAGAGTTCCCTGTATAACTCAGCCTGCAGCCTTGTGCCTTTATATGGGGGGCACAGAACCCCTCAGTGACTGCTAATATCCTTATCATTTACAGTAGGGGGTACATTATCCCTTATAATACATGAGTGATACTCAGAGTTCCCTGTATAACTCAGCCTGCAGCCTTGTGCCTTTATATGGGCACAGAACCCCTCAGTGACTGCTAATATCCTTATCATTTACAGTAGGGGGTACATTATCCCTTATAATACATGAGTGATACTCAGAGTTCCCTGTATAACTCAGCCTGCAGCCTTGTGCCTTTATATGGGCACAGAACCCCTCAGTGACTGCTAATATCCTTATCATTTACAGTTATTCATTGAATCATAAGATTTGGTGTGTAGGGTTGTGAACTGATGAGGTAGGGTTATGGATGGCAAGAGGCACAACACAGTATTATAGACAGTAGTATGTCTGTGATGATTTTGATGAAGTCACATAGTTACAAAGGGTTTAAAAAAGACCAGAGTCCATCAAGATCAACCCTTCCAAGTAAACTCAGCACCCACAAACCCACACTGACCTATCTATCCACTCCCATACAGACCCACACTGACCTATCTATCCACTCACATACAGACCCACGCTGACCTATCTATCCACTCACATACAGACCCACACTGACCTATCTATCCACTCACATACAGACCCACACTGACCTATCTATCCACTCACATACAGACCCACACTGACCTATCTATCCACTCACATACAGACCCACACTGACCTATCTATCCACTCACATACAGACCCACACTGACCTATCCACTCACATACAGACCCACACTGACCTATCTATCCACTCACATACAGACCCACACTGACCTATCTATCCACTCACATACAGACCCACACTGACCTATCTATCCACTCACATACAGACCCACACTGACCTATCCACTCCCATACAGACCCATACTGACCTATCCACTCACATACAGACCCACACTGACCTATCTATCCACTCACATACAGACCCACACTGACCTATCTATGCACTCACATACAGACCCACACTGACCTATCCACTCACATACAGACCCACACTGACCTATCTATCCACTCACATACAGACCCATACTGACCTATCTATGCACTCACATACAGACCCACACTGACCTATCTATCCACTCACATACAGACCCACACTGGCCTATCTATCCACTCACATACAGACCCACACTGACCTATCCACTCACATACAGACCCATACTGACCTATCCACTCACATACAGACCCACACTGACCTATCTATCCACTCACATACAGACCCATACTGACCTATCTATCCACTCACATACAGACCTACACTCACCTATCTATCCACTCACATACAGACCCATACTGACCTATCCACTCACATACAGACCCACACTGACCTATCTATCCACTTACATACAGACCCACACTGACCTATCTATCCACTCACATACAGACCCACACTGACCTATCCACTCACATACAGACCCACACTGACCTATCTATCCACTCACATACAGACCCATACTGACCTATCCACTCACATACAGACCCACACTGACCTATCTATCCACTCACATACAGACCCATACTGACCTATCTATCCACTCACATACAGACCTACACTCACCTATCTATCCACTCACATACAGACCCATACTGACCTATCCACTCACATACAGACCCACACTGACCTATCTATCCACTTACATACAGACCCACACTGACCTATCTATCCACTCACATACAGACCCACACTGACCTATCCACTCACATACAGACCCACACTGACCTATCTATCCACTCACATACAGACCCATACTGACCTATCTATCCACTCACATACAGACCCACACTGACCTATCTATCCACTCACATACAGACCCACACTGACCTATCTATCCACTCACATACAGACCCACACTGACCTATCTATCCACTCACATACAGACCCATACTGACCTATCTATCCACTCACATACAGACCCATACTGACCTATCTATCCACTCACATACAGAGCCACACTGACCTATCTATCCACTCACATACAGACCCACACTGACCTATCTATCCACTCACATACAGACCCATACTGACCTATCTACCCACTCACATACAGACCCACACTGACCTATCTATCCACTCACATACAGACCCACACTGACCTATCTATGCACTCACATACAGACCCACACTGACCTATCTATCCACTCACATACAGACCCACACTGACCTATCCACTCACATACAGACCCACACTGACCTATCTATCCACTCACATACAGACCCACACTGACCTATCTATCCACTCACATACAGACCCACACTGACCTATCTATCCACTCACATACAGACCCATACTGACCTATCTATACACTCACATACAGACCCACACTGACCTATCTATCCACTCACATACAGACCCATACTGACCTATCTATCCACTCACATACAGACCCACACTGGCCTATCCACTCACATACAGACCCACACTGACCTATCTATCCACTCACATACAGACCCATACTGACCTATCTATCCACTCTCATACAGACCCACACTGACCTATCCACTCACATACAGACCCACACTGACCTATCCACTCACATACAGACCCATACTGACCTATCTATCCACTCACATACAGACCCACACTGACCTATCTATCCACTCACATACAGACCCATACTGACCTATCTATCCACTCACATACAGACCCACACTGACCTATCTATCCACTCACATACAGACCCACACTGACCTATCTATCCACTCACATACAGACCCATAGTGACCTATCTATCCACTCACATACAGACCCACACTGACCTATCTATCCACTTACATACAGACCCACACTGACCTATCTATGCACTCACATACAGACCCATAGTGACCTATCTATCCACTCACATACAGACCCACACTGACCTATCTATACACTCACATACAGACCCATAGTGACCTATCTATCCACTCACATACAGACCCACACTGACCTATCTATACACTCACATACAGACCCACACTGACCTATCTATCCACTCACATACAGACCCACACTGACCTATCTATACACTCACATACAGACCCACACTGACCTATCTATACACTCATAATTATATACCAACATCAATATGAACTGTAGCTATTAGTACCACAATAGCCTTGGATACTCTGCTTGTTCAAGAACTCATCCAGGCCCCTCTTATAGACACTAACAGAATCTGCCATTACAACATCTATAGGAAGGGCATTCCCCAACCTCACTGCCCTCACCGTGAAAAACCATCTACGCTGCTTCAAATAGAAGCTCCGTTCCTCTAATCTAAAGGGGGGGCTCTGGTGCGCTGGGAAAAAAGAACATCCCCTATCTGCCTATAATCCCCTCTAATGTACTTGTACAGAGTAATCATGTCCCCTCGCAAGCGCATTCCTTCCAGAGAAAACAACCCCAACCCTGACAGTCTCACCTCATAGTTTAAATTAGGCAACTTGTTATCTACAAAAATCCCCAGATCCTTCTCAATTAAGGATACCCCCCAACACACTACCATTTAGTGAATAACTTGCGTTTATATTATTTCTACCAAAATGCATAACTTTGCACTTATCAACATTGAACCTCATTTTCCAGTTTGCTGCCCAGTTATCTAATTTTGTCAAATCGCTCTGCAAAGCGGCACATCCTGCATGGAACTTATAGTTTTGCACAATTTTGTGTCATCAGCAAAAATAGAAACAGTACTGTCTATGCCCACCTCCAGGTCATTAATAAACAAGTTAAAAAGCAAAGGACCAAGGACTGACCCCTGCGGTACCCACTAACCACACTGGTCCAATTAGAAAATGTTCCATTTACCCCCACTCTGTGTAATCTATCCTTCAGCCAGTTCTCTATCCAATTACAAATATTATGTTCTAGGCCAATATTCCTTAATTTGATCATTAACCTTCTGTGAGGTACTGTATCAAACGCTTTAGCAAAGTCCAAGTAGATCCCATCCACTGCCATTCCAGCATCAAGGTTCCCACTCACCTCCTCATAAAAGGCAACTAAATTAGTCTGGCAAGATCTGTTACGCATAAAACCATGCTGGCACAAACTAATAGTATTGTGAACTGCAATGTATTCAACTATCCTATCCCTTATATCCAAATCAGTTATTGTTAGGACTAGGGGCAGACTTTAGGATTTTCACATAAAACATAACCAGGTGGTTAGCTATGCTCCCTTGGATAAAGATTCTGGGTTTGAGTATAACCAGGGCATTAACTGGTTGTGTTTTTGTGGGTTTCCAAAAACATACAATGGGTTACTTGGCTAATGATCAAATGGTTGTGTGGTAGGGACCTTAGATTATAAACTCCACTGAGTCCGAATTACAGATTCATGTTAGCTCCTAAACTCAATAATGTGCAATGCACAGCATCACTTGACTTCTGACTCTGTTCTTGACCCTAGAGCCTGGGAGATGCTATTAATAGGGCCACCAACTTCCTGAGGGGTAAATATTCTCAACTGCGCAAATCGTATTCCGTCGCAATCACCTCCTACGCGCTGGCATTGGCCGGGAAGCTCCAGAACACAAACACACTACTGAATGCAGCCACAGGTAATAGCTCATATATCTCTGCAGGCCATCCTCTACATTCACATCAACATGGACCTTTAGAATGAATTGTTTCCTCTAAAATTAAAGGAATATCTCATGTAATAAGTGAAACATAAATAACAGCCCAGAGTTCCTGAACTGTCTGTTCCTCAACTGTCTAATCTAAAGCTGGGTTGCCAGTTCATCCCAACTCTGTACTCAAAATATAACATCACCATAAAACGGTTTATTGATGAATATATGAAATAATATCACCCATATGTATTTTAATTAAGCCTTCCTGGTAAGGGGAGAGTTTACTATACAATATCCAGGGCCGTTCCTATAGTGACATTACTGGCCTTTGTGGTGTTATTGGAGGGCTCACTGGCCATTTTTTAGTAATCCTACTGGCATGTTGCTGGGGTTAAAGTTATACTGGCACATCTAGATTTTATTTTGGTAAAATGAGTGTGGTATTTAGGGGTTTGGCCTAAAAGTGGGCATAGTCAAACATTTTGCCACACTGCGCACAGCAGGGCACCGGGGCCCCCCAACTGGATCTTTGCCCAGGGCCCACAAAGCCTTAAAACAGCCCTGTAAATATATCATTTTTTTAGGACAACCTAAGCTTTCAAAATATGGTAGAATTTTTGTGTAATTCCAATTCTGTAACCTTCTAAATGTCTAAAATGAAAAAAAAAAAAATTCCATAATATAAACACACATACTAGAAATAAAAATTATTTTATGCACAAATATACAACTGATTTGGAAAGTCCCATGTCTCCTGAACGTGCCAATACCAAATATATATAGTTTTATGGAGATTTCTCACTTGTATAGGTCACAAACTCCCAGCAGTACCCTACCAAATTCCCAAAGCACTGCTCCAGAAAGCTGCATACTTTAGATATCAAGGCCAAAAATTTATACCAGAGAATTGTACATTTTTGGAAAGAACAGATTCGGGGGAATCCAGAATAGGCACAACTGTCTGTCTACTCCAAACTATCAAGTCGCAATGCTTTCCTAAAGTTATTTGTGAATTTTTTAAAAAATTGCTTCAAAGCTTCCAGTCTATAGTATCTTATCTCCTACAGGTCATAAAGTAACCAAATAAAACACCCTAAATATGAACGCCAGGGGTCCCCTGAACAGTTTGATGCCCAATATGTATAGGTTTCCCTAAGTATGCGGCATGTAGGGGCCCCAATGGGAACATACCCCCATATGTACTGTCATTTCTGTCATTTCAGCTCCTGCAAAATCATCACATTTACATCATTATATGTGGGATAAAGCTAGTAAAAAGTATGCTCACCCCAGAAAGTCATATATTTTTGGAAAGTACACATTCCCCCGAATCTAAAATGGGTACCCGTGTCTTTCTACTCCAAAGTACCAAGCCGCAAAGCTTTTCTAAATTTGGCGATTTTTATGACATTTCCAAAAATCCCATCAAAGCTTCCACTTTGCAGCATCTTATCTCCCACATAGTGTTAGGTACCAAGATAAAACACCCTAAATATAAATGCCAGGGGTCCACTGAACAGTTTGATACCCAATATGTATAGGTTTAGCTAAGTGTGTGGCATGTAGGGGCCTTTAGTGAACAAGAAATGGAAATCATTATGGCTCAATGTGTGGAAGAATCCAAGCTAACTGAAAACTATAATACATAGTGATTTAAAAGGGGAATCAGTATTTTCACCAGGTAATGCTATTTTAGTATACAAAAAATAGTAGAACAAGAACTATTAAAGATTTTTGAAAAAGATTTACCCATAGAGCCTTAGTAAACCTTAAAAAGAATAATGATATTTGTATTAAAAGGGCAGATAAAGGAGGCAAAGTTGTTGTATTAAATAAAAATTAATATAAAAAAATGGTAATGGATATTTTAAGTGATCAAAAAACATATGAATATATGAAAGATAACCCACTTAGTAAATACAAGAGGGAATTGCAACAGCTGCTATTAGAAGCAAAAAGTCAAGATATCTTGAATAAATCTGAATTTGAATACATATGGAGGGAAAACCCAATTATGGCACATATTTATGCCTTACCTAAATTACACAAGCATGTTACCTGTCCCCCCGGAAGACCAATAGTCTCGAGCATAGGCAGTCTCACAGAAGGTCTTAGTGCATACGTCGATTACTGTCTTAGTGGTATTGTAAAGTCTACACCTGCATATATATGAGATAGTCAGGATGCTTCATTAAAAATTTCCACTATTAATTGGCAAAATAGCTATATTTGGGTTACATTGGATGTGCAAGCACTATATTCCCGCATAAGGCATGCTGATGGGCTAAAGGCAGTCAACATGTATTTGTGTAGATATTTAAAATCAGATTTTTGTTGTATGCTGTAGAGTTTATTCTTTCCCATAATATAATGACCTTTGATGGTAGCTATTATAGACAACTGATAGGAACCGCAATAGGGGCAAAATTTGCACCCTCATATGCTGGTCTCTTTATGGCAATGTGGGAGGAAGAATATATTTATGGACCAGATAACCCATACCATGACAATATTGTTAAATGGTATCGCTATATAGATGATGTCATTATGTTGTGGGATGGGGATGAAGTTGAGCTACCTGGCTTTCTGCATTATGTTAACAGCAATACATATGATATTACTTTTACTCTTGCACTGATTGTGCAAATCAGTGAAACAACAAAATAAGTCACATGACAGTGTAATTAGTGGTCAGAATATCTGATCCAATAGTCATGCTGTCAAAATAAACCGTTTTTATGGGAAAGAAACTAAAAACAAAGTGGTAAAATCAAAAAAGTGTTTGTGTATACATGTGTGTACATATGTAAAAGTTGTGTGACAGCGTGTATATGAGTGTATATTAGTGTGCAAAATGAAAAAAGAACAGAAAAAAATAAAAACTGCTAAATTGTGTGCTGTAAGTGTGTGTAAATGTATGTAAGTGTGTGTGTAAGTGTGTAAGTGCAGAAAAAAACACCTTACCTGTCCTGAAGCACCGATCACTTGGCTCTCTCCTCCAGGCTGCAGGATCTCAGTGGGCGGCGGCGTTGGGGGGAAGCAGGATGCCAATGACGTCTGAGACATGTCGTTGGCAGTTAAAGCCTTTTTTCTGCCACGATGTATCTCATACGTTGTTGTCAGAAAAAAGGTTAAAGCAACACTTAATTGTCCACATTCTCGATGGTTTATGAGTATATTAATTCAAATCTGCTCTTCAAAGCTACATAAAAACATGGCAGTTTCACAAATACATAAGGTGGGCCCATTCTCAGTAATTTGACTGATTTGGCAACTTATCGGCTCATGCATGGGGTCTTCAGATAGGCTTCCCGAATGGTATCTGCCCGAAGATCAACCAGATGTCGATTTGGCCAGTTTAAAACTCCTATCTGGGTGAGGTGCGCATCGGCTCATTGATGTGGTCCTCACCCCAATGGCCTACATCCCTTTAATCTGAGATCGCCCACCTTATGGTGGATGTAATGGGGGGGGGAAAGATCCACTTATTTGGTGAGGTCAGCCAAATGAGCAGATGTTTCACTGTATGGCCAGCTTAAGTGGTTGCATCACAGCTAATCTACCAAAACTGGGCCAAATGATCACCCAGTTAGTATTTTTTATGTTTAACCTTATTTAACAACCACTGACATAAGATCATAACATTCCTGAGGGCAGAAAAGTAAGTGGGCAGAGTAGAGCTGTATCCTTCATCATTATGTGATTTCCAGAGCTGTTCCCTTGGATATCTCCTGGGTGCCTTCGCTGGAAATGAGTAGCTGGTTAGATGTAGTTTTCCTTGTTTTAAACATTGACAGCCGCCAATTTTATAAAATTTTTTGCACATGTTTGTTTTTGTTCAGACAAGAGCCACTGGAAAGAGCCAGATTCATTGTTTATCACCCTGGAGGCCACATCATATGCTCTTCTGACCCTCCTTAAAATGAAGCAGCACGATCCAACCGGTGCCATAGTGCGTTGGCTAAACGAGCAGAGATATTATGGAACGTCTTTCGACTCCACACAAGTAAGTGATGCCTTCCAGTTCATTGTGCAGTTACCCGCTGTCTGCGTTACCCCATTATGAGGTTATGCAGTGATGGCAATGAGGCACCCTACTGAATGATCATCATGCCTCTGCTCTATTCCTGAAAAAAGAAAGAATAGAAAATATAATTTATACCATATATCACCAAAACCGTGGCCCTCAACCTGCTGTATCTGCCCCAGTGGGAGGCCAGTCCCATAGTTTTAGGAACATCTGTATAAGTCTAATAATCTGTTGCTCATTAGGATGACTCATATTTTGTATTATTTTGTTCTAGGCTACGATTATATTGTACCAAGCTCTGGCTCAGTATCAGACAGATGTCCCCAATGTTAGTGACTTGAGCATGGACGTCTCTGTCTACCTCCCTGAGAAAAAATATGCCATTGATATCCGCATCGATAATGAGAATGCTTTGATGCCGCGTTCTGAAGAGGTCTGTATGGAAGCCATTGCACGAGAGCTGCAGCAAATACAATCATAGTAGAAATAAAATAATGGCTAATACATAAATTGAAGGGGTTGGACAAAGACCACAGGTTGGACTATCCAGGCATAAATACAATATGTTAATAGGCAGCTACAACTTTTACTAAGCCCCGAGATTTAGCTGCAAATAGCAGCCCTGTTGGACATCAACCCAGAGATGTCTCTCTCAGCCCCACCTACCGACTTAATCAGCTACTTGGGCCGCTGTTTGTATATTCAAGTGGCAAGTTTGTATGTATTTTACTCACCTTCTCTCTCACACACACGTGTATTTATATATTTTGCAGACCACTAAAAATCAAGACTTTGTAGTTAAAGCTAAAGGCAAAGGACAAGCTCTTCTAACAGTGAGTACAACCTCAACCATATATTGTGCTTGATCAAGTCAGCTGATAGCCATGATCATCGTTACTCTAGAGTAATTGATAATCATGGCTGTTAAGCGTAAATCAGGAACCCTAACCAAGTGTTTGCCACTAATGCCTTGCCACCCAACCAAAACTCAGCTGCACTAATGTAACATGGAAAAGTCCATTATCCTACAGTGAATCGCTAGGGGTCATTTACTTATCTCACTGCCAATGCCATTGCCATTATTTCCCACAATTCACCATTTTCCCACGATTCCAGCATAATTGCAGTTGGCAGAGGTGATATCAGTCATTGCTATTCATTTCTTGTTCCCTCTCCCCTGGAGAGCACCCCCTAATGAGCTTCAGTATCAGCTGGCATCCCATACTCTGCTTTTCCTATATTATACAACTCTATAGTTTTATTTAAAAGCTATAGAGAAAATTACACCCAAGCCTCAACAGCCTTGGCCTTATATATCTCTTTAGCCGTTACACTGCAACATATATTATTTTGATATTTATGATGTCATCATTCCTAATAACATTCATTGTGATGCCATTTCCTGCGCAGGTAGTGTCTGTGTATCACGCTCTTACAACGGAGAAGCAAATGGAATGTAAAAACTTTGATCTCTCTGTGACAGTGAATGAAGAGAAATATCGTGAGTCATTCGAGGCGTATTTAATTTTTTGTTATTTTATGAAGTTCCTAACAAGGCAGAACATTGAGGTCCCTTTGGAAAGTTTCACATCCTTTATCTCAGAGATGATTTGGTTTGGTACCTGCCCAATACATTCAAAGTGGACAGGTGGAACATTCCTGATTCTCTGACATGAGGGAGGGGTCAATGAGTACCCTGCAGTGGTATAACTATAGAGGTAGGGGAGATCTGGGGGATGGGGGGCTTCTCTATAGCCGCTCTCTAACAGAAAAGGTGCAAGCCTGCTGCCTGTAAGGGCAGACACACTTGTGCACTCAAGAGGGCGTGGGGGCAGCGAGTTGCAGGGGGGGGTCAGTAGCAGAGCAATGGCCTGGCACCAAGTTGTTACACTGCTGTTAGACTGCAAGGGTTCTCTGGTAAAGTGCAGAGTCTAATCTGGAATTGGTCCTCCCACTCCCCCCAGAGTAAAAATGTCTTTTTTATGGGGTTTATTTGTAACCTGGTTGATCCACCTCCTGGAATGATTTCACTTCTAGTCCACAGGGATATATCTTCTATGAAGTAGATCTTCTGAGTGGGCTTCTTTCTTCTCAGGCTGTTCCTGCTCCAATACATTTCTTATGTGTGTGTGTGGCCAGCAAGATGGTGGCAGGGGAGCCCAAGGAGGGACAGTTATGCCCCTGGATCTCCCCATCAGGATTACTAGCAGCCATGATCAATATGTCACATTGCGCTAATTAGCTGACAGTATTGTGGGGTTTGTTTCCTTTTGTTAATCCTTTCTGACCCTTGTTATTTTATTTCTATTAAACCAGTGAAGCTCCCTGACGGTGTTGTGGCTGCAGTGTCTATTGAAGTCTGTGCAAGGTTTGTCCAAGAGCATTTGTCCAATTCTCATTGACACTAAACATCCCACAATATCTGAGCTTTTATGTCACATTGTTGCTGTCACCTGATTCGTCCCCTTAACGCAACAGTCGAGCGTAACTTTGGGCGCCTTTTATCATAACTGACCCAGAGCGAAACCCTTAAGAAGAAATATAATAACCAAACTGATGGCAAACAACCAAAATTCCCCTCTCCAGTTTTGTCCAAGATTTTACTCTACATGCTATTGTCTAAATGGTATTTTGTTCTGTTCAGTGCAAATGTTTAGAAATTAGCTCCTCACTGATTATTGTTTTGTGACTTTGGATTTTCTGTTAATAAATAAACATTTATATATATTTACAACTTATTCTGCTTCTTGCCAGATATCTCAAATATTCTGATGCCACCATGTCCATCGTGGATATCTCAATGATGACTGGTTTCTCTCCCGATACTAATTCCCTTAATAATGTAAGTACCAGTTACACGGGGCATCACAATATAAGTAGTAAGGAACTGAGAAAAGTCTTGAGCTAAGAAGCGTATGATCTGGGTTATTAAGAAAATAGATATTTATAATGATATTTTGCTGGTTAGGAGCTTAGGAGCCATTACTGTCTCCCCTGCCTGCCCATGACCCATGGCAATACTGACTTACTGTTACCCACAGCTAATGAAAGGAGTGGACAAATACATCTCCAAGTATGAAATCAACAAAGGAGCAAATGAGAGGGGAACCCTTATTCTCTATTTAGATAAGGTAAGTTCTGAGTGGTAAGTGCTCTAGGGGACTCTTTACTCCATTTTCTTTTATCCACAAATCCTCTCTAACACATACTTTATCTCTAGTAATACTTGATATATCAACCTGGTCTTCTCCTTTTCCCCTTTGCCCAATCTGCCCTTCCATCGCACCAGGACTCCCTCTTCCTTCAAATATTATATTACAACCCATTATTGTTCAAGTTTTTTGTTCATTCGGTGTTTTCCTGGATATCCTGCCATAGGCCAGAGGGGCTGCGGTAAACTGCCATAGTTTGATACTTCTTATGGGGTCTGTAGTGTGTTGCTTGGACCCTTGTGTTCCAGAAATGCAATACAGGTATGGGACCTTTATGCTCGGGATCTGGGTTTCTCCAGATAAGGGGTCTTTCCGTAATTTGGATCTACATACTTTGTTTATTAAAAAAAGTTAAACATTAAACCCAATAGAATGTGTTGCCTACAATAAGGATTATTTATATCTTAGTTGGGATCAAGTACAGGTACTGTTTTATTATTACAGAGAAAAGGGAATCATTTAACCATTAAATAAACCCAATAGGGCTGTTCTGCCCCCAATAAGGGGTAATTATATCTTAGTTGGGATCAAGTACAGGCACTGTTTTATTATTAGAGAGAAAAAGGAATCATTTAACCATTAAATAAACCCAATAGGGATGTTCTGCCCCCAATAAGGGGTAATTATATCTTAGTTGGGATCAAGTACAGGTACTGTTTTATTATTACAGAGAAAAAGGAAACCATTTCTAAAAATTAGAATTTGCTTATAATGAAGTCTATGGGAGATGGCCTACCCATAATTCGGAACTTAACATAATGGGTTTCATAATAACCTGTATCATATTTTGAATTTCAGTCCAAGCATTGAAAGAATGAATTTTTATTGAAAAACAGCTGTTTTTTTAAATAAAAATTAATAGTAAAACCTACTTTCTCAGTGCTTTGCCACGATTAAAGATGGCCCTGTTCTCTGCTGGTTTCGGCCTCAGCTGTTTAACTCTAACATTCATTCCTGTGTTTATTCCAATCTGTCGTCTCTTTTGCTTTCTTTGTATTCATTTCCTTTCCCACTTCATTTCAGATCTCCCACACGGAGCCAGAATGTGTGAAGTTTTACGCTCACCAGTATTTTGCGGTGGGTCTCGTTCAACCTGCTTCTGTGACAGTGTATGACTATTATACTCCCGGTAAGGAGGCCTATTTTCTACTGTAATTAACCTTTTCTTCCTTTATTACCTACAGTCTCCTTCATTTCCCTTTAGATTTGGCAAGGCTGAGCTCTGACGTTTGCAGTAAAAAGAGGGGAAGTCTAGAGATGTGAAATTGTGAAGGTTTAGTCACTTGAGTTAAAGACCTAGGTCTCTTTGTAGACAGACCAGCTGTCTGTTATCTACTTTGGCATTGGTAAAATGGGCGCCTACATCCACTGACTTTCATAATGTGCAGTTTGCACCATGAACAGGTTGGCTCCTAGTGACAGACAGGAAACCTTCTATGACTACTAATTCCTAGTATTCCATTGCAACAGTGTCTTGATCAAGTCATAAAAATATCTATCCACGGGGGCCGCAAATAGGGGTAAGGGGGGGCACTCACCCTTGCTGGAATTTTACATACCTGACAGCCCACTGTCCCAGAATGCTGTTTAAATGTCCCACAATGCCCTGATTGTCATCGGTTCTTCTCAGATCCCTGCTCTTTAAGAAAATTGAGGAGCAGGATTGAAATATTCAGGTTTAATAACATTTTTGCCAGAACACACAGATCGCCATTCCGGGCCTGAAGTGGAAATCTGAAGCAAAAGAAAAGTATTAATCAGTTGAGTTGGTCTGGATATTCCATGTGATTGTGAAAATCCTATGGGGGGTAATTCTACTCTCTACTTCAGTGATCCCCAACCAGTGGCTCGGGGGCAACATGTTGCTCACCAACCCCTTGGATGTTACTCCCAGTGGCCTCAAAGTAGGTGCCATTTTTACATTTCTGGCTTGGAGTTTTAGAAGCATAGAGACACAGTTTTACTCCAAGCAGAGCTTCCTGAAGACCAGCAGTCCACATGGGGCTACCAAATAGCCAATCACAGCCTTTATTTGGCATCCCCAAAGAACTTTTCTAATGCTTGTGTGGCTCACCAACACTTTCTTCTTCTGAGTGTGGCTCACAAGTAAAAAAGGTTTGGGATCCCTACTCTACTTCTTAAGATTTATTTTATCCCTTTGTTTTGCCTTCTTACACCCTGTCGCCTGCATTTGTTCAAGCTACAGAAAACAGGAAAATCAAACATTTATCAGTTTTGGTCACAGGTTGTTCCCTGGTTCTGATACACATGAGATAACCCACAGGTCTGGCTCTATGTACAGCCACCTTCATTGTCACCCAAGAGCCAGCTAGCCAGACCCCAGACCCACCAAGATTTTTAAATATGAATGCAAAGAACATTTTTATCAGAAGAGCAATTTGATGTTTGCTTATCTCTTGTCCTTCCCTCACAGAGAACCGCTGCACTAAATTCTACCACGTTAAAGAGAGCAGCGCGCTATATGGCAAGATTTGTCAGGGAGATGTATGTCGCTGCGCAGAGGGTGAGTCCAACATTAGAAGCTTTCCAGCTAATTAAATGGTTTGTTCCTGCGGGTGATCTGCCCCCTGTTTGCATGAACCCCCCACTGGTGAAGGAGAAAAATAGGTAGAGAATAACAGAAAGGGAAGGAAAAATAGAAGAAAGGAAATGGGGAGAAAATGCCTCCAGGATATCAAAGAAAGAAAGGAGAGAGATAAATCACAAGTGTAGAGAGAACCAATGGAATATGGGGAATAACATGGAGAAGACTATAAGGTTTATGCAATAAAAGGCACTAAGTTTGCCCTGGAGCAGTAACCCATAGCAACCAATCAGCAGGTACAATTTACTGGTCAAACATCTTATTGGTTGCTATGGGTTAGTGATCCTGGGCAAACTTAGTGCCTTTTGTTACATATGAGGGTATCTATATATATTCTGTAATGAATGGCAGAAGGGTTAGAAGAAATAAACAGAGGACAGTGGGGGAATGGCAGTATAGAATGTAAACATGTCTTAGTAGGTCAGTATATAAACAGGGAATATACAGAGTAATATCCAACTGCACAGACTCTGGCTATTAATCATGTGCAGATGTAACATTGTGCCTATTCCTACACAGATCCCTGTTATATAAATGTACATAGTCCCACAGTAACAATGGGGGGTTTGGTTTATTCCCTCCATCTGTGTTCCACTGTCTCACCCCAAATTCTCTCTCTCTCCTCCTTACAGAGAACTGTTTCTTGCAGCAGAAAATTGACTCTAAAGTCACAGCCAGTGACAGAATGGATATGGCCTGCGCCCCGGGTGTGGATTATGGTGAGAATCAGGAATTTATGAACCATAAACCCTCTAACAATATCATTTTGGCTGTGTTTAGGGATATGATAGAATATGATAGGAAGAGAAGTCTCTTTTGCTGGAGGAGCTTTCCTCATCTGTACTCTGTACAGGTATGGGACTGTAGGGACCCATAGGGTTAAGCTCCCTATGGTGTTATCCCTTATCTAGATCTTATCTGTATTGTTATAGGGCAGAGCCCTCTGATCTCAGATTACTGTTCTTAGGCTACCCCCTATAGGTTTAGCCCAGGTTGACCACTCCCCTTGGCAGACTATATAGTGTCTTGCACAAGGAAGTGTCTTCCTCTTTTGGCCGCATGCTGTGTTCTGGACAGATCCCAACTGAGCCTGGACCAGAACATAGGCCCAGAAGCCATCTGTACCCTAGGGGACCTCACACCCTAGTGCTAAGTCGGGGACAGGGCCCCGTGAACGAGGCAAGCCAGCACAGACAGATTTGTTATAGCACCCTCTAGAAGTGGTGAGAGTAGTCAGTCTATCTAGAAAGGGCAGTCAATAGCCCCAACCAGGAGTTGTAAAAAAGGGTTTAGTCTACCCAGGCTTTGTATGCCATTTCTGCAGGACCACGGTTAAGACATAGTATTCAGGCAGTATCTCACCCTGAACAATAGTTGGCCGGAGGGGATCCATTCCAGATAAAGGGCATCCATTCCTGATTACAGCTAATCCTCTGTGCATTCTTCAAAGGGGTTATTCTGTGCCTAAGTGTCACCCTTGTACATTCCACGGTGATCACACGTTCCATACTGCTGTGATGTGAGTATAACCCTGCTGCACTATCAAGCTGTGCCTTCCCAATAAATTGTACTATAGTTCATGAGCAAGAACCTTTCTGGCATCCATTATTCTATCTGCACCACACTAGCTCTATCTAGTTGTAGTTCAACTACACCCTCAGCTCCATTGGTACCTCCCCCTTAGCGGAGGCACACTCCTGTGTATTAAGGTCGCATGTAACACATGCTCTATATACCATCACTAGCCTGGGTTTTGCCATATCATAGCCAAACAAGCGTTACAGGACCTTTTATCCAGAATGCTCAGAACCTGGGGTTTTCCAGATAAGGAATATTTCTGTAATGTGGATCTTCATACTTTAAGCCTACTAAAAAATAATTTAAACATAAATTAAACCCAACAAGACAGTTCTGCCCCCAATAAGGGGTAATTATATTTTAGTTGGGATCAAGTACAGGTACTGTTTTATTATTACAGAGAAAAGGGAATCATTTAACCATGAAATAAACCCAATAGGGCTGTTCTGCCCCAATAAGGGGTAATTATATCTTAGTTGGGATCAAGTACAGGTACTGTTTTATTATTACAGAGAAAAGGGAATCATTTAACCATTAAATAAACCCAATAGGGCTGTTCTGCCCCCAATAAGGGGTAATTATATCTTAGTTGGGATCAAGTACAGGTACTGTTTTATTATTACAGAGAAAAGGGAATCATTTAACCATTAAATAAACCCAATAGGGCTGTTCTGCCCCCAATAAGGGGTAATTATATCTTAGTTGGGATCAAGTACAGGTACTGTTTTATTATTACAGAGAAAAGGGAATCATTTAACCATTAAATAAACCCAATAGGGCTGTTCTGCCCCCAATAAGGGGTAATTATATCTTAGTTGGGATCAAGTACAGGTACTGTTTTATTATTACAGAGAAAAGGGAATCATTTAACCATTAAATAAACCCAATAGGGCTGTTCTGCCCCAATAAGGGGTAATTATATCTTAGTTGGGATCAAGTACAGGTACTGTTTTATTATTACAGAGAAAAGGGAATCATTTAACCATTAAATAAACCCAATAGGGCTGTTCTGCCCCAATAAGGGGTAATTATATCTTAGTTGGGATCAAGTACAGGTACTGTTTTATTATTACAGAGAAAAGGGAATCATTTAACCATTAAATAAACCCAATAGGGCTGTTCTGCCCCCAATAAGGGGTAATTATATCTTAGTTGGGATCAAGTACAGGTACTGTTTTATTATTACAGAGAAAAGGGAATCATTTAACCATTAAATAAACCCAATAGGGCTGTTCTGCCCCAATAAGGGGTAATTATATCTTAGTTGGGATCAAGTACAGGTACTGTTTTATTATTACAGAGAAAAGGGAATCATTTAACCATTAAATAAACCCAATAGGGCTGTTCTGCCCCAATAAGGGGTAATTATATCTTAGTTGGGATCAAGTACAGGTACTGTTTTATTATTACAGAGAAAAGGGAATCATTTAACCATTAAATAAACCCAATAGGGCTGTTCTGCCCCAATAAAGGGTAATTATATCTTAGTTGGGATCAAGTACAGGTACTGTTTTATTATTGCAGAGAAAAAGGAAATATCTTATTATAAATTTGAATTATTTTATTAAAATGGTCTACGGCAGGTGGCCTTCCTGTAATTCGGAACTGTCTGGATAACAGGTTTCACACCTATAGTTGTATCACAATAGAGCCGGTATTGGCCTCAGTTGAGTGAGTTGGCTCAGTGTGTTGTGGGAGTGCTTTCTAAGCCCTGTAATTTATACCCCGAGTGCAATTTAGAAGAACGGGCAGAACCAGCACCCGGTGCTAAATTCTCACTGAATTCTGGGTATGTAAACTCTTCCACCATTCATTGTTTATTGTATTCTCAGTGTACAATGCTACCGTCAAGGAGGTGCAGCGCAAAGAAAGCTTCGATAACTATGTGCTGACAGTTGGGAAGGTGATTAAGCAAGGTGAGCCTATGGCATTTGTTTCATTTCCGCTCTATAAAGATACAAAGGGGGAGTTAGGGAAGTGGGGGGAGTCATAAATAGGGAGTCAGCTTGATTGTGTTTAGCTCAGGTGACATTCTAACATTTCTTGGCATCAAATTGAATACATTCTCCCTGCCCCCGCTCTGCTTCATATCTCTCATCCATTTGCCCCACGCACTGGCTGACATGCCCATGAAAATATCCCATAATTTCTCAACACCAATCAATTGTTTTCTGCTAGGTTCATGCATTTATTTTTAATTTCTTGCCCTTAACATGAAAATGAGCCTGAGTCTCTAACTGCCACTGTTTGCAGAGGAGAATGTAGTAAAACAAATTACCCGCCCAATGATAGACTGTCTGTATAATGAGCTGCTTCTTATGTCGGGACCTAACAAAGGCTACAGGAGAAGCTGGGAGGCCCCGACACAGCCCACTAGCTTATTGTGGGTCACGTGCCCTTCTCAGTGAATCTCCATGACTCTAGTTGCATATCCTTCAGTCTCCCACTTACATTTACCTACTGTACAAATATACAATTATGCACTGGCAAGTGACAAATTATGTTGGGCCTTTAAAAGAAGCACTGATTGGTTTATTAGCACAACTCCAATATCCTTCTCATGTTCCTCCAGGTACAGATCAGGTTGGTGAGAACGAGGAACGTAACTTCATCAGTCACATCAAATGTCGGAAAGCTTTGGATCTGAAGGTCGGCAGAGATTACCTGATCTGGGGTATCACCGGGGACCTTTGGAAACAGCCTGATGGGTAAGTGTGGCCGCTACTGAGTTAAAGAAGATTCAGTTCTGGAAGAAGCAGTAAATCTGACTAACCTTATAAACTAGGTATCCAAGCCTATGGGTATTTAGTGAATAAACATGTGGATTTAGCCCACTTGTCAAATGAGCACATAAGGCTCAAGCAACCAAAATTTCACAGGAAAATCTGAAATATCTACCTACTTCCCACTCTGGGAAAAGCTGGGCTCCCCAACAAGAATAGAGCCTTTATGATTAGGGTCGGACTAGGGTGTGTGGGTCCCACCAAGGCTTCCACCCCAGAAGCCCCCACACCCCTTAAGGGGCACCCGTTATCCGCACACACCCCACTCCTCCCCCTAATGAGCATATACAGGTCCTTTTCAAAAAATTAGCATATTGTGATAAAGTTCATTATTTTCTGTAATGTACTGATAAACATTAGACTTTCATATATTTTAGATTCATTACACACAACTGAAGTAGTTCAAGCCTTTTCTTGTTTTAATATTGATGATTGTGGCATACAGCTCATGAAAACCCAAAATTCCTATCTCAAAAAATTAGCATATTTCATCCGACCAATAAAAGAAAAGTGTTTTTAATACAAAAAAAGTCAACCTTCAAATAATTATGTTCAGTTATGCACTCAATACTTGGTCGGGAATCCTTTTGCAGAAATGACTGCTTCAATGTGGCGTGGCATGGAGGCAATCAGCCTGTGGCACTGCTCAGGTGTTATGGAGGCCCAGGATGCTTCAATAGCGGCCTTAAGCTCATCCAGAGTGTTGGGTCTTGTGTCTCTCAACTTTCTCTTCACAATATCCCACAGATTCTCTATGGGGTTCAGGTCAGGAGAGTTGGCAGGCCAATTGAGCACAGTAATACCATGGTCAGTAAACCATTTACCAGTGGTTTTGGCACTGTGAGCAGGTGCCAGGTCATGCTGAAAAATGAAATCTTCATCTCCATAAAGCTTTTCAGCAGATGGAAGCATGAAGTGCTCCAAAATCTCCTGATAGCTAGCTGCATTGACCCTGCCCTTGATAAAACACAGTGGACCAACACCAGCAGCTGACATGGCACCCCAGACCATCACTGACTGTGGGTACTTGACACTGGACTTCAGGCATTTTGGTATTTCCCTCTCCCCAGTCTTCCTCCAGACTCTGGCACCTTGATTTCCGAATGACATACTTTGGACCACTGAGCAACAGTCCAGTGCTGCTTCTCTGTAGCCCAGGTCAGGCGCTTCTGCTGCTGTTTCTGGTTCAAAAGTGGCTTGACCTGGGGAATGCAGCACCTGTAGCCCATTTCCTGCACACGCCTGTACACGGTGGCTCTGGATGTTTCTACTCCAGACTCAGTCCACTGCTTCCGCAGGTCCCCCAAGGTCAGGAATCGGTCCTTCTCCACAATCTTCCTCAGGGCCCAGTCACCTCTTCTCGTTGTGCAGCGTTTTCTGCCACACTTTTCCTTCCCACAGACTTCCCACTGAGGTGCCTTGATACAGCACTCTGGGAACAGCCTATTTGTTCAGAAATTTCTTTTTGTGTCTTACCCTCTTGCTTGAGGGTGTCAATGATGGCCTTCTGGACAGCAGTCAGGTCGGCAGTCTTACCCATGATTGTGGTTTTGAGTAATGAACCAGGCTGGGAGTTTTTAAAAGCCTCAGGAATCTTTTGCAGGTTTTTAGAGTTAATTTGTTGATTCAGATGATTAGGTTAATAGCTCGTTTAGAGAACCTTTTCATGATATGCTAATTTTTTGAGATAGGAATTTTGGGTTTTCATGAGCTGTATGCCACAATCATCAATATTAAAACAAGAAAAGGCTTGAACTACTTCAGTTGTGTGTAATGAATCTAAAATATATGAAAGTCTAATGTTTATCAGTACATTACAGAAAATAATGAACTTTATCACAATATGCTAATTTTTTGAAAAGGACCTGTATAATGCTTACAGAGGCACAGCGGGGGAGGGAGATCAGCGGGGGGAGCACAAGCAGAGATTGGGTCTGGGTCGTGGGGGCCCACAGAGGCTCCATTTATATCAAACAAAGTTTTTCTCTACAAGGAACATTTTTTCTACTTAGATCAAAAAATATTCACCTAATTCCCAGCAACAAGGCTCATTATCCACACAGGCCCAACAACTTATTTAATGGGATATCGAAACTTGCATAAATATTTCTTAAAGTGGACCTGTCACCCAGACATAAAAAGCTGTATAATAAAAGTCCTTTTCAAATTAAACATGAAGCCCAAATTCATTTTTATATTAACACATCCAAACCCATTATAAAGACATTTAAAAATCCCAGCTGTCAATCATATATTGCTTGCTCCACCTCTATGCCTTAGGCATAGAGGCGGGGCAGACAATAACTT
This sequence comes from Xenopus tropicalis, assembly GCF_000004195.4. Taxonomy (NCBI): domain Eukaryota; kingdom Metazoa; phylum Chordata; class Amphibia; order Anura; family Pipidae; genus Xenopus; species Xenopus tropicalis. The sequence goes on along the minus strand of NC_030679.2, from coordinate 141,480,862 downwards.
TAGCTTTCCATTCAGCACTACCTAGATGTCACTGCACATCTCACTTTTCCCCTCCCTCCTCATCATCTGATTGTGTAGCCAGTGCATGGGCCTGGGCATCAGGTCCCCCATTGTGGCACAGAAATAAGATTTTGGCATGATACAAATTTTGCCTTCATAACATTGTCCACAAAATGGTGCCTGCCTGCTTGCTTTGATTGAGTAATTCCACGATGGAATGAAACAAGATTTATATTATTTATATAAAGTAAGTGAACTTTATTTTGCTCAACTAACAATATAGAAAATAATTTGGAGTTATTTCTTAGGGTGACAGGTCCCCTTTAAAGGCATTTACATTTGTTCCATTTACCTTTTGAAGTGCACCGGTACCACATATATTTTTCCTGTGGAAGGGCCCCCAATCCTGACTGCTCTTTAGGTTGGGAAAGTACTTTTTTAATGTTACCTTGGGTATAAATAAAGGATCATTGATATTTTATACATATTGTTTGTTATGGTTTTAATAGGGATGCGCCGAATCCAGGATTTGGTTTGGGATTCGGCCAATATTTGGCTGTCTTTCCCCCTGCGGCTTAGCTCTCCCCTGTGCTGCTCTTTCAGACTGTTGTGCAGCCTTCCCTGTGGGAGCCCCATAATACTGAGTAGTCTCAGTACTGAGTAGCTGCCTTGTTCCCCCCGCTGGACAGCAGGACGTTCCTTCTCAGACACAATCAGACTCTTCTCAGGGCCTCTCGCCATTGGGATCCTATCAGTCACTCCGTAACAGTAATTTACATTGCTATACACGGATACCTATACTAACTGTACATCTTATGAATATCATACTTGTAAAAGAAGTCAACCAAGCCCCTGTTAAAGGCATTAATCTGGCATGCCATAATCTTACTGCCCGCCCTGGGAAGAACCATTTTCACTACTTCAAATCAAAAGTTCTAAAAGGTGACTCTGGGTCTTTGTTTTTTTTTCAATGTAAAAATGTCTGTCTATAATGTTCTCTAATGTACTTGTAAAAAGAAATTCTATCCCACTGCAAGTGATTTACCCCCCTCAAACTTTACAATTGTTTTAATTGTTCCATTCGTTTTACCAGTTTAGTTGCACATCTCTGAACTCTCTCCAGTTTATTAACATTCTTATTAAGGACTGAGGCCCAAAACTGCCCCCATACTCAAGCCTTACCAGGGATCTATAAAGGGAAAATTATGTTTTCATTCCTTGAGTTAATGCCTTTTTATGCAAAACAGCACTTTATATGCTTTAGTAGCCACTGACTGACACTGCCTACAGTTACACTGTCTGTTATCCCCTAAAATCCCCAAATCCTTCTCAGTATGGGCTGCATCAAGAGGAAGATAAAGACAGATTTTGTTTGGAATGTAACCATTGTTTATTCTTTCACAGATATTCCTATATCATTGGCAAAGATACATGGATTGAGTGGTGGCCCAGTGAGAGGGACTGTCAGCGACGTGAGAACTATGATATCTGTGATATATTTGAAGATTTGTCTGAAAACCTCTTGATTGCTGGCTGCTCCAACTGAAAGAAGCTGATTTTGACCCCTTTCAGATTTCCTTCAGGCATTTTATTTTGGATGTTCCATTTTGTAAAGTCCCTTTCCATGTTTTATATTCAGTACAAATAAACACTCTGTTCTTCTGATTTGGCTTCAACCACAGCATCAATAGTCCGAATAGCCCTATAAATGCTATGTAGCACTCACTTAGGTGCTGGCAGTAGTAGCAGTGGGTCTGCGTCTGTCCCACTTAGTGACACCCCAAGTCCCCAGTAACCAAGCACACACTTATGGCATAGCAACAGGCACAACCTCACCTGATTGGTTAGAAAATATGAACAATAGAAGGAAAATTGGTATTTATCAGCTCTGCCTGTGATAACTATAACAATAATAGCCCCTTAACAATAACCTCTCTAACCCCCAGGTACACCCAAGTCCCCCAATACATAGCCAGCTGGATAGAGTTTGTACCAATGGGCGACCCCTTCTTCAGAACTAGATGGGCAGCAAATGGCACAGCAGCCTAAATGAAAAACTACAGTAAATCCCACTATATTATAAACACTGAACTTGGGAACTGCCTTCTGCCTGTGGGTGTGAAGGAAACACAAAATGCACAAGACGTACCTTGGTGAAGGTATAAAGAGTTCTTCCTCAGGATGTGGAAAAGCACTGCTGCCAGCCCTACTTACAATCCTTGTAGGTGAATGGGGTAACTGCGTGATCCCTGGACTCACCTCAGCAGCTCTGCTGGCTCCCTAGAACCGCACTCACAGGTGGTGGCTGAAGTAGCCAATCAGGTGATCTGCAGTCCATAGAAGCCCCACTGTCTCACAGATACAATAAGGGCTGAGTTTCAGGTTTTTCCTTTAAGGGGGTGTACTATGTCCGCCTCTTATTAACCATGCTGAAGTAACAGGCTTAAATGGAGCCTTCGCATTGGAAATAAATGGTATTTGGGCAGTAAATATGCTGTGTATATCACAGGAGTTTGGGTACATAAGCCATACCAGCAGCGGAGGGATCAGTTAATCAATAACAGTCTTGCAGCTAAACCCCTCTCCTTGTATAAGGATCCCTCACTGTGTAACCAAACAGGCCATTTGTCTCTGCATCATCTGATAATAACCGCCATTCCTGCACCGGTACAGCTGGGGTGTTTCCTACAGAAACCCTACTATAGCTTATATAAATACCCCGCTGTGTAGCCCCGGGGGCAGCCGTTCCTGCACTGGTACAGCTGGGGTGTTTGCTACAGAAACCCTACTATAGTTTATATAAATACCCCGCTGTGTAGCCCCGGGGGCAGCCATTCCTGCACTGGTACAGCTGGGGTGTTTGCTACAGAAACCCTACTATAGTTTATATAAATACCCTGCTGTGTAGCCCCGGGGGCAGCCGTTCCTGCACTGGTACAGCTGGGGTGTTTGCTACAGAAACCCTACTATAGTTTGTATAAATACCCCGCTGTGTAGCCCCGGGGGCAGCCATTCCTGCACTGGTACAGCTGGGGTGTTTGCTACAGAAACCCTACTATAGTTTATATAAATACCCCGCTGTGTAGCCCCGGGGGCAGCCGTTCCTGCACTGGTACAGCTGGGGTGTTTGCTACAGAAACCCTACTATAGTTTATATAAATACCCCGCTGTGTAGCCCCGGGGGCAGCCATTCCTGCACTGGTACAGCTGGGGTGTTTGCTACAGAAACCCTACTATAGTTTATGTAAATACCCCGCTGTGTAGCCCTGGGGGCAGCCGTTCCTGCACTGGTACAGCTGGGGTGTTTGCTACAGAAACCCTACTATAGTTTATATAAATACCCCGCTGTGTAGCCCCGGGGGCAGCCATTCCTGCACTGGTACAGCTGGGGTGTTTGCTACAGAAACCCTACTATAGTTTATATAAATACCCCGCTGTGTAGCCCCGGGGGCAGCCATTCCTGCACCGGTACAGCTGGGGTGTTTGCTACAGAAACCCTACTATAGTTTATATAAATACCCCGCTGTGTAGCCCCGGGGGCAGCCATTCCTGCACTGGTACAGCTGGGGTGTTTGCTACAGAAACCCTACTATAGTTTATATAAATACCCCGCTGTGTAGCCCCGGGGGCAGCCATTCCTGCACCGGTACAGCTGGGGTGTTTGCTACAGAAACCCTACTATAGTTTATATAAATACCCCGCTGTGTAGCCCTGGGGGCAGTCATTCCTGCACTGGTACAGCTGGGGTGTTTGCTACAGAAACCCTACTATAAATACCCCGCTGTGTAGCCCCGGGGGCAGCCATTCCTGCACCGGTACAGCTGGGGTGTTTGCTACAGAAACCCTACTATAGTTTATATAAATACCCCGCTGTGTAGCCCCGGGGGCAGCCATTCCTGCACTGGTACAGCTGGGGTGTTTGCTACAGAAACCCTACTATAGTTTATATAAATACCCCGCTGTGTAGCCCCGGGGGCAGCCATTCCTGCACTGGTACAGCTGGGGTGTTTGCTACAGAAACCCTACTATAGTTTATATAAATACCCCGCTGTGTAGCCCCGGGGGCAGCCATTCCTGCACTGGTACAGCTGGGGTGTTTACTACAGAAACTCTTTTATAGTTTATATAAACAAAACTGCTGTGTAGGTTATAAAAGGTATTTGAAAAATGAAAATAAAGAATATATTAAAAAAAAGCTGCCGTGATCCGGATTAGAACCGGGGTTGCTGCGGCCACAATGCAGAGTACTAACCACTATACGATCACGGCAAGCCGTACGCTTGGGGCTGCCAGCTTTCGTGAAGGTTGTTTGTATTTTTCTCTCAGCATGGTTGTTGTTTGCATTAATTTTCTTTTTCAACCCATTTAAATGTTTTTAGCAGATTTCTGCCGTTAAAGTGGGGCGGTAGGCTCCGCGGCTCATCTGGCACTGGTCAATGTCAATGGTGAATGTGAGAATTATTGGATTTGCTGCTGGCATAAAAAAATGACCCCCCCCAACTACCTCTTGCTTTTTTCACCCTAAAAGTATTCATACAGGCACTTCTGTGAGGGGTTGTCTATTGATTTGTGTTTGTGATCAGTTTGCTTAAATGTATTTTAGTTGGTTTTATAGTGAGAAAGGCAGTGGGTGCTGACATCCCAGGCACATTATATACAGTGAGAGGCAGTGGGTACTGACATCCCAGGCACATTATAAACAGTGAAAGGGAGTGGGTACTGACATCTCAGGCACATTATATACAGTGAGAGACAGTGGGTACTGACACCCCAGGCACATTATATACAGAGAGAGGCAGTGGGTACTGACACCCAAAGCACATTATATACAGTGAGATGCAATGGGTACTGACACCCCAGGCACATTATATACAGTGTGCACTGACACCCCAGGCACATTATATACAGTGAGAGGCAGTGGGTACTGACATCCCTGGCACATTATATACAGTGAGAGGCAGCGGATACTGACATCCCAGGCACATTATATACAGTGAGAGGCAGTGGGTGCTGACATCCCAGGCACATTATATACAGTGAGAGGTAGTGGGTACTGACACCCCAGGCACATTATATACAGTGAGAGGCAGGGGGTGCTGACATCCCATGCATATTATATACAGTGAGAGGCAGGGGGTACTGACATCCCAGGCACATTATCAGTAAGAGGCAGTGGGTACTGACATCCCAGGCACATTATAGTGAGAGGCAGTGGGTACTGACACCCAAAGCACATTATATACAGTGAGAGGCAGCAGGTACTGACACCCCAGGCACATTATATACAGTGGGAGGCAGTGGGTACTGATGGCAGGTATTCTGGCCCTGGCAGTATAATACTGGCACGGATACACAACATTGGCTTTGTTTCCTAGCCAGGCACTCATAAGCGTGTCACTGTAATTAACTAGAAATGCACAAAACAGTGATACAAGTAAAAAAAAACAAACAAAAAAGAAATATAAAGAGACTAGAGAAAGGGTCAAAAGGATATTACAGATGCCAGCTTACAAACATGATTTAGTTTCAGCTAGTGAGTCAGCGTTTAGAGCATATATAATATGGTACCTGTGAGAGTGGGATGAAATCTGCAGCAAATAAACAGAGCTAGTGAGGTTCTGAGGCAGGGTTGCCAGATTTATTTTTCCAAACTAAACTAAGTCATACCTCCCAACATTTGAAAAATGAAAAGACGAATAAAAAGATTTAGCGCATGCAGCACGGCACATTTTTTTGACCATGCCAACTTCCATGGCCACGCCCCAATTACCACACCCCATCCTTTTTTTTTTTCCAAAAAATACTCCTTTTATATAGTTGAAATGGTGGGATCAGACACAAAATGTGCTATACCCTCATACTGTACTACCTAAGGAAAACAATATAGCAACTCCTACATATAAAATACAAATATAGAGAGAAGGCAGTCAGTTATAAGTGGGTTATAACTATGTACCAGTTTTTCCCCCATACACAGTGCCGCCAATGGCCCAATAGACTATACCCTCCATACACAGTGCCCCCATTGACAGTACCCCCATACACAATGCCCCCCATACAAAGTGCCCACAATTGCCCCCATACACAGTGCCCCCAATTGCCGCCATAGACAGTAGCCCTCCATAGACAGTACCACCCCATAGAAAGTGCCCCCATAGAAAGTACCCCCCCACAGAAAGTGCCCCCAAATTGCCCCCATAGACAGTAAAAATTCAACTGATTTGGAAAGCCTCATGTCTCCCGAACGTGTCAATACCTGATATGTATAGTTTTATTGAGATTTCTGACTTCTATAGATCAAAAACTCCCAGCAGTAAATTACTAAATTTTCAAAGCATTACAGCAGAATACGGCATTACTTTAGCTTCCAAAGCCAAAAATCCTGGAACATTAAGTTTACCCCAGGAAACCATACATTTTTTAAAACTACACATTCTGCCGAATCCAAAATGGGTAACTATGTCTTCCAACTCCTAAGTACCAAACGTCAATGCTTTACTGAATTTAGTATTTTCTATAAAAAATTATTTAGTATTAGGTACCAAGAAAACACATCCTAAATATGAAAGCCAAGGGTCCACTGAATGGTTTGATGCCCATTGTGCATAGGATCACTAATGTATCTGGAATTTAGAAACCCCAAAAGGGAGTTAGTACATACAAAATGCCCGAAGATCTATTTTAGCTACTGAAAATTCAACACATTTACTGCATTTTCTGTGGGGTAAAAATGCAAAAAAGTACATTGACCCCCCCAAAACCATATATTTTTGGATGAAATATCCTAAAATCACATCAAAACTTCCACTTTCAAGCACCTTATCTGCCACATAACATTAGGTACCAAGAAAACACACCCTAAATATGAAAGCCAAGGGTCCGCTGAACAGTTTGATGCCCATTGTGCATAGGATCAGCACTGTATCTGGCATTTAGAGACGCCATAAGGACGTTAGTGCATAGAGATTGCCCCAGAGGTCTCTAGCTACTGGAAACTCAACACATTTACTGCAGTGCTTTCCCAAAATTGCTAGTTTTGGTGAAATACCTGAAAATCACATCAAATCTTCCACTTTCAAGCACCATATCTCCCACATAACATTAGGTACCAAGAAAACACACCCTAAATATGAAAGCCAAGGGTCCACTGAACAGTTTGATGCCCATTGTGCATAGGATCAGCACTGTATCTGGCATTTAGAGACCCCATAAGGAAGTTAGTGCATAGAGATTGCCCCGGAGGTTTACACGTTTACTGCATTTTCTGAGTGGTAAAAACACAAAAAAATACATTGACCCCCAAAACCATATATTTTTGGAAAGTACACATTTGGGCGAATTCAAAATTGGTACCCATGTCTTTCTACTCCAAACTACAGAGTCGCAATGCTTTCCCAAAATTGTTGGTTTTGATGAAATACCTGAAAATCACATCAAATCTTCCACTTTCAAGCACCTTAACTCCCACATAACATTAGGTACCAAAAGAACACACCCTAAATATGAAAGCCAAGGGGCCACTGAACAGTTTGATGCCCATTGTGCATAGGATCAGCACTGTATCTGGCATTTAGAGACCCCATAAGGAAGTTAGTGCATAGAGATTGCCCCGGAGGTTTACACGTTTACTGCATTTTCTGAGTGGTAAAAACACAAAAAAATACATTGACCCCCAAAACCATATATTTTTGGAAAGTACACATTTGGGCGAATTCAAAATTGGTACCCATGTCTTTCTACTCCAAACTACAGAGTCGCAATGCTTTCCCAAAATTGTTGGTTTTGATGAAATACCTGAAAATCACATCAAATCTTCCACTTTCAAGCACCTTAACTCCCACATAACATTAGGTACCAAAAGAACACACCCTAAATATGAAAGCCAAGGGGCCACTGAACAGTTTGATGCCCATTGTGCATAGGATCACCGATGTATTTGGCATTTAGAGACCCCAAAAGGAAGTTAGTGCATACAAAGTGTATACACTGCAATATAAGCTACTGGCATGTGCATTATGCAGCATAAGACCCCCTAACAGTAAGGAGACCCTAGAAAACTATACATTTTCCAAAAGTACACAATCTGACAAAACAAAAATGGGTTAATACATCTTTCTACTGCAAACTACCAAACTACAAAGCTCTGCTAAACAAAACATTTTTTTTTACATTTCTGAAAATCGTCACAAAGCTTGCATTTTACCCCATTATGTACCCCACATTTTGTACCGTATCAACATAAAACATTCTAAATATGAACGCCAGGGGTCTATTGAAAAGTTTGATGCCCAATATGAATAGATTTACCAAACTATGTGGGGTACAGGGGCACCCAAGTAAAACTAGTGCATATGAATTTTCACATAAGACGCTCCGGCTCATGCAGTTTTTGCACCCGGTATGTGTATTATGTGCCATACGACCCCATAACAGTAAGGAGACCCTAGAAAACCATATATTTTCCGAAAGTAAACATTCTGAATTAACAAAAATTGGTAAATACATCTTTCTACTGCAAACTGCCAAACTACAAAGCTATGCTAAACAGAACGGTTTTTATGACATTTCTGAAAATTGTCACAAAGCTTGCATTTTACCCCATTATGTACCCCCACATTTTGTACCGTATCAACATAAAACATTCTAAATATGAACGCCAGGGGTCTACTGAACAGTTTGATGCCCTATATGCATAGATTTACCAAACTATGTGGGGTACAGGGGCACCCAAGTAAAAATAGTGCATATGAATTTTCACATAAGATGCTTCGGCTCATGCAGTTTTTGCACCCGGTATGTGTATTATGTGCCATATGACCCCATAACAGTAAAGAGACCCTAGAAAACCATATATTTTCTGAAAGTACACATTCTGACAAAACAAAAATGGGTAAATACATCTTTCTACTGCAAACTACCAAACTACAAAGCTATGCTAAACAGAACGGTTTTTATGACATTTCTGAAAATTGTCACAAAGCTTGCATTTTACCCCATTATTTACCCCCACATTTTGTACCGTATCAACATAAAACATTCTAAATATGAATGCCAGGGGTCTACTGAACAGTTTGATGCCCAATATGAATAGATTTACCAAACTATGTGGGGTACAGAGGATGTCAAATTGAAATACAGCAGACAAAAAGTCCATGTGCAAAGACAAGTAACAAAGAACAATGTAAAAAGCAATAAAATTGATAAAAATAAGAAAAAAATCACTAAAATCATTATTTTTTTGCCTAATAATATCTGCGGGCAGAATAACAGTTTGAGTATTTTGGCTAGGGCAAATAAGTTTTACAGACAAAGTCAAGCAAACAACAACTATGCATAACTGAAAATGCTAAAAAATGTCTAAACATGCAGTAAAATACCCAAAAATGCACCAAAATCACAGAAAATGTAGTAGAAACACCAAAATAATACACAAAAGGTATTGCGCAGTGCGGTTAGCGAATACACTATCCGCAATGACAATAAAACATTTTTTTCAGGCAAGAATAAAAACGATGCGATTAGAAAAAATTTTTTACAAAATTACATAAGTGTGTAAATGTGTGTGTACATTAGGTAAAATGTGTTTTGTGTCCATGTGTGTGAGTGTGCAAGCAAGTGTGAGTTTTCTCTAAGTGCTGTAAGTGATGAATGTGTGAAAACCTCCCAAAAATGCATGTGTGTGTGTGTAAGTGTGAGTATAAGTGTGTATTAGTGTAATAAGTGTGTGATTGTGTGTTTGTGTGTGTATTTGCCACTTACTTGAGGTCTAGGTGAGGATCTGCAGGAGAAACACAATCTGGCACAGCAGCATCAGCTCATGTGAGGGGGCGGGGCAGGAAGCAGGGGGGCCAGAGGGGCAAGCTGCAGAAGGGAGAGGAGCTGCACAGAAAGCCACGAGGATTGCAGGTACTTTCTATGGGGCCCCTGGGCGATCGCGACCCAGGGGCCACTCGTTCCCCCCCCCCCGACTGTTGTCTGGAGGCTGGGGAACGAGTGGGGAGTGAAGGAACGGCTTGAAAAGCCGTTCCTCCGCTCCCAAAACCGGAAGTGCAGCAGGACGTAGAATCTACTTTCTGTGGCACTTAGGTACTTTGATAGACAGGACATAGATTCTACGTCCTGTGGCACTAAAAGGGTTAAGGACCAACTGCAGAACTGCCCCACATCCCAGTAGAAAGTAACAGTACAATCACATACCCTATAGAGCAGGGAGCAGGGGGTAGAACTGCCCCACATCCCAGTAGAAAGTAACAGTACAATCACATACCCTATAGAGCAGGGGGTAGAACTGCCCCACATCCCAGTAGAAAGTAACAGTACAATCACATACCCTATAGAGCAGGGGGTAGAACTGCCCCACATCCCAGTAGAAAGTAACAGTACAATCACATACCCTATAGAGCAGGGGGTAGAACTGCCCCACATCCCAGTAGAAAGTAACGGTACAATCACATACCCTATAGAGCAGGGGGTAGAACTGCCCCACATCCCAGTAGAAAGTAACAGTACAATCACATACCCTATAGAGCAGGGGGTAGAACTGCCCCACATCCCAGTAGAAAGTAACAGTACAATCACATACCCTATAGAGCAGGGGGTAGAACTGCCCCACATCCCAGTAGAAAGTAACAGTACAATCACATACCGTATAGAGCAGGGGGTAGAACTGCCCCACATCCCAGTAGAAAGTAACGGTACAATCACATACCCTATAGAGCAGGGGGTAGAACTGCCCCACATCCCAGTAGAAAGTAACAGTACAATCACATACCCTATAGAGCAGGGGGTAGAACTGCCCCACATCCCAGTAGAAAGTAACGGTACAATCACATACCCTATAGAGCAGGGAGCAGGGGGTAGAACTGCCCCACATCCCAGTAGAAAGTAACGGTACAATCACATACCCTATAGAGCAGGGAGCAGGGGGTAGAACTGCCCCACATCCCAGTAGAAAGTAACGGTACAATCACATACCCTATAGAGCAGGGGGTAGAACTGCCCCACATCCCAGTAGAAAGTAACAGTACAATCACATACCCTATAGAGCAGGGAGCAGGGGGTAGAACTGCCCCACATCCCAGTAGAAAGTAACGGTACAATCACATACCCTATAGAGCAGGGGGTAGAACTGCCCCACATCCCAGTAGAAAGTAACGGTACAATCACATACCCTATAGAGCAGGGGGTAGAACTGCCCCACATCCCAGTAGAAAGTAACAGTACAATCACATACCCTATAGAGCAGGGAGCAGGGGGTAGAACTGCCCCACATCCCAGTAGAAAGTAACAGTACAATCACATACCCTATAGAGCAGGGAGCAGGGGGTAGAACTGCCCCACATCCCAGTAGAAAGTAACAGTACAATCACATACCCTATAGAGCAGGGAGCAGGGGGTAGAACTGCCCCACATCCCAGTAGAAAGTAACAGTACAATCACATACCCTATAGAGCAGGGGGTAGAACATACAGGTTGAGCCTGAAAAAGCAAAAAGGAATACAAAATGGAGGCTCTGTCTATACTGTCCCATTGCATGCTGGGTATTGTAGTTTTATATTAACCCTAGCTGTAGGCTAATTGTTAGATACAAACTACATTACCCAGCATGCAGAGGAACAGGCACACTAGGAAAAAAAAAACTTTGGTTAGTTTCCAAACTACAAACCCACCAAGGCTCCAAAAACTAGCAGCCCAATTTGGCGGGAAAACCACCAACCTGGCAACCCTGTTCTGAGGTAAAGTTTGCAGCCTGCAAAACCTTCATATCAGTCTTCATTTCTGCAGTGTCTTCCTCTCCCCAGCCCTGCCTGCATCTGTGGCTTGATTGGTCAGTTTCACTGTCTGTCAGGAGAGCTGCACTCTGATTGTAGAAGCCACAAGAAGAAAGATCCAATCAGAGTGCAGCTGATTGCCAGAGCTTGCAGGAATGCATGAACCTACACAGATGTAAAGGTAACAGCGCAGAGAGAGTCAAGTACAGAGTGAGGTTTATTTTCTAATGTGCCAAGCAGGTTTGGGGAGGCTGAGCCTACCTTAGCCTTATTATCCGCCTGTGCCCATAAGGCTTCACACTATATATCCTCCCCCTCCACATGCTGGAGACAATGTGGAGAGGAAGGCACAATACACCACATATTGTGGAGCTGCCCTGTCATAAGAGACTATTGGACAGCAGTGTTATCTCTTTTACAACCATTACAGTTAGGCCCATTAACATTCTTACTGGGTCTCCCATCTCTAAAGCTCAAAAATCACATCCAGAAATTAGCGCAATACTCACCGCAGCTAAACGGCTACTTGCTGGGACACACCCTTTGTATTGGATATATCCCCTCCGTTCAACAGCGACATCACATTTTCCTAAAACAAAAAGCAGCTTTCTCCCAGCAGCCATTTTCCCTCTCACACATCTTCAGTGACATTTACACAATATCAGGCTAATTCATCGTTTGGCCCAACGACGGGCATAGGTGGAGCCGGTGCGGCCCCTGATCTGACAGAAAACCTAACCTGCCCAATCGAGATCTGGACAATTGAAGCCAGCTGTCAGTCGGATAGGCCCATAGGTGGAGGGTGACTTTTTTGTTTGGGGAGGCTAAATATACACAGTCCGACCTATAGCTAATGTGAGACGTAGTTGATTCGCTGCTGGTGTAAAAAATTAACCTCCCAACTACCTCTTGCGGTTCCCACTGACTCCCAGGGATACTGTGCAAAAGTGCGGGTGGGGGTGCTTTTAACCCTAAAATGCTTAGGATGTAAAAGTATTCATATGTGCTCCTCTGTTAGGGGTTCTCTATACATTTGTGTTTGTGATCAGTTAGCTTCAAGGGGTAGTTCACCTTTAAATTAACTTTAACATGATCTAGACATTGATATTCTGAGACAATTTGCAATTGGTCATCTTTTATTTTTAATAGTTTTTCGGTTATTTAGCTTATTGTTCAGCAGCTCTCCATTTGGTATTTCAGCAGCTATCTGGTTGCTAGGGTCTTATTTACCAGGTAGTGGTTTAAACAAGAGATGGGAATATGAATAGTTAAGGGGCCTGCATGGAAAAATAAAACTGTAGCCTCACAGAGCAATACTTTTTGGTCAGTGACCCTCATTTGAAAGCTGGAAAGAGGCAGAAGCGAAAGGCAAATTATTCAAAAACTATAAAAAATTAACTAGGAAGACCAATTGCAAAGTTGCTAGGAATAGGCCATTCTATAACATACTACAAATTAACTTAAAAGTGAACCTCCCCTTTAGATGTGTTTAAGTTAGCTTTATAGAGAGAGGCAGCAGGTACTGACATCCCAGACACGTTATATACAGTGAGACGCAGTCTATATATACAAAACCAGCACATTATATGCCATGAGAAGCAGTGGGTACAGATGGCAGATATTCCGGCCCTGGCACTATAACACTGGAACGGATACACAGCATTGGCCCCACTGTAACTAACTAGGCATGAAAAAAACAATGACTAAAGTAAAAGAAAAATAGAAAGTGCAAAAAACCATAACAAATATATAAAAGCACAATGAGCTTTGTCAGGGGGGAAAGTTAACTTACCCTCCATCTGTTAGGGTAGGGGATAGGGATATTATAGATGTCAGGTGACAAAAAACAATTTAATTTCAGCTAGTGGGTCAGCCTTTAGAACATATACAGTATAGTTACTTGTGTATAGTACCTGTGGGATGAAAACTGCCGCAAAAGTTCAAAGTTGTGCACTGGCTCCAATTTGCAAAATCTCCCGATCCCTGTCTGCATCTGCGCCTTGATTGGTCAATTTTACTGCCTGTCAAGAAAGCTGTGCTCTGATTGGATCTTTCTTCTTGTGGATTCTCTAATCAGAGCACAGTTTTCTTGACAGGCAGTAAAATTGACCAATCAAGACGCAGGTGCAGACAGGGATCGGGAGATTTTGCACAGCTGATTTCTGCAGAACCCCGAGATTTGCAGGGCAGCAGAAACGGAGCCAGGTTTTAAGGTGCCAAATCAAGTTTGGGGAGGCTTAGCCTCCCCAAGCCTTATTGAAAATCCGCCTATGGATAGGCCCGTCATTGGTGCCCATACACAGGCAGATAAGCTGCCAAATCAGTCTAAAGGACCCAAATCAGCAGCTAAAATCTGCCCGTGTATGGCCTCCTTTACTATTAACCTCTGAGCAACAGGAGTGGCAGGTATTTAAACGTTTCAAAGAGGCTGATCACTGATTATTAGTTTTTTGTTAGGGTTTTTACGTGTCTTGTACTTTTTAACCAGGGCAGGGGAAACTGGGGGGGGGGCACACCTCCCAACATTTGAAAAATTAAAAGAGGGACAAAAAGATTTGGTGTGCGCAGAGCGGCAATTTTTTTTTACCACGCCCACTTTTGTGGCCACGCCCCAATTACCACACCACATTTTTTTTTAAAATACTCCTTTTATATAGATGAAATGATGGGATCAGACACAAATGTGCTATAGCCTCATACTGTACTACCTAAGGAAAACAATATAGCAACTCCTACATATAAATACAAATATAGAGAGAAGGCAGTCAGTTATAAGTGAGTTATAACTATGTATCAGCTTTGCCCCCCATACACAGGTGTCCCCCATACACAGTAGCCCCCCCCACACAGTGTCCCCCCATACACAGTAACCCCCCATACACAGTACCCGCCATGCACAGTACCCCCCATTACACAGTATCCCCCCAATACACAGTACCCCCCCCAATACACAGAGCCTCCATACATGCTGCTGCTGCAGCGGCTCCTCTCTATATGCGGCTCCTTGTTCGGCGGAGCCAGGACTTTTTATAAGGTTGCACCCATGCGTGTGTGCGTGCGTGTGACGTCAATAACCTTATAAAAGGGCCTGGCACTGCCGAACAAGGACCCGCTGCAGAAGAGGAACGCCTGACTACAGCCAGCGCATTCCCGCAATCAGGGATAGTTCCATGAATGTCCCGCATTACAGAAATGCAGCACATTCATGGAACTATCCGGGACAGCGGGATGCGCTACCAAAAGCGGGACAGTTGGAGCGGTATTGGGAGGGGAGGGGTGAGGTAGAGAAGGGGAGGGGCAATGTGAAATGGATCATTTTAGCAAAGATGTGCTAGTTTTGTGTAAAAAGACATACGTGCATTTATGGTCATAAAGTCAAATATATCAGATATGCAGAACAAGCTCTGTTGTTGGAAGAGCCACACATGCAAAGACCGCAGTCTGTATTTGCCCACTGCAAGCAAATTTAGGCATACACAATATTTTCCATAGACTGCAAACACTGCCAGGGTGTTCCACCTGTCTATATGAGCCAGCTTCTGTGATTATAGATGTTGCTGCAACAGGATCAGTTCCAAAGTGCTTGGTTTGAAGGTTGTAGAAGGCAAACAATGGAAGAAAATAAACCAGTTGTGCAAATACAGAGATCTTTCCCGTAAAAGGATGCCCTGCACTCCTGTGCCCTTATAGAGAATCCTAAATTGTAAATAGAATGAGGGTTTGCACACAAGAAATACAAGCAGCACAGTGGTAGTATTAAAAAGTATAGTCCTTTATATAATATACAAAAGAATTTTTAACAACAATCAATTTTTAAAATGACTGGTTTTGGTGCCCTATATGGGGGTACTGTTTTTGGGGTTTTTTGCACCAAATACTTACATTGCTGGGGTTTTTTGCATGCTAAGTGAGTGCCCTACATGTATGTATGTGCCCTTATAGAGAATCCCCCAAGCAATACTCTAGATCAGTGCTGTCCAACTGGTGGCCCACAACCCATCCCCCCTGTGTGGCCCTCTACCTGTTGGGGGGTATGACTAAGTCAGTTCTAAAACCAGCCCAAAACTAGCCAAAAGCCACTTTGAAAGCAACCCAAAAATAGCCCAATATGTGCAATGAAAAAAAATTCTAAAAAATTAAAGTATATATTGTAAAACCTGCCTTTTTAAAGCTTATAGTCACTACCCAGTTGCTGGGATGGCTGATAATTCCCTGCCCCCTGTGCCCAGTCCAGCTGGGAAGTCACTACAGAATGTTGCATTAACCCCAGACATGATATACATATGGGTGCGTTAAACTACAACTCTCAGCAGCCCCAATATATCCTGAGAGTTATAGCTTAAGGGCCAACTGCAGAACTGCCCCACATCCCAGTAGAAAGTAATAGCACAATCACATACCCTATAGAGCAGGGAGCAGGGTGTAGAACTGCCCCACATCCCAGTAGAAAGTAACAGTACAATCACATACCCTATAGAGCAGGGAGCAGAGGGTAGAACTGCCCCACATCCCAGTAGAAAGTAACAGTACAATCACATACCCTATAGAGCAGGGGGTAGAACTGCCCCACATCCCAGTAGAAAGTAACAGTACAATCACATACCCTATAGAGCAGGGGGTAGAACTGCCCCACATCCCAGTAGAAAGTAACAGTACAATCACATACCCTATAGAGCAGGGGGTAGAACTGCCCCACATCCCAGTAGAAAGTAACAGTACAATCACATACCCTATAGAGCAGGGAGCAGGGGGTAGAACTGCCCCACATCCCAGTAGAAAGTAACGGTACAATCACATACCCTATAGAGCAGGGAGCAGGGTGTAGAACTGCCCCACATCCCAGTAGAAAGTAACAGTACAATCACATACCCTATAGAGCAGGGGGTAGAACTGCCCCACATCCCAGTAGAAAGTAACAGTACAATCACATACCCTATAGAGCAGGGGGTAGAACTGCCCCACATCCCAGTAGAAAGTAACAGTACAATCACATACCCTATAGAGCAGGGAGCAGGGTGTAGAACTGCCCCACATCCCAGTAGAAAGTAACGGTACAATCACATACCCTATAGAGCAGGGAGCAGGGGGTAGAACTGCCCCACATCCCAGTAGAAAGTAACGGTACAATCACATATCCTATAGAGCAGGGGGTAGAACTGCCCCACATCCCAGTAGAAAGTAACGGTACAATCACATACCCTATAGAGCAGGGGGTAGAACTGCCCCACATCCCAGTAGAAAGTAACATTACAATCACATACCCTATAGAGCAGGGGGTAGAACTGCCCCACATCCCAGTAGAAAGTAACAGTACAATCACATACCCTATAGAGCAGGGAGCAGGGTGTAGAACTGCCCCACATCCCAGTAGAAAGTAACAGTACAATCACATACCCTATAGAGCAGGGGGTAGAACTGCCCCACATCCCAGTAGAAAGTAACAGTACAATCACATACCCTATAGAGCAGGGGGTAGAACTGCCCCACATCCCAGTAGAAAGTAACAGTACAATCACATACCCTATAGAGCAGGGGGTAGAACTGCCCCACATCCCAGTAGAAAGTAACGGTACAATCACATACCCTATAGAGCAGGGAGCAGGGGGTAGAACTGCCCCACATCCCAGTAGAAAGTAACGGTACAATCACATACCCTATAGAGCAGGGAGCAGGGGGTAGAACTGCCCCACATCCCAGTAGAAAGTAACAGTACAATCACATACCCTATAGAGCAGGGAGCAGGGTGTAGAACTGCCCCACATCCCAGTAGAAAGTAACAGTACAATCACATACCCTATAGAGCAGGGGGTAGAACTGCCCCACATCCCAGTAGAAAGTAACAGTACAATCACATACCCTATAGAGCAGGGAGCAGGGGGTAGAACTGCCCCACATCCCAGTAGAAAGTAACAGTACAATCACATACCCTATAGAGCAGGGGGTAGAACTGCCCCACATCCCAGTAGAAAGTAACAGTACAATCACATACCCTATAGAGCAGGGAGCAGGGGGTAGAACTGCCCCACATCTCAGTAGAAAGTAACAGTACAATCACATACCCTATAGAGCAGGGGGTAGAACATACAGGTTGAGCCTGAAAGAGCAAAAAGGAATACAAAATGGAGGCTCTGTCTATACTGTCCCATTGCATGCTGGGTATTGTAGTTTTATATTAACCCTAGCTGTAGCCTAATTGTTAGATACAAACTACATTACCCAGCATGCAGAGGAACAGGCACACTAGGAAAAAAAAAACTTTGGTTAGTTTCCAAACTACAAACCCACCAAGGCTCCAAAAACTAGCAGCCCAATTTGGCGGGAAAACCACCAACCTGGCAACCCTGTTCTGAGGTAAAGTTTGCAGCCTGCAAAACCTTCATATCAGTCTTCATTTCTGCAGTGTCTTCCTCTCCCCAGCCCTGCCTGCATCTGTGGCTTGATTGGTCAGTTTCACTGTCTGTCAGGAGAGCTGCACTCTGATTGTAGAAGCCACAAGAAGAAAGATCCAATCAGAGTGCAGCTGATTGCCAGAGCTTGCAGGGATGCATGAACCTACACAGATGTAAAGGTAACAGCGCAGAGAGAGTCAAGTACAGAGTGAGGTTTATTTTCTAATGTGCCAAGCAGGTTTGGGGAGGCTGAGCCTACCTTAGCCTTATTATCCGCCTGTGCCCATAAGGCTTCACACTATATATCCTCCCCCTCCACATGCTGGAGACAATATGGAGAGGAAGGCACAATACACCACATATTGTGGAGCTGCCCTGTCATAAGAGACTATTGGACAGCAGTGTTATCTCTTTTACAACCATTACAGTTAGGCCCATTAACATTCTTACTGGGTCTCCCATCTCTAACGCTCAAAAATCACGTCCAGAAATTAGCGCAATACTCACCGCAGCTAAACGGCTACTTGCTTGGAACTGAGAGAGAACAATCCAGAAGCTAGACAGAACTAGAAGCTACAACTCAGGACATTCACTGCATTGAATCAGACTTGGATTCGTGGCGAGGCCACAAAGGCCTGGGCCTAGGGGGGAACAAATTTAGGGGCGACACATACAGTGCTCCTTATGTGAGCTAAAAGGATGCGCAAACGCGTGATTCTTGGTAGAAAGAAGAAAAAGTCTTATGTCATACAATTATTACTAAACAGTACTTAACAGTAATCAACTTATATTGTAAGCTCTACGGGGCAGGGACCTCTTTCCTACTGTGTCTCATACCACATGGCACTTACTCCCTGTGTATTTATATATATATTTATTGTATTTATTTATTATTATAACACTTGTCCTCCCTGTAATTTTGTAAGTTTGTACAGCGCTGCGTACCCTTGTGGCGCTTTATAAATAAAGTTATACATACATACATACATACATTCAACAGACATGTAAACCCTACATTTTCCTACCATGTATATAAGTTGGGCACATCTCCCCCACCCAAACCACACCCTTTGTATTGGATATATCCCCTCCGTTCAACAGCGACATCATATTTTCCTAAAACAAAAAGCAGCTTTCACCCAGCAGCCATTTTCCATCTCACACATCTTCAGTGACATTTACACAATATCAGGCTAATTCATCGTTTGGCCCAACGACGGGCATAGGTGGAGCCGGTGCGGTCCCTGATCTGACAGAAAATCTAACCTGCCCAATCGAGATCTGGACAATTGAAGCCAGCTGTCAGTCGGATAGGCCCGTCATTGGTGCCCATACACAGGCAGATAAGCTGCCAAATCAGTCTAAAGGTGGCCATACACACACCGATAATATCGTACGAAACCTTGTTTCGTACAATATTTTGTGCGTGTATGGTATGTCGGCGAGTCAAGCGATATTGCAGGAGACTGCTGATATCGGCCGACTCGCCGATCGGACCAGATTGAAAATTTTGATCGGGCGCCATAGAAGGCGCCTGACCAAAATTCTCTCTTCAGCGCTGAATCGACAGAAGGAGGTAGAAATCCTATTGTTTCTACCTCCTTACCTGCCGATTCAGCCCTGAATGGTGTGTGGCGGATCTGACCGATGGTCGCACGAAACATCGTCAGATCGCCACGTGTATGGCCAGCTTAAAGGACCCAAATCAGCAGCTAAAATCTGCCCGTGTATGGCCACCTTTACTATTAACCTCTGAGCAACAGGAGTGGCAGGTATTTAAACATTTCAAAGAGGCTGATCACTGATTATTAGTTTTTTGTGAGGGGTTTTACGTGTCTTGTATTTTTTAACCAGGGGAGGGGAAACGGGGGAGGGGTGAGGTAGAGAAGGGGAGGGGCAATGTGAAATGGATCATTATAGCAAAGATGTGCTAGTTTTGTGTAAAAAGACATACGTGCATTTATGATCATAAAGTCAAATATATCAGATATGCAGAACAAGCTCTGTTGTTGGAAGGGCCACACATCACTGCAAGATGGCTGAATACATACGGATAATGTTGTGCAAACAAATGGGCACAACTGACATTTACTAACCAATCTGATTACAGAAATAATCGAGATCCATGGCACGGTTATAACACAGACAATTGCGCAGTTGCCTCTCTCAGATGCAGCTAGGGCACACAGTTTATATCACACACCACCTAGTGCAAAAGAGGTGCTTCTGTGCATACAGAGACTATTAGTTCAGTCTGACCAATCTGTATTTGCCCACTGTGTGCAAATTTAGGCATACACAATGTTTTCCATAGACTGCAAACACTGCCAGGGTGTTCCACCTGTCTATATGAGCCAGCTTCTGTGATTATAGATGTGCAGACCCAATGTGTTGGAAGTGCATGGAAAATAAAGAGTAAAAATACCAAATAGTGCAATATGTTTCAAAAGTTAATGAAACTGAAATGAAAGAGTTATGCCTATAACTCCAAATAATAGCAATGTGCACATAAAATCTACAAATCGCAGTGTGGTGTAGTTGCACACTCACCAGATGGTAATTAAGATATGCAGAGATAAATGAAATCCACTGTTGATAGAGGTAGGTTCAAGATCTCCATTCAATTTGGGAAAGCAAAAGATAAAAACAGAATATAGTGTAATACCCTTTATTAAAAATAGTCCTGCTGCAGTACAGGCTATTTACAGTATCTGGATAAGAACAAAATGTATCACAAATAGCTCTACACGTTTCACGTCTCCGCCACGCTTCATCAGGAGCAATTGCTTTCCCAAATTGGGAAACATTGGGTCTGCACATGTTTTAATACCCATCCAAGAGGGGTATTTTCTTTGGAGGAAGCAGCAGGAGATTTGAGCACCACGCTTATTGTCTACATTGAAGACTGAAAGCAATAAAGCACGAGGACACCTATAGCGCTGAGTATCACTCACAAACTATTATAGATTATAGATGTTGCTGTAACAGGGTCAGTTCCAAAGTGCTTGGCTTGAAGGTTGTAGAAGGCAAACAATGGAAGAAAATAAACCAGTTGTGCAAATACAGAGATCTTTCCCGTAAAAGGATGTCCTGCACTCCTGTGCCCTTATAGAGAATCCTAAATTGTAAATAGAATGAGGGTTTGCACACAAGAAATACAAGCACAGTGGTAGTATTAAAAAGTATAGTCCTTTATATAATATACAAAAGAATTTTTAACAACAATCAATTTTTATTCTATTTAAAATTACTGGTTTTGGTGCCCTATACTTACATTGCTGGGTTTTTTTGCATGCTAAGTGAGTGCCCTCCATTTATGTATATTCCCTGATAGAGAATTCCCCAAGCAATACTGTTGATCTGTGCTGTCCAACTGGTGGCCCACAACCCCCCTTGGTGGCCCCCCCACCTGTCTGGCTGCTGTAACTGGTACCTTTGTGTAAGCTTTAAATGGTATCAGTACTGAAATAAACTGCCCCCCTACACTGTTCACACCTTAGATTCAGGCTGTAAACCCCTGTATTGTTTAAACACATAAGCCCCTGTACGGTTCACACCTTTTAGTGTCTGCATTGTTCATCCACTGCATTGTTCACACCTCAGACTCAGACTGTAAGCACCCACATTGTTCACCTGTTCACACCTCAGACTGTAGGATCAGTGCCAGCATTGTGTCACTGTATGTACTGTGGGTAGGCAAAGTATGGCACCTACGGGTGGGCGATATCGGGTCATTTTGGTTAATTCGGTCGTTTGGCCCTGGGGCCAAACAATCGAATTAGAACGACAGTAATGGGTGCAGACAGTTCGGGGACCACATCAACAAGCCGATGTGGTCCCCAATCCGACTAAATTTTTTAACCTGCCCAATTTCAGGCCAGATGTCGGTCGGGCAGGCCCGATAACCTGTCTAAGGGACCAATATCGGCAGCTAGAATCGGCCCGTGTATGGCCAACTTAAGTTATCCTATAAAACCACAAACCTCAAGGATCTTGGAGGGGAAATAGTGTTAAGATAAATGTTGAGGAGAAAGAGATTAAGAATCACAATTAAAAAGCAAAATCAGCAGCCGCCCACACACCTCAGGTATCAGTTTAGCGCTTAAGTAGTAAAAAATGTTCACATATTAAAATCAAATGTTAAAAAATCTGCTCCGCAGTGCCTTGCCGGACGTTTCATACGATATTATCCCTGCGTGTATGGCCAGCGATCCTTGTGGCTTGCAGTTTTATTGGATAACTTAGTCCTTTATAAGTATTAGGCAAGGTAAACACTGAGCCCGCAGCCACTTGGTATCTGCATTATCTTTGCTTTGTGGTATCCCTTAATTCAGTCAGCAAAAACTGAGATAGTTAAATGCAAAGAGGGATATCTCTGCACCTCTTGAATTTTCCTTAAATTATCTCCGGTGCTGTTACACAATTGCTGCTTTCTATAGAAATTTACCAGTTTGGAAATCTCTTTGGCTCCACCCAGTTACCAATAGGGCAGTGAGCTGAAGGGTATGACCCTCACACATAGACATATAAACTGCCCCATCCAACTGAGTCTGCACAGTGTCCAGTCTGCACCATGGGCTGTAGAACTCTCTGCCTGTCTCTGCTTTTGCTAGTGGCCGGATCCTACGCCCAACAGTGAGTATAAGTCCCCAAAATCCATATCCCAATGTCCATTCTCTGTCTTAGGGTGTTTGTATTGTTCCATTGCCGCAATTCTGCTAAATATTCCCAATGTCTGAGGTATTAGCCTGTATAGATCTGCTGCACCGACTCTCTGTCTGTCTGTATTATTAGCTTTACTGTCTGTATTTTGGAATCATAGGATTATGGAATTGGAAGCTGTTTTGTCCAACACGTTCCTTTCTCATTTTGCTGTGTGAGTAGTGAAGCGTCTACACCTTTCGTCAAACCGCCCACTTCCGGTAAAGTGACAGGTGCCCCGCCCCTTTTCTGGTCTAATGCGTCAGATGTCCCGCCCCTTCCGGTTTAAGTCCCACCCACTACACCCATCGATCGGCGCTTGAGCCCCGCCCAGTACACCCCACAGGAATGTCACCACGTGACCCTGAACAACCAATGGGATGGCTTATTTAAGGGCGGCACCACATGACCCTGAGCAACCAATGGGGATGTCTTATTCAAGGGGCGGCACCACGTGACCCTGAGCAACCAATGGGGATGGATTCATGGTTATTGAGGACATGCCCGGGCATGTATAGTGTTATGCCCGGACACGTCTGTGACTAAAAAAAAAAAAAAAAAAGGATTCTGCGCAGTGTGGTTATAGTTTTTGCTGTATATTGTAAAAGCACAAACTCTCTGTAACATGTCGCTATGCCCTCTATTAAACTTTTATTAAAATAACAATAGCACAACCGTTTTTATCCATTAAATTCTCTTTATTAAATAACAAGTCATACAGTAGAATGGTAAACAGTATGAATAGAAACAAAAATGTAATATACAATCAATATTCACATTAAAACACAACATGTATTTACAGTGTTACAAAATATTTACAGCGTCAACCAGGTTGTCTGTAACAAAGGGAAACCTCTTTTCTTTGGAAGTAAACTACCCTGTGTTAATCCTGGTGATGCGGTTGTTAAAGCTTGTTTTTTATAAGGTCCAAGAGACATAGTGTTCAGCGGTGAAGAAGCCCCATGTAACTGTATTTTACATTGTCCAGAAGTGATCTCGTAGTTGAATTGCCAACAACTGTAGAGGGGATGTTTAATTCAGCCATGGCGTGCATAAAAGAATCCCAGCCATGCGGCATTTTGCTTTTGATCATTCCGTGACTCTGTGTGGTAGTGCGTACCAAGTCCAACATGTTGGAGCCAGGGAGGGTTTTACCTTTGTAAATAAATTCCCCTCTTTCATTCCAAGATGTGATTTCTCCAGCCTGTCGCAGTTTGTTTAACAATAGTTCTGCATTTTTCTTGAAACGGACATTTACATGTCTTAGTATTTCTGGGACAGCATTATCTTCGTTACTGATGGCACTTGGTGTTTGTTGTGTACTATTAGGCATTAGCAATGTTAAAGTTGACAATTCCTTTGCATCCTGTTTAGCAAATACCAAGTATCTCTGCAACACAGTTGTGTATCTTTTAATTTTTCATCATCTGATAAGTCATTCCTATGTAAAATTTCACTGATTTCAGTATCTAAACGCTGTGTAACACTCTGGCGGATGTCAGGTACTGCGGGAAGGGGTCTTTTTAGCCTGTCAAGTTCAAGCTTGGATACCAGGTACATTTTATCAGCATTTTCCATTATGATTAGCTAGCAGTCTTATTACCAAACAAGCTAGCTATTAACGGAATCGCAAAACTCAAAAGAGGAGCAATGACACCCCCTGTCTGTGTCACAAGCCGTTTTTTACCTCTGATAGGAAATTTTTTATCACTTAGTTTTTTTATAGCTTTTCGCCACCTCTTTAGAATGCTCTTTTGGGGCTTTTTTAGAGGTATTCGCCCTTTAAGCACATTAAGAGCAATTTCACTAATGGCGGCTATCAAATCATTACTGGCTTTTCGTAAAATAGATTTTCTATCAGATGCTCTAGCGGTCACAAGGGCTTTTAAAAGGGCCCAGTTGCGACGCAGTCTGCTAGACATCCTACCACCAATGCATATAGTATTAAGAATGCACACAACAATGAAAAAACTTACTTTTTAGAGCAATTTTTCTTAACTACGTACACCGCTGGTAGGGATGGTGGGAATAGACCCGTTCTTAACCGGAGTTCCTCAGGGGTGTTGGATCTTAAATCAACTAGTAAATACCCATAGGGTTGACTTGTTGCATCCTCAAAAGCTTCTAAAAAGAAACGTGTTTTTCCAGGGTACATTTGTCGTGACAGTGTAATAATTTGTAACTTATCACGCGGATTTTTAAAAAGCACCATATATTTGGTGTTTAAGTTTATTGTCCGGCTTTTCTTACCCTGACAAAACACATTTTGCACAAGATACATAATACTTAAATTTCTGTGATGCACATACTTGGTAAATGCTTTTTCTATTTCAACATTCTCACTAGCACTTTCCATAAGGTCATCAACAATTGTCAAATTTACCTTACCAGGAGGGAACAAATCATCATCCATAAATGTTTGAGGCAGACCCTCAATAAACCTAATATGGGGAAATGAAGAAGATAATTCATCATACAATTTTTGCCAGCATGCATAAAACCAAACAATATTATCAGGTTTGTGTGACAAAAGTGTCTCAGCATTGACTAATAGCTGTTTTACAAAATAACTTTTCCCTGAATTTGATGGTCCTGCTAAAATACAGGAGAATGGATGTTGAAGCCGTGTATCCATGGCCTCTATTTAGTAGCCAAAAGGTAATGTTGTAAAATCGTTTGACAGCTGTCTCTTTGTATAAACACACTTTTGTGTTTTCCGTAGTGTCCTGGTCTCTATCTGCCAACGTTTCTTGTTTCTGACAATACCAGATTGTTCTGTTCCTATTGTCTTTTGCGTCTTAACATCTGTATTGTGTGGGTAATCCAGAACCAGATCTTTCAGGCTGTCAAAATTAATAACCTGGGTGTTAGCAACATTGAGCGTTATGCCTTTCACTTTCAAGGTTGTTTTACCAGTGTTAAGCCTGTAACCATATGTCTTGGGCCCTGCAGATACAAATTCTGTGATATGTGTGTTATTTGGCACCTCACTGGTCAGTTCACCCAGATAATCACCCAGTGGTGGATTCCAGTCACCTTCTTTACTCACAAAAATAACAGAGTCTGTGTCATGATAGAGGCACCTTTCTTGTAGCCTGTCTAGAAGTTTGTATAATTCTAGTCTGGCATATGCTGTAGTAAAACAGGCTATAAAGATGTTGGTGTTTTTATTGATTGTGTACCGTTCCTTACTGTATTTCCAATTTACAGCAGCTGTCTCATCATTTATAAAATTAACCTCAGAAAGTTCATAGTAAGGCAGAAATGCTAACTTAAAAAGTTCATCGGGGTCTGTGACAATGCTGGTGTGTGGTAGGTTAGACCTCTGGCCAAACTTGCCCCACAATGAATTGAGAAATAATTTGGAAATTTGACGTTTTGTAGGGTTTACGGCTATCTTATCAGCACGTAACTGTATGCCCTCTTTTTCATAAAATGCGGCAATGTATTGTTTTTTCTTGGCCGCATCAGTACACCAGTTTGGATAACCTGATGCTTCTTGTTTGTCCCTGAGGTGTAGATTAATGTATTGTGTAAACAAGTCATTGCTGGAATTGTCAAAATGCCAGATCTCATAGATTTGTGCTATTCTGTAACCCTTTTCTATAGCTACCTCTAGTTCCATAGTCGTCCACGTACCAGTCAGAGAGCGCTGCTCATCAGAGTGTGTGCATAGTTCTGCCTGACAATTCAAAGCACATGTGTAACAGAGAGGGAACATGAGTTTTTTGTTCAGTTTCATAGGTAAGACTGGAAAAAACAAATCCCTTGGTGGGTATACTTTGACCTTAGCAAGACCAAAGTATTTTTTGATGTAACCAAAATTTTCGTAAATTATTTTTGGGTGCCCAACTGGATAGGTCTTGGTTTTATTAACAAAGGGGTAAAGGCTAGTGAAATCATAATAATTTATGTTTTCACCATCCTCTACTTTGTGATACAGTTTGATAGCGTTTGTTCTACCGCCATAAAGCGCATCACGGGGATCCAGGGGTATTGGAAACTGCATTTTATGGATAAATTCTTTAAGCCGTTCATCCTTTTCAAGCATTTCATGCCATTCATGCTCCCACATCAAACGAATTATAAAGCCACATTCTTGCAGATATCTTTTTTTAACCAAAAATGTGTAGTATAATTGTCCGTATGTTGAATTTGTTACATCATTGGAGTCAGCCTCATTGTAGCAAACAGGACAACCATGATAAAAACAGCCCTGAAATTCAAAAGCAACGTGCTTACCATCAACAAAAGCATAGCCGTCCAAAAAGTACCTTCCAACCCTCCTTTCACCACCCCTTAATGCATGCTGTATAGGAATATTTTCTGTATGTGCTACATACAAAAGCCACTGGATAGCCGGTGTAGAAAAACGTTTTTGTGTCTTGTGGTAATTGTCTCCTGGTACAATGGCTATAGTGTTTAATGGTATGAATTTAAATCTGTACATAGCCATGCAGACAGACGCCAGTGTAACAAGTTGAAAAGGATCAATAGATCTACGGACTACAACACGCCTCTTTTTACGCTTACAGTAATATGTACGTTTCTTTTTTGTCATTGCCATGATCCTGTCTCTGTAACACTCACAGGCCTTTCTTAAAACCTCCACATCCTGTTTGCAATATGCTTTTAGTTCTTTCTGAAAATTAAATGTGTCATCTTTGTGTTCTGTGTACCATGTCATGAATTCATTTTTCTCACCAGGCATCATGTAATCTGTACCATAAAATTTGATGCTTGGCATGGGCCCAATATAGTTTTGATTTTGCTCTGTGTTAAAAAAATGTGGAAAATAACCTTTGGACCCTGAAAAGCCCATAGCTTCTGGTAATTTACTGAGCTTCATGGGCAGGAAGTTTAAAGAGTCTATGAACCGCATTTTCAAATCAGGTAGTGTTACGCACAACAGTTTACCCCCTTGATTTATTATTTGTATTTGGAGTTTTTCCCTGATCAGTTCTTGAACAATAAAATACGAATCGTACCTCCCTGCATTGTGTGCAATGAATGTGTAATGGTCAAATACGCCACTAGTAAAAAACTGGACAAATTTTTGCACACAGTCGTTACCTTCAAACTCCCAAGCGGGGGAACCGTGCAAGTTTGCGGCATAGATGTAATTTGGAATGTGTGTGCCTGTCTCCTGCATGCATTCAAAATCATAGATAATGTATTTTTCACACCTTTTTTGTGCTTTGCACTTTTGCATGTAACAAATGTGTGTGTCAAATTTCCCAACACGCACACCACACACACTGCAGCGCAGCCCACCACATTTATGCTCATCCCCATTACACACATATCGGTAGCAGGAGTCACAAAACGTTTTAAGTCTACAAATGCTCTCGTCATCAAGAGCCAGCTGTCTATGCAATTCCAAACAGTCTTTTGAACGACAAAACACACGACAGTTAAAACACCTAGGCTGAATACCTATTTCATCCCTACAATCCATTCTATGACATGCTTTACAAAACTGCTGACAGCCATGATTATTCTTGTGGTGATACACAGAATTGCATCTCTCACAAAAGTATGACTCACCAATAAAACTTTTCACATTTTTAATACCATAATAATGGTTTTCATGGTGTAAAACAAATAAAATCTTTTCTCTGGATGCCGCCCCTGTATGATAAAACTGCCAGCGCCCCTGACTGAAATACAGAATTTTAATGTTAACGTTTAAGTAATTTTCAAACTCCGCAATGTCATTAAAAGACACTAGCTGATCCTCTGGTATGTCTAGAACCCTGTGTAACTGTTTGGCACGTTCTAGTAAAACGGCATCACCGACATCATCATTATCCATCAAGGCGTATAGACTGGCTGCCAGACACAGATTTGTAGTATAATTGTTAAAATCATACAACCATTGCTTTTTACCACTGATAATTTTGCTGTAAGGGATTGCACGCAACCGTTTTTTCACACCACCGCGCCTATTCCTGATCACTACTACCACAAGTTTTAGAGAATTGCCAGCAAGACATTCTGCATTACTCTGTAAAGCATTCGCAATGCAATTCAAAAAAGTGTCAGCATTAAAAGCTTCACTAGACTGTTTTGTGGAATATACAGGGTCAAAAGCATTCCCACCCTCAAGACGCAACTGTACAAAATCTCCTGGTGCTATGTCTGGTAAGGTTCTGTTCAGTAAATTTTGAATACTGGAATGCACAGCATTAACAGCATCCACAAATGAGTGTATTCTGTCTAAGTTTATAAATCCAAAATGGTCAATATACATAACACCGTTAAAGTTGGCTAGGTCTCTCTGTTGATGGTAAATAGCATCTAAATATACACCAGTATTTTGATCATGATCAGCATTAACAGCTTCCAAACACAGTCTTTGGTCACTGTCCTGTACATTACTGCGCCCACTATTCTGTTGCGTGGCCTGTATTTGTAACCTATCAGATTTGTGTGGTGTGTCATGTGTTTTGAGGACCCCTGATTGAATGGGTAAAGAAGTCGATGTTGTAGCATGCAGATTTGCATTGTTACAACAAAGACGTCTATGTGCCCTAGCCTTCAAAGAAGCCCTGGCACTTATTAACATTTTAACAGCCCGATTGATAGTTTTAGTTCTGTTCACAGACAGTTTGGGAAATTTTTCTAACCTACCACCACCAACCATTTTTAGTCATGCTGTTTCACCTATTTCTTTTTCAAAAGCCTTAAGAACCTTACTTAATTTTGTGTACTTTTCAGAAACAGCTATTATCTCTGCACCCTTAGACTCTTCAGGCGCCGTACTACCTAATGCCATGGCCTGTCTGTTAAGGTGCCCTAAAAAATTAACCATGTTAAGCCATCTGTGGTTTAGACTCCCCATATGACTCAATGCACTCTGTACTTTTTTACTCCAAGTTCTAAGACCTGTAAAATGTAAAATGTGAGTATACAGGCCTTCTGCTGGTAACGCAACATCTAAACTGTTTTCTGTTTGTGTTTCTGCGACGCGTTTTTGTTTAGCAGGTGGGGTATTTTCATATGTGAGTTGCCTCTTCACATTACTTACACCCCTACCAGCTAAAGGTGTGCTCTGTATAACAGACTGCTTTGGAACATACCTGATAACATTACTTGGTATTATACATGCTGACTCACCACCCTTGACAGCTTGTGATGTAGATTCATCAAGATTAGAAACTGGAGACAATGGCAAGGTCCTTATTGATCCATTAAAATCATTTTTTAGTAATGGCTTTGATTTAACGACTTCTGTTTTGTGGAGTCCAGGAACAACAGGATTTGTGATGTTTTTGGTTGCTCTTCTTTCTTTTGTATCAGATATCTGGCCTGTTTTACTTCTCTTAGCTGTAAAGAGACAAGAAAAAATAGAATTAAAAAAAATGTAAATACTATTTAAAAGAAGATTAGTTTGCTATAGTTCTGTACTTACATGTTTTAGTTGTTCTATTGTGTATTTCAGTTTGGGTTACTTTACGTGGGGCTGAAGGCATCAAAACACGCTCTACAGGGGGAATATTCTCCTTTTCTGATGCGTTATTTGCCTTGATTTTTTTACCTGAAGAGACAAAATCATAAACTAATTAGGTACCTTGGTGAAAAAACAAAACAAAACAAAAACAAAGCAACAACATGTCTTATTAATGTACACTCACGAAATGTTTTCCCCCTTTTTTCAGTCTGTGATGGTTTTTTGTGTGTTGCACGGCTCTCAACATTATGCGCAATGATCTCAATGTCGGGCTCTTTTAGAGTTGCACAGTCAAGAATGTTTAGGTCTAAAATAAAAATATAGTTTTCTAAGCGCCGTGGTTATGATATCATACGTTATATTTGAGCCCTATACTAATAACTGTGATTAATGTACAAACAATACAGTACGCTTACCTCTAGCTGTTAGTCCTAAAATATCTTCTGTTTGTGAATAGGGCAATGGTGGTAATACAACATCCATAACAGCCGCTATAACAAAAATGAAATAATAAATAAAAAAAAAAAGATAGCAAGTTTACTAATTAAACAATGATTACTGTATCAAACATACAGTAAAGACAGGTAGATAGATAGATAGATAGATAGATAGATGATAGATAGATAGATAGATAGACACATAGATAGATGATAGATAGATAGCTACATAGAAAGATAAAGTAAAAACATACCTAACTGAGAATCTGTAATGTCCCCAAAGTTGTTAAACATGCTATTAGCGCTGTGTTGAGACATCTAGAAATACAACACAATACAAATAATGTAATGTAATATTGAAGCTATACTAACATTATTTACATCAATTTAACAGACTTATAAATCTACGCTGGGACGTTATCCTTATAATATATACTAAAATAAGCGTCTGAAAAAACAGTCTAAATTTTAGGAAACCATCAGCCCTCTATGTGTGAACAACAGGCTGTTTACAGAGTATACTAAAATGATGTGCATAAACAGAACATAAAAGTATAACATTTTAATAAGCTTTAGTTGCACAAAATATAGAACAAAAGCCATCAAATAACTAAATAATAATTAATTTTAAGAAATAAATGCGATTAAAATGTTCTGTATATAACAATTACAAAAATATATATAGCAATTAATAAGGTATAACTAAAAAAAAAAATATATATATATATAAATCTACAAGTATAAAAATATGAAAGATATAAAATAATACATACCTTGTTTTTTTATCGTCAGAAAAATGTTTCTGTGAATAAAACTTTTGTATTGTCCAGGTCTCATGGTACGCTGTATTTATGGCCATCCTGTATTACCGCCCATAGATGCCTTGTTTTTGCGATTGGCTAGGCCTAAATTACGCCCCAAAACTATCTGCACTGCTATTGGGTCTGCTTAAATTATAAGTTTTAGATATTACCATATTTAACACTCCCCCTCAACTTATAATTAATTAGACTAGATACCATTTAAACATATGTTGCTAATTTGTATATGCTTTTGTCCCTGATCATGTTCCTGTGGTCAAGAGTCCCCAGACACAGAGTGTCCTGAGTGCTTAGATAATTGATATAGCATATGTGCTTTGTCTTTTGTTTCTGGCCAGTTCCCGAGGTCATATCTCCCAGACACATGTGGTACTTATTGCCAATATAATTGATATAGCATATGTGCTTTTGTCTTTTGTTTCTGGTCAGTTACTGATGGCCAAAGGGCATACATCTGTCATTAGTGATTATATATTTGAAACGGTCACACTTCCCCCCCCCCCTTTGCATCTCAAACTAGCATGTATCACTTTTGCTTTAGAAAATACACACAAATGTTGTCCATTATTAAATAAGTTTATTGTATAGTTTAATAGTATCAGTTACAGATCATAGCTGTGTTTTCACAATACGGTATACATGTTTGATTGTTATGACAACACTGTCTAAGTCTAAATGTTAAATACAGCATACGTTTATTTACAAAATGTTTTACTATTCTATCATTTCTTTTAAAATCACTATTAAAGAATTTTAATGCATTTTTATAAGACACACCACGGGCTATATGGTGTAACATGAATATACAGTAATGACCGCAGTATGAGCTAACAGTATCCTGTAGCTGTCTATTTTGGTATGTTATTCTTGTAGAATTTCTTTTTAAAAATTGTATAAAATCCTTAGGAAATACAACATTTTCTGGTGATAACCCATAGCTATCAAAAAATATAGAGTTCTTATTATCACATAAAATGATCAAGATCCAGTGACGGCCTCGTTTTTCTGAACTGTCTGTATTTACAATATATGCAGCAGGCTTCTGTTGGACCTTATGTCGCGGTAATAAATCACATGGAAACACACCCATAAACATTCTCTGGGCAATTGCATCTGATTTCATAATGTGGGTAATTTCCAAGTTATTCATTTTTAATTGTAGTCATACAATATTTCTCTTCTATTATTGATCTCAATAATGTTTGCATTTACAGAATATACAATCATATTAATGGTGTTTGGTGTAGGTTCTGCAAATCTTATTTCAGCTCTTAGATTGCCCGTCTTTACTAGAGAGAAATGTGCTCCGGGTTCTTGATCTGGTGATAAATCAAATCCAAATAAAGTAAAACCATTCATAAACTCTTCACGATCCACTGAAATCCCATTATCTGATTTTTGCTTGCCAGAAAGGTGTACAAGGGCCATGTATTCACGAATTGCTGCGTCATTTTGGAAGGTAGGCTGAAATCCTCTCCCACCAGGTACCTGTTGTCCGTCAACATATAAAGCCGCGTGACTTATATTATAATGATGGAAACATAATGGATTCCTCTGGTAGCTTCCACTGAAAGCCTCATTATCCACAAATCCTAATATTACAATTTTAGGAATTTGCCCCAGAAAGAGATTTTCGTGGTTTGTGATCCTTGTGCCTGCAGGTATACTGTATACTTTCAGAGAAACTCGATCAATGGCATACTTTGCGTTTGTTGTCAACAGCGCTTGGCTGTGGCCTATTCTGACTGCTGGAGAGACCTGCACTCTTTTAACATAGAGGGCCGCTTGTAATATTTGCACTTTATAGTGTTCAGCATCAGCAGTCATCAGACAAAAAGCGTCTTTATTTCTGGATAGTTTAATTTTGAGATCAAGTCCATTCAGAATCAGGCGCGGTGAATTAAAAACATCACCATAAATGGGCCCTATAATTTCTACAGTTTTTGAGCCGGCTGTAAACCGGGCCCTTTTGTTGAATCCTGTATTTTCCCCATTAGGCGTCCTATCATGATGATGGCCGGCTGTGTCTTTATAAAATAAGCCGGCCGTGAATTGTGAAGATAGAGTTTGTGGGCTATAGTTCAGGAGGGTTTCAATGTAAGCTCTGTAAGTATATAGATTATCAGATTGTGAAATGAGTCGATCACCCAAAGTTATATCCACTTGGTTAAAGAGACTGGCTATAGGGTAATTGATAAAGCCCACACGAGCCCCATCCCCTATAACTGTGTTATCTTGTTTAACAATTTTACAAAGTATGTACAAGAGTGTGTTATTTAGGTCATAATAATATTCACCACTCCCTGATATAAAAAATTCCAGCGGCGCATTGTCTGCAAGTGCCGCTATGGGCTGAGACTCTACATATAGGGATTTTTCAATACTTGTCTGTGTAGGAGGTATTTGAAAGATGTCCAGTTCAGATTTAGCACATTCATCAGAACTGTCGTGTACAAAAGCCATGTTGCTCTCTTAAAAGATGTCACCGGGTGAACGTCTAGCTGTTTTCTGCACACGGCGTCTTTTACGTTGTGTGCTTTTATTGGTTGCCATTGTTAAGAAAGCTGAATTATAACGCCTCTTATATTTCCTTGGCTTTTTACTTATGTATGCAATGCCTGATCCTTCTTGTTCTTGCGCTGGTCGGGTCATTCTATCCATAACAGCTGTTGAGACATTGGCAACTGCGTCTTTGACTATGTTTCTCGCAGCATTCTTTACATGTGGTTTTATAATTTCTAGGCCTCTTCGAAAAATCGGGGAGATAGTCCTAAAAAAACCGCGGAAGAGACCCCCGATTCCTGCTCCATACATATATTCACTGCCACGGAACCCATCCAGCCCATGGCCACTTTGTGTAATGTAATAATGGGTATATACAGCCGGATCCCCATACGTTCTTTTGGACAGCATTTTTAGTATGACAGTTCCTTGCGGGGTCTAAAATGTAATCGCACCAGGCATTTACCGTACTTGAATTTAACTGGTTTACACTGGTCTGAATAAATTGAAATTGCCACTGAATCAAAGTGCTGTTTGCATACAGGTATGTAATCTGGTCGTGTGTATCGCTGTGTGATTATCTCATTGTTTTTACCACTGATTTCTACAGTCCGGAGAAGTTGTACATAACTATCGCCCACTAGTTGATGTTGTATTATGTCTGAGTACACAAACATTGTGTAAAATCCTGCTTTTATATCTGCATAAATCTTTTTGACTTTTGGTAGAGAGGTACCGTATGGAGCTATATAACCATCCATACCTAAAATATGGGCAAGCTTTTCTCCGGGTGCAAAAGTGTATATTGGTGATTCAGATACTGATACGCTTCTTTCTAAATCATCATAACGCAGTTTAATATGCTCATGTGGAATTTTTAAACTATCGAGTCTCGCATTTATTGCTTTCACAACCTCATTAATAGTGTTATAATACCCCGATTTAATATGATACTCTTTCAAAAGATCATCCTGTTTCCCAACGACAAAATTACCTTCATGGGGGTCAAAGGTGTTCCATGTGTGGGGGTATTGTATTTCTGTAAGGGCTACTTCCCATGGCCCTCGAAGGTCAACACTTTTTGCTAATTTAGTTGTGTAATTAGATATGGTGTTGTCAGGATATATCTTGGAGGATGCATTGCTGGGCAAGGTCATATAGAATGATCCCTCATCCATGGTCTATAAATCAGTCAATTGATTCTCTTCAATCCAACAATTAAATTTTGGGGGGTAACCCATCCATTTAACAAAGAATAGATTAATGCCGTCAATATTTTTTCTCTTAATAATTTTCTCTATTCTGTATATGCGATTCTGATCTGGAGGAACTTTTTGTATTTCTTCTGCGTAGAAAGAGCCATCTATGGGGTCATCAGCCAGATCCTTCAGTTTATAAAGCGGTCTGAGCCCCCTGGTGTTTATATCGTAAATGGTGAATATTTCATCTGTGTAACTCTGCTCATACCCTTTACTAAAAGTTCCTTTATATTTAGAAATTCTGACATCATCACCGATTTTGAATTTGGGTTTAATCTTTTTAGAAGAAAAATATTCATAGTAAAGATTCTTCCAGATTTTTAATGAATTTTGTTTTGTAACATCAGCTGGTCTACACCGAATTGATGAGTGATATGTGTGATTGTAACTATATACCAAGTTGGGCAAAATATCAATATATCTAAAAGTGTTACGTTTTGTGAGATATCGCCACATTTTAGTCTTTAATGTACGGTTAAACCGTTCCACTAAAGAGCATTTCACAGTGTCTGATGAAACAAAATGTCTTATTTTGTATTTATCAAAAAGCTGCTTTACTTCTTTATTCAAGAATTCTTTACCACGATCTGTTTGTATTTTAATCGGTGTTCGGTGATCCTCTTCAAATATTCTCTGAAAGGCCGTGGCCACCGCTGTCCCTGTCTTATTGCGCAGGCCGCAACACCAGGCATATTTTGATAGGACATCTATAACTGTCAAAATATATTTTATACCATCATTTTCTTTAGACAAATCTATCATGGATACCAGATCTGCTTGCCACTGTGAGTCGATATCTGAAACCACAACTTTGTTTCTTTTAAAGTTCTTTCTAACAGGCTTATGCAGTGCATAGACATCTTGCTGATTTAACCACTCTTTTACATCTTTTCTTTTTAACCTGTGTTTTTTTACTTCTCTGTACAGGTTTTCAATACCGCCATAAGAGCCAGGTGCTCTGGGGTTAAAATATTGCCTTTGTAATATGTGTTTTTTATTCCTCCGTCGTGGCATGATTGTAATGCAACAACCACTATAACCACAATGCGCAGAATCCTTTTTTTTAGTCACAGACGTGTCCGGGCATAACACTATACATGCCCGGGCATGTCCTCAATAACCATGAATCCATCCCCATTGGTTGCTCAGGGTCACGTGGTGCCGCCCCTTGAATAAGACATCCCCATTGGTTGCTCAGGGTCATGTGGTGCCGCCCTTAAATAAGCCATCCCATTGGTTGTTCAGGGTCACGTGGTGACATTCCTGTGGGGTGTACTGGGCGGGGCTCAAGCGCCGATCGATGGGTGTAGTGGGTGGGACTTAAACCGGAAGGGGCGGGACATCTGACGCATTAGACCAGAAAAGGGGCGGGGCACCTGTCACTTTACCGGAAGTGGGCGGTTTGACGAAAGGTGTAGACGCTTCACTACTTGTGTGCATTTCCCAATTAATTATCTGCCTTGCAAGGGACAAAACATGAACCAAACTCCATGTTAGGTCCTTGCAAGGCAGATAACTAGATTACCAGTTCTCAGATAGCCCCCCTGTATAACGGGCTCCCACTTACAAAACAGCCACAACAAAGGGTGACGAGAGGAGTTTGTATACTTGTAATTTACTTATCTTCCTCGCATGAACCAAACCTGGAGTGCATTAAATCTCCCTGATTGCACTATTTAGCTCAAGAAATAACACATTTACATGAATTTTTTGTAATTGCAACAGACAAAAAAGTACTATATATTCAGCAAAAGCCCAATGAGAGCGGTTGCCAATCAGATCCCAACACAGATCAGTTTCCCCCTAACTGAGGGGGGTCCTCAATGTAGTGCTGAAGTTTTTGATCACCCTTTCCAAGCCAGGGAA
The DNA here is from genome assembly GCF_000004195.4 of Xenopus tropicalis. Taxonomy (NCBI): domain Eukaryota; kingdom Metazoa; phylum Chordata; class Amphibia; order Anura; family Pipidae; genus Xenopus; species Xenopus tropicalis. The sequence goes on along the minus strand of NC_030679.2, from coordinate 141,443,663 downwards.
TTGGATCCAAATAAAGAGGAGTCCCTATCCTTATTTGCCTGTTTAGCAGAAGGAATGCTGGGAATGAAACTCATGCTGATTAGTAAACCATACCCTGCAAGGATGAGTCCCAGTAAGGGTGAAAGTTATGGGTACATGGAACTTGATCAGTAACTGCTCCGACTGTGCTGTAACCCCCAGTGAGGGAGCTTTAGCCTACAGGATACTCAATAGAAATGGGCACGTTAGCAGTTAAACTGGACTTTCTTGCCAGGATTCCTTCTGCTTTGCATGAACTTGAATTGCTTTTCATGGGATCCGCTCCTTCGGCTCTACGTGTATTGAAATGAAAACCCTGCGCTACTCTGTCAAAACTCATCAGTAGTTGGGATCCCCCCAGCAACTGCCCTGCCTGTGCCTTAAACTCAGTGCTTAAGCTTTAGCCTACTTGGGTTCCTTCTCTTATCTTCCCTCTGCAAACTCTACATCAAATGTTTGGCCTTTATCTCTTTTTATAGTAGACCTGTCTGTCTTTACAGATTCATATCTTCACCAATATATATTTCGGGCGGGGGGGGCCAAGAAAGGAGAGAGACTAGATGATAACAGGGCATGGGTGGTGTGTAACTAGGCCGGGTGTAACCAGACTTTGGACCCAGGTGCTTGATGTTGTTGTTATAGTCATATATAAATGGATCAGATTGATGACACTGTGAGCCCATAGTTAATGGATTCAGTTAGATACATGAGTAGATTTCTGGTTGAGGCTGCTGTACAGGAGAGCAAGGCCTTGTTCTTCTTCATAGGGTCCTATAGAAAGTTGGGTTCTTAAAGGTGCCTACAATACTCTGTGGCGTCCAACAGGAGATAGTGAAAAGGGATGAGGGTCAATTTTCTTGCCAATCAGGTCAGGTCTGGCACAGCATTTTTTTTTCTTTGTTTAAAACCAGCACCTCCGACTCCCTTCCTGTCGTTGTCTTCAACGGGACTTCATTGTTTTGTGGAAGGCAAAATACATTGGGGCAACAACAACAACTGCACTCTTTATCAAGATATATAGAACATTTGGACATTCTGTGCATTAAGATACCAAGCAATGTCCTCCCCTTTAAGCAAAGCAGGGATTGTTTGTCCATATATAGTGATGAGCGAATCTGTTCCGTTTCGCTTCGCCGAAAAATTCGCGAATCTTTAAAAAGATCCGGAAAACGGCGAAAAAGACGCGAAACGGCGAAAATGTTGTGCGACAAAAAAAATGTGTCGCCCGCGGATATTATTTTGTCGCGCGGCTATTGTTTCGTCGCCCGCAGCTATTATTTTGTCGCGCGGCTATTGTTTCGTCGCCCGCGGCTATTATTTTGTCGCGCGGCTATTGTTTCGTCGCCCGCGGCTATTATTTTGTCGCGCGGCTATTGTTTCGTCGCCCGCGGCTATTATTTTGTCGCGCGGCTATTGTTTCGTCGCACGCGGCTATTATTTCGTCACGCGGCTATTGTTTCATCGCCCGCGGCTATTATTTTGTCACGCGGCTATTGTTTCGTCGCCCGCTGCTATTATTTCGTCGCGCGGCTATTGTTTCGTCGCCCGCGGCTATTATTTTGTCGCGCGGCTATTGTTTCGTTGCACGCGGCTATTGTTTCGTCGCCCGCGGCTATTATTTCGTCGCGTGCCTATTATTTTGTCGCGCGGCTATTCTTTTGACGCCGGCGACAATTTTTGGACGTGTGGCGAATTTTTCCGCGGCGAATTATTTCATCCGTTTCGCAAAACAATCCGCCAATGGCGAAACACGGAAATTCGCCGCGAATCGATGCCTGGCGAAACATTTCGCCCATCACTATCCATATATTGTAATATATACAAGCTGCCCAACTGTGTCACACAACTGGCCTACACTCACTCACCCCCGGTCTGGCCTACACTCACTCACCCCCGGTCTGGCCAGTCCTACACTCACTCACCCCCGGTCTGGCCAGTCCTACACTCACTAACCCCCGGTTTGGCCTGTCCTATACTCACTCACCCTTGGTCTGACCTGTCCTACACTCACTCACCCCCGGTCTGACCTGTCCTACACTCACTCACCCCGGTCTGGCCGGTCCTACACTCACTCACCCCCGGTCTGGCCGGTCCTACACTCACTCACCCCCGGTCTGGCCGGTCCTACGCTCACTCACCCCCGGTCTGGCCGGCCCTACGCTCACTCACACCCGGTCTGGCCGGTCCTATGCTCACTCACCCCCGGTCTGGCCGGTCCTACGCTCACTCACTCCCGGTCTGGCCAGTCCTACACTCACTCACCCCCGGTATGGCCAGTCCTACACTCACTCACCCCCAGTCTGGCCTGTCCTACACTCAGTCACCCCCGGTCTGGCCAGTCCTACACTCACTCACCCCCGGTATGGCCAGGCCTACACTCACCCCCGGTCTGGCCAGTCCTACACTCACTCACCCCCGGTCTGGCCAGTCCTACACTCAGTCACCCCCAGTCTGGCCAGTCCTACACTCACTCACCCCCGGTCTGGCCTGTCCTACACTCACTCACCCCTGGTCTGGCCAGTCCTACACTCACTCACCCCCGGTCTGGCCAGTCCTACACTCACTCACCCCCGGTATGGCCAGGCCTACACTCACCCCCGGTCTGGCCAGTCCTATACTCACTCACCCCCGGTCTTGCCAGTCCTACACTCAGTCACCCCCAGTCTGGCCAGTCCTACACTCACTCACCCCCGGTCTGGCCAGGCCTACACTCACTCACCCCTGGTCTGGCCAGTCCTACACTCACTCACCCCCAATCTGGCCAGTTCTACACTCACTCACCCCCAGTCTGGCCTGTCCTACACTCACTCACCCCCGGTCTGGCCTACACTCACTCACCCTCGGTCTGGTAAGTCCTACACTCACTCACTATATCTTAGTTGGGATCAAGTACAGGTACTGTTTTATTATTACAGAGAAAAGGGAATCATTTAACCATTAAATAAACCCAATAGGGCTGTTCTGCCCCCAATAAGGGGTAATTATATCTTAGTTGGGATCAAGTACAGGTACTCTTTTATTATTACAGAGAAAAGGGAATCATTTAACCATTAAATAAACCCAATAGGGCTGTTCTGCCCCAATAAGGGGTAATTATATCTTAGTTGGGATCAAGTACAGGTACTGTTTTATTATTACAGAGAAAAGGGAATCATTTAACCATTAAATAAACCCAATAGGGCTGTTCTGCCCCCAATAAGGGGTAATTATATCTTAGTTGGGATCAAGTGCAGGTACTGTTTTATTATTACAGAGGAAAGGGAATCATTTAACCATTAAATAAACCCAATAGGGCTGTTCTGCCCCCAATAAGGGGTAATTATATCTTAGTTGGGATCAAGTACAGGTACTGTTTTATTATTACAGAGAAAAGGGAATCATTTAACCATTAAATAAACCCAATAGGGCTGTTCTGCCCCCAATAAGGGATAATTATATCTTAGTTGGGATCAAGTACAAGGTGATATTTTATTATTAAAAGGTAAAAGGGAATACCTTAATAATACCCGTAGATAAGAATTACATTTCAGGAGGGAATACATAGGCATAAATTACAGCAAATAAGAAACTAAATGGCCAATTTTGCTCTGTGCCACCTTGTACAGTAGTTGCCAGATGGGCAAATCCATAACCCATAGCAACCAATCAGTGATTGGCTTTTTCAGTTGTAGGCAGAACAATGAATGCAACAACTTCATTGGTTGCCATAGGTTACTGCCCATGACCACATTTGCCCCCCACTGTGTTGTAAAGCAAAGCTACGTTAAGTACCAATCAGATGCCACTTTGTTGAGTACTGTATGCTTGTGCTTTGTAGAACTTTATATTATTGTATTAATTACTTTATTCCTAAGGTTCTTATGGTTTTATTTATGCGTATAAGTTGGCTCTTAGACTCGGGTGTCTGTACTGTTGGGTAACACAAGAGCTGAGATCCTACCACTCTTCATTGCACTATTGGCTTCTCACATAATGACCCGTAGGTGTTCTACTATGCGCACTGTTTAATGGGCATAAATGAGCTCTAATATCTTTACCCTTTCTGTAGGCCAAACCCATTGCTCAGAGGTTTTTAATACAAAAGGGAACACATCTCGGGGATATTATAGTAGAGCACTCAAACCATATATCTACCCCACAGATGCACTCTGATAACACCAAGCTTGCTACGTGTAGAGACGGAAGAGACCATTGTGGTAGATGCTCAAGGACACAACTCTGCATTTGAGGCCAACATCCTCATCCAGGACTTCCCTCAGAAGAAACTCAGTCTTGCATCAGCCAAAGTCTCCTTGAATAATAACAATGGGTTTCTTGGAAGTGCCACAGTAAAGGTGAGATGGAATGACACGTGGCTCTACCTGAAATGGCTGCCCATGATGCAGCCAGTGAATATATGTGGGGCTCTGAGAGGTGTTATTGCGTTTCTGTTGTGTTTGGTAGGGTGAGAGCAGTTTGTGTCGTACCTTGTGTAATATGGGAGATGTTCCACACCTTTACTGTCTGAGTTGTGCCTATATTGTATTAATAGCCTGTCTTCCTCCAGATTCCCTCTGACCAACTCCCCAAGGACACAAGAAACAATCAGTTTGTGTATGTCAGTGTGAGGTCCGGTTCATGTAAACTGGAGAAGGTTGTGCTGTTGCAATACAGCAGCGGCTATATCTTCATTCAGACAGACAAGACTATCTACACCCCAGGATCTAAAGGTAAGGCTGATCATGGCTGCTGAGAGATATAGGAAGCCATTATTTATTGACACCACTAACTAATTTACCTATTGTTGCACTTGTGGAAGTTAAAGGGTAAAACTGAAAATTTCAGAGAAAAATTAATGCCAAGTAATGGACAAAGTTCTGTCTTTCACTCCCACACTACTTCCTGTTAGAGTTGCATCACTTCCTGTCAGCTGATCTCTGAGGGAGCACACAGCCCATAACAAAATGGCGGCTCAAGAGAAAAGGTGTAAAAGGGAAATATTTACTGATATATATATATATAGATTCTCATGGGGTTTTTTGGGGGTTTTTTTTTCATTTTAAAATTTGACTAAACTCATTTTCTGTAATGTCTAACATTAACAAAAAAAAATCCCATATGAAAAGTCGGAGCGGGAAAAAGAAAGAAAGATCTTCCAGGAAAGGATTTGGATTTTTAGCCGTTTTGACGAATAGTAAATCTTGGAAAACGCTAAAAGTCCGAATCGATAAAAAAATATCTGTTGGTTTGTAAATGGGCCCCAAAGAATCTGTTAAGTATTCATTCTTGGGGTTATGGTTTTTCTTTTAAATATATATTTTAGTTAAACATTATCTGATTTGGTTCATTGGAGGATTACAAGGAAGCCCAGCAGGCAGCACAGGACTCAGTGTAGACAATTATATGAGTGGTTGATGCTGCCTCTCATTGGTAGTGTGGGAGGGTATTGTTGGGAAGAACAGGGGGTGGGGCCTACCATAGCCACAGGCAGTTATGTAGCTGTGGAGGACAAAGGCCGATGCATGGATCTTTTCAATACAATACAATTTCCTCTACTCTTGGTCACATTCTTGCTCTTCAGTCAAACAGCAATGCCCTTTGTATTCTCACCAACATACTCAATCTATTTCTCCACAGTTATGTATCGGGTTTTCTCCATGAACTACAAGATGAATCCAATTACAAAACCAATGGTCGTCGAATTTGTGGTAGGTCTTCTGTTCTTGTTAGGGTCAGACTGGGGTGGCTGGATACCAGGAAAAAAACCTGGTGGGCCCATTGACCAAGACCCAATCCCCTCCTGCCCTCCCCAAATGCAGCAAAAGTAAGTGTGAGGTGCGAGCATGGAAGGGGCTGGTAGTGGGTAAGCGGCCGGCAGGGGCCCCTGTGACATAATAAGTTGTATAAGTTGGAGGGAAAACATGAAATATTCTGGTTATGCTTAAATGTACCGCCTGCCCCCTCCTACCTGTTGTAGCAAATGCATTGTGTAGGTTAATCTTTGATGTAAGTGTGTATTGTGTGTAGCCAGCCAGCTCTGTCTGGCCCTTCCAATGTAATTGCCCGCTACTGTGAGGGCACACAGAGCCACACCCCACAGTGACACAATACACATAGTTACCCCTTGTGAGAGCAGTGCTCTGTCTGGTAAATACAATAGACTGAACTGGGCATGCTCACTAGGTGGCTTCCCATAGGCCCAGTGGGATTAGTTATGATTGGCCCCCTCTGGAAGCTGCCTTTGGGTTGGAGAAGGAATCAAACCCTGTTCTGCATTTACGACAGGGGCTGCTCCCTTTCTGGCTACAAAGGTGGCTGCCAACACCCCAGAGCCTTTTGTCTGGGGTGTAACCTCGCTGCGGCAGGGCACCCTCCCCTGTGTTCCCCTGGAATCTACCTTAGCTGCGGCAAGAAGATTCCCCCCAACTGTGTGTATTTCCCTATTCCCTATGGAAGGACTGTTCCCCTGGAATCAAGGAACAAGAGTGCAGGCTGGCTACCACTTACTGGCTTATGGAAACATGCTGATGGCTACTTGCTATTTCTCCAATAAATGCCTCATTCTGTGATACCAACCGTTTGCTCTTTGGGTCCTGCCCTATATCTGTGAACTCATGGTCCTGAGGTTGTGACAGCCCCTGGGATAGCAGCCCTGGTGGGCCTCGCACACCCCAGTCCAACTCTGGTTCTTGTCTCTTATCAGATTTGCAATTTTTTCCAAATTCAGTACAAAAACAGCAATGGAACCTGACGGAGGATATTATGGGTTGTATAGTATTTTACAGTATTTCTAGTTGTCAGTGACTAAAATATGGTAGCATTATTGGCCTGGAAGACAGCAAAACTAAGGAATAAATGTAAAATAGAAAAAGTCAGCTCCTCTATGGGACTTATTCCACATTTGGGATGGACAATAATTATGTTGTATGTAGAGTCATGAGTAGTCATGAGTAGGCAGCTAGAGTCATGAGTAGGCAGCTTGAGTCATGAGTAGTCATGAGTAGGCAGCTAGAGTCATGAGTAGGCAGCTAGAATTATGAGTAGGCAGCTAAAGTCATGAGTAGGCAGCTTGAGTCATGAGTAGGCAGCTAGAGTTATGAGTAGGCAGCTTGAGTCATGAGTAGGCAGCTTGAGTCATGAGTAGTCATGAGTAAGCAGCTAGAGTCATGAGTAGGCAGCTAGAGTTATGAGTAGGCAGCTAAAGTCATGAGTAGTCATGAGTAGGCAGCTAGAGTCATGAGTAGTCATGAGTAGGCAGCTTGAGTCATGAGTAGGCAGCTAGAGTCATGAGGAGTCATTAGTAGGCAGCTTGAGTCATGAGTAGGCAGCCAGATTCATGAGTAGTGATGAGTAGGCAGCTTGAGTCATGAGTAGGCAGCTAGAGTCATGAGTAGGCAGCTAGAGTCATGAGTAGGCAGCTAGAGTCATGAGTAGGCAGCTAGAGTCATGAGTAGGCAGCTAGAGTCAGTGAGAGTTATATACTGACATTAGTTTAAGAATCATAGCAAAACTTAAGGGGAATAGAGGGGAAGCAGAGAAGAGATCCCCTGCCTCATATATTATTATTATTAGTAGTAGTGGTAGTAGTAATGGTATCTTTTTCTGCTATGTTTATGTGTTTGTTTCCACATATTAGAGCCCTACACCTTTCCTCCAGAAAGATGTCTTTCTTACTCAGAACTCAACTTCTAGACCAGTGATCCCCAATCAGTGGGTTGTGAGCAACACGTTGCTCCCCAGTCCCTTGGGTTTTTCTCCCAGTGGCCTCAAAGCAGGTGCTTATTTTGAATTCCTGGATTGGAGGCAAGTTTTGGTTGCATACAAACCAGATGTACTGTCAAACAGAGCCTCCTGTAGGCTCCCAGGCCATATAGGGGCTACCAAATAGCCAATCACAGCCCGTATTTGGCACCCTCATAAACATTTTTCATGCTTGTGTTGTTCTCCAACTGTTTTTACATTTAGGTGTTGCTCACAAGTAAAAAAAGGTTGGGGACCCCTGTTCTACACCATGAAGGCGCCTTACTCTATCAATTTATACTTAGTGTTTCAGTTTTTACAATTTACCAGACTTTGCCATATGTGCATGTTTGTGGGAAAACTAGATGTACGGCCCTTCTGTATGTTCAGCCATAACTCTGAGTTTAACAAAGGCCTTGTCTCTGTAGAACCCAGATGGCATCGTTGTGATGAGAGAGGCCTTTCACCCTGCCAGCAAATCAGGGATCTTGTCTGAGACATATGATCTGCCCAAGCTTGTGAGGTAAGAGACTCAGAAAGTTACAATCTTAATACACCCAGACAGACTGACTGGCACACACGCACACACACACACAAACACACAGCACACTAACACCCTGCCAACACAAACACGAAATGTGTAGTCATAAATGGCCATTTACGTGTGGGTGCTGTCTCACATTTAAACATCAAGAGAGTGCTGCATTGAGGGCCTAGAAGAAGGAGGACTTGGCAAAAAGTGATAGGAGTTTGGACAACACGGGGCATGACTATACATAAGTAGGGGTGCATTTGTCGATTTGTGGAACCAGGATGACCTTAATAACAGTAACAGCACTAATGTGGGTTCACCTCTAAATCACGTCTTTAGCAGCCATTGCCCCAAAACATTTTATGGAAATCAGAACTCATTTTACAGCCTTGTCCTGGGAACGGCCACATTTAATGTTGTACTTGGTGCTCGTGATAATTACATAACCCAACCGATAATGCTGTTCCAGTATCTACTGGGTTCTTTTCATTTGTTTCTCAGCTGTTTTCATAGAATTAAGGAATAAGCCACCAATTGCACTTCTCCTAGAACCTGAAGTGACCAAAGTCAGTCACATTTTGCACTGCTGCTGTCTGCACTTCCACACGTATGTTTAACTCCTCCAATAGTACAGATGGGTCACACATCTCTGATGAGAGCCTAAGGTACATGAAGACCAAGAGGTACAGATGGTGTTTAAATATAATATAGTCTTCAATTCCAGCACCAAGTAGAATTTAGCAGATCATCCCTCAGTCCTGAGGAGCAAGCAAGCATAACTGCAGTAGCAATTGTAGAGAATTCCTTCTTTCCACCCCTTCCCTGAGCCTCTAGCACTGACCCTTACCTGTAGCACTGACCCTTACCTGTAGCACTGACCCTTACCATATTTACTTGACTCTGGTGTTCCTGAGCTTTACAGGGGAGGGGGATAGGAAGCAAATGGCTGCTGGGTACCACTACCAGCAGGATGAAGATCTATCTCTTGCAATATATGCCTGGCCTCTTTGCTCCAGTGGGCTTAAGCCTCACATTAATCATTAATGAAGTCAGCCTTGGTCAGTCCCACCACCCCGATTCATTCCACTTCATCAACCACAGCACCATTGACTGAAGGGACAACATTTGGACAAGAACTCAAAGTTTCCAATTAAACGGACATTCAAGGGAAATGCTGTCAGAGCATGATGGGTGGTTTTGTTCACACACATACACACTCAGTATTCTATTGGATGCAATTGGCAAATAACCATATCTCATTTGTATCTGCACTAATACATTGGCAGCGTCGGGATATGGACCGTCTCAGCAAAGTATGAAGATACCCCTCAGCAGAATTACACCACCAATTTTGAAGTGAAGGAATATGGTAAGTAGATATTTTTCTGCAACACAGCATGGCGTTGCCTCAAACATCACATGGTACAGACAGAAGGGAACCACAAAACTATGAGTTGCAAAGTTATTTATATTGTATCTGTAGTGGAAGTGCTAAGCAGAACCCAATCTGGGGTTGCCAACTGGCTGGCAGGGCTGTATTTAGGTCTGGTGTCGGCCCTAACTACACCCCTAGGTTACAGAATACAGCGCCGCACATTCCCACTATAGTCATGGGAACCCTCACGCCCAGCTCCGCCGCCAGATTTGGCCAGGAAATTTTTTTTTTATATTATTGATTATATACACACCCAAGGGTTACCCCCCCTAAGACTGCCTATATATATAGATACAGCCCTGCCGGCCAGGATTAAAGTGGCCTGGTCTGTAAAAACAATTACTGATGCCAATGTTATTGATAGGGAAAAAGTTTAAAAAGAAAGGGACGCCAGTGTTTTTTATAGAGAAGGTGGCAACCCCACCCAATCAGAATTGCCACTTAATAGCACTGGGCACCTGTAGTTGTAGTTTTTTTTATTAAGCTAAAGCAGTTTTATTTTTCTCTTTGCAGTACTGCCCACAATAGAAGTCACTCTGAAGCCAGAAAATAGTTTCTATTATACTTCTTCTAAGACATTTTCAGTGAATATTGAGGCACAGTGAGTACTTGTAAATAGATTTGTTTCTCTGCTATAGGGGTCAGTGGCACTCAGTGAGTATCTGTGCAGGGTGAGTGGGGGGTGTAGGGGTCAGTGACACTCAGTGAGTATCTGTGCAGGGTGAGTGGGGGGTATAGGAGTCAGTGACACTCAGTGAGTATCTGTGCAGAGTGAGTGGGGGGTATAGGGGTCAGTGACACTCAGTGAGTATCTGTGCAGGGTGAGTGGGGGTATAGGGGTCAGTGACACTCAGTGAGTATCTGTGCAGAGTGAGTGGGGGGTATAGGGATCAGTGACACTCAGTGAGTATCTGTGCAGGGTGAATGGGGGGTATAGGGGTCAGTGACACTCAGTGAGTATCTGTGCAGGGTGAGTGGGGGGTATAGGGGTCAGTGACACTCAGTGAGTATCTGTGCAGGGTGAGTGGGGGTATAGGGGTCAGTGACACTCAGTGAGTATCTGTGCAGAGTGAGTGGGGGGTATAGGGGTCAGTGACACTCAGTGAGTATCTGTGCAGGGTGAGTTGGGGTATAGGGGTCAGTGACACTCAGTGAGTATCTGTGCAGGGTGAGTTGGGGTATAGGGGTCAGTGACACTCAGTGAGTGTGCAGGGTGAGTGGGGGGTATAGGGATCAGTGACACTCAGTGAGTATCTGTGCAGGGTGAGTGGGGGTATAGGGGTCAGTGACACTCAGTGAGTGTGCAGGGTGAGTGGGGGGGTATAGGGGTCAGTGACACTCAGTGAGTGTGCAGGGTTAGTGGGGGGTATAGGGGTCAGTGACACTCAGTGAGTGTGCAGGGTGAGTGGGGGGTATAGGGGTCCGTGACACTCAGTGAGTATCTGTGCAGGGTGAGTGGGGGGTATAGGGGTCAGTGACACTCAGTGAGTATCTGTGCAGGGTGAGTGGGGGGTATAGGGGTCAGTGACACTCAGTGAGTATCTGTGCAGGGTGAGTGGGGGTATAGGGATCAGTGACACTCAGTGAGTATCTGTGCAGGGTGAGTGGGGGTATAGGGGTCAGTGACACTCAGTGAGTATCTTTGCAGGGTGAGTGGGGGGTATAGGGGTCAGTGACACTCAGTGAGTATCTGTGCAGGGTGAGTGGGGGGTATAGGGGTCAGTGACACTCAGTGAGTATCTGTGCAGGGTGAGTGGGGGGTATAGGGGTCAGTGACACTCAGTGAGTATCTGTGCAGGGTAAGTGGGGGGTATAGGGGTCAGTGACACTCAGTGAGTATCTGTGCAGGGTGAGTGGGGGTATAGGGGTCAGTGACACTCAGTGAGTATCTGTGCAGGGTGAGTGGGGGGTATAGGGGTCAGTGACACCCCGGGGGCTAATATCAGCTCTATGTGCCCAGCTACCTGTTTGGGAGGCCTGTGGAAGGACACGCGTTCGTGCTCTTTGGGGTACAGAAGGACGGCAGGAAGACAGGAATTCCAGCGTCTCTAGCGAGAGTACAGGTAGCACAGATTCCATTTCTCTATAACACCAAATGAGGGGCCCTGAGGTGCAAGTAAATACTCAGCATGACAGACTGGCCCACAAATGCATAAAGAGGAACCTTTTTTTCATGATGGAGGCACATTTGCAACCATATCGGTACATCGGAAAGTAGCAGGAGAACCTACTGAGTGGGTCCCCATTATTATACTGGGATTTTACATGCTAATGTGAATCCAAAATGTGCTTTTACCACATTTCACTGCATCCATAAATGACTCCTGCTGTTCTCTAATTTGTGTTGCACCACCTTTACTCAGATTAATGAAGGCAAAGGACGTGCTGAGCTGAAAGGGGTACACCTTCGGAAGTATCTTAATGCAGTTGAGATGTTGAACTACAAGTTATATATGACAGTCTCTGTGGCCACTGCAACAGGTAAGAACTGGGAAACTTTCCCATCATTTTATACAGTTGTATGAGTTGGGAGGGTACAGTTGTATGAGTTGGGAGGGTACAGGTGTATGAGTTGGGAGGGTACAGGTGTATGAGTTGGGAGGGTACAGGTGTATGAGTTGGGAGGGTACATGTGTATGAGTTTAGAGAGTACAGGTGTATGAGTTTGGAGGGTACAGGTGTATGAGTTGGGAGGGTACAGGTGTATGAGTTGGGAGGGTACAGGTGTATGAGTTGGGAGGGTACAGGTGTATGATTTGGGAGTGTACAGGTGTATGAGTTGGGAGGGTACAGGTGTATTAGTTGGGAGGGTACAGGTGTATTAGTTGGGAGGGTACAGGTGTATGAGTTGGGAGGGTACAGGTGTATGATTTGGGAGGGTACAGGTGTATGAGTTGGGAGGGTACAGGTGTATTAGTTGGGAGGGTACAGGTGTATGAGTTGGGAGGGTACAGGTGTATGAGTTGGGAGGGTACAGGTGTATGAGTTGAGAGCAAGGGTACAGGTGTATGAGTTTGGAGGGTACAGGTGTATGAGTTTGGAGGGTACAGGTGTATGAGTTGGGAGGGTACAGGTGTATGAGTTGGGAGGGTACAGGTGTATGAGTTTGGAGGGTACAGGTGTATGGGTTTGGAGGGTACAGGTGTATGAGTTGGGAGGGTACAGGTGTATGAGTTGGGGGGTACAGGTGTATGAGTTTGGAGGGTACAGGTGTATGAGTTTGGAGGGTACAGGTGTATGGGTTTGGAGGGTACAGGTGTATGAGTTGGGAGGGTACAGGTGTATGGGTTTGGAGGGTACAGGTGTATGAGTTTGGAGGGTACAGGTGTATGAGTTTGGAGGGTACAGGTGTATGGGTTGGGGGTACAGGTGTATGAGTTGGGAGGGTACAGGTGTATGAGTTGGGGGGTACAGGTGTATGAGTTTGGAGGGTACAGGTGTATGAGTTGGGAGGGTACAGGTGTAGGAGTTGGGGGGTACAGGTGTATTAGTTGGGGGGTACAGGTGTATGAGTTGGGGGGTACAGGTGTATGAGTTGGGGGGTACAGGTGTATGAGTTGGGAGGGTACAGGTGTATGAGTTGGGAGGGTACAGGTGTAGGAGTTGGGGGGTACAGGTGTAGGAGTTGGGGGGTACAGGTGTATTAGTTGGGGGGTACAGGTGTATGAGTTGGGGGGTACAGGTGTATGAGTTGGGGGGTACAGGTGTATGAGTTGGGAGGGTACAGGTGTAGGAGTTGGGGGGTACAGGTGTATGAGTTGGGGGTACAGGTGTATACAGAGATTAAGTGGAGACAAAGTAGGAAAGTCCCTGCCCCACAGAGCTTACGTTCTGCATCACATTATTAGAAGCCTGTAAATTTCCTCTGGAAACCTGATTCTTTGGGTTGTGATTATCAGATATGTGTGAGTAGAACTGTGGGTCAGATCTCCCCAGCCGTCTGTACCAACTGTACGTCTCTCGCAGGCACCGACATGGTAGAAGCTCAGTTGGAGGAAATCTATATCGTCTCATCTCCTTACAGAATCCTCTTCAGCAAATCCCCCCAGTATTTCAAGCCTGGATTGTCTTACGATTTAACGGTAATTTCCTGTCTGAACTTCCCAGAGCCAGAGACTCACGAGCGGTTATTCCATAATATATATAACCAGATTATCTGATAATATCTTTATGTTGGGATCTGTATAGTAACCAGGGTGAGTAACTATACCGCTACTGATTGGCCATAACAGAAAGACTATGCCTTCTCCTTTAATGGCTTCCCCTATGGGTACAACTGGTGTGTTAACTATAGCTTATATAAACAAAGCTGCTGTGTTGCCCCGAGGGCAGCCATTCAAGGAAGAAAAGGCACAGGTTACATAGCAGATTACAGATAAGCTCTGTAGCATATAATGGGTTTTTATATGTTATCTGCTATGTAACCTGTGCCTTTTCTCCTTGAATGGCTGCCCTTGGGGCTACACAGCGGGGTTTTTATATAAACTCTAGTAGGGTTTCTGTAGCAAACACCCCAGCTGTACCAGTGCAGGAATGGCTGCCCCCGGGGCTACACAGCGGGGTATTTATATAAACTATAGTAGGGTTTCTGTAGCAAACACCCCAGCTGTACCAGTGCAGGAATGGCTGCCCCCGGGGCTACACAGCGGGGTATTTATATAAACTCTAGTAGGGTTTCTGTAGCAAACACCCCAGCTGTACCAGTGCAGGAATGGCTGCCCCCGGGGCTACACAGCGGGATATTTATATAAACTATAGTAGGGTTTCTGTAGCAAACACCCCAGCTGTACCAGTGCAGAAATGGCTGCCCCCGGGGCTACACAGCGGGGTATTTATATAAACTATAGTAGGGTTTCTGTAGCAAACACCCCAGCTGTACCAGTGCAGGAATAGCTGCCCCAGGGCTACACAGCGGGGTATTTATATAAACTATAGTAGGGTTTCTGTAGCAAACACCCCAGCTTTATCAGTGCAGGAATGGCTGCCCCCGGGGCTACACAGCGGGGTATTTATATAAACTATAGTAGGGTTTCTGTAGCAAACACCCCAGCTGTACCAGTGCAGGAATAGCTGCCCCAGGGCTACACAGCGGGGTATTTATATAAACTATAGTAGGGTTTCTGTAGCAAACACCCCAGCTGTACCAGTGCAGGAATAGCTGCCCCAGGGCTACACAGCGGGGTATTTATATAAACTATAGTAGGGTTTCTGTAGCAAACACCCCAGCTTTACCAGTGCAGGATCGGCTGCCCCCGGGGCTACACAGCGGGGTATTTATATAAACTATAGTAGGGTTTCTGGAGCAAACACCCCAGCTGTACCAGTGCAGGAATGGCTGCCCCCGGGGCTACACAGCGGGGTATTTATATAAACTATTGTAGGGTTTCTGTAGCAAACACCCCAGCTGTACCAGTGCAGGAATGGCTGCCCCCGGGGCTACACAGTGGGGTATTTATATAAACTATAGTAGGGTTTCTGTAGCAAACACCCCAGCTGTACCAGTGCAGGAATGGCTGCCCCCGGGGCTATACAGCGGGGTATTTATATAAACTATAGTAGGGTTTCTGTAGCAAACACCCCAGCTGTACCAGTGCAGGAATGGCTGCCCCCGGGGCTACACAGCGGGGTATTTGTATAAACTATAGTAGGGTTTCTGTAGCAAACACCCCAGCTGTACCAGTGCAGGAATGGCTGCCCCCGGGGCTACACAGCGGGGTATTTATATAAACTATAGTAGGGTTTCTGTAGCAAACACCCCAGCTGTACCAGTGCAGGAATGGCTGCCCCCGGGCTACACAGCGGGGGTATTTATATAAACTATAGTAGGGTTTCTGTAGCAAACACCCCAGCTGTACCAGTGCAGGAATGGCTGCCCCCGGGGCTACACAGCGGGATATTTATATAAACTATAGTAGGGTTTCTGTAGCAAACGCCCCAGCTGTACCAGTGCAGAAATGGCTGGCCCCGGGGCTACACAGCGGGGTATTTATATAAACTATAGTAGGGTTTCTGTAGCAAACACCCCAGCTTTACCAGTGCAGGAATGGCTGCCCCCGGGGCTACACAGCGGGGTATTTATATAAACTATAGTAGGGTTTCTGTAGCAAACACCCCAGCTTTACCAGTGCAGGAATGGCTGCCCCCGGGGCTACACAGCGGGGTATTTATATAAACTATAGTAGGGTTTCTGTAGCAAACACCCCAGCTGTACCAGTGCAGGAATAGCTGCCCCAGGGCTACACAGCGGGGTATTTATATAAACTATAGTAGGGTTTCTGTAGCAAACACCCCAGCTGTACCAGTGCAGGAATAGCTGCCCCAGGGCTACACAGCGGGGTATTTATATAAACTATAGTAGGGTTTCTGTAGCAAACACCCCAGCTTTACCAGTGCAGGATCGGCTGCCCCCGGGGCTACACAGCGGGGTATTTATATAAACTATAGTAGGGTTTCTGGAGCAAACACCCCAGCTGTACCAGTGCAGGAATGGCTGCCCCCGGGGCTACACAGCGGGGTATTTATATAAACTATTGTAGGGTTTCTGTAGCAAACACCCCAGCTGTACCAGTGCAGGAATGGCTGCCCCCGGGGCTACACAGTGGGGTATTTATATAAACTATAGTAGGGTTTCTGTAGCAAACACCCCAGCTGTACCAGTGCAGGAATGGCTGCCCCCGGGGCTACACAGCGGGGTATTTATATAAACTATAGTAGGGTTTCTGTAGCAAACACCCCAGCTGTACCAGTGCAGGAATGGCTGCCCCCGGGGCTACACAGCGGGGTATTTGTATAAACTATAGTAGGGTTTCTGTAGCAAACACCCCAGCTGTACCAGTGCAGGAATGGCTGCCCCCGAGGCTACACAGCGGGGTATTTATATAAACTATAGTAGGGTTTCTGTAGCAAACACCCCAGCTGTACCAGTGCAGGAATGGCTGCCCCCGGGCTACACAGCGGGGTATTTATATAAACTATAGTAGGGTTTCTGTAGCAAACACCCCAGCTGTACCAGTGCAGGAATGGCTGCCCCCGGGGCTACACAGCGGGGTATTTATATAAACTATAGTAGGTTTTCTGTAGCAAACACCCCAGCTGTACCAGTGCAGGAATGGCTGCCCCCGGGGCTACACAGCGGGGTATTTATATAAACTATAGTAGGGTTTCTGTAGCAAACACCCCAGCTGTACCAGTGCAGGAATGGCTGCCCCCGGGGCTACACAGCGGGTTATTAATATAAACTATAGTAGGGTTTCTGAAGCAAACACTCCAGCTGTACCAGTGCAGGAATGACTGCCCCCGGGGCTACACAGCGGGGTATTTATATAAACTATAGTAGGGTTTCTGTAGCAAACACCCCAGCTGTACCAGCGCAGGAATGGCTGCCCCCGGGGCTACACAGCGGGGTATTTATATAAACTATAGTAGGGTTTCTGTAGCAAACACCCCAGCTGTACCAGTGCAGGAATGGCTGCCCCCGGTGCTACACAGCGGGGTATTTATATAAACTATAGTAGGGTTTCTGTAGCAAACACCCCAGCTGTACCAGTGCAGGATCGGCTGCCCCCGGGGCTACACAGCAGGGTATTTATATAAACTATAGTAGGGTTTCTGTAGCAAACACCCCAGCTGTACCAGTGCAGGATCGGCTGCCCCCGGGGCTATACAGCGGGGTATTTATATAAACTATAGTAGGGTTTCTGTAGCAAACACCCCAGTTGAACCATTGCAGGGCAACAGCACATTGTATTTTATTGACATTATTAGAAATTCATAAAGATAAGGAGAAATTCATCTTAAAATCATTACAATAACTCAGCTGTTGCCCCTTCCTGCCTGGGTTATCATAATAGTTCCACAACCACATTTTGGAATTACTTTCACCAACCCTTTTTCACCCCCAGGTAATCTCCTCACTTCCTCTCAGTAGGGTAATTATAAAAGTAACTATAACATGTTTAATGGCCAATTCACTTCTCTCTCTCTCTATTTCTCTCTCTGTATATATATATATATCATGCATTTCTTTTTCTTTCAGGTTCTTGTAACCAATCCCGATGGCTCACCTGCTAATCGGATCCCCGTGGTGGTTCATCCAGGAAACTTTCGTGGGGAAACTCAAGCTGATGGAACCATTAGACTGAAACTCAACACTATAGAAGGAATGGCAGCGATGCCTATTTCTGTCAGTACCAAATATGTTGTTTTTAAAGGAAAGCAATTTCAAGTAAAACTGTTTCCTGGGCTCAGGCATCATGGGAAGGCTCGCAGTAACTGGCAGTATGGTAGTGCAGCCCCTGCTATTATATATGATGTCAAGTACTTTCTCCATTGGCGTAACTACCTATAGAGCAGATCCAGCAGTGCTTCGGTGGCAGGGGGCTCCGGGTTCTGCTGTACTGTAGTCTCCCCTCCCCGACCCCTCTCCTACCTTTAGAATAGCAGTGCTGCGTGACTGGGCCAGGGATTGGGGGAGGAGGGGCTATTCGCACTGCACCTCCTCCAAAAATTTTTTTGCAGGGGGCTGTGACCAAGTCACACTACTGACTCCCTCACTGACCAGTCAGCACTTACTGAGAAATTCTCCCATCTTCTCTTGATCAGGCAATGTACAGTAGGGAGGGAAACTGAAGAACAATGCAAAGTATATGCCATAAAAATTATCTTACAGCAGAGATCCCCAACCTTTTATACTTTTAATTGTAGAAAGAGCCGGGAAGCAACACGAGCATTAAAAAAAGTTCACGGGGTGCCAAATATGGGCCATGATTGGTTAATTGGTAGCCCCTATGTGGACTGGCAGCCTACAGGAGGTTCTGATTGGCAATACACATAGTTTTTATGCAACAAAAACTTGCCTCCAAGCCAGAAATTCAAAAATAAGCACCTGCTTTGAGGCCACTGGGAGTAACATCCAAGGGGTTGGGGAGCAACATGTTGCCCCTGGGCCACTGGTTGGGGATCACTGGCTTACAACAAAGCACTTGCCTATAACCCCCCGAGGGGCCCCAAGATGCAACACATGACACAACTTTGCTAAATCCTCTTAATCTATAAAATTTTACATTCCCATCCAATGGTCACAACAAACCACTTGTTGCTGATAATGATTGGCTATCACCGGAACTATATTAATCTTGGTTACGTCTAAAAATGTAGAATGGGAGCAGAATTTAAGTATCGGGCGGATCACAAGTATGGAAACCCAAGCTCAAATGTACAAAGCTACAGTGACTTTTTGTGTTGGTGAGAGGATCTCTTGCACTTGTGTGTCTGCTATGACTCTCCCATTGCCTTGTATATACAGAACCAGCCAAGCAATGAAACAAAAGTCTAGGAACAAATGGGCCGTTTTTAGACACGATACATAGAAGTATATGTAGGGCTCCCAGGATTCTGCCTTATGTTTTATATTTTCTGTTATCAGGTCAAAACAGACAAGGAAGGTGTGCAACCCCGGCACCAAGCAACTGCGACTATGTCTGCTAAAGCCTACAGTCCCGCCTACTCGTTTAATAATTACCTGCACATCGGCGTCCCTGGATTGGAGCTAAAACTCGGAGGCTCTCTCATAGTGACGTTCTACATCAAAACTGACTCCCCAGAGGTTGCAGAACAAATCCGGCATTTCACCTATTTGGTAACCAGACATACAACCCTGTGAACATGCAAAACTCCATTGCCCTCAGACATACACATAGACCAATACACAGTATGTCAGCGATTGCATTTACTGATAAATTTCACATGTTTAATGATAATTATTGCGATATTGGTCGTCTTGTCAATCCGCCATACACGCACCAATTATCGTACCAAACCTAATATCGGTGCCTGTATGGCCAGCTTAGGGCAAAAGATGTCCAGTTTATTTTTAACATCATGGACAGCAGAATGGGCTGCTGGGGGGGCTGTTTGGGCCTCTGTGTACTGAAAATCAGGCCCAGACTGGCAATCTGTGGGTTCAGGCAAATGCCAGAGGGGCTGCTTTAAGGTGCTATAGACACTCACTATTTATTGGGCCTATGGGGGGGGCTGTTTGGGCCTCTGTGTACTGAAAATCAGGCCCAGACTGGCAATCTGTGGGTTCAGGCAAATGCCAGAGGGGCTGCTTTAAAGGAACAGTAACACAAAACATAAAAGAGCTTTAAAGTAATAAAAATATAATGTACTGTTGCCCTGCACTGGTAAAACTGGTGCTTTTGCTACAGTAACACTACTATAATTTATATAATAAGCTGCTGTGTAGCCACGGGGGCAGCCATTCAAGCTGGAAAAAAGGAGAAAAGGCACAGGTTACATAGCAGATAACAGATAAGTTCTGTAGAATACAATAGTGTTTTATCTGTTATCTGCTATGTGCCTGTGCCTTTTCTCCTTTGAATGGCTGCCCCCATGGCTACATAGCAGCTTATTTATATAAATTATAGTAGACTTTCTGAAGTAAATGCACAACTTTTACCAGTGCAGGGCAGCAGCACATTATATTTTAGTTACTTTTATACACTTTCATTTTTTGGTGTTACTGTTCCTTTAAGGTGCTATAGACACTCACTATTTATTGGGCCTATGGGGGGAGCTGTTTGGGCCTCTGTGTACTGAAAATCAGGCCCGGACTGGCAATCTGTGGGTTCAGGCAAATGCCAGAGGGGCTGCTGTAAGGTGCCATAGTCACTCACTATTTATTGGGCCTATGGGGGGCTGTTTGGGCCTCTGTGTACTGAAAATCAGGCCCGGACTGGCAATCTGTGGGTTCAGGCAAATGCCAGAGGGGCTGCTGTAAGGTGCCATAGACAGTCACTATTTATTGGGCCTATGGGGGGGCTGTTTGGGCCTCTGTGTACTGAAAATCAGGCCCAGACTGGCAATCTGTGGGTTCAGGCAAATGCCAGAGGGGCTGCTGTAAGGTGCCATAGACACTCACTATTTATTGGGCCTATGGGGGGCTGTTTGGGTCTCTGTGTACTGAAAATCAGGCCCAGACTGGCAATCTGTGGGTTCAGGCAAATGCCAGAGGGGCTGCTGTAAGGTGCCATAGACACTCACTATTTATTGGGCCTATGGGGGGCTGTTTGGGCCTCTGGGTTCTGAAAATCAGGCCCGGACTGGCAATCTGTGGGTTCAAGCAAATGCCAGAGGGGCTGCTGTAAGGTGCCATAGACACTCACTATTTATTGGGCCTATGGGGGGGCTGTTTGGGCCTCTGTGTACTTGAAATGACAGGGCCTATTTTGAACCCCAGTCCAGATCTGGAATTCCATTCCACATCTCAGTTTCATGGGGGGGTTGTTGTTGTGTATTCTCACTGATCCCTAATGAACATCATCTCCCACCCATAAAAGTGTGAGGGTAGTTTATTGATTTAACCTTCCTTACTTATCTATTGAACAACAGAATATTGATACACTGCAACCCTCTCACCCAGCTGAGCCCTCACTGGAGGATAGGTATCGTAATGGAACTGTAATTGTAGCTTGTGCCGGTAGAAATAATAGAACTAAAAGACACCAGTGGCTCTTAACCATGAAATAAATGTTTTTTTAACGCCCACTGAAGAAAGGTACTTCTGTAACAGTAATGAGGCATTATTTTATTTAGCCATATAGTGGGTTGGAGACAGGACAGAATGAAAGTATAGTGCCCTCTACAGGTAGGGTTGCCACCTCTGCTGCTCGTACACTGCAGACCGAGAGGTGAAGTGTGACGTCAGTGGGCGGGGCAGTTACTTCACAGGGGCTATGACCTGATTGACCAGTCGCCACATCATCGCCGAATTCCAAATTTGGAAAACTGAGCAGGCAGTTTTGACCCGGACAGCCCTACCAAAAACCGGGATGTTCAAGTCAAAACTGGACAGGTGCCAACCCTATCTACAGGTATATCACACTGTTCACCTCAATGGACTCCCAGGGATTAATGTAAAGCAGGTCCCTCACCACTTTGAGCTTTACACTTGGCAAGTGACAGCTGTGGATTATTCTAAATATATTTTCTAGAGTTACTATGCAACATTTCTGAAGCATACCATCGCAAGGTACTGGCCTGTCACCTACTAACCGCATTCATGGTGTTCCTGTTACCCCAGCTTTAATAAGGAATGGCTACTTTAGGGCATGATCTCGGTGTCCTGTACTGTAGCCTACCTTAACCTCTGGCAGTCTCGCAGGTGGTGGGGTTCTGGCCCTTTGGTGCATTGATGGAGTTCAGAACAATAGTAAACACATGTTCCTTAAGCTCTTATACACTAGGGAACCAGGTAATAGCTACCCCTGGGCAATAGGAATACCTCTCTCCTACAGGGAATAGGGTACTAACTGGCGACTCATGAACAGTAAAGGGAGATTACCCCTTCATGTACCTATATGATTTTTTATTAATATTCCTATTGATTAAATCCACTGGAAATTGTAAAACAAAAACCATGATGGTTGCCCATAGCTTTCTGCAGTATTTGATATGCAGGTTTGAACAATGAGAAATAGTAATTTTGATATACTGGTTTATTAAATCTATCGACCAACTGGATCAATGTTATAAAACTTCAAATCTTTTGTTGAAAAAGGGAGTTAAAAAGAAGGTATATATATATATAGCAAAAAAAGGGAAAGTTGTGCTCAACCACTAAATTTTAAACCATTAGGCGGGGGTGCAATGAGGTTGTGACCACAAAATACATAGAAACAACAACAAGAGATCCAGGTGATCCCAGTGGAGCCAATAAAAGGGCAACCATATGGGGGTTTTAACCTTGAAAGCAAGTAAGTTGCAGGTAAAACTTAGTCCCTTGGCTAAATGTATATTGAAGCAGTAGAATTCTTAATGAATCGCATAAGTCAGTGTAGGAACTGGTCAAAAGGGATGACTTTGACGCAGTTGGCCAGCTTGAAGTATATTGCAATATATGGACAAACAATCCCTGTTTTGCTTAAAGGGAAGGGCATTTCTTAGTAGCTTAAATGCACCGAATGTCTTAATGTTCTATATATTGATAATGGGTGAGTGCAGAGGATCTCTTGTTGTTGTTTCTATATATATATATATATATATATATATATAAAAGGATAGGCATGGGAGATACATCTTATTTTATTACCCCTTCAAAATAGCAGTGGACCAGGAGGACAATATTTAAGCCTGAGGCTGAAGACTCTTCACACACCTAGCTAAGTGATGGGGTAACTGATACTAATCGGCCAATGAGAGAAGGAACCTACTGACTCTCATAAAAACCTAAAGAGCTTTGAAGTAAGAAGGATGTAGTGGGACGTGGCCCATAGTTGGGAGTCTGTCTCCCCAATCTAATTTTAAAAAATTTGGAACGTCTGCTGTATATTGTATCACTTTCACTTTAACTACGTATCATTTCTCCTCCAGGTCATGAGCAGGGGGCGCATCATAAAGGTGGGCAGGCAGGAACGGTTGGCTAATCAGCCCGTGGTCGCCATGTCTCTGTTTATCACTGAGGACTACCTACCATCTTTCCGTATTGTGGCCTATTACATGGTGACAACAACCGAAGGGGGCGATATTGTGTCTGACTCTGTCTGGGTGGATGTGGTAGATACCTGCATGGGCACGGTGAGATTCCATGTTGAAATCTATTACAGTACAGGGGAATCTGGTGTAGACGGTTGCTGGATTAACAGTAATCATATGGGGGAAGGTACTATATAAAGGCTGTGATGGATGTGGATAGGACTGATTAAAAATGCAAAGTTCAGTAACACAAAAAACATTTTCCACCAAATGCAAAGTGGATAATGAATAGAGAGCATATTGGTCGGATAACAGTAGGGACAACAGAAGAGCGACAGATGTATTTTTCCTCTACAATAAGTAACCTGACAAATTTATGGTTCTTGCACAGCTGGAGGTGACAGGTGACAAGGACAAGGACAACGCAGTTCAAAAACTGCCGGCAAGCGTGCAGCTAAAACTCACAGCCGACCACAAGGCCAAGGTGGGACTCGTGATTGTGGATAAAGGGGTCTTTCTGCTGAACAAGAAGTATAAACTCACTCAGAGTAAGGTGAGAAACCCTTCCCATATGTGTTATGTTCATCCATCCAAGAGAAATTATTCATTGTTGTTATATAGTCTTATTATTCTGTGCCCGGGATTTATGACTTTCTGTCATCTTAATATGCCTATGTCACATGAGAAGTTTTCTATATGGGTGCAACTGGCAGACAAAACTGCCCTGCTGCCTCCAATTGGCTTCTATACGAACTATCTGAAACCAGTAGTGTAGCCGGTTCTTGGCCTGAAAATGATGTAACGTGCCTTGTAAGGCCAAAACCCACCAGCGATGGAGGTTAATGGGAGGCTGCAGGGGGAATTGAGGGGACTTCTCCTTTAACAGAGCAAATACCCAGTGAGCAATGAATGTATGAGCACTATAGGAAGCAAAAAGCTTTGGCTGTTTCAGTTTATAACTAGTCCCTACAGCAATATGAACGCAAATGTAACTTTTCCCAAAAATCTAACTTCTACTATCCTTATATTAAACAAGGCAAAAGGCAATGTTCTCTAGCAAAAAGTAATCAATCTCTTAAAAACTTCCAGATCTTTTTAAGAGAACAGAGACATCAGTTAGTACAATACAATACAATACAGTTGCCTTGTGAAACTCCCCCCTTTGCTTTTACACTCCTTTCATTTATCACTTTGCTCAGGTTTGGAATTCAGTTGAGAAGTCAGACACCGGCTGTACCCCCGGGAGTGGTGCTAATAGCGCAGGGGTCTTTTACGATGCTGGGCTTGCTCTACAGACCTCCTTCAGTATTACTACTGATCAAAGAATAGGTGAGTATCAGCCAACAGGCTGTGTTATAGAACTCTTTCTTAATATCCTTATCATTTACAGTAGGGGGTACATTATCCCTTATAATACATGAGCGATACTCAGAGTTCCCTGTAAACCCAGCCTGCAGCCTTGTGCCTTTATATGGGCACAGAACCCCTCAGTGACTGCTAATATCCTTATCATTTACAGTAGGGGGTACATTATCCCTTATAATACATGAGTGATACTCAGAGTTCCCTGTATAACTCAGCCTGCAGCCTTGTGCCTTTATATGGGCACAGAACCCCTCAGTGACTGCTAATATCCTTATCATTTACAGTAGGGGGTACATTATCTCTTATAATACATGAGTGATACTCAGAGTTCCCTGTATAACTCAGCCTGCAGCCTTGTGCCTTTATATGGGCACAGAACCCCTCAGTGACTGCTAATATCCTTATCATTTACAGTAGGGGGTACATTATCCCTTATAATACATGAGTGATACTCAGAGTTCCCTGTATAACTCAGCCTGCAGCCTTGTGCCTTTATATGGGCACAGAACCCCTCAGTGACTGCTAATATCCTTATCATTTACAGTAGGGGGTACATTATCTCTTATAATACATGAGTGATACTCAGAGTTCCCTGTATAACTCAGCCTGCAGCCTTGTGCCTTTATATGGGCACAGAACCCCTCAGTGACTGCTAATATCCTTATCATTTGCTGGCACTGAAGAAGAAATATGATGTGATTGTGTTGCTGAAGACACATGGCTAAATGAGTCACATGACTGGGCAGTATATATATATATATATATATATATAGGGGGCTATACTTAGTTTCAGAGGAACAGAGGCAATAGAAAAGGGGGAACCAAGGGCCCTGTAGGCAATGAACTTGGCAAACAGGGGTTGGAGCTGTATTAGAAGGTGCATAGATTTGCGAGAGCGCTGGGGAGGCCCCATATAGGATATGGCTTTGTAATAAGGCAGGCTGCTCCTTTTGCAATGAAAAATGTATTTAAAGCAAAATAAAAAAATCAATAATAGCCAGGGCCTCAAAGCCACCCCCCAGCTGCTTAAAGTTGAAGGAAAAGGGGTAGCCATTTTGTCAGACTGATGGGCGCTAGCCCTGCAAAGCCTAAGACTGTAATTTTGTGTTTAGCAAAGGGCTGCTGTACTCCAGCTGTGTCTGGAAAACCATTTTAACCGCGTTAAATTCTCCAGAATATTTCAATTCTAAGTAGGGATGGTATCCATGGGTTACCTTACTCCTAGGGGCAGGGAGCCAAGCATCATCCATCATTCAAACATGTGATGCGCGGCTCATATTATGGCACCTTTACGCGCCTTATCGTTTGGATAATCACAGGCATACGTAGTATCTTCCATGACTTTCCTAGTTATGATGATAATTCTTAGTATAAAGTTGATCCAGAGACTGGTAAACTAGCAGTGTGGCAGTTTTATATCAATAAAAAAGTTTGAATTTGATGGACTGCTTGCCATTTGGTGCAACTATCTGTGCCAATCAGCTAGCACTTAAAGGAAAACTAAACCCCCAGAATGAATACTTAACCATTTTTTTGTGAAAATGGCTTATTTAGATGAAGCAGGGTTTTACATACGAGTTGCTTTATTCAATATATTTTTATAGAGACCTACATTATTTGAGGGGTATAGTTTCCCTTTAATAGGCTGAAAGAGGTCAGGTTTGGAATATATGGCTTTATCTGTATCTGCCTGAAGTGTCTTAACTGAAAAGGAACATTACATAAGCACGCCTGTGTCTCCTATGTATTTAGAAGTTCTGACAATGGTTATTTCTCTGCCCCCAGAGCCTCAATGTAAAGATCGGGTGCCGCGCAGACGCCGTTCAACTGTTGCACTGATGGAGATTAAAAACGGGAAAGGTAGATATGGTGCAAGAACTGGTTGGATCCAAGATGGCTTCATATAGCTCATGTCCATAATGCAATGTTCTGCCTCCTTTATGTAGAAGAGTAGAAGTTGCGGCACATATACCCATAACTCCTTGTGAATTTGTTATATGTTATTATAGAACCAGTGATGGAAAGCACACCAAGGTATGGTATAAAGAACACTTTATATAATTAACGAGTTTTCCTTTAGCTTCAGAATACAAGGACAAGGCCAAGAAGTGCTGCCTGGATGGGATGCAGGAGAACCTGATGGGCCACAGCTGTGAGCGACGTACCCGCTACATCTTGGATGGGAAGGAATGTGTGGACGCTTTCCTTGACTGCTGCAAATACTATGAGAAGAGGAGAGAAGATGAGAGGAAGAGTAAAGATGAGGATACTCTGGAAAGAAGTAAGGAACCATGAGAAGTTAGGAAAAAAAGAGTTAAGGACAGGGGGAAATGCTTTTGCTCTTGGCTTCTAGTGATTTTCACCCATAAGAGCATTACTGCAGTGCTTTTTAGGAGCCAATGAATAGAAATTTGATGTACATGGAAATCATTGCCTTGTCCATCATCAGATTTATATACATTAATATTCTGATAATAATTGGGATAATAATTGGAAAAAAATACAACCAGTAGAAAGGTCCACACACCTTTATGTAAAAAAATGTTTTTGTTTAATTTACTCGCTTGTGCATCCCAATGTACATGACTATCTTAGAAGGGAGGAAATCAACTTTAAATACCCAACATCAGGGTTGTTTAATTAAAGTAATATTGCGCGATAAAACTTTTCCAAAACTTTCTCCCAAATCTTCAGTGCCAGCGGCTGCATTAAAATGCAAAAAAATCCTCCAATGAGAATCCCAGTTGCTGTGTGTAAATCCGGCTCCCTGTTCTCTGTTCCTGCTATTGGAGTTGGGAGCAATAAGCACAGTTTCCCAGCACTGAACAAATCTGTCCTTTATTCCCATGTCTGATTTCAGTTTTGTATAATAAAGAAAAAAAATGACATAATTATCTCTATATGTAAGATACCAGCAAGATGGCTGACACAGTGCTGGGAATCAGCATTCTCATTGGTCACTTCTCTTGCACTAATAATGAGATTTTTATTTAGTAGAATGCTCAGGGGTGAATTTTCTTGTCTATAATTGTGTTTTTCGGAAACTTCTATAGCAAAACTATGGGGCACAGTGGGACAGCGTTATGATTGTGTTTACAACCCCTTTAACCAACGTTTCAGTTCCTTACTGAAACCTTCATCAGGATTACCAGAGCACACCATAAACGTATGCTTAATTAACCTAGTTGGTGCCAAAACCTGATGCTAGGCAACTAACACAACCCTCCCAGTGTCAAGGTGCACAGAAATGGGAAAGAACAAAACAAAAGCAAACTGTACAATCAAGCAAAAACCACAAAAGGAAAAAAACAAGCGAGTGTAACCAGACTACTATGTTGGTGAGCCAATGAGTATCAGGACTTATAAGCTCACATGGGGATAAGGTAAAGTAAGGAGCTAATTAGTCAACATGGAGGTGGTCCAAGAAGTTTAGATATGGCATCCCAAGAGCAATGCTATATCTAAAAGTGGTTCATAAATGGGCCAGTCTAAGAAAATGCCGGCCACTGGTTGGTTTGTCTTTCCCTCCTTTGCTCATAGCAGAATGATGGTTACCAATCCATTCCCTTAGTGGGGGTAACCGTCTTGCCCATGTTATGGTGTGCTCTGGTTGCCCTGATGAAGGTTCCAGTAAGGAACCAAAACGTTGGTTCTTCAGTGGCTTTTCAAGTATTGTCATTTT
Source organism: Xenopus tropicalis (assembly GCF_000004195.4). Taxonomy (NCBI): domain Eukaryota; kingdom Metazoa; phylum Chordata; class Amphibia; order Anura; family Pipidae; genus Xenopus; species Xenopus tropicalis. Next base: position 141,415,439 of record NC_030679.2, on the reverse strand, counting down.
GATATTTACTGTCTTGTGCCACAGGTGAAGAGGATTCCGATTACATGCTGTACTCGGAGATTGATATCAGATCAGACTTTCCTGAGAGCTGGTACTGGAGAGAAGAGGAAATGACTGGAGCTGCTGATAAAGACAAGTTAGTAATGACACCCCTACCCTGCCTTGCTAGCAGTCTAAAAAAAAAGTGTTAAGTCAAAACAAGGTCAAACTGGCCTCCCAGAGTACCAGAGGATCTCCTAGTAGGTCCCAGCCTAGGCGTTCCTATCAGGCCCTTTTCTTATTTCCACCACAAGCTCATCACATCCATAATATTTAGCAGTGTCTTCATCTGATTGTTGAGACAGCCGAAAGGTGACCATACGCAGATTTTAGTTGCTGATTCGGGTCCTATAGACAGATTCTGCAGCTTATCTGTCCGCGTATGGGCACCCCCCGACAGGCCTACCTGACCGAGATCTGGCCTAAAATTGGGCAGATCTCAACCGGGCAGGTTTGATTTTCCGTCGGATCGGGGATCGTTGATGTGGTCCCCGATTCGACTATGTATTGCCACCTTTAGATGTCAGGTTCTTAGGATTTATATCTACAAGTTGCCTATTGGGACTTCAAGAATGCTACAGGTCAAAAGGTAGACAATGTATTGGGAGGATAATGTCTGTGTGTGAGTTGGTTCCTATGGGGTCCTCAAATCCAGCAAATAAACTTAAGCTAGGATGTTGCATCCCATGGCCTTAAAGCAGGGGCTTATTTTGTCTGTCAGTCAACATAGGGCAGGGGAGGAACTAGGGGGGGTGTGATTTCATCTGGGCCCGCACCCCCTCGGGCCTGCAGGATGCTCACGATGATGCGAATTGGACATGAAAACTGCATCCATTGGGGGGTGGGGGCCCAGCTGCACCCGGTCTACACCTGGGCCTTGGTGCATATAGCTCTAATATTGACATAGGGGCTACCAAATAGCCAATTACAATCCAGGAAAGTGTGTTCATGCTTGTGTTGCTCCTCAACTCTTTTTACATTTGAAATTAACTCATGGGTTAAAAAATATTAGGGACCCCTGATCTAAACATTAATGGGGAAGAGATAAATGAGATGGTATTTACAGTGTTTAATTTATACCCCCTGTAAAATTAACTCCACTTCTTAAAGAATCTAAAACAGCACTTTTAGAAGGTTCCCTAACATTAGCACTTTATCTTCACAGCATTTCAACCAAGATCCTAAATGTTAACTTGAAAGACTCAATAACAACCTGGGAGGTTCTGGCTGTGAGCTTGTCTGAAACCAAAGGTAACTGTCCTGTTGGCTGTAGCTATAGTTTCCCTGGGGAAGGATTACTGGAACAGCTTCTAGTGGCCTCAATCCATATGGCTCACACAGGACTATATCACATAAAGGTTTAGTAATGGTTCTGGCAGAAAAAAAGCCTGGAAAAAAACATACTTTTCATTTTCAAAATGTTAGTGGCCGATTTAACAGCACAGGCCCTAAAGTGCACAATTACAGTTGGCAAACCAATTGCTATTGGAAACTGCAATTTAGAACCCCATGGTCACTTCTCTGTTTTCTTATATAATATTAATTCAGTTTGTAGCTTAGCCCCCCCCCCGTGCAAAAAAATGTCTAAGGTTGACAATTTTCTGATATTGGGCAAAATATTTGTGGGCAAGTTTAAATATGTTTGCTGCCCATAGGCTGGTATACATTATGCCATTGTTATTACAATATTGAATTGAACAGTTATCCACTTTGTGGAAAGAGTTGGCCTAAGTTGGCCATATGTGCCTAGATATGTATCCAATATGTATCTGTCACGATCGGTACCCCAAAACTCAGAACAGGCACCAAGGGTCCAGTCACGGCTCACGCGTCTGCCTATAACAGCTGCCTTTCACATCGGGAGGAGCCCTTCGCTACTCGGATGCCGCCAGGACTTATAGTGAGAGACCCAAGGAGAGAGTTCTGAGCAGGCAAGGGAACCAGAAACGTGTGGCAGGAAGAAGGGGAACAAGTCAGAGTAGTCAGAAGTCTGGCCGGGGTCAGCAATGATCAGTCAGCGCGGTACAAAATCAGAATCCAGAAGAATAGTCAAAAACAGGCAAAGGTCGGTTCAGGCAGCAATGTGAGAATAGTCAGGAACAGGCAAGGGTCAGAATAGAGCAAAGCAATATGAAGAACACACCCAGGAACTATCAGGAAGTAGACCTACGTTGGGCAATGAACACAGGACAGTAAGTGCTTTAAATATTTGAATTTTGCACCAAAATGCCATCTAAGGTGAAGATGGGCACGCATGTGCATCAAAAGGAAGACGAAAGGGTGTGCCTGCGCCTAACAGAGGAAGATGGTGGGTGTCCCCGCACTTCCCACTAGACTGACGTACAAGACAATCTGCCCGAACATTAGAATCCGGAACCCAAGACCTCTCCTCAGGACCATAACCCCTCCAGTGTACCAAATACTGCAATTTAGCCCACTAACCTCTGTACCACCTATTCAGGTTGCCCTTCAACAGATATTGGAGGAGGAGGAGACCTCTGCCAAACTGTTCTAGCAGGCTTTAACAAAGAGACATGAAAAGAGTTAGAAATTTTGAGTTCAGGAGGAAGTTCTAACCGGACCGTGCTAGGATTGATCATTCTAGATACAGAAAAAGGGTCTATAAATTTGGGCCCTAATTTGGCAGATGGAACCTTCAAAGGGACATTTTTAGAAGAAAGCCAGACTCTATCACCAACCTGATACTCCGGTGACACTTTATGATGCTTATCAAATGCTTTCTTTTGAACAGCTACTGCAGAAGATAAAGAATTTTGAACATCTTGCCAAGTCTTAGAAAATTGATCAACCAAAGAATTAATTGCGGGCTCTGCAGGGGAAGCAGTAGAAAATAAAAATGCTCTAGGATGATAACTGAAAACAACAAAATAGGGGGATTCCCCAGTGAATGAATGAGTAGAATTATTAAATGCAAATTCAGTCCATGGAAGAAAATCCGGCCATAAAGATTGATTACTGGAGACATAACATCTGTTCTAAAGACTGATTTGTCCTTTCACACAAAGCGTTCAGCAAGAGACCTTGCAGATGGGAGGGTGGGAAGGGGAATAAAATGAGACATTTTGCTGAACCGGTCTACTACCACCCATATAATAGTATTCCCTTTGGAAGGGGGTAAATCCACAATAAAATCCATGGAAATATGAGTACATGGTCTTTCAGGAATAAGAAGTGACTGTAGTAGCCCCTGAGGCAAGGATCTGGAAGGTTTAGAGCATTGGCAAACTGGACAGGAATCTATGGCACAATCATAAGGCCTGTGTGGAGGAAGGATTTCAGCTGCCTTTTTAGAGAAGACGTCCACAAATGGGGAGTAAGGGGAAGGTAACCCCTGTATAGAGGTAGCAGCAAAAAATTGAGAGGGCTTAATACATGACCTCTGACAGTCTCTTCCCCATTGAAGTATCTTATTAGCCAGCCAGTCAATTTGGGGATTGGGCCTACACAACCAGGGGAGGCCTAAAATCACAGGGGTATGTGGACAATGAAAATGAATGATGACAATGAAATGAATGATGAAAAAGGAAATTCGCTCTGCATGAAAGGAGCTCATAGACATGGAACAATCCACGGACTTGGAAGATATAAACCTACATCCTAGAGAAGTTCCATTAATTGCTAGCAATTTAACTGAGGAGGATAAATGAAGCGTGGGTATTCCGTGCCTGCGGCCAAAGTAAATATCCAAAAAGTTCCCTTCTGCCCCAGAATCTATGAAAGCCGAGCTTTCCACACAATCCATATCCCATCCCATCCCAAAAGAACCAGAATCATGACTTTAGATGAATATTGTTGGGAAGGAGAAACAACATTGCCCAAGCAGAACTCCCCAGACCTGCTTAGGCTCTGTCGTTTCCTGGCCTTTTGGGACAGGTGCTACGGAAGTGGCCGCTATTCCCACAGTACAGACATAACCCGTTAACCCGCCTACGACCATTCTCTTCAGAAGATAAATGGATAGAACCCAACTGCATAGGTTCTTCTGAAGGCCTAGAGGAAACTATCTCGGCTTTGGGTACAAGTTCTGCAGAAAAGGTTTGTGGAGCAACTGCAGGAATTCTTTCCTGGTGTCTTTCCCTATGCCTCCTATCAATTTGAATGGCAAGATGCATCAGGGAGGACGGAGCAGGAAAATTTATCAGGCTATCTTTTTCCGATAGAGTCCGATAGCCCGACTCTAAACTGACTTCATATGGCAGTATCATTCCAGCCCGTTTCTACCTCCCAACGGCGAAATTCAGTACAATAATCCTAGACTCGGATCAGGGTCATCATAGATTATTGCCATGGCCTTAAAAAAGGACTCAAGGGATGTACGGGCTGGATCAGAGGGAGGTAAACTAAATGCCCATAATTGAGGATCGCCAAAAAGAAGGGTCATAACAAAATTAACTTTGACCTCCTCAGTAGGAAAAGAGCAAGGGAGGAAACCAAAATATAATTTACATGCCTCCTGGAAGGCAAAAATTTTACTTCACTTCCTGGATAACTTTTCGGGAAACAGAACCTTAGGCTCCACTACAGGAATACCCGAAGCTGTGGGTAGGGATCTGCTTCCTGGGAGAGAAACAGAACTAGCGACAGGCTGTTGTTTGGAGCACATCCAACCTTGCAGAGAGTCTCTGGAGGCATTGGGCAATCTGGTCTTGTTGGGCTTCTTGTTCCCCGAGACACTGAAGGAGATTGGCCAGGATTGCTTTGGATCAGCATCCATATCAGGCCCAACGTAATGTCATGATCGATATCCCAAAACTCCTAACAGAGGAAGATGGCAGGCGTCCCCACCGTCCCACTAGACCACCAGGTATCATTACAGTATCCCTTTGCCAAATGCATCGGTCAATAGGCGACAAATTTTTTTCTTACTCGCGACACATTTTTCTTACTCACATTTTTTTCTTAGGAGTAGGAGATATTGAGATATTGAGATCCAGGACCATGCGATAAATCCCAGTCTGATTTTTTTATTCATTATTTTTTATACTATTATCTTTTTGAGGAACCCTTCTTTAAGAAATACCTTGAAAATGATTTCCCTCTGCTCTATTTCCAAAGCAGATGGTCAGTTTCTTTTTACTGTTTACGTGTGTTAAGGTTCATGTCATGTGACTGTTTATGCAAAGCAAATATGGTTTGAAAATGGTGCATTGTCTTGTTCTCTGTATACAGGTCTGTGCGTGGCTCCTCCCTATGAGATTAAGGCAATGATGGATTTCTTTATCGATCTAAAACTGCCTTATTCTGTTGTGAGGAACGAGCAGGTGGAGATCCGAGCCGTTGTCCACAACTATAACAGCCACAGGATTAAGGTAAATGGGAGAGAATAGTAGGGAAGGGAAATAGGGAATAGTAAGTAATGCAAAGCAGAAGGAATCCTGGAAAGAAAATCCAGTCTCAGCCCTTACATTTCCTATTGGGTGAGCTTTTAACGTATAGCGGATTCCATGAACATAGAAAAAGACTGAACCTGGGCTCTTCAGTATTGCATTACTTTTAAGAGCTATAATTTTTTCACTTTAAACCTTTCTCCCAAGAGTTGTGTCTGCCACAGAATGTGTCTGGATCCGCATCTGAAGAGATGGCACATAATCAGGATGTAGGTATATCCTGGCAAGGCCAAGTGCAAAGAAGGTGCATGAGGGGAATGAAGGGAGGCAAGGTATTCCTGTCCTTAATGCACACTTAAGGCACCTCTGTCCACCAAATGTGGTGTCGGTATGTGTGGCAGTCCGTCGGTCTCAGTGATGGGAACAGACACTGCATTCAATACCAATTACACGCATCTGTGTACATGACACCCCATCCAACTGTTCCTTTTTGGAATTCATATTACTCCCCTAAACACAATACGTTGGAGCAAACTATGCTATAGGAATGCTGATAAGGGAGGCAAAGCTGCTATTGATGCTGGCCCAATACCCGCGGGATCCGTTGGTTAATCCGCAGGTCGGGTGGGTTTGGGCCGACCTCGGCACATGACTTGCAGGTTCCAGGCAGGTTCTGGTTGAGTTCTTCCGCTCACCCTCCCCATCCGCAACCTTACACTGCCGGCTTTCTCTTCTGCCTTCTGTATTTATAGGCACGTGTCTGGCATGCCCGCCCCTTTTCTGATGTCATTGAGGGGCGGGCGCCGGCCTATAAACAGAGGAAATAAGCCTGGGCGGGTAGGGTTCAGGTTGGGAGTGGGCGGGTTACGGTCGGCTGTGGGGTTTTCTCGACCTGCACATCACTAATGGCTGCTGTCCATACACACAGCCAGACTACAGCAGTTTATTAAACCGACGTTTCTGTCTCAGCAGAGACCTTTCTCAAGGTTACAGGACAGGAACAAAAGCAGACATAAATAACCCCCCCCCCAGGAATTGGGCTAAATATTCTGTGTTTGTTGGCATAGCAACCAAGGTAAACACCTAGCCACAAGTAGTGTAACATTGGAGTGAGCTGAACCACATTAATACATGAAACAAAAGATAAAATAAAAGAACGTGTGTCCCATTGTTGTCATTGTCTCATTGGGTACCATAATCCGTGAGTTCTATTGTGTTAAATTACAATCAGAAACAGAAGAGAAACAAAAGAGCATAGAAATAAAGAGAATAATATTACCATTAGTAGAGGAGAGAGTGAAGCGGGCCAGTGACACAAGTCGGTGCTCAGGCATTGGTGACCGTGTATAAACTTTTAATATTGTGCTAAATACTTTAACGTAAAGGAGAAGAAAAGGTAAAAACTCTGTAAGCTTCATCAGAAAGGTCTATGTAGATACAGCCATAAGCACTCACAGAAACGCTCTGTCAAAAGAAACAGGATTTCTTGCCTTATTTTTTGTAAACATGTTGTTGGGGTGTCTGACTTCCTCTCTCAGAAACATCCTTAATTCCTGGGGCCAGAGTCTGCCCAGTTCTTTCCTCTCTCCCCACTCCTGCTCCCCCCTCCCATAAGAATTTATAAAACTCACTCCCCCCTCCCTTAGGAATGTGTGATCTGAGCAATAAGGGCTAGACTGCAAACAGGAAGCTATTTAAAATGGCAGCTGCTGTCTTAAGCAAACAGAGAAAGCTTCTAGGGGTCTTTACTCAGGTATGGTAATGCTTTCTGCTGAATAAACCCAGAATGGGCCTTCGCTAAGTGGAAGAGGAAGGTGAGGGTGTTTGCAACTAGACCTCTCTTGCTGCTATGCAGAAAAATTAAAAACAGAGGGAGCCAGAGGTTCTTGCAAATAACAAAATAACAAGTGTTTATTGAACCTCAACAGGGTTACTCACAATACAGCTCTCAGAGGCCAGTGGTACAGGCAACACCACATACAGAGTGTAATACAGACTGACACTCCCCTGAGTACAGACTTGGGAATCTCACTTCCCTCTGCCCCACCCCGTAGTGGATCCCCTCAGGGAATTCTCTATCCTGATTCCCTATTCACTGGGATCCCTACACTACAGGCAATATGGCCTGGGAGAAATACCTCCAAACTGCCAGTCCTATGCGGGAGCTCAGAACTGCTCTTTCTAGCTCAACCCTAACTGCCTTACACTCCTAGAGTGGTACTGGTACGGGGGCCCAAACCTAAGTGCCTTACACCCCTAGAGTGGTACTGGTACGGGGGCCCAACCCTAACTGCCTTACACCCCTAGAGTGGTACTGGTACGAGGGCCCAACCCTAACTGCTTTACACCCCTAGAGTGGTACTGGTATGGGGGCTCAGCCCTAACTGCCTTACACCCCTATAGTGGTACTGGTACGGGGGCCCAACCCTAACTGCCTTACACCCCTAGAGTAGTACTGGTAGGGGGACTACCCTTGCCTCTATCTAATGCCTCATTTACGGGGCCCTGTTCCCCGAATTCAACTAGTCCCGTGCCCCGGGCTCACAGCAACACCCACCCTGTTCCTCAGGTGGAAGCAAACAGGAAGGTGCCACTCCTCTTCCAGCGCTATACCAAAGTGAGGCAGGATGTGGTCACCATACCTTCTAACCAATAGCACACATATGTTAATGAACTCACTTAGATACATTCCCTTCTGCCCAACAACTAAGGGAACTGAACCTGTAGGGATTTAAAGCCATAGGGGCCATTTAACCCTATGGGTCCCTACATATATATATATGCACATCATAGAAAGCACCCACAGCAAAGGTGCATACAAACAATCAAAGCATTTTATTGCTCCATACTCATATCAACATGTTTCAATCCACCAGGGTTCATCATCAGGATATATAATAAGACTCATTTATGAATGCAACCCAATGGTGTGACTGTACATTAACACCATGCACCCTTACACTATTCGTAAAGGTACTTGCACCCATAAGCATTCCTTACACGTGTGGACAGTGCCAATGCACCCAACCAACCCACTTAGATTAATTACATGCAAGTGTACCGACTGATACAAGGGAAACCTAGAATTACCACCAACATGGGTATGTGGTAGTTCCAAGGATCCGCTAGCAGGGTGTGTACAATATACATTAATGCCATCATCCCAGCATTATGTTTGTTGCTTCTTACACAGGACCGGGATCCATCAGTTTCTTTATAAAACCAACTCACAAGTGTGAAGGCCAACTGTATCTGTTTTCTTTCATTCCTTGCATAGGTGCTAGTGGAGTTCGGCTACAATAAAGAGTTCTGCAGTCTGTCCAAACCTAAAAAGAAGTTCCGGCAGGAGGTTTGGGTTGGTGCCGAGTCCTCTGTTGTTGTCCCCTTCGTCATTGTGCCACTCGAACTCGGTCAGCATGATGTAGAAGTGACGGCAGCGGTCTATAAGCAATTTGTTTCAGATGGCGTCCGTAAAACGCTAAATGTTGTGGTGAGTTAGATCCATGAGCAAACTGTAGTGTGTTTGAGGGAAAGTAGTGCCGTATTTGGATAAGGGCTATGTAAACAGATACTCTGGTGCTGCTGTCACTGTCAGGTTAAGGCTACTGGCCCATGGAAGAGCTTTGTCAGTCTTTCCACCGGCGGCTCCTATTGCTGCCGATGGAAAGGCATTTGGCGTGTTTAGACATCCGTGGTAGCAGAGATCTATTGGGGCCGGCTAACTCACTCCATGGGCCATTAGCCTAAATGTTTCTGTGTCTTTATTTTGCATTTATTTTGTTGTTCTGTTTTAGCCCGAAGGAGTGCTTCTTTCAAAAACATTACATTCTGTGACTTTAGAGCCAGAGGTAAAAGGAAAAGGTCAGTATTTGTTTTTTCAAGTACTGTACCTCTATGGGGGTGATGTAAGAAAAGGCACTAAGTTTGCCCAGGTGCCGTGACCTATAGCAACCAATCAGCAGTTAGTATTTACTGGTCACCTGTTTAAAGGCAAGCCTCTTATTGGTTGCTATGGGTTACTGCTCCTGGGCAAACATAGTCATTTATAAAATTCATGCAGTGCAGAATTATTCGCAGAGTGAACATATTTACCCTGCCCGTGTTTATTTTTATAAAGCTGGGCAAGACTGGTGCATTTCATTTGCAAATTCCTACTCGCAGTGTGAATGTCCTTAAAAGCTTTATAAACATGGCATATTCACAAATTGCAAATATTTATGCCCCGCACTCTGCGCCATAACGTTAGTGGCAGAAAAATATTATAGAATTGCAAATTTATATTTGCAAAGAGAAAATCGGTGCTATATTCGCGCATATTGAACGCAGAGGGCATGCTCACGCAAAGCGCAATCTCATCTGCAAATTATTGTGTACAGTTCCCATTGCAATTTGCAAAAAAAAAAAAAAGGAAAGATGAGCAGAGCAAAATTTTGTTGTATTATATTATCATAATTCCATATTTTATGACATATATTATTTATCCCATAGGTGGGGTACAAGAAGTAAAGATTAAAGCGCTGTCTGCACCGAATATTGTTCCCAAGTCAGATATTGACATCAAAGTCATATTACAAGGTGATGTATCAGTTTCAGCCTCTCATCCTTTTATTGGTCTCTTAACTATATCTTGTTATTCTTAATTAATTCTGTTTTTATGCTCAGGAACTCCAATCAGTCAGCTGGTGGAGAGCGCCATTGATGGGAGCAATCTACATCATTTGATTCAGATACCAGAAGGGTGCGGGGAGCAGATCATGATGAGAATGACTACTAATGTCATTACTACACGGTACCTTGATGCAACCGCACAGTGGCAGCGAGTTGGAGTGGACCGCAGAGAAACAGCCATCGGCAACATTAAAGATGGTGAGTAGACAAAGTGCAAGAGATAACAATGGCTATGTAGAGTACATCATGTACTTCTCAGGCCAAGAAAAGGTAAATGCTTTGGAATGGATGGCAAGTGAACAGGAGTTTTGGAGGTTAATTTACCCAGCCTTGTCAGTGTTTGAGATATAACCCTCAGAATTTAGGACCTAGATCTTTCACATGTGGGTACATGGGTATCTAAAGCTCTTTGTACAGCTAGCAGCTTATTGGCTTGTGTATGGAAACATATTATCACTAATATTCAGATGATCACCAGATATACATAGACATCCCCTCACTAACCACTGATATTCGGAGCTAGATCCCTAACTGGATGAACCAACACCACCTCAACCTATATAGAACATAGCTCAGTCTTTTCACCCAAACTCGACCCCTTCCTTTACTATTACTACAGATGGAATGACCATTAACACTGTTGATTTGGTTCGTTGTCTGAGGCCCATCTTTAACCAACACCTCTCCTTTAATCATTTACTGTAAATGCCACTGCCAAACCGGACACTTTTTTCTCTGTGATATTGGATATTGCAAAGATACGTCCATTTATTTCACATGTAACTGTTAAAACACTAATCCATGCCCTTATACTATCCAGCTTAAACTACTGCAACCTTTTACTAACCAGTCTCCAAGACACCCAGCTCTCTCCCCTGCAATCAGTTTTAAACTCTGCTGCTAGAATTCTCCTGCTGTCTCCTAAGAGGGAAGAGTTCATCAACTAGTAAAATCTCATCATCATGGCTGCCTGTTAGAATACAAAACACTGTTATGAGTAGAAGGTATCTCAGGGCCAAATGCTCTGTGATGCTCTGTCAATCATTGCAGAAGCACTTACTTGGCTGGGGACAAAGCATCTATGTATTGTACCAGCCACCAGCCACCTAAGGGATTTGACTAAAATTGTATTACTTTTGAATCAGTGCAGGGTCGGACTGGGCTGCCGGGACACTGGAAAAAATCTCGGTGGGCCCCGGCGGCCCAGACCCGACCCTTGCCGGCACTCCCCCTGCCCGACCGCTCCTCCCCTGACGCGTTGAATTACGCGTGCCCGGGAGAGGACGTCGGGTGGGGGGCCCTGCCAGGGGGGTTGGGGGGGGGGATTAGGGAACGTGGCTGGTGGGGGCACCTGCAGGGCCCCTGGGGCAGGAGCCTCGGTGGGCCCTTCACCCCCCCAGTCCGACCCTGAATCAGTGGAGGTTCTTTTTGAATGGTGCACTGCCCTACTGCCAATTAATGAATGGATGGGAAAATCCTCATCATTATATAGGAGGTGTGGTCAGCGGTATTAAATTAAATTCCTTCCTAATGTGTAGGTGGGGACAACAGACTGCTTGCACCGGTCCGTCCTCAGAAGATTTATTTTGCAGGGGGGCCCAGCTTATCCACGTTATGCCACTGACTGTAAGCATTCCTGTCTTCATAGGTTATCAGCAAGAACTGGCTTTTAGGAAACCTGACGGCTCCTTTGCAGCATTTGAAGAAAGCCCATCCAGCACGTGGTAAGGCTCATATCCGGGGAGTATACTGGGAAGTATGAAGAAGCAGGTGATGAAACTTATTAACACTAGTGCACAAAAGACATCCTTATATTAATGTACATGTAAACAATATAATCAGTGAACAGCTTCTTTGAAATCTTTAATTACCTGCCACTCTGGTTGTTCAAAGGTCAATAGTAAGGCTGCAGCAACCCCTTAATCACTTAGGATTCCTTCTCCTCCTCTAACCCACTCAGCCCCCTCCCTCAGGAATTTACTTTGGCTGTTGGCTACTGAGCATGCTCAGTTCGTCTCAACTCAGGTTACCAAACACACCCTCCACTCCAGCAGCCAGTGAAGACATAGCATTGCTGGTTCCCATAGAAACTCTGCTCTAATCGTCTGCCCCTATTTTTTTCTCCTAACCTGTCCTGAGCTCAGCTGAATCATTACAGTGCTCAATTCAAGCAGGACTGTTTTTTTTATCAAAATAAGTTCTGCCTGTGTAAGCCTGCATTCTTGATTGCATTAACTTTACAGCGCACATGTGCTGCTTGCAGTTGTAAATGTTACTGAAGATGTGTGAGAGACAAAATGGCTGCAGAGTGAAAGCTGCTATTGGTTTTAGGAAAATGTGATGGCACTGGTGAATGGAGGGGATATACACTTATATACATGATAGGAAAATGTAGGCTTTACACAACCCTTTAAGGGATAAATGAACAATCTGAAACAAAAACAAGCGCATGTTGTTTCCAAGACAGGCCAGGGTATCATACTGTGATTTTTTAGTGGTACGAGTAACCGCATACCTTCCATACCTTTCAGCGGGACAGTCCCGATATTTATAGCACTTCCCGCTGTCCCGGATTCATTGTTAGATGTCCCGCTTCTCAGCTTTGCCATTTAATTGATTGCTGTGCCTGCTCTGCTCTGGGGAATAAAGCCGCCCCCTTAACTCTTCAATCTCCCCTGCTACCCCAAGCTCACAGGTTTACCTTGATGTCTAATTGTCCTGGGAGGAGCATTTGTGACAGGCAAGGGTCAACTATCGGCATTGGCGGCATTCCTCTCCTGCTCACTGGGTCAGGGGCTGAGGGGGCTCTGTCTTTTATAAGGAGTGGAAAGGTGAAACTGCCCAGCGCACAAATAAAAGCAGCAGCCTCTTCTGCCTAACATATATCTCTCACTCCTGGGAATCTCTGGCAGAGCACAGCATGCAGGAGAATAAGAAGACAGAGGTATAAGTCTGGGAACCTTAGGCTGGCCTTGTTAATATGGCTAGAAATTCTATTGGTACATTAATATTGTTTTGCTTTCAACTGATTAAGAATGGAAGGAAATAACATAGATTTATGTACCACTGGAATTGGCCCTGTTTATAAGTTTGGAAAATGCACAGAACTGTTGGCATGTCTGAAGTTGATATGCCCTTTATCAGTTTCATTTAGTAATTTTACTAGCATGTCTGTGGTTAATATGCCCTTTATCAATTTAATGTAGTCATACTGGCACCTTTGAAGTTAATATGTCCTTTATTCTTTTTATTTAGTTATTATACTGGAACATCTGCAGCATGTAAAGTGGGTGTGGCATGTGGGGGCGTGGTCACAAAGCAGGTGTGGCCAAAACATTTTGCCACACTACCCACGTCACATATTTTTGTCCCTCTTTCTCTTAATGAAATGTTGGGAGGTATGTAACTGGCTACTGGCTACACAATTTCCCCGGTAGAAGATTGTAGCAACCTGGCCTCATAACCTCACCCCACCTCCAATCTGGTTGGTTATACAACCAAAACCACATGGTTTTCTGAAAAAACATTCCATTCACCAGAACTTCCTTTCTGGAGATTACAAGGGCATATTTGTTTTTGTGCCAATTTCCCTTTAATGACATCAAAATGGAGGTGAGCTAAAGGCATGATGGAAGATGGGGAGAACAATCACAACCTTGTCAAGTATTTCATATATTAACAATCATGTTTTTGCAGGTAGATAAAAAGTTAAAAAGTAGTGCCATTTGGCCAAAGCCAAGTCTGCCAATTCCTCATCCACCTTCACTCCTCTGAAACAGAACACTATGCAGGCCAATTAAGTTCATTCAAAATTAGGCCCCATCTAGAATATGCCAAGCAGTTTCTCCAAGGCTGGCCAAGTTAGGGCTGATTACACTGGAGAAGAGGAATAAAAGGGGGCCATACAAGAAACTGCTTTATTCATTAGTAGACCCTTCCAGCAGACACAAGGGCATACGATTAGAAGTAAGAAGGTTCCACATTACAGTGAGAGCTATTAAGTTGGAATTGTCTTCCTGAGGCTGGCAGATATATTAGATACTTTCAAGAAAGTATTGGACAACTTTTTAGAGAATAAGAAAATGCAGGATTACTGAAATTAACTCTAGTGAAAAATATGATCCATATACTGGTCACTGGATCTTTTCAACTTCCTCTGGCTCCACTAGCAGTTGGGCCGGTTCACTTAGACAAGAAGGTTGTGAGCCTTTTTCAACCTCATCTACTATGTTATGTAACCTTTCTTATCTTTCAGAAAGTCCTGTCCCTTTACCTGTGAAACAACGAATCATAAAGAAAAAGTCTAGTGACAACCAATGTGTGTCCTCTCTTTCATTGCTCTTTATTTCCCCTTCAGGCTCACAGCGTACGTTGCTAAAGTGTTTGCCATGTCCAAGGAATATACAGAGATTGATGATAATGTTCTCTGTGGTGCAATCAAGTGGCTTCAGCTGGAGGGACAAATGCCAGATGGAATGTTTGTAGAGAATGGGCCTGTCATTCATATGGAAATGGTGGTATGTACTGGTAGATATCCATACAGATACATTACAGGAATGGAAATGGGGGTACGTACTGGTAGATACCCATACAGATACATTACAGGAATGGAAATGGGGGTACGTACCGGTAGATACCCATACAGATACATTACAGGAATGGAAATGTGGGTACGTACTGGTAGATACCCATACAGATACATTACAGGAATGGAAATGGGGGTACATACCGGTAGATACCCATACAGATACATTACAGGAATGGAAATGGGGGTGCGTACTGGTAGATACCCATACAGATGCATTACAGGAACGGAAATGGGGGTACGTACTGGTAGATACCCGTACAGATACATTACAGGAACGGAAATGGGGGCACGTACTGGTAGATACCCGTACAGATACATTACAGGAATGGAAATGGGGGTATGTACTCGTAGATACCCGTACAGATACATTACAGGAATGGAAATGGTATAGAACCACACCCAGGCAGTATATAGGGCTATGGGGCTACTTTTTACTCCTGGATACCCCTCCTGGAAGATGTTGGACCTAAATTAGTGGGGATAATAAAACAGAACTTGAGACAAACAAAACCAAACCGGTGGGTTCGCTGCAGGTAATGATACAGCAGTTCCTAGCAATTTCTCCTTCTCCATGTTTCTTATTTTGTCAAAAAAACTAAGATCCTTTGTGTATCAATATTAGAGAAATGTTTTGCCTCTTCCACAGGGGGGAAATATAGAAGGAGCAGCAGAGCCAGACGCAGCCCTCACAGCCTTTGTGCTCATCGCTATGTTAGAGAGTCGGGAGCTTTGTACCCAACAACTCACTGTGAGTAACTGGAACAGTGTTGAGAAAGCCTCACAGAACCCCTCAGTGACTGCTAATATC
Organism: Xenopus tropicalis; assembly: GCF_000004195.4. NCBI lineage: Eukaryota > Metazoa > Chordata > Amphibia > Anura > Pipidae > Xenopus > Xenopus tropicalis. The sequence goes on along the minus strand of NC_030679.2, from coordinate 141,399,988 downwards.
CTTATAATTTACAGTAGGGGGTACATTATCCCTTATATTACACAAGTGATACTCAGAGTTCCCTGTATAACTCAGCCTGCAGCCTTGTGCCTTTATATGGGCACAGAACCCCTCAGTGACTGCTAATATCCTTATCATTTACAGTAGGGGGTACATTATCCCTTATAATACATGAGTGATACTCAGAGTTCCCTGTATAACTCAGCCTGCAGCCTTGTGCCTTTATATGGGCACAGAACCCCTCAGTGACTGCTAATATCCTTATCATTTACAGTAGGGGGCACATTATCCATTATAATACATGAGTGATACTCAGAGTTCCCTGTATAACTCAGCCTGCAGCCTTGTGCCTTTATATGGGCACAGAACCCCTCAGTGACTGCTAATATCCTTATCATTTACAGTAGGGGGCACATTATCCCTTATATTACACAAGTGATACTCAGAGTTCCCTGTATAACTCAGCCTGCAGCCTTGTGCCTTTATATGGGCACAGAACCCCTCAGTGACTGCTAATATCCTTATCATTTACAGTAGGGGGTACATTATCCCTTATAATACATGAGTGATACTCAGAGTTCCCTGTATAACTCAGCCTGCAGCCTTGTGCCTTTATATGGGCACAGAACCCCTCAGTGACTGCTAATATCCTTATCATTTACAGTAGGGGGTACATTATCCCTTATAATACATGAGTGATACTCAGAGTTCCCTGTATAACTCAGCCTGCAGCCTTGTGCCTTTATATGGGCACAGAACCCCTCAATGACTGCTAATATCCTTATCATTTACAGTTATCCATTGAATCATAAGATTTGGTGTGTAGGGTTGTGAAGTGACGAGGTAGGGTTATGGATGGCAAGAGGCACAACACAGTAGTATGTCTGTGATGATTCTGATAAAGTCACATAGTTACATAGGGTTTAAAAAAGACAAGAGTCCATCAAGATCAACCATTCCAAATAAACCCACACTGACCTATCTATCCACTCACATACAGACCCACACTGACCTATCTATCCACTCACATACAGACCCATACTGACCTATCTATCCACTCACATACAGACCCACACTGACCTATCTATCCACTCACATACAGACCCATACTGACCTATCTATCCACTCACATACAGACCCATACTGACCTATCTATCCACTCACATACAGACCCACACTGACCTATCTATCCACTCACATACAGACCCACACTGACCTATACACTCACATACAGACCCACACTGACCTATCTATCCACTCACATACAGACCCACACTGACCTATCTATCCACTCACATACAGACCCACACTGACCTATCTATCCACTCACATACAGACCCATACTGACCTATCTATCCACTCACATACAGACCCACACTGACCTATCCACTCACATACAGACCCATACTGACCTATCTATCCACTCACATACAGACCCACACTGACCTATCTATCCACTCACATACAGACCCACACTGACCTATCTATCCACTCACATACAGACCCATACTGACCTATCTATCCACTCACATACAGACCCACACTGACCTATCCACTCACATACAGACCCATACTGACCTATCTATCCACTCACATACAGACCCACACTGACCTATCTATCCACTCACATACAGACCCACACTGACCTATCTATCCACTCACATACAGACCCACACTGACCTATCTATCCACTCACATACAGACCCACACTGACCTATCTATCCACTCACATACAGACCCATACTGACCTATCCACTCACATACAGACCCACACTGACCTATCTATGCACTCACATACAGACCCACACTGACCTATCTATCCACTCATATACAGACCCACACTGACCTATCTATCCACTCACATACAGACCCACACTGACCTATCTATCCACTCACATACAGACCCACACTGACCTATCCACTCACATACAGACCCACACTGACCTATCTATCCACTCACATACAGACCCACACTGACCTATCTATCCACTCACATACAGACCCACACTGACCTATCTATCCACTCACATACAGACCCACACTGACCTATCTATCCACTCACATACAGACCCACACTGACCTATCTATCCACTCACATACAGACCCACACTGACCTATCTATCCACTCACATACAGACCCATACTGACCTATATATCCACTCACATACAGACCCATACTGACCTATCCACTCACATACAGACCCACACTGACCTATCCACTCACATACAGACCCATACTGACCTATATATCCACTCACATACAGACCCATACTGACCTATCCACTCACATACAGACCCACACTGACCTATCCACTCACATACAGACCCACACTGACCTATCTATCCACTCACATACAGACCCACACTGACCTATCTATCCACTCACATACAGACCCACACTGACCTATCTATGCACTCACATACAGACCCATACTGACCTATCTATCCACTCACATACAGACCCACACTGACCTATCTATCCACTCACATACAGACCCACACTGACCTATCTATCCACTCATATACAGATCCACACTGACCTATCTATCCACTCACATACAGACCCATACTGACCTATATATCCACTCACATACAGACCCATACTGACCTATCCACTCACATACAGACCCACACTGACCTATCCACTCACATACAGACCCACACTGACCTATCCACTCACATACAGACCCACACTGACCTATCTATCCACTCACATACAGACCCACACTGACCTATCTATGCACTCACATACAGACCCACACTGACCTATCTATCCACTCACATACAGACCCACACTGACCTATCTATCCACTCACATACAGACCCATACTGACCTATCTATCCACTCACATACAGACCCATACTGACCTATCTATCCACTCACATACAGACCCACACTGACCTATCTATCCACTCACATACAGACCCATACTGACCTATCTATCCACTCACATACAGACCCACACTGACCTATCCACTCACATACAGACCCATACTGACCTATCTATCCACTCACATACAGACCCACACTGACCTATCTATCCACTCACATACAGACCCACACTGACCTATCTATCCACTCACATACAGACCCACACTGACCTATCCACTCACATACAGACCCACACTGACCTATCCACTCACATACAGACCCACACTGACCTATCTATGCATTCACATACAGACCCACACTGACCTATCTATCCACTCACATACAGACCCACACTGACCTATCTATCCACTCACATACAGACCCACACTGACCTATCTATCCACTCACATACAGACCCACACTGACCTATCTATCCACTCACATACAGACCCACACTGACCTATCTATCCACTCACATACAGACCCACACTGACCTATCTATCCACTCACATACAGACCCACACTGACCTATCTATCCACTCACATACAGACCCACACTGACCTATCTATCCACTCACATACAGACCCACACTGACCTATCTATCCACTCACATACAGACCCACACTGACCTATCTATCCACTCACATACAGACCCACACTGACCTATCTATCCACTCACATACAGACCCACACTGACCTATCTATCCACTCACATACAGACCCACACTGACCTATCTATCCACTCACATACAGACCCATACTGACCTATCTATACACTCACATACAGACCCATACTGACCTATCTATCCACTCACATACAGACCCACACTGACCTATCAATCCACTCATAAACCATATACCAACATCAATATTAACTGTAGATATTAGTATGACAATAGCCTTGGATACGCTGCTTGTTCAAGAACTCATCCAGGCCCCTCTTATACGCATTAACAGAATCTGCCATTTTTTACCACCACTCGGTGTAATCTATCCTTCAGCCAGTTTTCTATCCAATTACAAATATTATGTTCTAGGCCAATATTCCTCAATTTGATCATTAACCTTCTGTGAGGTACTGTATCAAACACTTTAGCAAAGTCCAAGTAGATGACATCCACTGCCATTCCAGCATCAAGGTTCCTACTCACCTCCTCATAAAAGGCGACTAAATTAGTCTGGCAAGATCTGTTACGCATAAAACCATGCTAGCACAAACTAATAGTATTGTGAACTGCAATATATTCAAGTATCCTATCCCTTATTACCCCTTCCAAATCAGTCATTGTTAGGACTATGGGCAGACTTGGAGTACTAATCACTAATTAGCAGGAGTGAGGATGGTCCCAAACTTTAAGATTTTCACATAAAAAATAACCAGGTGGTTAGCTATGCTCCCTTGGATAAAGATTCTGGGTTTGAGCATAACCAGGGCATTAACTGGTTGTGTTTTGTGGGTTTCCACAACATACAGTGGGTTACAGTACTTGATCAAATGGTTGTGTGGTAGGGACCTTAGATTATAAACCCCACTGAGTCCGAGTCACAGATTCTTGTGAATGATGCAGGCCCGGATTTGCGGAGAGGCCACAAAGGCCCGGGCCTAGGGCGGCAGAAGTTTAGGGGCGGCATGCCGCCCCGCCGCAAGAACATTTTTTAATTTTGCTCCCATACGGAGCAGTCGGGACCTCTCCCCACTGCTCCGTATGGGAGTTAAAAAGAGCGTTCGCGCATGCGCTGGCGCTTTGCGCATGCGCAATGGGGAGCTGGCGCTTTGCGCATGCGCACTGGGGGCGCGCTTGCGCATGCGCAACGGGAGCGCGTTTGCGCATGCGCACTGGGGTGCGCGTTCGCGCATGCGCATGGGGGACTCCCACAGGGGCGGCCTCGGGGCGCACCAAAGAGAAATCCGGCCCTGGAATGATGGAGTATTTATCAAACACTGCCGCCTCCATCTACAGAGACCTTTATGAGATCTAGAAAACTCTAACTTTATGCATATGTATAAGCTCCTAAACTCAATGATGTGCAATCCACAGCATCACTTGACTTCTGACTCTGTTCTTGACCCTAGAGCCTGGGAGATTCTATTAATAGGGCCATCAACTTCCTGAGGGGTAAATATTCTCAACTGCGCAAACCGTATTCCGTTGCAATCACATCCTACGCGCTGGCATTGGCCGGGGAGCTCCAGGATACTAACACACTAATGAACGCAGCCACAGGTAATAGCTCATATATCTCCGCAGGCCATCCTCTACATTCACATCAACATGGACCATAAGAATGAATTGTTTCCTCTAAAAGTAAAGGAATATCTCATGTCATAAGTGAAACATAAATAACAGTCCAGAGTTCCTGAACTGTCTGTTCCTCAACTGTCTAATCTAAAGCTGGGTTGCCAGTTCATCCCAACTCTGTACTCAAAATACAAGATCACCATAAAACGGTTTATTGATGAATATATGAAATAATATCACCATATATATTTTAATTAAGCCTTCCTGGTAAGGGGAGAGTTTACTATAAAATGTCCAGGGCCGTTCCTACAGTGATCTTACTGGCCTGTGTGGTGTTAATGGAGTGCTCACTGGCCATTTTTTAGTAATCCTACTGGCGTTTATCGAGTGCTTCTTGGCCATTTCCAATGAGGTTACTGGCATTTTTGGAGCTAATGGCTTTTATGGGATTAATGGAGTGCACATTGGTTATTTCTAAGGTGTTTATACTGGCACAGCTGGGGTTAAAGTTATACTGGCACATCTAGATTTTATTTTGGTAAAATGAGTGTGGTATTTAGGGGTTTGGCCTAAAAGTGGGTATAGTCAAAAATGTTGCCACACTGCGCACAGCAGGGCACCGGGGACCCACCAACTGGATCTTTGCCCAGGGCCCACAAAGCCTTACAACGGCCCCGTAAATGTCTGATCAGTTGAGTCAGCTACAATGTACAGACTGCACTGTCTGCTCTCTATTTTATGTGGTGAACAGCTAAACAAATCTTTCCAGCCAAACTGATAAACATTATCATGTAAAGCAACACTTAATTGTCCACATTCTCAATGGTTTATGAGTATATTCATTCAAATGTGCTCTTCATAAAATACTGTATATAAGGTGGGACCCATTCTCAGTAATTTGACTGATCAAACTGATTTGGCAACTTATCTGCCCATGTATGGGGTCTTCAGATGGGCTTCCCGAATGGTATCTGCCCGAAAATCAGCCAGATGTCAATCCAGCCAGTTTAAAACTCCTATCTGGGTGAGGAGCGCATTGGCTCATTGATGTGGTCCTCACCCCAATGGCCTACATCTCTTTAATCTGGGATCGCCCACCTTATGGTGGATGTTTTTATTCTTGTTTAGACAAGACCCACTGGGATGAACCAGATTCATTGTTTATCACCCTGGAGGCCACATCATACGCTCTTCTGACCCTCCTTAAAATGAAGCAGCACGATCCAACCGGTGCCATAGTGCGTTGGCTAAACGAGCAGAGATATTATGGAGAGGCTTTCGACTCCACACAAGTAAGTGATGCCTTCCAGTTCATTGTGTAGTTACCTGCTGTCTGCGTTACCCCATTATGAGGTTATGCAGTGATGGCAATGAGACACCCTACTGAATGATCAGCATGCCCCTGCTCTATTCCTGAAAAAAGAAAGAATAGAAAATATAATTTATACCATATATCACCAAAACCGTGGCCCTCACCCTGCTTTATCTGCCACAGTGGGAGGCCAGTCCCATAGTTTTAGGAACATCTGTATAAGTCTATTATTCTGTTGTTCATTAGGATGGCTGATATTTTGTATTATTTTGTTCTAGGCTACGATTATATTGTACCAAGCTCTGGCTCAGTATCAGACAGATGTCCCCAATGTTAGTGACTTGAGCATGGACGTCTCTGTCTACCTCCCTGAGAAAAAAAATCCCATTGATATCCGCATCGATAATGAGAATGCTTTGATGCCGCGTTCTGAAGAGGTCTGTATGGAAGCCATTGCACGAGAGCTGCAGCAAATACAATCATAGTAGAAATAAAATAATGCCTAATACATAAATTGAAGGGGTTGGACAAAGACCACAGGTTGGACTATCCAGACATAAATACAATAGGTTAATAGGCAGCTACAACTTTTACTAAGCACTGAGATTTAGATACAAATAGCAGCCCTGTTGGACATCAACCCAGAGATGTCTCTCTCAGCCCCACCTACCGACTTAATCAGCTACTTGGGCCGCTGTTTGTATATTCAAGTGGCAAGTTTGTATGTATTTTACTCACCTTCTCTCTCTCACACACGTGTATTTATATATTTTGCAGACCACTATAAATCAAGACTTTGTAGTTAAAGCTAAAGGCAAAGGACAAGCTCTTCTGACAGTGAGTACAACCTCAACCATATATTGTGCTTGATCAAGTCAGCTGATAGCCATGATCATCGTTACTCTAGAGCAGGACTGTCCAACTGGCGGCTCGCAGGCCGCATGCAGCCCTCGACCCCCTCTGTGTGGCCCCCCACCTGTCTGGCTGCTTTGATGGCTTAACTTTGTGTAAGATTTAAATGGTATCAGTACTGAGATTAACTGGCCCCCGCATGGTTATCACCTCAGATTCAGGCTGTAATCCCCCTGTATTGTTTAAAAATGTAATCCCCTGTGTTGTTCACACCTTTTAATCTCTGCATTGTTCACCCCTGCAGTGTTCACACCTCAGGCTCAGGCTGTAATCACCCACATTGTTCACCTCTTCACACCTCAGACATTGTATGTACTGCCTGGCCTATGCTGCCTGTGTATAGCACATAGGCAGCATAGGGCAGGGAGGGTATGGCACACTCAGGCAGCATAGGGTAGGCATAGTATGGTACATAGGCAGTATAGGGCAGGGAGGGTATGGAACACACAGACAGCATAGGACAGGCAAAGTATGGCACACACAGGCAGCATAGGACAGGCAGAGTGCTGCCTTTGTGTGCCATACTCTGCTTGCCCTATGCTGCCTGTGGGAGGTGAACCTGGCAGGGGTTTGTTCTGGGAGTTTGTTACCAGTTGGAAATAGCCATTAAATGGTCCCTAAGGTGTGTAATTATATGCTGGGGGTTGCTGTGCTATCCACAGGGGAGGAGGCATATGGATTTAAGGGTATGTCTTAATATGACATAATATAATTCTTTAACATATGAATGATGGTTGATATCCCTGCAGCGACCATTGTGATAAAATGGGTGTGGTTTGAAGTGGGTGTGGTTTAAAATGGGGGAGTGGCCAAAACTGGCTTCCATTAGCGGCCCTCCACCATGTATGCGAGAGAAATTCCGTCCCTCGGCACCGCAGAAGTTGGACAGCACTGCCCTAGAGTAATTGATAATCATGGCTATTAAGCGTTAATCAGTAACCCTAACCAAGTGTTTGCCACTAATGCCTTTCCACCCAACCAAAACTCAGCTGCACTAATGTAACATGGAAAAGTCCATTATCCTACAGTGAATCGCTAGGGCTCATTTACTTATCTTACTGCCAATGCCATTGCCATTTTTTCCCACAATTCACCATTTTCCCATGATCCCAGCATAATTGCAGTTGGCAGGGGTGATGTCACCTCCTAATGAGCTTCAGTGTGTATCAGCTGGCATCCCATACTCTGCTTTTCCTATATTATACAACTGGACTAAAAATTCTCTATACCTGTAATTAAAATCTACAGAGAAAACTAGAAAAATACACCCAAGCCTCAACAGCCTTGACTTCGTATATCTCTTTAGCCGTTACGCTGCACCGTATATTATTTTGAGAGTTATGATGTCATCATTCCTAATAACATTCATTGTGATGCCATTTCCTGCGCAGGTAGTGTCTGTGTATCACGCTCTTACAACGGAGAAGCAAATGGAATGTAAAAACTTTGATCTCTCTGTGACAGTGAATGAAGAGAAAAACCGTGAGTCGTTCGAGGCGTATTTCATTTTTTGTTATTTTATGATGTTCCTAACAAGGCAGAACATTGAGGTCCCTTTGGAAAGTTTCATATCCTTTATCTCAGAGATGATTTGGTTTGGTACCTGCCCAATACATTCAAAGTGGACAGGTGGAACATTCCTGATTCCCTGACCATGAGGGGGGGTCAATGAGTACCCTGCAGTGGCATAACTATAGAGGTAGGGGATATCTGGGAGATGGGGGGCTTCTCTATAGCCGCTCTCTAACAGAAAAGGTACAAGCCTGCTGCCTGTAAGGGCAGGCACACTTGCACACTCGAGAGGGCGTGGGGGCAGCGAGTTGCAGGGGGGGGTCAGTGGCAGAGCAATGGGTCCCGCAGAAGTATTTCTAATCTGGAATTGGTCCTCCCACTCCCTCCAGAGTAAAAATTTCTTTTTTAATGTTTTTTTTTTTTTTTGTAACCTGGTCGATCCACCTCCTGGAATGATTTCACTTCTAGTCCACAGGGATATATCTTCTATATTATGCAATTGCCTGGTTGGAATAAAGTTAACCCCCAGTAGGTATGGTCAGGTGGTACGTCTGGGGCAAAGCAGGCAGGTTGCGGATCAGCGGTACAGATGAGGCACAGGTCTAACTGACCAGACAAGAATTGGTCTCCCTTCAGTAACACCATGAAGTAGATCTTCTGAGTGGGGGGGAAGCAGACACTGGAGGGAAGTCTGGTGAGGACCCAGAAGAAGGCTTCTTTCTTCTTAGACTGTTCCTGCTCCAATAGATTTCATATAACTGTGTGTATGGCCAGCAAGATGGTGGCAGGGGAGCCCAAGGAGGGACAGTTATGCCCCTGGATCTCCCCATCAGGATTACTAGCAGCCATGATCAATATGTCACATTGCGCTAATTAGCTGACAGTATTGTGGGGTTTGTTTGTTTCCTTTTGTTAACCCTTTCTGACCCTTGTTATTTTATTTCTATTAAACCAGTGAAGCTCCCTGATGGTGTTGTGGCTGCAGTGTCTATTGAAGTCTGTGCAAGGTTTGTCCAGGAGCATTTGTCCAATTCTTTTTTTTTAACCATTGAGTTTTATTCAGAAACAGATTACAGACATAGTTTCCATTCAGAACATCAAAGGAGAGATCATATGGTACAAAACATATATCAAACTTTTTGTGACATAACATGTGCTTTGATGGATCTCGCTATAGCATTACATAGCCTGTAATTCTGAGTTCCACTGTTTTTGTGGTTTATACATCTACACTTCATTACTACCTTAACACAACTATAAACTGTGCATTGCCAACGCTTGTTCCTAGGGTTTCTAGACCAGAGTGATGGGATGGAAGGACCATTGTGTGTTAGAGATGGAGGGGGAGGGGGGAGGGGATCAACGCTCATTTTTTGTTTCTGATTCTGGGTTGTTCTGTTATCGGGGTGGTATCAATTTCCTATATTGTGTTTGTTTAGCCACAAGGACCAAATTTTCTCAAATTTATTTGGGCATCCTCTTCTGACGTATAGCAGTCTATATATGGGCATTGCTTGATTGACTTGGCTTACCCAGAATTGTATGGTTGGAGCTGAGTGGGCTTTCCATTTCATTGTGATAGACTTACGGGCATATGCTAACAGAATAGAAATGAGAGCTCTTTCCGCAGTTGTTGGGGCTAGATCAGTAATTTGGTTTAACAGCATTCCGGATGGTGTTGCCGTGGTGGGGGCACTAGTTAGATCAGATATATAGTCTGCCACCTCTGTCCAGAAGCTCGCTATTTTGTTGCAGGTCCAGACCATGTGGATGAAATCTGCTGGGGATTGGTGGCATCGGGGGCATTCGTCTACCTGAGATGGAGATATCTTTGCTAGTACTTTGGGTGTGATATATGCCCTGTGCAAGAATTTGTACTGTATTAGCCTGTCTCTTGAGTCCACTATATAATCAAAGATTGAGTCAAGGGTTTCCTTCCATTGCTCTTTATTCATGTCTGGTATATCTATTAGCCATTTGTTATAGAGTTTGTTTAGTAATGTATCATTAGCCAGTGCCAAAAGGGCATAGGAGCGGGAGAGGGCCTTGGCGTGTGGGCAGTTGTGTGCTTGTTCTTCTGTTCGGGAGGGGGTAGTTTGTAGGGTTGTTCCTTGAAACTGCGAGTGTACTGCATGTCTCAGTTGTAAATATCGGAAGAGCATCCTATTTGGTAGGTTGAAATTGTTTTTTAGGGTCTGGAAATCTAGAAGTTTCCCTTCCTTAACTATATCCTGTATATACTTGACTTGGAAGCTGGCCCATAGCTGGGGGTCTGGTATGGTTTGGAGGTGCTGTAGTTTGGGGTTGCACCAGAGCGGGGTGAGTTCAGAGCAGTGGTTTTGTGGTTTGGGAAAGAGGCTGAGGGCGGTATTCCAGGCCCATACTATTTCTTTCATGAGTGGGGTTGCTTTTGGGGTGTAGGAGCAGCCCCTATATAAGAGATTCTTTAGTTCTTCGTATGAGCCCACTGTCTGGGCTTCAAGGCGTGTGGCCGGGTTGTCCAGGGTTGGTGCTGCCCACCAGTTTGCAGTGGTTAGTTTAGCGGCTTTATAATATAGAAAAAGATTTGGGGCTGCTAAACCCCCCGCCTGGGTTGGAAGTTGAAGTTTAGCTATACTGATTTTTGGTGTGGAGGGGTGCCAGTATAGTTGTATAAGGAGCGCCCTGATTTTGGTGAAGAAACTGTTGGGTATTTTTGTGGGTGATTGTCTAAATATATATGTAAATTTTGGTAGCATTACCATTTTAAAGAGGTTAATGCGGCCAATGAGGGATAGTGGTAGGCGGGTCCAGGCTTTCACTTTCTGTTCTACTGTTTGTAGTAGAGGTAATAGGTTTAGTTCCACAAATTTATGAATATTTCTTTGAATTTTGATGCCCAGATACTTAAATTCTCCAGTCCATTTGTCCAATTCTGACTGACACTAAACATCCCACAATATCTGAGCTTTTATGTCACATTGTTGCTGTCACCTGATTCGTCCCCTTAACGCAACAGCCGAGCGTAACTTTGGGCGCTTTTTATCATAACTGACCCAGAGCGAAACCCTAAAGAAGAAATATAATAACCAAACTCATGCCAAAAAACTATATTCCCACACCACCATTTTTAGATTTATGAAGCTTTTTTACAACTTTTTCCTAAGAGATACAGTATATATTTATTTATAGGAAAACTATACCCCCAGAAGAAATACTTAACCAACATATAGTTTATATTATTATATTATGTTAAGTGACCTATTAAAGAATCTCGCCTTTCCCTTGAGCCGCCATTTAGTGATGGGCTGTGTGCTCCCTCAGAGATCAGCTGACAGGAAGTGATGCAGCTCTAACTGTAACAGGAAGTAGTGAGATAGCAAAAGGCAGAACTCTGCCCACTGGCTGATGGGGCCTAGCATGTATGTGTGCCTTGGCTTGTTTGTGTGCACTGTGAATCCTATGATCCCAGGGGGCGGCCCTTAGTACTTAAAATGGCAGTTTTCTATTTAGGATTACCCAATGGCACATACTACTAAAAACTTAATTTTTTATGAAAATGGTTTATTTCGATGAAGCAGGGTTTTACATATGAGCTGTTTATGCAATATATTTTATAGAGACCTACATTGGTTGGGGGTGTAGTGAAGGTATAGTTATAATCAACATACTGTTGTCTAAATTGTTTTAGGTTCTGTCAAGTACAAATGTTTAGAAGCCGTCTCCTCACTGATTATTGCTGATTATTTGCTTCTGTGAATAAATAAACATTTATATATATTTACAACTTATTCTGCTTCTTACCAGATATCTTAAACATTCTGATGCCACCATGTCCATCGTGGATATCTCAATGATGACTGGTTTCTCTCCCGATACTAATTCCCTTAATAATGTAAGTACCAGTTACACGGGGCATCACAATATAAGTAGTAAGGAACTGAGAAAAGGCTTAAACTAAGTAGCGTATGACCTGGGATATTAAGAAAATAGATATTTATAATGGAATATTGCTGGTTAGGAGCTGCCTGCCCATGACCCATGGCAATACTGACTTACTGTTACCCACAGCTAATGAAAGGAGCGGACAAATACATCTCCAAGTATGAAATCAACAAAGGAGCAAATGAGAGGGGAACCATTATTCTCTATTTAGATAAGGTAAGTTCTGAGTGGTAAGTGCTCTAGGGGACTCTTTACTCCATTTTCTTTTATCCACAAATCCTCTCTAACACATACTTTATCTCTAGTAATACTTGATATATCAAGCTGGTCTCTCCTTTTCCCTTTTGCCCAATCTGCCCTTCTATTGTACCAGGACTCCCTCTTCCTTCAAATATTATATTACAAGGGAAGGGAATCATTTAACCATTAAATAAACCCAATAGGGCTGTTCTGCCCCAATAAGGGGTAATTATATCTTAGTTGGGATCAAGTACAGGTACTGTTTTATTATTACAGAGAAAAGGGAATAATTTAACCATTAAATAAACCCAATAGGGCTGTTCTGCCCCCAATAAGGGGTAATTATATCTTAGTTGGGATCAAGTACAGGTACTGTTTTATTATTACAGAGAAAAGGGAATCATTTAACCATTAAATAAACCCAATAGGGCTGTTCTGCCCCAATAAGGGGTAATTATATCTTAGTTGGGATCAAGTACAGGTACTGTTTTATTATTACAGAGAAAAGGGAATCATTTAACCATTAAATAAACCCAATAGGGCTGTTCTGCCCCCAATAAGGGGTAATTATATCTTAGTTGGGATCAAGTACAGGTACTGTTTTATTATTACAGAGAAAAGGGAATCATTTAACCATTAAATAAACCCAATAGGACTGTTCTGCCCCCAATAAGGGGTAATTATATCTTAGTTGGGATCAAGTAGAGGTACTGTTTTATTATTACAGAGAAAAGGGAATCATTTAACCATGATATAAACCCAATAGGATTGTTCTGCCCCCAATAAAGGGTAATTATATCTTCGTTGGGATCAAGTACAGGTACTGTTTTTTTATTACAGAGAAAAAGGAAATCATTTCTAAAAATTAGAATTAGCTTATAATGAAGATGGCCCTCCCATAATTCTGAACTTTCTGGATAATGGGTTTCATAATAACAGATCCCATACCTGTATCATATTTTGAATTTCAGTCCAAGCATTGAAAGAATGAATTTTTATTGAAGAACAGCTGATTTTTTAATAAAAATTAAGGGTCTACTTTCTCAATGCATAGATGGCCCTGTTCTCTGCTGGTTCCGGCCTCATCTGTTTAACTCTAACATTCATTTCTGTGTTTATTCCAATCTGTCGTCTCTTTTGCTTTCTTTGTATTCATTTCTTTTCCCACTTCATTTCAGATCTCCCACACGGAGCCAGAATGTGTGAAGTTTTACGCTCACCAGTATTTTGTGGTGGGTCTCGTTCAACCTGCTTCTGTGACAGTGTATGACTATTATACTCCCGGTAAGGAGGCCTATTTCCTACTGTAATTAACCTTTTCTTCCTTTATTACCTACAGTCTCCTTCATTTCCCTTTAGATTTGGCAAGGCTGAGCTCTGACGTTTGCAGTAAAAAGAGGGGAAGTCTAGAGATGTGAAATTGTGAAGGTTTAGTCACTTGTGTTAAAGATCTAGGTCTCTTTGTAGACAGACCAGCTGTCTGTTATCTACTTTGGCATTGGTAAAATGGGCGCCTACATCCACTGACTTTCATAATGTGCAGTTTGCACCATGAACAGGTTGGCTCCTCATGACAGACAGGAAACCTTCTATGACTACTAATTCCTAGTATTCCATTGCAACAGTGTCTTGATCAATTCATAAAAATATCTATCCATGGGGGCCGCAAATAGGGGCGGGGGGGCACTCACCCTCGCTGGAGTATATACATACCTGACAGCCCATTTTCCCAGAATGCTGTTTAAATGTCCCACAATGCCCAGCCTGTCATCGGTTCTTCTCAGATCCCTGCTCCTCATAGAAAAAAATCCAAGATGGCCTTGCACCCCGTTGTGGATTGAAATATTCAGGTTTAATAAAAATTTTGCCAGAACCAACAGATCGCCAGTCCGGGCCTGAAGTGGAAATCTGAAGCAAAACAAAAGTATTAATCAGTTGAGTTGGTCTGGATATTCCATGTGATTGTGAAATCCTATGGGGGGTAATTCTACTCTCTACTTCAGTGATCCCCAACCAGTGGCTCGGGGGCAACATGTTACTCACCACCCCCTTGGATGTTGCTCCCAGCAGCCTCAAAGTAGGTGCCATTTTTACATTTCTGGCTTGGCTTACCAACACTTTCTTCATCTGAGTGTGGCTCACAAGTAAAAAAGGTTTGGGATCCCTACTCTGCTTTTTAGGATTTATTTTATCCTTTTGTTTTGCCTTCTTACACCCTTTCACCTGCGTTAGTTCAAGCTACAAAAAACAGGAAAAATCAAACATATATCAGTTTTGGTCACAGGCCCAAAACCCAGTGGCTGCAGAAGATGGTTTGGGGGGGTGGGGGGGTTGGTTCTCTGCTGCTAAAGTTTGGAACTGGGAGGGGGGGGAATTCTGGGGGTTGTTCCCTGGTTCTGATACACATGAGATAACCCACAGGTCTGGCTCTATGTACAGCCACCTTCACTGTCACCCAAGAGCCAGCCAGACCCCAGGCCCACCAAGATTTTTAAATATGCAAAGAACATTTTTATCAGAAGAGCAATTTGATGTTTGCTTATCTTGTCCTTCCCTCACAGAGAACCGCTGCACTAAATTCTACCACGTTAATGAGAGCAGCGCGCTATATGGCAAGATTTGTCAGGGGGATGTATGTCGCTGCGCAGAGGGTGAGTCCAACATTAGAAGCTTTCCAGCTAATTAATGGTTTGTTCCTGCCGGTGATCTGCCCCCTGTTTGCATGAACCCCCCACTGGTGAAGGAGAAAAATAGGTAGAGAATAACAGAAAGGGAAGGAAAAATAGAAGAAAGGAAATGGGGAGAAAATGCCTCAAGGATATCAAAGAAAGGAGAGAGATAAATCACAAGTGTAGAGAGAACCAATGGAATATGGGGAATAACATGGGAGAAGACTATAAGGTTTATGCAATAAAAGGCACTAAGTTTGCCCAGGAGCAGTAACCCATAGCCATCAATCAGCAGGTACAATTTACTGGTCACCTCTTTAAAAGCAAACATCTTATTGGTTGCTATGGGTTAGTGATCCTGGGTAAACTTAGTGCCTTTTGTTACATATGAGGGTATATATATATATTCTGTAATGAATGGCAGAAGGGTTAGAAAAAATAAACAGGGGACAGTGGGGGAATGGCAGTATAGAATGTAAACATGTCTTAGTGGGTCAGTATATAAACAGGGAATATACAGAGTAATATCCAACTGCACAGACTCTGGCTATTAATCATGTGCAGATGTAACATTGTGCCTATTCCTACACAGATCCCTGTTATATAAATGTACATAGTCCCACAGTAACAATGGGGGGTTTGGTTTATTCCCTCCATCTGTGTTTAACTGTATCACCCCAAATTCTCTCTCTCCTCCTTACAGAGAACTGTTTCTTGCAGAAGCAAATTGACTCTGAAGTCACAGCCAGTGACAGAATGAATACGGCCTGCGCTCCGGGTGTGGATTATGGTGAGAATCAGGAATTTATGAACCATAAACCTTCGAAAAATAACATTTAGGCTGTGTTTAGGGATATGATAGAATATGATAGGAAGAGAAGTCTCTTTTGCTGGAGGAGTTTTTTTCCCTTTCTCACTCTTCTGTATAGGTATGGGACATGTTATCCAGAATGCTCAGAACCTGGGGTTTTCCAGATAAGGAATATTTCTGTAATGTGGATCTTCATACTTTTATGTCTACTAAAAAATAATTTAAACATGAATTAAACCCAATAGGATTGTTTTGCACCAATAAGGGGTAATTATATCTTAGTTGGGATTAAGTACAGGTACTGTTTTATTATTACAGAGAAAAGGGAATCATTTAACCATTAAATAACCCCAATAGGGCTGTTCTGCCCCCAATAAGGGGTAATTATATCTTAGTTGGGATCAAGTACAGGTACTGTTTTATTATTACAGAGAAAAGGGAATCATTTAACCATTAAATAAACCCAATAGGGCTGTTCTGCCCCAATAAGGGGTAATTATATCTTAGTTGGGATCAAGTACAGGTACTGTTTTATTATTACAGAGAAAAGGGAATCATTTAACCATTAAATAAACCCAATAAGATTGTTCTGCCCCCAATAAGGGGTAATTATATCTTAGTTGGGATCAAGTACAGGTACTGTTTTATTATTACAGAGAAAAGGGAATCATTTAACCATTAAATAAACCCAATAGGGCTGTTCTGCCCCCAATAAGGGGTAATTATATCTTAGTTGGGATCAAGTACAGGTACTGTTTTATTATTACAGAGAAAAGGGAATCATTTAACCATTAAATAAACCCAATAGGGCTGTTCTGCCCCAATAAGGGGTAATTATATCTTAGCTGGGATCAAGTACAGGTACTGTTTTATTATTACAGAGAAAAAGGACATCTTTATTATAAATTTTAATTATTTTATTAAAATGAAGTCTACGACAGGTGGCCTTCCTGTAATTCAAAACTGTCTGGATAACGGGTTTCACACCTATAGTTGTATCACAATTGGCCTCAGTTGAGTGAGTTGGCTCAGTGTGCTATGGGAGCACTTTCTAAGCCCTGTAATTTATACCCTGAGTGCAATTTAGAAGAACGGGCAGAACCAGCACCCGGTGCTAAATTCTCACTGAATTCTGGGTATGTAAACTCTTCCGCCATTCATTGTTTATTGTATTCTCAGTGTACAAAGCCACTGTCAAGGAGGTGCAGCGCAAAGAAAGCTTCGATAACTATGTGCTGACAGTTGGGAAGGTGATTAAGCAAGGTGAGCCTATGGCATTTGTTTCATTTCCGCTCTATAAAGATACAAAGGGGGAGTTAGGGAAGTGGGGGGAGTCATAAATAGGGAGTCAGCTTGATTGTGTTTAGCTCAGGTGACATCCTATCATTTCTTGGCATCAAATTGAATGCATTCTCCCTGCCCCCGCTCTGCTTCATATCTCTCATCCATTTGCCCCACGCACTGGCTGATGTGCCCCGGAAAATATCCCATCATTTCTCAGCAACAATCAATTGTTTTCTGCTAGGTGTTCATGCATTTTTTTTTTTAAATTTCTTGCACTTAATATGAAAATGAGCCTGAGTCTCTAACTGCCACTGTTTGCAGAGGAGAATGTAGTAAAACAAATTACCCGCCCAATGATAGACTGTCTGTATAATGAGCTGCTTCTTATGTCAGGACCTAACAAAGGCTACAGGAGAAGCTGGGAGGCCCCGACACAGCCCACTAGCTTATTGTGGGTCACGTGCCCTTCTCAGTGAATCTCCATGACTCTAGTTGCATTTACTTCAGTCTCCCACTTACATTTACCTACTGTACAAATATACAATTATGCACTGGAAACTGACAAATGATGTCGGACCTTTAAAAGAAGCACTGATTGGTTTATTAGCACAACTCCAATATCCTTCCCATGTTCCTCCAGGTACAGATGAGGTTGGTGAGGACGAGGAACGTAACTTCATCAGTCACATCAAATGTCGGAAAGCTTTGGATCTGAAGGTCGGCAGAGATTACCTGATCTGGGGTATCACCGGGGACCTTTGGAAACAGCCTGATGGGTAAGTGTGGCCGCTACTGAGTTCTGGAAGAAGCAGTAAATCTGACTAACCTTATAAACTAGGTATCCAAGCCTATGGGTATTTTAATGATTAAACATGTTGATTTAGACCACTTGTCACATGAGCAGCGTTTATCCAATAAGGAGCCGGCTGCTACTGTACTGCTGAGAAATATTATATTATAAGGCTCAAGCAACCAAAATTTCACAGGAAAATCTGAAATATCTACCTACTTCCCACTCTGGGAAAAGCTGGGCTCCCCAACAAGAATAGAGCCTTTATGATTATGGTCAGACTAGTGTGTGCGGGGCCCACTGAGGCTTCCACCCCAGAAGCCCCCCACACCTCTTACCCGCACACACCCCACTCCTCCTCCCTAATGAGCATGTATACCGTGGGTGCTCCCACTGCGCGCTGACTTCCTGTCTCCCCAACCGGTGCTGTTATTTGTGGAACTATAATGTGTGGTTGTTGTCGCTGCTTTCCCCGAATGCTCCCGCTCTCCAACCTAACTGTGCGCTGCCTTGTTCCCCCGCTGGACAGCAGGACATTAGTTCCTCCGTAACAGTAATTTACATTGATATACACTGATACCTATACTAACTGTACATCTTATGAATTTCATACTTGTAAAAGAAGTCAACCAAGCCCCTGTTAAAGGAGAAGGAAAGGCTAAGTCACTTGGGGGTGCCAATATGTTAGGCACCCCCAAGTGACTTAGAACGCCTACCTTGTACCCCGGGCTGGTGCCCCCGTACGGAGAGAACAGCACCAGCCCGGGGCAGCTGCCGGCGCTACCTGCTTCCTCCTCGCTTGCGCGCGGCTGCGCAGTAGAGTGAAAAGCCGAACTTAAACATTAAAGTCGGCTTTTCACTCAACTGCGCATGCGCCGGCCCACGGATTTCGCCAGCAGCGCGCAAAGGAAGGAGGAAGCGGTGTCTACAGGTGCCCCGCGCTGGTGCTGTTTTCTCCTAACAGGGGCACCAGCCCGGGGTACAAGGTAGGTCATGTAAGTCACTTGGGGGTGCCTAACATTTTGGCACCCCCAAGTGACTTAGCCTTTCCTTCTCCTTTAAAGGCATTAATCTGGCATGCCATAATCGTACTGCCCGCCCTGGGAAGAACCATTTTCACTACTTCAAATCAAAAGTTCCTCAAGTCTAAAAGGTGACTCTGGGTCTTTGTTTTTTTTCAATGTGAAAATGTCTGTCTATAATGTCCTCTAATGTACTTGTAAAAAGAAATTCTGTCCCACTGCAAGTGATTTTTTCCCCCCAACCTTTATATATTGTTTTAATTGTTCCATTCCTTTTACTAGTTTAGTTGCACATCTCTCTACAGTTTATTACTATCCATGTTACACTGTCTGTTAACCCCTAAAATCCCCAAATCCTTCTCAAGGTATGGGCTGCATCAAGAGGAAGATAAAGACAGATTTTGTTTGGAATGTAACCATTGTTTATTCTTTCACAGATATTCCTATATCATTGGCAAAGATACATGGATTGAGTGGTGGCCCAAAGAGAGGGACTGTCAGCGACGTGAGAACTATGATATCTGTGATATATTTGAAGATTTGTCTGAAAACCTCTTGAATGTTGGCTGCCCCAACTGAAAGAAGCTGATTTGACCCCTTTCAGATTTCCTCCAGGCATCTTATTTTCCCTTTCCATGTTTTATATTCAGTACAAATAAACACTCAGTTCTTCTGATTTGGCTTCAACCACAGTATCAATAGTCTGAATAGCCCTATAAATGCTGTGTAGCACTCACTTAGGTGCTGGCAGTAGTAGCAGTGGGTCTGCGTCTGTCCCACTTAGTGATACCCCAAGTCCCCAGTAACCAAGCACACACTTATGGCATAGCAACAGGCACAACCTCACCTGATTGGTTAGAAAGTATGTACAATAGAAGGAAAATTTGTATTTATCAGCTCTGCCTGTGATATAACAATAATAACACCCAAGTCCCCCAATACATAGCCAGCTGGATAGAGTTTGTACCAATGGGCGACCCCTTCTTCAGAACTAGATGGGCAGCAAATGGCACAGCAGCCTAAATGAAAAACTAAGGTAAATTCCACTATATTATAAACACTGAACTTGGGAACTGCCTTCTGCCTGTGGGTGTGAAGGAAACACAAAATGCACAAGACGTACCTTGGTGAAGGTATAAAGAGTTCTTCCTCAGGATGTAAAAAAGCACTGCTGCCAGCCCTACTTACAATCCTTGTAGGTGAATGGGGTAACTGCGTGATCCCTGAAGTCACCTCATAAACAAACAGTGATGTTGCCCATAGCGACAAATCCGCAATTGGATTTGAACAGTCACCTACAAGTTAGATAACAAAAGCAATGATCTGATTGGTCGCTATGGGCAACATCCCCGGTGAAGTTTCTCTCTAATGTTAATAAACATACCACTTAGTCTGACATCACACATTTTTCATCTGGCGGGTTACTCTTTCTCTTCCTGACCCCGGGGACCTGACCCAGACTGTCCCAAATTTGCTGGAGAATCTTTTCCTTCCTACAGGCTGAAACATGAACTCATTTTTCTGTATATATCAGTAAATATTACCCTTTTACACCCTTTCCCTTGAGCCGCCATTTAGTGATGGGCTGTGTGTTCCCTCAGAGATCAGCTGACAGGAAGTGATGCAGTTCTAACTGTAACAGGAAGTAGTGTGGAAGCAAAAGGCAGAACTCTGCCCATTCATTGGCTGATGGGGCCTAGCATGTATGTGTGCCTTGGCTTGTTTGTGTGCACTGTGAATCCTATGATCCCAGGGGGCGGCACTTAGTACTTAAAATGGCAGTTTCCTATTTAGGATTACCCAATGGCACATACTACTAAAAACATTTAATGTTAGAAACATCTTTAATGAAGTCATGGAAAGAAAAAATGTGAAATTCTACAGAAATGTGTCTGTATCATAGACATGTATCAACTTTTTATGTCTGTAGAGCCACATATATGTGGTTACAGAAGTGGAATGGCATAGTAACTGAAACAGTAGCGGTAACCCATAGCAACCAATAACATATTTTCTTTTTAACATGTGACCTGTCCATTCTACCTAAAAAGTCATTTGGGAAATTCATTTTTTGATGTTTTTGCGTATTTCACTGCCAACTTGTTTTGTAGTTTATGATTGTATATTCAGGACCTAAGAGGTGAAGTACAGGTATCGGACCCCTTATCCAGAAAGTTACGAATTACGGAAAGGCCATCTCCCATAGACTCCATTATAAGCAAATAATTCTAATTTTTCAACATTTTCTCTGTAATAATAAAACAGTACCTGTACTTGATCCCAACTAAGATATAATTACCCCTTATTGGGGGCAGAACAGTCCTATTGGGTTTATTTAATGGTTAAATGATTCCCTTTTCTCTGTAATAATAAAACAGTACCTGTACTTGATCCCAACTAAGATATAATTACCCCTTATTGGGGCAGAACAGCCCTATTGGGTTTATTTAATGGTTAAATGATTCCCTTTTCTCTGTAATAATAAAACAGTACCTGTACTTGATCCCAACTAAGATATAATTACCCCTTATTGGGGGCAGAACAGCCCTATTGGGTTTATTTAATGGTTAAATGATTCCCTTTTCTCTGTAATAATAAAACAGTACCTGTACTTGATCCCAACTAAGATATAATTACCCCTTATTGGGGGCAGAACAGCCCTATTGGGTTTATTTCATGGTTAAATGATTCCCTTTTCTCTGTAATAATAAAACAGTATCTGTACTTGATCCCAACTAAGATATAATTACCCCTTATTGGGGGCAGAACAGCCCTATTGGGTTTATTTCATGGTTAAATGATTCCCTTTTCTCTGTAATAATAAAACAGAACCTGTACTTGATCCCAACTAAGATATAATTACCCCTTATTGGGGCAGAACAGCCCTATTGGGTTTATTTCATGGTTAACTCCCAATTATGGCTTATCCACTGAATTAACTATACATTTCCATCAATCCTACCCTTTCAGGGTCTACAACTCAAGAGTGTCCCACCTTCCCTCAATCATGACCATTGGGTGTTATGATTTTGCCAGGGGCCAGAGGATGTTCTTCTGTAGCCCAACAAATGGCTCTTAGGGAATACTGCAAGCTACAGCCCAAGAGCATATGAAGGGCACACAAAAATGCCACTTATTGCTCTTTATATAGTTGTGTTTGGTGCTGCCTGGCCTCCTCTTATGAATTTTGTGCAAGTGGGTCTATGGACCTGCAGTAGTCTTCTGGCTAAAGAATGATGCGGATAGGCAAAAACCCTTTTCTCAGTTCAGTCCCTTCCCCAAGAGCTGTTAAGTCCCCCCAGGTAGCGCTACCTGCCCCTGAGTACCTTTCCCTTTGGAAAGGCAGCTGCTCCCACGTAGCAGCCACTCCAGCAATACCTGTTCTCACCACCAGGGGACACACACAGAGACTCACACAGAGGAATTAGCAATCACCAGCAGCCCAGCAGATTTCTATCTTTGTAGACTGAACACAACAGTAAGTGGCTGGCTACTTACTCCAGATCTCTCTTTCAATTGCTGGCAAAACAACACGGGCTCCCTTTATAAACTGCTTGGCCCGTCCCTGATTTTTGGCTCCAAACCTAGCCACACCTTTCTCTCCCAACAGTGCACTGGGGCATCCAGCCAATCGGGTTTCTCCCCAGTCTGTAGCCAGGCTAGATGATGTCACAGACAGACAGGGTCGCACTGGGCTGCCGGGACACCAGGAAAATACCCTGGTGGGCCCCAATGGCCCAGACCCTATTGCAGCTTCCTCTGGCCTCTGGTGTCCTCCCTTGACGCGTTTCACATATGCGTTCCGGGGAGCACATCGGACAGGGGCCCCTGCGGGGAAGTTAGGGGTGCACGGCGGGGATGTGTGCAGGGCCCCTGAGGCGGCAGCCCTGGATAGCCCTGCACCCCCCAGTCTGACCCTGCAGACAGAAGAACAGGGGAAAGAGTTCGCTGATCCCTTAAAAAAAACAGACTGACTTGTGCTTGCAATTGCACCATTCAAAATTGCTTTTACTGGCTAGCAAGGGGCAGTTACAAAAGGGGGTGGGTCATGATGTAAATAGGGGCAGGGCTATTGCACAACACAGTGGCTAGAGGGGAGATAGTACAAGAGAAAAAAGTAGGATTGGGGCAGGTCAAGGTCTTAGATAGGAGGGCCAGATCCTGTAGGATCATTCAGCAAATAGTCTGATGTATATATATCAAATCGGAGCATTTACTCAGTAACCTTTGATGGCAGGTTCTGAGCTGCTCCCCAAATCCATGCCCTGGCAGGAGAGGGACAGGAACCTTTCCCCTTTGCCTCTCTAGATGTCGCAATATAGAAACCAAAGTGCTTGGATTGGACGTTGAGTATTCTATTTATATACAAATATTAGAAGAAAAATAAGCAGTTTTCAATTGGCTACAGGCTCTTTGCCAGGGATGGGGGGCACCTCAATGATGATGGGTAGACAGGATAGATGGGGTAGTGGGCATAGTAAGGTAAAACGGGGGAGGAGACTTGCTTCGGGGTATTAATACTGGCAGGGAGGGGAATAAGTTGTTAATGTGACATACTCACGCCGGTACCAGTATTAGATATATGTTACCAATGCAAGGAGTCTGACTGGTAAAATGGGAGAGCTGGGGGTACTAGGGTTGGAGCATAAATATGACATGATTGGCAATGCTGAAACTTGGTTGAATGAGTCACATGACTGGGCAGTTAATACTTGGGGTTACACATTGTTTCGGAGGGACAGGGGCAATAGAAAAGAAGGGGGGGTGTCTCTTCGTTAAGCAGGAATTAAAAGCAAATATTAAGGAGGAAGTGATGGGGGAAACAGAGGGAGCTGAATCCTTATGGGTTGAGCTTCTCACAAATGGTAAAGTCACGAGGAGTTCCTTATAATACTGTATATAGTGAATAAAGTGCCCCCTATTGTAACATATAGGGATATTATAAGCCCCCGAGGAGTTCCTTATAATATATAGTGAATAAAGTGCCCCCTATTGTAACATATAGGGATATTATAAGTCCCCGAGGGGTTCCTTATAATATATAGTGAATAAAGTACCCTGTATTGTAAAATATAGGGATATTATAATTCACAGAGGAGTTCCTTATAATATATAGTGAATAAAGTGCCCCCTATTGTAACATATAGGGATATTATAAGTCCCCGAGGCGTTCCTTATTATATATAGTGAATAAAGTACCCCCTATTGTAACATATAGGGATATTATAAGTCCCCGAGGAGTTCCTTATAATATATAGTGAATAAAGTGCCCCCTATTGTAACATATAGGGATATTATAAGCCCCCGAGGAGTTCCTTATAATATATAGTGAATAAAGTGCCCCCTATTGTAACATATAGGGATATTATACGTCACAGAGGAGTTCCTTATAATATATAGTGAATAAAGTACCCCCTATTGTAACATATAGGGATATTATAAGTCCCTGAGGAGTTCCTTATAATATATAGTGAATAAAGTGCCCCCTATTCTAACATATAGGGATATTATAAGTCCCTGAGGAGTTCCTTATAATATATAGTGAATAAAGTGCCCCCTATTGTAACATATAGGGATATTATAAGCCCCCGAGGGGTTCCTTATAATATATAGTGAATAAAGTGCCCCCTATTGTAACATATAGGGATATTATAAGTCACAGAGGAGTTCCTTATAATATATAGTGAATAAAGTGCCCCCTATTGTAACATATAGGGATATTATAAGTCCCTGAGGAGTTCCTTATAATATATAGTGAATAAAGTGCCCCCTATTCTAACATATAGGGATATTATAAGTCCCTGAGGAGTTCCTTATAATATATAGTGAATAAAGTGCCCCCTATTGTAACATATAGGGATATTATAAGCCCCCGAGGGGTTCCTTATAATATATAGTGAATAAAGTGCCCCCTATTGTAACATATAGGGATATTATAAGTCACAGAGGAGTTCCTTATAATATATAGTGAATAAAGTGCCCCCTATTGTAACATATAGGGATATTATAAGCCCCCGAGGAGTTCCTTATAATATATAGTGAATAAAGTGCCCCCTATTGTAACATATAGGGATATTATAAGTCCCTGAGGAGTTCCTTATAATATATAGTGAATAAAGTGCCCCCTATTCTAACATATAGGGATATTATAAGTCCCTGAGGAGTTCCTTATAATATATAGTGAATAAAGTGCCCCCTATTGTAACATATAGGGATATTATAAGCCCCCAAGGGGTTCCTTATAATATATAGTGAATAAAGTGCCCCCTATTGTAACATATAGGGATATTATAAGTCACAGAGGAGTTCCTTATAATATATAGTGAATAAAGTGCCCCCTATTGTAACATATAGGGATATTATAAGTCCCTGAGGAGTTCCTTATAATATATAGTGAATAAAGTGCCCCCTATTCTAACATATAGGGATATTATAAGTCCCTGAGGAGTTCCTTATAATATATAGTGAATAAAGTGCCCCCTATTGTAACATATAGGGATATTATAAGTCCCTGAGGAGTTCCTTATAATATATAGTGAATAAAGTGCCCCCTATTCTAACATATAGGGATATTATAAGTCCCTGAGGAGTTCCTTATAATATATAGTGAATAAAGTACCCCCTATTGTAACATATAGGGATATTATAAGCCCCCGAGGGGTTCCTTATAATATATAGTGAATAAAGTGCCCCCTATTGTAACATATAGGGATATTATAAGTCACAGAGGAGTTCTATGAGTTTGACAACTGGAAATTTGGTTCTTATAGTTACGAGGATTGGCTTTGTGCCCCCCTCCCCCCGGTAACATATGGGGCACTGCCACCTCCACAGTCGATAATCGATAATGAACAAGCAGAATTATTTAGTCATAACGGATAGACGTTATTTACAGTTCAAAAAGCCCAATCAAAACCACTTTGACCACTTTGTATTATTAATGGGTAATACAAAAGGTAGAAAAAGTCCAAGTAATAAACCTATTATATTTTTTGCCAAAGACCTCAGTTTGCAATATTATCAGATTTGCAGTATTGTTAAGAAATGCCTTCCGGTGTCGTATAATGACTATAAATAAAGCAATTTTGACATATAATAAATGGAAATGTCCAGGAAAGCCCCCACTCTTGCTAACAGACTTGCGCCAAGTTCAGTCGGTTCCCCCAAAGCAAATAATGTGACAAAATGGCACCTATAGGTGTGGCTCCTCCCACTGTAGGGCATGTTGGGTCAGTTGGGTGGGCCCAGAACTGAAATCCAATGTAACAGGCAAGACCTACAGTAATAGAGAATACTGTAATTGTAATACCAAGCGGGTGATATATTTATTAGAAGGTTTTGGCTGCAGAAAGCAATACGTGGGCCGCACAGCTCCCCATTGAGGAAAGGGTGCATGGAAATGTGTATGCTATTGTACATAAAGATCTTACATCCCCCATAGGGAGACATTGTGCAGCTTGAGCAGGTAGAGCTTTTGGGGTGAAGGTAGTTGAAAAAGTCTTTACCTCGCTTAAAAAGGGAGATAATATATGTCCATTCAATATACATAAGACCTTTTGTACTTTTACATTAAATAACACATTCCTTCAGGTTTGAATACCAGATATGATATCACTTGTCTATTGTAACTTCATTTTATACAAATGGATACAATCGCTATACTTTATTTTGACCCAAGAGAGAGTCTGCTCATGTGTATTGTACCATTGTGTAACATTCACTGTATTTAACTATAGATATTTTTAAGATAATTCTGAGTGTGTATATTATATATTCTATACACCAGAGGGCGCTGTTTGTGTTTGTCTATACTTTTTTATTACATACCAATAAATAATACTTTTATGGGATTAGATCCGGAAGTTGCTGCATTTCTCTTCTATACTGTGATTCAAGGAACCTTGTTGGCCGGCACCCAGAGGCGACCTGAGTGCAGTAGGGTAACGTGTGTGAGTGAGTGTCACTAGTAGTTCTTTTCCACCTCTGAATGACCCCAGGGGTCATCCCACTCCCTCTAACAGGGATGACTCCTCCCACCAGTGACTCCATCCTTCCTTCCATGTCCTCCTGCCTCCTGTCACTGGTGGTCCCTTCCCTCCCCCCTGGGGATCATTCTGACACCTCTGACTGAGTTCTTTTTACTTTATGTCTTCATTTTCTCTTCTTTTTCCTCTATCGTTGAGTTTTTTAAGACCGGCGGTGGAAGTATTTGCCAACTTTAAATCCTAATGGTTTCTTTTTGTCCCTCTTAGCTTTTTCCTCTTTATGTTTTTCCTTCCAGTAAAGAATTCTAAAGCCTCTGTGCTTCTTTTCCCTGGCTAGTACATACACGGACTCATCACTCTCTATAGTCTCATAGGAAGTCCCATCTGTTGTGTCATTGCTTGCAATGGAGACCTCATCAGGCGTCTCATAGAGACTTTCCTCTTCTCCATCTGACGGTTGGCGCCATTGCCATAACCGTTTCTTATTTCTATGACTTCCCTTGTTCCTTGCTAGTTTATAGCAGTAGAAACATTTCCTAAGTTTAAGCCCGAGGCGTTTCTTTTTCCCCTTGGTGGTTTCTCTGGTTTCAGAGCCCAAGGTTTTACATTCCTTACAGCAAAGAAGAATGTTAAAGCCTCGCTTCTTCTTTCTCCCTGCCGTTATATTTATGGGCTCACTTTCTACTGTTTCATACGATGTATCGTCGGTTATTTCAGTGCTTACACTGGATGTTTCTTCATAACTTTCCTCAGTTACATCCAAACTCTCATCCAGGTTTCCCTCACTCTCCTCAGATGTCTCAAGGTCAGGCAAGGTTAGACTTTTCTTTTTCTTCTTGTTTCTTCGTTTTAAGCAACGGAAGAAACTTTTTCGCACATTAAGCCCAAAACGTTTCTTTTTGGGCCTCGTGGCTAAAAGATCTTCACCTTCATCTGACGTCTCATTCTCTTTCTCAGAATCAATAGTTTTGCTTCTCTTCTTGTTTCTCCATTTTATACAGTGGCAGAAACATTTGCGCACATTGAAGCCAAACCTTTTCTTTTTGGTTTTCTTGGCTTCTGGTATGGAGAAAGAACCATCAGAAATATCCTCTGAAGCATATTCATCCTCACTTACCTCCATCAAAAGATCCTGGACCACTGGGGGTGCACGGACCTTTTGGAAGTAAGTCTGAATTCCTACACTTTGCTTCTCTTCTCTGGCATGGGGAACATCCTTGTTCAGCTTCTTTCCCAACTTTCTATTCAGATACAGGGAGAAGCTCAAAGCACCCAGCAGTAATAGCAATAGGTAGAACATGTATGAGGAGATTTTAGTCTGGAAAAAAAGAAACAGAGTCATTAGAACATTCCATAACACAAAGGCG
This sequence comes from Xenopus tropicalis, assembly GCF_000004195.4. NCBI lineage: Eukaryota > Metazoa > Chordata > Amphibia > Anura > Pipidae > Xenopus > Xenopus tropicalis. Next base: position 141,371,047 of record NC_030679.2, on the reverse strand, counting down.
AGCAGGTTATTTATTCCTACAAAGCTTTTACAAGTTGATTTTTATTTAATTTATAATGTCTCATATTATGTTATGGTGCGATGGGATTCAGCAAGCAAAATATCTGTTCTTGAATGATACTCTGATAAAAAACATTGCACTTCTCTGGTTTTCTTATATTTCATCTAACTTACCTTGTCAACTTTCATGCTGTTCAGAAAGCTTTCTATTTGTCCCTCTGAAGAAGTGGTACGAGACAGGAGACGCTGCAATAGAAGATACACAGTTACTAGAGCAGTTGGAACCTCACTTCCCAAGGTCAACAATATGAAGAAGAGCCAACTGTCAGGCACGACCATCGCCGGCACAAACAGTAACCAACTTACCTCAGCGTCTCTTCTCTTCTGTTCCTCTTCACTAATAGCCTCCACATTGGCTGTAATCCTCTCTATAGACTCCATCATTCTGAGCAGCTTCGCTTCCTTCTTGCTGAAACTGTCATCTACAGAGGAAAGTTCTGCCAGCATTTCCTGCAATAGTAAATGATCAGTTAGATTACCAGTGGGACACTTACCTTTCATTGTCATTTCAAAACACATTTCTGCATGAGATAAAACTGATGATATCAAACATAACTTTGTACTATAGACATATGGACTTACTTCAAAAGTTAGTGTTTTTTCTGGTATCGGGACTGGTTCTTCTTGAACTGTCGGAGGATCTTCATTTTGTAGAACTGATATTGTTTCTTCTTCTTTAACAATATCCTTATTAATTGTCTGATTTTCAGTTGAATAGATTTGTTGATTGTTTAGAACATTTTGCTGGGGGAAAAAAAGATATATTTAACTCTTGTACAACTAAGGCTTTCAGTGATCAAAAGAGTGAAAAGATTGAGATAGATATTATATATATATTAAAAAGACATGGATCAATAACAAACTATATTCTTTACGGAATTTTGTTTCGTGAAATTTTTTTTTTTTCAAATTGTGACCCATTATACAGACTGTTAAACGCAGGAGGATGATATGGGCTATAAGTGGGCTATGAGCCCAATGTGGCGTCGGCTTTAGAAGCAAAGGGGGCTCTTTAATGGATTTAATAATAACATATGGCGCATACAGATAGTATCATGGGAATAAAATATGGAGTTTATATCCTTGGCAACAGATATAAAAATTAGAAATGTATAGTTAAATTTAGTATAGAGCAAAGAAAACACATATCAAAATTAGCTGGCACTTTAATATCCGTGCAGAACAGTAAATTGCCAGATATATATATAAACATAATGTTATTCCAATATAACATCTCAATAAAAGATAAATAAAAACTTACTGTTAAAAAATTGGATAAAATCAGGAGACTGATGACGAGCAGCTGCATGATTGCAGGAGATCAGCAGTCTGGCCGCTCCCTGCTCCCCGCGGGTATAATCCCTACTTGTGTCAGCGGCTGGCTGTGATGTCACAATGGAACTCTTATCTCAAGGTTTCACAGTGCATTGTGATGTCATCACCCCAGAGCCGGGTCAGGTTACATCAGGCCGTGCAGCCTATCTATCTAAAGAGCTTCTGGTTTATTAGTGAAAACCTATTCCAACTACCAGGGGCTTTGAACTATCACTGATGTGGGGCTTATTGCACAATTACACTTGAGCGATTAGCAAAACCGATAAGATATCAAAGTTGAAAAATATAATAATAAAACATAAAAGACCAGAATCAAATCAATGAAAGAACGTTGTTTTATGGTTTATCACGTAAAACTTATGGGCCAGATCCAGTTTGATGAGAAAAGTTTATCTCCCAATTCAATTCCAGTTTTCCATACACTCTGACCCAATTCAATGAGAAAAAACATATAAACTCCCTGTTCATGACACGTAGGGCCAGATTCAACTTAATGAGAAGATGGTTTATCACATGAATAATCATGAACAGGATTCAATATGAGATGAAATTCAATTCAGAAAAACATCAGTGCTTATCCCCAAAAGCTCTACTGAAGTCTGAGGGAAAAAAACTTGAACTGAATTAGGAGAACAGTTTTTTCTCAAATTGAATCTCGTCAGCCACAACTTTTTTGACATGACGGTGATGGTTTTGACGTGACTGTGGCTTGTTTGACAGGCTTTTCTCATGGAACCGCATTTGCATTTGAATCAGACCTGCGTGCTCACAAACTAACTGGCAGTTATGTCCCATATGGCCCCCCTCAAGTCACTGATTGGTTACTGACTGCTAACAGCTATTATGTGGGCTCTGTATTGTTACTACTGGGAGACTAGGGCTCTGTATAAGCACTGCTGAGAAGGTATGGGCTCTCAGTACTGCTGGGATTCTTGGGCCTTTCCATCTGTATATCTGTAACAGTATGGGCTCTGTGTCTGTGCTGCTGGGACAATGTTTACTTATTTTGCACCCTGTTATTCAGAAAGGAGACAATGGGGTTAAACAGCCCCAACAGGGTCAGTACACAATTGCATATGAATTTAAATACAGGTATCGGACCCCTTATCCGGAAACCCGTTATCCAGAAAGCTCCGAATTACGGAATGCCCATCTCCCATAGACTCCATTTTAATCAAATAATTCAGAATTTTAAAACTGATTTCCTTTTTCTATGTAGAAATAGAACAGAACCTTGTAATTGACTCCAACTAAGATATTATTAATCCTTATTGGATGCAAAACAATCCTATTGGGTTTAATTAATGTTTTATTGATTTTTTATTAGACTTAAGGTATGGAGATCCAAATTACGGAAAGACCCCTTATCCGGAATACCCTTGGTCCCGAGCATTCTGGATAATGGGTCCTATACCTGTAGTACATTTAAACCCACAACCCAAGGGTTAATGTGGCCATACAGGGACAGATAAAGCTCTGGATATGAATGTTTATTGGCCGCTGCCCCTTGTTGCTAGGGCACGGAGCCTTAGCAGGGGAGGAAGGGAAGAGCCGCAGCTACCCAGAACTCCCTGCTGTTTGCACGAATGGCCAGAACGATAGGAAGGTGCCCAGACCGTGTGTTGCCTGCCATACACTCTAGGGCATATTTATTATAGTGTGTAACCCAATATCATCGGCCATGTTGTTCATAGCAACCAATCAGCAATTAGATTTGAATGGTCACCTACAAGTTAGAAAACAAAAGCCAATTGCTAATCGGTTGCTATGGGCAACGTCGCCAGTGATGGCTTACACACTATAATAAATATGCCCCTCTGTGTCCATTGGGCCCGTTATGGCCACCTTTACAAGCCACATTCACTCCACTTTTGATCACTCCTTCATCTCCTTTGTTTTTATCTTCAGGGGCCGATGTCAGTAGGTTTGAACCATGTGGCTGGTGTTTTACCAACCTGATTGTGAGAAACATAAATTAAAGCTGGTATTTATTACTAAAAAGGCACCAAACTTTCCCATGCAAAGAGTGGCCGGTACTAACAACCCTTCCTGTCAATACTGCCAGCAAATATCCCTGAGAGCTCCAACCCGATGGCCATTTATATCCCAGTCTCCGGCACAGCTGGGGGGCAGTTAGTGTATAACAGGGGGGCACAAGTAGCCCCTTATATCATTAGGGAGATAAAGATCTGCACGGGGCATTTTTTAGACCTCATTTCATCTTGTTGTAACGTGCAAAGAGGAAACTGCATGGCAATCAGTTTAAAGGACAAGAAAGCCCTGTGTATTCTCAAGTTTAAGGGGGACATTTAGTCACAATAAAAAAAATAAAAAATCTAAAAGCTGCTGAGATCATGTCGAAGTGACGGGCAGGTGCCATGTTTACAACTGGAGGATCTTTCTTGCCTTCATGGGTTTAGAGGTTTTCGGGGGGGGGGGGGGGGTTTATTGCTTTCATTTTTGCAATAGGAAAAAGTCACGGGTTTGGCATTATTATTATTTTGTTTGTGATTTTTCATTTTGGACCTTTTAATAAATGACTAGAAATTCCTGGTGTTTGTGGAAATGGGTTTTATCTTGGTCTCCAAAAAACTCTAAAACCACAAAAAATCCAAATGTCGATAAATCTTCACTGCTGTCAACTGCAAAGCGTTGGTAAAAGGGGCACAGCGCGGTGCGTGCCAGCGCGACACCAACAATTGGAGCCTATACCCAGAAATGGCGTAACGCCCCGGGCCGCAGTTTCTGAGGTAACACACAGGCGCTAATGCTGAATTGAAACCCAAAAAACAATTTGACACAAATTCAAGGTGATTTTTAAAAAAAAAATAAAAATGGGAGAATACAGTTGGATAACAGGAAACAGGAAGAAAAGCCTCATTCAGGCCAAAAACTTCACACAAAAAAAGGGGGTGGGGGGTTGGTAGCTCTGTATGTGCCCACAGGTGAGTACAGAGAATAAGCCCCCCATGTTACAATAGGCCTTAAAGCTATCAACTGGATCACAGTATTTTTATTTACAAATTCAGTCAGCAAGTGCAACATTAATATGATTTAATCGTAAATTTGCCAACCCCCCCCCCCCCCGCCCTTTCTTCTCTAAATACACTCAGTCCAACAACATTGCTGCGTATTTTGTTCGCTAGTTAACATTATATAACTTTTTTCATAAGGCAGATAAGAAAGGCAAACTATGCCCATATCCAAAATGGCCGTTACGCGTCCTCAATGGCTTTTTATGCCAGGCTTGTGGAAGGACTGCTGGAAATTATGAGCCCCGCCCATAGGTTCCCTTTGTATATAAGCAGGTTGCAAGCCGGCGGAGATGGTTTGGGATTTATGTGTGTTACCAGATAATTGGAAAGGTGAAGGGAACTTTGGCAGGAGTAGCGCTTTGTATCGGGTCTGTACAGTGATTTATAGGGAGAGAGGATATTTCATTAAGATAAACATGTTATTTCGTCAGAGGTCCAGGTTAAGTCATAGGGTTGAAAGAAAAAAAAACATTTGGAGGGTAATTTATATCGCCTCAGAGACGAACAGCAGCCATATTGGGATTGTGAGCCTAATGGAGGGAAGGAAGCCCTGCCATACTGAGATATTGAGCTGTTAGTGTGTAATAGTCCCATTGCCAGGGGGTAACCCGGCTGAGGGGAGCTGTTCCTATGAGCTTACACTCTGCCTGTGAGATATAAAGGGATTGAGAATGGGAAAGGGAATGTCCCAGTGTAGGTGCTGGCTGGGATGTTGGCAGTTCCACATTTGGCTCATCCCTTAATGGCAGAGATCCATAGCCCCCTGCTGTGATAGAGCAAGGATCCTGCCCCACAGAGCTTACAGTCTGTACGAACCTCATTAGGGAACAAACCCTAAGCAGCAAAGCTTGCAATCTGCCCAGAGGCTTATATAGAACATACGGTTATGGGGAGATACGGCCCCTGAGTCACAGAGCTTACAGTCTGTACAAGCCTCATTAGGGAACAAACCCTAAGCAGCAAAGCTTGCAATCTGCCCAGAGGCTTATATAGAACATACGGTTATGGGGAGATACGGCCCCTGCCCCACAGAGCTTACAGTCTGTACGAGCCTCATTAGGGAACAAACCCTAAGCAGCAAAGCTTGCAATCTGCCCAGAGGCTTATATACAACATACGGTTATGGGGAGATACGGCCCCTGAGTCACAGAGCTGACAATCTTTCCTAATGGAAATAGAAGACATATTGGGAGACAGACCCCAGCGGGATACAATTAGTGTTCCAGGGAACTTCGCTATAGACAGACAGTGTCTCAGAGCTTACGGCTTTTATATAATATATATAATATATGGACTTAATGCCCATATAGTGAGAGGGAATGCAAAAGGTGTAATTCTGATGCTGTAATATGGCAGCACCCACTTATTAAAGAGTTTGCCTTAAAAATTAAGTTTTAAATGTAATGTACCGACAGTACCCAAACAATTATGGTTTTTCATATGTTTAAATTTTTCTCATACAACTCTCCAGCCTGGTATTTCAACTGCTGTCTAATTGCTGCTTACATTTCCATAGCAACCAGGCAGCAGTTCAGAAGCTAGAATGAAAGGTGGACTACAGGAGAGGGACAATGCAAAAAAAAAAAAATATATATATATATATATATATATGTATTAAAAATATAAATAGCAATGCAACTGAACCCTCTCTTCAAATTTGTACCTTTTTGGTTACTTTGGTCAGCAACACGCCATGGTTTCCAATTGTAAACTAGAAATCTGCAGAATAGGAACTGTAATAATAAAAAATGAGGATTAAAAAATAAAGACAAACTGAAAGGTTGGTTACATAAGGTCTGTCTGTAGCAAACTTTGTGCAGAGCATCTCCGTAATGTAAATACACAGAGCAGCATGTTCTGCTTGGACAGCATGGGAGGTTCTTCCAGATAAATGCAATAAATAATATTTTCCTATTAAAAGGTTGCGGGGTTACATATGAAACAGAATTAGTTTTGCTTTAATACTTATATGCCTGTCCTATGCTTCTCTTTAGATCCTAAAATATTATACAAGCAGGGACCTCTCCATCTTTGCTCCCGTATATCTGAGCGCTATTGGCTTTCCCAGGGAATGATTGCAAGGGGCTGCGTAAAGGAGGAATTCTTGAAAAACCCATTCCCACACCTTGTGTCTCAACCCTTTCTCCTTGTAGATTGTAAGCTCTTTTGGGCTCTCTTCACCTTTTGTATCGGTTATTGATTGCTTTATATGTTACTCTGTATGTCCAATGTATGAAACCCACTTATTGTACAGCGCTGCGGAATATGTTGGCGCTTTATAAGTAAATGTTAATAATAATAATAACCCAGACACGCCATTGATTAAGTAGGCCAACTGCACTGAGAAGCAGGCAAACCAGAACCTATTATTATAGGCAGCACAGCTGAAGCCAGCTAGTCTGCAACATTATTGAGGGTAATTGCAGATCCTCATCGTTATGTGGTATAATATTACCCCTCTATTTCTAAGCCACTCCTCAGCCTTGGGGGGGTGGGGAGATGGTGCTACTGACTCATGGGAAACAATGGGGGGGTTTGGTTTATTCCCTCCATCTGTGTTCAACTGTCTCACCCCAAATTCTCTCTCTCCTCCTTACAGAGAACTGTTTCTTGCAGCAGCAAATTGAAGGCACAGCCAGTGACAGAATGTATACGGCCTGCGCCCCGGGTGTGGGTTATGGTGAGAACCAGGTATTTATAAACCATAAACCCTCTGACAATATAATTTTGCCTACATTTTAGGATTTGATAGAATTCTGATCCCTAAATGAAACAAATAACCAGTCCAGTGATAGGCTGTCTGTATAATGAGCTGCTTCTTATCAGAAGTTGGGAGGCCCCGACACAGCCCACTAGCTTATTGTGGGTCACGTGTCCTTCTCAGTGAATCTCCATGACTCTAGTTGCATTTACTTCAGTCTCCCACTTACATTTACCTACTGTACAAATATACAATTATGCACTGGTAAGTGACAGATGATGGTGGACCTTGAAGAAAAGCACTGATTGGTTTATTAGCACAACTCCAATATCCTTCTCATGTTCCTCCAGGTACAGATCAGGTTGGTGAGGACGAGGAACGTAACTTCATCAGTCACATCAAATGTCGGAAAGCTTTGGATCTGAAGGTCGGCAGAGATTACCTGATCTGGGGTATCACCGGGGACCTTTGGAAACAGCCTGATGGGTAAGTGTGGCCGCTACTGAGTTCTGTAAGAAGCAGTAAATCTGACTAACCTTATAAACTAGGTATCCAAGCCTATGGGTATTTTAATGATTAAACAAGGGGATTCAGACCACTTGTCACATGAGCAGCTTTTATCCAATAAGGAGCCGGCTGCTACTGTACTGCTGAGAAGTATTATGTTATAACCGAAAAATCTGAAATATCTCTGAGAAAAGCTGGATTCCCCAACAACAATAGAACCATTATGATATAGATAGGAGCCTCCCTACAGTATGGGGATTCCTTGGGGTATCCAACCCCTTTTTGGGGGTGTCTAATGCCTGATGCCATGAATAGAATCACATTCTCTAGTATATACACTGGATTCATATTTGCTCTGACATGGGGAGTTATGTCATAAAAGGTGCAAAATTTGCTAAATGTCTGTTCACTTTTCGTAACTATTGAGCGGCAGCTTTTACTGGTCCCTTTATGCTATGGGCTCTCTGTACCTGAGCAAGTTTGTGCCTTTATTACATAAGTGAGTAAGTGTTGTACAGGGCCATGTAAACACCCCGCAGCAACAAAGATTTTTCACAGGGCGACTAATCTCCCTGTCTTCCACTGCCCTTAGTAGCCCTTGCAGGATCCCAAGGGGAGAAGCAAATGGGTAGAAGCTCCCAGAGGTGCCCCAAGGAGCAAAGCATTGGCTATATATTTACAGTGACATCGTTAGTTTGGGTTAAAAAAGACAAAAGTCTATCAAGTTAAACCTAATGGCACCCAGTTCATATATATTTAAATGTATATAATATATATTAAAGTTTCAATATCCCATTAAGTGAGTTGTTGGGCCTGTGTGGTTAGCGAGCCTTGTTGCTGGGAATTAAGTGCATATTGTTTGGGCGGTGACGATATGAACTACAAATCACCTGCATAAGAGGAAGATAAAGACAGATTTTGTGTGGAATGTAACCATTGTTTATTCTTTCACAGATATTCCTATATCATTGGCCAAGATACATGGATTGAGTGGTGGCCCAATGAGAGGGACTGCCAGCGACGTGAGAACCAAGATATCTGGTTATTATTTGGATGTTATGGATGGTAACCAAGCACACACTTATGGCATAGCAACAGGCAGAAGCTAACTTTACTAAACAGCCAGAGACAGCGGGTGAGGGACCTGTTACTGTGGGTTACTGAGTGAGGGGGGCTTAAAGGGACATTACCATGATATTTATGAGGTACTTTTATTTCTAAATGTGTAGGCGCCATCTCAGTGCATTGTGCCTGAGTCTGAGCTTTCAGCCAGTGCTACACATTAGAACTGCTTTCAGCTAACCTATTGTTTCCCCTACTCCCATGTAACTGGAGGAGTCTCAAGCCGGACTTGGATTTCTTACTATTGAGTGCTATTCTGATACCTACTGGGAGCTGCTATCTTGCTCCCTTCCCATTGTTCTGCTGATCGGCTGCTGGGGGGAGAGGGATTTAGGATTACTATTTATGGCACGGTTAGAAATGTATGAAATCCTGTATCCAGATATATAATGAAATATGGAAACCTGTTATTCAGAAAGTTTTGAACTACGAGAAAGCCATCTCCTATAGACTCCGTTATAAGCTGATAATTCTAACAGCTAAAAATTATTTAAATTTACTTTGTAATGATTTTTCAGTAGACTTAAGGTATGGCGACTAAATTCTGGAAAGATCCCTTATCCAGAGAACCCCAGTTCCTGAGCATTCTGGATAATGGACTCAATACCTTTATTATGTATCCTAATATTGATTGAGCAGTAAAGTACAGACTATTGATCATTCTTTTGGCTTATTTCTAATTCAGTTCCATATTTTTCCATTGAGCCAGATGAAATTCAATGAGAAACATTCTTAGGGGCAAATTTATTATAGTGTGTGAACTGACGTAACCGTTGATGTTGCCCATAGCAACCAATCAGATCTTTGCTTTTGTTTTCTAACTTGTAGGAGACCGTTCAAATTCAATTGCTGATTGGTTGCTATGGGCAACATCACCAGTGATGTCAGTTTACACACTATAATAAATATGCCTCTTAGTGTTTATCACATGAAAAGTCTGTGGGAAAAACTTCTCAAATCAAAGTTTTCATGTGATTAACCATAAAATAACATTTTGTCATTGATTTGAATCTAGAGCAATTTATTATATATATGTTGAATATATTGCTATTGCCTCAGGATCGGACTGGGCCGGTGGGGCACTGGGTAAAACCTGGTTGGCCCGCGGCCCCCACTGACCCAGGCCCACTCCCTCTGCTAACTGCAGGCCCCCTATAACGGCCATAAGGACCCCACAACGGCGGGGTCTGCTTGCTCTGTTGAGCATTGAATTCTCACAGAATTGCAAGTCTCAGTGCAAATCCCACACAGTCTCAGAACCTGTCCATATAGAATGTTCCCAGGTACATGTGGTGGGAGGCAGAAGCATTCAGTATATTGTTTGCATCATCCTTTCTAAGTGGGGTGAAGACTTTCAACTATCCTCACCCCTAAATTGCAAACCCCTCTACCTGTGCAAGCTGCAAAATTTCTCCCTATGGGGGGTCTGAGATATTTATGTTCAATAGCATAGAAATACTCATGCACCATTACATTCTATAAATAAATCACCTATTTGGTATAACTATCAGAGTCAGACTGGGGGGTGCAGGGCCCACTGTGGCTCCCCAAGGGACCCCTGCCCAACCCCTTCCCCTGAACTTGCATACTTTATTTTTACCATGTCAGGAAAGGGGGATCTGCAGGCTGGGAGAGCACTGGCGGGGATCGCGTAATCAGGGTTGCACTGGGCCGGTGGGGCACTTGGAAAAAAAAATGAAGGGGGGCACCGGCCTGTGTGACCCTTAATATTTTATTTTAATTCCAGGCCCAACACGTCCTTCATGGGGAAGAGCCCCACTTATAGACACACACACAGACAGGCAGTTTGTTACATGTATAGGTACCTTTCGGGGCGGCCCCACTAACTTAACGACTGGAGAACTTATTGCTATATATGTGGGTGGAGTGTGGGAGGGGCCCGGCCCGAATCTATGATAATAACCCATTTCATCACAATACTGTTGGGTATAGGTGTTACATAGACAGCCTTTGATTTGTCGGGGTTCACCGTGGCCATGGAACTCATAGGTGACTTCTAATATCCTCATATTTTACAACAGGGGGTAGTTTATTATAAATACAAGTTTTAGTGAGTCATGTGACAGAAATTACATCACTAATCTCCGATTATAACTGATGACATCACTAAGCACCGTTTATAAGGATATCGTTTACAGTTTGGTTCCATAGGGAAATGACCAAACTGTATATTATAAAGCTATAATTGCTCCACAGTCATATCCATGATGAGCAAGTGGAAATACTTACTCAGACGTTATGTTAATACTTTAAAGTTGACCTGTCACCCTAAGAAATAATTCCAATTTCTTTCTATTGTGTTTGTTAAGCAAAATTAACTTAACATACTATATAAATGATATAAATCTTGTTTCCTTCAGTCTTGGGAATATACAATCACAGCAAACAGGCAGCTGCCATTTTGTGGACACTGTTAGTAAGGAAAGCTTTGTATCACCCCAAAATCTTGTGTATGTGCCAGAATGGGGTACCTGATGCCCTTGCCCATGCATTGGCTACACAATTAGATGGTGAGAAGGTAGGGAGAATGTGAGTGCTAAATGGAAAGTTTAAGTAATTGTCTGCCCTGCCTCTATGCCTAAGGCATAGAGGCAGGGCAGGCAGTATATGATTGACAGCTGGGATTTTTAAATGCATTTATAATGGGTTTGGATGTGTTAATATCAAAATGAATTTTGGTTTCATGTTTGATTTAAAAAGGACTTTTATTATTCAGCTTTTCATGTCTGGGTGACAGGTCCACTTTAAATACAGTATTCCTTCAGGTTTGAATACCAGGTATGATATCACTTGTTTATTGTAACTTCATTTTATACAAATAGATACAATCGCTATACTTTATTTTGACAAAAGAGAGAGTTTGCTCATGTGTATTGTACCATTGTGTAACATTCACTGTATTTAACTGTAGATATGTTTAAGATAATTCTGAGTGTGTTTATTATATATTCTATACACCAGAGGGCGCTGTTTGTGTATTGCTCTGTCTGCTGCATACCTATGATTAAGGGTGGGGACACACAAACCATATCAGGCAAGTGCTGCTCAAGTCTATACTTTTTTATTATATACCAATAAATAATACTTTTATGGGATTAGATCCGGAAGTTGCTGCATTTCTCTTCTATACTGTGATTCAAGGAACCTTGATGGCCGGCACCCAGAGGCGACCTGAGTGCAGTAGGGTAACGTGTGTTTCTGGAGTTGTTCTTTTCTGCCTATGAATGACCCCAGGGGTCATCCCACTCCCTCTAACAGGGATGACTCCTCCCACCAGTGACTCCATCCTTCCTTCCATGTCCTCCTTCCTCCTGTCACTGGTGGTCCCTTCCCTCCCCCCTGGGGTTCATTCTGCCACCTCTGACTGAGTTCTTTTTACTTTATGTCTTTTTCCTCTATCGTTGAGTTTTTTAAGACCGGCGGTGGAAGTATTTGCCAACTTTAAATCCTAATCGTTTCTTTTTGTCCCTCTTAGCTTTTTCCTCTTTATGTTTTTCCTTCCAGTAAAGAATTCTAAAGCCTCTGTGCTTCTTTTCCCTGGCTAGTACATACACGGACTCATCACTCTCTATAGTCTCATAGGAAGTCCCATCTGTTGTGTCATTGCTTGCAATGGAGACCTCATCAGGCGTCTCATAGAGACTTTCCTCTTCTCCATCTGACGGTTGGCGCCATTGCCATAACCGTTTCTTATTTCTATGACTTCCCTTGTTCCTTGCTAGTTTATAGCAGTAGAAACATTTCCTAAGTTTAAGCCCGAGGCGTTTCTTTTTCCCCTTGGTGGTTTCTCTGGTTTCAGAGCCCAAGGTTTTACATTCCTTACAGCAAAGAAGAATGTTAAAGCCTCGCTTCTTCTTTCTCCCTGCCGTTATATTTATGGGCTCACTTTCTACTGTTTCATACGATGTATCGTCGGTTATTTCAGTGCTTACACTGGATGTTTCTTCATAACTTTCCTCAGTTACATCCAAACTCTCATCCAGGTTTCCCTCACTCGCCTCAGATGTCTCAAGGTCGGGCAAGGTTAGACTTTTCTTTTTCTTCTTGTTTCTTCGTTTTAAGCAACGGAAGAAACTTTTTCGCACATTAAGCCCAAAACGTTTCTTTTTGGGCCTCGTGGCTAAAAGATCTTCACCTTCATCTGACGTCTCATTCTCTTTCTCAGAATCAATAGTTTTGCTTCTCTTCTTGTTTCTCCATTTTATACAGTGGCAGAAACATTTGCGCACATTGAAGCCAAACCTTTTCTTTTTGGTTTTCTTGGCTTCTGGTATGGAGAAAGAACCATCTGAAATATCCTCTGAAGCATATTCATCCTCACTTTCCTCCATCAAAAGATCCTGGACCACTGGGGGTGCACGGACCTTTTGGAAGTAAGTCTGAATTCCTACACTTTGCTTCTCTTCTCTGGCATGGGGAACATCCTTGTTCAGCTTCTTTCCCAACTTTCTATTCAGATACAGGGAGAAGCTCAAAGCACCCAGCAGTAATAGCAATAGGTAGAACATGTATGAGGAGATTTTAGTCTAGAAAAAAGAAACAGAGTAATTAGAACATTCCATAACACAAAGGCGAGCAGGTCATTTATTCTTACAAAGCTTTTCCTAGTTGATTTTTATTCTATTTATAATAAAGCAAGCAAAATCATCTGTTCTTAAACGATACTCTGATAAAAACCATTACATTGTACTTTGGTTTTCTTATATTTCATCTAACTTACCTTGTCAACTTTCATGCTGTTCAGAAAGCTTTCTATTTGTCCCTCTGAAGAAGTGGTACGAGACAGGAGACGCTGCAATAGAAGATACACAGTTACTAGGGCAGTTGGAATCTAATTTCTCAAGAAGATCAACAATATGAAGAAGAGCCAACTGTCAGGCACGACCATCGCCGGCACAAACAGTAACCAACTTACCTCAGTGTCTCTTCTCTTCTGTTCCTCTTCACTAATAGCCTCCACATTGGCTGTAATCCTCTCTATAGACTCCATCATTCTGAGCAGCTTCGCTTCCTTCTTGCTGAAACTGTCATCTACAGAGGAAAGTTCTGCCAGCATTTCCTGCAATAGCAAATGATCAGTTAGATTACCAGTGGGACACTTACCTTTCATTTTAATTTCACAACTAACTTCCACATGAGATAAAACTGATGATATCAAACATAACTTTGTACTATAGACATATGGACTTACTTCAAAAGTCAGTGTTTTTGTTGGTATCGGGACTGGTTGCTCTTCAATTGTCGGAGGATCTTCATTTGTCGAAACTGATATTGTTTCCTCTTCATTTACAATATCCTTATTAATTACCTGATCGTTGTTAGTTGAATATATTTGTTGATAGTTGTTTATAACATTTTGCTGTGGGAAAAAAAAGATATATTTAACTCTTGTACAACTAAGGCTTTCAACCATCAAACAAGTGAAAAGATAGATTATGTTGTTGGGCTGATAAGCCCAGAAATATATTATAAAGCTGTGGATCAATAAAAAAACTAGACAGTTATACAGACTGTTAAATGATATGGGCTGTAAGTGGGCTATATAACTATAAGCAAAGGGGGCTCTTATGCCTACTATAACTATTACATAGTTGAAGACAGATACAGTTCTCCGTTTTCATGTAGATGGGGCACTACCTAACCTAAGCTTGTATTTGCCATGTATCTATCTATCTCTGTCACTAAAGAGCTTCCCATTTGTTAGTGAAAACCCATTTCAACCACCCGGGCCTTTGACCAATTACTGCTCTGCTTGCATTGTGCTATCATCCTTGCAAAATGTGTCATATTAAATGAATAATGATATAAGTCCCAATCAGTAACAACTGATGGAATATTCCCAAAAGGCTTATTGCTGACTTTGTTTTACCATTTGGCACATTCAGTAGAAATGGTGGATAATTGTAATTAATTGCATATAGATTGTAAGCTCTACGGGGCAGGGACCTGCATCCTCTTGTGTCATTGACTCGCAACTGTATCTTATTTATTTATTTATTTGTGCTTATTGTTATACTTTGTATTTATCTATAATTATCTTAATAACCCCCTGTTTGTATGAATGTATTCTACTGTACAGCGCTGTGTACATAAGTAGCGCTTTATAAATAAAGATATACACACATGATTGGGCAGGGACTATAAAGGTAGATCATAGTAGGGATGCACCGAGCCCACTTTTTTGGGTTCAGCCGAACCCACCCCGATGGATTCTAATGAATCCCGAACCGAATCCTAATTAGCATATGCTAATTAGGATCAAGAAAGGTTAAAAATTGCCGCACAAACTGCAAAATTCCCCCCCCCCCTACCATTTAACCCTTCCAAATGCTAATAATGATTCACCTTCAGTTCGGCCGGGACCGGGGATTCTGCCGAAACCGAATCCTTCCAAAAAAAAAAAAGGTTGAATTTGGCTCAAATCCCGAACCAAACCCGGGATTCGGTGCATCCCTAGTTCAAAGCTTTAAAATTGGTGCAATATATGGGCAAAAAGGTAAAATAATATTTGGAGCTGGTCAATGAGCTTTAAAAAGAATATATATCAGAACAGATTAGTCATTTAAATGTATGGATATATCTGTAACAAGTGGGTTGATTTAATAATAAAGATCAAAAAGAAAAACTAACAAAGAGTAAAGCTCTACATACAAAAATAAAGGGGAAAATAAATTCACCCTATGAACCAATAACAATAGCCATTCCCAATATAACATCTCAATAAAAGATAAATAAGAACTTACTGATAGAAAACTTGATAAAATCAGGAGACTGATGACGAGCAGCTGCATGATTGCAGGAGATCAGCAGTCTGGCCGCTCCCTGCTCCCCGCGGGTATAATCCCTACTTGTGTCAGCGGCTCGCTGTGATGTCACAATGGGACTCTTATCTCAAGGTTTCACAGTGCATTGTGATGTCATCACCCCAGAGCCGGGTCAGGTTACATCAGGCCGTGCAGCCTATCTATCTAAAGAGCTTCTGGTTTATTAGTGAAAACCTATTCCAACTACCAGGGGCTTTGAACTATCACTGATGTGGGGCTTATTGCACAATTACACTTGAGCGATTAGCAAAACCGATAAGATATCAAAGTTGAAAAGTATAATAATAAAACAAAAAAGGTCAGAATCAAATCAATGAATGAACAAACAAACAAACGTTTTATGGTTCATCACCAGATTCAATTTGATGAGAAAAGTTTATCTCCCAATTCAATTCCACAAATATATCCACAGCCCTTCCCTTTTCCACAGGCAAAGGCTCATCAAATACCTATACTGGCTTTTCCAGCCTCAATAAACACAGCCCCTGTTATTCTACACATTTGTTTTGTCAAATAGAACATTCTGAGAGATATCCCTTCCCTTTAGAGTCTCCCCCAGCTACTGTGCCGCAATGGCAAAAACATTATTTTCCGCAAAACCATTGTGGTAGTGTGTGAACACAGTGTCGTTTTTTCATCCTTACATATCTATTGTTTTAAACACTAAAAGCTCTAAAGGGTAGGGCTTCCCTTTCCTATAGCTGTGTACATTACCAGCTCTTCTGTGTACATTGCTGCTGCTATATAAACACAAATTCATGCAAGGCAAGCTTACATAATAAAACACAGAGATCAGACAGGCCCTTTCTACCTTAGGGTAACTCCCTTTATACAAACCCTAAGGGGAGAGGGGCAGTTCCACACGTGCTGCCCCTCTGGTTTATTTTTGGTCATTACGTTCCCTGTTCTTGCAGTAAAAGAAACAAGTGCAGAGTATCTCCATATGACCCAGCAATGATTAGAATATTGAATTAGAAACCTTAATGTAACACCAGTGCGCATTGTGTTGGAAATGGCCTCTGTTGTATAGAAAATATTAAAAATATCCACTGAAGGGAGAGGGGCTGGCACAGTTAGCATGGCATAGCTTGGGTTACTGCACTTGGGATGGGTCTGGCCTACTGCAGCCTTCATACCTCTTGTTCCCAGTGGTCCAGCTAAGGCATAACTGCTGTAAATACAGGCAAAACCAATGAATCCTGTGTTCGTCACAATCATTCAGACAAACTAAATGAACTGACACATGAAAATCACCTGATCTAAAACTATCTCACAATTGTTCATACCTACCTGAACTGCACTTTGCAATTATTTGCACAATATTTTTAATTTATGTTGGGTTGTTAATTCATGTGTTGCATGTATGTAGCATCTTCAACCTGGAGAAACGCTGTTTCGTTTCACTGTGTACTGTACTGTATATGGTTGGAATGACAATAAAAACTGACTTGACTTGACTTGAATATTAAAAATATATATTTTATTGCCCTTACACACTATAAATAAATTTGTTTATTAAAAAAAATACTAATTAAGTAATATTAATATAAATGCAATATGAATTAAAAGCTCAAACTTAATCTAAGGCACAATCCATTTAATAGACGCACAATAGCAACTTAGTTAATTAAGCGGTGTTTAAATGATACATGCAAAGGTAAAGGTCCCCATACACGGGCCAATTCTAGCTGCCGATATAGGTGCCTTAAGGTGACCATACACGGGCCAATTCCAGCTGCCGATATTGGTTCCTTAGACCGATTCAGCAGATAATCGGCCCGTGTATGGTCACTACCGATAGGCCTGTCCGACTGATATCCGGCCTGAAATCAGGCAGATATCGATCAGGCAGGTTAAAAAGTCTAGTCGGATCAGGGACCGCATTGGCTCATTGATGCGGTCCCTGAACCTATTTTGCCTATACCCGCCGTTATAATTCAATCAATGTTTCCCATGACGGTATTCCTTTAATGCTATGGTACTGTATATGTAATGCTGGGATATTTTGGTCTCTCTATTTGTAATAATTAGACATTGCATTGTGGGCTCTGTATTGTTACTACTGGGAGACTAGGGCTCTGTATAAGCACTGCTGAGAAGATATGGGCTCTCAGTACTGCTGGGATTCTTGGGCCTTTCCATCTGTATATCTGTAACTGTATGGGCTCTGTGTCTGTGCTGCGGGGACAATGTTTACTTATTTTGCACCCTGTTATTCAGAAAGGAGACAATGGGGTTAAACAGCCCCAAAAGGGTCAGTACACAATTGCATATGAACTTAAATAGTACATGTAAAACCACAACCCAAGGGTTATAAATGTTTATCTGCCACTGCCCCTTGTTGCTAGGGCACAGAGCCTCAGCAGGGGAAGAAGGGAAGAGCCGCAGCTACCCAGAACTCCCTGCTGTTTGCACGAATGGCCAGAACCATAGGAAGGTGCCCAGACCGTGTGTTGCCTGCCATACACTCTAGGGCAGCGTTTTTCAACTAGTGTGCCGCGAGATGTTGCCTGGTGTGCCGTAGGCAGGGCCGCAATTTTTACTTTCAAAAAAAAATCCGGGCCCTGTCATTGGTTGCGCCCCGTGTGTACGGGTGACGTCAGTGCGCACGGGGCGCAACATTATAAAAGGGCCTGTGTGCGGTCGCGTGTAGGCAGAAGTGCAGAGGCAGCGCGCGTGAGGGGAAGATGCTGCTGAAGCCGCCGAAGAGTAAAATGCTGCTGGGCACCAATGTATTAGGGGGGGCCACGGGGCACACTGACTTATGGGGGCACTGCTGCTGGGCACCAATGTACTAGGGGGGCTGGCTCTTAGCACCAGTGTACTGGGGGGCACTGCTGCTGGGCACCAATGTACTAGGGGGGCACTGCTCTTGGCACCAATGTACTAGGGGGGCACTGCTGCTGGGCACCAGTGTACTAGGGGGGCACTGCTGCTGGGCACAGAGTTAAATTTTCTAATGGTGGTGTGCCTCGTGATTTTTTTCATGAAACAAGTGTGCCTTTGCCCAAAAAAGGTTGAAAAACACTGCTCTAGGGCATATTTATTATAGTGTGTAACCCAATATCATCGGCCATGTTGTTCATAGCAACCAATCAGCAATTAGATTTGAATGGTCACCTACAAGTTAGAAACCAAAATCCAATAGCTAATCGGTTGCTATAGGCAGTGTCGCCAGTGATGGCTTACACACTATAATAAATATGCCCCTCTGTGTCCATTGGGCCCGTTGTGGCCGCCTTTACAAGCCACATTCACTCCACTTTTGACCACTCCTTCATTTCCTTTGTTTTTATCTTCAGGGGCCGATGTCAGTAGGTTTGAACCATGTGGCTGGTGTTTTACCAACCTGATTGTGAGAAACATAAATTAAAGCTGGTATTTATTGCTGAAAAGGCACCAAACTTTCCCATGCAAAGAGTGGCCGGTACTAACAACCCTTCCTGTCAATACTGACAGCAAATATCCCTGAGAGCTCCAACCCGTTGGCCATTTATATCCCAGTCTCCGGCACAGCTGGGGGGCAGTTAGTGTATAACAGGGGGGCACAAGTAGCCCCTTATATCATTAGGGAGATAAAGATCTGCACGGGGCATTTTTTAGACCTCATTTCATCTTATTGTAACGTGTAAAGAGGAAACTGCATGGCAATTAGTTTAAAGGACAAGAAAGCCCTGTGTATTCTCAAGTCTATTTTAGTAATTTTTCCCAATTTTGATTTTTTTTTGCACAAAAAATATGATTTTGTCACAGAAAAAACCCCACAATGTTTTGCCATTTATTCGCAACAAATCCAAAAGAAAAAATAAGCTAAAAGCTGTTGAGATCATGTCGAAGTGAAGGGCAAGGTGTCCTTTTTTTTTTTTTACAACAGGAGGATCTTTCTTTCCTTCATGGGTTTAGAGGTTTTTCAGGTTTTTAAATGGTTTCATTTGTGCAACAATATGAAAAAGTCACGGTCAGGGTCGGACTGGGCTGCCGGGACACCGGGAAAAATCCCAGTGGGCCCCGGCGGCCCAGACACAACGCTTGCCGGCATTCCCCCTGCCTGACTGTTCCCCAGACGCATTCAACTTACACGCACTTAGGGAAGGACGCCGGGTGGGGGTCCCTGCAAGGGGTTAAGGGGGGGAATTTAGGGGACGCGCCCGGCGGGGGCACCCGCACCCCCCAGTCCAACCCTGGTCACAGTTTTCACATTGTTTTCAGTTCTAATTTTGTTCATTATTTTTCATTTTGGATTTTTTAATAAATGACTAGGCATTTGTGGAAATGAGTTTTATCCACAAAGAAAAACAATATATTTTTTTAAATCACTGCTGAGCCCTGGTATAGGTAAGTCCCCTGTGCCCACAGGTGAGTAGAGAAGGAAGCTACAATTGTCACCATGTGGCTAGAGGTTGTCAACTGGGTCACAATATTTTTATTTACAAATTCAGTCAGCATGTTCACCACTGATAATTTAACCGTAAATTTCCCAGCCCACCGCCCTTTCTTAATGAAATACAGAGAGTCCAACATTGCTGGCATATTTTATTCGCTACTGAACATTGCACGACACTTTTCATAAGATGGCGGACAGAACCGGAAGGCCGACTTTGCCCATATTCAAAATGGCCGCTACGCGGTTTTTGTGCCAATCTTGTGGAAGAACTTGCTGGCAATGATCGTCCCCGCCCAATCGATGACGGCATAGGATCCCAGTCTATATAAGCAGGTGGCGAGCAGGCGGGGACGCGCAGAAGCTTCGGGATTTGGATCTGTCATTTTTTTTTTCTATTGGCGCGGAGAAGCGGACGATAAGAGGCCGACAGTATGAGGGAAATCGTGCACCTGCAGGCGGGGCAGTGCGGTAACCAGATTGGAGCAAAGGTGAAGGGAACTGTGGCATGAGTAGCGCTTTGTCCAGGTTAAGTCATAAGGTTGAAGGAAAAAATATATTTGGAGGGTAATTTATATCGCCTCAGAGACAAACAGCAGCCATATTGGGATTGTAAGCCTAATGGAGGGAAGGAAGCCCTGCCATACTGAGATATTGAGCTGTTAGTGTGTAATAGTCCCATTGCCAGGGGGTAAGCCGGCTGAGGGGAGCTGTTCCTATGAGCTTACACTCTGCCTGTGAGATATAAAGAGAATGGGAAAGGGAATGTCCCAGTGTAGGTGCTGGCTGGGATGTTGGCAGTTCCACATTTGGCTCATCCCTTAATGGCAGAGATCCATAGCCCCCTGCTGTGATAGAGCAAGGATCCTGCCCCACAGAGCTTACAGTCTGTACGAGCCTCATTAGGGAACAAACCCTAAGCAGCAAAGCTTGCAATCTGCCCAGAGGCTTATATAGAACATACGGTTATGGGGAGATACGGCCCCTGCCCCACAGAGCTTACAGTCTGTACGAGCCTCATTAGGGAACAAACCCTAAGCAGCAAAGCTTGCAATCTGCCCAGAGGCTTATATACAACATACGGTTATGGGGAGATACGGCCCCTGATTCACAGAGCTGACAATCTTTCCTAATGGAAATAGAAGGGATATTGGGAGACAGACCCCAGCGGGATACAATTAGTGTTCCAACTTCGCTATAGACGGACAGTGTCTCAGAGCTTACGGCTTTTATATAGGGGCTTATCAGCCATAAGGGGGGAAGGAACTAAAGGGGTAAATAGAAAATTCTCTGAGCAGCTTATATAGAAGTGAATAGGGAAAGTGAGTTGGTCAGGAAAAAATAGCTTCCCAGAGTTTATATATATATATATATATAATATAATATATGGACTTAATGCCCATATAGTTAGAGGGAATTAATAAAAGGAGTAAGAAATGCTGTACGATTAAGCTTATTCTACATACAGTGGTGCACATGCTATACAGGAAGAGGAAAAGCCATTCGGGAAGAGGAATAAAGCACTGCGGAGCTTAGTCTATATAGGGAGACGCGGCGGCCATACTGGGAGGGTGGAGAGAATGGAATCCTGCACTGCAGACCTTTCAGAGCATTAACCAGACAGCTATACAGTCTAGAAAAGATCAGGCGTACAGAAAGCTTTTCTTCTGATGAAATTGCACTCTGCTATAAAAATTAATGTTGATAACGGTTGTGGGGGGGAGAAAAAAAATGGGTTGGGGGAAAGGATTAACCATGGAGAGAGTGTTCCTCACACTGAGATTCTGTAATGTGCAGAAAAACACTGATGGATTTACAGGTGGAAATAAAACGTTTGAGAGAATAGAATCACCCAAGGGCTGTTTGCCATTGCTGAGATTTTGAGAAAAATGTAGATCCTTTACAGGCAGCCGAATGGTCGGAGGGAGGGTTTTGTACCCTGCCATTTATGCAGTCTGATAGACATATGGACATCGCTGCAGTGCAGGAAAGGGTGGAGGCTTTGCAGGAATAGAATCTGGCTCTGCATATGGGCATTTCAGAATAGTATAACTGAAGCAAGCACTGTCAGTGCTGTAGATGCATACCTACGAACGTGTTGTTTAATGTCTGTGAATGTGGTGGGGGTGATAACTCAGCTAGGAAAATGCTGCAATGCAGAGGCTTTATTCTAATGTAAGAAAAGCCATTCTGTGCTGTGGATAATATACGGACACTCTTGATGGAGGGTTCCACCCCTGCACACGTTACCTTATTATTTATGAGAAGCCTGATGGAAAGATCTGTTATTTCGAATAGATACCGAGGCGTATTTAACCGTGCTGAGGCGTAGAATATGGTGTTAAAGCAGCTGCACGGCACTGCGTGTACGAGGTGTCCCAGATTAGAAATTGAAGGCTTGTTGCGTGTATAGAACACATTAAGACATGGAGGCTTTCCTTTCACTATTGCAGGGTGTGGCAGTATCTGTCTGTGTGCGACGTTGATGGTCTGTTCATGAGCTTCTCTATACACGTACATGCCAATTTCACTGTAACATTTAAAATGCATATTGCTACGTGTCACCGAATGCATATGAGCATTGCAAGGGCGTAGAATTGCCATGTTTGCTCTTGGTAATCGGCTGGTATATGTGTCAATGTGTGACTACGCCTCACCCGTCGCGCCCCTCCCTGCCGGATTTGATGGTGTCAGGTGACGCACACGGAGCAGAAATGACTTGGTCTCCTGCGTGAGTAACAAGACCTGGAATAGGAGTGTTGCAAGTTCAGTGCCAAGTCCCTGTAATTCATGATCACAACAGATAAGGGCTACGCCCACATCGTAATTAGGTTTTATTGTTGAGAGATGAATATTCTCGGTATAGAACTGCATGTAAAATCATGCAACAGTTTTGTGGCGACATCGTTGCTCTGACTTTTATTGGGGTTCACTGCTATGACCCATATTCTTCAGTATTTAAAGCATATTGTTTTCCCTTAATATGTAGCGACTGCGTGGATGTTGCCGTGTAGCTGTCATTGATGGAGGTGTTCTCAGCTTTCCACAACAACAAATCAACCATTTTCATAATCACAAGGAGTGTGCTGTTATTGCTGATTGTTAGGTGTAATTCTGACGCTGTAATATGGCAGCACCCACTTATTAAAGAGTAGTTCGCCTTGAAAATTAACTTTTAAGTATGATGTAGCCAACAGTACTCTTAATTGTACTCTAAAACACGTACTCTGAAAAAATTATGGTTTTTCAAATGTTTACATATTTCTAATACAACTCTCAGGCCTGGTATTTCAACTGCAGTCTAATTGCTGCTTACATTTCCATAGCAACCAGGCAGCAGTCCAGGAGCTAGAATGGAAGGTGGACAATAGGAGATGGACAAAGCAAAAAAAAAATAAAAAAAAAAAAAAATATATATATATATATATATATATATATATTAAAAAAAAAAAATATGGATAGCAACTGAACCCTTATTTCCATTTTGTATCTTTTTGGTTGCTGTAGTCGGCTACAAACTAGAAATCTGCAGAATAGGAACTGTAATAATAAAAAAGGACAAACTGAAAGGTTGGTTACATTAGGTCCGTCTATAGGAAACTTTGTGCAGAGGTTGCAGGGTTACATATAAAACCGAATTAGTTTAGCTTTAAGCTTATATGCCCGGCCTGTGCTTCTCTTTTGGTCTTAAAGTATTATACAAGCAGGGATCTCTCCATCTTTGCTCTCGTTTATCTGAACACTATTGGCTTATTTATTTATTGCAAGGGGCCACGTAAAGGGGGAATCCTTGAAAAACCCAGACGCCACTGATTAAGTAGGTCAACTGCGCTGAGCAGCAGGCAAACCAGAACCTATTATTATAGGCAGCACAGCTGAAGCCAGCTAGGAGTTTGCATCATTATCGAGGGTAATCGCAGATGATCTGGTATCTTCTCATCATTATGTGGTATAATGGTACCCCTCTATTCCTAAGCCACTCCTCAGCCTGTGGGGGGGGGAGATGGTGCTACTGACGCATGGGAAAGTACCAGCTTTACAGGTGATACATGATCAGTCACATACTTGCTATAAATAATTTTTTTCCCCCTAAATCATCTGAAATTGATCTCCAGCTCTTAAAGCCAATGGAAGAACACCTTTCCTTCTGCCTGAATACTGATGAGAGATTTGGGGGCTTGATTGTTTGTACCTGGACATGTGTCAATGTATGAATAAGCCTCACCCTCACAATCCTGATACCACCTTAGCAACAATCTTGTTGGCTAATACATTGTGGCTTAAGATGGCCATACACGCTAAGATCCGCTTGCTTGGCGAGGTTGCCAATCGAGCGGATCTTCTCCCGATATGCCCACCTACCGGGTGGCCGATATCGAGCTAATTCGGTCGCTTGGCCCTAGGGCCAAACTGTCTAATTAAAATGCTAGGTATAGGCGCCATCGGTTTGGGGACTGCATCGAAGAGACATTATGGTTCCCGACCCAATGGAAAAATCAACCTGCCCGATTTCAGGCCAGATGTTGGTCGTTCATGCCCACACACTGGCAGATTTGCGCTGAATCGGTCTTAAGGACCGATATTGGCAGCTAAAATCACCTTTACAGAAGCAAATCGCTCACTAGGGTGGGTCTTAATCCTGATAATCATACATCACATATGCAAATTGAAGGACTTGTGAAATATCTGTCAGTGTGACCAACGTAAGGGCAAAATGCTTACTTTTATTTGCTGATAGGGTAAACATATAACGCTATTATATATATATATAATATATTTTATGTATAGATATTTGGGCTACTGCATTCTTTGTGTGTGTGCTGTCTTAGTTGTGTGTTTTTGTGGCATGTAGGAATTTCTGCATAATAAATGCATCTTCTGTTTTGATGAGGATAGAGCGACACAACTGTGTGGAGAGCACAAACCAGTCATTGTGCGGGGAGGGGCGTGCCCTAGACATAAAGCCTCTGCACACTGCATTCGATTCCGTCATTCTCTGTAATGGGGGGTTGGGGGTGGGGGCAGACGTTGAAGGCAGGCATTCATAGCTCGTCAAAACCGTGCCTTTTTAGATATTACAGTGCACCTACCTGGATCTTTCTCCAAATTGCCACTTGCCAGTATTTGCAGAAGCTGCTGCAGGGTATAGGATAGAAAAAGCAGCAGTTCCTAATCTACTGTTGAGATTCAGGTGATTACACAGTGTAAGAATTATTCAATCATTTTATCTAGAGTTTCTTAAGGTGGCCATACACGTCAAGATCCGCTTGCCTGGTGAGGTCGCCAAGCGAGTGGATCTTCTCCCGATATCCCCACCTACGGGTGGGCAATATTGGGAATTTAGGCTAATTTGGTTGTTTGGCCCTGGGGCCAA
This sequence comes from Xenopus tropicalis, assembly GCF_000004195.4. Taxonomy (NCBI): domain Eukaryota; kingdom Metazoa; phylum Chordata; class Amphibia; order Anura; family Pipidae; genus Xenopus; species Xenopus tropicalis. Next base: position 141,345,688 of record NC_030679.2, on the reverse strand, counting down.
ACGATTGAATTATAATGACTGGAATAGGCGCAGTCGGTTTCTGGGTCAGAGACCAAGAAGAGGGTCTAAAAAGGCTATTTAGTTGCTGGGAAGCTTCAGTCGTTCATTTCATTACACAGTATTTTCCCATCACTTCAACACACAGTTCCAAAATTGCCCTCTAATCACATGACAGGTACTTCAGTTATCACTGACAGGTGATTGTCATGAAGGGTGATATCTGGTGTTTAGGAGCTAAGATGTTTGGGCTGGAGAAGAAGCAGCTAGCAAATTATCTGAGATCGGGCCATATACCTTTGACCTTTTATTTCCGAAGTCAGACAAAGTTGCTTACTGGAGGAAACTTCACACCACTTGAGAAAACGAAGCAACGCATATGCCTTTCCACTGCTGATTCACTTTATTGCCGGTGGAAAGGCATTTTGGGGAGATTTGTTGGCCACGGTTGCCGAGATTAGCCAAAAGCAACTGATCTCCCCATGGGCCATTGTTCTAAGTGTTCCTGCTTTGCTCAGTAAGGGCTCTGGCACACGGGGAGATTAGTCGCCCGTGACAAGGGAGATTTGTCGCGGGCGACTAATCTCCCCGTAAATCGGCTGTGCAGCGTGTGCCATCTCACCGGCAACTTACATTTTCGCCGGTGGGATGGTAGTTCAGGGAGATTAGTCGCCCGTGACAAGGGAGATTTGTCGCGGCGACTAATTTCCCTGTGTTCCAGAGCCTTAAAGCTACACTTGCCCAGTACTGTTATTGTGTAACTGTGGTCTTTTTAGATGTGAATGGTGCCAGCTAACCCCTATCTCCCTTTCTCTGCAGTTCTGGGAAGTTATCAGCGATGAACATGGAATTGATCCTACAGGGACCTACCATGGAGACAGTGATCTGCAGCTGGAAAGAATTAATGTTTATTATAATGAAGCTTCAGGTACAGCCAATGCAGAATTTCACCTGAACCAGTTTTGTGCAACATAAAGCCAATTCTGGGGTATTCACTGTAAACCTTGTTGTAATAGTGGCTTTAAACTGAGTGCTTTAGAGCTATTTTATTGTCAGGCGATACTAACGACTAATTACAAACGTTTGCTGATATTGCCTAACCTATAAATTATTGTTTTAGGAATCTGTATGTTTGTCTATAATTGATATGTAGAAGTAGTAATATTTAAACTATTGTTATTGTTTGCATCCATATAATGCTGAGAATACAGGGGTATACACATAGACTGAGTTTTCATAAAGCATGTTTGATGTTTTCTGCTAAATGATGGTGCCATGTGGCTTTTTAATAGCTTGTATGCTTCTGTTCCACAGGCGGAAAGTACGTTCCCAGGGCCGTTCTTGTCGACCTGGAGCCTGGTACAATGGACTCCGTTCGATCCGGCCCTTTTGGACAGATCTTTAGACCAGACAACTTCGTGTTTGGTGAGTGGCAGAATTTTATCCCAGTGGGGCAAGTGGGAAACAGATTAGGTTCAAAGCTTTAGTGGTAACGAAGGATAGGCATATTTTTATGGCATTTAGCATGAAATCCTTATCTGCACAGCGTTTAAGCTGATGTCTGACTGGCTGTTATGACTGCAGCTGTCTCTTGGAAAACTTGAAAGCGAATGTTTTCCAGGCCAACCACCTAACGACTCCGTTCGGGCAGTTGCCATAGTCTTTAAGGCAGGCACACAGAGGAGTGTATGGAAGCGGATAGAGAAGCAGATATACGCTTTGTCTGACCTCACCCTTAAGGTGGCGATTTGCGATCTTGGTCGCACAAAAGATCGCCAAATCCGCCACTAACCTTCAGGGCTGAAATGGCAGATAAGGAGGTAGAAACAATAGGATTTCTACCTCCTTCTGCCGATTCAGCCCTGATGGCAGATTTTGCTCAGGCGCCTTCTATGGCGCCCAATCAAAATCTTTTAACCTGGCTGATCGGCAAGTCGACCGGTATCAGCAGCCTCCTGCGATATCGGTCGACTCGCCGACTTGCCATACACGCACCGAATATCGTACGAAACAAGGTTTTGTATGATATTATCGGTGCGTGTATGGCCAGCTTTAGAGTGTAGTTCCACAGTCTTTCAGCTCAGCACCATACTTTACACAGGTCAAAGTTCTGCCACCCATTGTTATTTTTTTATCAATTAATGTAGAAATGTATTTGCATAAGAGGACAGTCTTATCAGACTTCTCTAGACTTCTTATCAGACTTCTAGCTCTTATTTTACGACAGTTAATGTTGAAAAACATACAGCTGTTAAGGCGGCCATACACCTTCAGATCCGCTCGCTTGGCGATGTCACCAAGAGAGCGGATCTTCTCCCGATATGCCCACCTACGTATGGGCAATATCGGGTGGGGCCAAACGATTGAATTATAACGATGGGTATAGGCAAAGTTGGTTCGGGGACCGCATCAACGAGCCGATGCAGTCCCCGATCCGACTAGATTTTTTAACCTGCCCGATCGAGATCTGGCCAATTTCAGGCCAGATATCGGTCGGGCAGTCCGGTCGGTATTGCCCATATACGGGCCGATTAGCTGCCGAATCGGTCTAAGGGACCCCTATCGGCAGCTAGAATCGGCCCATATATGGGCACCTTTAGGAGGGCAATGGGCTCGCCTCTAGTAACTTAGAAGGAGGAGATTTTGTGTAGCAACTTTTCATATATCAGAGTTAATGTGTTAATAGTCACAAACACCACTTCCCTTCCAAAACCAGTTCAACCGAGATGGAAAATATTATACAGCTTGCTACATATAAAGGTAATGCAGCTAACATTAGTATACAGAGAAATAGAGTGAGGTCAGACCGGAGCAACTGTTTCTTTCAAACACAAAGTTGCCACTCCTCATTCTGATGTAAATGCACAAACTTGGGCAAGGCTTGGTGTTACGCACCTCAAACGCTTTGTGGGAAGCCCAGCCACCTGCAAAACATCATTCTACCTCGGATAATGAAAGGAAAAATAGAATATGCAAACGAAAGGAAAGTGTTTCTGCTTAATGGAAAAATCTGTGTCAGTCTTGGCATTGATAAATTGTAATGTTTTATCCACAAAGGCCTAAATATAGGTGATTTGTTTAGCAGAGTTAGGTAAACATTCCAAGCTTCCAGGAAGAGAGCAAAGAAATAATGAAAGGTTGCTGATTAACCAGTTAGGTAGTTCAGTCCAGATTTCCCCCTGTGCATATAATAAGTTGTTTCAAATGGGCTACCAACCACTAAGTTCTCGTAACTGTAGACAGGAAGCAGAATCAGGTATTTCATTACTTGGGACTAACCTTGACTAACCTTTTGTTTTGGCATCCTCTCCCGTGCAGGTCAGAGCGGTGCTGGGAACAACTGGGCCAAGGGTCACTACACAGAAGGTGCAGAGTTAGTGGACTCTGTTATGGATGTTGTAAGGAAGGAGTCTGAGAGCTGTGACTGTCTGCAGGGTTTCCAGCTCACCCACTCGTTAGGAGGGGGCACTGGTTCTGGAATGGGAACCCTGTTAATTAGCAAGATCCGTGAAGAGTACCCCGATCGAATTATGAATACCTTTAGTGTAGTGCCCTCCCCTAAAGTTTCCGACACTGTAGTGGAACCATACAATGCTACACTTTCTGTACACCAACTGGTAGAAAACACTGACGAAACCTACTGCATAGACAATGAGGCCCTCTATGATATCTGCTTCCGCACTCTCAAGCTGACCACCCCCACCTATGGTGACCTCAACCACCTGGTCAGTGCCACCATGAGTGGTGTCACCACCTGCCTTCGCTTCCCAGGGCAGCTTAATGCTGACCTTCGTAAGCTGGCTGTCAACATGGTACCCTTCCCACGTCTGCACTTCTTCATGCCAGGGTTTGCCCCATTAACCAGCCGAGGCAGTCAGCAGTATCGTTCACTGACAGTGCCAGAGCTAACCCAGCAGATGTTTGACTCCAAGAACATGATGGCCGCCTGTGACCCAAGGCACGGGCGATACCTGACAGTGGCTGCAGTCTTCCGTGGCCGCATGTCTATGAAGGAAGTAGATGAGCAGATGCTCAATGTCCAGAACAAGAACAGCAGCTACTTTGTAGAGTGGATACCCAACAACGTCAAAACAGCAGTGTGTGACATCCCACCCCGAGGCCTGAAAATGGCAGCCACCTTTATTGGCAACAGCACTGCCATCCAGGAGTTGTTTAAGCGCATCTCTGAGCAGTTTACGGCCATGTTCCGGCGCAAGGCCTTTTTGCATTGGTACACAGGAGAGGGGATGGACGAGATGGAGTTCACAGAGGCCGAAAGTAATATGAATGACCTGGTATCAGAATACCAACAGTACCAAGACGCCACAGCCGAGGAGGGAGAATTTGAAGAAGAGGCAGAGGAGGAAGTTGCCTAAACCATATTTACCCATTATATAATTTTGCCAAGACCCCTCCCATTTCCCTTCTGTTTTTTTCTTTTCATTCAACATCTCACTCCATTTCTGTGAGAAACAGCAGAGTCTCTGAATAGGCAATCAGGAGTTGAACTGTTGTCTGCCCAAGTACCATTACTGTAACGATCATCTGTGCATTTATGTCTTATAGCATCCCAACTGTCTACCCATAGTTAGGGAAGCAGCTTGCTCTTAAGAATTCCGTAAATGGTATTGCCCTACATTGGGCAACTTTGCAATTGACGACCCTCTTAAACTTTCTCCCTTTATTGTCAGCAGACTTCCTATTCATGAATCACTGCCAGACAGTAAGCCAGTGTTGTTATACAGAATATCTGAGGGACTCTAGATTTTATTTGCTTTTAAGTGGAATTTTACATTTTGTAAGGTGAACAGAAGTTTTCCCAAAAGTGCAGCACAAGTAGGGAATGCCGTGTAGTTATGTGGTTAGCACCCATTTGCCAATTTCCAGTCGTATTTTCTATTCTGCTGCTTCAGAAGGAGGCTCTGCTGCCAACATTTCTCACTGCCAGCGTCCCTAAGACCATTCCCCCTTTTGTGCTGTAGCTGCTTGCAAGCTCTTCTGCTCGTAGTTCCAGCACTGCTAGGGGTTAACTGAAAGCACTCTCCTCTCGTTGTCTCTGTGCTAACAGTAATGTCACACCTTAAGCTCATGAGCATGATAACCTTTCCTGTTTCCAACACGTGCGCTGCTGCCACGTTTTACTGGTTACCGAGGGCTAACCAGAATCGAGAGGAACAGGGTTTCCACTACACTGCCTTTTGCAGCCACCAGAATGATAAATGTCAGGGAAGAGGTTAAGCTGATAGCCCTATGTGCTGTTTAACACAGATGTGGAATATACTGAGAGGGCAGAATCTTAATATTTCCAGGATGCAGATCAGACGGCTGTGCTGTCCAGAAAGCTTCATCCTCTCCTACCTCTCTGTGTTCTGTACAGTTTGGTTCCGTGAGTACATACATGTGATTTGTGAATCTGTGGCCTGAGTCATTGAACGTGTCGCACATGGTGGAAGCACTTACCCTAGCAAAGTAATCATCATGTTTGCACATTACACTACTGAATAAACGCCTGTGCTCAATCAAATCCTGCGTCCTGTGTACAAATATGGAGTTACTGAATGTTGCTTTTGAGGCTCTGGGGTTTCCCAAACTCACTCACAACCCCTTCATACAATTTTAAGATCCCTAAAGTGGCCATACACGGGATGATTTCAGCTTCCAATAACATTGCGATATAACATAGACCGATTTTGCAGCTTATCTGCCCATGTATGGGCACCACCAACGGGTCTCCCCGACCGACATCTGGCCTGAAATTGGCCTGATCTCAGTCGGACAGGTTTGATTTTTCCGTCGGATCGGGGACAGAATCAGCTAGTTGCTAGCTGATCCAACAGCACCTATGCTGCCATTTTAATTTGATTGAATTAGCCGGAACGGCATAGGTGGTTAGATCGGGAGAAGATTTTGATCGGGTGCTTCAACGGTGCCTGATCAAAATCTTTTGTCCCGCCTGATCGACAAGATGGTTGATATCCAAGGCTTTTATGATATCTGACATCTCGTCGATCCACCATACACGCACCAAATATCGTCCGAAACCTAGTTTTGTACGATAATATTGGTGCATGTTTGGCCAGCTTTACAGTTTATGGCCACCTTTAGACTCTTTAAACTTGTTCCGATTATTTCAAAATACTGGACTTACCAATGACTGTTATCATAGTTGGGATTACAGGCTAATCTGGCACTCATTAAGATGGTCAGTGTAATCTACAGTATATATGTGGACCAAATGTACTGATCAGATATCTTTAAAAGGTGGCTAAGTAAGGCTGCCAACTTGAGTAATATGGTTGGGTAGTAAGTCCAGTTTCAGTTGCCGTTATACCACGGCCATACACACATGCTGACTTCCTACTTGCTCTGAACCACACACAGAACATATTGAAGATCCATATGGTAAGGCCACCTTTCTATTCCTCCAATCATTCATGCAGAGTGCAAAAGTAAAAGGCTGTACCTTTATTTTTGTCATTTTCACTAAAGGCGTCCATACAGGCTCTGACCTCCTTTGCGCTCTGGGCCAAACCAACGAGGCCACGCACGGTATAGCTGCTTTTCTATTATTCTGACCGTGCATGCAAAGCACATGAACAAACAGACCAGCAGGAAGTGAAGAAAAGCTGCTGCATCATGTGACATCCCTAACCAAGACCAAACGCTGTTATGTTTCTCTAAAAATATTTTCTGCTTAACTGACCGCACACCCTTGCTTTTGCACAACATCTCGTGCCCCTTGTGAATTCACACCCTTGCCTTATTCAGAAAATAATCTCTCCTTACCTCTTTGTTTTACTAAATGCTGATATGTGATATATTTTATGCACAATCTTATCTGTGCACTCTAGCTTTCAGCATGTCCTTGCCTTTCCCATGTCTTCTCCCTTAAAGACTAATCATAAGCTTGGCCTTTCCTGTGCTGCTGTGACATGACATTCCTTGCAGGCTTTGCTCACTTGGTGCTGGCTGGGGACATTCCCACAAAGACAGCTGCAAGCTTCAGATTGAGGGGTGGAGTGTCATGTGTTAGAGAAGAGCCTCCTCTGGTGGACATTTAGGTCATATGTTAAAGTTGAAACAGAACATATGAAGCCAACACAGAAGCTAGGATGGGATTTAAAAACAAGATAGTACGACGGTTTTAGTGAGACACCCAACAGAATAGCTTGATAATTAATGGAAGGAAAGAAGGAAGCACCACATACAGTGTACCTAGAAACAACCAAACAAGTTGAGATAGCACAATTGAAACGTCAGAAGATCTGCAATGAGAAGGAAAACTCGATGTATGTAGAATTTGCAGCAACGATCGCGGTCTCATCCCCGCTTAAGGACGATTCTGCAGAGAAAAAGAGCCATAATAAAATAAAACATCATCTGAGCATCTTCAGGCATTATTAACATTAGCACTAACATTGGGAGTCCCTAAAGGCAAGGTCACTAAATGAGCCACCTATGACCAAATGAGTCAATTTGTTCACCTAAGGTGGGCGATTTCAGGCTAATTGAACGTTTGGACCTGGGCCCATTACAATGACGGGTATAGAAGCGGTCAGAGTGAGGACTGCATCAATGAGCCAGTGTGGTCCCCGATCCGATGGGATAATCAAATCTGCCTGTTTGACATCTGCCTAATTTTAGGCCAGGTATCGGTCAGGGAGGCCCATCTGGGGTCCCCATACACCGGCAGATAAGCTGTCAAATCAGGCTGAAGGACTTGAATCAGCAACTTAAATCTGCCTATGTATGGACACCTTTAGCTAAAGGTGGCCATACACGGGCCGATTCTAGCTGCCAATATCAGTCCCTTAGACCGATTCGGCAGCTAATTGGCCCGTGTAGGAGCAGTAACAACAGGCATGCCCGACCTATATCTGGCCTGAAATCGGCCAGATATCGATAGGGCACGTTAAAAAATTTTGTCGGATGTTGCTGTCCATGAACCGACTTAGCCTATACCAGTCGTTCTAATTCAAATTAGCCTGGATTCGCCCGATATCACCCACCCGTAGGTGGGGGATATCGGGAGACGGTCCACTCGCTTGGCGATCTTGCCAAGTTATACTGCTTGGTAAAGTGCCTGCTGCGTATCGTAGCCTAGGCCCATTAAGGCAGATTCCTGATCATCTCAATCTGCAGTTATTACAATATCACATAATCATTAGAAGGGTGGATATCTAACCAAGGGGACCATATCTTCTCAAATTTAGCTGGACAACCCCAAGCTTTGTAGGTAAGTCTGACAGAGGGGAGAGGTCTATTCACAAGATTAACCCAGTTAAAAATTTCACAGTACAGGAAAGTCCAAGCAAGAGACCTAGATTTATAAACATAATAAACATATTTCCAGAGTGCAGAGATTGGGAAACTCCAAGTTTTCCTACAGGAAACCTGTAGTGGTGGGCATTCCCACTCCAAGTGGAGAAAGGATGCAATCAGGCCATGGCACCTTGCTCGACCAGTCATCCTTTGTAGTCTCATAAGAGTAATATAAATACAATGGAGGAAGTTAAATAAAATTATTCTGTCATGGTAGATCCCTCTATAAGTAATTACTGTAGTTGCCTCCTCCCTATTGCTCGTTGTTGATAGTAGGAAGCGATTGTAGCCCTTTAGCATTTGCTCTAACAAAATGAGAGGGGACTGTATCAGTCAAGGTCCTATATGAACATGATGTCTGATTACTAGATAGAGCAGGGGTCCCCAAACTTTTTTTTACCTGTGAGCCCCATTTAAATATAAAAAAAGAAAAGTTCCTAGGGGGTTCCCAATATGGGCTGTAATTGCAGGAGACTCTGTTTGACTGTTAGCATTGTTTTTATGCCTCAAAAACTTGCCTCCAAGTCAAAAAAGAGCACCTGCTTTGAGGCCACTGGGAGCAACATCCAAGGGTTTGGGGAGCAACATGGTGCTAAGGAGCATATAGTTGGGGTCTTGACAAACAAGTTCCATGGCAGGGGGTGACATATTCCACTGAGAAATTGAGCCTGAAAGACACAACACAATTGTAAGTATCTAAAGAATTGGAGAGAATGTGCCCTACATTTCTGCAAGTAGGTGGGAGGTCATCATTCCCATTTGGGGGCCAATAGAAAAATTCTTATTTGTTTTTAAAGGAGAAGGAAAGGTAAAAACCAAGTAAAGAGAGAGTCCTCCATCAATCGATTTCTTGTGTTCTTTTGTGTAAACATGTTCTTCCATATCAGACTTCCCCTCCTTCAGGGCATGGGCAGGTGTCTGTGCAGCTCTCTCCCTCTACCCCTGCCTTTTTTCTCCCCCTGCTATAAGAATTCACTCCCCCTCCCATACGAATGTGTGATCTGAGCTACCAGCAGCTAGAGCTGCAGCAGGAAGCTACTGAGACTGAGCTGAAATAGCAGCTGCAATCTTAAGCAAACAGAGGGAGCTTCTAGGGCTGTTTACTCAGGTATGGTAAAGCTTTCTGCAGGATAAAAATAGCTTTCTAGATGGCAATAATGTGGCTAATGTATTGGCCTTTCCTTCTCCTTTAAAGGAAAACTATACCCCAGAATGAATAGTTAATCAACACATAGTTTATTTTATGTTAAGTGGCCTATTAAAGAATCTCCCCAAACTGGAATATATATATATCAGTAAATATTGCCCTTTTACATCCTTTCCCTTGAGCCGCCATTTAGTGATGGTCTTTGAGTTCCCTCAGAGATCAGCTGACAGGAAGTGATGCAGCTCTAACTGTAACAGGAAGTAGTGTGGGAGCAAAAGGCAGAACTCTGTTTACTCTTGCTGCTTGACACTTTCCATCCGTTTGGTCCATGGACCAATCAGTTGGAGAGCCTACCAGATCAGCATATATATGGCCGCCCTAATACACCATTTACATTGGGTAATTGTGACGGTTTTTGGTTGACGGGAATTCACGGCATTAGTAAAATAAAAATGTATGTACTTCTCCAGTAGGTCTGGCTACAAACCAGGTATACATGTTTGTCTTGTTGCCTGATCATATTTTTTCAAGTCATTTCATAGAACTGAACTTCCTCTCCAAAGCCACACAGGAAATGTAAGTTCTGCCTCACCATCGCCCCATCTCAAACCTTTGCAGACGTACAACTCGGATCAAGCAGCAATGACAGCCTATGGCGACTCTCTAAACACAGAGAGCTGCCGGACTACCTAGGAGCCTATAGGAAACCAGGCACAGATAGATAAGTCTGCAGAGAGCATTACAAACCATACTTTGCCATGGGAGAGTAAAGCACCGTAGAGACCTCGTCTTTGCTCCGATTGAGATGCACGGGTCTGTAAGGGCTGACACAGCAGCACATCATGGGCTCCCGAATTAAGTAAGAAAATGATCTTTATACATCTTAAAAACAGATCCGTTATCTTTTCTGAACTTCTTCCTTCATCTTCTGTTGGCTTCTTTCTAGTACAGGTATAGGAACTGTTATCCAGAATGCTCGGGTCTTTCCGTAATTTGGATCTTCATACCTTGAGTCTGCTAAGAAATCAATAAAAATTAATTAAACCCAATAGGGTTGTTTTGGCTCCAATAAGGGGTAATTATATCTTAGTTGGGATCAAGTACAGGTACTGTTTTATTATTACAGAGAAAAAGGGAATCATTTAACCATTAAATAAACCCAATAGGGCTGTTCTGCCCCCAATAAGGGGTAATTATATCTTAGTTGGGATCAAGTACAGGTACTGTTTTATTATTACAGAGAAAAGGGAATCATTTAACCATTAAATAAACCCAATAGGGCTGTTCTGCCCCAATAAGGGGTAATTATATCTTAGTTGGGATCAAGTACAGGTACTGTTTTATTATTACAGAGAAAAGGGAATCATTTAACCATTAAATAAACCCAATAGGGCTGTTCTGCCCCAATAAGGGGTAATTATATCTTAGTTGGGATCAAGTACAGGTACTGTTTTATTATTACAGAGAAAAGGGAATCATTTAACCATTAAATAAACCCAATAGGGCTGTTCTGCCCCCAATAAGGGGTAATTATATCTTAGTTGGTATCAAGTACAGGTACTGTTTTATTATTACAGAGAAAAGGGAATCATTTAACCATTAAATAAACCCAATAGGGCTGTTCTGCCCCAATAAGGGGTAATTATATCTTAGTTGGGATCAAGTACAGGTACTGTTTTATTATTACAGAGAAAAGGGAATCATTTAACCATTAAATAAACCCAATAGGGCTGTTCTGTATATGAGCAGAGCTAGGCTATTTTCATTTTATTTTGTATACATATATATAAATACATAGCTAATGGGTCATTTGTTACAGCTTCTGGGGCAGGCTGACAATCCCTCTAGTTCTGTGTAATAAATATAGGAGTCGAGAGCTAAGGTGTGACACACCCGTCAAATTATTGGAAGGATAGTGGGCACCGAACAATCATTGTTAGCAATGAAATTTGCCCATTGTCCAACTGTTTGCAGCACCAAGCAGGTAGGCTTCCCAGCTTCAGCTAGGCGATATTGCTTGAAATGGTCGTTTTCGTTGACGGACAAATCGTACTTTTAAACGATTGTTTCAAGATAAGCCTGGTCCTACGATAACGAAAAGATCTTTTAAAAACTTTAATGCTTATGGCCAGCTAAAGGGATACTGTCATGGGAAAACTTGTTATTTTCAAAACCCATCAGTTAATAGAGCTTCTCCAGCAGAATCCTGCATTGTAATCTGTTTTTCCCATGGGGCTAGCCATATTCTTCATTTCCCAGGGTGCCACAGCCATGTGACCTGTGCTCTGATAAACTTCACTCACACTTTACTGCTGCGCTGCAAGTTGGAGTGATATCCCCCCCCTCCCCCCCAGAAGCCGATCAGTTACTCCAGTTACATGGGAGTAGGAGAAACAATAGGTTAGCTGAAAGCAGTTCTAATGTGTAGCGCTGGCTCCTTCTGAAAGCTCAGACTCAGGCACACTTTACTGCTGCGCTGCAAGTTGGAGTGATATCCCCCCCCTCCCCCCCAGCAGCCGATCAGCAGAACAATGGGAAGGGAGCAAGATAGCAGCTCCCAGTAGCTATCAGAATAGCACTCAATAGTAAGAAATCTAAGTCCGGCTTGGGACTGTTCAATCGATCTGAATCCTATCCCTTATAGCAGGGGTCCTCAAACTACAGCCCGCGGGCCAGATACAGCCCCCCAAGGTCATTTACCCGGCCCCTGCCCTTGCTGGGTCCTCACCCCTGGCTACTACCTGTCTGCCTCAGTGTTGTCCCTGTGTCATTAGCGTCGGCCGGTGGGACCACGCTGAGGCAGACAGGTAGTAGCCAGAGGTGAGGACGCAGCGGGGGGGGGATTGCGTAGTTTGAAGACTATAGTCCAGCCCCCCAACAGTCTGAAGGGCCATGAACTGGCCTCCTATTTAAAAAGTTTGAGGACCCCCGCCTAATAGTTATGGGCCAGCATTAGACTGACCTGCTAGGGTACCAAAGGGGGCCCAGTCACTAATGGCCCTAGGAAGTGACACTTTTTTTAGCAGATGACCTGTTTCAGCTGGGGTCCACGGGCACATTCTGCCAAAAACATGCCTAATCTGTTCTGCTTCTTGTGTAAAGGTGCAAACAACATCGAAACACCATAATAAATCCTAATAGAGAAAACTTGTACAATAACACCCTAAAGAGAATTTCAGCTCTCGTTGCTGAACGGTAAGACTGAGTGCCAGTAAACCTGTTGGCTCTGCATTTGCTTTACCTGCTGCGGTGATAGAACATCCGGACTTGCACAAGTGGTTTTAGTGATTGCCAGCGCTGTGCTATGATTCATGGTTTCTAAATACAGACGCACTAGTATTTCCTGGCCAACACAGAGCACTATGGGGAGTTAATTCAGCAGGTTCCTGAGCAGCACTACCTGTATGAGCCAAAACTCCCTCTACCCTTAGAATGAGCTTTTTACAATTTATATACTAGTACAAATATCTTATAGCCCAGATGACCTAGGTATTAAACGAGTTCTATAATCAAGGACAAAGGATTTATTCTATGAATTTGTGATTGTGGTTGGTAAAATAATCCTTACGATAGATCTCCAGGGTAAGTAAAACATCACTCTACTCACGGGGGCTTCTGACCGACATAATATATCTTGTTGCAGGGAGAATCCAGACAAGATATTTGATGGCTTCTTTGAAGTTTTGCGACCCACGGCTTTGGACCAAGGTTTGTGTTTATTCTCTTTTTAAGACTGTGGGGTGTTTTCTTTATTGAAGCCCACAGCGCTTAATTTAGCCAAGTGCAAACAGCAACACAAGGGCAATGAGGGCGAAATGACTTAAATAAGGCTGAGGCCTGAGACTTTTAAAACTAAAGATCACCCAGACGATTGGTTTGAAATGACTTTACTTTTCAGGCCTGCCTTCGTCCCAAGACTATGGCAGACCTCTTTGTCCATGACCTACTTAGCCAGAAGGCCCCCAGGAGGCAAGGGTCCTCAGACCTCCTTTGTCACAAAGGTTTATCTTTCCCCCTCTAGCCTGAAGGCATATAAGGGGTCGGCAACACAAAAATGGATCTCCAAAGTGGTCCTGACATGCACACAGCAGGGCCAGGTTTCAGGGGGGAAAAGACCAAAAATGTATGTGTATATGTGGGGGGCCTAATGGCCACTAGATCAGTCAGTATCCTGGAGGTTTATTGCACCAGATAAGTGCTAAGAATGTGGAAAAAGTGCCTCCCAATGCCCAGCAGGTTGGGGTAGAGACCAGGTATCAAGGTAAAAGTACACTTGTGCCTTTAATCCAATCACATCAGGGGTGCAAATCTTGGGGAGCTTAGGCTCCCTAGTGTCTTGCCCCTTGGCCAGAGGATGAGGTTTTTGTGATCTGCTGCATCAGGAGGGGCCCTTAAGAACTACATTTGATCTTAGCCAAGAGCAGCATGGGATGTGTGTGACTATAAAAATCATTGTATCTAAAGGATATTCCTAATTATGCTCAGAATGGACGGTGGCACGTGGAACATTTAGCCTAGAGCTACGCTCACGTCCCCCAATTTCTGGTCAGCACTCCCCATATAGATGTGTAGGAATCGCTCAGTGGCATATGTGCCAACGTCAACTTGCTTCAGCACTGGCCTGCCTTCTGTAGGCAACGCATTTCCCATACGTCTTCATGAAAAGCAATGACTATTGGGTTTTGACCCCCACAGTTGTGGCCAAAATACCCAGCATGACCTAGGCCTTGGTGTTAAAGTAGCATGGGACAGAATATACATTCAGGGACCTTGGCAGGACCAGGACCTGGGATAGAACAGGAACAAAACATGCGCAAATGTTATGTTTCTATGTAGCAAAGTTGTCGTTTCCTTTCCACACAAGACATTACACAATCAAACCATCAAAGCTGTTGCAATAAATCCACCCCACATTATTAATTACTGCTTTATGTTTCTGCATGTTCTACTTCACCCACTTTATGGGCAGTGCCAGTGTTAAGAGATGGGTATTAATAAACAACATGAATAAGGAAGAGTCCTGTAGCACAGGGGTGTAATTGTAGGAGAAGCAAACCCTGCCACTGGGGGGGACCCTGGAGATAAAGGGGGGCACTGGCTGTTAATCTGTTTCAGTATATGAAAAATTATTTCGTATTTCCAAAGTTTACTGGTTATTGAGTGGGTTAAAAATACGGATGCATGAAGGAGTGTGATTGGCCAGTGTGCAAGCCTCGACACAATTGGCTCTTTTTTATCTTTTTCCTATCGCCAATGATATAACTTCCAGATTTATTATGACATTACTTCTTTTCTTGTCCTTTAAAGGACCCATTTTAGCTTTAATAAGGGGAAACCATGTACGTGCTGCCTGGTTATTCAGGAATTATGTGTGTATATCTTTATTTATAAAGTGCTACTTATGTACACAGCGCTGTACAGTAGGATACATTCATACAAACAAAGATAATAATAGATAAATACAAAGTATAACAATAAATACAGATAAATATAAGATATTGTTGCAATAAGAGAAGAGTCAAAGACACAAGAGGATGGAGGTCCCTGCCCCGTAGAGCTTACGATCTATATGGATTACAATCTATATAATTATACAGACTGCAGTAGGTTCTAAGCACTGTATAAAGGTTTCCATATGTACATGCCCAGGCAGCTCTCTTCATAGTAAATAAATATATCTACGTGCTGCAGTTTTCCCTGCACCATCAGATCCATTATTATTTTTTCTCTTTCCTTTAGTTGTTTTCATTTTGTGCCCTAATTAGAACATGAGGCAAGACGTAAGTTACAGTGGTTTGAATGACGCACTGCATTTGTGGGTACAGACTTCAGTCAGATTTCATAATCCCATCATCCGGCAAGAGAAGGAAGCAGGGAGGAGAAACAAACCTATTCTCTTCGGGCTTCTGGCACACTGGGCTGTTTCTCTGCCTGCTTATACGTGCGAGCCAAGTAACAGCCCCTCCGCTTTGCACTTGGAATCTGTTTTTCCCATGGGGCTAGCCATATTCTTCATTTATCAGGGTGCCACAGCCATGTGACCTGTGCTCTGATAAACTTTAGGCACACTTTACTTGCGCTGCAAGTTGGAGTGATATCCCCCCCCCTCAACCCCAGCAGCCGATCAGCAGAACAATGGGAAGGGAGCAAGATAGCAGCTCCCAGTAGGTATCAGAATAGCACTCAATAGTAAGAAATCCAAGTCCGGCTTGGGACTCCTCCAGTTACATGGGAGTAGGAGAAACAATAGGTTAGCTGAAAGCAGTTCTAATGTGTAGCGCTGGCTGAAAGCTCAGACTCAGGCACAATGCACTGAGATGGCGCCTACACACCAATATTACAGCTACAAATACATTTGTTGGTTCAAGAATAAAATATTAAATGGCAGAGGGAATTATTTGCTGTGTAAACAGCGTAATAAAAAGTACCCCACAAAAATCATGACAGAATCCCTTACTTCACCTCACTCAAGGTGTAGAGCGTATTCATTCCATTGGGCAGAATCGCTCCCTATATGTCCACTTAGGGACACACTCTTGCTCCAGAAGGATAGTAAATGACCCCCCCCCCCCCAGTATATCACCTACAAATCACCATCCTGTAATAACATGTGGGAGATTGGGGGCAGAACAGTCCTATTGGGTTTATTTCATGGTTAAATTATTCCCTTTTCTCTGTAATAATAAAACAGTACCTGTACTTGATCCCAACTAAGATATAATTACCCCTTATTGGGGCAGAACAGTCCTATTGGGTTTATTTAATGGTTAAATGATTCCCTTTTCTCTGTAATAATAAAACAGTACCTGTACTTGATCCCAACTAAGATATAATTACCCCTTATTGGGGGCAGAACAGCCCTATTGGGTTTATTTAATGGTTAAATGATTCCCTTTTCTCTGTAATAATAAAACAGTACCTGTACTTGATCCCAACTAAGATATAATTACCCCTTATTGGGGGCAGAACAGCCCTATTGGGTTTATTTAATGGTTAAATGATTCCCTTTTCTCTGTAATAATAAAACAGTACCTGTACTTGATCCCAACTAAGATATAATTACCCCTTATTGGGGCAGAACAGCCCTATTGGGTTTATTTAATGGTTAAATGATTCCCTTTTCTCTGTAATAATAAAACAGTACCTGTACTTGATCCCAACTAAGATATAATTACCCCTTATTGGGGGCAGAACAGCCCTATTGGGTTTATTTAATGGTTAAATGATTCCCTTTTCTCTGTAATAATAAAACAGTACCTGTACTTGATCCCAACTAAGATATAATTACCCCTTATTGGGGCAGAACAGCCCTATTGGGTTTATTTAATGGTTAAATGATTCCCTTTTCTCTGTAATAATAAAACAGTACCTGTACTTGATCCCAACTAAGATATAATTACCCCTTATTGGGGGCAGAACAGCCCTATTGGGTTTATTTAATGGTTAAATGATTCCCTTTTCTCTGTAATAATAAAACAGTACCTGTACTTGATCCCAACTAAGATATAATTACCCCTTATTGGGGGCAGAACAGCCCTATTGGGTTTATTTAATGGTTAAATGATTCCCTTTTCTCTGTAATAATAAAACAGTACCTGTACTTGATTCCAACTAAGATATAATTACCCCTTATTGGGGGCAGAACAGCCCTATTGGGTTTATTTAATGGTTAAATGATTCCCTTTTCTCTGTAATAATAAAACAGTACCTGTACTTGATCCCAACTAAGATATAATTACCCCTTATTGGGGGCAGAACAGCCCTATTGGGTTTATTTAATGGTTAAATGATTCCCTTTTCTCTGTAATAATAAAACAGTACCTGTACTTGATTCCAACTAAGATATAATTACCCCTTATTGGGGGCAGAACAGCCCTATTGGGTTTATTTAATGGTTAAATGATTCCCTTTTCTCTGTAATAATAAAACAGTACCTGTACTTGATCCCAACTAAGATATAATTACCCCTTATTGGGGGCAGAACAGCCCTATTGGGTTTATTTAATGGTTAAATGATTCCCTTTTCTCTTTTCGCCTACAGAGCCGGTGTTGCAAATGCAGTTTCCTGAACATTTCGATGACCAGGTGAGTTAAACTCAGTTCCAAACCTGCCTTCTGTCAGATACTAATTACTTGCTACTATTACTGTTATACTGCAGGATAGTACCTTCAGGGGTATTAGCTAGGGGCCAATGTTAGGGATGCACCAAATCAACTAATTTTGAGTTCGGCCAAACCTCAAATCCTTTGTAAAAGATTCAGCTAAATATTGAATCTAATTTGCCTTTGCAAATTAGGCTACTCAAGGGTAGTGTGCACTCAAAAATGTTTTACTTACCATAAGTCACGTGATTTAAAGAATTCGGTTCAGCCAGGCACGTGGATTCGGCCGGATCTGAATCCTGCAAACATAAGCCAAATCTTGGGCGAATCCCAAGCCGAATTCTTGATTCAGAGTATCCCTAGCCGATATACTTAAAAATCCCCAAATTTTGAGATTTTCATAGCAATAATTTGAGTTTTTCCATTGTTGGGTTTTCAAGATTAACATTAAAAAAACCGAAGAACTTGAGAAACATAATGGGAAGCTAAAAGCTGGCAAACTTCTTGGGAGGCGTATTTTCCGAAAATGTAACCAAAATGGGAGATTTCATGATTTCAGCTGAAAAGAGAGGCCTAGCTGTGCTTTACCGCAACATTTTGCTACCTGTAGTCCGGTTTTGTAGGGGGGGGAGTGTACCTTTACTAGGGATGCACCAAAACCATTATTTTTGGGTTCGGCCAAACCTCGGATCCTATGTGAAAATTTTTTTTTTTATTTCTGTGTTCACGTGACCAAGAGTCGGTCGGTTTGGCCCGACACCTGGATCCGGCAGAATCTTCACTGAATCCTGGATTTGATACATCCCTAACATTTCCATATTATCATGTTTTTGCCAATGTACTATAATATGTTCATCTATATATTTCTATGGAATTTTGTTTTGTGCATATATTTGAATACATATTTTGGTTCTTATAGCGCCAAGAGGCCTGTTGGCTAAAATACTGGCTGTAAATATGATTCGGGGAAGGTCGGGCTCAGTTTGGGTCCCTTTAGAAGGCAGATAACTGATTTGTTGTTGTTGTATAACAGGGCTGTATTTACCATATAGGCACTGGTGGGGCCGTGCTTAGCCTAAATTGCCTAGCCAGCCACTCAGGGAACAAGAGAACCACTAAAACTTGTCTTTTCCATTCCCCTTGCATTTCTCATGTCTATCGTTATCCATGGGGGGCGTAAACTAAAGTGTCTGCTCTGTTCCTAGGATTCTGTAACTACGCTAACAAGGTTCTGCTTCCCGTTTGATGTTGAGAGGTGAGATGTGTGTACTGACCCATACATTGTGTTCTGCGCTCTCCATCCCATTTCCTTCCCTGTGCTCATTTTCTACCCTCTCTCCTATCACTTGACTACGGACACAGAAACATTATTTATACTTAAGGTGCCATACACATCCCTCGGACCGATTCGGCAGCTTATCGGGCCGTGTAGGGGCAGAAACGACGGCCATACCCGAACGATATCTGTCCTAAAATTGGCCAGCTATCGATAGGGCAGGTTAAAAGATTTAGTCGTATGGGGTACCGATGCGGTCCCCGAACCGACTGTACAATTGCCACCGTTAGAATTAAATCGTTTGGCACCAGGGGAGAAGATCGGCTCGCTTGGCGACCTCTCCAAGCAAGCGGATCTTAACGTGTATGGGCACCTTTACTTGATTATAAAAAATGAGGTCTGCAATCAGACCGCAATCAGATCTATGCATTCTAAATGGGACCATCTTGCCACCCAATACCATCATGTGGTGGCCAAAGTGTTTGCTGCTTAATGGCAGGGATTTCAGTTGTAGACTAGCCTCCTTCCAGGAAAACTTTCCATTTCAAATGCTTATTGAGACCTTGAATGTATAACCTATGTCATTTATTGCTTAACGTGGGATACCAAATAGGTCTTGAGTTTGATGTATCATTAACATCAAGACTGCCGTCATGGAGTTATAACTGTAGAAAAGATCAGCCATGGACACAAAGACATGAGTCAGGCTTTTGGCTAGGATGTCATCATCTGGAAAGATCAAACTGCACTTACTTAGAGATATTGTCTGACTTATGAGGTTACATGACTAAAACGTCTTAACCAGTCCCATCACAAAGATGGCCAATACCCATAGAGCGAAATAGGTCCCTATCATTTGCTCAACAAATACCAGTAGATTATGAAGCCATATATCTGACAGCAATATCTGCACATGTATGGACCCCTTTAGCCCAGCAATGGCTGTGAATGGAATAGCTTCATAGATGATGCCCTCTACTCCACAAAACCTTACACCTTACCTAAATAAATATGTTCCTTATATATATACAGTATATACAAGGTTTATTCATTTCATAATTTTTTGCTTTTAGATGGGAGAATCCATCTGTCCAGCACTTCAGCTTTACACTGACAGATCTCCTAGGCTATCAACGCTTTGGGTTCTGCCGTCTGTCTGTTGGCTCCAGAAGCTGTCTCTGCATCCTCAGGTGACTCTTATGGGCGGGGGGGTCTGTTCTTGGGTAAAGTTCTATGTAGCGATGGGTGGGAATGGGAACTTAGCATTGAGCCAGGTCTCAAAACATGCCCTGTAGCCCCTTGGACCAGTTTACTGAAAGGCATTTAGCATAAGCCTTTAGGCTCAGAGGAGCTTCACCAAATATTACATACCAATGTGAGCTGGAAATCTCTCCATGGAAGACCTGTAGTGGCAGATAGAAATGTTCTAGTTCTAATGGTGGTGTTACCTTCCTGGCCTGGTATATGTTGATCAGAAAACCCTGCAATACACAGTCCCTATAAAGGGGCCTGTAGGTGAAATCTTATCAGCAGCTGCCCCGCCTGTCCTTAAGAACCCAGTGGGTGAACTTCATTCTATAGGGTATTCCATAAAGAAGAACATTTCAGGAGGGAACCTTGGTTTGCTTCCCATGATTCCTTCTGCTTTGCATGCAAATGAGGAGACAGTCTCCTTACTCTAAATGCTGTTTATGGTGAGCCGTTCATATCAAGTGAGAAACCCCACATAACAATACTGATTCAGGGCCTGGCCTGATGCTGCTCCTGCTCATAACCTCTTCCTTGTTTTGCAGCTGTCTCCCCTGGTTTGAGCATTTCTACAAGCTTCTCAACAACGTTGCAGAATATCTAGCCAAGGATCAGGTGAGGCAGACATGTAGGAGGCTTATTCTCTTTTTCCTCCAATGTCTAACTTGTGATGGTTCCTGTATCCATCCTGAAGCTCTTACCTTCTCAAACTATACAAACCCTTTCATCTCTTGTCTTCTCAATGGTTCTCTTTGCAGGTCCCATCCTTTTGTGCATTTTTCTTTCATCCTATTTGATGAATGTGTGGAATCTGTGCCCATTTTGGCTCTCTACTTGTATGGACACATGTATCACAGATACATTCATTTGGCAATCAGGTCCAGGAGCCTTATCTTCTTATGTCAAAGCAGAAATTAAGGTCCCCACACACAGACCGATTCTAGCTGCCGATATGGGTCCCTTAGACCGATTCGGCAGCTAATTGGCCCGTGTATGGGGACTACCTGAAATTGGCCAGATATCGATCAGCCAGGTTATAAAATCAAGTCGGATTGGGGACCGCATCAACGAGCCGATGCAGTCCCCGAACCGACTTGATTTTCTAACCGACTTTTCCTATACCCGTCGTTATAATTCGATCGTTTGGCCCCAGGGCCAAACGATTGAATTATCCTGGATTCTCCCGATATCGCCCACCCATAAGTGGGGATATCGGGAGAAGATCCGCTCGCTTGGTGACATCACAGAGCGAGCGGAACTGAAGATGTATGGGGACCTTTAGTCTGGTTTGCTATTTGTGACAAATGTCACATTCCATCCTCACTTTCCTTCCTTTTATTTATTTATTTACTCTCTTCATGGAGTGATAATCTCTTGCCTTGTTCCATAGGCCGCTGAGATATGGCATTTATTACAAACTCTGTATCAGCATCCTGTGCCTCAAGCAAACACAGCGCTTAGCCCAGAAATGGTAGGTTATTGGTTTATCTTTATTTTTACTATTAATGTAGCAGTTTACTAGTAGGCTGTATAAATTAAGTGTGGGAGGAATGGAGTTCTTGGTTCTAGCAACCCCCCAATCTTTTAAAAAATTATGGGGCATGTTTACTAAGATTGTAGATAAATATCACCAGTGATGTTGCCCGTAGCAACCAATCAGATCTTTGCTTTTGGTTTCTAAAGGTGCCCATACACTATAAGATCCGCTCGCTTGGCGATGTCGCCAAGCGAGCGGATCTTCACCCGATATCCCCACCTACGGGTGGGCTATATCGGGTAGCAAGTAACTTTAAAAAAAAAATTCCGATCTTTTGGCCCATACACGGGCCGATTAGCTGCTGAATCGGTCCAAGGGACCCATATCGGCAGCTATAGTCGGCCCGTGTATGGGGACCTTTACTTGTAGGTTATTGTTCAAATCTAATTACTGATTGGTTGCTATAAGCAACATCACCGGTGATATTTATCTCCAGTCTTAGTAAACATGCCCCTAAGGAAGCTCTGGAAGAACATGGATGTGGGCAGTATTAGTGGACATTTCTCCCCACTGATTCCCATGAGTCTAAAGCAGTAATCAACATGTTGCTCACAACCCATGGATGTTGCTCCCATTGGCCTCAAAGCTTATTTTTTAATTCTTGGCTTGGGGGCACGTTTTGGTTGCATACAAACCAGGTGTACCACCAAACAGAACCTCCTATAGGCTGTCAGTCCACATAGGGGTTACCAAATAGCCAATCACAACCCTTATTTGGCCCCCCCTGGAACTTTTTTCATTCTTGTGTTGCTCCTCAACTGTTTTTATAATTGAATGTGGCTCACAGGTAAAATAAAGGTTGGGGATCCCTAGTCCAGTATATTTACTGAAGAACCTTAGCAGAACAAAGGACACTTGGACTTCCTGTTTTGTGTCCTGTATCGCACACTTTTGTCATATTTATGGCAATAAAATGACTAAGCATGTTCTCATAGAAGAAGAAACGACATTTGGGTGATTAGTCACAATAGTGCAAGTTAGAATGTTATTTGTATTCTGTAGAAAGCTTTGCCGTACCTGAGTAAACAGCGCTAGAAGCTCTGTGCTGCAGATCTGGCTGCTGGTAGCTCAAATTACAGCACAGTTGGGAGGGGATGATAGGAGGGGGAGGAGGAGAAGGGAGGGAGAGAGGAGCAAATTGAGCAGACTTGTGCCATGCCCTTAAGGATTTTTTTGAGAGAAGGAAGTCTGACACAGAAGAACATGTTTACAGAAAAGAAGAACCTGAGCAGAACAAAGGACATATCGGCGATGCTTGCAGTGATGTGTCCATCAGATCCTTCATACTCCTTGAACCTTCCAATAGTTACTGGGTCTCTTGTCTACTTAATCTTATACGTGGCATAAAGATGTCTTAGGAGCAGAATCACAGGGCAGCAGGGGGAATGAAACCAGAAAGAACTGCAGCCTGGAACAATCCATTTGCCCAACCTTGCCTGGATGCTGGCCAAGTGGACCCAATATGTGCAAATGGAAGACTGTTCCGTGATGGGGACTAAGTGCCGCCGTGGTGAAATAAAAAAGTATAGGCTCTGAGTTCTTTGTATGATATTATCAGTTTGATATGATTCAGCCCTCGCGCATGTTGTATAATGATCGATTGAGCCTATAAACTGAAAAGTTTGGACAGAACCGCTCCATGCTACAGCCCTCTTTGTTTCTGTATTCCCACAGCTTTCGTATTTCATTGCTCCTGACCCCACTCGACTTCCATCAGTACCAGAGAATGTAAGTCCTTTAGCGTTCTGTCTGGGATTGGTGGGTTCTTTCTTACTCTCTAGCTCATGCCCAGTTGAGTTTTAATTTGAACTCTAAGGGCCGGTGGACAGTGTTCCTCCATTGGTCAGTTCAAATGAACCGCCCGAAACACTAAGGGGCATATTAATTATGGTGTGTAAGCCAACATCACTGGTGATGTTGCCCATAGCAACCAATCAGATCTTTGCTTTTGTTATCTAACATGACAGTTCAAATTTAATTGATGACCGGTTGCTATGGGCAGCATCACTGGTGATGTTGACTTACACACTATAATAAATATACCCCTAAGTTGCTCTTCAACAGGGTGATCCCCTGTGCTTATTGTGTCATTAGACTGCACACAATGTTTCAGCCCCTTCCCAAGGGGATCACCCCGTGGAAAAGTAATTCTTGAAATATATAATCAGGTGGGTGCCGATGCCCCCTCAGTCCTGAGCATCGGAGGCTATCCATATAATTGAGCTTTAGAGTGCCTGTGGGACATTGTACATCCATTGGTCACATGTTTTCTTTTGCTCTGTTTGGCTCTTTGGTGGATTTTGTTTTCCAAAAAGGTCTCTTACTAAGACTCATGGGTGGTTATTTGTCTTAGAGAAATCTTACAGAGTTCCTGGTAGCCGTTCAAGTGGACACCATGCTGCATTTATATTCCAGCCTATTGTGTGAGAGAAGGATTCTCATTACCTCCAGCAAGCTCAGCACAGTGAGTTGTGGCCTGCATTTGCACTAATGGGCTTCCTGTTTTGTGTCCTGTATCGCACACTTTTGTCACATTTATGGCAATAAAATGACTAAGCATGTGCTCATAGGAGAAGGAAAGACATTTTGGCAGTTTTCTGCCAGTAGATTAGTCACAATAGTGCAAGTTAGAACGTTATATGTATTCTGTAGAAACAATACCTGAGTAAACAGCTTACCATACCTGAGTACACGGCCCTAGAAGCTCCGTGCTGCAGATCTGGCTGCTGGTAGCTCAATTTACAGCACAGTTGGGAGGGGGAGAGAGGTTATAGGAGGGGGAGGAGGGGAAGGGAGGGGGAGAGAGGAGCAAACTGAGCAGACTTGTGCCGTGCCCTAAAGGATTTTTCTTAGAGAAGGAAGTCTGACACAGAAGAACATGTGTACACAAAAGAAGACAAGAAATCCCATGTTACTTTTGATAGAGGACTCAGTGCAGCATTTCTGCAAGAGCTTATGGCTGTATTTACATAGACCTTTCTGATAAAGCTTACTGAGTTTTTACCTTTCCTTCTCCTTCATAGCTAAAATAATGTTCATGTTTTCCATATATTCCCATGATAGCTCACAGCCTGTGTCCATGCCTCTGCGGCCCTCCTGTACCCAATGTACTGGCAGCACATCTACATCCCCACACTACCACCCCATCTGCTGGACTACTGCAGGTTAGAAGCTGCGGATTTGATCTTTCTACTCTATAGCCACTCACTGTCTCTCAGTATACCCTCTGTCTACTCAACTTGCACCCTTTGCTACGTCTATGATTATTCACTTCATCTTGTACCTCTTTCCCTCTCGCCCATTAGTGCCCCTATGCCTTACCTGATCGGAGTTCACAGTAGTTTGATGGAGGTGAGTATATACACTGAATCAATCACAGAGGTCTGTTGCCTTCAGGAGCCCGAGGTATAACAACTGACCATATAGGCCTAAAGGTATGCAGCACCTATGTTGCGCCATAAACTCTACAGAGCATTATTCTATACCATTAAACCACTCAAAGGGATTTTAGAACCCAGCACCGTACCAACCCAACCATTGCAACGTACTAGCATTGCTCCTTGATTTCTCCAACAGAGGTGATGGGTAATAATGATGTCTACTCTAGTGCCGAACCACTGAAAATGGAGGTTGGACTCCCCAGTACTCATCCTCAATCCATTCTTTGTCTTGCAGAAAGTGAACATTAAGAGCCTGGAAGATGTAGTCATATTTAATGTGGACACAAACAACTTGGAGACTCCATTCAAGGACTTGGACAATCTCCCTCCTCACGTGGTAGGGTGACCTCGGTTTCTTACTCCCACCCTTCTCCCTTAAATGCTGAGAACTATACTTCACTTTTGTGGCTAGAACTATATTCAAAATGTAACAGTAGACGACTGTCCTCAGCCTGCCTTCAGCCTGCATCCTCCCAATCCCACAATCCCCTGCACACATGATGTCAGTTAAGGTGGCCATACATGTTAAGATCCGCTCGCTTGGCGAGGTCGCAATCTTCTCCTGATATCCCCACCTATGGGTGGGTAATATCGGGAAAATGTAGGCTAATTCAGTCGTTTGGCCCTGGACCCTTATAACAGGAGCAATGGGGCAGTCAGTTCAGGGACCACATCAACGAGCCAATGCAGTCCCTGATCCGACTAAATCTTTTAACCTGCCCGATCGATATCTGGCCAATTTCAGGCCAGATATCAGTCGGGGATGCCCCACGTTCCTGCCCCTACACGGGCTGATAAGCTCCCGAATCGGTCTAAGGGACCCATATCGGCAGCTACAATCAGCCCGTGTATGGCCACCTTAAGGAAAAGAACATCACAAGGCAATGCATTGTGGGTTATGTAGTCCCTGCATGCTGTCTGTAAGCTGTGGAGAAGTTGTTACAATTTGTAACATCAGTGTTTTAGTCCCTCCTCCCCTGCCAGGATTCCAAATGATGCAGAAAGAGAAGCTGGTTTTGCAGCTGGATTTCAGCATATAAAAATTTTATTTATTCCTACTGTTTGAAGGAACAGCTTACAGTGATAGGGATATCAGGGGTTTCTATGTTTAAGTTCCCCTTTAATCAGTATTATGGAATGGCATACTGGCAGCGGAATGGCACAGAGATGGCTAAGTTGTATCATTTCTATTTCAGGTGTCTCTCCTAAAGCTCAGACTCAAAAAGCAGTGTGCCGTCATGGGTGATGGGCTGTCCCATGTCTTCCTTAAGGCTCAGGCTTTGCTCTTTGGAGGCTACAGAGATGCCCTCGACTATACCCCGGTACTGACCTGCCAGCCTCACTCTTATTGTATATCTGAATACTGATCAAATATATGGCGTAATGGTTGTTAGCCCTCCATTACATGAAGTTCAACCCATAGCACTGCAGCTGCTGTTGGTGCCCCATTGGTCAGTGGATTCTCCATTTTCAGCTGCATCGCCAAGGAACATTCTTTTTTTAAAGGGGAACTTCACCCCCCACCAATCACAGCTTAAGCTTTCAGAAAATTCCAAGCAAATTTGCAATATATAACAATTACCTGATTTGTAATGTAATACTATGGTTTGGAACAGTTCCCTAAGCCCCGCCCCCTGTTCCCCTGCTGATCTGGCTGGCTACTTTGAGACTCAAATATAATGTAACAGTAGTCGACTGTCCTCAGCCTGCCTTCAGCCTGCATCCTCCCAATCCCACAATCCCCTGCTGCACACTTGATGTCAATAAGGAAAGGTAACAGTAGTCGACTGCCCTCAGCCTGCCTTCAGCCTGCATCCTCCCAATCCCACAATCCCCTGCTGCACACTTGATGTCAATAAGGAAAGGTAACAGTAGTCGACTGCCCTCAGCCTGCCTTCAGCCTGCATCCTCCCAATCCCACAATTCCCTGCTCACGTGATGCCAATAAGGAAAGGAACATCACAGTGCAATGCATTGTGGGTTATGTAATTCCTGCAGGCTGTCTGTAAGCTGTGGAGAAGTTGATTACAATTTATAACATCAGTGTTTTAGTCCCTCCTCCCCTGCCAGGATTTCATATAATGCAGAAAAGAGAAGAACTGTTTGGCAGCTGGATTTCTCATACTTTTTAATGGAACAGATTACTGGTAGTTAAATTAGGGGTTTCTGTGTTGTGTGGGGCTCTTTAACTAATTTTGGTTCGGAAGCCGGAGTTCCCCTTTAACTTGAACCCTTCCCTTGGTTTATTCCAATTATGGTATGTAATTATTTTCCGTACAGGGGCAGCCGATATCGTTCTGCCAGGAGTCGTTTTTGAGCCACAAGTGCAGCGCGATGAGAAGCTTCCTGCAGAACGCCGTTCATCTCCAGCTCTTTACCCAGGTCAGCCAATCAGAGGTGGCATATGGTTTCTGGGGGGGTTTCTATGGCTCTTACAGACATTTCAGTATATGGACTGGTGCCAACATGGACCAACGGGCTTATGTTTCCACTTATTTGCCTGTGGCTAAATGCTCCCTCTGTAATGTAAATGTAAGAACTGTCGGTCCACTGCTCCCTGTGATTCGCTCTCAGCTGCATTTTCGAGCACCAATCAGAGGCACTCGGTGAGGGGGAAGCATTGAGGGGCAGGCAGCAGCCACAAGTAGTGTGCATTTAGAGGCAAAGGTAATCCTACCTTTCAGATAAGGGGTAATGGATCCTGCTGTATGACTTCTAAGGGTGAAGACACACGGAGCTACTAGTAGCAGCTACTTCTTGTGGCTACTAAAATAGACAATGCTGATCATTTATTGATAATTGTCTTTACGAGAGGCAATTCTCAGTATTGTCTATGGCAGGGTATTTTCTGGAGTTTAGTAGCCATGAAAAAGTAGCTGCTACTAAGTAGCTCTGTGTGTCTTCACCCTTAGGGAACTTGAGTGTCTATCCAGTGGTGTTCCTAGACCATGCCGGGCCCCTCTGCAAAACAATCTTCAGAGGGGCCCAGCGTGCAAGGCAATTAGTACTCACCTGCCCCTAGTGTTCTACACTTACCCTCATGCCCCAACTCCCCGCCCACCCCTCCTTCACGTCCCCCCTCCCTGCCCACTATCTATCAGGTAGGAGAGTGGCGGGGAGGGAGAGTTCACTAAAGCTATAGTGGAAGCAGCCCCCTGGTCTGGGCCCCCCCTGTGACCTGAACTCTGAGGCTGGTATTCAGAAGTAACCTACAACCAATCAGAATCTTGCTTTTAGTAGCATAACAGTAGCAGATTGATTAGACGTCATTACTGATTGGTTGCTATTTTACCATTAATAAAATGCAGCGAAATGGGCAGATATGTTAGCTCCTTATGTTTCCTGACCCCCTTGTTTAACACCCTGTCACTACTACGTGTCAATAAAGGGAAATATTCTCCCAGTTCATAGACAGTCGATTGGAGAAGTTAAACGCCGGGTTTGGATTCACAGATGTGTTTGAGCAGGAGATTACCAACTGCGGCCTCTCAGGTGAGTGGCACCTACCATTATGCACAGGGGTCACCGTTGTCACCAAATTACTGCCCAGCAGAGGGCGATACACCCAATACATACGCATATACAAACGATATTCCTCTGACATTGCTTCCTGACATACACTAGGCTATTATACCCCTATGGGTGAAGACACACGGAGCTACTAGTAGCAGCTACCTGTCACGGCTACTAAAACAGACACTGCTGATAGTTACTGATAATTGTCTCTACGTGTGTTTAGCAGAGGCAATTCTCAGTATTATCTATGGCAGGGGATTTTCTGGCATTTCGTAGCCGTAGCTGCTACTAAGTAGCTCTGTGTGTCTTTGCCCTTAGTTGTATGATGGGGTTGAGCAATTCATTCATTCTATTTTTCTTGCAGGAAACTCAAAATCCTATCAGTTGTGGCTGGAAAACCTCAAGGTACAGATCCCATCTATGCCCAAGGAAAGAATTGGGTTTTTTAATATCCATGTATCATTATATTTGCTGTACAGTACTGATATACTGGGCTGGGATTCACAGTAGGCCCTGGCATTCCAAGTACCCAGAGGCCCAAACAGCCCCCCATAGGCCCAATAAATAGTGAGTGTCTATGGCACCTTACAGCAGCCCCTCTGGCATTTGCCTGAACCCACAGATTGCCAGTCTGGGCCTGATTTTCAGTACACAGAGGCCCAAACAGCCCCCCCCCCATAGGCCCAATAAATAGTGAGTGTCTATGGCACCTTACAGCAGCCCCTCTGGCATTTGCCTGAACCCACAGATTGCCAGTCCGGGCCTGATTTTCAGTACCCAGAGGCCCAAACAGCCCCCCCATAGGCCCAATAAATAGTGAGTGTCTATGGCACCTTACAGCAGCCCCTCTGGCATTTGCCTGAACCCACAGATTGCCAGTCCAGGCCTGATTTTCAGTACCCAGAGGCCCAAACAGCCCCCCCATAGGCCCAATAAATAGTGAGTGTCTATGGCACCTTACAGCAGCCCCTCTGGCATTTGCCTGAACCCACAGATTGCCAGTCCGGGCCTGATTTTCAGTACACAGAGGCCCAAACAGCCCCCCATAGGCCTAATAAATAGTGAGTGACTATGGCACCTTACAGCAGCCCCTCTGGCATTTGCCAGTCCCGGCCTGTCCCCAGTTTCCTTATAGACCAGGACTAGAGAGACCACAAAGACTGGGGACCTAGTAGCCATTTGGCCAGTCAGACCGTATTCACATGACAAGCTGCTCATTGGCTAAAATATTTGTCTGATATTTATTTTGCACTAATGCACTGACTGACATCTCTGCTTTTTTACCAGAAAGGGGGTGGTTCCCTCATAAACAACGTAAAGAGTCGCACACACCCGGCTGTCAGGAACATGCTGAGATACGTGAGTATCCGACCCCCCCATTAAGGGCCTCAGTCTATTTCTAAACAGATGCGCTAATGCCTTATTGTCTCTCCTACTTTCTATGTCCTACTCGGGGTGCTCTCCCATGGATCCCTCAGGCCAAAGGACAGGCAAAGACAGGTTTACAGGGAATGAGATCCCGCATCAAACAGAAGGTAAGAGCCAATGAGGAGGCATTCCCTGGGGTGGGGCACGTATATACAAATCCTCTCTGGGGAGAGACGCTAGGAGTAGATGATAGTGGCGTAGGTTCACCACCTCATCGTTTACTGATAATTGTTTCTATGTGTGTTTTAGCAATTCCCAGTATAGTCTATGGCAGGGTATTGTCTGGGGTTTAGCAGTCGCGACAAGTAGCTGCTACTAAGTAGCTCCGTGTGTCTTCACCCTAACATACATTCCTGTTGGTGCATCTTGTGTGCTTCTTTTCTAGATCGGTATGACCTAAAACCCCTTTTGGGTAATCTAGGGTAGTTAATAGGTAATCTTAGGACCCATAAGAATGGTTGTATGACTCCTAATAAAGGCTGCTCAGCTGGTGTAGACTGCAGGTAGTACAGCTACATTAGGTGTTCATTACAAGAAATGTAGCTATGAGAGGCTATTGAAGACTGGTGTAGACTACTAGTAGCAGCTACTTGTCGTGGATACCCTTGGTGGGTCCCACGGGTATCAGGCTGGCCCGCACATCACTTAGGGTGATTGTCTATGGCAGTGAATTGCCTGGTGTTAGGGTGAAGACACACAGAGTTACTAGTAGCAGCTACTTTTTCACAGCTATTAAACCCCAGAAAATCCCCTGCCATAGACAATACCGAGAATTGCCTCTGCTAAACACACATACAGACAATTATCAGTAAATGATCGGCAGTGTCTATTTTAGTAGCCACGACAAGTAGCTGCTACTAGTAGCTCTGTGTGTCTTCACCCTAACACCAGGCAATTCACTGCCATAGACAATCACCCTAAGTGATGTGCGGGCCAGCCTGATACCCGTGGGACCCACCAAGGGTATCCACGACAAGTAGCTGCTACTAGTAGTCTACACCAGTCTTCAATAGCCTCTCATAGCTACATTTCTTGTAATGAACACCTAATGTAGCTGTACTACCTGCAGTCTACACCAGCTGAGCAGCCTTTATTAGTGATGTGCGGGCCAGACTGATACCTGTGGGACCCGCGGGTCGGACAGGTTCAGGCCGACCTCAGCACATCACTTGCCGGCTGCCTTTTCTGGCTTCTGATTTTATAGGTGTGCGCTAGTGATGTGCAGGTGGAGAAATACTCAACCCTAAGGGCAGGGGTACACAGGGAGATTAGTTGCCCTGTGACAAATCTGACTAATCTCCCTGCAATGCCATCCCACCGGCTAGAATGTAAATCACCGGTGGGATGGCATACGCGTCACTGCGATGTCCTGCAGTTGCCCGAAGTTTCCTCTCAAGGCAATTGTGGGGAGATCAGTCGCCTGCGACAACAAAGATTTGTCCCGGGGCGACTAATCTCCCTGTGTACCCCTGCCATAACCCACCCACTCCAAGCCCAGACCCTACCCGACCCGGCTTTCTCCCTCTATTTATAGACCTGCACCTGACTCACCTCAGGTTAACCTGCGGGTATTGGGCGCCCCAGCACACCCAGCCCCTTTAGTGACATCATTGCGGGGCAGGCTCGGGTCTATAAATAGGGAGGAGAAGCCGGGTCAGGTAGGGTTCGGGTTGGGAGTGGGCAGGTTAGGGTCGGGTGCGGGTTGAGTTTTTATAAACCCGCACATCACTAGTAGTCATAGCAAGTAGCTGCTACTGAGCAGCTCTGTGTGTAGTAGTGCAGGTAGTATGGGGGTATGTAGTGCAGGTAGTACTACTATTATGGTGCCCATATCACCAGTGAGTACATATATTTCATCTACTTTGATTAAACGGGCAACATTGACCAATCCAGGACCTTCCTTGCCGTTTAGGACCTGCGTCAGCTCCAGCGCGGAGGCTCACTCCGTGGAGAGGGAGGAGCAACACATAATCACGAGAGGTTACAGAGCCGGCTGCCCATCACTCAGCACTTTGGTCATGTGAGTGACCGCCATCATCAGTACATAATACAATCATGGGCCCCATTGCTGTGCCCACATATGCCCACGCCTCTGGGTACAGCAAACATATAATGCACATAGGCTGTGCCAGGGTTTGCCCCCTCAGAATGCATCTGACTCCATTTGTTTCTGTTTCTCTCTATTTCGCTGCTTCAGTCACGTCCCAGGAGGCCGGGGAAGAAGTATTCTGATAGCGACACGTGGGACAGTGAAAGGTAAGGGGGTCATCCTCTTACCCCTGTGGATTATTATTATGCTTTTATGTCTTATTGTAGGAAGTCCCATAGTGAAT
Organism: Xenopus tropicalis; assembly: GCF_000004195.4. Taxonomy (NCBI): domain Eukaryota; kingdom Metazoa; phylum Chordata; class Amphibia; order Anura; family Pipidae; genus Xenopus; species Xenopus tropicalis. The sequence goes on along the minus strand of NC_030679.2, from coordinate 141,313,341 downwards.
ATTGGGGTAAAGCACAGAAAATAATCCTTATTGCCCCTCGGATGTGACTGTCCTTTCTTCCCAGTAACCCCCAGGCTGAGGGAAGAGTCGAGACCACCCCCACGCCCGCGGCTGAAGACGACTTCCCACTCTTCCAAGAAGAAGAGGGTATGGACTTGCTGGAGGAAATCTTTGAGACGTTGAACACAAGAGCGCCTGGCGAGGAACGGGCACTGTATGGGACCCGCAGCCTGGACTTCTTCAATCTAGAGGACAGCCAGTACTTCACACGAGTGAGTGAGGGAGGTCACATGGTAGTTCTCTTGGGTTAAGGTGGCCATACATAGGCAGATCGGATCAGGGAAGGTATCAACTTATTGATGTGGTTCTCTCTACAACGGGTCCAGTTCCCATCATTGTAATTTGATTTGTTTGGCCCAAGGGCCAAATGATTGGATCGCTCCAATCTTAGGTGGAAATATCTGCCCGTTTGGCGACCTCACCTAATGAGCGGCTCTTATGGTGGCCACCTATAGGCTAGGCCAGTGATCCCCAACCAGTGGCTCAGGACAACATGTTGCTCCCCAACCCCTTGGATGTTGCTCTCAGTGCCCCCAAACCAGGGAGTTATTTTTGAATTCCTTCTGGTTGAATAAAAACAAGATTTCCTACCAAATAAAGCCCCTGTAAGCTGATAGGGTGCATAGAGACTGCCTAATAGCCAATCACAGCCCTTATTTGGCACCTCCATGAACTGTTATGGTGCTTGTGTTGCTCCCCAAGTCTTTTTACATTTGACTGTGGCTCACAAGTAAGAAAGGTTGGGGATCCCTGGGCTAGACAGACCTTGTTAGGACAGATTAAAGAAGTGTAATTGTCTCTGTGCTTTCTAAAAATGGCACCCAAAGGGTTCCGTTCATCCAGAAGGGTTTCTTTCTCTCGCTATGCATTTTATTAGGCCATATTTTCTATATAGGAACCCATGAGCCAGTGCCTAGGGAGCAGCTTTGTGAAGGGGGGGGGGGGGGGGGCAGCACCCAGGTGCTAATATAGATATTATATACATATACAGGTATAGGATCCCTTATCCAGAAACCCATTATCCAGAAAGTTCCGAATTACGGAAAGACCATCTCCCATAGACTCCATTATAAGCAAATAATTCTAATTTTTAAAAATGATTCCGTTTTCTCTGTAATAATAAAATAGTACCTGTACTTGATCCCAACTAAGATATAATTACCCCTTATTGGGGGGCAGAACAGCCCTATTGGGTTTATTTAATGGTTAAATGATTCCCTTTTCTCTGTAATAATAAAACAGTACCTGTACTTGATCCCAACTAAGATATAATTACCCCTTATTGGGGGCAGAACAGCCCTATTGGGTTTATTTAATGGTTAAATGATTCCCTTTTCTCTGTAATAATAAAACAGTACCTGTACTTGATCCCAACTAAGATATAATTACCCCTTATTGGGGCAGAACAGCCCTATTGGGTTTATTTCATGGTTAAATGATTCCCTTTTCTCTGTAATAATAAAACAGTACCTGTACTTGATCCCAACTAAGATATAATTACCCCTTATTGGGGGCAGAACAACCCTATTGGGTTAATTTAATGGTTAAATGATTCCCTTTTCTCTGTAATAATGTGAGGTGGGGGGAGTTACATTTGTTGATATTGCCCGTTCCAGGGTATTTCCAAAACAACCCTACCGGCTCTACCAGAGCAGTGTAAATACAGAAACAGGTTAGAGCCAATTCTCGTGAGCGATTACATTAAATACTAAGAGACTGTTGCCTATAAAGGCACAAAGGGTGACCCACATTCAGGTTCTGGCAGGTAACTATGCACAGACACTAGAGCCAGATACTGGCGGAACAGAATGCCAGGCCTGTTGGGGCAGCTCCTCCAGTAGAAGGTATGCTGGGCGCACATATCTAACATAGATGTCTCTTAGTTCCAGTCTATAAACCCCACGAGTGATGAAGACCTCAGTATGAGCCAGCCCAGGGACTCCAGCCTTTGGTACCTGCAGGAGGAAGACGAGGAGCCCCCTGGATTCTCCAGCGAGTCCCCAGAAGTCACTTCCCTGTCCTCAGAGCCTCTGACTCCAGAGATCGCCTCGCTCAATGCAGAGTCACTAACGGCCGAAGACACTTCACTGCCCTCAAAGGCGGCACCTCTTCCTGGCGATATTAAATCCGCAGCTACGCCGCCCATCTTGGATTCGCCAACCACAAACAACATGGACGACGTAACAGAGAGCAGTTTACCGAAACCCCCAAACCCACAGGTGTTATCAGTAACCCCTACGGTGCAAACACATACCCAGGAGACTACTGTACCCGCCGTGCCAGAGTCTTTAATGCCACCCAGCACAGAAGAAGAAAGCCAGCCTGCAACTAGCCAGCCTGCAACTGGCCAGCCAGCCAGCCGGTGCTGCAAGGGGAAGAGAGAAAGTGGCGGCGTTGCACCCAGTGTGTCAGGCCCCAGCGTTCGCGCAGCGATATCTCGCTTCCAGACATTGGATCTGGACCCTCGGATGACATGGAGAGGAAATAGGAGGGCGGAAAATCCACCCCAGAGAGTGATAAGTTGGAATGACCAACAGCTACGAGCCAACAGCCCAAATGCTATCACCAAAGAGAGCACCCAGTCAAATAACATCCCCGCAGCCGATACCAAAATAGGCATTAATGCCCCAAATTTAGACAATATATCAACCCCACAACCAGATGGCGTTCACTCCCATAAGGTCTCCGAGCTGAAGAAAAGATTTGAGGCCTAAGATACTGGCAATCGGCTAAATTAAAGAGGGCTACCCTGACGGAGGCTACCCTGACGGAGGCTACCCCTTCTCCCCACCTACAGCCCTATGGCGAGACCCCCTCTAGCGCTCTGCAAGTTTTAGGGCCCTGGGAATGTCAAGGTCTCTCTACAGTTTAAAATCCATGATGGCTACTTTCCCTGAACTGCCTACAGTTACATAAGCACCCCACTGCCCATAGGGGGAGGAACAGCCTCCACATTTCATGACAATTTATAATATACTGTAAAGTATGTGCAGTGGTTTTCTGACAACAGCCTATTGCATATAAAGAACAATATAAACTTCACAATATATATTGTTATCTGCGGCTCCTTTCCTTTTGCTAACCAACCAATGAAACACAAAGAGAGCAAAAAGAGACATTTCTGATAAAATATTTTTATTATCTTAGCAATGAGATGTACAATATATTGGTATAAAATACGGCGCCAAATTGAAAGAAGATCCTTTGGCGGGAATGCAGTAAAAAGGCGGGGCGTGTAATCCACATGATTCAACAAGGCACCAGGTCTGGGGCCGATCCCTGCTGCTCCGGGGCCACATGATCTGAAAGCTCCACCCCCAAAATACAAGGCTGGGGGGGAGGGGTTCTTACTAAAATGCTGGCTAAGATAAAAATATTTACAGGATGCAAATTTAAGGCTTTGGGCCAATCAAAACTCAGCGGACTGCGGCAGGCTTGCAATAATCAGTAATCACAGAATATATCTGGGGGGCAATAGTGACCGGCCTGGGGCTATTAATGGCTGGTAAATCTGTTATAACGCTCACCTCTGACCCGCCTCCGATCCACCCCTAATCCGCCTCCTATCCCCTCCCCCAGCTCCCTTTCTAGCCTGCTCTGCCCACCAATGTTATGCCCGCCCCCATCTACATCACAGTGCCGCCCCTGATGCCACAGACCCGCCCCCTCAAAAAAGACTAAGGAAAGGCGGCCACCCTAGCCCCACTTGCCTTCGCGGCAACAGATGAAACAGCAAAACCAGCTTAGGGAGCAGGGGGGCTATAAACCCCCCCCCCCCCCCCAGTCCCCACCGCTGCCAACGTCACAGAGGCTGCAGCGATTGGTCAGCTTGGTTCATACATATACTGGCGCCTCTGGTAAGAACACGTTGGCATCACGCCAAACAATTGAAAGATAAACATAGATTTACACACATGTACACAGAAAGTAAATACATAGATAATACACATTGTGACATTCGTCCAGAACCCCCGACATCGCCCACAAATTCCCCAAAACGGGGAACGTTTCTCACGTCGGCTGCTACGGAACTACGGCATTTATAGGGTAAAGTAATAAAAGTATCACCTACTAGTGACTCCAATAGCAACCAATCAGCAGCATGGTTGCTATGGGTAACTAGACCTGGAGCTGATTATTATTTATAGCAGCTGGAGTGACTATGCACTAGCCCTGTGCCCTTTACTGATGAGACTGGGCTATAAAATAGATTAAAAGTAGTGTTTTACTGAATAAAAGTCCCGGTTCTGTAGCGCTCCATTTCCAGCGGGTTTATAATTACAATATATAAATATGTTTATATCGGAGCCTTTATGCCACCACCAGGCAAGCCCTGCAACTGGATAACACAGGCCCAGTCCCAGATAAGCAGGGGGTTTCTATAAGGTTTCCTGCACTCCATAGGCCTCCATGCTAATACTGTTGTTTGATACACACCCAACCGGGCCTGCTCCGGGTCCTTTGTATCTGGGAGGTCCTTGCAAATGGAAGGCACAAACAGGGGAGGAGCTAAATACTGGATAATACTGAAACTACAGTTACAGGTATTTAGTGGTGGGCAGGTACTAACTATGTAGCGGGGTATGCTGTATTTCCCCTTTAATCCAGGTCTCCATCCAGGTGTGAGAAGGAGAAGACAAGACAGTGGTGCTTGCCAGTCACGTGATGTGTAAGGCACAGTTCTGACCCATTTCTGGTGCGGTATGAAACCCCTGTTGGTGTGTAAGGCACAGTTTTGACCCATTTCTGGTGCCGTATGAAACCCCTGTTGGTGTGTAAGGCCCAGTTCTGACCCATCTCTGGAGTCACATGAAAGGCCCAGTTCTGACCCATCTCTGGAGTCACATGAAAGGCCCAGTTCTGACCCATCTCTGGAGTCACATAAAACCCCTGTTGGTGTGTAAGGCCCAGTTCTGACCCATCTCTGGAGTCACATAAAACCCCTGTTGGTGTGTAAGGCCCAGTTCTGACCCATCTCTGGAGTCACATGAAACCCCTGCTTGGTTCTGACCCGTTTCTGGTGTCACCGTCTGACCTCCCCCGTCAGCTGTGAATCAATAAGTGGGTAGGAATCCATCCTAGAGTCCCTCATATCAGCCTCTCCTCGGGGGGCAGTTTGAGAGCCATGTTGGGCTCCACGCGGGGTTCCTTGTGCTCCTCGCTGCTTGGTCGGTAGGTTCCCTCCGTCCGCCGCCTCTCTCGGATCTTGATAATGATGAAGGCGAGGATGCCGATGAGAATAAGGCCGCCCACTACGCAGGGAACGATGATGGCGGCTAGCCGTGCCGACTCCTGAGAGAGAGGGGACACTGAAATAATGGCGTAATAACCTGCGATACCGCCCCTTTATTATTCAAGGGGAAGTTCATCTTACAATTGCCTATTCAGCCCCTTTCTGTGCTATCTAGTTGCCAGGGCCTGCAAGGCTAGCAACCAGAGGGAGGTTAGAATAGTATTATTTATAGGCTTATTACATCTCATTCTATTCATGCTCCCTCCCTCTCTACTATTCTGCTATGACAGATCAAACTTATTTTCCGCTTGATGATTTCCCACGACCCCTAAGCAGCCCAGAGCGCACTGAGCATGTGCAGTGCCACTGACACGCAAAAGATGGCCGAACAAGAGCCAAGATGGGGAGCTGCTGGGAATAATGAGGGCTATAGGGCTACCGAAGCTCTAGGCTGGTAGGAAAGTTCATTATATAAAATACAGCATTGCTAGCCACATTACATTACAAACATGGCGGCAGAGATGTGAGGCGCAGCGCGTTTCACTCACCGAGAGCTTGTATGGGGCTGGTGTGGTGGAATTCTCAGCTACGGAGAGAACACAGACAGTCACAAACAGGCAATAGGAAAAGAGACATAATAATAAAGTAGAATCAAAAGTAACATTGAGTTTGCTCATAACCCTGTAACGATAAATACCATCAAATGATGCCATTCTGCAGGGTTTTATTATAGATATATACACAGAGATACCATAAAACTATGGCAGCATAGGGATCTCCCCTGTACTAAGCACAATTCAGCAGGAACAGCCCCCTAACTTTGCTCATAGCCTGTACAGAGAGATACCATAAAACTATGGCAGCATAGGGATCTCCCCTGTACTAAGCACAATTCAGCAGGAACAGCCCCCTAACTTTGCTCATAGCCTGTACAGAGAGATACCATAAAACTATGGCACATAGGGATTCCCCTGTACTAAGCACAATTCAGCAGGAACAGCCCCCTAAGTTTGCCCATAGCCTGTACAGAGAGATACCATAAAACTATGGCACATAGGGATTCCCCTGTACTAAGCACAATTCAGCAGGAACAGCCCCCTAAGTTTGCTCATAGCCTGTACAGAGAGATACCATAAAACTATGGCACATAGGGATTCCCCTGTACTAAGCACAATTCAGCAGGAACAGCCCCCTAAGTTTGCTCATAGCCTGTACAGAGAGATACCATAAAACAATGGCACATAGGGATTCCCCTGTACTAAGCACAATTCAGCAGGAACAGCCCCCTAAGTTTGCTCATAGCCTGTATAGAGAGATACCATAAAACTATGGCACATAGGGATTCCCCTGTACTAAGCCCAGGGCATACAGAACATGTCCCTACTACTCACGCAGAGAGGTAGGTGTCAGAGTACCAAGGCAGATTCCTATGCAGATCTGTACATGCCAGAACATTCCGTGCCACAGAGGAGGAGGCTGTAGCTATACGTGCGCTTTCCCTTACATTTACTTCCCTGTTGTTCTTTCAGCTTTTGCAACTGCCAGCCGGGCCAGCAGGCCAGTGAGGGGGGTGAAACAGAACACTGACACAGATGCCAGCCTACAATAGCAGCGGGCAATGCCACTATTACCAAGCACCTCCGCCCCCACCCATGGAGACTGAGGAGATTGGGTTACAATGAGTCACATTGTCCAACCTGCCCTATATAAGCGCGAGGGCCCTTTAAGAGAGAACGAGGTAACCTTGGGCACACGTGGGATAGATTGGCACCGCAGATACAATGTAGCAGGGCTGAAAGGCTCCTTTATTATGTGTACAATACAAGGTCCTTCCGCTGTGCCCCTGCCCTCGGTCTCCTACTCATTTGTCCCATCCCTCCCTGTCTACTGGGTCTGATCATTAGACTAGAACTACTAGAGTCTGAAATATATAGATCTTACTGTGTGTGACCCTGTGCGGCTTGTTAGCGCTTACAAGGTTTAAAGGCAAACTAATACCTTAATACAAATGGAAAGGCTGCATTTTACTCACTGTACCAGCCCAGAGGTTCTGCAGCCTCTTTAATGCTATAAATAATGATCCAAGCCTTCAAAGTTATCCCCATTTTGTTAGGCTTTTTTTGTGCCAGTGGCACTGCACATGCTCAGTGAGCTCTGGGCTGCTTAGCTTTGGGGTCGTGGGAAATCATCAAGCAGAAAATGGGGTTCATCTGTCACATTCACTGGTGCTATAGGGCTGATTATATGATTACTAATAAGCCTTGTATACTTATATATATATATACCCACGGAACCCATGGGTCCTGTGTGGGTTCGGGTTGAGCTCTTCTGCCTATTGTCCCCACCTGAGACCTTATCCTTGTCATGGTATAAATTTGTATTATACTCGATCATTGCTGTATTTATAAAATGTAGGGATGCACCCTAAGTTTCAATTGAAACTGAAAACAACAAGGGGATTACGTTTCCCTTGAAACTGGGTGAAACTAAAACCAATGAGGAGATTAAGATCCCCTTGAAACTGGGTGAAACTGAAAACAATGAGGGGGATTAAGTTCCCCTTGAAACTGGGTGAAACTGAAAACAATGAGGGGGATTAAGTTCCCCTTGAAACTGGGTGAAACTGAAAACAATGAGGGGATTAAGTTCCCCTTGAAACTGGGTGAAACTGAAAACAATGAGGGGGGTTAAGTTCCCCTTGAAACTGGGTGAAACTGAAAACAATGAGGGGGATTAAGTTCCCCTTGAAACTGGGTGAATCTGAAAACAATGAGGGGGGTTAAGTTCCCCTTGAAACTGGGTGAATCTGAAAACAACGAGGGGATTAAGTTCCCCTTGAAACTAGGTGAAACTGAAAACAATGAGGGGGATTAAGTTCCCCTTGAAACTAGGTGAATCTGAAAACAATGAGGGGATTAAGTTCCCCTTGAAACTGGGTGAAACTGAAACAATGAGGGGGATTAAGTTCCCCTTGAAACTGGGTGAATCTGAAAACAATGAGGGGATTAAGTTCCCCTTGAAACTGGGTGAAACTGAAAACAATGAGGGGGATTAAGTTCCCCTTGAAACTGGGTGAATCTGAAAACAATGAGGGGGGTTAAGTTCCCCTTGAAACTGGGTGAATCTGAAACAATGAGGGGGATTAAGTTCCCCTTGAAACTGGGTGAATCTGAAAACAACGAGGGGATTAAGTTCCCCTTGAAACTGGGTGAAACAGAAAACAATGAGGGGGATTAAGTTCCCCTTGAAACTGGGTGAATCTGAAAACAACGAGGGGATTAAGTTCCCCTTGAAACTGGGTGAATCTGAAAACAACGAGGGGATTACGTTTCCCTTGAAACTGGGTGAAACAGAAACCAATGAGGAGATTAAGATCCCCTTGAAACTGGGTGAAACTAAAACCAATGAAGAGATTAAGATCCCCTTGAAACTGGGTGAAACTGAAAACAATGAGGGGGATTAAGTTCCCCTTGAAACTGGGTGAAACTGAAAACAATGAGGGGGGTTAAGTTCCCCTTGAAACTGGGTGAAACTGAAAACAATGAGGGGGGTTAAGTTCCCCTTGAAACTGGGTGAAACTGAAAACAATGAGGGGGGTTAAGTTCCCCTTGAAACTGGGTGAAACTGAAAACAATGAGGGGGGTTAAGTTCCCCTTGAAACTGGGTGAATCTGAAAACAACGAGGGGATTAAGTTCCCCTTGAAACTGGGTGAAACTGAAACAATGAGGGGGGTTAAGTTCCCCCTGAAACTGGGTGAAACTGAAAACAATGAGGGGATTAAGTTCCCCTTGAAACTGGGTGAAACTGAAAACAATGAGGGGGATTAAGTTCCCCTTGAAACTAGGTGAATCTGAAAACAATGAGGGGATTAAGTTCCCCTTGAAACTGGGTGAAACTGAAACAATGAGGGGATTAAGTTCCCCTTGAAACTGGGTGAAACTGAAACAATGAGGGGATTAAGTTCCCCTTGAAACTGGGTGAAACTGAAAACAATGAGGGGGATTAAGTTCCCCTTGAAACTGGGTGAAACTGAAACAATGAGGGGGGTTAAGTTCCCCTTGAAACTGGGTGAATCTGAAAACAATGAGGGGATTAAGTTCCCATTGAAACTGGGTGAAACTGAAAACAATGAGGGGGATTAAGTTCCCCTTGAAACTGGGTGAATCTGAAAACAATGAGGGGGGTTAAGTTCCCCTTGAAACTGGGTGAATCTGAAAACAACGAGGGGATTAAGTTCCCCTTGAAACTAGGTGAAACTGAAAACAATGAGGGGGATTAAGTTCCCCTTGAAACTAGGTGAATCTGAAAACAATGAGGGGATTAAGTTCCCCTTGAAACTGGGTGAAACTGAAACAATGAGGGGGATTAAGTTCCCCTTGAAACTGGGTGAAACTGAAAACAATGAGGGGGATTAAGTTCCCCTTGAAACTGGGTGAATCTGAAAACAATGAGGGGGGTTAAGTTCCCCTTGAAACTGGGTGAATCTGAAACAATGAGGGGGATTAAGTTCCCCTTGAAACTGGGTGAATCTGAAAACAACGAGGGGATTAAGTTCCCCTTGAAACTGGGTGAAACAGAAAACAATGAGGGGGATTAAGTTCCCCTTGAAACTGGGTGAATCTGAAAACAACGAGGGGATTAAGTTCCCCTTGAAACTGGGTGAAACAGAAAACAATGAGGGGATTAAGTTCCCCTTGAAACTGGGTGAAACAGAAAACAATGAGGGGGATTAAGTTCCCCTTGAAACTGGGTGAATCTGAAAACAACGAGGGGATTAAGTTCCCCTTGAAACTGGGTGAATCTGAAAACAACGAGGGGATTACGTTTCCCTTGAAACTGGGTGAAACAGAAACCAATGAGGAGATTAAGATCCCCTTGAAACTAGGTGAATCTGAAAACAATGAGGGGATTAAGTTCCCCTTGAAACTGGGTGAAACTGAAACAATGAGGGGGATTAAGTTCCCCTTGAAACTGGGTGAAACTGAAAACAATGAGGGGGATTAAGTTCCCCTTGAAACTGGGTGAATCTGAAAACAATGAGGGGGGTTAAGTTCCCCTTGAAACTGGGTGAATCTGAAACAATGAGGGGGATTAAGTTCCCCTTGAAACTGGGTGAATCTGAAAACAACGAGGGGATTAAGTTCCCCTTGAAACTGGGTGAAACAGAAAACAATGAGGGGGATTAAGTTCCCCTTGAAACTGGGTGAATCTGAAAACAACGAGGGGATTAAGTTCCCCTTGAAACTGGGTGAAACAGAAAACAATGAGGGGATTAAGTTCCCCTTGAAACTGGGTGAAACAGAAAACAATGAGGGGGATTAAGTTCCCCTTGAAACTGGGTGAATCTGAAAACAACGAGGGGATTAAGTTCCCCTTGAAACTGGGTGAATCTGAAAACAACGAGGGGATTACGTTTCCCTTGAAACTGGGTGAAACAGAAACCAATGAGGAGATTAAGATCCCCTTGAAACTGGGTGAAACTAAAACCAATGAAGAGATTAAGATCCCCTTGAAACTGGGTGAAACTGAAAACAATGAGGGGGGTTAAGTTCCCCTTGAAACTGGGTGAAACTGAAAACAATGAGGGGGGTTAAGTTCCCCTTGAAACTGGGTGAAACTGAAAACAATGAGGGGGGTTAAGTTCCCCTTGAAACTGGGTGAAACTGAAAACAATGAGGGGGGTTAAGTTCCCCTTGAAACTGGGTGAAACTGAAAACAATGAGGGGGGTTAAGTTCCCCTTGAAACTGGGTGAAACTGAAAACAATGAGGGGGGTTAAGTTCCCCTTGAAACTGGGTGAATCTGAAAACAACGAGGGGATTAAGTTCCCCTTGAAACTGGGTGAAACTGAAACAATGAGGGGGGTTAAGTTCCCCCTGAAACTGGGTGAAACTGAAAACAATGAGGGGATTAAGTTCCCCTTGAAACTGGGTGAAACTGAAAACAATGAGGGGGATTAAGTTCCCCTTGAAACTGGGTGAATCTGAAAACAACGAGGGGATTAAGTTCCCCTTGAAACTGGGTGAAACTGAAACAATGAGGGGGGTTAAGTTCCCCCTGAAACTGGGTGAAACTGAAAACAATGAGGGGATTAAGTTCCCCTTGAAACTGGGTGAATCTGAAAACAATGAGGGGATTAAGTTCCCCTTGAAACTGGGTGAAACTGAAACAATGAGGGGATTAAGTTCCCCTTGAAACTGGGTGAAACTGAAACAATGAGGGGATTAAGTTCCCCTTGAAACTGGGTGAAACTGAAAACAATGAGGGGGATTAAGTTCCCCTTGAAACTAGGTGAATCTGAAAACAATGAGGGGATTAAGTTCCCCTTGAAACTGGGTGAAACTGAAAACAATGAGGGGGATTAAGTTCCCCTTGAAACTGGGTGAAACTGAAAACAATGAGGGGGGTTAAGTTCCCCTTGAAACTGGGTGAAACTGAAAACAATGAGGGGATTAAGTTCCCCTTGAAACTGGGTGAAACTGAAAACAATGAGGGGGGTTAAGTTCCCCTTGAAACTGGGTGAAACTGAAAACAATGAGGGGGGTTAAGTTCCCCTTAAAACTAGGTGAATCTGAAAACAATGAGGGGATTAAGTTCCCCTTGAAACTGGGTGAAACTGAAAACAATGAGGGGGATTAAGTTCCCCTTGAAACTAGGTGAATCTGAAAACAATGAGGGGATTAAGTTCCCCTTGAAACTGGGTGAATCTGAAAACAATGAGGGGATTAAGTTCCCCTTGAAACTGGGTGAATCTGAAAACAATGAGGGGATTAAGTTCCCCCTGAAACTGGGTGAAACTGAAACAATGAGGGGGGTTAAGTTCCCCTTGAAACTGGGTGAAACAGAAAACAATGAGGGGGGTTAAGTTCCCCTTGAAACTGGGTGAAACAGAAAACAAAGAGGGGTTAACTTCTCCTTGACAATGTCGCAAGCACAGGCTGTCACTGACTATACTATTCCTACTATTCTCAGCCTCCATAGGACACAATGGTACTTGACAGATCAAACCTGTTGAATTTTCATTTTACAAAAAAAAAGTAAACAAAACATTACTAAAATCAGGAATTATGGGAGATATGTTCTTCTCTATGATGGTAGCCCCCCCCCCAAAGTCCAGCCCTGCCTATTTGGAAGCAGCTGTAAGAGACTCAGCTTAAGCTCCTCCCCTGTGTGCCATTCCCTTACTTACTGACCGAGTGCAAACTGAATATTTTCCAAAGGGCTGAATGGAAAAATAATCAGAAAGTGCCTCGTCTCAGCGATGAAAAACGTGGCATAAAACAGGGACTACACGGCCGGTGGCTAATGGGGGGGCCCTGGGGTATAGCCGGCCCAGTGAGTGATGGGTAAAACATGCCTAAACAAATACTCCTTACAAATATGTAATGGCTCTATACTGAGGAGGTAGCCTAGAGTTTCATTAAGCAGAATTTTGAGTTTACTTGCCCTTTAAACACTGGCTCAGAAGGGGTAGTATGTGCTGGCCTGGGCACCCAAAGCAAACAAGCGTTATCATATTACTCTCTGGGTTAATCATTCTCTCCCTCCTCGGCCCTGTACAAAGCAATTTATGACATTTGGGCATGAATAGCTGCAGGCAGCGACTGCTAATAAATCTATAGCTAAGCCATTATCGGGGGCAGCAAGGGGGTTGGACAATGACATTTTTGAACAACCTGTTGGGCCGATGCCCCATCCGAGGGCTAAGAAGGGCAGGAGTTGTAAATAAAACTACCCCCAACCAACCCCCCTTGTGGTAACACCTGCCCAGATGGATGCAGCAGCTCTTCAGTTTGGCATTTAAGCAGCTATGGCAGTTGCTAGGATCTTATTTACCTTAGCAACCAGGCAGCTGGTTGAATGAGAGACTGCAATATAAATAGGGGAGGGACTGAATAGAAAGATAAGTGATAAAAAGTAACAATAATAATTAGGGATGTACCAAACCCAGTTGTTTGGGTTCGGCCGAACCCCTGAATCCATCCCAGAGCAATAGGTTTTTGGCTGCAGGGGTCAGTGACCCCCATTTGAAAGCAGCAAAGAGGCATAAAAGGAAGGCACATAATTCAATAACTATAGAAAAAATACAAAATAAAGACCAATTGCAAAGTTGCTAGATTTAGGACGTTCTATATTCTATAGCATACTAAAAATGAAAGTGAAGATTTAGAGAGACTTTTACACCCTACACAGTAACCAATCAGTATTAATCATTCATTGGTCTCTTTAAATGCCTGGTTGCTACGGGTTACTGCTGGGGCTTGTATTATTGGCTTTCCCTGTTTAAGGATAATAAGGGTCTCGCTGTTGCTACAATAAAAGGCTAATGATACCAAGATACAATCAGCCCCGGACACTTACCATTTACTAATGAGAGGCTGGAGATGGCAATGAGCATCAGGGGGAATCTGTACTCCTCCATGGTGAGTAGGTAAGTGCGCATGTGCCCAGGGGCTCAGCCTGTGTATAGTAAAGAAAATCAGAATTATTTATACAAACTACCAGCGTCATGGTCGCTCTCTATAGGATTTATAACTCAGCCTGCAGCCTTGTGCCTTTATATGGGCACAGAACCCCTCAGTGACTGCTAATATCCTTATCATTTACAGTAGGGGGTACATTATCCCTTATAATACATGAGTGATACTCAGAGTTCCCTGTATAACTCAGCCTGCAGCCTTGTGCCTTTATATGGGCACAGAACCCCTCAGTGACTGCTAATATCCTTATCATTTACAGTAGGGGGTACATTATCCCTTATAATACATGAGTGATACTCAGAGTTCCCTGTATAACTCAGCCTGCAGCCTTGTGCCTTTATATGGGCACAGAACCCCTCAGTGACTGCTAATATCCTTATCATTTACAGTAGGGGGTACATTATCCCTTATAATACATGAGTGATACTCAGAGTTCCCTGTATAACTCAGCCTGCAGCCTTGTGCCTTTATATGGGCACAGAACCCCTCAGTGACTGCTAATATCCTTATCATTTACAGTAGGGGGTACATTATCCCTTATAATACATGAGTGATACTCAGAGTTCCCTGTATAACTCAGCCTGCAGCCTTGTGCCTTTATATGGGCACAGAACCCCTCAGTGACTGCTAATATCCTTATCATTTACAGTAGGGGGTACATTATCCCTTATAATACATGAGTGATACTCAGAGTTCCCTGTATAACTCAGCCTGCAGCCTTGTGCCTTTATATGGGCACAGAACCCCTCAGTGACTGCTAATATCCTTATCATTTACAGTAGGGGGTACATTATCCCTTATAATACATGAGTGATACTCAGAGTTCCCTGTATAACTCAGCCTGCAGCCTTGTGCCTTTATATGGGCACAGAACCCCTCAGTGACTGCTAATATCCTTATCATTTACAGTAGGGGGTACATTATCCCTTATAATACATGAGTGATACTCAGAGTTCCCTGTATAACTCAGCCTGCAGCCTTGTGCCTTTATATGGGCACAGAACCCCTCAGTGACTGCTAATATCCTTATCATTTACAGTAGGGGGTACATTATCCCTTATAATACATGAGTGATACTCAGAGTTCCCTGTATAACTCAGCCTGCAGCCTTGTGCCTTTATATGGGCACAGAACCCCTCAGTGACTGCTAATATCCTTATCATTTACAGTAGGGGGTACATTATCCCTTATAATACATGAGTGATACGGCCCCCATGCCCCTTACAACAGGTGAGCAGCCACACAAGTGCATATAATACACACAGGATTACACCCCGGTAGCACACAATACTATCCCCAGTTCCCTCCTGTCAGTAATATCCCGGCTGTGCAGGTAAATGTAGGTGTAGAAGGCGGCACACACTCGCAGCTATGGGAATGCTAATGCCGGACCATACAGACCATAATACCCTGACATACCAGCCCCCCCGCTGTGCCAGTATTAGGGGGGAATATAGGAACCTACCGCTCTGTAGCGAAACGCCTGCCACTCACCTGTCCGGAAAACACTGGCCCCGCCCTCACTTTCGGTCACATGATCAGCTCCCCGCACACCTGAGACGCATCCGGGAACACACCCAGAGAAGCCTTTGCATCACTTCCGGAGTTACCTGAGCAAAACACAGAGCGTTTCCGGGTTTCACCTGGCTGGAATGAGACGTCATTTCCGGGAGCGTACCTGGGCACTGGCTAAACGTAGGACTGGGGGGGGGGGCGCTCATATAATGTATGGAGTAGGTGTGAGGAGAATAGGGTGGCTTTAACCCTTGGGTGGACGGTGGATTTCTTTTTATTCAGTAACACAGGTTCCATTAAAGGACAAGTCAACGCAAAATCTATTTTTTTTTCATAATAAAGGAAACCAAGGATCTAAGCAACTTTGGGATATACATTTATTACAAATTTGAAATGGATTTTGCTGTATATAATTGCTGGCTTATGCAGTGTCAGACTGGGGTTCTAAGGGCCCGCTAGAAAACCTTAGGCCCACTCTCCAGACCACCTTTCCTTCATTTCTTTAATTTCTTAATGACTTCTTTTTACATACTACTATCTATCCTTTCCTCCATTTCTTCTGTCATATAGAATTGGTAATGGCCATGGTGGAGGCATACAAGGCAAATGGTTGAGTGGGAAGGAGGGCCCACTGACACCTGGTATCCTGGTGGGCCAGTCCGACACTGGGCTTATGAAACATTGTTACACTAGCCGACTGATTGAGAGACCTGGAGGAGACAGACCTTTGTAACACTGTTTAAAAGGGATGGGGGCTTTGCAGTGCCTTATGGGTACTTAACGTAAGGCCACAGGTGATTTTTATTTTTGAATTCAGTTTTAATAAAGAAGATCTTTTTACATTTTCCTTTTTGTGGCCCTGTGGCAGGGTCGGACTGGGGGGTGCAGGGCCCCTGGGGCGGTAGCCCCTGCACCCCCCAGTCTGACCTTGCCACAGGCCCAAGGTGCCTTCTCTGCCCGCATCCCCCGCCACCGCGCACCCCTAACTCTCACCGCAGGGGCCCCTGTCCGACGTCCTCCCCTGAACGCGTGTATGTGAAACGCATCAGGAGAGGACATTGGAGGCCAGAGGAAGCAGCAATAGGGTTGGGTCTGGGCCGCCGGGGCCCACCGGGTATAGTCCGACTTTGCCCTGTGGATTCCTAGAGTCCCTGCAGGCTCCCCCTTTTAACTGTTGCTGACAGCTTTCTGCTTCCTAAGCTGAGGGGCTGCTGGGCCCGGACCACTTATCGGATTTGGTGAGTTCTACAGTAGGTACTACTGGCACCTTCTTTTGTTGTTGCTTGAAAGGAGAAGGGTTAAGGGGCAGTTGCATGAATTTAAAGGAAAACTATACCCCCAGAATGACAATTTGTAAATGTTTTTAATTTTTTTATGCTTTTTTCAGTTATTTAGCTTTTTGTTCAGCAGCTCTGTTTCAAATTTTAGCAGCTATCTGGTTGCTAGGGTCTTCTTTACCTTAGCATCCAGGAAGTAGGTTGAATGGGAGTAAGAATAGGAGGGGGGCACATCTATGGGGCAGGCAAAAAAAAAAAAACAGTTGGATGAGAAATGCACTTGTGTGTTATGAGCGGATCAGTCCATTTTGGCTCAGCTTGGATCAGGCAAAGACCTCCTTTTTTGGCAACCTCGCCATTGTAACAGATCTGCCAGTGTATGCCTAGCTCTACTGTGCAATTCACTGCAAATAATCCTGCCTTGTGTTACAAATATGTTATGGTGTTACTGGCCCTTTAAAAGGGGGAGTTCACCTTTATGCTAACCTTTAGTATGCTATAGAATGGCTAATTCTAAGCAGATTCTCGATTGTTTTTTTTTTTTATATAGTTTTTAAATTAATTGCCTTCTTCTGCCTCTTTGCAGCTTTCAAATGGGGGTCACTGACCCTGGCAGCCAAACAACTCTGTGAGGCTACAGTTTTATTGTTATTGTTACTTTTTACTTACCCTTCTATTCAGGCCATGGCCTATTAATATCCCAGTCTCTTGTTCAAGTCAAAGCCTGGTTGCTAGTGGAATTTGGACCCTAGCAACCAAACTGGAGAGCCACTGCATAAAAAGCTAAATACAGGTATCGGACCCCTTGTCCGGAAACCCATTATTCAGAAAGTTCCAAATTACGGAAAGGCCTTCTTCCATAGACTCCATTTTAATCAAATAATTCACATTTTTAAAAATGATTTCCTTTTTTTCTGTAATTATAAAACAGTATCTTGTACTTGATCCCAACTAAGACCCTTTTGGGTTTAATTACTGTTTAAATAATGTTTTTAGCAGACTTTAGGTAGGAGATCCGAATTACGGATAGATCGCTTATCTGGAAAACCCCAGGTCCCAAGCATTCTGGATAATGGATCCCATACCTGTAATTCAAAAACCACAAATAATAAAAATGAAGACCAATTGCACATTTTCTCAGAATAGCACTCTTTATATTATACTAAAAGTTATGTTGAAGGGGACCTACCCCTTTAAAGTGTGTATTTAGGCTTATTCATATGAATGGGAGCCGTGGCTTGCTCCGATAAGGTAACCTTGGTCACACACTGTAATGCAACAGCACCCACTAGTGGACAAATAATGAAATCCATGCTCAGAATGTATGGACCAGAAAAACTGTACAAAAATTATGTTATTTTTTTTTAATTATGTTTTTAACCACATTCATGTTGCCAGCTGATGAAGGTTGTATACCGGCAAGCAGTTACCTAAAGATCGCCCGAACTGGTGATGATGTACACGCTTACACGCACGCACTAATGGCAGGGCAATATATCATGGCAGGAAGCAGCTGATACTCTTGTATACAGAATACCTTGTCTGGCATTGTCACATTTAGCTGTGGGAGGGGACACAAACCTCTATCTCCAATCACCGCTCACCAGGAAGTGCCCGTAGTGTAAATCTGCTTTTCACTCTCAGCTGTAATCAGTAAAGTGGCGCGGGAGGGCAAATTGGTATTGTAAAGCGTGTTTTGTAGAATTCTCACAAATAAAAACAGCTCAAATACAAATACATTGGGGTTGTTGGTGCAAAAAGGTGGTGATATTATGCTATAGCCTGCAGGCTGATGGGGCTGATGTGAGGGACAGGGCTTTGCTAAGACATTGTTACAGAGATTATTTTGGCAGACATTTGGCGAGTTAGGAAATATTGAAGTATCATATAGCCTGTGTCTGGCCGGAAGAGAGGTCACGTAAGGACTGCAAGTACATTACTGGTGTCTGCAGCAGGTATCCCGTGCGTTATATTCCTGCTATTGTGGGCACAGTCACATTATAGCACATTTTCAACATATTTTATTATGTTTTAGGGGCATAGATTCTATAAACAGCAACATTAGCAATCAAACAGAATGCTGCTGAGTAACTTAATAACCTAAAAGGGTCTAAAGAGTTGGTGTGGCATAGCATCCATTAGATCAGAATATGTATGTACCATCCCAGCCTCCATTTAAAGGCTTTGCATACAGGTAGTCAGAGTCGGCTCTTGGTATACAAGACATTGGAAAGTTCGGGCTGCAAAGAGAGAGAAAGTGAGCTAGAACTACTTACATAACCTAAAGAGGAAAGAGAATGAAATATGCACTTATATAAGCACTAGAAGGAAGGCAAAATGCAGAAATAAAGAGAAAATGACTAAGGGGGGGGGTTTCAGTTCAAACCTCTCATGGAGATCCAGCCTTTGGTTAGGGTCCCACACTTAGCTCATAACAAGGTTACAGATATATAGAAACATTGGGGTAACAGTCACCCTGCTATAGTTCCAGGGGTACCCAGGGCACAAATAAGCACTCACCCCAAATCCCCCCCTAACTGGCCTTCAGGCTGGGCCCCCTTAGCCCATAACAAGGTTACAGATATATAGAAACATTGGGGTAACAGTCACCCTGCTATAGTTCCAGGGGTACCCAGGGCACAAATAAGCACTCACCCCAGATCCCCCCCTAACTGGCCTTCAGGCTGGGCCCCCTTAGCCCATAACAAGGTTACAGATATATAGAAACATTGGGGTAACAGTCACCCTGCTATAGTTCCAGGGGTACCCAGGGCACAAATAAGCACTCACCCCAAATCCCCCCCTAACTGGCCTTCAGGCTGGGCCCCCTTAGCCCATAACAAGGTTACAGATATATAGAAACATTGGGGTAACAGTCACCCTGCTATAGTTCCAGGGGTACCCAGGGCACAAATAAGCAATCACCCCAAATCCCCCCCTAACTGGCCTTCAGGCTGGGCCCCCTTAGCCCATAACAAGGTTACAGATATATAGAAACATTGGGGTAACAGTCACCCTGCTATAGTTCCAGGGGTACCCAGGGCACAAATAAGCACTCACCCCAAATCCCCCCCTAACTGGCCTTCAGGCTGGGCCCCCTTAGCCCATAACAAGGTTACAGATATATAGAAACATTGGGGTAACAGTCACCCTGCTATAGTTCCAGGGGTACCCAGGGCACAAATAAGCACTCACCCCAAATCCCCCCCTAACTGGCCTTCAGGCTGGGCCCCCTTAGCCCATAACAAGGTTACAGATATATAGAAACATTGGGGTAACAGTCACCCCGCTATAGTTCCAGGGGTACCCAGGGCACAAATAAGCACTCACCCCAAATCCCCCCCTAACTGGCCTTCAGGCTGGGCCCCCTTAGCACATAACAAGGTTACAGATATATAGAAACATTGGGGTAACAGTCACCCTGCTATAGTTCCAGGGGTACCCAGGGCACAAATAAGCACTCACCCCAAATCCCCCCCTAACTGGCCTTCAGGCTGGGCCCCCTTAGCCCATAACAAGGTTACAGATAAATAGAAACATTGGGGTAACAGTCACCCTGCTATAGTTCCAGGGGTACCCAGGGCACAAATAAGCACTCACCCCAAATCCCCCCCTAACTGGCCTTCAGGCTGGGCCCCCTTAGCCCATAACAAGGTTACAGATATATAGAAACATTGGGGTAACAGTCACCCTGCTATAGTTCCAGGGGTACCCAGGGCACAAATAAGCACTCACCCCAAATCCCCCCCTAACTGGCCTTCAGGCTGGGCCCCCTTAGCCCATAACAAGGTTACAGATATATAGAAACATTGGGGTAACAGTCACCCTGTTATAGTTCCAGGGGTACCCAGGGCACAAATAAGCACTCACCCCAAATCCCCCCCTAACTGGCCTTCAGGCTGGGCCCCCTTAGCCCATAACAAGGTTACAGATATATAGAAACATTGGGGTAACAGTCACCCTGCTATAGTTCCAGGGGATCTGTTTGAATGACAGACAGACGCATGGGAAGCAATACTAAAGCAGGCAGTGCTATTACTGTGCATTGAGGTTGCTGGGCACAGTTTTGCAGGGAATATACAGACAGAGAATAAATAAATGATGAGTTACAGCTGCAGAGGTACTTAGATTACTTCCATTGGCAACAAACTGACCTTTTCTTTAAAAATTAACATGTTGCTTGGAGAGGGAGGGTGGCAGTATGGACAGAATGGTGTAAAGGTTGTGCCACAAACATATCACCCTGAAATCCTCACCAGCAGGGGGCGACGCTTTAGTAAACCGAGAGGGAAAAATGGAACATTTTTTTTCTACAAGGCCCATAAATAGGTTTCTGTATGTGGGGCCTAATAACTCCCCTTTAATTTGACACCTTATCTATCAAATTACAAGGGATTACACAATAACACTGTGGCTATTGAACAGGGTGGGGACAGAGCCAAATGGAATTATGGGAGATTTACTAGATACTAGTGATGTGAGAGGTAACTAATTTCCCCCAGCAGTGGGTCGCAGGGCTAGAGGTGGCCCAAATTTGCCCGTCCCTGATCTCTCTGCACTACTCCAAGCCCTACTAGTGACCAGTCATCTAAATAAACCATTTTTATATAAATATACATTTTTTTTCTTGGCAACTTTTCAATTTTTTATCTTTTATAGATTTTGAATTATTTGTCTTCCTCTTTGCAGATTTCAAATAGGGGTCACTGACCCCAGCAGCCAAAAAACAATTGTTCCATGGGGCTACAAATGTATTGTTATTGTTACTTTTCATTACTTATCGTTATATTAATATTCAATTAATATTATTTCAATATCAATTCAAGTAATATTTGTTCAATTGATATTCATATTCCTGTCTCTCTTTCAAATCATTACCTAGTTGCTAGGTTAAAGTGAGCCCTAGCAACCAGATAACTGCTGAAATTCTTGATTATAATGAATTAACCTCCTTTCCCATACACACACAGTGTATAACTTGCCCTTTTTCCCTTTCTTCTGGCCCAGTCCTGATGGTGATGAAGTGCCCCATACACACCGTGCCTGTGTAGGCATTATACACTTACATAGAGGCACTACATACCGATAGGGTGCCACCTACTGATGCCAAGTGGAGTAGCAGCTGACATTTAGCAGCATATATTTAGTGGTTTTTATTCACATGTTACTGTTTATCAGTTGCTCTTGGCACTGTTTATTCCCACCTTTATATTGGGGGGCTTGGGAGTTCTGTAGAGAGCCGTGCTTGGCATTTGACCCAAATATCTCACATATCTGTAATGTAAGCCTTGCAATAAAGCCCCTACAGCCCCCTGTCTCAGCTGGCCTTTAGTGCCCCCTGCAGCACAATGGAACCTTTGGTGTTACACAGGCCCAGAACTAGGGGTAGGCAGATGAGGCAGCTGCCTAGGGTGCAGCGATTGGGGGAGGGGCAAGGTGGCCGACCGGGTTGCCTAGGGCGCCCGGTCGGCTTGGCCCGCCCCTGATGTTACAGCTGCCTCTTTGTGTAACCCTTCCTGCACCCTGATGGCACCCTGCATAGCAGAGACATGTAGTGCTCACACCTGTGCTCCAAAGTTAGGCATACCCTGTACACACATGCCTTTATACGGTGCTGTTTGCAACAATTGCCCTGTTCTACTATCCTTAGCTCTTGCCCTGCTCCCCGCCCTAAGGGCATTATGTTTAGTATGCACAAGGAGTGGCTCATTAACAAGATCATGGCAGTTAGCAGCCTATTGGCACAAGTATCGGCCCAACGGAACGGTTGCCAGAGATCAGCTAGATATCTACTGGCCAAGTTTCACTTCTTGCTTTCTGTCACTCAGAAATTCTATTGAGCCGGCAGTCAGGACCCAATGGCAAGCACCATGGAATTTACTTTTCCTTTAATCTGTGCCTTACCACATGACAATGAATAAAAAGAAGCACTGCCCACATTGGATCAGCTCAGTGCATTCTGCCCCCTGGGCAGCCAAATTGGGCAAATGATCTGCAGGGGAAGAGCCTCACCATAGTGGTAGATTTTTCTGTGTCCTTTAGATTCATTTTTAAAACCTGGTTCAGCCCAAGTGACTGTCCTATGGGAGGGCCCCCCAGTTTATATAATGATTACCCTTTGTTCAAGGGTAAGTACTGTTCAAATGGGGGCTGTCTTGTCTATGGGTGAGGGTGCCCCAATGTGTGTAGGTGAGTGTGCCCATGTATATGTGGGTGCCTCTATAACTGTCTGTGCCGCTGTGGGTGCCCTTTTTGGTTGGTATTGGGGAATTAGGGTGCTTACCCCAAACTATGAGGCATAAGGGGTACCTGTGCCTATGCTATACCTGTGGCTATGCTATACCAGGGAATAACAGATGCCTCATGGTATCTCTGTGCCAATGCCCCACCTTAATGTGTGTATGTGAGACAATGCCACAGTTGGGGTGGTTGACAGTGCCTCTGCCATAGCGCCCTGTATATAGTGGGTGCCCTGTGTATAGTTGGTGGGTGCCCCTGTTGGTGGGGCTGATACCCACCACCCTAGCCCAGGGCACATAAGGTCTGTAGTGTGTAATCAACCTCCTGTCACTCAACAACAAAAAACACCCCACCACCAAGTGTTTCCATCAAAATAGCCACTCAGACAACATAATTAATTTATTTTGCACCATTGCAAATGGGCAGGCCCACCACCAGTTATCATAGGAGACATATATGGGCTTCTCCTGTAGGGATTCCTGCCTGGAAGCAGAACCAGTGCCAGTGAGCCCCTCAGTGGTTGTCCCTCAGGCTTCATTTGGTTTATCCCCAAGGCCAGAAAGCAGAATCCATGCCAGGTGGATTCCCATTGGTTACCTCCACACAGTTCCAGAGCATACCAAACACCACATGGGGCCTGCATTGAGGATGGGGGCACCGTGGATGGGGGGCCCCGGCCAACATAGAGTACTGTGTATGGAATTGGTCATTGGGGGAGGGGCCCTGTGGGAGGGGGGCCCATGATTTCTGATGGCGGCCCTGGTAGTGCCCCATGATAAGCTATGCAAAAGGCAGCTGTATAGGCAAAACTAACTCTGCTAAGCTATCTCTAGTTCACTGGGTTCACTAGCATCTCTGGATACACCCAGCCGCTTGGCCCATCCCTTCATTACACGAGTCACTGTGAAATCCCTAGTGGGATCAGTTTCACCATTTATTTTAACCCCCCAGACTAGTTTCACTGTTAGTGCCTAACCAGCAGCCTATACTTCTCTAGTCAACAATTCCCCCCCCCCACCCAGCCTGGTTTGTTCCTGCAGCTTACCCACACAGCCCTTATGGGGCTTCTTTTGTAGTCATTGCACTCAGCCTCTTATTTATGCAGATGCCGAAAGCAGCTCAGGGCGGGCCCAGCACACACACAATCAGGCTGGATCAGTATTAGCCAGTGTGCGTGTAACAGGCTAAGAGCCGGCACAGGCCCCCGGGGGCCACATGGCTCTCACCCCAGCAGCAGCCATGCATGGCCCTGATTCCTTGGATCCCGATAGGGAGAAGCGATATGCGCTGCTCTTCAGCCAGCTGGACTCCAACAGGGACGGGAGGGTGGATATCAACGAGCTGCGGGAGGGACTCCAAGCCCTGGGCATGACTCCGTGCCATAACGCCGAGCAGGTGGGTGAGACCCAGTACCGCTCTCTCCCTCTGTGGTACTGCTCCATATACTGGTACTGCTGGTCTGTCATACCTGGTACCGCTCTCTCTCTCTGTGGTACTGATATGTCTGTCATACCTGGTACCGCTCTCTCTCTCTGTGGTACTGATATGTCTGTCATACCCGGTACCGCTCTCTCCCTCTGTGGTACTGATATGTCTGTCATACCTGGTACCGCTCTCTCCCTCTGTGGTACTGATATGTCTGTCATACCCGGTACCGCTCTCTCCCTCTGTGGTACTGATATGTCTGTCATACCTGGTACCGCGCTCTCCCTCTGTGGTACTGATATGTCTGTCATACCCGGTACCGCTCTCTCTCTCTGTGGTACTGATATGTCTGTCATACCTGGTACCGCTCTCTCTCTCTGTGGTACTGATATGTCTGTCATACCTGGTACCGCTCTCTCCCTCTGTGGTACTGATATGTCTGTCATACCTGGTACCGCTCTCTCCCTCTGTGGTACTGATATGTCTGTCATACCTGGTACCGCTCTCTCCCTCTGTGGTACTGATATGTCTGTCATACCCGGTACCGCTCTCTCCCTCTGTGGTACTGATATGTCTGTCATACCTGGTACCGCTCTCTCCCTCTGTGGTACTGATATGTCTGTCATACCCGGTACCGCTCTCTCCCTCTGTGGTACTGATATGTCTGTCATACCTGGTACCGCTCTCTCCCTCTGTGGTACTGATAAGTCTGTCATACTACTCTCTCCCTCTGTGGTACTGCTCCATATACTGGTACTGCTCCATATGCTGGTACTGCTCTAAATACTGGTACTGCCAGTAGTATAAGTAAATGGGGCAGTATTAGTGAGCAGAAAAGTGACTGGGGCAGTTCTAACGAGGGGGGAATTACTAGTAAGTGGGGCAATATTAGTGAGTGGGGCAGTAATAGTGAGTGGGTCAGTACCAGTGAGTGGGGCAGTATTAATGAGTGGGGTGTAAGGGAGTGGGGCAGTACTAGTATTAGTAGTGAGCAGGGATATTAGTGAGTGATGCAGTATTGGGCAGGTCAGTACCAGTGAGTGGGACAGTACCAGTGAGAGCTGCAGTACTAGTGAGTGGATCAGTACTAGTGAGTGGATCAGTACCAGTGAGTGAGACAGTACCAGTGAGTGGGTCAGTACCAGTGAGTGGGGCAGTACCAGTGAGCGCTGCAGTACTAGTGAGTGGGGCAGTACCAGTGAGCGCTGCAGTACTAGTGAGTGGGGCAGTACTAGTGAGTGCTGCAGTACTAGTGAGTGGGTCAGTACCAGTGAGTGGGGCAGCACTAGTGAGTGGGGCAGTACTAGTGAGTGGGGCAGTACCAGTGAGTGGGGCAGTACCAGTGAGCGCTGCAGTACTAGTGAGTGGGGCAGTACCAGTGAGCGCTGCAGTACCAGTGAGTGGGACAGTACTAGTGAGTGGGGCAGCACTAGTGAGTGGGGCAGTACCAGTGAGCGCTGCAGTACTAGTGAGTGGGGCAGTACTAGTGAGTGGGGCAGTACTAGTGAGTGGGGCAGTACCAGTGAGCGCTGCAGTACTAGTGAGTGGGGCAGTACCAGTGAGCGCTGCAGTACTAGTGAGTGGGGCAGTACCAGTGAGCGCTGCAGTACTAGTGAGTGGGGCAGTACCAGTGAGCGCTGCAGTACTAGTGAGTGGGGCAGTACCAGTGAGCGCTGCAGTACTAGTGAGTGGGGCAGTACCAGTGAGCGCTGCAGTACTAGTGAGTGGGACAGTACCAGTGAGTGGGGCAGTACTAGTGAGTGGGGCAGTACTAGTGAGCGCTGCAGTACTAGTGAGTGGGACAGTACCAGTGAGTGGGGCAGTACCAGTGAGCGCTGCAGTACTAGTGAGTGGGACAGTACCAGTGAGTGGGGCAGTACTAGTGAGTGGGGCAGTACCAGTGAGCGCTGCAGTACTAGTGAGTGGGACAGTACCAGTGAGTGGGGCAGTACTAGTGAGTGGGGCAGTACCAGTGAGCGCTGCAGTACTAGTGAGTGGGACAGTACCAGTGAGTGGGGCAGTACTAGTGAGTGGGGCAGTACCAGTGAGCGCTGCAGTACTAGTGAGTGGGACAGTACCAGTGAGTGGGGCAGTACTAGTGAGTGGGGCAGTACCAGTGAGCGCTGCAGTACTAGTGAGTGGGACAGTACCAGTGAGTGGGGCAGTACTAGTGAGTGGGGCAGTACCAGTGAGCGCTGCAGTACTAGTGAGTGGGACAGTACCAGTGAGTGGGGCAGTACTAGTGAGTGGGGCAGTACCAGTGAGCGCTGCAGTACTAGTGAGTGGGACAGTACCAGTGAGCGCTGCAGTACTAGTGAGTGGGACAGTACCAGTGAGTGGGGCAGTACTAGTGAGTGGGGCAGTACCAGTGAGCGCTGCAGTACTAGTGAGTGGGACAGTACCAGTGAGTGGGGCAGTACTAGTGAGTGGGACAGTACTAGTGAGTGGGGCAGTACCAGTGAGTGGGGCAGTACCAGTGAGTGGGACAGTACCAGTGAGTGGGGCAGTACTAGTGAGTGGGACAGTACCAGTGAGTGGGGCAGTACTAGTGAGTGGGGCAGTACTAGTGAGTGGGGCAGTACTAGTGAGTGGGGCAGTACCAGTGAGTGGGGCAGTACTAGTGAGTGGGGCAGTACTAGTGAGTGGGGCAGTACTAGTGAGTGGGGCAGTACCAGTGAGTGGGGCAGTACTAGTGAGTGGGGCAGTACTAGTGAGTGGGGCAGTACTAGTGAGTGGGGCAGTACCAGTGAGTGGGGCAGTACTAGTGAGTGGGGCAGTACTAGTGAGTGGGGCAGTACCAGTGAGCGCTGCAGTACTAGTGAGTGGGGCAGTACTAGTGAGTGGGGCAGTACCAGTGAGCGCTGCAGTACTAGTGAGCAGTGAAGGTTAAAAGCCTGTGAGAGGTGCTGAGTATCACACGTGTGTGGGCACACACAGCAGCGCCTGAGCCTGGGAAGCCTGTGGATAAGATGAACCTGATTTGTTTGAGGGATTTACTGAGCTGCCTGTGATTGGCCGGGAGCTATTAATCCCATCCTATCGGCCAGGCATTAGTGCCCACAGACTGGCGCGTGGCCCTCAGGGTGCATTAAGTCTTAATCCACTATCTGTAATTATCTGTATAACACCCCCCCCCCCCCCACAGGGGCATTTCCACACATGGCTTCAGTATATACAGTGACAATTCCCTGAACCAAAGAGCTTACATTCTAAACTGAACAGGATATAGCCAGGCTTCATTTGAGAGCGCCAATCATTATTAGCCCTATCTTGCCACATACACATATATATGTAGTACTTATGGGTGGTGCCCGTCTGCATACAGGAGATCCTGCGCGCCGGGGACACCGACCAGGACGGCCAATTGGATTTCGAGGAGTTCACCCACTATCTGGAGGAGAGAGAGAGGCGCCTGCTAATCATGTTTAACAGCCTGGACCGCAACAATGACGGTGTGTACATGTATGTGTGTGTGTACATGTATGTGTGTGTGTACATGTATGTGTGTGTGTACATGTATGTGTGTGTGTACATGTATGTGTGTGTGTACATGTATGTGTGTGTGTACATGTATGTGTGTGTGTACATGTATGTGTGTGTGACTGCCCAGTGAGTATTTGCACAAGCAGTATATGTGCCTGCTGCAGGCTGCACCGGTTTTTATGTGGCCATGCAGCATCCATCTTCCATATGCTGCTGAGCCCTCAGGACATCCTGCCAACCCCCCACCCAGTTTGTTTTTTTCAAAGAGGTCTGACAAGTCTGACAGGACCCCAGGCAAGAAGGGGCCACCTCAAAACACAGGTTATGTATAATAAGGGGGTGGGATCCTAGGGTTTAGGCCTATTCAGGTGCTGCTGGGGGGAGGGGCAGGGGGTATAGGAGGGAGCCAGTCATTATTATTAGATTCAATGGAGTGTCACGTGTCAAGTAGCAGCTGCCACTAAGGATGCTGGGAATGGTAGTTCAGAGCAGCCAGTGAGACTCAGGGTTGGATGTGCCAACCAAGGGAATGTTTATATTGATAGCGAAGGCTGTGGCACGGTGCCCGGCAGCCATGTGACGCAGGGGCCGCTCCTTTTGTTCATTGGGTTTCACCCCCCGTCCTTCTCTCGCACAGGTCAAATCGACATCTCCGAGATCCAGGAATGTTTCCACGGCCTTGGCATTCACATCACGTTGGCACAGGCCAAGAAGGTTCTGCAGAGGTGAGGCGCCAATGTAGTGTGCTAGCAATATGGCCGCTCCTAGGCACGTGATTGGCCACAGCTTGGAGCAGTGCAAGTTGGGGCTCAGCCTGAATGCCACTTATTTGTGCCCTGGGTACCCCTGGAACTATAGCGGGGTGACTGTTACCCCAATGTTTCTATATATCTGTAACCTTGTTATGGGCTAAGGGGGCCCAGCCTGAAGGCCAGTTAGGGGGGATTTGGGGTGAGTGCTTATTTGTGCCCTGGGTACCCCTGGAACTATAGCAGGGTGACTGTTACCCCAATGTTTCTATATATCTGTAACCTTGTTATGGGCTAAGGGGGCCCAGCCTGAAGGCCAGTTAGGGGGGGATTTGGGGTGAGTGCTTATTTGTGCCCTGGGTACCGCTGGAACTATAGCAGGGTGACTGTTACCCCAATAAAGGGTCCCATTACATTTGCACCCACACCTATAGCTGCCCTGTCATCAATATTCTCTTTGTTCCACCAATGGCTATTATAGATATATTTTATGTAACACTCTAAACATGTTTGTTGACAGCATGGACCGCGACGGAACCCTGACCATCGATTGGCTGGAATGGAGAGATCACTTCCTGCTAAACCCCCTGCACAACATGGAGGATGTTATCACTTACTGGAAGCATTCGTCTGTATGTATTCCTTTGCCATATACAAAATGGCTCCAATGCAGTTACCAATATCAACCAGTCAGATCTTTGCTTTCATTTTGCTGATTGGTTGTTATTGATAAGTGTGGGGGCCTTGGGCTGGGACAAAATCGCAAACCCAACAAGCATTTTGTTAATCTTATTTGTTAATCTTAAACCTACAGATGCTGGATATCGGCGAATCGCTGGCAGTTCCAGATGAATTCTCAAAGAAAGAGATCCGCTCTGGAATGTGGTGGAAACAGCTGCTGGCCGGGGGCGTGGCCGGGGCTGTATCTAGAACTGGGACGGCACCTCTGGACCGACTGAAAGTCCTTATGCAGGTGACTAATATGAACTGTCAGTGGGACATGTGTCTGTTTTTGTTTGTAGGGAATAGTAATCTAATGGCTAAAGCAGCAGTCCTGCCCTGCTTTATGGCTGAGATTCTAGCTATCTGTATAACAGAGCATTCTGTCACAGTGGCACAGATCCTATCTGATCCACCCCCCCCATTGTAAGCAGCAGTCCTGCCCTGCTTTATGGCTGAGATTCTAGCTATCTGTATAACAGAGCATTCTGTCACAGTGGCACAGATCCTATCTGATCCCCCCCATTGTAAGCAGCAGTCCTGCCTTGCTTTATGGCTGAGATTCTAGCTATCTGTATAACAGAGCATTCTGTCACAGTGGCACAGATCCTATCTGATCCCCCCCATTGTAAGCAGCAGTCCTGCCCTGCTTTATGGCTGAGATTCTAGCTATCTGTATAACAGAGCATTCTGTCACAGTGACACCAATCCTATCTGATCCCCCCATTGTAAGCAGCAGTCCTGCCCTGCTTTATGGCTGAGATTCTAGCTATCTGTATAACAGAGCATTCTGTCACAGTGGCACAGATCCTATCTGATCCCCCCCATTGTAAGCAGCAGTCCTGCCCTGCTTTATGGCTGAGATTCTAGCTATCTGTATAACAGAGCATTCTGTCACAGTGGCACAGATCCTATCTGACCCCCCCATTGTAAGCAGCAGTCCTGCCCTGCTTTATGGCTGAGATTCTAGCTGTCTGTATAACAGAGCTGTCACAGTGGCACAGATCCTATCTGATCCCCCCCATTGTAAGCAGCAGTCCTGCCCTGCTTTATGGTTGAGATTCTAGCTATCTGTATAACAGAGCATTCTGTCACAGTGGCACAGATCCTATCTGATCCCCCCCCCATTGTAAGCAGCAGTCCTGCCCTGCTTTATGGCTGAGATTCTAGCTATCTGTATAACAGAGTATTCTGTCACAGTGGCACAGATCCTATCCCCCCCATTGTAAGCAGCAGTCCTGCCCTGCTTTATGGCTGAGATTCTAGCTATCTGTATAACAGAGCATTCTGTCTCAGTGGCACAGATCCTATCTGATCCCCCCCCCCCCCCCATTGTAAGCAGCAGTCCTGCCCTGCTTTATGGCTGAGATTCTAGCTATCTGTATAACAGAGCATTCTGTCACAGTGGCACAGATCCTATCTGATCCCCCATTGTAAGCAGCAGTCCTGCCCTGCTTTATGACTGAGATTCTAGCTATCTGTATAACAGAGCATTCTGTCACAGTGGCACAGATCCTATCCCCCCCCATTGTAAGCAGCAGTCCTGCCCTGCTTTATGGCTGAGATTCTAGCTATCTGTATAACAGAGCATTCTGTCACAGTGGCACAGATCCTATCTGATCCCCCCATTGTAAGCAGCAGTCCTGCCCTGCTTTATGGCTGAGATTCTAGCTATCTGTATAACAGAGCATTCTGTCACAGTGGCACAGATCCTATCTGATCCCCCCATTGTAAGCAGCAGTCCTGCCCTGCTTTATGGCTGAGATTCTAGCTATCTGTATAACAGAGCATTCTGTCACAGTGGCACAGATCCTATCTGATCCCCCATTGTAAGCAGCAGTCCTGCCCTGCTTTATGGCTGAGATTCTAGCTATCTGTATAAAAGAGCATTCTGTCACAGTGACATAGATCCTACGGTGAAGTATTTTTCTAGATGTTAGCATTTTACCCTGTTAATACTATCACTTTGAAACAGGAGCGCCCCCTGCTGTTCTGTTTGGTGTCCTAAACAGAGGTTACTGATGCAGGGCAAGTCTCGTGATGCTGTTCTGCTGATTACTTGGTATGTTAGGAGGGAGGAAATGAGCAGGGAAATGTCAGGAAATGTTTCCTGCATCAGTAAATGAAGCTTTTGGTTTCCCTTCTATCCAGCCAGGCAGCAGAGGGTGCTCCTGTTCCAAATGTATAATATTAACAGTGCAAAACTGATAATATCAGGAAAAGTATACTAAAAAAATATTAAACTTTACTTACATATGTTCTCTTTAAAGGTTCACGGCTCACAAGGTTTATCCATTTTGCGGGGTCTGCGAGTGATGATAGAGGAAGGAGGTGTGCGCTCACTCTGGCGTGGGAATGGGATTAACGTAATAAAAATTGCCCCTGAATCTGCTATTAAATTCATGGCGTATGAGCAGGTAAGAGAGCGAGACCACTCACAGAGCTGATTTCTGATTGGTTGCTCTGGGTTCCTCTTGTGGGTTACCATTATTCCAGTTTTGTGACCCCCCTAGGGCAATGGTAGATGCGGTGATTCACGTGCAAGACACTGGAAACTGCCCCTCCATTGACGCCCATGCATGACCCCAAAATCTCCATGACTGCACTTCTCTCCTTCAGATAAAGAAGCTGATTCGTGGGCAGCATGAGACTCTGCGAGTCAGAGAGAGGTTTATCGCCGGATCATTGGCCGGGGCCATTGCTCAGACTGCAATCTATCCAATGGAGGTGAGAGGTGGAGCCAGGGTCAGGGCTAAAGGGGTAGTTATATACTAATACAAATCTTCTCGTTTGGTCAAGCTTGGAAATTCAACTGCTATCTGGTCACTAGGGGAAGGGCCGCCATCAGAAACTTTTGGGCCCCATACAAATTATTTATATGGGGCCCCCCATGACCACAAGCACACAGTTTTAGCCACGCCCTCTTGTGTGTATTATATAAACAGCTGATGTTACTCTATAATAAGCAGTTTATAGAAAGAGCTTCATTAATTGTGATAATTATTTATTTCCCCTCTGTGGCAAATTAGAGAGGCTTCAGATGGGGTTTTTTGCCTTCCTCTGGATCAACTAGTAGTTAGGCAGGTTATATATAGGCATTATGGTTGAACGTAATGGACGTACGTCTTTTTTCAACCTAACTTACTAGGTGATTATGTTACTATGTTATAGGTCAGTGGAGTTTGCCCCAAGGTAAATCTCCTTCCTGCCCCTGCTCTGCGCTGTCATTGCTTGATATAAAAGTAACGTAACTTTTTGTTACATAAATTGCGTAAGCGTAGGGGCCCAATGATGTTACTGTGGGGACCAATAACCAGTCATTCCCCTGCAGGAACTTCATGTAGGAGCAATAATATAATTCAGTAAATAGATCCCAAAATAAATCAGTTCATACAGTATGAATAGATTTTCACGGGGCCCGGCACAACCATACCCCCTCTTATGGCGGGGACTAGGGGCTTCAGTTTCCTAGCAACAAGGCAGCCGTTGTGCAGTCAGAATGGAAGATGAACAGGAGAGGGTCTGAAAAGAAAGATAAGCCATTAAATAAACAAGACAAACTATAAAACTGAACCCACTCCATCTATGTATTTATGGTTGCCAGGGACAACTAGACCGAATGATGAGAAAGCAGAATATGTATGTTAATCATTTATTTCAATAGGTTGTTGTATTCATTTTAGGTGCTAAAGACAAGGATGGCTCTGCGGCGGACTGGCCAGTACTCGGGGATGTCAGACTGCGCCCGTCAGATCCTGCGAAATGAGGGCGTCAGAGCGTTCTTCAAGGGCTACATTCCCAATCTACTGGGCATCGTGCCCTATGCAGGCATTGACCTGGCAGTATATGAGGTGAGGCACAATTATGCTGGTTACCCCTGTAAATGCCTTAATGTCATTGCTTACCAGATACCGCATAAACATCTTTTGTCTTGCCCAACGTTGTGCCCATTTGCTCCTCTTCTACCAACCCCCCCCCCCCTTACCAACTGCCAGCCTTTAGCACTTTTGTCTCCATTGCCCAGACACTGAAGAACACATGGTTACAGCGGTACAGATCCAGCACCAGCGCCGACCCTGGAGTTTTGGTGTTGTTGGCGTGTGGCACCGTATCCAGCACGTGTGGGCAGATCGCCAGTTACCCACTGGCCTTGGTCAGGACGCGAATGCAAGCCCAGGGTAAGAAGCAGTAGATAATGAGCCCTGCTATTGGGGTAACATTGTGCCGGGGTGCTGATTGTCCCTTTGTCCTTCCCAGCCTCTGTGCAGGGTTCCCCGCAGCTCTCCATGGTGGCCTTATTTCGCCACATTGTGGCAAGGGAGGGCTTCCTGGGCCTTTATCGAGGCATCGCTCCGAACTTCATGAAGGTGATCCCCGCCGTCAGCATCAGCTACGTGGTCTACGAGAACATGAAAAGATTGTTGGGGGTAACGAGTCGGTGAGAGAACAAGCAGCCTACTGATCCCCCCCAACATGGATATCACCCCCAAAGACTAATGGTGAAACCCAGCCCCCCTGCAAATACCCCAAATGGTTTTCCCAGTAGCACACACCCTGATTCATCCTCCTTTACCCAGAACCCCCCAAAAATGAAAGCAGGCAAGTTAAATGGAACAATGAACCAATCCAGTCCCACCATTCCCTTTCTCCCGGCCACAGATCAAACCTTAATTTTGGGTGTTTGGGGGAGTTTTATTGCTCTTTGCACAGACTTTCTCATGCCTAAGGTCACTGATATATGGAGGTGGGAGGGGCTATATGATCTGCCCAAGCCCCTCCCCTTATCTGCATTGGGTCACAATGTGAAACTAGAATATGATTGTATATTTTGCATGGCTCCCGTCTTTGTACTTAAAGCACAGGGACCAAACTTGCTGCCCCCCAGCTCTTTGTCGATCATGACTCCAGGCACCAGCAAAGGATCATGGGAGTTGCAGGCAGCAAAAAGCAGAGGGCTCGCAAGTTGGCCCCGGTTTCTTTAAGTTGCTGCTGAATGAGAGATGATGTTGTAATACGCACAAGACCACCTGCTTCTAGAAGAACTCCATTTTCTCTTAAAGGGGATGTAAACCCAAAAGGAGCAATTTGGGGGGAATTCACAAAAGTGTTGGTAAAAGTGTTGCATATGCGGTAAACAACTTGCGCTGTGAAAATGACATTTGTGCACCAAAAAGGAGAAGGAAAGGTAAAAACTAACTAAGCTTTATCAGAAAGGTCTATGTAAATACAGTCGTAAGCCATAGCTGAGTCCTCTATCAAAAGAAACACAGGATATCTTGTCTTCTTTTGTGTCACATGTTCTTCTGTGTCAGACTTCCTGCTCTTAGAAAAATTCTTCAGGGCACAGCACTAGTCTGCTCAGTTAGCTACTTCTCTCTCCCCCTCCCTTCTCCTCCCCCCCATCAGAATTTGCTCCCCCTCCAATCTGTGTGTAATCTGAGCTACCAGCAGCTAGAGCTGCAGCAGGAAGCTACTGAGACCAAGCTAAAATGGCAGCTGCTATCTTAAGCAAACACAGGGAGCTTCTAGGGCTGTTACTCAGGTATGGTAAAGCTTTCTGCAGTTCTAGGTGGCACTAATGCATTTATTGGCAATTAAATGCCAAATTAGTCACGCCCACTGATGGTAGAGGCAGACAAATAAAGGGAAATTGGCCTGTGGCAACAATTTTATACAACATTTTTACATTTACCAACATTTTTTGTGAATTCCCTCCCTTTGTGCATAATTCCAAGCAACTTGCCAATATACAGTAATGCGTTTGTGTAACTGCTGCCGATTATGGCTCTTGAAACAACTCGGCAGAAGCCGACTAATTAACAGCCCCTGTGAAGAAGCATGCAATGCACTATGGGAAATGAAGTCTTGGCTGGGGGAGAACTGCTACTGTTTCAAGAGACCAAACCAGCAGGGCAGAAAAGGACAAACGGTTAGTTTATTTGCACACAGCTTTAAACACAATTAAAATAAGGAATGAATGGATATTGGGAAGTTGCTTCTATTTTCTTTCATAATAAGTTATTGGGGGTCATTTATAATTACTGGGGCAGATTTGCACTTGGGCAGTAACCCATGGCAACCAATCAGATGTTCACTTTCATTGTTCTACCTGCAGCTAATCACTGATTGGTTGCTATGGGTTATTGCCCAGGTGCAGATTTGGCCAGTGTTTATAAATGAGCCCCAATGTTGGGTTTATATTCCCCCTTTATGGAGATGAAAAACTTTTTGGGGCAAAATGCATGGGTGGGAGCTGCCATATTGTTCATTGCCACTGAAACCTTCCCTGTGGAATGCAATGGATTATGAATAGATGATACTTGTACATTTAATCCACAGGGAAAACACTATGGCAGCTCCCATTCGTACCAGTGCAAATATGGCCCTGTCCTACGAAATCACCTGAATGTCTGCATACAGTATATCATGTGTGTGTATAAGGTGTTTTCTACCCAGGCCATGTAACTGTTGCTACATACTCTCATTGCACAGTCGCAGACTACTGTTTAGCATGACTACTGTAATGTTAATTTATAGGTCCTCATGGTGTATCCAGTTTCATATCCGCGGGGTGAGTGAATTTATATGCACTAGGGTTTATTTCCCCTTACATAAACAGTATGGGGGCTTACCTTTATTGGCACTAGGGTTGGGTCGGGGGCAGTATGGCAGCCCCTAACACACGTGTACAGATAACACGTGTTCTGTGCCGACATGATACTATGTCTTTTTGTAAATAGAAAGAAAAGCTCATTCTTAGCAACTTGATGAAATGTAATTGCTACTGACAGCTGTAATTGTTATTCTCTAGTTCTGACTCTTGAAACAATGTAGCAGAAGCCAGCTCTCCTCCACTTCTAGCCCCAGTCTGGGTAGGGGGAAGAGAAGGTTTGTGGGTACGGGTCGGCAGGTCCGGGTTGGGCACAGAGGTACTTAAAAACCTGGCTGCTTATGGCAACTTTCATCAGTCCATTTGGCATTTCCCTGAATGTACCGATTGCCAGTCCAGGCCTGCAAGCAACAGAAAGGGACAAAGTGTATTTACAATACAGGTATGGGTTCCCTTATCCGGAAACCCCTTATCCAGAAAGCTCCGAATTATGGAAAGCCCGTCTCCCATAGACTCCATTTTAATCAAATAATTCAGAATTTTAAAACTGATTTCCTTTTTCTCTGTAGTAATAAAACAGTACCTGTACTTGATCCCAACTAAGATATAATTACCCCTTATTGGGGGCAGAACAGCCCTATTGGGTTTATTTAATGGTTAAATGATTCCCTTTTCTCTGTAATAATAAAACAGTACCTGTACTTGATCCCAACTAAGATATAATTACCCCTTATTGGGGCAGAACAGCCCTATTGGGTTTATTTCATGGTTAAATGATTCCCTTTTCTCTGTAATAATAAAACAGTACCTGTACTTGATCCCAACTAAGATATAATTACCCCTTATTGGGGGCAGAACAGTCCTATTGGGTTTATTTAATGGTTAAATGATTCCCTTTTCTCTGTAATAATAAAACAGTACCTGTACTTGATCCCAACTAAGATATAATTACCCCTTATTGGGGGCAGAACAGTCCTATTGGGTTTATTTAATGGTTAAATGATTCCCTTTTCTCTGTAATAATAAAACAGTACCTGTACTTGATCCCAACTAAGATATAAATACCCCTTTATGGGGTGCAGAACAGCCCTATTGGGTTTATTTCATGGTTAAATGATTCCCTTTTCTCTGTAATAATAAAACAGTACCTGTACTTGATCCCAACTAAGATATAATTACCCCTTATTGGGGCAGAACAGCCCTATTGGGTTTATTTAATGGTTAAATGATTCCCTTTTCTCTGTAATAATAAAACAGTACCTGTACTTGATCCCAACTAAGATATAATTACCCCTTATTGGGCAGAACAGCCCTATTGGGTTTATTTAATGGTTAAATGATTCCCTTTTCTCTGTAATAATAAAACAGTACCTGTACTTGATCCCAACTAAGATATAATTACCCCTTATTGGGGGCAGAACAGCCCTATTGGGTTTATTTAATGGTTAAATGATTCCCTTTTCTCTGTAATAATAAAACAGTACCGGTACTTGATCCCAACTAAGATATAATTACCCCTTATTGGGGGCAAAACAATCCTATTGGGTTTAATTAATGTTTTTTTAATTTTTTAGTAGACTTAAGGTATGGAGATCCAAATTACGGAAAGACCCCTTATCCGGAATACCCTTTGTCCCGAGCATTCTGGATAACGGGTCCTATACCTGTATAACCAGTGAATATAAGTAATGAATGTATATTAGGAAGCTGCTTAGAATGACATTTCTGTCATTTTGCAAAAAAGCTTGTGTCTTTAGGTAGAGTTCCCCTTTAAAATAAATAGAAATGGCAGAAAATCGCTGCCATTACCCCCTAAAAGGGCTTAATGTGAGGCCATTGCCTCTGAATGTACTACTTTTCTGTGCTATGAATGTAAAGGATTGTCCTGCTGGTGCAATGGATTCTGGGCCTTACAGTTTCAAAGGGGAAGTTCACCTTGAAATTCACATGCATTAGGATGAAGAGGGTGCCATTTGCAGCTGGTCTTTATTTTGTATTCTTGATTTATGGTTGCTGGGGGTCAGTGACCCCTGCAACACACATAGCGCCGGATTTGTTATCGGGGCGCACCGAGGCTGCCTCCATTTGTGCCCCCACCCCGCGAGCATACTGCAGAGTGCAAAGACCTGCGCCGGGGTCAGTGACCCCCATTTGAAATAATAGGGATAAATAATTCAAAAACGATAAAAAATAAATAATGAAGACCATTTAAAAAGTTGCTTAGAATTGGCCATTCTATAACAAATTAAAAGTTAAAGTTGAACTACCCCTTTGAGCCTTCATTTGTGCCCCTATAGAGTCCCATGTTACAGCAGGCAGCTCTGAAACCCTGCAGACTTGCAAAGCACTGCCATGGTATTTTCTACTCCTACGGGGAGTCTATTTAATGCATAGAACAAAGAACATATTGCTCAGCTTTTTTTAACCTGTGGGGGGATTGCGTGACGGGAGTGGAACTGGCCGCCCATAAGAGAAGAGATGTGTGCATGTGTATTTATTCTGATGTTGAGTGAGAGCGGATCCGATTGCTGAAGCTGCAGAACAAACCCTATTTATTTATAGTTAATTTCTATTGTGCAGCGCTGACCTGTGCCGACCATGCTCTGGTGCAGTCTCTGGCCTGTTTGGTCAAACAGTGACCAAAGTGGCCTGTAGAATTTGGCCAACTTGTTGAATGCATGGATGTGGTTGATCCCCACAGTAACCCAGAGCTGCCATGTCTAGTGACGATGCACTAAGCCTCTGAACAAACTTTCTTTCCTGCCTGTTTTTCACCCCAGAACCTCCTTCTGTCTCAGGTAGCAGTTTCACTTTTGATAGGAAAGTATGTCCATGTCGGCAATATTCATTTTGTTATGTAGAACTGTACCTTTTGGCATTGTACTTGTTTATTATGGAGGCCTCCATTTTGTTTCTGGGCATGTAGCATATGGGGTATTCTGTGCTTTTGAGGAAAATAGTTGCATTTAGAACAGACTGGCTGTCGCTGCTTCCCAAAGTATGGAGGACACACTGTCTACGGCAGATGCAGTATTGTACTATGGTAAATAACCAATGGGTTCTGGTATCTGACTAGGCCACGGGTGCCCAGACTTTTTCCTCGGGCGGTCACTTTTGACCCCTCCCAACCAGAAATCCGCGGGGGATCTGGTGGGCCACGATCGACAGTTTGGCCACCCCTGGACTAGGCCATCGGCTAGCCAGCTAATGGGATGGTAGTCACTGGTTTGCATATTCCAGTGGGTTCTAGTGGGATCAGCTTTCCACATTGAGTTTCATGTTTCTGTACCTCAGCAATGGGTACAGAGCCATATGGCTGAATGGTACAGTAACTTGCCGGCCGCTGGAATGTGCCACGGGGCAGCAGTAAAGGCCCATGGGTAGGTAGCGATTAGGTAAACGCAGCGCACAATCCATGCCCATGAACAGAATGACCCTGAGGTTCCTGCACTATCCGGTACTGTAATGTAGAGAAATGCTTTTTCGGCCTGTCACAGGTAAGGGCCCCACACATAGTACTGTACTGTCACCATCTTTGCTGTTTCCACTGTGGTGTGGGGGGCAGCCGGGGATCTTGGCACGCTCAGATTTTTATTAGTTCACTAAATAAACACCATTTCAATGGAGTCGTCTTTGTGTTTTTTATTATATTCTTCTTTGGGAAGGCACATGTGACTGTCCATATGTTCTATCAACACCTTCCACTCTAGCCTGTATGTAAATGTCATTCTGTTTTAGTGTCATGTGGTATTAGTGAGGCGCAAACCCACCTATAAACTTGTTACAGGCCCCTCCCACTTACCCATCATTCTATGTGTATGTGTCACATGGTATAAGTGTATCAGTGAGGCGCAAACCCGCCTAGATATGAGGAACCCCTCATATAAAAGAGTTTTTACAAGCCCCTCCCACTTACCCATCATTCTAGGTGTATGTGTCACATGGTATGAGCGTATCTCTGAGGTAAAACCCACCTAGATATGGCGACCGCCTCATATAAACTACTTGTTACAGGCCCCTCACGATTACCCATCATTCTAGGTGTATGTGTCACATGGTATAAGTGTATCTGTGAGGTGAAACCCACCTAGATATGGGGAACCCCTCATATAAACTACTTGTTAAAGGCCCCTCACGATTACCCAGCATTCTAGGTGTATGTGTCACATGGTATAAGTGTATCTCTGAGGTAAAACCTGCCTAGATATGGCGACCGCCTCATATAAACTACTTGTTACAGGCCCCTCCCGATTACCCATCATTCTAGGTGTATGTGTCACATGGTATAAGTGTATCTGTGAGGTGAAAATCCACCAAGATTCAAGAAACAGACCCCCGCTTACCCATCATTCTAGGTGTATGTGTCACATGGTATAAGTGTATCTGTGAGGTAAAACCTGCCTAGATATGGTGACCGCCTCATATAAACTACTTGTTACAGGCCCCTCCCATTATTTTATATGTGTGTGACATGGTATTTGCAGGGGTGGGCAAACTTTTAGGCTCAGGGGCCACATTGACTTTTAAAATTTGACAGATGGGCCGAGCCAGCGCCATCTCCGCTCGTCAGTCCCCTAGGTTCTGCGTCGCTGCGCTTACATGCAGTCTTTACTCCAAGTCTCGTGTGATGAGACTTGCGGAGTCGGGATTTTATGAAAGACAGAAGATTGCGGACTGTGGTCTCTGTGAGGAAGAGTGAGACACACCAATCCTTGGCGGGCCGGATTAAAAAGACCAACGGTAGTTTGCCCACCCCTGGTGTTATTTGGGAGGTGAAAACCCACCTAGATATAAGGATATCAGGATTGTGTTAAATGCTATAAGCAACAATCTGATTGGTTGATATAAATTAACCTTCAGCCATGTTTGTTTATTTAACTCATAGCAGCATATCAGACGTTAACATTTAATAGTCTGCTGTTGCCCGTATTTTTACAGGCCTATGCCATAAAGCATAAGACTTTTTCCCGCGGCGATCAACTTCTGACTTCTCCCTGCGTAAGTATGTGACGCAGCGTATATACACATACCCAATAAACACACGGAACTGCTTCCTGGCTTCAACGCGGTCTACCAGAAATCCTCGGGGGATCGACTGGTGGACCACAATTGACGTTTTGCCCACCCCTGCCATAATTTATATATATAGTCATTCAAAATTGTGGCAGCTGTCCATGGCTATGTAGATACAGTATGACAAGATGCCAGTAGGGTAGTATAAATACAGCAGCGTGAGATGAACAAGTAGTGCAAAATGGTAACAGTAGTGCAATATGGTGGCAGCGGGGGCCCTAGCCCATACCATGGAAGGCATGGCCAAATATTCCTCCTTCACCAGAACTCACCTGCTTTGGAATCGAGCCCCAGTGGGATCTATGGGTCCCAGAGAAAACAGCAAATGAGTCCCTCAATAGGACAGCTTCCCAGCCACAGTGGGTCCGTCGGGCATCAGGCAATAAAACATATGCCGATACATTACAAAAAGGAGAATGTATCTTATTTACCAAAAGGCTGCAAGGTCAAAGAACATCCCAGCATGCCCTATCCCTACAAGCAGCAAAAAATAACCTGTGCGGGGCACAGTCATCATGTTCATAATAATAATAGAAATCTCCAGGAGAGGGCGACATAGTGCTCATCTGGGTACAAATACACAATTAGGGTAATTAACATTTTGGCACCCCCCCCTTACCTTTCCTTCTACTTTGGAACCTAGGATCTAGGAAACTAAAGGTGGCCATACACGAGGCGATTTCGCTCGTTGTGCGATGAACGATTATATCGACAAACGATCGTATGGCGATCGAGTTCCCATACGATATGCCATCCACGGGCAACGATAATTCGGGAAAGATTTTGTCGCATCATTATCGTAAAATACCTACGATCGTACATCTACGTACGATCGATGTCGTTGCTGGCAATCGTGACATGCGCAGAGAACAATCGTTGAAAGACAAATGTCTGACACTCACACCAACTGGCAGATTTTATCGTTAAACGACCAAAATTTTTAAACCTGGCCGATCGATTTTGGGGACGATAATGTCGGCTCGTTTAGTGGGCCGACGATCGTTCGTACACCACCAACTATACGATAACTTAACGATAGCATCGGATCGTTCGGGAATCGGTCGTTTGTAAGTAAAAAATCGGTCCGTGTATGGCCACCTTAAGATTCTGTATATTCATCTCAGTTTCAAGGGTCAAACACATAACCCAGCCCAAGTGCAGAAGTTAAGGGAGATATAGAGTTGCCCATTAGGGATACACTGAATCCAGAATTCAGTTCCAGATTTTGACTTTTTCAGAAGAATTTGGCTGAACCGAATCCTTAAAATCACATGACTTTTTGTCACATAAACGTGGAAGTTGACATTTTTTTGCCACGCACACAGCGCAAGGTTCCCTTTAACCCTTCCTTTTTCTGATTTGTGTATTCATATTAGGATCCGGTTCGGCATTCGGCTGAATCTTTCATTCAGGATTCGGCTGAATTCCAAAATAATATGGGATTCGGTGCATTCCTATTGCCCATACACACACCGATATTATCGTACGAAATAGGGATGCACCCAATCCAGGATTCGGTTCAGTATCTGGCCAGGATTCGGCCTTTTTCAGCAGGGTTCGGATTTGGTCGAATCCATGGTCCTGGCCTAACCAAATCCGAATTAGCGTTTGAAGGATCCGATTCGGTATTTGCCCAAATCTTTCATTCAGGATTCAGAATTTGTCCGAATCACTGATATTATTGTATGAAATCCGAATCCAGGATTCAGTTCGGTATCCGGCCAGGATTCGGCCTTTTCCGAAAGCGGATTTTTTTTTTGCCGCGTGTGCATCCTAATTAGGATTTGGTTCTGTATTCGGCCAAATCCTTTACAATGGATTCGAGAGTTCGGCCAAATCTGAAAAACTGGGTTCGGTGCATCCCTATTATGAGCGAAGGTTTCCCACAGTATTCAGTGCATGTATGGTGTGTGGACGAGGCGACTGATATGGCAAAAGCCTTGGATACCAGTCGTCTCATTGACCGGGCAGGTCTGAAAATTTGGATCAGGTGCCCAAACTTCGCCTGTATGTTAGTGCTGAATCCTCACATAGGGGTTAATTCCTATTGTTTCCACCTGCATATGTGACGATTCAGTAACTATTGGTTTGATAAAGCGAAAGCTATCCTGAGACCATTTGCAATTGGTCTTCATTTTTTTATTATTTTGGGTTTTTGAATTATTTAGCCTTTTGTTCAGCAGGTCTTCAGTTTGGAATTTCAGCAGCTATCTGGTTGCTAGGGTCCAATTTAACCTAGCAATTTAACCAATGGTTGCCAAAGGATCGCTATTGTAACATGTACAGCCACGTTTAGGGGCAGGTATTTCAGTGGCAACAAGGAAGGGGCCACAGGTGGAATGCAGTGGGAAAGGCCCTAACACAATACCAACCCCCCACATTTAACTATCCAACCTGCAACTCCCAGGCACAGTTGGCCTACAAATCCCAGCATCCTCTCCTAAACTAATATGTTGTCTTTATCATTATCTGCTGGAGCTGCCATACTGGTTGCGCTAGTCACACAAAGCCATGCCGTTCGCAGAGAGCAATAAGAAAGCGCCTTGTAGTGGGCAAATTGCAACTGAATGCGGTAAAACGATTGTTTAAATTACCAATTCATAAGCTAAACGCGAACATCTAATATTATATGGTGACTACAGTTACGGCTGTATTACGGTACCTCGCCAATGTAAAATTCTAAACTGTGATTGGAGGCCTGTGGTGCCAGTCTCTTATTTGTAGCCAATCCAGTGAATAAAACAAAGAATAGCTCCGCCTTTCGGCGCTTATGCCCAAACTATTGGTCGCACTGTCCGTCAATTACCCCCGTGTTCTGCGCTGAATGGCTATTGCGCGTCTCAATCAGCGCCTTCCCACCCTCTTGTCTTTGTTCCCTACGACGCAGCGTTTCCTCTTGTTATAGGCCTCTAGTGGGTGTCAGTCAGATTTTTACAAGCACCGCCCCAGCTCTGCAGTTGGTTGGCTGCAAAACGTCTCGGAGCCGTGGTTGGTTTTTACCCCTGTCGCTCAGCGCTCTTCGTTCTCCCCCATCTCTTCCCAGGGTGCTGTGCGTGTCGCGGCCTTGTTCGCGCCTTCAGCCCGCGGAGAGCCCCTGCCGCCATGTCAGAGTATCCCGGAGCCCAGACCGGGAACCGCAAGGATGCGTTTGCCGATGCTGTGCAGAGGGCCCGCCAGGTAAGGCCGCCGGAATGGGGAGATAGAGGGGCGGCTGGAATGGGGAGCGGGAAGCCATGGAAGCGTGTGGCGGCCGGGCCGGGTGTGCTGCGCTTCCTTATGGTCCCGGCACAGTGCTGGGGCTTGTGTTTGGCGCCTCAGGCCCGCTGTGCTGCCGGGAATGGGGAGGCCCTTTATCTGCTTCTGAGATAATGGTGCCCGGAGCCAAAGGGAAGCTCAGGCGAGCGGGGGCTGCTGGGGGTTGTAGTTCCCTTTATAACCGGGGAACTAGGGGCTGATTAGGTTTGTGGTGTGTTTGGGCTTATTGCTTGGTACCGTGAGGGGGGTTTGTGTAGGGGGGCCGG
This sequence comes from Xenopus tropicalis, assembly GCF_000004195.4. NCBI lineage: Eukaryota > Metazoa > Chordata > Amphibia > Anura > Pipidae > Xenopus > Xenopus tropicalis. The sequence goes on along the minus strand of NC_030679.2, from coordinate 141,268,955 downwards.
GGGCTTGTATGGGGTAGGGGGGGCCAGGGGCTTGTATGGGGTAGGGGGGGCCAGGGGCTTGTATGGGGTAGGGGGGCAGGGGCTTGTATGGGGTAGGGGGGGGCCAGGGGCTTGTATGGGGTAGGGGGGGCAGGGGCTTGTATGGGGTAGGGGGGGCAGGGGCTTGTATGGGGTAGGGGGGGCCAGGGGCTTGTATGGGGTAGGGGGGGCCAGGGCTTGTATGGGGTAGGGGGGGCCAGGGGCTTGTATGGGGTAGGGGGGGCCAGTGGCTTGTATGGGGTAGGGGGGGCCAGGGGCTTGTATGGGGTAGGGGGGCCAGGGGCTTGTATGGGGTAGGGGGGCCAGGGGCTTGTATGGGGTAGGGGGGGCCAGGGGCTTGTATGGGGTAGGGGGGGCCAGGGGCTTGTATGGGGTAGGGGGGGCAGTGGCTTGTATGGGGTAGGGGGGGCCAGGGGCTTGTATGGGGTAGGGGGGCCAGGGGCTTGTAGGGGGGGCCAGGGGCTTGTATGGGGGGGCCAGGGGCTTGTAGGGGGGGGGCAGGGGCTTGTAGGGGGGGGGCAGGGGCTTGTAGGGGGGGGGCCCAGGGGCTTGTAGGGGGGGGCCAGGGGCTTGTAGGGGGGGGCCAGGGGCTTGTAGGGGGGGGCCAGGGGCTTGTATGGGGTAGGGGGGGGCCAGGGGCTTGTATGGGGTAGGGGGGGCCAGGGGCTTGTATGGGGTAGGGGGGGGGGCAGTGGCTTGTATGGGGTAGGGGGGGCAGTGGCTTGTATGGGGTAGGGGGGGGGCAGGGGCTTGTAGGGGGGCCAGGGGCTTTTATACTACAGGGTGCTTGAGTTGGGTACAATGGGCTTTATACTGTATGGGGCTTGGGTGGGGGCAATGGCTTGTATACTGTGTGGGAAGGGGGGCAATGGCTTGTATACTGTATGGGGCTTGAGTAGGGGTACAGTGGGCAATGGGTAGGGGGTCAGTGGCCTGTATACTGTATGGGCTTTTGGGTCAGTGGCTTTGGACAGTCTGGCAGAAAGGGCTGATATGGCTGTGCTCATTGTGGGGGGGTTGGATAGGGGGAGTTAGTTTATAAGCACATCCTTGCTTTTTGGCAGTTTCTTTCCCTGTTGATTACAAACAAGGATATTAAGAATTAGGGAATTTGCACAAAAGGGAACTATTAAATAAAATGAAACTAATATGAAATAAGAAACTTTCTAAATATAATCCAATTAAAAATGAAAGAAGAAAAGAAGCAAGAGACGTACTAGCCCAATCTGTCAATCAAAATCAGACCCTGACTTCTGCATGACGAGAGAGCGGCTGCGCAGAGGGGAACAGCGAAGAACTTGAATGTTATACAAACTGCTGAATTTTTTTATTGATTACATTTAGAAAGTTTCATATTTCCTTGAGTTAGACCGTATATTAAGGGGGTTGTTCACCTTCCGATTAACTTTTAGTAGGCTATAGAGAGTGCTATTCTGACACAAATTGCAATTGGTCGTCATTTTTTATTTGCAGTTTTTTCATTATTTAGCTTCTAGCTCTCCAGTTTGGAACTTTTAGCAGCTATTTGGTTGCTAGTGTCCTAATTTAACCTAGCAACCAGACAGTGGTTTGAAAGAGAGACAGAAATAAGAATAGTGAATGGCTAAAAGAGAAGGATAACTAATAAAAAATAACTAACAATAAAACAGAGCAATAGTTTTTTTAGCTGCTGGGGTCAGTGACCCCCATTTGGAAGCTGGAAATAGAATGAGACAACAAATAACTCAAAAACTATAAGAAATGAAGACCACTTGCTAAGAATAGGCTGGTTCCCCCTTGCTGGTTAGCAGCTCTATTCTATCCCAGATAGCCAATCTTAAGCACAGACCCCCTACTAACAGCATTGCATGCTGGGTTATCAGGCCTTGGCTAAGGCGGGACAGATGGGGTAGGAATAATAGCAGCTTGGGTTACCGGCATTGGGTGCTGTCCCAGGAGAGAGGAGGCAGCGCAGTTCTAGAACACAAGTGAGACAATGGTGGAACTATTCTGGGCGAGTTCTGTTTTTCAAGCCAAGGGGAACTACCAGTAATATCAGTGAATGTTAAGCAGTCAGTGTTAAGCAGCTTTTCAGTTGGTCTTCATTATTTTTTTTTTAGTTTTTGAATTATTTGCCTTCTGCCTCTTTCCAGCTTTCAAATGGAGATCACTGACCCCCCCCCAACAGCTTTATTATTGTTACTTTTTATTACTTATTTTTGTATTCCTCTCCTAGTCATATTAGTCTCTCGTTAAAACCACTCCCTGGTCGCTAAGGTAATTTGGACCCTAGCAACCAGATAGCTGCTGAAATTCCAAACGGGAGAGCTACTGATCAAAAAGTGGGATAATTAAAAAAAAACAAAAAACTGAAGACCAATTGCAAATTGTCAGACTACTGTCTACTACATTGTAAATTCCAAGGGGAACAACCCACTAGGCTTTTACAACGCATTGAGGGTTTTCATTGTTTCTATGTTTTTATATTGGTCGTACTTTGCCCTGCTGCGACTAAAGGAAACGCATGGATCACATACATCAGACTTTTTAGTCATTTTCATTTGATTTCACTTATTTTCAGCTCTCCATTTTGGTGTTTTAAACAGCCCACTGGCTCCTAATAGAAAATAACAGGTGCCTGCTGGGAGAGATTGAGATGAAGAATAACCTGACCGTCAATCTGCTTTATGGTTGCTGAGGTCAGTGGACATAGCAACCACAAGGCATACTAAATGACATTTTAAAGACTAAATAGAAAGCGAAGGATTCACAAATCAGCCTGAGGGCTAGCTGCACACACTAGCTCTGTCTAGAGCACAATAAAACTAAGATTGCCTTTTTGGCTAATGGCACCTGGGGCAAGTTGACTACTATTGTAAGCAGCTGTGGTTAGAGCCTCCCCACCCCCAAGTGCCTGTTATCCCTTCTCAATGATCCATGGGGAAAGTGTTGCCTAAAGCAGGTATTGTAGTGGCAGGCAACCCTCTGCTTAAAGGGTAACTAAGGGTGGCCATACACGGGCCAATTCTAGCTGCCGATATAGGTCCCTTAGATTCGGCCCGTGTATGGGCACTGAAATCGGCCAAAAAACCATTGAGCAGGTTAAAAAATCTAGTCGGATCTGGGGCCGCGTCGGCTCTGCCTATACCTGTCATTATAATTTAATCGAATTAGCCTGGATTCTCCCGATATCGCTTGGCGACATTGCCAAGCGAGCGAATCTGAAGGTGTATGGGCACCTTAAAGCGTAACAAGGATTTAGGGGAGAAATGTTGAATATTATATTTTGGTGTGCCGTAATTGCTTTGGAAACCACCATTGTATTTTTATTTTGTATTCTCTATCTCTTATCTTTCTATTTAGGCCCTCCTCTATTCATTTATTCTGTTCTTGTCTTTCTTTCAAACCACCGCCTGGTTGCTAAGTTAAATTGGAACTTAGCAACTGGATAGCCGCTGAAATTCCAAACTGGAGAGCTGCCGAACAAAAAGCTAAATAATTCAAAAACCAAAAATAATGAAGACCAATTGCAATTTGTCTCTATATCATACTAAAAGTAAATTCCCCTGCTGATTCACTGCACAGTCTCTGTGCTACTGTTGCTTACCTGGGCTTAGGAACTCACAATACACTGTGTGTGTATATATGGAGCCTAAGTCACAATACACTGTGTGTGTGTGTGTGTGTATATATGGAGCCTAAGTCACAATACACTGTGTGTGTGTGTGTGTGTGTGTATATATGGAGCCTAAGTCACAATACACTGTGTGTGTGTGTGTATATATGGAGCCTAAGTCACAATACACTGTGTGTGTGTGTGTATATATGGAGCCTAAGTCACAATACACTGTGTGTGTGTATATATGGAGCCTAAGTCACAATACACTGTGTGTGTGTATATATGGAGCCTAAGTCACAATACACTGTGTGTGTGTATATATGGAGCCTAAGTCACAATACAAGGCTGATTAGTCATTCATATTATTACTTGGCAGAAACCGGGCCAATTGGCACCAGAATTGAATAATCATTTTCTATGATAGACAAACCTTATTTTCTACTTTTGCAGTGACCCCCCCCTGAGCTGACCTTCCGACTGCCCCGTGCACACTGAGCACGTGCAGTGTTTAGGGGCAGACTTTAGGGGGGGGGCACATGGGTCATAACTTCAGTTTGTGAGGGTGCAGGTCAGATTCAAATGCAAACTGAGCAGTTATGTCCCATGTGGCCTCCCCTCAAGGCACTGATTGGTTAATGACTGCTCTAACAGTTTAGAGAGCAGTAAAGGAGGAAGTAGTGTTCTGGCTATTATGTTAGACATCTGCCCACTCCAGCCTTTATAGATTACATTATTGCCTAACTATATTACAAATATTTTTTATTTTGCACAGTCTATTTTACGCAGTTTCATTTTGACACTGAACTGTTCCTTTAAGCCGTAGCCCCTAATCACTGTGTAGCCTATGAACTGCCAGTTTTTGCCATTTACTTGCTGTGAAGAGACGGCAGGATGTTTGTATGGGTGTATGTAGGAGTTTGTGCCAGACACTTATGTAATTGATCAGCAGCCATTTGATATCGGTCTCGTTCCTTCCTACAGATTGCCGCGAAGATAGGAGGCGAAGCCACCGGCGGAGTTAACAACACCCCAGAGTTCAACTTTGGAGGGCAGAAAAGGCAGTTAGAGGATGGAGGTAAGTTGCGCTTATGAGAATTTGCAATACCGTGGTCGCATGTAACATTGCGTGGTGCAGCTAGATCACGTGCAGTCCCCCCCCCCCCCCCCATGCTGCTGCCCAAGTGGCTCACCATGCAGTGTTCCAGAGTGGCCCTGCCATTACTGCTGTGCATTACCCACAGCAACAAGCATGGAATCAAATATCTGGATAAAGGGGTGGTTCACCTTTAACTTTTAATATGTTATAGAATGGTCAGTTCTAAACAACTTTTCCATTGGTCATCATTATTTATTATAATTTGTTTGCCGCCTCCTGACTGTTTCAGCTTTCAAATGGGGGTCACTGACCCCAGCAGCCATAAGACTTTTGCTCTGTGCGGCTACAATATTATTGCTGTTGTTGCTTTTCATTACTTATCATGCTATTCAGGCCCCCATCTATTCATATTCCTGTCTCTCGTTCCAACCATTCCCTGGTTGCTAAGGTTACTGGAACCCTAGCAACCAGATAACTGCAGAAATTCTAAACTGGAGAGTTGTTGAACAAAAAGTTGAAATGATAAAAAAAAACTAAACACAATAAGACCAATTGCAATTTGTCTCAGAATATGACTTTACATCATACTAAAAGTTAATGGAAAAGGTGAACATCCCCTTTAATGTGGGTCACTGCACTGTCACATTCACCCCTTTAATCCGTAAATGAAGGTGTCTTGTCTTTGGCTTCATATTGTACTTATGTATTCTAGATGTGTTTGGGTTTCCTTCTCCAGACCAGCCAGAGTGTAAGAAACTGGCAACCCAACCTGAACGTAAGTAGCCAAAGCTTACTAGGGTATTAATAAAGGCCACTCTGGTTTGCAACAAAAACTAGCGGCCAGTAGTACTAGGAGCCAGTACCTCGGCCTGGGTGCTATATATCTGCCATCAAGCAGACAATTCCCACTGAGGCAACCCTTTTTGTCACAATATTAACAGAACTTTTTAAAGAAGTGGTAGTCCCTGTGGGTTAAGGTGTGCAAGCTATTACTCTGCCTTTGCTTAGCAGGGCCCATTGAAAATCAGGCTTTTACTGTGTTTGACACCTGGAAAACCCAAAAAATCCAAGAAAGAAAAAATGGAGTTTTCTTGTATGGATCTGGGAAAAGATGTGTTTTATTCCAGGAAAGTGTAAAATTGGGGTTTTACTGGGGTGGGGGTTCTGCTGTATGTACTGCTAGTTCTTTTATTTAAAAAATATATTTTTTGCATAGTTGATGTGGAAAAAGACAAACGTCTATCAAGGTTAACATTTTTCTTAGTGTTTTGTTGTTATGCGTGTTAGCACAAAAGTTGAATAACGGCGCTGGGCAGAATTTTTTCTTTTTGTGGGTCATCTATGGGATTTTCTAGTCTTGCCCACCGCCCCCCCAAAAAAATAAGACTATGTTGTAAAGGTGGCCGTACACGGGCCGATTCTAGCTGCGGATATCTGTCCGTTAGACCGATTCAGCAGCTTATTGGCCTGTATATAGGCACTGACCATGGGCCGGCCTGGATCAGGGAGCGCATTGGCTCATTGATGCGGTCCCTGAACAGACGGCACCTATACCCTCCGGGCCCCAGGGCCAAACGACCAAATTAGCATCATATTATTTATATAGCGCCATCAATTCACGCAGAGCTTTACAGAATAAAGGGGTAGAAAAGCCAAAACAGTTAACATGTACATATAGACGATTCACAAAAAAACGGTTTACAGTTACATTTGGATGAGGATTGGAGACACTAGGGGGAGGGCCCTGTTCACAAGAGCTTACATTCTAAAAGGGAGAAGGGGATATCGGGAGAAGATCCGCTCGCTTGGTGGCCCCTGGCAAATGACGTCTTGGTAGTTCATGGGCATCTTGGTAAATCTTCTGGCCTCAGCTTGACAGGCGTGATTTGGATAATGTGCACTGAACAATCCTTTTTGTACTTTTAAATAATATTAGCTAGAAAGGAGAAGTAAAGCCCGTGGCTAGTAAATCTTTTATTTAGTAACCAGTCTACAGGGACGGCAGCCCTATAACCGTAATGATCCATACATTCAGTGCTGTTCAGTCACTCCCCATCTTGGGTTTTGTTAGACCATCTTTTGTGTCGGCGGCACTGCACATGCTCAGTGTGCTCTGGGCTGCAGTTGAGAAGACTAGTTTAGGGATTGTGGGAAATCACCAACAGACAATAGAATGGTTGTAAAGCTGATGGTTCAGGGTTGATTATTCAGTGCTGGTGCAGAATGTGCTAATATGTGAGCTGCTGTGTAATGTGAATCTTAATTAGATTTGGGCTGGTACAGAAAACCAGCCTGTTTCTTTAGTTCTCCTTTAATATATAACTTTTTTTTTTATATAGAAGATGAGTAATATTGTAGCTCTCCCATATGAATAATGTTGAAGCTGAATGCTTATAAATAAGGCTAGATAACAGATTTTTCCAATCCTTCAAGGTGATAATATTGTGACCCATATGTTTCCTCCTCTCCTAGCCATTCCCCCTCCGCTTGCTCCAGTTCATCCTCCAAGGTAAGCACTTAACCCCACAGCAAATAAATAGCTCTTATCCATTGTTATGTATCCTGCTTGAATCACCTTTTAGTCAACTTGCTTTAATCCCACTGATGTGCCATTCCCAGGTCGTCTTCCATGACAGAAGAGTATCGTGTTCCAGATGGCATGGTGGGACTCAGTGAGTATATACTTGCTACTTACTGCACACTGTGGGCTTATTAGGTGGCATTTTTGGTAAACGTTCCCTTCCATTGCAGTCATTGGTCGTGGAGGAGAACAGATCAATAAGATTCAGCAGGAGTCTGGGTGCAAAGTACAGATATCACCAGGTGAGCGCTTGTGCTGTACCACGTTGCACAGTAAAAGGGGATGGTCACCTTTGAATTAACTTTCAGTATGATGTAGAAAATTTTGCAGTTGGTCCTTCTATTTTTATTTGCGGATTTTGAACTATTTAGCATTTTGTTCAGCAACTCTCCCTTTTGGAATTTCAGACGTTATCTGGTTGCTAGGGTCCAGTTTAACCTAGCAACCTGGCAGTGATTTGAAAAGTAGACGGGGATATGAATAGAGGAGGGTCTAAATAGACTAATAAGTAATAAAAAGTAACGATAACAATAAAACTAGCCTCACAGAGCAAGAGTTATTTGAAAGCTAGAAAGTGTCAGAAGAGAGAAGCAAATAGGTCATAAGTCTATAAAAAAAAAAAAAGACCATTTGGTAAGTTGCTAAGAATAGGCCATTCTATACCATATTAAAAGTTAACCTAAAGGTGAACCACCCCTTTTAATGGTGTAAAAGTGTCTGTTTTGGGAGGTGCTGCCTATGTCGGCAGGTTGTCCTAAAGATTGACTTTTGTTTGGAAAGAAGCAAAAACCTAAAGTTTTCTTCCTTTTGATTTTCAGACAGCGGCGGGATGCCTGAGAGGGTAGTTTCCCTGACTGGAAGCCCTGATTCTGTGCAGTGAGTAGACTTTGTGTATCTTTGGGCCAACACAAGTGTACACCTCTGCCACACCTACCCACGTGTCTTCTGTTAAATGTCTGACTAGCGCTCCTTTTGCGTCTAGGAAAGCTAAGATGTTGCTTGATGACATTGTTGCAAGAGGTCGAGGTGGTCCCCCTAGCCAATTCCATGACAACTCCAATGGGCAGAATGGATCCTTACAGGAAATTATGATCCCTGCTGGTAAAGCCGGACTGATTATTGGCAAAGGTGGAGAAACCATAAAGCAGTTACAGGTGAGTTGAAAGAATTTTAGAACTTAATAGAACTTAATTCTTGGGGTATATTTTAAAGGAATATTGTCATGGAAAATCGTGTTGTCCGTTTTTTTTTTTTTTATTTCGAAATTTCACATGGGGCTAGCCATATTCATTTCCCAGGGTGCCACAGCCATGTGACCTGTGCTTTGATAAATTTCAGTCTCACTTTACTGCTGCGCTGCAGGTTGGAGTGATATCCTCCCCCCCCCCCCCCCCCCCAGCAGCCGATCAGCAGAACAATGGGAAGGGAGCAAGATAGCAGCTCCCAGTAGGTATCAGTATAGCACTCAATAGTAAGAAATCCAAGTCCGGCTTGGGACTCCTCCAGTTACATGGGAGTAGGAGAAACAATAGGTTAGCTGAAAGCAGTTCTAATGTGTAGCGCTGGCTGAAAGCTCAGACTCAAGCACACTTTACTGCTGTGCTGCAAGTTGGAGTGATATCCCCCCTCCCCCCCAGCAGCCGATCAGCAGAACAATGGGAAGGGAGCAAGATAGCAGCTCCCAGTAGGTATCAGTATAGCACTCAATAGTAAGAAATCCAAGTCCGGCTTGGGACTCCTCCAGTTACATGGGAGTAGGAGAAACAATAGGTTAGCTGAAAGCAGTTCTAATGTGTAGCGCTGGCTGAAAGCTCAGACTCAGGCACAATGCACTGAGATGGCACCTACACACCAATATTACAGCTACAAATACATTTGTTGGTTCAAGAATAAAAGTTTAAATGGCAGAGGGAATTACTTGCTGTGTAACAGTGTCATTTAGAAATAAAAATAATCCATGCAAGCGTAGTGTGTCCTGCAGTATAGTGTAAGCTCTGGTGTCCTGTCCCTCTTGCCTCATGTTTTGTTCTCTTGTCATGGTTTGTATTATGCCCAGTGCAAAGTCCAGTATTGCAGAATTAAAATCAGTATTATAGCAGTGGCATCTATATTCCTTGCCTTCTCTTCCCAGGAACGAGCTGGTGTCAAGATGATTCTGATACAGGACGGGTCCCAAAATACCAACATGGATAAGCCTCTGCGTATAGTGGGAGAACCGTTCAAAGTGCAGGTAATTAAGTTTTAATTGCATGTTCTATGTCCTTGCCAGCCAATATTTCCCACGATGTGTGTTTTCTAAATAACATCATTTCTGCACCATGGCTGTTAAACAGGGATCTGGACAATAAATGAAATACACTAACAATAAACCTTTCAGGTTGAGGGCAATAAAAGCTGCAATGTCTCTTTAGGGCACTTTTAGCTTCCACCACTTGGGGGCAGGCTACTTCAAAACCAGTTCTGTATCTCCTGTGTTAATCATATTGTAAGAGTTGAATGTGTCTGCATAGACGGAAGTGCTCCTATAAGATAGTAATAGATAATGTTTTATATTTTCCCTAATGTTATATCTTGCACTTGGCATATTGATTAAACTCACGTTAACCTTCTGTGTTTTGTGTTGCAACAGCAAGCCTGTGAAATGGTGATGGATCTTCTGCGGGAAAGGGACCAGGCCAACTTTGACAGAAATGAGTATGGTTCACGAGGTGGAGGAGGAGGAGGAGGAGGTGGTATTGATGTAAGTGGAAGATTTAATGGATATGATACATTAGATAGATACAAAAAGGGGCTGGATGGCTTTTTAGCAAGTGAGGGAATACAGGGGTAGGGGAGATGGCTCTCAGTACAAGTGAGGGAATACAGGGGTAGGGGGGATAGCTCTCAGTACAAGTGAGGGAATACAGGGGTAGGGGGGATAGCTCTCAGTACAAGTGAGGGAATACAGGGGTAGGGGAGATGGCTCTCAGTACAAGTGAGGGAATACAGGGGTAGGGGGGATAGCTCTCAGTACAAGTGAGGGAATACAGGGGTAGGGGGATAGCTCTCAGTACAAGTGAGGGAATACAGGGGTATGGGGGATAGCTCTCAGTACAAGTGAGGGAATACAGGGGTAGGGGGGATAGCTCTCAGTACAAGTGAGGGAATACAGGGGTAGGGGGGATAGCTCTCAGTACAAGTGAGGGAATACAGGGGTAGGGGGGGATAGCTCTCAGTACAAGTGAGGGAATACAGGGGTAGGGGAGATGGCTCTCTGTACAAGTTGCCCTAGGGACTGGTCCGATTGCCATCTTGGGGTCAGGAAGGAATTTTTCCCCCTCTGCGGCAAATTAGAGAGGCTTCAGATGGGTTTTCGCCTTCCTCTGGGTCAACTAGCAGTTAGGCAGGTTATATATAGGCATTATGGTTGAACGTGATGGACATGTTATTTCAACCTAACTTACTATGTTACTCCTTGCACTGTGTAATGGCCAGGGTAGGGCGCACATGGGGGGGGGGGGGGGTTATTAGGATGTTCAAGGAGCAAAGACAAACCAGAGATGAAACAATTAGACTCTTAAAGGGGTTGTTCAGTTTAAGTTAACTTTTAGTATGATATGACCTGTAAGCTACATTCAAATATAAAAAAAAAAGATGGAGAGCAACACAAGTATGAGAAAAGTTCCTGGGTGTACCAAATAAGGGCTGTGATTGACTATTTGGTAGCCCCTATGTGGACTGGCAGCCTACAGTACACTCTAGGCCAAGTGTACTATCAAACTTGCCTCCAAGCCAGAAACAAAAATAATCCCCTGCTTTGAGGCCCCTGGGAGCAACATCGAAGGTGTTGATGAGCCCCTGAGCCACTGGTTGGGGATTACTGATGTAGAGGGTAATATTTTGAGACAGTTTGCAATTGGTCTTCGTTATTTTTATTTTATTTTTTTTTTGTAGTTATTTCATTTTCAGTGTAGGAAGTCTCCAGTTTGGAGTTTCAGCAGTTATTTGGTTGCTAGGGTCCAAATTACCTTGTCAACCAGGGAGTGGTTTGGATGAGATTGGTATATGAATAGGAGAGGTGCTGAATAGAAAAGAAAGTTACAAAAAGTAACCATGGAACTATTGCCTCGCAGAGCAATCATTTTTTGTCTGATGGGGGCAGTGACCTGCTTTTAAAAAGTTGTAAGAAGGCAAATAATTAAACTATAAGAAATAATGAAGACCAATTGAAAAGTTGCCTAGAATTGTGCATTCTATAACATACTAAATCGTGCAAAACCCCTGTAAACAGAACTATAGACCTTATATGACATAAGGTTGATTGAACTGATATAAACTTCGAAATCTATTCACTTTATGGCAATACTGATCCTTTACTATCCACTGTGTTTCTCGTGCCTGCAGGTACCTGTCCCCCGACACTCCGTGGGGGTTGTTATAGGACGCAATGGGGATATGATTAAGAAGATCCAGAATGATGCCGGTGTCAGGATACAGTTCAAACAAGGTAAAAAGAACGATACAGAGCTGATAAAATTGCAGGGGGGGGGGGGGGGGGGGTTTATTTCTCTTGGTTCCTCCCTTACATGAACTGCTGTGCAGAGTTTTGTACTGAATTACTTCTTCCATCTGCAGATGATGGGACAGGTCCTGACAAAATCGCTCACATCATGGGGCCCCCAGATAGGTGCGAGCACGCAGCAAGGATTATTAGCGATCTCCTTCAGAGTTTAAAGGTGAGCAGCACAAGGTTTCATGTAGTTCTGTTTGTTTAGAACAATAACTGGCATTGGGACTCGGGGTAGGCCATTGGTGGTTTTTAAAATTTGTATTTCGTTATCTTCAGACTGGGCCCCCGGGTCCTCCAGGTCCAGGAATGCCTCCTGGTGGCAGAGGAAGGGGTCGGGGGCAGGGTCCTTGGGGTCCTCCTGGTGGTGAAATGACGTTCTCTATACCCACTCACAAGTGTGGACTGGTGATTGGAAGAGGTAAGCCCCTTTTTATCAGCCAAGAACTAATGGATATCTGGGGATGAGCAAGAAGAAGGGTCAGCCAATTAACTTCTCTTCTATTGAAAAGGTGGGGAAAATGTGAAGGCAATTAATCAGCAGACTGGAGCATTTGTGGAGATCTCCAGGCAGCCGCCGCCCAACGGGGACCCCAATTTCAAGATGTTTACTATTAGAGGCAACCCCCAGCAGATCGACCACGCCAAGCAGCTGATTGAGGAGAAGATTGAGGTAATAAGAACCACTGTAATTCCCTTCCAAGCTGTTCTTTCAGTTGCCTGTGTTTTGGGTGTCGGTTCTGTGCGTTCCGAGCATTAAATCTTCAACTGCTTGCTCGGCTCGCTGGCCCTGGCATCTGGATATTTGAATGAGATGAGGGTATAATTAGAAACACAAGCAGTTAATATCATGCTGGTTTCGGGTTGCTAGTACTCCTAGCCTTATCTACATGTGGTTTAAACCATAAAGAGCGGTTGAAAAGATTGAGGTAATGGGTGGTACCGGTGCAGCCGACTAAACAAGAGGGGGTTGGACTTCTACTTTATTGTGAGGCTGGGGAGCTCTGTGTAAATGGCTTTGAATTTAGGGCAGATCTTTGAAGTTATTTATATATAATGGACAAAATGTGTGCACTGCTACTATACTTAAAGAGAACTTTATTCTTTACAGGGTCCTCTTTGTCCAATCGGACCTGGTCCACCTGGCCCAGGCCCATCGGGTCCCATGGGACCTTATAACCCAGGCCCCTACCAGCCCGGTCCTCCAGGAGCCCCTCCACAGTAAGTATGAGACACCCATAATGCCTTTAGCATACAACCTACTGTGCAGGAAGGTCATTCTGGGAGCTGTAGTTCTGCTAATGTTGACAGACTGACATTGATGTTTTTATCTTTCAGCCAAGGACCCCCTCCTCCTCCTCCACCTCATCAGTACCCTCCTCAAGGCTGGGGAAGCACATATCCCCAGTGGGGCCAGCCCCCAGCACCTCACGACCCCAGTAAGTTTATTCTCTGTGTGTATTGGAATCGTAAAGGGGTTGTTCACCTTTTGAGTTAACTTTTAGTATGATGGAAAGAGTAATATTCAGAGACAATTTGCGATTGGTCTTCATTTTTAATTTGTGGTTTTTTTAATTATTCAACTCTCCAGTTTGGAGTTATAATGGTTATCTGGTTGGTAGGGTCCAAATTACCTTAGCAACCAGTGTAGTTTGAATGGGAGGTTAATATGAATAGGAGAGGGACTGAATAGAAAGTTATAAAGTAACATATTCACAATAAAACTGCAGCAATAGTTATTTGGCTGCTGAGGTCAGTGACCCCTAAGTTTGAAGAAGGCAAATCAAAAACTATAAGAAATAATGATCAGTTGGAAAGTAGCTTAGACTTGTTCATTCTGTATCATACTTAGTTAAATGAAAGGGGAACCCACCCCTTTATTACAGGCTCATTGCCTGCCTGAGGATTTCATTGTACTTTCTGACTTTCCCTTTCCAGCAAAACCACCTGCTCCCACGGACCCCAGCGCTGCATGGGCTGCTTACTACTCTCACTACTACCAACAGCCCCCTGCTCCCGTCCCAGGGCAACCCCCAGCTGTTCCTGTACCCCCACCCCAAGGAGAACCCCCACAACAGCCCCCGCCTGCCAGCCAGCCTGACTACACAAAGGCCTGGGAGGAATATTACAAGAAAATGGGTGAGTTCCTTACAGCTATACGGAAATGCTTCTGCCCAGCAAATAAAGGGCCAGAAACGCCAAAAATCTGTCATAGGTCTATGGAATAAACTTTTTTTTTTTCCTGATAGAAAAAGGACTTTTGTTGCCAAGAAACTCTTAGTACTCTTAGTACATTATAGAAAGGCCTATTCTAAGCAACTTTTCAATTGGTCTTCATTTTTTTTTTTTTTTTTTTTTTTAGTTTTCTTTTCTCTTAGCAGCTTTCAAACAGGGGTCACTGACCCCTGCAGCCAAAAACTATTGCTCTGTGAGGCTCCAGTCTTGTTATAGTTGCTTTATATTCCTTATCTTTCCATTTGAGTCCTCTCCTGTTTAGATAGATGATAGAGAGATAGATGATGATGATGATGGAGATAGCAGATGATGATGGAGGTAGGTAGATGATGATGATGCTAGAGATAGATGATGATGATGATGATGATAGAGATCCATCTTTCATCCTGGTTGCTAAGGTAATTTAAACCCTAGCAACCAAATAACTGCTGAATCTCCAAGCTGGAGAGCTGCTGAACAAAAACTGAAATAACAAAAAATACACAAATAAATGAAGACCAATTGCAAATTGTCTCAGAATATCACTCTACATCCTACTCGGACTCAAAGGTGGACAACCCCTTTAATGTTGTGCTAATCCATCTGTGTTATGAGGATGTATCCTGACTGGATGCTGATATTGTCTCCTCTTTCCTAATAGGTCAGCAAACTCCGCAGCCGGCGGGGCAGCCAGACTACACAAAAGCATGGGAGGAATATTACAAGAAGCAAGGTGAGCTGGGAAGTATTGGGGCAATAGGCCGGGGCTTTGCTGCCAAATTGCACTCATCTTCACAAATGAAGAATAGGATAGGATGCTGCTGCAGTCATTTGGGGGGCAATGGACATTAAACAGTGATGGGGGGGCATCAGCAGTGTTCTCTTCAGGCTGTAGACTGGTTGAATCAAATAGGCCCAGTGGGTTGCCCTAATCCCACCCTTGCTGCCTTCCGTTGACTGAAAATTGGACCAACCTGTTTATTAAAGGAACAGTTCAGTGTAAAAATGAAACTGGGTAAAATAGACTGAGTAAAATAAATGTTTTTAACATAGTTAGGCAATAATGTAATCTATAAAGGCTGGAGTGGGCAGATGTCTAACATAATAGCCAGAACTCTACTTCCTGCTTTACAACTCTGTAAGCTGTTAGTAGTCGGTAGCCAATCAGTGACTTTAGTGGAGGCCACATGGGACATAACGGTCAGTTTGCATTTGAATCTGACCTGCATGCTCACAAACTGACAGTTAAGTCCCCCACTAACGTCACTGACTAAGAGGTTAGAGAGCTATAAAGGAGGAAGTAAAGTTCTGGTTATTATGTTAGACATCTGCCCACTCCAGCCTTTATAGATTACATTTTTTTGTCTAACTATATTGGAAATATTGTTTTATTTTTACGCTGAAATGTTCCTTTAAGTTGGCCATATATATTGGCCCTTTAGACCTTTAGTGTATGGGCACAAATGATGGGCCTGCAATCGGGCAGGTTTGATTTTCATTGAATTGAGGACTGCATCAGTTCATTGATGCCGCCCCCAAACCTACGGCACCTATACCAATCGTTCTAATTTGATCATTTGGCCATCAGTAGAAGATCCAAGCGAGCAGAACGTATCGTGTATGGCCTTTAGCGTGAGAAGTCTATGGGGCTGTACTGCCACCACTGGTTGGGGTTTGGTGGTTCCCATTAAATTTGCTCCCCAACCTGGCCACCGTATTCATAATTCATTGGTTGCTGGGGTCCGTGGGTTTATTAGTCAGATAGCTGTGCCAAACCCAACTGTCAGCTGTGTAGTTTTAGCTGTGGCTCTTGGAGCAGTCCTGCGTTAGTGCCAGCTGGAGAACCGGTACTTTTAATTGTCCATTATAAAAAAAATTGAGATTAAGTAACTTTCCTCTTAAACTGTAAGTAAATATTTCAGCAACAGGATGCTGATTGGTGGCTGTGCAGCCAATTTTAACTCTTTGGACTCCCTTACAGCAGCCGCTCAAGCAGCAGCAACTCCAGGAGCACCGGCGGCGGCGGCGGCAGCAGCAGCAACAGCGGCTCCACCTGCAGCACAGCCAGACTATAGCGCGGCATGGGCAGAATATTACCGACAGCAAGCAGCATATTACGGACAGGCACCGGGAGCTCCCCCCACACAGCCCCCACCGGCACAGCCGGGGCCACAGGTATGCATTCAATAACAGCTCTTATTCTTTGGAAATGGCTTCTTACTTACATAGCATTTGTATGTGGCAGTCATTATTCTGTTGCCATATTTGGATTGTTCCAAGCTGTATATTGCTGTATATTGAATAATCCTATAGCCCCCACAAGCCTCTGACTTGTGGGCTGTAAACCCCTATTAAAGAGGTTTGTTCACCTTTGAATAAAAAGATAGTATTATGTAGAGGGGGCTATTCTGAGGCAATTTGCAATTGGTCTTCATTGTTTGCAGCTTTTTTTATTCAGCAGCTCTCCGGTTTGGAATTTCAGACGCTATCTGGTTGCTAGGGTCTAGTTTAACCTAGCAGCCAGACAGTGGTTTGAAAGACAGGGGAATATGAATAGAAGGCAGCATAAATAGAAAGATAAACAGTAACAATAGAACTGGAGCCTCACAGAGCAGCAGTTCTGTGGCTGTCGGGGTCAGTGACCCCCATTTGAAAGCTGGAAAAAGTCAGAAGATGGAGGCAAATAATTCAAAAACAAATTAAAAATGAAGACCAATTGAAAAGTTGCAAAGAAAGGGCCACTCTATATAACATACTAAAAGTTAACCTGAAGATGAACCACCCATTTTAATGTCTCTGCACTGCTGCTCCTGACTGCATGTACCACTAAACGAGTGGCTTATTTCTAATATCCGTGTTCTGGTTCCCCCCCCCCACAGGCCCAATGAATGTCCCCTGACCCGTTGCCAGTCTGATGGAGAGCGTTCCTCTGCTGCTGCTGTTCTCACAGTGGGGAGAAGTTGTTTGAAGAGTCGTCTAGTCGTTTTTATTTTATCATTTTATTTTTTTTAGGACCCGCCCTCTCCTCCACTTTACCCAGGATGTCATCTTTTTTCCAAAAAGAAACCAAACGCGAGCCCCCAGAGGCCTGTTCAGTGCAAAGCAGGTGTAGGAATTAGGACTAATCTGAGCGCAACCCGCCCCCCCGAAACCCCCTTACAAACCTTCTTTCCCCAGCAAAGACACACGGTTTTATTCACTGGAACCGTCCTGTGAGTAATATATATAATATATAAATTTTTTTGTTATTTTTTTTTTTTAAAGTAAAGGTTACCTCCCCATGTCCCTGTGCTTTTAGTTGAACATTCCCTGGTATCACCCCCCATGCTGCCTGCTGCTCCCTCCCCTACGACTGGGGTCCCGTGAAGGCTGCAGCTCCCTCCCCAGTGCCTCGGGGGGGCGGTGGAGTCAGCTGGTCCGTCTCACAGCTGGGGGGGTCGTGATGTGTTTTTGTCTGTTCAGAGACATGGAAACTGTACGCTGAGTTTTTACTTTTTATTGCCTGTTTTTAACTTCACAATAAACCAATGAGAAAACTCTCCCAGCTTCCACGTTACTTTCTCTCCAGGTTTTTATTTTCCTCCCTTTTTTTTTTCCGTGAGAAATGCCTGTTAATAAAAGTTTCTCGTGATGAATACTTTGCAATGTGTGTTTCGGGATACCCCGGGGGAACCAGTTGTTCTCTTGCTCTGTATACAGGTATGGGACCTGTTATCCAGAATGTGCGGGACCTGGGGTTTTCCGCATAAGGTATGGAGACCCAATTTACAGAAAGAACACTTATCAGGAAACCCCCAGGTCCCGCGCATTCTGGATAACGGGTAACCTTACTATAACAAGTCTACTAAAAAACATGAAATAAACCCAATAGGGCTGTTCTGCCCCAATAAGGGGTAATTATATCTTAGTTGGGATCAAGTACAGGTACTGTTTTATTATTACAGAGAAAAGGGAATCATTTAACCATGAAATAAACCCAATAGGGCTGTTCTGCCCCAATAAGGGGTAATTATATCTTAGTTGGGATCAGGTACAGGTACTGTTTTATTATTACAGAGAAAAGGGAATCATTTAGCCATGAAATAAACCCAATAGGGCTGTTCTGCCCCAATAAGGGGTAATTATATCTTAGTTGGGATCAAGTACAGGTACTGTTTTATTATTACAGAGAAAAGGGAATCATTTAACCATGAAATAAACCCAATAGGGCTGTTCTGCCCCAATAAGGGGTAATTATATCTTAGTTGGGATCAAGTACAGGTACTGTTTTATTATTACAGAGAAAAGGGAATCATTTAACCATGAAATAAACCCAATAGGGCTGTTCTGCCCCAATAAGGGGTAATTATATCTTAGTTGGGATCAAGTACAGGTACTGTTTTATTATTACAGAGAAAAGGGAATCATTTAACCATGAAATAAACCCAATAGGGCTGTTCTGCCCCAATAAGGGGTAATTATATCTTAGTTGGGATCAGGTACTGTTTTATGACTACAGAGCAGCTATTTAGCTGGTGTAACATGAGCGGTATCCCACAGTGGCTGCTGCCGCTGGCCCTTATAAAGTAGTGGGTAATTTGTTACTTAGTGACTAATGAAAAATACAGTGCAATGGTCTTTTCTGCTGGATGAGGAGACGGTAAAGGATTCCGGTTATGCCAGGTTGGCACTGCTGTTCTATAACGTGACCTTGAACATGGAAATTCTGAATCCACATGTTCCACAGACTGTTCCCTTCCTTGCAAAATCATTGATCAAAAATATGGAGACTGAGGATCAATAAAAATGCACTTTTATGCTGAGACATTCAACTAGAACAGGGGTCAATTTTTCTTACTCGGGAGCCACAGACAAATGTAAAAAGACTTGGGGAGCAACACAAGCACCATAAAAGTTCATGGAGGAGCCAAATAAGGGCTGTGATAGGGTGCATAGAGGCCCCTAATAGCCAATCAGCTTACAGGGGCTTTATTTGGTAGGAAATCTTGTTTTTATTCAACCAAAACTTGCCCCCAAGTCAGGAATTCAAAAATAACTCCCTGGTTTGGGGGCACTGAGAGCAACATCCAAGGGGTTGGGGAGCAACATGTGGCCCCTGAGCCACTGGTTGGGGATCACTGGTATAGAAGAAGCAATACTGCAGCACTCCTTAATGCAAAGGTGAAACAGTGATTTATTTAGGCCTGTTTCAGTGTATTTTATATAGTTATAGAGTTATACAGACGCTCACAATCCATCAGGAGGCACTGGGCCCAATGAGAGACTTGTAGCAGCACCGAGAGTGCAAATTCCGCTCCGTGTAATCACTGACTGCGTGTAGGATAAAATAATGATGTTTCAGTGTAACCTGACATTCCCTGGCATGACCAGCAGGTGGTGCTGTTTTCTCAAATTGTGTTCCTTTTTAAAAATGCTAATATCTTGAAAACTAGAATTCAATTGTGTAAGTTGTAAAAATGCTTATAAGAGGGCTCTGAAAGATGATACACTTGTTTTGAGGGTTAACGTGTCCTTTATGAGCCATGGTCTAGTCTAATGTTGCTAGGGGTTTACCATAACAAGGGATTGGCAGAAAGCGCTTTGCCCCTAAAATGTAACTGTCCCATAGATATTCTGGAGAGCTAGAGGCAACGTTTCTATGCAGAGCCGCCCTAGCCAAGTTTTAGTCTTGCATTTAAACACACTCCCTGGTTGCTATGGTATGTAAAACTCTCCTTAGCAACCTGTCCCATAGAGGCAAGAAGCAACATTTCTATGCAGAGCCTCCCTAGCAACATTTAGTCTTGCATTTAAACACACTCCCTGGTTGCTATGGTATGTAAAACTCTCCTTAGCAACCTGTCCCATAGAGGCAAGAAGCAACGTTTCTATGCAGAGCCTCCCTAGCAACATTTAGTCTTGCATTTAAACACACTCCCTGGTTGCTATGGTATGTAAAACTCTCCTTAGCAACCTGTCCCATAGAGGCAAGAAGCAACGTTTCTATGCAGAGCCTCCCTAGCAACATTTAGTCTTGCATTTAAACACACTCCCTGGTTGCTATGGTATGTAAAACTCTCCTTAGCAACCTGTCCCATAGAGGCAAGAGGCAACATTTCTATGCAAATCCTCCCTAGCAGGTTTTAGTCTTGCTGGTTGCTGTGATATGTAAAACTGTCCTTAGCAACCTGTCTCATAGAAGCAACGTTTCTATGCAGAGCCTCCCTAACAACGTTTAGTCTTGTATTTAAACACACTTCCTGGTTGCTATGATATGTGAAACTCTTTTTAGCAACCTGTCCCACAGAAGCAACATTTCTATACAGAGCCTCCCTAGCAAGTTTTAGTCTTGTATTTAAACACACTCCCTGGTTGCTATGGTATGTAAAACTCTCCTTAGCAACCTGTCCCATAGAGGCAAGGGACGTTTCTATACAGAGCCTCCCTAGCAAGTTTTAGTCTTGTATTTAAACACACTCCCTGGTTCCTATGGTATGTAAAACTCTCCTTAGCA
Source organism: Xenopus tropicalis (assembly GCF_000004195.4). Lineage (NCBI taxonomy): Eukaryota > Metazoa > Chordata > Amphibia > Anura > Pipidae > Xenopus > Xenopus tropicalis. The sequence goes on along the minus strand of NC_030679.2, from coordinate 141,248,388 downwards.
ACCTGTCCCATAGAGGCAAGGGACATTTCTATACAGAGCCTCCCTAGCAACTTTTACTCTTGCATTTAAACACACTCCCTGGTTGCTATGGTATGTAAAACTCTCCTTAGCAACCTGTCCCATAGAGGCAACGTTTCTATGCAGAGCCTCCCTAGCAGGTTTTAGTCTTGCATTTAAACACACTCCCTGGTTGCTATGGTATGTAAAACTCTCCTTAGCAACCTGTCCCATAGAGGCAAGAGGCAACGTTTCTATGCAGATCCTCCCTAGCAGGTTTTAGTCTTGCATTTAAACACTCCCTGGTTGCTATGGTATGTAAAACTCTCCTTAGCAACCTGTCCCATAGAGGCAACGTTTCTATGCAGAGCCTCCCTAGCAGGTTTTAGTCTTGCATTTAAACACACTCCCTGGTTGCTATGGTATGTAAAACTCTCCTTAGCAACCTGTCCCATAGAGGCAAGAGGCAACGTTTCTATGCAGATCCTCCCTAGCAGGTTTTAGTCTTGCATTTAAACACTCCCTGGTTGCTGTGGTATGTAAAACTCTCCTTAGCAACCTGTCCCATAGAGGCAACGTTTCTATGCAGAGCCTCCCTAGCAGGTTTTAGTCTTGCATTTAAACACACTCCCTGGTTGCTATGGTATGTAAAACTCTCCTTAGCAACCTGTCCCATAGAGGCAACGTTTCTATGCAGAGCCTCCCTAGCAGGTTTTAGTCTTGCATTTAAACACACTCCCTGGTTGCTATGGTATGTAAAACTCTCCTTAGCAACCTGTCCCATAGAGGCAACGTTTCTATGCAGAGCCTCCCTAGCAGGTTTTAGTCTTGCATTTAAACACACTCCCTGGTTGCTATGGTATGTAAAAACTCTCCTTAGCAACCTGTCCCATAGAGGCAACGTTTCTATGCAGAGCCTCCCTAGCAGGTTTTAGTCTTGCATTTAAACACACTCCCTGGTTGCTATGGTATGTAAAACTCTCCTTAGCAACCTGTCCCATAGAGGCAACGTTTCTATGCAGAGCCTCCCTAGCAGGTTTTAGTCTTGCATTTAAACACACTCCCTGGTTGCTATGGTATGTAAAACTCTCCAGCTTGAATTCCAAACCAGGGAGCCTCAGAGGAAACTGTTACACGATTCTAAACATTTAAAAAACACAACCCCAGGAAACTACAACTGTGACCCCCTTGCTGGGCTTCCCTCACTTCCGGGTATCATTTCCCACGGAACAGTAAGCGCCTGAACCCGTATCCCCGCCCCCGGAAGTGACGCAGCCGCCATGTCTCTGGAATCGGTGCGGTACAGCCGCGGCTCCCTGCAAGTGCTCAACCAACTGCTGCTCCCGCACAAGAGCGAGTATGAGCCCGTTACAGGGGTGCAGCAGGGGGCCGACGCCATCCGGACTATGAAGGCAAGGGAAATGCCAGCAGAAAAATCCTCATGGGGATGGGAGTGCGCATGCGTGCAGTGGGCGTGGTTGCGGTCGAATGAATGAGCGGCAAAGGGCGGGGGCGCTATGCATGCTGGGAGTGGTTGGTTTGTGTGGCGAAGCCATGTGGGAAGTCTGTGTAATGTAAAAGTCCCACTCCCCAAAGGCAGCCATTCATACACTGCTACCCACTGCATGATTCGCATGGTCCCTAAAGGGATATTGACATTTATGGGGCACTTTGTATTTCTAAATGACACTGTTACACAGCAAATAATTCCCTCTGCCATTTAACCTTTTATACTTGAACCAACAATGTATTTGTAGCCATACCCCCCAACTGTCACGCTTTTCAGTCCCGGTTTTTACAGCGCGTCCCCGCTGTCCCGGATTGTTCAATGAATGTCCCGCATTACGGAAATGTAGAACATTCATTAAACTATCCAGGCCAGTGGGACGCGCTGGCTACAGCAGAGCGCTCCGGCTCCTTCTTCTTGGGCTCCTGCTCCTTATTCGGCTCCTCGTACGGCGGAGACAGGTCCTTTTATAAGGTTGCGCCTGTGGGTGTGACGTCACACGTACGCACGGGCGCAACCTTAACAAAAAGGTCCTGTCGCCGCCGTACAAGGAACCAAATAAGGAGCAGGAGCCCAAGAAGTCTATGGGGGCCGCTATGTATGGGGGAATTTTCTATTGGAGGTACTCACTATGGGGGCAATTGGGGGGCTACTGTGTATGGGGGGCACTGTGTAAGGAGGGCTACTGTGTATGGGGGGGCTCTGTGTATGGAGGGCTACTGTGTATGGGGGGGCACTGTGAATGGGGGACACTGTATGGGGGGACACTGTGTAAGGAGGGCTACTGTGTATGGGGGGGCAATGTGTAAGGAGGGCTACTGTGTATGGGGGGACACTGTGTAAGGAGGGCTACTGTGTATGGGGGGCAATGTGTAAGGAGGGCTACTGTGTATGGGGGGCACTGTATGGGGGGCACTGTAAGGAGGACTACTGTGTATGGGGGGCACTGTGTAAGGAGGGCTACTGTGTATAGGGGGCTCTGTGTAAGGAGGGCTACTGTGTATGGGGGGCACTGTGTGTGGAGGACTACTGTGTATGGAGGGCTACTGTGTAATGGGGGGACACTGTGTAAGGAGGCTACTGTGTATGGGGGGCACTGTGTATGGGGGGCACTGTGTATGGGGGGGACACTGTGTAAGGAGGGCTACTGTGTATGGGGGGGCAATGTGTAAGGAGGGCTACTGTGTATGGGGGGGCACTGTAAGGAGGGCTACTGTGTATGGGGGCACTGTGTATGGGGGGGCTCTGTGTAAGGAGGGCTACTGTGTATGGGGGGCACTGTGTGTGGAGGGCTACTGTGTATGGGGGCACTGTGTAAGGAGGGCTACTGTGTATGGGGGGCACTGTATGGGGGGACACGGTGTAAGGAGGGCTACTGTGTATGGGGGGGCAATGTGTAAGGAGGGCTACTGTGTATGGGGGGGGCACTGTAAGGAGGGCTACTGTGTATGGGGGGCACTGTGTATGGGGGGGCTCTGTGTAAGGAGGGCTACTGTGTATGGGGGGCACTGTGTGTGGAGGGCTACTGTGTATGGGGGGCACTGTGTAAGGAGGGCTACTGTGTATGGGGGGGGCACTGTGTATGGGAGGGCTACTGTGTATGGGGGGGCAATGTGTAAGGAGGGCTACTGTGTATGGGGGGAACTGTATGGGGGGACACTGTAAGGAGGGATACTGTGTATGGGGGCACTTTCTATGGGGGCTACTGTCTGTGAGTCAATTGAGGGCATGGTCTGTGGGGTCAATTGGGGGCACTGCCTATGGGGGGGTACTGTTTATGGGGGCAAATGGGGCACTGTGTATGGGGGGCACTGTCTATCGGGGTGCTGTCTATTCGGCCATCGTGGGCACTATTTTAACTATTTTTAAAATGGGGTGTGGCAATTGGGTTGTGGCCACAAAGTGGGCGTGGCCAAAAAAATTCTGGGGGTGAGGGGGGGATATCATTCCAACTTGCAGCGCAGCAGTAAAGTGTGCCTGAAGTTTATCAGAGCACAGGTCACATGATTTTCAGTACACAGAGGCCCAAACAGCCCCCCATAGGCCCAATAAATAGTGAGTGTCTATGGCACCTTACAGCAGCCCCTCTGGCATTTGCCTGAACCCACAGATTGCCAGTCCGGGCCTGATTTTCAGTACCCAGAGGCCCAAACAGCCCCCCCCATAGGCCCAATAAATAGTGAGTGACTATGGCACCTTACAGCAGCCCCTCTGGCATTTGCCTGAACCCACAGATTGCCAGTCTGGGCCTGATTTTCAGTACACAGAGGCCCAAACAGACCCCCATAGGCCCAATAAATAGTGAGTGTCTATGGCACCTTACAGCAGCCCCTCTGGCATTTGCCTGAACCCACAGATTGCCAGTCCGGGCCTGATTTTCAGTACCCAGAGGCCCAAACAGCCCCCCCCATAGGCCCAATAAATAGTGAGTGTCTATGGCATCTTACAGCAGCCCCTCTGGCATTTGCCTGAACCCACAGATTGCCAGTCCTGGTCTTAATTCCCCTAGTGCACTCACATCCTTGGACTTGGCACCCATGGGTGCTATCACTGTTTTACCCTAATTCTAATACATAGCCCTTGTTAATCATGTATATCTTAATCTGCTGTACCTTCAGGTTCGTGGGGCCCCGGCTATCGCCATTGTGGGGGTGCTGAGCTTGGCTGTGGAACTGACCAGCAGAACGTGCCAGGATGTGCCCAGCTTCATCGCGTTTGTCCAGGAGTCTCTGTGCCACTTGGTGGATGCCCGCCCCACGGCCGTCAATATGAAGAAGGCAGCAGATGAGCTAAATGCATTCCTGGCTAAGGAGGCTGAGAAAGCAGGAGCCACTACTCAAGGGCTGGCTGAAAGGTGAGTCTGGATCAGGCCCTAGGCCAGGGACGGGCAGTTTGTAGATGCTGTTGAACTAAAATTCCCTTATGGAAAACTCAATGTGTGTTATCCTGGTATGGTATTACTTTAGAAGCCTCCCATTTTTCTCCTCAGTGTCATCCAATGGGCAGAGGCCCTCCTGAAGAAGGACGTGGAGGATAATCAGATGATTGGGGACTTCGGTGCTAAGCACATACTGGAGACGGCAGGGCCCACGGAGAAAGTCTGCATGCTGACTCACTGTAACACTGGCTCGCTGGCGACTGCAGGCTATGGGACTGCGCTAGGTGAGACACCAGTTATCAAAGGGTTAATCAACAACGAAAAGAATGATTGGCCCTCTCTAAATCTGGTCTTCTTTTCCTTTCCTGCTGCGTTGCAAAATGTAATAACAAGGGCCAATCCTGTCCAGGTGGTGTTCTCCACAGCAGCCAATCAGATATTAGATTTTGTTGCAGCGGACTAGTTGGTTATGCTGATTGGTTGATGTGTATAACTGAAACCTAGGCAAGTTATGCTCTGTTATTACTTTACTCCTTGCTAATGGTGCCCCCCTCGATACACCGCTCCTTGCTTTTTCTTGCTCTTAAACCTGTCTCTCCTAGGTTTGTGGGCAGGATGCTTTCTTACCCTGTTTCTCCACCGCTGGGGTAGGTGTGGTGCGCTCCCTCCATGTGCTTGGCCGCCTCTCTCACGTATTCTGCACTGAGACCCGTCCTTACAACCAGGGCTCCAGGCTTACGGCTTATGAACTGGTGTATGAGAAGATCCCAGCCACACTCATCACCGACAGCATGGCCTCCGCCGCTATCAGGGATCGCAAGGTTACCGGTACGTACATCCCTGCAAACCCCATATATATCTGTAACCTTGTCATGGGCTAAGGGGGCCCAGCCTGAAGGCCAGTTAGGGGGGGATTTGGGGTGAGTGCTTATTTGTGCCCTGGGTACCCCTGGAACTATAGCAGGGTGACTGTTACCCCAATGTTTCTATATATCTGTAACCTTGTTATGGGCTAAGGGGGCCCAGCCTGAAGGCCAGTTAGGGGGGGATTTGGGGTGAGTGCTTATTTGCGCCCTGGGTACCCCTGGAACTATAGCGGGGTGACTGTTACCCCAATGTTTCTATATATCTGTAACCTTGTTATGGGCTAAGGGGGCCCAGCCTGAAGGCCAGTTATGGGGGGATTTGGGGTGAGTGCTTATTTGTGCCCTGGGTACCCCTGGAACTATAGCAGTGTGACTGTTACCCCAATGTTTCTATATATCTGTAACCTTGTTATGGGCTAAGGGGGCCCAGCCTGAAGGCCAGTTAGGGGGGGATTTGGGGTGAGTGCTTATTTGTGCCCTGGGTACCCCTGGAACTATAGCGGGGTGACTGTTACCCCAATGTTTCTATATATCTGTAACCTTGTTATGGGCTAAGGGGGCCCAGCCTGAAGGCCAGTTAGGGGGAGATTTGGGGTGAGTGAAAACTGCTCAATAGCCTACTTCTAATACGGTTTCTTGTATGGTTATGTCTCCTATCCTTTTTCTTCTATCCCCAGCCGTTGTGGTGGGTGCAGACAGGGTGGTTGCAAATGGAGACACAGCCAATAAAATTGGAACATACCAGTTGGCCATCACTGCCAGGTATCATGGAATCCCTTTCTATGTGGCTGCGCCCAGCACATCATGTGACCTCAGCCTGCCAACAGGTGGCAGCATTGTCATTGAGGAGAGGCCCAGCCATGAACTAACAGATATCAATGGCGTCAGGATAGCAGCACCAGGTGGGTGAATAAAGGTGGCCCTCGGGCCAAACGACCGAATTAGCCAATGTTTCCCACCAGTAGGTGGGCATATCGGGCAAAGATCCGCTCGAGCTTAAGGTGGCCTCATTTGGCAAAACATATGCCGATGTGCCTGGGTATAGTCTGCCTAGCGATCTAATGGGAGAGAGATACAGAGTGATCTTATTAAATGTGATTTAAATAGGAAATAATGTATCCCCTGTTGTGTAATATAAGGATATTTTAGTGACCAAGGGTTTCTGTGAGGGATTATGTACCCCCTACTATATACAGTGGTGTGAAAAACTATTTGCCCCCTTCCTGATTTCTTATTCTTTTGCATGTTTGTCACACTTAAATGTTTCTGCTCATCAAAAACCGTTAACTATTAGTCAAAGATAACATAATTGAACACAAAATGCAGTTTTTAAATGAAGGTTTACGTTATTAAGGGAGAAAAAAAACTCCAAATCTACATGGCCCTGTGTGAAAAAGTGATTGCCCCCCTTGTTAAAAAATAACTTAACTGTGGTTTATCAATTTCAATTTTCAATTTCAATATCAATTTCTGTAGTCACCCCCAGGCCTGATTACTGCCACACCTGTTTCAATCAAGAAATCACTTAAATAGGAGCTACCTGGCACAGAGAAGTAGCCCAAAAGCACCTCAAAAGCTAGACATCATGCCAAGATCCAAAGAAATTCAGGAACAAATGAGAACAAAAGTAATTGAGATCTATCAGTCTGGTAAAGGTTATAAAGCCATTTCTAAAGCTTTGGGACTCCAGCGAACCACAGTGAGAGCCATTATCCACAAATGGCAAAAACATGGAACAGTGGTGAACCTTCCCAGGAGTGGCCGGCCGACCAAAATTACCCCAAGAGCGCAGAGACAACTCATCCGAGAGGCCACAAAAGACCCCAGGACAACATCTAAAGAACTGCAGGCCTCACTTGCCTCAATTAAGGTCAGTGTTCACGACTCCACCATAAGAAAGAGACTGGGCAAAAACGGCCTGCATGGCAGATTTCCAAAGGCGCAAACCACTTTTAAGCAAAAAGAACATTATGGCTCGTCTCAATTTTGCTAAAAAACATCTCAATGATTGCCAAGACTTTTGGGAAAATACCTTGTGGACCGACGAGACAAAAGTTGAACTTTTTGGAAGGTGCGTGTCCCGTTACATCTGGCGTAAAAGTAACACAGCATTTCAGAAAAAGAACATCATACCAACAGTAAAATATGGTGGTGGTAGTGTGATGGTCTGGGGTTGTTTTGCTGCTTCAGGACCTGGAAGGCTTGCTGTGATAGATGGAACCATGATTCTACGGTCTACCAAAAAATCCTGAAGGAGAATGTCCGGCCATCTGTTCGTCAACTCAAGCTGAAGCGATCTTGGGTGCTGCAGCAGGACAATGACCCAAAACACACCAGCAAATCCACCTCTGAATGGCTGAAGAAAAACAAAATGAAAGACTTTGGAGTGGCCTAGTCAAAGTCCTGACCTGAATCCTATTGAGATGTTGTGGCATGACCTTAAAAAGGCGGTTCATGCTAGAAAACCCTCAAATAAAGCTGAATTACAACAATTCTGCAAAGATGAGTGGGCCAAAATTCCTCCAGAGCGCTGTAAAAGACTCGTTGCAAGTTATCGCAAACGCTTGATTGCAGTTATTGCTGCTTAGGGTGGCCCAACCAGTTATTAGGTTCAGGGGGCAATTACTTTTTCACACAGGGCCATGTAGGTTTGGATTTTTTTTCTCCCTAAATAATAAAAACCCTCATTTAAAAACTGCATTTTGTGTTTACTTGTGTTATCTTTGACTAATAGTTAAATGTGTTTGATGAGCAGAAACATTTTGTGTGACAAACATGCAAAAGAATAAGAAATCAGGAAGGGGGCAAATAGTTTTTCACACCACTGTATTCTATATTACAGTTCTATTTTCTTATTTTTTTTTTATTTAGCTTTTTGTTCAGCAGCTCTCCAGTTTGGAATTTAAGCACTAAACTGATTGCTAGGGTTTAAACGACCCTAGCAACCAGGCATTCGATTGAATTTGGCGGAACAAAAAGAAAAGTAATAAAAAAAAATAGGAGAGGACCTGAACAGCCGGGGTCAGTGACCAGTGACCCCCATTTTGAAAGCTGGAAAGTGAAAAAAATGAAGACCAATTAAAGAATGGGATATTCTATAACTTAATAAAAGGTAAATTAAAGGGGAACCTACCCCTTTAACGCCCAATAATGAGGTGCTGGTTGCACTGGGGCTCTGTACAAACACAGGAGTGCCAGAGAGCAGGGGGCGGGGAGGCAACTAAGTAGGGATTTCCTCTCCTCCCAATGTGTCTTATCAGCTGTTGCTTATTCCTTCTCCTGCAGGGATTGGTGTGTGGAATCCGGCTTTTGATGTCACCCCCCACGAGCTGATCACTGGGATAATAACCGAGCGAGGGGTCTTTAAACCCGAGGAGCTGAGAGACGGACTGACAAAGGGACAGTGAGAAATTGGGGCTGAGACCAGTATTCCCAGGGCTGGGGGCTCAGCATGGAGCCAAGGAACTGCCCTTCCTACACTTACTGCCCTTATTGCCCCTTAGTCTGCGGCACTTGATGGGCAAATGCTTTGTAAGAAATCATCCGAATCTGTAACTGTGACTTTAGTTTTTTACAGGAATTAAAAAATAGAGCGAATGATACGTAGTGATTGTATATTTGTTTCTCTGTTTTGGCCATATGTGTCCCTTTCCTCCCTGATTTTATAATTATTGGGTCATTTTGAGACTAAACTGTGACACAATCACAATATAATACACAACTGTAATGCATATCCTGTAATATATATCCCTTAAAGCGATTGTGACAGAGTTAGAATATTTTTTTTTTTATCTTGCCATATTATGTACTTACCTGATAGCTTCTGAAACGCTATTGAAAAAAATCCCACGGTCCAGCTGGTCCGCACCTTCTGAATCTAAGTCCCACGAGGCCGCCATTTTCTTTCTTCTCTTCCGGGTTCCTGGAACCGCCGCCCCTGCAATAAAAAAAATGCTTACCTTTCCACCAATCGGCGAGGGGTCCTGCGCTGCCCTTTCTTGCTTCAGTGCGCAATGTCATCACGTACACGTCGGCGCTCAGGAACAGAGACAGGTTTGTCTCACAGTTGTGTCCAGGATATTAAGAAGCGTTTATTTAAAAAACAAGTGCTTTCCGGGGAAAACGGTCAACATGAGTAGTAAGTACTTTTGGAGGTAGCTTGTATGGGGGTACATTATCCCATTATCCCTTATAATACATGAGTGATACTCAGAGTTCCCTGTATAACTCAGCCTGCAGCCTTGTGCCTTTATATGGGCACAGAACCCCTCAGTGACTGCTAATATCCTTATCATTTACAGTAGGGGGTACATTATCCCTTATAATACATGAGTGATACTCAGAGTTCCCTGTATAACTCAGCCTGCAGCCTTGTGACTTTATATGGGCACAGAACCCCTCAGTGACTGCTAATATCCTTATCATTTACAGTAGGGGGTACATTATCCCTTATAATACATGAGTGATACTCAGAGTTCCCTGTATAACTCAGCCTGCAGCCTTGTGCCTTTATATGGGCACAGAGCCCCTCAGTGACTGCTAATATCCTTATCATTTACAATAGGGGGTACATTATCCCTTATAATACATGAGTGATACTCAGAGTTCCCTGTATAACTCAGCCTGCAGCCTTGTGCCTTTATATGGGCACAGAACCCCTCAGTGACTGCTAATATCCTTATCATTTACAGTAGGGGGTACATTATCCCTTATAATACATGAGTGATACTCAGAGTTTCCCTGTATAACTCAGCCTGCAGCCTTGTGCCTTTATATGGGCACAGAACCCCTCAGTGACTGCTAATATCCTTATCATTTACAGTAGGGGGTACATTATCCCTTATAATACATGAGTGATACTCAGAGTTCCCTGTATAACTCAGCCTGCAGCCTTGTGCCTTTATATGGGCACAGAACCCCTCAGTGACTGCTAATATCCTTATCATTTACAGTAGGGGGTACATTATCCCTTATAATACATGAGTGATACTCAGAGTTCCCTGTATAACACAGAACCCCTCAGTGATTTCTTAGATTCTTATCATTTACAGTAGGGGTGAGGTATGGTTTCCATGTCACTTTAAAGGTGCCTGGGAGTTGTAGTATAAAGAAGCTAACATGCCTGGGCTCTAGAGTTACTGAGGAGCTCTGAATCTATGAAGTAAAACTCAGTTGCAGACAATGTTTCATAATGAATCAGACAGAGACTTTAAGACTGCAGCACTTATAGCTTTCCCTAAAGTCAATGCTGGTAATACAGAACTTCTAGAGATTTATGATTTTGTAATTGGTGCAGTTTTCAAATGTGCCTCCACCAAGATGGCGGCCAAAGCGTCCGGCTCCTCACCAGCTTAATGGCGCCTCCCAGAAAGTGACGTATGCGACAGGAAGTTTGCGCGCATATTTATTTCCCCTACCAATATGGCTGCCGCCTCACATGTAACTAGTACGCACTTGTGATCAGTTCCTGCGGAGGGAATTAGAGTTATACGTGCCGGTATCGTGTCAGTCTCCTCACACGGCTGTACTCCGCCATGGCACAGGGGGCGGTAAAAGGCAAAGCTAAACCCAAGAAGCCTGCCAAAAAGTCCGTGCCTATGAGGAAAGGAGGTGAGGGGAACGTGTTTGCGCAGCTTCTATCCGCATTAGCTCTATATACAGACTCAGTCTGTGTGTGTGTCTCCTAGGCTAGAATTCTGGGTCTGCTAGGATTTGTACTGATGGGAAGTGTAGTTAAAGATAGATAGCTAGAGTCTCAGCCATAAAGCAGGGCAGGACTGCTGCTTACAATGGGGGGATCAGATAGGATCTGTGCCACTGTGACAGAATGCTCTGTTATACAGATAGCTAGAATCTCAGCCATAAAGCAGGGCAGGACTGCTGCTTACAATGGGGGGGATCAGATAGGATCTGTGCCACTGTGACAGAATGCTCTGTTATACAGATAGCTAGAATCTCAGCCATAAAGCAGGGCAGGACTGCTGCTTACAATGGGGGGATCAGATAGGATCTGTGCCACTGTGACAGAATGCTCTGTTATACAGATAACTAGAATCTCAGCCATAAAGCAGGGCAGGACTGCTGCTTACAATGGGGGGGATAGGATCTGTGCCACTGTGACAGAATGCTCTGTTATACAGATAGCTAGAATCTCAGCCATAAAGCAGGGCAGGACTGCTGCTTACAATGGGGGGATCAGATAGGATCTGTGCCACTGTGACAGAATGCTCTGTTATACAGATAGCTAGAATCTCAGCCATAAAGCAGGGCAGGACTGCTGCTTACAATGGGGGGATCAGATAGGATCTGTGCCACTGTGACAGAATGCTCTGTTATACAGATAGCTAGAATCTCAGCCATAAAGCAGGGCAGGACTGCTGCTTACAATGGGGGGGATCAGATAGGATCTGTGCCACTGTGACAGAATGCTCTGTTATACAGATAGCTAGAATCTCAGCCATAAAGCAGGGCAGGACTGCTGCTTACAATGGGGGGATCAGATAGGATCTGTGCCACTGTGACAGAATGCTCTGTTATACAGATAGCTAGAATCTCAGCCATAAAGCAGGGCAGGACTGCTGCTTACAATGGGGGGATCAGATAGGATCTGTGCCACTGTGACAGAATGCTCTGTTATACAGATAACTAGAATCTCAGCCATAAAGCAGGGCAGGACTGCTGCTTACAATGGGGGGGATAGGATCTGTGCCACTGTGACAGAATGCTCTGTTATACAGATAGCTAGAATCTCAGCCATAAAGCAGGGCAGGACTGCTGCTTACAATGGGGGGATCAGATAGGATCTGTGCCACTGTGACAGAATGCTCTGTTATACAGATAGCTAGAATCTCAGCCATAAAGCAGGGCAGGACTGCTGCTTACAATGGGGGGGATCAGATAGGATCTGTGCCACTGTGACAGAATGCTCTGTTATACAGATAGCTAGAATCTCAGCCATAAAGCAGGGCAGGACTGCTGCTTACAATGGGGGGGATCAGATAGGATCTGTGCCACTGTGACAGAATGCTCTGTTATACAGATAGCTAGAATCTCAGCCATAAAGCAGGGCAGGACTGCTGCTTACAATGGGGGGATCAGATAGGATCTGTGCCACTGTGACAGAATGCTCTGTTATACAGATAGCTAGAATCTCAGCCATAAAGCAGGGCAGGACTGCTGCTTACAATGGGGGGGATAGGATCTGTGCCACTGTGACAGAATGCTCTGTTATACAGATAGCTAGAATCTCAGCCATAAAGCAGGACAGGACTGCTGCTTACAATGGGGATCAGATAGGATCTGTGCCACTGTGACAGAATGCTCTGTTATACAGATAGCTAGAATCTCAGCCATAAAGCAGGGCAGGACTGCTGCTTACAAGGGGGATCAGATAGGATCTGTGCCACTGTGACAGAATGCTCTGTTATACAGATAGCTAGAATCTCAGCCATAAAGCAGGGCAGGACTGCTGCTTACAATGGGGATCAGATAGGATCTGTGCCACTGTGACAGAATGCTCTGTTATACAGATAGCTAGAATCTCAGCCATAAAGCAGGGCAGGACTGCTGCTTACAAGGGGGATCAGATAGGATCTGTGCCACTGTGACAGAATGCTCTGTTATACAGATAGCTAGAATCTCAGCCATAAAGCAGGGCAGGACTGCTGCTTACAATGGGATCAGATAGGATCTGTGCCACTGTGACAGAATGCTCTGTTATACAGATAGCTAGAATCTCAGCCATAAAGCAGGGCAGGACTGCTGCTTACAATGGGGGGATCAGATAGGATCTGTGCCACTGTGACAGAATGCTCTGTTATACAGATAGCTAGAATCTCAGCCATAAAGCAGGGCAGGACTGCTGCTTACAATGGGGGGGATCAGATAGGATCTGTGCCACTGTGACAGAATGCTCTGTTATACAGATAGCTAGAATCTCAGCCATAAAGCAGGGCAGGACTGCTGCTTACAATGGGGGGATCAGATAGGATCTGTGCCACTGTGACAGAATGCTCTGTTATACAGATAGCTAGAATCTCAGCCATAAAGCAGGGCAGGACTGCTGCTTACAATGGGGGGGATCAGATAGGATCTGTGCCACTGTGACAGAATGCTCTGTTATACAGATAGCTAGAATCTCAGCCATAAAGCAGGGCAGGACTGCTGAGAAAATAAAATGTAACCATTTGATGCCTGCATCCCTTTAACATGTAAACTCTCTTGCTCTTTTCTGCCCCCTGCAGGCCGAATTATTGCACCAAAGAAATCGCGCATAATCCACCAACAGAAACTAAAGAAGGTACAGTATGGCGAGACATAGGGCTGGTTGGGCTCAGCCCACAATGCACCTCTGGGCGTTGGTATCCTCGCACACAGACTGGGGGTGCCGGGGCCACACAATAATGTTCCTTTCCCTGTGTCTGGCAGAACCTGGAAGTGGAAATCCGGAAGAAGATTGAGCACGACGTGACCCAGAAAGCCAGCTCCAACATGCCCAAGAAACTGGCGCTGCTTAAGGCTCCGGATCAGGGCAAGAAGGATAAAGGGAGCGCGGCCGGAGGGAGCAAGGCTTGAAGCAAAGGGGGGGGGCTGCCCTTGATACGGACAGTTTGCCCCGGCTGGGGCAGGACCCTATAATGGGAGGCCTCTTGTGTTTTATCCAGTAAATATTTCCCAATTCTTATGTGCTTTACGTTTTCCTTTACTATTAAATATCAACTTATATTGGGAGGGTATTTCCAGCAACTTGTAACTCTACTTCCTCTCTGGCAGAAAACAGCAGCGCTAACTTGCTTTATGGCAGGCGTTCCTGTAATCCTATTCTGAGCTGGATTATTCCTGCTCTGTGTAAATAAACACTAAAGATCAGGCTTTGTCCTTCTCCACTGGTTGCTGAAGGACGAATCCCCACAACCCGTTGATGGTAGGCAGTTGTTAGAGGATTATGGGAGTTGAAGTTCAACACCAGTTGGAAAGAGTCAAGCTCGGTATCCCTGTTGCAAATGGCTCCTTTTGCACAGCTGCATGCCCAAGCCTGTTTTTACTCGTCAGTCAAACTTGGGGCTCTGGATATTGCTGGACTACAAATCCCAGAATCCTTTTGCATAAAATCAAGGGTTAAAAAGTTTAAGCCTACGATGAGTGTGTGAAAAGTACAGCATTAAAAGTGAGGAGATGGGAATTTCTTTACTGTAATGTTGTCTGGCCAGTGTGTGGCGCTCTACTCTGTACCTGTATATTCTGGGGTATTTCTATGCTGCAGTGTTGTCTGGCCTCTGGGTGGCGCCCTACCCTGTACCTGTATGTGCTGGGGTATTACTGTGTCTAGCCACTAGGTGGTGCCTTATCCTGTACCTGTATGTACTGAGGTATTTCTATGCTGTAGTGTTGTCTGCCCATTGGGTGGCACTATACCCTGTACCTGTATGTGCTGGGGTATTACTGTGTCTGGCCATTGGGTGGCACTATACCCTGTACCTGTATGTGCTGGGGTATTACTGTGTCTGGCCATTGGGTGGCACTATACCCTGTACCTGTATGTGCTGGGGTATTACTGTGTCTGGCCATTGGGTGGCACTATACCCTGTACCTGTATGTTCTGGGGTATTATTGTGTCTGGCCATTGGGTGGCACTATACCCTGTACCTGTATGTGCTGGGGTATTACTGTGTCTGGCCATTGGGTGGCACTATACCCTGTACCTGTATGTTCTGGGGTATTATTGTGTCTGGCCATTGGGTGGCACTATACCCTGTACCTGTATGTTCTGGGGTATTATTGTGTCTGGCCATTGGGTGGCACTATACCCTGTACCTGTATGTGCTGGGGTATTACTGTGCCTGGCCAGTAGGTGGCACCCTGTATGCGCTGGGGGTATTACTGTGCCTGGCCAGTAGGTGGTGCCCTGTATGCGCTGGGGTATTACTGTGCCTGGCCAGTAGGTGGCACCCTGTATGCGCTGGGGGTATTACTGTGCCTGGCCAGTAGGTGGCGCCCTGTATGTGCTGGGGTATTACTGTGCCTGGGCACTAGGTGGTGCCCTGTATGCGCTGGGGTATTACTGTGCCTGGCCAGTAGGTGGCGCCCTGTATGCGCTGGGGTATTACTGTGCCTGGGCACTAGGTGGTGCCCTGTATGCGCTGGGGTATTACTGTGCCTGGGCACTAGGTGGTGCCCTGTATGCGCTGGGGTATTACTGTGCCTGGGCACTAGGTGGTGCCCTGTATGCACTGGGGTATTACTGTGCCTGGCCAGTAGGTGGCGCCCTGTATGCGCTGGGCACAGTGGGTTTCCCGCAGTAGAGTTGCCCCGGGCTGAGCTCAGCACAATCCCCTGGGAGTCACATTATCCGCCCGGCCAGTTATTGAGGTCATTGTCTCTGCCGGACAATAGACATTTCATGTGTATTAAATGAATGGGGGGGGGGGGGGGGCAGCTCTTATTCTTCTCCCCGCCCCCCCCTGCCCTGTGGCAACGCTGCTGTTATACTCATGGCTCCTGGCTATGTAACCAGAGATGCACATATGGCTACTTAATAACCAATAGCCTGCCCCTTGGAACTCTGGGTATGCACGTATATAATAATGCCATTGTCAGCGGCCATAGTGTATGGCACAGGCCATTGTACTACAACTCCCAGCAGCCCCCCCTAAGCCTCCATTCATGTTACTGGGCGTCTGTGCTTGGCCATTTATCAGTGGGCCGTCTAGCCCGGGCATTATGGCTGAATGGGGCTTAACGGGCACCTCACAAAGGCTCTAATTGGCCGAGTGCTTGGGCTTTATCCCTGCGCCTTCATAGGCTAATCAGGCAAATAGGCACCTATTGTCCCCCCCCCTCCCGGCTGCCATTGAGAATCCCAGGTGCTGCATTGTCATGGCAACCACAATAGCTTTAGGTAAGGATGAAAGTCTTAAGGGAGGGGCGGGGGGTTAATCTAGAGCCCAAATGGACCCCTATAAATGTCTCCTCCTTCACAATAGGCTGCCGGCACTTCCTGAGTGTGAGCTCCCCCCCCCCGCACATGTGTGTGCCCCCCCGTGTATGTGTGCGTGTACACACCAGCATGTGGATTGTGTGTGATGTCTGCTCACAGATAATGTGATTAATTAGCCCCCACAAAGGGGCCGCTAACACAATGAGTTTGGGAGCTTCCAGCCCCCCCAGGGGGGTCTTATCCAAATGCGCCGGGACCCTTTTATCCCTTTTAGTGGATCCCAGCCATATCCTGTCTGCTAGTAATCCTGCCTATTCTCTTCCCCAGAGAGACAGCCGGGCCCCCCAATGTACATTACTGTACCCCAGAGTGACAGCCGGGCCCCCCAATGTACATTACTGTACCCCAGAGTGACAGCCGGGCCCCCCAATGTATATTACTGTACCCCAGAGAGACAGCCGGGCCCCCCAATGTACATTACTGTACCCCAGAGAGACAGCCGGGCCCCCCACTGTATATTACTGTACCCCAGAGAGACAGCCGGGCCCCCCCAATGTACATTACTGTACCCCAGAGAGACAGCCGGGCCCCCCACTGTATATTACTGTACCCCAGAGAGACAGCCGGGCCCCCCAATGTACATTACTGTACCCCAGAGAGACAGCCGGGCCCCCCAAAGTACATTACTGTACCCCAGAGAGATAGCCGGGCCCCCCAATGTACATTACTGTACCCCAGAGACGGCCGTGCCCCCCACTGTATATTACTGTACCCCAGAGAGACGGCCGGGCCCCCCACTGTATATTACTTTACCCCAGAGAGACGGCCGTGCCCCCCACTGTATATTACTGTACCCCAGAGAGATGGCCGGGCCCCCAATGTACATCACTGTACCCCAGAGAGACAGCCGTGCCCCCCAATGTACATTACTGTACCCCAGAGAGACGGCCGGGCCCCCCACTGTATATTACTGTACCCCAGAGAGACGGCCGTGCCCCCCACTGTATATTACTGTACCCCAGAGAGATGGCCGGGCCCCCAATGTATATTACTGTACCCCAGAGAGATGGCCGGGCCCCCACTGTATATTACTGTACCCCAGAGAGACAGCCGGGCCCCCCAATGTATATTACTGTACCCCAGAGAGACAGCCGGGCCCCCCAATGTACATTACTGTACCCCAGAGAGACAGCCGGGCCCCCCAATGTATATTACTGTACCCCAGAGAGACAGCCGGGCACCCCACTGTATATTACTGTACCCCAGAGAGATGGCCGGGCCCCCACTGTATATTACTGTACCCCAGAGAGACAGCCGGGCACCCCAATGTATATTACTGTACCCCAGAGAGACAGCCGGGCCCCCGAATGTATATTACTGTACCCCAGAGAGACAGCCGGGCCCCCCAATGTACATTACTGTACCCCAGAGAGACAGCCGGGCCCTCCAATGTACATTACTGTACCCCAGAGAGATGGCCGTGCCCCCCACTGTATATTACTGTACCCCAGAGAGACAGCCGGGCCCCCCAATGTACATTACTGTACCCCAGAGAGACAGCCGGGCCCTCCAATGTACATTACTGTACCCCAGAGAGATGGCCGTGCCCCCCACTGTATATTACTGTACACCAGAGAGACAGCTGGGCCCCCCACTGTATATTACTGTACCCCAGAGAGACAGCTGGGCCCCCCACTGTATATTACTGTACCCCAGAGAGACGGCCGTGCCCCCACTGTATATTACTGTACCCCAGAGAGACTGCCGGGCCCCCCACTGTACATTACTGTACCCCAGAGAGATGGCCGTGCCCCCACTGTATATTACTGTACCCCAGAGAGATGGCCGTGCCCCCCACTGTACATTACTGTACCCCAGAGAGACAGCCGGGCCCCCCAATGTATATAACTGTACCCCAGAGAGATGGCCATGCTCCAAACTGTGTAACTATGCCCTCCACTGTATTTACTGTAGCCCAATGTACTGGCCCCCAATATAAATATATATATAGAGAGAGAGAGAACTCAGCCTGCAGCCTTGTGCCTTTATATGGGCACAGAACCCCTCAGTGACTGCTAATATCCTTATCATTTACAGTAGGGGGTACATTATCCCTTATAATACATGAGTGATACTCAGAGTTCCCTGTATAACTCAGCCTGCAGCCTTGTGCCTTTATATGGGCACAGAACCCCTCAGTGACTGCTCATATCCTTATCATTTACAGTAGGGGGTACATTATCCCTTATAATACATGAGTGATACTCAGAGTTCCCTGTATAACTCAGCCTGCAGCCTTGTGCCTTTATAGGGGCACAGAACCCCTCAGTGACTGCTAATATCCTTATCATTTACAGTAGGGGGTACATTATCCCTTATAATACATGAGGGATATGGAAGTGCAATACACAGTGTGTATAGGAAGGGACAGGGCGGGGCTAATACACAGTGTGTATAGGAAGGGACAGGGCGGGGCTAATACACAGTGAATAGGATGAAGCAATAGGGAAAGAATAGGGAGGCGCTGGGTACGGACACAAACACGACTGTTTGACCCAAGGCGAACACATGAATGAGTAGATTATTGGCCCCGCCCTTCCATTCCTTATTAGGCGCATCCGTTCAGTTAAAGAGCCCTAGCGCCGCCCATGATTGGCTGCTGCTCCATATGAATGACAATCTATTAACTCGCTTGACCTAGACAGGGTCAGGCGAAGGGCGGGTCCCCGCGTAGAGTGACAAGAGGCGCCGGCCAATGAGCACTCGGAAGCGCAGGTTGGTGGGCGGGGCCGGGGATCCCAGGATAAAGCTCCCAAGCCCCATTGTTAGTGTGATTTAAAGGGGCCGCGGACAGGCCGGGCAGGGAGAGCGGAATTCCGGCCTTGCCCAACAGGATAACGCGGGGGGGCTCCAGGGGATTACGGCAGGGCCTGTGCCGGAGGTACGTGGGATTGTGGCTGGGACGGATATAGCAGCGAACCCCCGGGCCGGCCAGCGACATGGAACCTCCGGCCCCCAAGAGAAGGTGCCCGGGCCTCAGCCCCAGGTACCGACCGGACTCTCTGCTGGATCTCAGCGCCAAGAAGGTGGCCGAGTGCTGGGCCTTCGAGCAGGTAAGAATCCTCTGGGCTAGCGGAGCTCGGCTCTTGTGGGACTACAACTCCCAGCATCCCCCGCAGCGCCTGTACTGCCACAGCGGCCACAGGGGGCGCTCATTTTCCTATCATATCTCTATCTCTGTATGTAATGATGTGCTAATGCATTGGGTATGGGGGGCAGTGGGGGCTGCCATGTGTCCCGGGGGGGGGTATCAGTGTGAGTGTGTGACATTGTGTTTGTACATTGCCCCCAGGGAGGGAGGGAGGGGGGGGGGGCATTTCTATAGCAAACACTGCATTGCAATGGATCAGGGCTGCAGGGCCCCCAGGAGCTTATTGTGCCCCCCCCAGACCTCTCAGGGGTTTCAATTGGCCCCTTTGTATGACTCATATTGGGATTGGCCCATGTATAATATCCCCTTTATATGGAGCCATTCACTCAACAGCTGGGGGCCCTGGGGCTGGATGTGGCCCCTCCATGTGTGTAGCCAGCCCCAGGCACAGGGAATGGATGGGGGGGTGCAATTAGTCCCTTGTCCACAGAGCTTACACTCAGGTGTGGGTTTTGCTGGGGGGGGGCATTTAGTCCCTTATCCACAGAGCTTACAGTCTGGCTTGGGTTTTTCTGGATGGGGGGGTGCAATTAGTCCCTTGTCCACAGAGCTTACAGTCAGATGTGGGTTTTGCTGGGGGGTGCAGTTAGTCCCTTATCCACAGAGCTTACAGTCAGATGTGGGTTTCTCTGGCGGGGTGCAATTAGTTCCTGGTCCACAGAGCTTACAGTCAGATGTGGGTTTTGCTGGGGGGTGCAATTAGTTCCTGGTCCACAGAGCTTACAGTCAGGTGTGGGTTTTGCTTGGGAGGTGCAATTAGTCCCTGGTCCACAGAGCTTACAGTCAGGTGTGGGTTTTTTTCCGGGGAGGGGGCGCAATTAGTCCCTTGTCCACAGAGCTTACAGTCAGGTGTGGGTTTCTCTGGTGGGTGCATTTAGTCCCTGGTCCACAGAGCTTACAGTCAGGTGTGGGTTTCTTTGGGGGGGTGCATTTAGTCCCTGGTCCACAGAGCTTACAGTCAGGTGTGGGTTTCTCTGGTGGGTGCATTTAGTCCCTGGTCCACAGAGCTTACAGTCAGGTGTGGGTTTCTCTGGGGGGGTGCATTTAGTCCCTGGTCCACAGAGCTTACAGTCAGGTGTGGGTTTCTCTGGTGGGTGCATTTAGTCCCTGGTCCACAGAGCTTACACTCAGGTGTGGGTTTCTCTGGGGGGGGTGCATTAAGTCCCTGGTCCACAGAGCTTACAGTCAGATGTGGGTTTTTCTGGCTGAATAGGAAAAGGGACTTGATGGTGACATTTACCCCAGATTGGTGGGGGGGTTTCCCTCACCCACAGCTTTAAATACTGTCTGTGTCACAAATACACTTAATGTAGCAGAGAAGTCCCTGGCCATAGGAGCTTACAATCTGTCTATATATGTATATAAATAATATGTGGTTTTGGGCTGGTAGCCAATGGGGTGGCTCTCGTGGGGCAATAGGATAATCATCTGGCGTGGCGCAGGGATCTATAAATACCAGCGAGTGGGCCTTACGTGTATATATAAATAGGCACACACCCCGTTCCCGGGGAGGGTATAGTTGGCGCGCCGGTATCTGTGCCAGCCGAGTATCATCCCTGCATCATCGCTTCCCTGCCCATCAATCAGCACCCAGGGCCTAATCAGCACAGGTGGGGACAGGGGAGGGGCCGGCGTGTCACCTGTCTCCCGTGATGTCACGGCTAGGTACATTCCTCTCTATTCTGCAGGGAGTCCGTGTAAAGGGGAAATAAAGCCAAGATGTGTTTTATTCAATTTAACCATCTCCATAGTTTGTAGCAGCCACTTCCTGTTATCCGAGCCCCCCACTTCCTGTCTAACTGAGCCCCAAGTTGATCTATATGGGTTATTCCTCATAGTGATTGATAGTCCGGCTGGGGATGGACATAGCGGCATTGATATATTGACTCCATATGGTCAGTAAGGCTTGTCCCTGTGCCACAGAGCTGACAGTTAAATATTATTGTTTGTTTGTGATGTCTTAGCCCCTCCCCCCTGCTGTATGGGTATACTGGGCAGCTTGCCCCCTTAGGGTGGAGCGTATTGGAATGGACCCCCAGCCTGAAGGCCAGTTAGGGGGGGATTTGGGGTGAGTGCTTATTTGTGCCCTGGGTACCCCTGGAACTATAGCAGGGTGACTGTTACCCCAATGTTTCTATATATCTGTAACCTTGTTATGGGCTAAGGGGGCCCAGCCTGAAGGCCAGTTAGGGGGGGATTTGGGGTGAGTGCTTATTTGTGCCCTGGGTACCCCTGGAACTATAGCAGGGTGACTGTTACCCCAATGTTTCTATATATCTGTAACCTTGTTATGGGCTAAGGGGGCCCAGCCTGAAGGCCAGTTAGGGGGGGATTTGGGGTGAGTGCTTATTTGTGCCCTGGGTACCCCTGGAACTATAGCGGGGTGACTGTTACCCCAATGTTTCTATATATCTGTAACCTTGTTATGGGCTAAGGGGGCCCAGCCTGAAGGCCAGTTAGGGGGGGATTTGGGGTGAGTGCTTATTTGTGCCCTGGGTACCCCTGGAACTATAGCAGGGTGACTGTTACCCCAATGTTTCTATATATCTGTAACCTTGTTATGGGCTAAGGGGGCCCAGCCTGAAGGCCAGTTAGGGGGGGATTTGGGGTGAGTGCTTATTTGTGCCCTGGGTACCCCTGGAACTATAGCGGGGTGACTGTTACCCCAATGTTTCTA
Organism: Xenopus tropicalis; assembly: GCF_000004195.4. NCBI lineage: Eukaryota > Metazoa > Chordata > Amphibia > Anura > Pipidae > Xenopus > Xenopus tropicalis. The sequence continues at coordinate 141,226,316 of NC_030679.2, read as the reverse complement.
TATATCTGTAACCTTGTTATGGGCTAAGGGGGCCCAGCCTGAAGGCCAGTTAGGGGGGGGATTTGGGGTGAGTGCTTATTTGTGCCCTGGGTACCCCTGGAACTATAGCGGGGTGACTGTTACCCCAATGTTTCTATATATCTGTAACCTTGTTATGGGCTAAGGGGGCCCAGCCTGAAGGCCAGTTAGGGGTAGAGTTCGGGTGAGTGCTGTGTATATACTGTAACCATAGATACAGCCTGTGTGACGCTACAATGGAGGCGGCTGCATGATACCCCAGTTCTCACAGTCCCGTTCCCTCTGTTTCAGGTCGAGGAGCGCTTTTCAAGGGTCCCGGAACCCGTGCAGAAGCGAATCATATTCTGGAGTTTCCCTCGTAGCGAGAAGGAGATATGTATGTACTCGTCTCTCGGTTACCACCCTCCCGAGGGGGAGAGGGACTCCCGGGTTCCCTTTAACCGAGGGCTGCAGTTGATGCAGTCTGGAGCTGTGCAGCGCGTGCTACAAGTGGGTAAGTGTCTGGGCCTGACGTTCCACCATGCTGCTTTTATATATGTCACATGCTCTGTAAAACTTCATTGACTGTGCGGGATGCTGGGAGTTGTAGTCCAACTCTGCGTGAGAAGGATATGTTCTCTTTCGCTTGCCCTTTATGGATTGTGACAGTTGCTTCCGCCCCTTTGTTGGATGCCCACAGGCTACCTGCCTGGGTCGGAGTCACCCTGGGCTTGTAGATCTGGTTTAACTGAAACTGCTTATTTTGGAAGCAAAACTCCTTTATTGTCCCCCCCCCCATGTAGGGCCGCTGGGAGTTGCAGTTGAACAACTGGATGGGGACCCAGTTCTAGGGTGAAGCCGCTCAGCCGTAACCTGTACAGACAGGTGCACCCTCGGCCGCGCTTTCCCAAGTCCGGATTTGCCTGTGACTCGGCCGCAGCACATTCCCCACCTGCGGGCGCAGGCAGTGACATGTTGGTGACAGTTGGCGACACTCCTCGTATCGGGGTGACGTGATCTTGCCCCTAGCTGAGTCAGTCGCCTGTCCCGGCCTGTCTCTCTGCTGATACCGGGCACCTCCCAGCCCTCGCATGTATGGGCACTTCTAGTGCCAGGGGGCTTGTGGGTACAGCCGACTCCGTGCCCTCATTTCCGGCCATGACAATCTGGGTTTTATTGTTTTCGTTGCTCCGACTGCAATTAGAGCTCAATTAGAACAATCCCAGTTAATTAGTGCTGGCATGGCCTTGGCACAAGTGCCCAAATCGGCTTTCCCCCCCCCCCCCCCTCCTCCATCATTGTTTTTGGGAAGAAATTCCCATTTCTCTTCGTTAGGATTTGTCTAAATCCTCTCTCTGGATTCTCTGCACGGACAGAGCCCCCGGGCGGCCCCCGCCCTGCCATTTTTTTTGTTTTGTACACGGCAGATAAAAGTCCCATTGAGCGGCCGAGGCCCGAGGCGTGTGACGGGGACAATACCAGGCTGTCATGCGTCACAGATCCCACACACGGCCGCGGCTCTCCAGGCTTCGGGCAGCCGGCATTTCCTGAATGGCAGCTCTGTACATTGTGTTATCAGTTACAGGGGGCAGTGACGCTACAATAGAGCATTCCATTTCTAACATTTTCCTCTATCCCGGCCCACGTCAACAATTCATTTATTTCATGTTTCCTCCTCCCTATAAATGCCACGGAGGGGGCTGTCCCCCCAGCTGCTGGGGTAATACTGCGGGGTAGGTCAGCCTGGCCATGTCTGCGGCTCTTGTTCTTGTCTTATCATCCTTTTCGGTTCATAGAAGATGATGGGAGTTGCGGTTCAGTTCCAGATTTGGGACAGGCCCACTCTTATGCTTATGTAATGAACGCACAGGTCATGTGATACAGAAGATGAACCTTAATAATGATATATGCATTATAGGAGGGGAGGGTGAAGGGGGGGTCATTTTTGGCCTAGTTAAGGGGATATATAATCTAGTATCCAACCACTACAGCTTGATTATTTCCGGGGGCTGATAATGATAATGGCTGCCACGACGCGTTTCGTGCTACACTGCTTGGCTGTCCCAGGGCAGCAGCGGCGGCAGATGGCACTGTTCTCCCTGGGCTTGGGTTACAGCTCCGGCGCTGCTGTGTGTCCTACTAAAGCACTGTGTTTTGGGTTTTAGTTCAGCTTGACTGCTCCTCCAAAGGTCTCACCTATTATGTGACTTTTATTGTATTAAACCCCCCCCCCCCTTCCCACAGAGGGACCCACGCACCCACACCCAGACATAGGTTTTGCACCAGTGTTCCGCATAACAGTCTCAGGCTTGGGGGGGGGGGGAAATCTGCCCCATGCAGAGCCAATAATCCAGACCTGTGTCCTTAGGGTAATTGGGGGAGGGGGGCTGAAATTCTAGTAGAGCTTCCCCTGCTGTTCCCTTTTCTTATCTGCGTCTTGTTTGCGGTCAATGGGGGGGGCGGGGGGTCAGTTTGTCTGAACAGATGGGTAATGGAGCTTTTCTCAAATACCCTCCATCCAATCTTTTAATGCAAAGATGCGCGAATTATACATGAGATGGGGAGGCGTCGGATTATTATGATCCCCCCCCCTCCCTTCTCTCTGTATTGTAAGGATGATTAAAGATTCCCAGATATAGGGTCTGGAATCATACACTTTAAAACAAAGGCCGCATTTCCTCATGTCTTATTATTGTGCGAATAAAGCCGGCCGGGGGAAGGAATTTCTGTTGCACAAGGAAGTGACCCCCCAATGCATGGAATGTTCTGCGGTATTTTGTAACTTCTGCATCTGGAATAGATCTGTTCTAGGGTGCTGGTCTGGTCTACAAATATATCCAAACGGCCTATAAATAGTGAGTGCCTATGGCACCTTACAGCAGCCCCTCTGGCATTTGCCTGAACCCACAGATTGCCAGTCTGGGCCTGATTTTCAGTACCCAGAGGCCCAAACAGCCCCCCATAGGCCCAATAAATAGTGAGTGACTATGGCATCTTACAGCAGCCCCTCTGGCATTTGCCTGAACCCACAGATTGCCAGTCTGGGCCTGATTTTCAGTACACAGAGGCCCAAACAGCCCCCCATAGGCCCAATAAATAGTGAGTGACTATGGCACCTTACAGCAGCCCCTCTGGCATTTGCCTGAACCCACAGATTGCCAGTCCCGGCCTGATTTTCAGTACACAGAGGCCCAAACAACCCCCCATAGGCCCAATAAATAGTGAGTGTCTATGGCACCTTACAGCAGCCCCTCTGGCATTTGCCTGAACCCACAGATTGCCAGTCCGGGCCTGATTTTCAGTACACAGAGGCCCAAACAGCCCCCCAGCAGCCCAATAAATAGTGAGTGACTATGGCACCTTACAGCAGCCCCTCTGGCATTTGCCTGAACCCACAGATTGCCAGTCTGGGCCTGATTTTCAGTACACAGAGGCCCAAACAGCCCCCCAGCAGCCCAATAAATAGTGAGTGACTATGGCACCTTACAGCAGCCCCTCTGGCATTTGCCGGAACCCACAGATTGCCAGTCCGGGCCTGATTTTCAGTACACAGAGGCCCAAACAGCCCCCCCATAGGCCCAATAAATAGTGAGTGTCTATGGCACCTTACAGCAGCCCCTCTGGCATTTGCCTGAACCCACAGATTGCCAGTCTGGGCCTGATTTTCAGTACACAGAGGCCCAAACAGCCCCCCAGCAGCCCAATAAATAGTGAGTGACTATGGCACCTTACAGCAGCCCCTCTGGCATTTGCCGGAACCCACAGATTGCCAGTCCGGGCCTGATTTTCAGTACACAGAGGCCCAAACAGCCCCCCCATAGGCCCAATAAATAGTGAGTGTCTATGGCACCTTACAGCAGCCCCTCTGGCATTTGCCTGAACCCACAGATTGCCAGTCCGGGCCTGATTTTCAGTACACAGAGGCCCAAACAGCCCCCCCATAGGCCCAATAAATAGTGAGTGTCTATGGCACCTTACAGCAGCCCCCCTGGCATGTCCCTGGTTGCCAGTCTATGCCCAATAAGATGCCATGTTGTCATTTTCTGAGCGGACAAGCAATCCCGTAAATGTGGCTAATGTCTCTGCCCTTCCCACTCAGGGTTCCATCTCAGCGGATCCGTGACAGAGTCAGGTGACCCCGAGCGGACGTACCAAGTGTCCATCAGCTTCGACCGCTGCAAGATCACGTCCGTCAGCTGCGGCTGCGAGAACAGAGACATCTTTTACTGCGCCCACGTGGTGGCCCTGTCCTTGCACCGGATCCGCAGGGCCCGGGGGGTGGAGCTACGCCTCCCTATTTCAGAGACGCTGTCCCAGATGAACAGAGACCAACTGCAGAAGTTTGTCCAGTACCTTATTAGCGAGCACCACACCGAGGTGCTGCCCACGGCGCAGAGACTGGCCGACGAGATCCTACAGCTGGGCTCGGAGATAAATAGGGTGCACGGTAAGCTCACCCGCTGGGTTCCTGGGGTTACGGAGTGGGGCGATCTGGTTGGCTGGTTTTGGGTTGATGGGTGTTACTGTGCAAACTAACACGCTGCCTTCATTACTCTCAGGGGCCCCAGATCCAACCGCGGGCGCCGGGCGAGAAGATGAGAACTGCTGGCACCTCGACGAGGAACAGATTCAGGAACAGGTGAAGCTACTCCTGGCCAACGGCGGCTACTATGGGGCCAGCAAACAGCTACAGTCCATGTTCAGCAAGGTGGGTTCCCCAGAATTTCCTACATTCTCCCCCCCCCTCCCATTCTACTTCCAGCGGTGTGTGTGTGTATATATATATATATATATATATATATATATATATATATATATATATATATATATGATAATATACAGTATAGATCCCCCTGGTACAACTGCTAGTGGTACAGTTCCCCCCCTGATACAACTGCTTGTGGTATAGTTCCCCCCCCCGCCCCCAGTGGTATAACCCACTGCACTTCCTTCTGCCCCGCTCATTCCTCTACTTCCTTCCTGTGCAGGTGAGGGAGATGCTGCGGATGAGGGATTCCAATGGGGCCCGTATGCTGATCCTAATGACGGAGCAGTTCCTGGAGGATCCGCGCCTGGCTCTGTGGCGCCAGCAGGGGGCAGGGATGACGGACAAGTGCCGGCAGCTATGGGATGAGCTCGGTGAGATATGACCCATAAATACTGTACAGCGGCCATAACTGTGCCTCTGTTAGGATTAATGGCAAAGCCGCTGCGGGCCTGATACTGTAACTGGCACACGGTGCCCTAAACTTTCATTTTTCCCCATGAATAACCCCCCCCCCCTCTGCATTCCTGTCACAGGTGCCCTGTGGGTGTGTGTGGTGCTGAGCCCTCACTGTCGGACAGAAGAAAGGGAATCCTGGCTCGAGCTCCTTCGGAGATGGAATGCATTGGATATCTGTCCTCTGGAGGAGGGGAACTATAGCTTGGATGGACCTGGGGCACAGACTCAACCACAGGGCTACAGTGCCAACCAAGGTATGAACAAATGGTCCCTCCCACTGCGGGGTGATACAGTGACACAGACAGGAGGGAGCTATGGGACATGGAGTCTGCCCCTCCCACTGCAGGGTGATACAGTGACACAGACAGGAGGGAGCTATGGGACATGGAGTCTGTCCCTCCCACTGCAGGGTGATACAGTGACACAGACAGGAGGGGGCTATGGGACATGGAGTCTGCCCCTCCCACTGCAGGGTGATACAGTGACACAGACAGGAGGGAGCTATGGGACATGGAGTCTGTCCCTCCCACTGCAGGGTGATACAGTGACACAGACAGGAGGGAGCTATGGGACATGGAGTCTGTCCCTCCCACTGCAGGGTGATACAGTGACACAGACAGGAGGGAGCTATGGGACACGGAGTCTGTCCCTCCCACTGCAGGGTGATACAGTGACACAGACAGGAGGGAGCTATGGGACATGGAGTCTGTCCCTCCCACTGCAGGGTGATACAGTGACACAGACAGGAGGGAGCTATGGGACACGGAGTCTGCCCCTCCCACTGCAGGGTGATACAGTGACACAGACAGGAGGGAGCTATGGGACACGGAGTCTGCCCCTCCCACTGCAGGGTGATGCAGTGACACAGACAGGAGGGGGCTATGGGACATGGAGTCTGTCCCTCCCACTGCAGGGTGATACAGTGACACAGACAGGAGGGGGCTATGGGACACGGAGTCTGTCCCTCCCACTGCAGGGTGATGCAGTGACACAGACAGGAGGGGGCTATGGGACATGGAGTCTGTCCCTCCCACTGCAGGGTGATGCAGTGACACAGACAGGAGGGGGCTATGGGACATGGAGTCTGTCCCTCCCACTGCAGGGTGATACAGTGACACAGACAGGAGGGGGCTATGGGACATGGAGTCTGTCCCTCCCACTGCAGGGTGATACAGTGACACAGACAGGAGGGAGCTATGGGACACGGAGTCTGTCCCTCCCACTGCAGGGTGATACAGTGACACAGACAGGAGGGAGCTATGGGACATGGAGTCTGCCCCTCCCACTGCAGGGTGATACAGTGACACAGACAGGAGGGGGCTATGGGACATTGAATCTGTCCCTCCCACTGCAGGGTGATACAGTGACACAGACAGGAGGGGGCTATGGGACATGAAGTCTGCCCCTCCCACTGCAGGGTGACACAGACAAGGCCTAATACCCCCCTATTGCCCCATTTGTTTATATATTTATTTTTGCCCCCAGCTCCTGTTCCACGTCAGACCGTATTCGCTCGGGCCCTAAAGGCCGGGGAGCTTCGCTGGACAGACGCGCACCTTCAGCGGGTGCTGAGCGGAGAGACGGGTGCCCCCAGCAGCGGAGTAAAGAGCAGCACAGATATGCTCTCCTACGACCCCCAAGGCCGCCCGCTGTGGCTGGGAGACCACTTTCCCGTGGCCTGTGCCCGCGTTGACGCCCTGCGTTCCCATGGATACGCACAACAAGCGCTCAGACTCGCCGTCTGCATTGTAAACACCATGAGGCTGCAGCGCCAACACCAGCTGGAGAGTGTAAAGCAGCAGAGGAAAGGTAAGAAGGGGTACAACTAGGGGGCGCTAGAGAGAGAGGAGCTGGAACCTGTCGGTACAATGTGAAACTTCCCGCTAATCCGTTTGCCCTGTGCTTGCAGAACTGCAGCTGAAAGGAAGCACTGCTCTCACTAACTTGGAGGGCTGGGTGGGGCACCCGCTGGATCCCATTGGCTGTCTCTGCCGCACCTTCCTAGAGGCCAGCCTGCCCGAGGACGAGGGACTCTCGCTATACCCAGGTACCTATATCGGCAGCTGTGCATTTGGCTCCCAGGAGCAGCTCTACTGGTAGAAACCCCAGACAAAGGTATAGGTAACCCCTCCCCTTACCCACGCTAACGCCAGGCCGTCTCTCTTTCAGATATTGGCGGGGAGCAGAGGAAAGTGATGTACCAGCACGTGCCCTTACCCGGTGCCACTGCCAATGGAGAGTCCTACTTGTGCTTGGCGCTGGAGGTGGCTCTTATGGGCCTGGGGCAGCAGCGGGCAATGCCCGAGGGTCTCTATGCCCAGGACAAGCTGGTGCGGAGCGAGGAACAGATTATCGGGCTCCTGGGCACATTGGACATGGGCGAGCGACTGATACAAGTGCTGAGGAAGCAGTCCATCTTGCTGTTAGAAGGTAGCAATCTGTTACGATCACAGGGCTTAGGGGTATTTGGGGGAGGGCGCAGCCTGACACAGGGGTTGCTGGGAGTTGTAGTTCTGAATAGGTTTCCAGTTCTTATCTCACGTCGTGTCGCTTCTTTTCCCCAAGGTGGCCCCTACAGCGGCTTCGGGGAGGTGATCTACCGCGAGAGCGTCCCTATGCACACCTTTGCACGCTTCCTCTTCACCACGCTCCTCCCACACGACACAGACCTGGCCTATCGGATCGCACTGAGAGCCATGAGGTGAGTGCGCTGTTAGGGAGTCATTGTCCTTCCCTGGACTCTGTTCTCCTGCCTGAGGGTCTTACTTACCCTTTGTCTCTTTCCAGGCTCCCTGTCCTGGAGTCCATCCTCCCACCCCACGGCTCCGACATTCTGCCTCTGGACTCTATGTTAACTAGTCGCTTCCCTCGCTGGTTCATCCTGGGACACCTGGAGACTCGCCAGTGTGAGCTTGCGTCTGCCATGCTGACCACCGCCAAGGGTAGGTATTGGTGCCCCCATAAGTTCCTGGAGTCTCTCTTTGTGTAGCCCCTCTGCTTTCCATGGCAGAGTCCCCTTAGCTACTGTTCCTTAGTGTATCCCTTGCTGCCCATTGGAGATTGGCTTTGGCCTGTACATAAATCGTGGCTGCTCATTTGTAAGATGGGCTGATATCTAGGCTATAGTGCATGTTCGGCAGCCCAGTCTTGCTTTATGGCAGTGGTTAATCTAATCTTTTTTTCTGCTTTTGCATGTTTAGGGGACCCCAAGTGGCTTCACACCGTCCTGGCTTCCATCCAGCAGCACATTCACTCCCCAGCGTTGCTCTTCAAGTTGGCCCAGGATGCCTGCAAAACCGCCACGCCCCCTAATGCTCCCCCGGACACCACCCTACTAAATATCTCTCTGGAACTGGGACTGCAGGTGAGACCCGATGCTTGGCACCTGTACCACGGCGCCCAAGCGGGAGGGAAAGCTTCTCTTTCATTGGTCAATGTTCCTAACATCAAGCACGTTCTTTATGTTTCACAGGTGATGAGAATGACTCTGACCACCCTGACCTGGCGACGCCGAGAGATGGTGCGATGGCTCGTGTCCTGCGCCACCGAGATTGGTAAGTGGCTGCACTAATGTTACTGACAGACGGGGGGGCACTGTGGGATAGGGAGACTGAGCACATGGGGGGTATTAGAGGCTGATTGGCCGGATGTGCCACTGTGGGGGGCAGCATTGAGGCCTCTGCACCACATTGACCGTATTTTTCCTCGTTTCTTACAGGTGCCCAAGCTCTGATCAGCATCATGCAGAACTGGTACACCCTCTTCACCCCCATCGAGGCTACCACCATAGTTGCCGTTACCTGCACATCCCCCGCCACCCTGTTGCGCTTCAGTCCGGACCCCCGGCAACGGGAGGAGCTGTGCTCGTGCGCCCGCGCCTTGGCTTTGCAGTGCGCCATGAAGGACCCCCAGAGCTGCGCCCTGCCCGCCCTCACCCTCTGTGAAAAGGACCACACTTCCTTTGAGGCTGCTTACCAGATCGTATTGGACAGTGCCAGCTCGGGCCCTGGCACCCACTCCCACCTCTTCACCGTGGCACGATACATGGAGCACCGAGGCCTCCCGCTACGAGCATTTACCCTTGCCACCTTGGCACTGTCGAACCTTAGCATCGGGTTTAGCCAGGATACCCACCCGGCTGTCAGCGATGTGCTGTGGGCCTGCTCATTGGCTCACTCCTTGGGCAAGGTGGAGTTAAGCACGGTGGTACCTCTGGTGATCAAAAGTGTGCAGTGTGCCCCTGTTCTCTCGGATATCCTCCGCCGGTGTAGCCTGGCACCCCCAGGACTGGCACAGGCACTCTCATCTTCCAGTGGAGGGCGAGGTAGGGGCTCCGGAGGACGGGCAGACAAGCCGCCTCTCTGCCAGCTGCTCGAAGCGGCCGTCGGAGCCTACATCAGCACCACGCACTCCCGCCTCACCCACATCAGCCCGCGCCACTACGGGGAATTCATAGAGTTCCTGGCCAAAGCCCGCGACACATTCCTGCTGGCGCCCGACGGGCACCGCCAGTTCTCTCAGTTCTTGGACAACTTGAAGCAGACGTACAAAGGGAAGAAGAAGCTGATGCTGCTGGTGCGAGAGCGCTTCGGCTGATGCCACGGGAGGAACCATGGATAGGGAAGCCTGAGAGAGGGCAGAGAGAACACTCACTTCCTTTATAGAGATTCTCTTCCAGAGGGGCATCAATATCTGTTGCACCCACCCCCCCTCAAGTATTGGACACTTAACGGACTTCCTGCTGGTAGCGGGGGCCATAGTGGCGGACATTGAAGTACTGAAGAATCCCTGCAAGGAGCCTGTGGCTTTTAGTAACTTATATTTATTTATATAATTATGGATTTCGTTTTTTTATTTCCCCTCCCTCTGCGTTGGGCAGGCCGTCCCTCCATATGCGCCATGGCGGATGGATTTTTTTGGGGAACGGCTATGGGCCCCACAGGGCGCGCGGACTCGGGTATTTATTTCTGAAGGATTAATCTGTATTAACTTATTTTTTTTTTTGTACTTTTTCTAATATGGTTAATTTCAATTGGTTCTAATTTAATGGGCGTCGACCGACATCATTCCCAAACGCTGCCCCGCCCTGGAAAAAAGGAAAAAAACAAAACAAACCGCGGGCCAGCTGCATGGAGTTGGGACAGATCTGGCCTGCGCGGATTGTGAAGCAGTATTATTGGCGGCCGTCCTGACCAAGAGTTTGCGGGGTCGGCCCGACCAGTGGCCGGATCGCTATGTATAAATATTGTATATTAATATATACTTAATATATAAATGTATATTACCAAAAAGAAAAAAGGAAAAAATAGTAAAAAAAAAAGAGAAAATTCTATATGGAGGAAAAGCGCCGCAGCGTCGGTCTCTGCATTGAATGAAGTGTTCCGGATAAGGTGGTGGTCATATTTCAGCTTTATACCTCACAGTACCCCCCCCCCCCCCCCATAAGTGTGATCACGTTCCAATGTAAACACTGGAATTCTAACTCAGGAAGATGCCGCTTTCACGTTGTCACCCCCCCAGACTAATCCTACATGTGTCTTCCCGCCCCACTGAACCCCCACATTAATTCCCTTCACGTTTCACCGCTCCCCCCACCCTCTGACCCCTCTGTCTTTCCGTAGTAAAATGAAGGTTTTGAAATCCCGTTTATGATCTGAATGTCTCTCCGTAGGAAATACCATTTTCTGTGCTGCGGGGGGAGGATTCCTATGATATATAAATATATATATAAAAGTATATATATTTATATATATATATATATATATAATGACTGAGTTCACCTGTTTTTATTTATTGATCCATCTGTCACAGTTGTTTCTTAATGAAGATAAGGAAAAAAAAAAAAAAACATTTTAATGAGAATTGGTGTTTTGGTTTTTCTTTGGGTAAATAAGTGTGTCCTTGCCAGTCATCGTTTCAAGGGGGCAAATACATATTCACCCCAAATCCCCCCTAACTGGCCTTCAGGCTGGGCCCCCTTAGCCCATAACAAGGTTACAGATATATAGAAACATTGGGGTAACAGTCACCCTGCTATAGTTCCAGGGGTACCCAGGGCACAAATAAGCACTCGCTCCAAATCCCCCCCTAACTGGCCTTCAGGCTGGGCCCCCTTAGCCCATAACAAGGTTACAGATATATAGAAACATTGGGGTAACAGTCACCCTGCTATAGTTCCAGGGGTACCCAGGGTACAAATAAGCACTCACCCCAAATCCCCCCCTAACTGGCCTTCAGGCTGGGCCCCCTTAGCCCATAACAAGGTTACAGATATATAGAAACATTGGGGTAACAGTCACCCTGCTATAGTTCCAGGGGTACCCAGGGCACAAATAAGCACTCGCTCCAAATCCCCCCTAACTGGCCTTCAGGCTGGGCCCCCTTAGCCCATAACAAGGTTACAGATATATAGAAACATTGGGGTAACAGTCACCCTGCTATAGTTCCAGGGGTACCCAGGGCACAAATAAGCACTCGCTCCAAATCCCCCCCTAACTGGCCTTCAGGCTGGGCCCCCTTAGCCCATAACAAGGTTACAGATATATAGAAACATTGGGGTAACAGTCACCCTGCTATAGTTCCAGGGGTACCCAGGGTACAAATAAGCACTCACCCCAAATCCCCCCCTAACTGGCCTTCAGGCTGGGCCCCCTTAGCCCATAACAAGGTTACAGATATATAGAAACATTGGGGTAACAGTCACCCTGCTATAGTTCCAGGGGTACCCAGGGCACAAATAAGCACTCACCCCAAATCCCCCCCTAACTGGCCTTCAGGCTGGGCCCCCTTAGCCCATAACAAGGTTACAGATATATAGAAACATTGGGGTAACAGTCACCCCACTATAGTTCCAGGGGTACCCAGGGCACAAATAAGCACTCACCCCAAATCCCCCCCTAACTGGCCTTCAGGCTGGGCCCCCTTAGCCCATAACAAGGTTACAGATATATAGAAACATTGGGGTAACAGTCACCCTGCTATAGTTCCAGGGGTACCCAGGGCACAAATAAGCACTCGCTCCAAATCCCCCCCTAACTGGCCTTCAGGCTGGGCCCCCTTAGCCCATAACAAGGTTACAGATATATAGAAACATTGGGGTAACAGTCACCCTGCTATAGTTCCAGGGGTACCCAGGGTACAAATAAGCACTCACCCCAAATCCCCCCCTAACTGGCCTTCAGGCTGGGCCCCCTTAGCCCATAACAAGGTTACAGATATATAGAAACATTGGGGTAACAGTCACCCTGCTATAGTTCCAGGGGTACCCAGGGCACAAATAAGCACTCGCTCCAAATCCCCCCCTAACTGGCCTTCAGGCTGGGCCCCCTTAGCCCATAACAAGGTTACAGATATATAGAAACATTGGGGTAACAGTCACCCTGCTATAGTTCCAGGGGTACCCAGGGTACAAATAAGCACTCACCCCAAATCCCCCCCTAACTGGCCTTCAGGCTGGGCCCCCTTAGCCCATAACAAGGTTACAGATATATAGAAACATTGGGGTAACAGTCACCCTGCTATAGTTCCAGGGGTACCCAGGGCACAAATAAGCACTCACCCCAAATCCCCCCCTAACTGGCCTTCAGGCTGGGCCCCCTTAGCCCATAACAAGGTTACAGATATATAGAAACATTGGGGTAACAGTCACCCTGCTATAGTTCCAGGGGTACCCAGGGCACAAATAAGCACTCACCCCAAATCCCCCCCTAACTGGCCTTCAGGCTGGGCCCCCTTAGCCCATAACAAGGTTACAGATATATAGAAACATTGGGGTAACAGTCACCCCGCTATAGTTCCAGGGGTACCCAGGGCACAAATAAGCACTCACCCCAAATCCCCCCCTAACTGGCCTTCAGGCTGGGCCCCCTTAGCCCATAACAAGGTTACAGATATATAGAAACATTGGGGTAACAGTCACCCCGCTATAGTTCCAGGGGTACCCAGGGCACAAATAAGCACTCACCCCAAATCCCCCCCTAACTGGCCTTCAGGCTGGGCCCCCTTAGCCCATAAGGTTACAGATATATAGAAACATTGGGGTAACAGTCACCCTGCTATAGTTCCAGGGGTACCCAGGGCACAAATAAGCACTCACCCCAAATCCCCCCCCTAACTGGCCTTCAGGCTGGGCCCCCTTAGCCCATAACAAGGTTACAGATATATAGAAACATTGGGGTAACAGTCACCCCGCTATAGTTCCAGGGGTACCCAGCGCACAAATTAGCACTCACTACCATATGGTTGCATCGTTTCTTGCCTCCCCCAGTCAGATGTAGAGCGCCCTCTGCAGGGCAATAATAGTTCTGTCCAGGAGAAAAGCAGGAGTAGTTGAGAGTTGATAATGGGGCGTGGGGGTTGCAGTGAGGTTCAGGTTACCGTGGAGAAGGTGGTGCTATAAGGTTACATCTCTAACATGAACCAATGGGCTACAGGATGGACAACACTGTTATCCCTCAAGCCTTATTAATGGGGCACGAAGGCTTCTGCCCCTATTTGCACCCCTCTAAACATTGTAGCCGTGGGGTCTCCAGGCCTTGTGGCAGGGATGGATTCCTTTATGTGGGGAACCTTGTTACTGGGCAATGATATCCGCTCAATGGAGCCACCCATGTTCTGGGTCACATCTGGTCCATATCTGCTCCTTAGGCCTAAAGGTGCCCATTCACCTAGCGGATCTTCTCCCGATATCCCCACCTACGGGTGGGCAATATCTGGAGAATCCAGGCTAATTCGGTTGTTTGGCCCTGGGGCCAAATGATCGAATTATGATGACGGGCATAGGAAAAGTCGGTCCAGGGACTGCATCAACGAGCCGATGAGGTCCTCGATCCAACTAAATTTTCTAACCTGCCCTATCGAGATCTGCCCAATTTCAGGCCAGATATCGGTCGGACAGGCCTGTAGTTGCTGCCCCTACACAGGCTGATTAGCTGCCGAATGGGTCTAAGGGACCGTTATCGGCAGCTACAATCTGCCCGTGTATGGTAGGGGTTGGCCAACAACCACACATATATGGGCTGATAGAGACCTCAGCTGACTGGATTTGGTGCCCAACCCAATAGAGACACAATGGTCAGTCCATTCACACACACAGCGCTCCTCACCCATCATCTCCGCCCCATCCCTTTCCATGCCACCTTCCTTCCCCTCCAGCTACTGCCACTTTGTTCCCTTCCCCATGGCCCGGCTCCCCCGGGGGCCCTTACCAGTGACTCACCGGCTCCCCCGGGGGCCCCTACCAATGACTCACCGACTCCCCCGGGGGCCCTTACCAGTGACTCACCGGCTGTTCCTCTGAGTGGGCCCACCAATGACTCATTGCCCCGTGCCACCGCGCTGCCCCTCTTGTCCCAGAAATAGCAAGGCGTGGCGCCTATTATGGAGTGGCAAGCTATGGAGACTGTGAGAGGTTGGCAAGGCTCTTCCATTACTCATCGCCATCTAAACAGGAAATCAGAACTTTCCGACCTCGGGAGACTGGACCTGAGTCATTCGGAATAATAAACTCAGCCGCCATGATTTAACCACTTGGCGCCGGAGCGGAATACTTCGTGGCGTGATTGGGAGATAGTAAAGGGCAAGTCTGACAGAGACAATGACATCCCCAAAAGCGATGTCTGTTTGCAAACAACCGCAACAGACTTAAGAGTTTAACTTCCCCTTTAAAGGGTTGGTTCACCTTTACATTAACTTTTAATACGATGTAAACTTTGATCAATTTGCAATTGGTCTTTATTTTTTTATGGTTTTTCAGTGATTTAGTTTTTTGTTTTTTGTTCAGCAGCTCTTCATTTGGTATTTTAGCAGCTGTCTGGTCGCTAAGGTCTTGTTTACCCTAGCAACCAGACAGTGGTTTAAACAAGAGATGGTATTATGAATAGTAGAGGGCCTGAGTAGAAAGATTAGTAATAAAAAGTAACAATAACAATAACATTGTGGCCTCACAATGGCTGCCGGGGTCAGCGACCCCCACTGGAAAGAGGCAGAAGAGGAAGGCAAATAATTTAACGAATAATAATAACGACTTCTGTTGTAGTTCTGTATCGTTTATTGACAGGCAAGGCAGACATAGATTGCAGTGGGTTGGGCAGAAAGGGCATTTTTTCGGAGCCCCCCAGCAGAAAAGCCCCCCAGCACTGGGGTTCGGTCGGCAGGTACTCGGCTGCAACTCCTGTCCTGCTGAACTGAGCCAGGGGAAGATATAACCACTGATTATCAGCCCAGTAGGTACGGGAGGCGGAGCCAGTCAGGCGCTATGACTTCAGTGGGAGTGGCCAGAGGGAAGGGTGTGCCAGAGAGGCGCGGAACTTAGCCACTGTGAACAGGTGCGAGAGTGACAGTGCTCACAATACAGCTAAGCCCTGGGCCGCCGGCTGGGCACGTCTCCTCTGAGCTTGGCGTCCAATCACATGCAAATCCTCATGGAAAGTTCCGTGTAATCGCCACCCGTGACTTTATTCCTATCCGCCCCCCCGGGGCTGCCGTACGGCGGGAAGCTGGCTTGCATTCTGGGACTTGGCAACATTAAATCTGTAAGGAAAAGCTTCTCCCAGGGGAAATGGGGATTATTGGGGTTTCCCTGGGCCCTATGCCTTATGGGGCCCCATTATAAAGGCCTGTAATTGTAGGACCAGTGTATAGTAAGGCAAGGGGGTGTCACGGGCAGGGGCTGTGTGAAGCAAAGGAAGAAGGTAGAGAATAGACCCTAAATGGTTGTACTTCCCCTTTAAATAGGTTTGGCCCCTGGGTTCTAAAGCCCCCACATACTCTATGCACGTACCCCCATATAGTAAGCATAGTAACCAAGCCCGTCTCCATCACGTTGCTCGTCCTTGGCTCCTGATTGGCTTCTACTGTGCAGATCTGCTGTCCGGGGAAAGTTGCGCCGCTGACCGGGCGGCCGACAGTTGGAAATCCCTGGCAATGTGATTTATTGGCTGCCAAAATAAAATCCCATCTCCAGGAATCCCCCGCTGTCAGCAGCAAGAAGGGCCCACGGGGGCGGATGTTTGGGGCCACGAGCGGAGGGCTGTAATGAGGGAAAGGTGAGAGTGAAGATGAAGGAAAGAAAGGGGAAGATAAACCTCTGAATGGCTGCAACTGCGGGACAGTGTGTATAGCTTATTCAGCTTATTTCTTTACTCTAACATGCAGCATCCACCTACAAGCCTACAGGGGATGCTGGGAGTTGTAGTTATCATATTTAGCAGTTACAGTATAAGGGAATACACAGAACTGCGAGCGTCACACAAATCAGGAGGCGGAGCCTGGAGCCAGAGAAGGGTGGAGTCAGTAAGGGGCACGAGGCAGAAACAAGAGGCTGCAATATTGAGCAGGGGGTCATTTATACATGGGTGGGGGGGGCAGTGACTGCAGGGAATAGGCCCCAAACACACCTGGAGCAGGGAAAAAACACAGGTAGTCCAACATCAGGAAGCCAGTCACCCGGAGCAGGAAACAGTCCACAGATTTATCAGAGAACAGAAACAGATACATCAGAAGCAGGATAAGGGCCAAATACATACTAAGAGCAGGAAACAGGCCTACCAGGAACAGGAAACAGGCCACAGATACACCAGGAGCAGGAAACAGGCCACAGATACACCAGGAGCAGGAAACAGGCCTACCAGGAAGAAGAAGCGGGCCCCGGATACACCAGGAGCAGGAAACAGGCCTACCAGGAAGAAGAAGCGGGCCACGGATACACCAGGAGCAGGAAACAGGCCTACCAGGAACAGGAAACAGGCCACAGATACACCAGGAACAGGAAACAGGCCACAGATTTATCAGAGAACAGAAACAGATACATCAGAAGCAGGAAAAGGGCCAAATACATACTAAGAGCAGGAAACAGGCCTACCAGGAACAGGAAACAGGCCACAGATGATACACCAGGAGCAGAAAACAGGCCTACCAGGAAGAAGAAGCGGGCCACGGATACACCAGGAGCAGGAAACAGGCCTACCAGGAAGAAGAAGCGGGCCACGGATACACCAGGAGCAGGAAACAGGCCTACCAGGAACAGGAAACAGGCCACAGATACACCAGGAACAGGAAACAGGCCACAGATACACCAGGAGCAGGAAACAGGCCACAGATACACCAGGAGCAGGAAACAGGCCTACCAGGAAGAAGAAGCGGGCCCCGGATACACCAGGAGCAGGAAACAGGCCTACCAGGAAGAAGAAGCGGGCCCCAGATACACCAGGAGCAGGAAACAGGCCTACCAGGAACAGGAAACAGGCCACAGATACACCAGGAACAGGAAACAGGCCACAGATTTATCAGAGAACAGAAACAGATACATCAGAAGCAGGAAAAGGGCCAAATACATACTAAGAGCAGGAAACAGGCCTACCAGGAACAGGAAACAGGCCACAGATGATACACCAGGAGCAGAAAACAGGCCTACCAGGAAGAAGAAGCGGGCCACGGATACACCAGGAGCAGGAAACAGGCCTACCAGGAAGAAGAAGCGGGCCACGGATACACCAGGAGCAGGAAACAGGCCTACCAGGAACAGGAAACAGGCCACAGATACACCAGGAACAGGAAACAGGCCACAGATACACCAGGAGCAGGAAACAGGCCACAGATACACCAGGAGCAGGAAACAGGCCTACCAGGAACAAGAAGCGGGCCCCGGATACACCAGGAGCAGGAAACAGGCCAACCAGGAACAAGAAGCGGGCCCCGGATACACCAGGAGCAGGAAACAGGCCAACCAGGAACAAGAAGTGGGCCCCGGATACACCAGGAGCAGGAAACAGGCCTACCAGGAAGAAGAAGCGGGCCACGGATACACCAGGAGCAGGAAACAGGCCTACCAGGAAGAAGAAGCGGGCCACGGATACACCAGGAGCAGGAAACAGGCCTACCAGGAAGAAGAAGCGGGCCACGGATACACCAGGAGCAGGAAACAGGCCTACCAGGAAGAAGAAGTGGGCCACGGATACACCAGGAGCAGGAAACAGGCCTACCAGGAACAGGAAACAGGCCACAGATACACCAGGAGCAGGAAACAGGCCACCGATTTATCAGAGAACAGAAACAGATACATCAGAAGCAGGAAAAGGGCCAAATACATACTAAGAGCAGGAAACAGGCCTACCAGGAACAGGAAACAGGCCACAGATGATACACCAGGAGCAGAAAACAGGCCTACCAGGAAGAAGAAGCGGGCCACGGATACACCAGGAGCAGGAAACAGGCCTACCAGGAACAGGAAACAGGCCACAGATACACCAGGAGCAGGAAACAGGCCACAGATACACCAGGAGCAGGAAACAGGCCACAGATACACCAGGAGCAGGAAACAGGCCACAGATACACCAGGAGCAGGAAACAGGCCTACCAGGAACAAGAAGCGGGCCCCGGATACACCAGGAGCAGGAAACAGGCCAACCAGGAACAAGAAGCGGGCCCCAGATACACCAGGAGCAGGAAACAGGCCTACCAGGAAGAAGAAGCGGGCCCCGGATACACCAGGAGCAGGAAACAGGCCACAGATACACCAGGAGCAGGAAACAGGCCACAGATACACCAGGAGCAGGAAACAGGCCACAGATACACCAGGAGCAGGAAACAGGCCTACCAGGAACAAGAAGCGGGCCCCGGATACACCAGGAGCAGGAAACAGGCCAACCAGGAACAAGAAGCGGGCCCCAGATACACCAGGAGCAGGAAACAGGCCTACCAGGAAGAAGAAGCGGGCCCCGGATACACCAGGAGCAGGAAACAGGCCAAAGACACCCCAGGAAAGAGAAAGAAGGAGGCCATAGATGCTTCAGGTGCAGGAAACAGGCCAAATACATTCTAACAGCAGGACACAGGCCAGAGGCACACTAGGAGCAGGACACAGGCCAGAGGCACACTAGGAGCAGGACACAGGCCAGAGGCACACTAGGAGCAGGACACAGGCCAGAGGCACACTAGGAGCAGGACACAGGCCAGAGGCACACTAGGAGCAGGACACAGGCCAGAGGCACACTAGGAGCAGGACACAGGCCAGAGGCACACTAGGAGCAGGACACAGGCCACTAATACATCAGAAGCAGGAAACAGTTCAATAAGAGATCAGGAGCTGGAAACAGGCGGCAGATACATCAGAAGCAGCACATAGATTAAAGTCACACCAGGGGCAAGAAGGCCACAGATGCATCAGGAACAGGGAACAGGCCACAGACTCAGTAGGGTCAGGGAACAGGCCATAGACTCAGTAGGGTCAGGGAACAGGCCACAGACTCAGTAGGGTCAGGGAACAGGCCACAGACTCAGTAGGGTCAGGGAACAGGCCACAGACTCAGTAGGGTCAGGGAACAGGCCACAGAAGCCACAGAAGCAGGAAACAGGCTACAAATATATTGGTTAAAGACACACCAGGAGCAATAAGGAGGCCACACATGCATCAGGAGCAGGAAACAGGGCAGATACACGCTAAGAGTGGGAAACAGGCCGCAGGCACAGCAGGAGCTGGAAACAGGTCAGATACACGCTAAGAGTGGGAAACAGGTCAGATACACGCTAAGAGTGGGAAACAGGGCAGATACACGCTAAGAGTGGGAAACAGGGCAGATACACGCTAAGAGTGGGAAACAGGGCAGATACACGCTAAGAGCAGGAAACAGGTCAGATACACGCTAAGAGTGGGAAACAGGGCAGATACACGCTAAGAGTGGGAAACAGGCCGCAGGCACAGCAGGAGCAGGAAACAGGTCAGATACACGCTAAGAGTGGGAAACAGGTCAGATACACGCTAAGAGTGGGAAACAGGGCAGATACACGCTAAGAGTGGGAAACAGGCCGCAGGCACAGCAGGAGCAGGAAACAGGTCAGATACACGCTAAGAGTGGGAAACAGGGCAGATACACGCTAAGAGTGGGAAACAGGCCGCAGGCACAGCAGGAGCTGGAAACAGGGCAGATACACGCTAAGAGTGGGAAACAGGGCAGATACACGCTAAGAGTGGGAAACAGGGCAGATACACGCTAAGAGTGGGAAACAGGGCAGATACACGCTAAGAGTGGGAAACAGGGCAGATACACGCTAAGAGTGGGAAACAGGGCAGATACACGCTAAGAGCGGGAAACAGGGCAGATACACGCTAAGAGTGGGAAACAGGGCAGATACACGCTAAGAGTGGGAAACAGGGCAGATACACGCTAAGAGCAGGAAACAGGCCGCAGGCACAGCAGGAGCAGGAAACTGCTGCACATCCATTAGGCACAGGCACCCCAGGGGCAGAATAATGAGCTCCTTCCTCTCAGTGGTAACACGGGGCAGAAAGTCTCCCCTCCTGAGAACAGCAGCGAGTATTGTGGGTGGCAGGCACAGGGCACAGTGGCACTGTCCCCCTTACAGACCCAGGGGCCTCGGGGAGGGAGAGTATAGGGACCCACCAAGGAACATACCAGAATTTTCCAAAACACTTGTGTAGCCCGGAGTAAGAACACTCCCAAGCACAAAGCACAGCCATATGGATCAGCGCCGTGTCCCCCTCTGACCCAAACACCCCCGGGGCAGGGCCCAGGCCAGAATGCGGATATCATTCTTTATAGGCACACGTGTGATCCCCCCGAGGCTCTGAGCTCCGTCCCCTCCAGCAGCTGTACTAGGGGCCGCAGTGTTGCTCTGTTACAGTGTTCCCAAGTCTGAACCGACAGCTGGGCACCCTAAAGCTATTCTGCCCACTAGTGGGCACTCTTCTAACAGAGCCTGTGGGTGAAATGATCCCATAAGAGCAATGTTGGCTGCTCCAGGATATAGATACCTGGGGGCAAATGAGCCGGGCACTTTATATCATGGTTCATGCCCCACCTTTCCAGGATTGCAGTAAAAGAGACATTCACCCTAACTGACCTTCAGTCTGGGCCCTCCCAGCCACTGCTTTGGGTCAGGGTCGGACTGGGGGGGGGTAGCAGGGGCCACAGGGGCTGCCACCGCAGGGGCCCTGCACCCCCCTAAGGGACCTCACTGTGGTCCCTACACATCCCCCCCTGGGCCCCCTTGCCCACCCAATCCCCTCCCCTGAGTGTGCATACTAGGTGCGTCAGAAGAGGGGGACCTGTGGGCCCTGGGGCACCCAGCAGTGATTGGCCCAGTCCGACCCTGCGCACAGTTTGGGTGCCCCTGCTCTAAAGCTACAGAGGTATAAAGGTGGCCATACATACAGCTGCCAATACAGGGCCATTGGATCGGGGACTACGTTGGTTTGTTGATGGTCTTCGGTACGGTGGCGCCTATACCCACCGGTGTAATTTGGTTGTTTGACCCTAGGGTCAAACGACCAAATGAGCCCGATATTGGCCACCTGTATGTGGGCATATTGGGAGAAGATCCACTCGCCTAAGCTTATAGTGTATGGCCACCGTAGGGGAGGCTGATGGCTGGTATCAGTGCCCCCAGAGGTGCCAAACCCGTTGGGCAATACTCGCACTGTACATATATCAAGCTGTGCGGCTGTGGGTTGCACCTAAGTATGCAGATACCCCGCAGGGTAGGGCAGAGCCCAAACAAAGCTGCTTTTCCCCCCCTTCCCTACAGACGAGCAGGTGTTTGGGGCAGGGCAAGAATGCAGACAGAGGCAATAAAGATGAAAGGTTACCCTCCCTGCAGCACCACTTGCCCAGGTGGCGCGGAGCTGCCTCGCTGCTTTTCCCTCCTCTCCCCGGCGGGGCAGGTAAAGATCACAGAGATTCCCTGACTGCCAGACATGGCCGCCTGTATAGGGGCTGGGGCAACAGGAGGGCCGAGGGGCCAAAGTGAAGGTGGGTTAGTGGGGGTATCTTGCATAGAAACAGCAATACCGTGCCACTCTGCCAATCCCTACACTGGCACCGCTACCATTATGGATAATATGAGGCCCACAGCTGCTGCTGCCCCAGGGACCCCCATAGGGCGGCTATTAAAATTGCACCTCCATAGCGACACAGCACCGCTGCCCAGTGTCCCATCTCAGTACAAGGCTTAATGGGCCAGACAATTGGGCCCCATCCCCTGTTGGGAGCGGCTGCGCCTCCCAGTCAGAAAGCTGTAATTAAAGTGGCGCCTAATATGCTCACAGCCCAAAGCGTTTGAAGATTTTTTTTTTATCTAGGGCAAGGTTTGTGGGGCCCCAAAGAGAAATTACTGTTGGGGGCCATACAGGTCCAACGCGGCAGCAAGGGGTGCACCATTGGCCAGTGGTGGGGGAGGCAAAGCCATAGCTGCACAAGTGGGCCCAGTGGTTCTACCAGCCAATACTGTACCCTTCTATCCCTGAGCTTGGGGGGCCACAGCGGGGCCAAGGTTAGAAGGCGTCTACGGCCAACACTTAGGGGGCTCATTAGAGAAATGTTCTGGGCCAAAGGTCTCCTGGCCCCCTGGCAATCAAGGGGTGCAAGGATTGGCAGAACTGCAGGTTGTGACTATCAAGCTATTCCCAGGCCCCCAGTAATATTAACCCAGCCAATGGGAGCGCTACATTCAGAGGGATAGGGGGGAAGGCAGGAGAGGGGCCACAGGCAGATAGGTGCAGATAGGGGGCACAGGAAGAGAGGGGGGCACAGGCAGAGAGGGGGGCACAGGAAGATAGGTGCAGATAGGGGGCACAGGAAGAGAGGGGGGCACAGGCAGAGAGGGGGGCACAGGAAGATAGGTGCAGATAGGGGGCACAGGAAGAGAGGGGGGCACAGGCAGATAGGTGCAGATAGGGGGCACAGGAAGAGAGGGGGGCACAGGCAGATAGGTGCAGATAGGGGGCACAGGAAGAGAGGGGGGCACAGGCAGATAGGTGCAGATAGGGGGCACAGGAAGAGAGGGGGGCACAGGCAGAGAGGGGGGCACAGGCGGAGAGGAACTTACCCTTGGCACATAGGACCCACTTTAGGCAGCAAGTAATCCAGTAATGGGGGGCAAGGGGCCCCAGTTATACCCTGCAGGTCCCAATGGGCAGCCACGTGTGGGCAGCAGCAGCCGGTACCGACCCAGCAGCACAGACCCAGCTCCCCAGTCACTGACTGCCCAGACATGGGGAAATCCCTTTATAACCCAGCTCCCAGCGTCATCCTCCCTCCTGTCATTACAGAGCAGAGGGGGCGGGGCTCAGCTACTGTACTTACTGGAATAGGAGGGCACTCCCTATGGGCTCTGCTTGTTTGCTAACAATATTCTGCCCCGAGGCTCGGGAGGGGCCCGACGTGTTTATATCATCAACTGAAGACGCCATATCTGCACCCACAGCTCTATGGGAGCCTCCATGCCTTACTTATGGATATAAGAGTGTAAGCTCTGCAGGGCGGGATTCCCTTCTCCCAATGGTTCCCTCTCCCTGTATTGTATCTGTGTCCCTCTGTATATTAGAGTGTAAGCTCTGCAGGGCAGGATTCCCTTCTCCCAATGGTTCCCTCTCCCTGTATTGTATCTGTGTCCCTCTGTATATTAGAGTGTAAGCTCTGCAGGGCAGGATTCCCTTCTCCCAATGGTTCCCTCTCCCTGTATTGTATCTGTGCCCCTCTGTATATTAGAGTGTAAGCTCTGCAGGGCAGGATTCCCTTCTCCCAATGGTTCCCTCTCCCTGTATTGTATCTGTGTCCCTCTGTATATTAGAGTGTAAGCTCTGCAGGGCAGGATTCCCTTCTCCCAATGGTTCCCTCTCCCTGTATTGTATCTGTGTCCCTCTGTATATTAGAGTGTAAGCTCTGCAGGGCAGGATTCCCTTCTCCCAATGGTTCCCTCTCCCTGTATTGTATCTGTGCCCCTCTGTATATTAGAGTGTAAGCTCTGCAGGGCAGGATTCCCTTCTCCCAATGGTTCCCTCTCCCTGTATTGTATCTGTGTCCCTCTGTATATTAGAGTGTAAGCTCTGCAGGGCAGGATTCCCTTCTTCCAATGGTTCCCTCTCTCTGTATTGTATCTGTGTCCCTCTGTATATTAGAATGTAAGCTCTGCAGGGCAGGATTCCCTTCTCCCAATGGTTCCCTCTCCCTGTATTGTATCTGTGTCCCTCTGTATATTAGAGTGTAAGCTCTGCAGGGCGGGATTCCCTTCTCCCAATGGTTCCCTCTCCCTGTATTGTATCTGTGTCCCTCTGTATATTAGAGTGTAAGCTCTGCAGGGCAGGATTCCCTTCTCCCAATGGTTCCCTCTCCCTGTATTGTATGTGTGTCCCTCTGTATATTAGAGTGTAAGCTCTGCGGGGCAGAATTCCCTTCTCCCAATTGTTCCCTCTCCCTGTATTGTATCTGTGTCCCTCTGTATATTAGAGTGTAAGCTCTGCAGGGCAGGATTCCCTTCTCCCAATGGTTCCCTCTCCCTGTATTGTATCTGTGTCCCTCTGTATATTAGAGTGTAAGCTCTGCAGGGCAGGATTCCCTTCTCCCAATGGTTCCCTCTCCCTGTATTGTATCTGTGCCCCTCTGTATATTAGAGTGTAAGCTCTGCAGGGCAGGATTCCCTTCTCCCAATGGTTCCCTCTCCCTGTATTGTATCTGTGTCCCTCTGTATATTAGAGTGTAAGCTCTGCGGGGCAGAATTCCCTTCTCCCAATTGTTCCCTCTCCCTGTATTGTATCTGTGTCCCTCTGTATATTAGAGTGTAAGCTCTGCAGGGCAGGATTCCCTTCTCCCAATGGTTCCCTCTCCCTGTATTGTATCTGTGTCCCTCTGTATATTAGAGTGTAAGCTCTGCAGGGCAGGATTCCCTTCTCCCAATGGTTCCCTCTCCCTGTATTGTATCTGTGTCCCTCTGTATATTAGAGTGTAAGCTCTGCAGGGCAGGATTCCCTTCTCCCAATGGTTCCCTCTCCTGTATTGTATCTGTGCCCCTCTGTATATTAGAGTGTAAGCTCTGCAGGGCAGGATTCCCTTCTCCTAATGGTTCCCTCTCCCTGTATTGTATCTGTGTCCCTCTGTATATTAGAGTGTAAGCTCTGCAGGGCAGGATTCCCTTCTCCCAATGGTTCCCTCTCCCTGTATTGTATGTGTGTCCCTCTGTATATTAGAGTGTAAGCTCTGCGGGCAGGATTCCCTTCTCCCAATGGTTCCCTCTCCCTGTATTGTATCTGTGTCCCTCTGTATATTAGAGTGTAAGCTCTGCAGGGCAGGATTCCCTTCTCCCAATGGTTCCCTCTCCCTGTATTGTATCTGTGTCCCTCTGTATATTAGAGTGTAAGCTCTGCAGGGCAGGATTCCCTTCTCCAATGGTTCCCTCTCCCTGTATTGTATCTGTGCCCCTCTGTATATTAGAGTGTAAGCTCTGCAGGGCAGGATTCCCTTCTCCCAATGGTTCCCTCTCCCTGTATTGTATCTGTGTCCCTCTGTATATTAGAGTGTAAGCTCTGCGGGGCAGAATTCCCTTCTCCCAATTGTTCCCTCTCCCTGTATTGTATCTGTGTCCCTCTGTATATTAGAGTGTAAGCTCTGCGGGCAGGATTCCCTTCTCCCAATGGTTCCCTCTCCCTGTATTGTATCTGTGTCCCTCTGTATATTAGAGTGTAAGCTCTGCAGGGCAGGATTCCCTTCTCCCAATGGTTCCCTCTCCCTGTATTGTATCTGTGTCCCTCTGTATATTAGAGTGTAAGCTCTGCAGGGCAGGATTCCCTTCTCCAATGGTTCCCTCTCCCTGTATTGTATCTGTGCCCCTCTGTATATTAGAGTGTAAGCTCTGCAGGGCAGGATTCCCTTCTCCCAATGGTTCCCTCTCCCTGTATTGTATCTGTGCCCCTCTGTATATTAGAGTGTAAGCTCTGCAGGGCAGGATTCCCTTCTCCTAATGGTTCCCTCTCCCTGTATTGTATCTGTGTCCCTCTGTATATTAGAGTGTAAGCTCTGCAGGGCAGGATTCCCTTCTCCCAATGGTTCCCTCTCCCTGTATTGTATCTGTGTCCCTCTGTATATTAGAGTGTAAGCTCTGCAGGGCAGGATTCCCTTCTCCCAATGGTTCCCTCTCCCTGTATTGTATCTGTGCCCCTCTGTATATTAGAGTGTAAGCTCTGCAGGGCAGGATTCCCTGGGAGCAGTAATCAGATTGGGTGCAGCCTGTATATTAGAGCCAATACGGTGTCTGTGTTACTGTATACAGACAACGCTCCAAACAGTAGCATAGGACAGTCCCGCCTCCCGCCCCAATGACGTCACAATTGAAGTCACCATGGCAACAAGAAAACAAAGCTCAGACAGGGAAACCACAAGGGGGGGGTGTGAGCGGGAATCCCTCATATCCGCAGGAGATGTGCTTAACCCTCGCTTGCCTGTGTCGGTGCTTACACTATATGTAGGGGCGAGTGTGAGCCTGTTGCACTTACCCGCAGCATTTATTATCCCCCCTCCCCCGAGCAGGAACCGGCGCGGCACTCCCAGCACCTTCACACCTGCCGGCTTTTCCCAAGTTTGGGTGTCAGTTCTGGAGTTTTACAGCCATAAGTTACCCCCATTTTGTGTTTTTACACACCATCCCTGACACCATCTTGCCTTACTATACTCACTATCCCACAGTTACACTCCCCCTGACACCATCTTGCCTTACTATACACATTCCCCACAGTTACACTCCCCCTGACACCATCTTGCCTTACTATACTCACTATCCCACAGTTCCACTCCCCCTGACACCATCTTGCCTTACTATACTCACTATCCCACAGTTACACTCCCCCTGACACCATCTTGCCTTACTATACACATTCCCCACAGTTACACTCCCCCTGACACCATCTTGCCTTACTATACACATTCCCCACAGTTACACTCCCCCTGACACCCCAGCTAAGCAGTGGGCTACGAATAGGGGCCCCCCCATGGGGACACACACACACACACACAGGTGGAAGGGCACAATCACGTGTTCGCACACTCTGCTAAGTGTTGTGTCACTGTTTGGTTGCCTGGCAACAGGAAGATTGTGAGAAAGTGAAACGGAAGCGGAGAGTAAACACGCAACGATACTGACTGGGCCCCACCCCCTGAGTGTAACCGCTCTTTCTCGTAGCGCTGCATCTCGCCCCCGGATTCTGGGCAAAATACTCAGCATTAACTCTTTGCCTCCTCTTGCGCATCAACATCACCAGCTCTCATTCCTACAAGTACCTCTATATTCCTTACCAATCCCTTGGGGCAACTCGGGGGCAGATTAGAGAGGCTTCAGATAGGGGGCTTTGCCTTCCTCTGGATCAGCTGGCAGTTAGGTGGCCCATAGAGATCAATAGAGCGGCTCAGGGGCCAAAGAGATGGCTATACATGTGACCTGCCCTATCGAGATCTGCCCGATTTCAGGTCCTTCGTTGGTGCCCATACACGGGCAGATAAGCTGCTGAATCGGTCTAAAGGACTGAAATTGGCAGCTAGAATTGGCCCGTGTATGGCCAGCTTTGGTCTGGAGGGGCGGAGTCAGCAGGTTTTATTGGCCTGTGTAGCTTGAAGACAAAGGACTAACTGCCCCTCAACAGTGCCATAGCTAAAGGTGCCCATACACGGGCCCATTCTAGCTGCCCATATCCATCCTAATTCAGCAGCTTATTGGCCCGTGTATGGGCACCACCGACGGCCCTCCCCGACCTACACCTGGCCTGAAATTGCCCTGTAACTGCACCGTCACTGTGACTCCCCACAACGTGACAGAGGGCCCGGAGACTGACCCCCACTGGTTGGGAGCGACTGCAGCTCTGCTTTCCCCAAGCAAATACCTGCTTTCCGCTTGCCCTTTAAATAGCTATCTAAAGTCAATATTTGAATAGTAATTTTAGATTCCTGCTGTTATACATAGTAGCTGAGGCTGAGAAAACACCCAGTGTACACGCTGAACCTTACACAAAGAACCCTATTTAAAGTAAATCATGACAAAATACTAGGGACACATCAGCAAATATTGGTAAATAGTAAAATCACTTCCCGCCGCCCCATCATGGCACAGGGCTACAGTGGCTACCTGGCCAGTACTGCAATGGCCTAACCAGTAAAATACCAGCTAGGGCCAGTATTACACATTTACTAGCAATGTAGCTGCTGGTAAAAGTGTAATAACTTGTCCTCCGCCCCCAACTCGCTTCCTATGCCCTCTCCCGGCTCCCTTTTTAGCCTGCCCCCTCCCTTTATTTAGGACCCATCAAAGTCATGCCCGCCTCCATTTAAATCACAGCTCCGCCCCCGATGTCACGGACCCACCCCCTGCTCTGTCCAGTAAAAAGATTGAGGTAAGGTAGCAACCCTACAGAGGCAGTGGCGGTTATATGAAAATGTGCATGCATTTCTATCAGTGGGAGCAGCCATGTTTGTGCTCGTAGGGTCACATCGCCATAGAAGGCCACAGAAGTCAATGTAAACGTAGGAAAGTCTGACAGCAGTTGAGTGACTACAGGCGGAGGGTCCCACCCTACGAGACAAGCACCTACTTCCCCCCCGACTTGCTAAGTTTAGGTCTGTACACTGGATATTACATCATTTAGACATTAGAAGCAATGGGAAACTCCAGCCTCTCAAAAACTGCTGATTTCCTTTATGAGTCATTAGTTTGGCCCAGTGGCCAACAGATTTCTATGCCCTCCCCCCCGCCCTTGGTGCTAATGACTGAATTAGATGCCATTAGCAGGAATGTGCCATCGGTTGTCGCCTCAGCCACTCTTGGCCGAGTTAGCAGCTTATTGGCCCATGTATTGGGCCATAATCACGGCCTTCACACCTGACTAGGGCTCGATAAGATATTAATAGGGAACTTGGGAAATGTTATTGGCCAATGGCCACATTGGGCTGTGGATGTGGCCATCTTTGAAAAGGGGCAAAGATCTGCCTGTTTTTAGCCTGCTTTAGGGGTAGACTGGTGGATTAGAAAGCAGCCAATCACAGTGAGTCCTGCCATTGCCAAGCGTTAGTGGGGACCTTAATGATAAGTTTGCCTTTGGCACTCCCTACATTCCATGACTTCATTGTGACTTCTAGGTGCATGTCATTCACTAAATGTCCCGTTTGTCGGCATTGTTACAGCATTCTGAGGAACACAATTATATGTTTCTTACACTCGTGTACAGGGCCAATGGAATATCATGATGCAATCATATCGAATAGTTTGTGCAATACGTATTTCTCCTGTAATGTAATGGTGTGGTAACATTCTCTGCATTCTGTATATTTCTGCACCCAGGAGGAGCGTCAGAGTGTACTGAGGGGATTAACCCAGCCTAAACTATGCTTATCATTACTGTAAACTCTATCCAACCTGCCAGGCTATAATATTCATAGTAACATAGTTGTTCAGGTTCAGTACTGTAAAGTCCACTTATCCTGCCAGGACTCAGTACTGTAAAGTCTATCCAACCTGCCAGGGTGTAACATTTCTAGTAACATAATTGTTCAGTACTGTAAAGCCTATCTAACTGGCCAGGGTGTAACTTTCATAGTAACATAGTTGTTCAGGTTCAGTACTGTAAAGCGTATATAACATGCCAGGGTGTAACATTCATAATAACTTAGTTGTTTAGGTTCAGTACTGTAAAGCCTATCTAACCTGTCAGGCTGTAATATTTATAGTAACATAGTTGTTCAGTTTTAGTAGTTCAGGTTTAGTACAGTCTACCTAAAAAGTCATGTATCCTGCTAGACTGTAATATTCATTGTAACATAGTTGTTCAGGTTCAGTACTGTAAAGTCTTATCTAACCTGCCAGGGTGTAATAATAATAGTAACATTGTAGTTCAGTTTCAGTAAAGTCCATTTATCCTGCCAGAACTCAGTACAGTAAAGCCTATCTAACTGGCCAGGGTGTAACTTTCATAATAACATAGTTGTTCATGTTCAGTACTGTAAAGCGTGTATAACCTGCCAGGGTGTAACATTCATAGTAACATAGTTGTTCAGTACTATAAAGCGTATATAACCTGCCAGGCTGTAACATTCATAGTAATATTGTCGTTAAGGTTAGTACTGTAATGTCTTACTGGCCACAGTGTAACATTCATAGGAACATAGTTGTTCAGGTTTGGTACTGTAAAGCATATAAATCCTGCCAGGGTGTAACATTAATAGTAATATAGTCGTTAAGGTTAGTACTATAATGTCTATCTTACTGGTCATGGTGTAACATTCATAGTAACATAGTTGTTCAGTACTGTAATGCTTATATAACCTGCCAGGGTGTAACATTCATAGTAATATAGTTGTTATGGTTAGTACTATAATGTCTATCGAACTGGCCATGGTGTAACATTCATAGGAACATAGTTGTTAAAGTTAATATTGTAATGTCTATCTTACTGGCCAGGGTGTAACATTCAAAGGAACATAGTTGTTCAGGTTCAGTACTGTAATGTCTATCTAACTGGCCAGGATGTAACATTCATAGGAACATAGTTGTTCAGGTTCAGTACTGTAATGTCTATCTAACTGGCCAGGGTGTAACATTCATAGGAACATAGTTGTTCAGGTTCAGTACTGTAATGTCTGTCTAACTGGCCAGGGTGTAACATTCATAGTAACATAGTTGTTTAGATTCAGTACTGTAATGTCTATCTAACTGGCCAGGGTGTAACATTCATAGTAACATAGTTGTTAAGGTAAGTACTGTAATGTCTATCTAACTGGCCAGGGTGTAACATTCATAGGAACATAGTTGTTCAGGTTCAGTACTGTAATGTCTATGTAACTGGCCAGGGTGTGACATTCATAGGAACATAGTTGTTAAGGTTCAGTACTGTAATGTCTATCTAACTGGCCAGGGTGTGACATTCATGGGAACCTAGTTGTTCAGGTTCAGTACTGTAATGCCTATCTAACTGGCCAAGGTGTAAAATTCATAGTAACATAGGTGTTCAGGTTCACTACTGTAAAGCGTATATAACCTGCCAGGGTGTAACATTCATAGTAACATAGTTGTTCAGGTTCAGTACTGTAATGTCGATCTAACTGGCCAGGGTGTAACATTCATAGTAACATAGTTGTTCAGGTTCAGTACTGTAATGTCTATCTAACTAGCCAGGGTGTAAAATTCATAGTAACATAGTTGTTCAGGTTCAGTACTGTAATGTCTGTCTAACTAGCCAGGGTGTAAAATTCATAGTAACATAGTTGTTCAGGTTCAGTACTGTAATGTCGATCTAACTGGCCAGGGTGTAACATTCATAGTAACATAGTTGTTCAGGTTCAGTACTGTAATGTCTATCTAACTAGCCAGGGTGTAAAATTCATAGTAACATAGTTGTTCAGGTTCAGTACTGTAATGTCTGTCTAACTAGCCAGGGTGTAAAATTCATAGTAACATAGTTGTTCAGGTTCAGTACTGTAATGTCTGTCTAACTAGCCAGGGTGTAACATCTATAGTAACATAGGTGTTCAGGTTCAGTACAGTCTGTCTAAGAAGTCACCTTCTGTAAGTCCTTGACATGAGTAGGGATTTCAGTTAAAAAACAACTAATCCTCAGGAAACGTTTCTCCACCAGAGCCAAAACACTGACAGGCTTTTGCCTGGAGCTGCTCTCCATGTTGGGACTCGTATATTTACATACAACACAAGGGTCCCAGTTCTTATTATGTGCTAGGGAAACTGGCTGGCTGGAGGTCATAGTGCCACCTACAGTAATAATATTGTTTTAGCTACCAGGGAAGTTGACTTATAACTAAAGCTAGCCAGACTCTGGACAAACTGGCCAAACTTCTGGTGGACCAACAATTAACAGTCCATTTGGCCAGTAGGGTTAAGGCCCCCATATACGTTGAGATTCGCTCGCTTGGTGAGGTCGCCAAGCGAGCGGATCTTCACCCGATATCCCCACCTACGGGTGGCCGATATTGGGGAGCGTGTAGGTAAGAAAAAAAATAATTTGATGGTTTGGCCGTGGGGCCAAACGAACAAATGATATTGGTGGCAATGGGGCAGTCGGTTCGGGGACCGCATCAACAAGCCGATGCGGTCCCCGATCCAACTGAATCTTTTAACCTGGCCGATCGATATCTGGCCAATTTTAGGCCAGATATCGGTCGGGCAGGCCCCTCGTTTCTGCCCTTACACAGGCCGATAAGCTGCCGAATCAGTCCAAGGAACCGATATCGGCAGCTACTATCGGCCCGTGTATGGGGACCTTAAAGGTTGCCATACTGGGACCAATTCTAGCTGCTGATATCGGTCTCTTAGACCAATTCAGCAACTTATCGGCCCGTGTAGGGGCACTAACGGCGGGCCTGCCCGACCGATATCTGGTCTGAAATCAGGCATATATCGCCCAGGCAGGTTAAAAAATTTCGTCTGATCGGGCCGGCATCAGCTCGTTGCTGCGGTCCCCAAACCGACTGCGCCTATTACCATCATTCTAATTCGACCGAATTAGCCGTAGGTGGGGATATCGGGAGAAGATCCGCTTGCTTGGCGACATCGCCATGGCCACCATATTTGGCCTCCTTAACTGTATGGGTCGGCCTGTGTATGGCCACTAACACAAAGACTAGCTAAAGAGGTTTGTAGCACTGCTGAAAAGACAGTATTCCCTTCAATCATAACACATCCAGCCCTGGCATTTCAAAGACAACAAGGCCCAAACACCACCACACCATATCCCCAATTAAAAGTGGCCCCTTTCTGGTATCTGCCAGAATATCCAGACTGCCAGCTAAGGCCTGACCACATTCCCAAGAACAGCAAAGCCAACAAGCCTAACGCCCCCATATTCCCACCTCCAGAATCACATCCCTGGCCTAGTAATGGAGAGAGAAGCCTTGATGTCAGCTTTCCTGATTATGTTGGCATTTGGAGGATGTTTTCTTTCCTCTCTCCGCAGCCAGAAGTGGATATCATCAGCTAATCCATCGTGCCTTTACTGGTTGTGTGGCACTGTGATTGGCCAAACCTAGATTTGCTATTTTCCCCTTGCTCTTGCCTAGAGAACGAGTGAATACATAGGAAATATTTCGTAGGAAAGGAATGCAGCTCTGCGGTCACTTTCATAGCTGCGCGCCCTTAGCGGAAAGTACGTTTAGTATCTGCATGAATGTGGGGGGATACGTGATTCCAGAATGAATCCCACTGTGTTTAAAGCCTGAGTCAAACAATGATCAAAGTATGTAGGGACATGCTCACAGACCTTTGAGCCCCCAGGGGAAACCAATTAGTTTCAGAGGGCCACAAATTACCCTCAGGGATCAATGATCTTCAATTAGTGGCTCTCCAGCTGTGGCTGGACTTCATCCATCATCCCACGACAGGCAAAGGCTGCAGGCCCCTGCTCAAGCCCAAGGGCCTGGCTAATGTTTCCTTGTCAACTCACTGTTCAGCCTACATCCTTTGCTACAAGGCTGGTTCTGGAGAGCTTTCAAGAGGAACTCGCCCTGACCAAGATGTTTCTTCTTATTCACAAAGAGCAGCATGAAGACCATGGGAGTGAGATGACTTCTAAAGGCAATAAGGAAAGTGTGAAGACCAAGCTTGGACCTCAAGTCAACCCAACCTTGGGTGTAGATTTTGTAATATGAAATATAATCAAAGGATTCATGGTAAAGGAGTCCTTGTACCTCTAAATTATATTTCCATGCATCTCTAGCAGCCATAGGGAAAGATTGAGATATAGGTGTGACCTATTTGAGGAAGAGAAGGAGCTTTCCAGAACCCTCAGTGATGTCTAGAAACCAACATGGACTTTCGTGTTTTTATCTAATAATTTTTCACATTTTGCCTACTCTGTGTTACTCCTGTAGACCACACATTGCCCTCATACCATTATACCTAGAACTTATGTTCTCTACCAGTGTGGAACCAGACTGGGTGGCAGTGGTTAGCAGAACTGGCAATACTGAAATCAGTATGTAGACATTTCCCCACCAAGGTACATCGTTTCTGTTGCTAATTTCAGTTTGAGACCTATGGCTAATGTTTCCTTGTCAACTCACTGTTCAGGCTACATCCTTAGCTAGAAGGCTGATTCTGGAGAGCTTTCAAGAGGAACTTGCCCTGACCAAGATGGTTCTTCTTATTCACAAAGAGCAGCATGAAGACCATGGGAGTTAGATGACTTATAAAGGCAATAAGGAAAGTGTGAAGACCAAGCTTGGGCCTCAAGTCAACCCAACCTTGGCTGTAGATCTTGTAATATGAAATTGTCAAATGTAACCAAAGGATGCATCTCCAGCAGCCATAGGGAAAGATAGAGATGTAGGTGTGACCTATTTGAGGAAGAGAAGAAGATGTCTGGAAACCAACATGGACTTTCATGTTTTTTATCTAATCACGTTGTTTTACATTTCCGTGTTACTCCTGTAGACCATATATTGCCTTCACTTTTAAAGCATACCATTATACCTAGAACTTCTGTTCTCTACCAGTGTGGAACCCGACTGGGTGGCAGTGGTTAGCAGAACTGGCAATACTGAAATCAGTATGTAGACATTTCCCCACCAAGGCACATTGTTTCTGTTGCTAATTTCAGTTTGTGACCTATCGCCACACCCAAGGCTCCTTCAGGCTGATATGGTTACAGGCACGGGTTCTCCTGGGGACTTGTCCAAGGACATGTCCAACACTATTGTGACTGATCTGCTGGGAGGCCCATTTATATGCTTGGTGACCTCGTACACGCTCCAACAAATACAAGTTCAATCAGGCCACACAAGGACAAATGTGGATCGTGTAGTTTATCTCCGAGTTTTGT
Organism: Xenopus tropicalis; assembly: GCF_000004195.4. Lineage (NCBI taxonomy): Eukaryota > Metazoa > Chordata > Amphibia > Anura > Pipidae > Xenopus > Xenopus tropicalis. The sequence continues at coordinate 141,191,502 of NC_030679.2, read as the reverse complement.
CGTAGGTACTCGGCTCCAGGAAACAAAGTCACGTTGGCACTGGCCAAGTATAACGTTGTGTTTCTAGCTACATCAGGTTGGGTTTGAGTCTAATTGAGGGTGTTTAGAAATCCTAATAAACCTGCTGGAAAATAAATCCACCCAGTGGAGCTCAGGTTGCAGTGACTCACACCTATTCAAACCCCACGCTTATAATGGTGGAGATGGAAACACCTTTGAATGGCGTCAGTCTTAATCCGCACATTTTAATCCAGAGGAAAGTAATAACAGGGTAGGCCCTACCTGCCAGAACTCCGAGCTGCTAACTGGTGGGTATTTCCTCACAACTGGAAACATTTATCCGAATTAACAAAAAAAAGGAATGAACCCAGGAAAGCAAAATATTTCCTGGTCATTGTTCTCTTGTTTCTAGTGAAGTAAAGGTGAACTGTTATTGATACAAACTTGCATGAAGACTATAGCAGAGGCCATTGTGGGGGTCAGTTAAGGATCAGCCTAAGGGGGTGCTTGTTTTTTCCCCCTGGGCTTCAGTTTTGGCCCTACTAGAGGGCTGATGAACAAGACTAAAGATCTCATAGTTTCCCACAACGATGTTCAGATGAAGGCCACCCTATATGGTCCATAGCTTTATGCAGTTTCTAATTAAGTAGTCCGTACCACACCCTGAAGTTTTCCCCTGCAGGCAAGGTTGCACGACCAAAGCGATGCGTAGGCCTTTCCACCAGCGATTCGTATTGTTGCCAGTGAAAAAGGCATTTCGGAGAGATTAGTCACCTGCGGTAGCAGAGCCTTAGGCCAATGTCCCACGGAGCGATTAAGTCAGTGCTGCTCTGCAGGGTGGCAATTGTTTATTCATTGCTAGAAGAAGACCAAAGCCAAAAGGATAGGAAGACCATCCAAGCCAGCTGGACCTGCTTCACTGGCCACTGCTCAGAGTGAAGAAGTTACCCATACCCAAACAGCCCCCCAGCCCGCCCAATAAATAGTGAGTGTCTATGGCACCTTACAGCAGCCCCTCTGGCATTTGCCTGAACCCACAGATTGCCAGTCCGGGCCTGATTTTCAGTACACAGAGGCCCAAACAGCCCCCCCATAGGCCCAATAAATAGTGAGTGTCTATGACACCTTACAGCAGCCCCTCTGGCATTTGCCTGAACCCACAGATTGCCAGTCTGGGCCTGATTTTCAGTACACAGAGGCCCAAACAGCCCCCCATAGGCCCAATAAATAGTGACTGTCTATGGCACCTTACAGCAGCCCCTCTGGCTCAACCATTCAACATCCTTATTTCACCCTCCATCACTATAAAGGTTTCAGAGCGTATTTTGTACTCAAGCCAAGCCATTCAGAACACATTGCTTTCCAATAGCCCTATTTATTCCTTGCAAGAGTGAGTGAGCTTTGGACTTCCGTCCCTGTAATCTATATGACTATGGCGTGGGCGCAGTTATCCGCACTGATATGGAACCCATTGGCTGATTTAGCATAGAGTAACAGGGCCAGGAGGCGGGTAACAGGTGCTCTAAGCGCATTCTACTTCCACAGAAACATAGAAACAGCCTTGGATAGACAACAAGACAAATGTCACCTTGATGAACCAATTGGGACGGCTGTTGTTGGAGTGTATGTCTGGTTACTAAGTGACGGCAGCAGACTGTGGTCAGGAGTCAGGAAGTCATTGTGAGACCACAAGAGCGTCAGTAGCTCACTACAGATCATCGTTTCCCATCCCGGACCCCCCCCCTTCCCTTTACCCCAGGCACCCATTTCTGCAAACTGTCACCCATCTAAGAATCACTTCCCTTTTCTACAATAGATGTGGCAGATAGCAGGGTCTCGCAGAGCCTTACAGTGCGGTGTTCTGGACTTTTCTATTAAGTGCCCCTTGTGCCGATTTAGCGCCCCACCTTTCTGCGGTGCCAATGCATGGAGAATGCCTGGCGATGAGATAGCCGCAGATTTATTGGCCGGAGGGAAGTGCTTAGCTAAAACTGGCACATTTGGGGCTGACTCACGGCTGAGCAATGTGGCACGGAGTGACTCACTCCTTGGGTGGGGACACTACCCCCACCGGCCTCGCTCACAGACAAATAGTAACATAAGAGACCCACAAATACACACAGGCAGACAGGGCTAAGGCCATATGCATTTCAGCCATTTCTAAGCTCCCCGGCGGTTGCCAGAGCAGGATTTAACACTTTGTTATACGTCCCGAGAATGCTGTGGGCAACTGATCTATGCAACCAGCCCTGGAATGACAGGAGCCAGTTAACCTGCTAGGGCTGGGAAAGAAAGGCGCCCAAAGAACAGGGCCAACCTACCAGCTCCGCCATATTTTCTTTCTGCCTATGGTGGGGGGTTGCCCACTGGTGTCTATATAAAAAATGGGGCACCCCTTTCCTTTGTGATTGTTGCAGGCACATAACATGTGTCCAGGGTCAGACTGGGGTGTGCTAGGACCACAAAAGCTACTACCCAGGGGACCCCCACCCCCTCAGGGGCCCCTAAGCACCCTCTCATGCACCACCAGCCCCAAATCCCCCCCCCCCTGTAATTGTGGGAGGGCAGCAGGAATCAACAGGTGGGGGATCTGGTCTAGGCCAGGGCCCACCAGGTTTTTTCCCGGTGTCCCATCGGCCCACTTTGATCCTGCCTGTATTAGGCCTGGACTGGGATTCAAAATAGGCCCTGGCATTCCAAGTACACAGAGACCCAAACAGCCCCCCCAGCAGCCCAATAAATAGTGAGTGACTATGGCATCTTACAGCAGCCCCCCTGGCATTTGCCTGAACCCACAGATTGCCAGTCCGGGCCTGATTTTCAGTACACAGAGGCCCAAACAGCCCCCCCATAGGCCCAATAAATAGTGAGTGTCTATGGCACCTTACAGCAGCCCCTCTGGCATTTGCCTGAACCCACAGATTGCCAGTCCGGGCCTGATTTTCAGTACACAGAGGCCCAAACAGCCCCCCCATAGGCCCAATAACCTCTGGCATTTGCCTGAACCCACAGATTGCCAGTCCGGGCCTGATTTTCAGTATACAGAGACCCAAACAGCCCCCCCATAGGCCCAATAAATAGTGAGTGTCTATGGCACCTTACAGCAGCCCCTCTGGCATTTGCCTGAACCCACAGATTGCCAGTCTGGGCCTGATTTTCAGTACACAGAGGCCCAAACAGCCCCCCATAGGCCCAATAAATAGTGAGTGTCTATGGCACCTTACAGCAGCCCCTCTGGCATTTGCCTGAACCCACAGATTGCCAGTTTGGGCCTGATTTTCAGTACACAGAGGCCCAAACAGCCCCCCCATAGGCCAAATAAATAGTGACTCTCTATGGCACCTTACAGCAGCCCCTCTGGCATTTGCCTGAACCCACAGATTGCCAGTCCGGGCCTGAACTGTATCCCATGTGCTTATGGGGGGGGGGGGGGGCACACACAGCAGTAGCTGAATCAGTAAGCTCTTGCTATAGAGGCGATGCAACCGGACTCTTGTGCCTAAGGGGTCCCAGGAGCACCGGTAATTAGATCTTTTACCAAAGAAGAAAGGAAAAGCTCCTCTATAAAGAGGCATTTACACAATACCTTGTGCTGGGGGTGAAATTGTGCAGCTGGGGTGAAATTAAAGAGCAACTCCAACCCAAATACTAAAAAAACAAAACCTTATTCTAAGCAACTATCTGATACACATTCATTATTGATAACTCTCATTGGTCCCTGCCCCAGTGGAGCTTACACTCTAACCCCTATCACTCATTACAGGAGCCAGTTAACCTTCCAGGGCTCACGTATTCCCACCTGGATTTTTCCCCACATGTAGCACAAGAGCAAGGGTCTCCAAAATGATCTCAGTAACTGCGTTCTGTGGATCTGGCCAGTACTACACATCCATTGTATTCCCACTATTTTTATTCATCAGACATAAAGAGATGTGCTGTGTTCCAGTAAATCTGCCCTAGAATACGTGTAATTGCCATAATGTGCCATCTAGTGGCCACATTGGCAAATTGCAGTTGTTACTGTACCCGCTCATTTAGACTAGGAGCTGACTTTTTTTTTCTAGACTTAGTATGTTGCTATTCTGAAACAATTTGCAATTGGTCTTCATTTTTTTACTTATGTGTGTTATTTTAATGACTTAGCTTTTTATTCAGCAACTCTCCAGTTTGGAATTGTAGCAGCTATATGGTGGCTAGGGTCCGAATGACCCTAGCAACCAGGTATTGATTTGAATAAGAAACTGCACTATGAATAGAAGAGGGTGTGAATAGAGAGATAAGTAATGAAACTTAACAATAACAATTAAACTGTAGCCTAACAGAGCAATAGTTATGTGGCCGCCGGGGTCAGTGACCCCTATTTGAAAGCTGGAAAGATTCAGAAGAAGAGGGCAAATAATGTAAAAAACGATACTGGCGATTCTATAACATACTAACAATATTCAAACCTGTCCGATCGACTAAACGACCAATTGCCGTGGAAGGAAAATGATCGGGGATGATAGTAATATATATTATAAGCACTTGGAGGGGAGAGCGGGAATTGCCGGCGGACAGGGGGGTTTAGGTGGAAAATAACTGCTTGAAGTCATGGGATTTTCAACAGAAAATGAGTCAGAAGAATTAGTCACGGGGGGCGGGGTGCTGTGTGTGTGAAGATTAAAAAAAAAATGAGTCTATTAAAGGCACAAAACCAAATCCATAAGTGCATAAGGCATCTAGTGTAACGTTGCTGGCAGTTGGAGCGTGCATTACATGTATGTGGCCACAGGGGGAGCCCTGGCTTTGTTTCTGAGGATGTGAACACATACTTGTTGGGCACAGAGGTTCATAATGAATTTTAACCAGGCTCACTTAGCAATAAGGAGTTACTCACTTCAGTGGAAAAACCCATCAGTTAATAAAGCTTCTCCAGCAGAATCCTGCTGATGGCAGATCAGCAGATGGGCTGGCAGTGGGAGAGGGGGTGTGAGGGCCCCCTAGGGTAGCAGCCCCCGTGGGCCTCACACACCCCAGTCCGACCCAATTTCTGGGTCTGCTGCTGCATGAAGTGCCCACAGCAAAACAGCGCCACACTAGTGTAAAAGAGCAACTGCGCTGGCACAAGTGACATCACTACTTAATGATTATAATGTATGACATCACTACGCACTATTTATAAGAATACAGTTTACAATGTACCCATGGCTTACATACTATATAAAGCAGAAAAACGCTTATACTGCATTGAGGTCCCCATAAACGGGCCTTTTCTAGCTGCCGATATGGGTTCCTTAGACAGCTAATCGGCCCGTGTATGGGCACTACCGACGGGCCTGCCCGACCGATATCTGGCCGATTTCAGGCAGGTTAGAAAATCTAGTCGGATCGGGGACCACATAGGCTCGTTGATGCAGTCCCCGGACCAACTTTTCCTATGCCCCCAGGGCCAAACGATCGAATTATCCTGGATTCTCCCGATATCGCCCACCCGTAGGTGGGGATATCGGGAGAAGATCCGCTCGCTTGGTGACATCGCCAAGCGAATGGATCGGCCCGTGTATGGGGACCTTTACACAGATCCTTGATAGAGAAACCTGGGGGTACTTGTGGATAATAAACTTGGCTGTAGGGGTAGCTGTAGCTTAGGGGTATGGATTCCAAGGATAAAAGGGTCATTCTTTCCCGTTACAAATAATAATAAAAAACAGAAATACAAGAGTATTGTAGAACTGATACCTATATTGGCTAACAATAAAAATACATTGCAAGCTTTTGGAGCTCTAAGGCCCCTTTGTCAGGCAAAATACAAATGAAAACTGGAATGGCACAACATTTATACTGTTATTTAGATCAGAGAGAAGTGTTCAGGAGCAATAAATTAGGAAGTTACAGATAGATAGAGATAACTTGTGAAGATAATAACAGTAATTCATGTTTATTAGGGTGCGTTGTAAATAGCCCAGGGGTCTGGATTCAGTCAGGTCAGATAGTGGGGCATGAAACCTGACCCCAAATTAAGGCCCTGTCTTAAGGTCCCCATACACGGGCCAATTGTAGCTTCCGATATGGGTCCCTTAGACTGATTCGGCAGCTAATCGGCCCGTGTATGGGCACTACCGACGGCCAGATCTCAATCGGGCAGGTTAGAAAATCTAGTCGGATCGGGGACCGCATCGGCCCGTGTATGGGGACCTTTAATGTGTTGAATAACTCCATACATTTGAATCCATAGATCCTTCTTTCTCGTTCTGTTCCAAAGTTCCCTTTTAGAATTAACACCTTCATGTCCTAAAGCCTGTGCTCCTGATTGCAGAAGTGTTGTCCCACCGGTGTATCACACGCTTTGGTCTTGATCTTATGTCTGTGATTATTATTATTAACATTTATTTATAAAGCGCCAACATATCCCGCAGCGCTGTACAATAAGTGGGTTTCATACACTGGACATACAGAGTAACATATAAGGCAACCAATAACCGATACAAGAGGGGAAGAGAGCCCTGCCCAAAAGAGCTTACAATCTACAAGATTCATCCTTGTGTGTATCGATTGGGCAGGTTAAAAGATTTAGGGCCCGATTCACTAAAGTGCGATTTAACGTGCGCTATTTATAGCGTGCGCTAAAAATTTTATTGCGTCTTAATTTTCGCGATTTTTCGCACGATTCACTATAAGCATACTTGCGCTTTTTTACGCGCGGTATTTTATGCGATAGTTTTGTCGTGATAAATAGCATGCGCAGTATTTTCCGCATGCATGCTATTTATCGCATGCGCTAATTGTCGCGACATTACGCAAGCGACAACCGGCAGCATAAAACTGGCGACATTTTGCCCTGGGAGAGCACAGAGTGCTAGAGAGGTGCTGTGTAAATGTTTATTTGCAAAAAAAAAGCCCAAAAACCAATAAAAATATATATTGGCGTGTACGGCTAACATGGCGTGCGTTCATTTGCGCGACTATTTATATGCGGCTACAAGTGATGAAATGTTTCGCCAGGCATGGATTTGCAGTGAATTTTTGGACGTGTGGCGAATTTTTCTGCAGCAAATTTTTTCATGCGTTTCGCAAAACCATCCGCCAATGGCAAAACGCATAAAAAAACGCGAAAATTCCCCGCACATCCAAAAATTTGCTGCGAATCCATTCCTGCTGAAACATTTCATCACTTGTAGCCGCATAATGAACGCACGCCATGTTAGCTGTACACGTCAATACTTTCGTAAAAATTACTGTATTAAAAATGACCATTTCCCTGCAAACTGGCGGCTGCGTCACTCTGGGGGAAACACATACTTGAATAAATAGCACTGCAAAGTCCATATTTTATTGGCAAAAGCTCATTTACTGTACTTTTCTATAATTATTATACCTAGTAATGTATTTTGTGCGACTAAAGATTTACCTTTATAGTACTGTATATTTTGGCGACTAAATATCCACCGCTATAGTACTGTATAATATCGCGACTAAACATCCACCGCTATAGTACTGTATAATATCGCGACTAAAGATTCCCCGCTATAGTACTGTATAATATCGCGACTAAACATCCACCGCTATAGTACTGTATAATATCGCGACTAAAGATTCCCCGCTATAGTACTGTATAATATCGCAACTAAATATCCACCGCTATAGTACTGTATAATATCGCAACTAAACATCCACCGCTATAGTACTGTATAATATCGCGACTAAAGATTCCCCGCTATAGTACTGTATAATATCGCGACTAAACATCCACCGCTATAGTACTGTATAATATCACGACTAAATATCCACCGCTATAGTACTGTATAATATCGCAACTAAACATCCACCGCTATAGTACTGTATAATATCGCGACTAAACATCCACCGCTATAGTACTGTATAATATCGCGACTAAACATCCACCGCTATAGTACTGTATAATATCGCGACTAAATATCCACCGCTATAGTACTGTATAATATCGCAACTAAATATCCACCGCTATAGTACTGTATAATATCGCGACTAAACATCCACCGCTATAGTACTGTATAATATCGCGACTAAATATCCACCGCTATAGTACTGTATAATATCGCAACTAAACATCCACCGCTATAGTACTGTATAATATCGCGACTAAACATCCACCGCTATAGTACTGTATAATATCGCGACTAAACATCCACCGCTATAGTACTGTATAATATCGCGACTAAACATCCACCGCTATAGTACTGTATAATATCGCGACTAAATATCCACCGCTATAGTACTGTATAATATCGCGACTAAATATCCACCGCTATAGTACTGTATAATATCGCGACTAAACATCCACCGCTATAGTACTGTATAATATCGCGACTAAATATCCACCGCTATAGTACTGTATAATATCGCGACTAAACATCCACCGCTATAGTACTGTATAATATCGCGACTAAATATTCACCGCTATAGTACTGTATAATATCGCGACTAAACATCCACCGCTATAGTACTGTATAATATCGCGACTAAATATCCACCACTATAGTACTGTATAATATCGCGACTAAATATCCACCACTATAGTACTGTATAATATCGCGACTAAACATCCACCGCTATAGTACTGTATAATATCGCGACTAAACATCCACCGCTATAGTACTGTATAATATCGCGACTAAATATCCACCGCTATAGTACTGTATAATATCGCGACTAAATATCCACCGCTATAGTACTGTATAATATCGCGACTAAACATCCACCGCTATAGTACTGTATAATATCGCGACTAAATATTCACCGCTATAGTACTGTATAATATCGCGACTAAACATCCACCGCTATAGTACTGTATAATATCGCGACTAAATATCCACCACTATAGTACTGTATAATATCGCGACTAAATATCCACCACTATAGTACTGTATAATATCGCGACTAAATATCCACCGCTATAGTACTGTAGAATATTGTGACTAAATTTTTACCACTATTGTACTGTATATTTTGGCGACTAAATTTTTTACCACTATAGGATTGTATATTAGTAGCGAAATTCCATACATGCCAAGACTTTAGTGAAATTTCGTAAAAAGACACAGAATTGAATAAATAACACTGTAAGTCCATATTTTATTGCCAAAACCTCATTTACTGTACATTTCTGTAATTTTTCGCCTGCCTGTAGTAGGAGTTAATTTTCGCATAGCCTAATGCGATATTTAGCGCGCCTAAGTTATAGTGAATCATGCGATCGTATTCTTTTCAACACATGCATTAAAACTAGCGCATGCGGTCGCGCAAGAAATCTGGCCGATTTCAGGCCAGATATCGGTCGGACAGGCCCATTGGTAGTGCCTGTACACGGGCCGATTAGCTGCCGAATTGGTCTAAGGGACCCATATCGGCAGCTAGAATTGGCCCGTGTAGGGGCACCTTAAGAGCCTGGCTAAAAACAATTGATTTTTTATTTTGATGTGGAAGGAAACTGTCCCACCTAAGATATGCTGGACGGCCTGTTGGATTTTGGTATAGAGATGTTTGTATGATTCCATTTTTGATGTATATAGTGGTATCCAGGGAATTGATGTGTGAAGAGGAATGGTTAAGTGTAAGGTTAATGGTGGGATGAAATTGGTTGAATCTGGTGGAATGTCAATAGTTCCATTTCTGATGCTGTCCATATTATAAGTACCGTATGTCATCTATATACCGTAAATAGGTCGACGGTCTGGTGTTGCAGGAAGCCAGGAAATGTTCTTCTAACTAAGCCATAAACAAGTTTGCATGCTGAGGTGCCATTTTGCTTCCCATAGCACTTCCCATCAGTTGGAGGTATATGGCATCTCCCAATGAGAAGTAGTTGTGTGTTAGTATAAATCTGATTGGCTGTAAAGTTGCCATTGTGGGTATATGAGATTTTTCAAGGAAATACTGGTAGGCTGCAATACCATCTTCATGTGGTATGTTGGTATAAAGAGACTCCACATCCATGGTAGCAAGGATGGTGCCCTATGGAAGTGGACCTATGGTAGCCATGGTAGTTTAAAAGGTCAGTGGTGTCCAGTATGAAACTGGATGTTCTCTTGACAATTGGCTTCAAAATGTTTTCTACCCAGCAAGATATGCCCTCAGTTAATGTTCCAATACCAGAGATGATGGGTCATCCTGGGTTCCCTTCCTTATGTATTTTGGGTAAAGGTCCCCATACACGGGCCGATTCTAGCTGCCGATATTGGTCCCTTAGACTGATTCGGCAGCTAATCGGCCCATGTATGGGCACTACCGACGGGCCTGCCCGACCGATATCTGGCCTGAAATCATCCAGATCTCGATCCGGCAGGTTAGAAAATCTAGTCGGATCGGGGGCTGCATCGGCTCGCATCTGATGCGGTCCCCGGACCGACTTTTGCTAAGCCCGTCATTATAATTCAATCGTTTGGCCCCAGGGCAAGTTTCTTTGTATATTTATGAGTTGGATCCTCTTCCAGCCTTTTATAATATGTGGTGTTAGACAATTGTCTGTTGGCTTCTTTTATGTAATTGGTTGTGTCCAATATTACCACAGCACCCCCTTTATCAGCTGGTTTGATTATCAAGTCTTTGTTGGTGTTCAAAGCCCATATAGCATTTTTCTCCTGGATACCGATATTGTAAAGCTGGCCATACACGGGCAGATCCGCTCGCTTGGCGATGTCGCCAAGTGAGCGGATCTTCACCCGATATCCCCACCTACGGGTGGGCGATATCGGGGAGGCATGTAGGCGAATTCAATCCTTTGGCCCTGGGGCCAAACGATCGAATTCTGCACGCGGCAATGGGGCAGTCGGTTCGGGGACCACATTGGCTCGTTGATGCGGTCCCTGAACCGACTGCCCCATTGCCGCGTGCAGATCCGACTGGATTTTCTAACCTGGCCGATCGATATCTGGCCAATTTCAGGCCAGATATCGGTCGGCCAGGCCCCTCGTTTCTGCCCCTACACGGGCCGATAAGCTGCCGAGTCGGTCCAAGGGACCCATATCGGCAGCTTCTATCGGCCCGTGTATGGGGGCCTTAAGTCAACTTCCTTTGCTTGGCTAGTATATTACATATAACTCTAACTCTCTCTGATCTAACAGTATAAATGTTGTGCCATTCCAGTTTGTATTTTGCCTGACGAAGGGGCCCAAAGCTGGCCATACACGCACTGATAACCTAGTTTCGTACGATATTCGGTGTGTGTATGGCATGTCGGTGAGTCGACCGATATCGCAGGATGCTGCTGACTCACCGATCAGGCCGGTTAAAAGATTTTGATTGGGCGCCATAGAAGGCGCCTAAGCAAAATCTGCCGTCAGGGCTGAATCAGCAGAAGGAGGTAGAAATCCTATTGTTTCTACCTCCTTATCTGCCGTTTCAGTCCTGAACGGTAGTGTTTTGTGATTTCCCGTTACAAGACACAGGTAAGGCCCAATCTAGTTCCTTTTACCCAAAGAAAAAAAGAAGCCCCAGACTGTGATGTCTTCCTCTTGCTAATTGTATCTAAAAAGCAGTAATTAAGAGATTAAAGAAATTGAGTGACCAGAAAAGGAAATATGGTCCAGAGAGTGGGGCTGAGATGTAAGGATTGTAAGGAGTGGGCCCTTGGCACCTCAGCCCGACACTGCTCAGCACATTGGTACCACTGCTGGCGTCGGCGCATCTCCCCCCATCACGGCTGCAAGTAGGAAGCGTAGTATGTGGTAGGGTTGAGGGGGTTTGATGTTGGCCCGGTGGGCCCCGGACACCCCAGTCAAACCCTGCTACCATTGGCACGTGCAGCTGGGCACTACAATGTTACATACATAGTTACATAGGGTTGAAAAAAGACCAGTGTCCATCAAGTTCAACCCATCCAAGTAAACCCAGCACACCTAACCCACACCTACCAATCTATACACTCACATACATAAACTATAAATACAACCACTAGTACTAACTGTAGGTATTAGTATCACAATAGCCTTGGATATTCTGATTGATCAAGAACTCATCCAGGCCCCTCTTAAAGGACTCGCGAGTCTTTTTCGGTGATTTCCGGAAATCGCCCTGCCGCGTCTGCCATCCCGCCGGCGACTTACATGTTCGCCGGTGGGATGGCAGGGGTAGGCAACTCGGGGAGATTAGTCGCCCGCGGCAAAACTCCCTGTTCGCGGGCGACTAATCTCCCCGAGTTGCCTACCCCTGCCATCCCACCGGCGAACATTCTGTGAGAGCAGATGGTTAGTTATCACTATCTGGGCAATGTTTGTTCTTTGATAGGAACATCCAAGCTTGCAGGAACCGCACCCTGACTCAGGCTGATACTGACCCAGCCATCTGATCCCGTACTGTGACAGTTAGTTTTTTATTTCGATGATAACTGCCCTTAAAAGCAAATGCCAGGGAACTGATTGTTATTCATTATATATTCTGCAGGGCTTCACAGAGATTATACAATGAAGCTTACAATCTAAGGGCCCTACCACATTTATCAGGAGCCAATTAACCTGCCTATTATTCTGTGGCTCCTTCCCTAGCACCCTTCTATAAATGATATGCTATTATGCAATTGTGCCCAGGGCATGGCATGGATATTGACTTTGGGTAGGGAAAGAGTTTGCTCCGCTTCTCGGCCTTTTGGCTAAGATCAAGTGTAGTATCTGTTCGAAGCATGGGGGGGATGCGTCCTAGCTAAAGGATGCATAGAGGAAAATCCCCCTACTGCCGAGGCAGAGAGGCACTTGATCCTCTGGCCAGAGGGCCGGATTGCATATTGAGCCTGAGTTGAAGTGCCCCAGGCCTTGCGAACCTGGGGCAGGTCACTGCACTTTTATGAATTTTACCCTACCCCTATTTATTTTTCACGCACTTTTACACTTTTGCACTTACTAGGATTGGGTGCTTACCCCTCGGGGCTGCACTAATCCAGGGGAGGGATGTGTGGCCTTTTGGCTCCTTCTCTCCCTGAAACCGGCCCCTGGAGCGGGCGCAAATCGTTGATGGGACTTCTTCGGAGGTCCACTGGTGTCCGGACCTCTTCTCGGCTTCGGCTGGGAGGGGGATGGATAAAGGGGCTCCCCTAGCTTTGCGGCGAAGGGAGTCCGAAGACCCTTGCCTCCTGCTGTGCCTTTTGGCCGGGGAGGTCGGGGATAAAGGGGTCCACCGTAGCCTTCGGGTGAAAGTGGACCTGAAGACTCCTTTTCTATGCTGCGCCTTTTGGCCGGTAGTCTCGGGGTTTTTGCAGACTAAGTCTCTTTTGAGACTAAGTCACAGGCACCCTACTGCACTATGTGTTGCACTTTATTGTGAGCACTTTTTTTGCACTGGGTGTAACTTAAAGCACGCTCAGGCTTAAGGAAAAAAAAAAAAAAAAGAGTTTGCTCCGTCTGGCCAGAATATTCCTTTGGACAAATGATAGATTAGAAATGATTCATTGTTACACAGTAATTGTTTCTTTTAGTCCCCCAGCTATTGATAAACTGCATCTCTCAACACCCCCTCAACAGAGGCCTTCAGGCTCTGGGTCCAAGTTGGCAGCTTTAATCGCTCATGTATGACCAATACAGCAATTTAAGCCTTGCCCAACTGGGTTTTTACACTTACCCTGATCTTGCCCAGTTATTTGGTCAGGCAGGCAGGGATTCAAAATAGGCCCAGGCATTTCAAGTACACAGAGACCCAAACAGCCCCTCTGGCATTTGCCTGAACCCACAGATTGCCAGTCCGGCCCTGATTTTCAGTACACAGAGGCCCAAACAGCCCCCCATAGGCCCAATAAATAGTGAGTGTCTATGTCACCTTACAGCAGCCCCTCTGGCATTTGCCTGAACCCACAGATTGCCAGTCCGGGCCTGATTTTCAGTACCCAGAGGCCCAAACAGCCCCCCAGCCCAATAAATAGTGACTGTCTATGGCACCTTACAGCAGCCCCTCTGGCATTTGCCTGAACCCACAGATTGCCAGTCTGGGCCTGATTTTTATTACACAGAGGCCCAAACAGCCCCCCAGCCCAATAAATAGTGACTGTCTATGGCACCTTACAGCAGCCCCTCTGGCATTTGCCTGAACCCACAGATTGCCAGTCTGGGCCAGATACATGGGCCGATAAGATAAGCAACAGTTTATGCAACTACCCTTTCCTAGGTTTATGCAGCCCACACTCTGGCAAGGAAGGTGTTAATAGGAAAAAAGATAGGGCTTAATACTAAGCAGTCTGAATGGGGTGAGGTTAGTATGGAATGTGCTTGCAAGGAAGGGTCTGGAAGGCAACAGGTTGACACCATACAGCCTGAGAAGGATGGGGTTAAAACTGTCTCATTTGGAAGGAAAGTGCTGTTAGAGAAGGGGTTAATACCATGCACTATAAAGTTACGGTCCGCTCGTTTAGCAAGGTCCCCAAATAAGTAGATCTTCTCCCGATACCCCCACCCAAGGTGAGTGCTTTAGAGCCAAATGATCTAATTAAAATGGCGGGCATAGACGCCATTGGACCAAGGACTTTCCAATCTGATGGGAAAATCAGACCTGCCTAATTGAGATCTAGTCAATATAAGGATAGATGACAGTCAGGTAGGCATGTTGGGGTGCCCATACACGGGCAGATAAACTGCCCCTATTGAGATAGGATTAGTAGTGTCTGCTCTGGCAGGATAGGCATTAGTATTGTCTGGACTAGTGTAGCAGGACAGGAGTTAATAAAGCCCATTGTCTCCTCTTGGCTTTTCTCACCATACTCTGCCATGTCATTCTCAGTCTACTGTACCATTTATTGCCCCCCCCCCCCCCATCTCTCCTTTTCTAATCATGCTGTCTCCCACCTTGCCCTGCTCTCTCCCACCTCACCTATCAGCAGCTGGCAGTGTTGGGAGCTGCAGTTCAGCAGCATCTGCATAGCAGCAGGTTAGTTTTCTCTGGTATAAGGGCTGTGAGTGGGAAGCACCACAGGTCAGCCAGCACTTGTGATTGGTCTTCAGATTTTCAGTAACTTATTGCTGGTTCCAGGAGACCCACAGTCCTCTGCTACCAGGGGTGCACAGTGCTCTGATTCCAGGAGACCCTCAGTCCTTTGGTTCTAGGAGACCCACAGTGCTCTAGTTCCAAGAGTCTCTGAGTCCTCTGGTTCTAGAAGACCCACAGTGCTCTAGTTCCAAGAGTCCCTCAGTCCTCTGGTTCTAGGAGACCCACCGTGCTCTGGTTCCAGGAGTCCCTCAGTCCTCTGGTTCTAGGAGACCCACCGTGCTCTGGTTCCAGGAGTCCCTCAGTCCTCTGGTTCTAGGAGACCCACAGTGCTCTGGTTCCAGGAGACCCTCAGTCCTCTGGTTCTAGGAGACCCACAGTGCTCTGATTCCAGGAAACCCATGAATCCATGGAAATACCCTGGACATGGGAAAAACTTTAACAGAGGGCGAGACGCACACAAGATGGCGACAGTTGGTAAAATGGCAGCAACAGGTCAGTATGGTGACAATAAGACAAGATGGCGACCGTAACAATTTATATCACTGACTCCAAACCTGCAGCCATTGAGTTTCTGAATTACTCACCAAAAAAATTACAAAACAAAATGGATATACTAATGTATATTTCTATTATAGCACTTTAGTAAAGTAGAAGTATATCTATATATATAATATATTATTATGCAGGAGAACCATGAATAATAAGGGTCACAACGTGGATTGTCCCACTATAAGGGTGTTGCTTACAGACAGCACGTACCTGGCAGAGACAGGTTAAAAAGTAAAAAGTTTTCAGTATCCTACACACCCCCCCACCCCCAACTGGTCTCTCCCCTCCAGACAGGTCTGTCCCTATCATTGACTGGCTAAAAGTATATTGTTTGAACCCTCTGGGAGGAGTGACTGTGGGTGATGGAAGGAGGGGACAATAAAAGAGCAGCCCAGAGCTAAAGCTGGGGTTAGACGGCTGCAGACCCCCGAGAGAATCACTTCTACTCCTTGACCCCTCGTGCCAAAAGCAGGAGACACTATGAGTTCCTTCAGCATTTGGAAGGATTACCTTGGCCTGAATGCCCTGGTGAGACAGTTGGCACTAGAGGAGACTGCCGCAGATCCTGAGGTGCCAAGCACTGGGGCAGAGACAGAGGTGCCCATGCATGACAGACCGCAAGAGGTGCCATGGAGAGGCAGAGAGATGCCAAGGGGTGGCACAGAGACAGAGGTGCCCATGCATGACAAACAGCAAGAGGTGCCATGGAGAGGCAGAGAGATGCCAAGGGGTGGCACAGAGACAGAGGTGCCCATGCATGACAGACAGCAAGAGGTACCATGGAGAGGCAGAAAGATGCCAAGGGGTGGCACAGAGACAGAGGTGCCCATGCATGCCAGACAGCAAGAGGTGCCATGGAGAGGCAGAGAGATGCCAAGGGGTGGCACAGAGAAAGAGGTGCCCATGCATGCCAGACAGCAAGAGGTGCCATGGAGAGGCAGAGAGATGCCAAGGGGTGGCACAGAGAAAGAGATGCCCGTGCATGAACATAGGAGAGGCAGAGAGCAAGAAGTGCTAAGGAGCGGCACAAAGAAAGTGGTGCCAAGGAGTGGCAGTGAGGAGGAGGTACCAAGTAGCCGTGGAGACTGCCAAACAGACAGTACAAGGCTGTTTGCATCAAGAAAACCAACCCTCCAAGCACGTGGACGGGACCAAGCTACGGTATCCCCGGTGTCAGAAGAGTCCGTCGCAGGGTGCACTTTCTGCAAGCATAACGGAGAGTCCAAGCACATATACAGCAAGCACAGCCTGAAGGATAAACAAGGCCGGGTGGTGTGCCCCATCCTGCGCAATTATGTGTGCTCCCAGTGTGGCGCCACCGGGGATACCGCTCACACTCGCCGCTTCTGCCCACTCACCCAAAAGGACTATTGCTCTGTGTATCAGGGCACTCTGCGCAATGCGGCCGGTAAGAAGAACAACAGAAAGGACTGAGGAGGGGTTGGCAAGGCCTGGGTACCCTGAGCACTGAGAGACATTATATTAATAATATGGTTCCTGTTACAGACTTCTAGTTATTGCTCTGTGACTTCTGCTCTGTCTCAGTTACCGTTGCACTTTTCTTGTTATTTTATTTTTGTTCAGTAAAAGTTTTAATATTTCAGCCTGAGAATCCGTTATTCTGTGGGTCAGTCCCAGGAGAACTAAGGGAAAGGTAAAATAAAACTGTATTTATATGTAAGGGTTAATATTACGTGCCTAGCACCCTTCTATAAATGATAAGGTTTTATGCAATTATGCCCAGGGCATGGATATTGGCTAAGTTTTGGGTAGGAGAAGAGTTTGACTCTGGTTCCTGTCTGGCAAGAACATTCCTTTGGTTACAGTATAGATTACAAATGATTCATTGCTATACAGTGAATAGTAGATTTGTTTCTTGTATTCCTGATAGGCCAGGCCCCTAATTGTTGATAAATTGCTGGTAGGGGATGCTGGGATTTGTATTTTAACAACCAGAGGACTGCAGGCAGAGCATCCCTGTTTCTTTAATTTCTTTGGAGCCCCAGTTTTTGTACATTGTTCTGGGACCTCTCTTTTCTATGTCCTGCCCTGGGTTTATTTGTATTTGTTATATTTCATGGTATAAGTTGCCTTAGCTCATAACAAGGTTACAGATATATAGAAACATTGGGGTAACAGTCACCCAGCTATAGTTCCAGGGGTACCCAGGGCACAAATAAGCACTCACCCCAAATCCCCCCCTAACTGGCCTTCAGGCTGGGCCCCCTTAGCCCATAACAAGGTTACAGATATATAGAAACATTGGGGTAACAGTCACCCTGCTATAGTTCCAGGGGTACCCAGGGCACAAATAAGCACTCACCCCAAATCCCCCCCTAACTGGCCTTCAGGCTGGGCCCCCTTAGCCCATAACAAGGTTACAGATATATAGAAACATTGGGGTAACAGTCACCCTGCTATAGTTCCAGGGGTACCCAGGGCACAAATAATCCCTCACCCCAAATCCCCCCTAACTGACCTTCAGGCTGGGCCCCCTTAGCCCATAACAAGGTTACAGATATATAGAAACATTGGGGTAACAGTCACCCTGCTATAGTTCCAGGGGTACCCAGGGCACAAATAAGCACTCACCCCAAATCTCCCCCTAACTGGCCTTCAGGCTGGGCCCCCTTAGCCCATAACAAGGTTACAGATATATAGAAACATTGGGGTAACAGTCACCCTGCTATAGTTCCAGGGGTACCCAGGGCACAAATAAGCCCTTACCCCAGATCCCCCCTAACTGACCTTCAGGCTGGGCCCCCTTAGCCCATAACAAGGTTACAGATATATAGAAACATTGGGGTAACAGTCACCCTGCTATAGTTCCAGGGGTACCCAGGGCACAAATAAGCACTCACCCCAAATCCCCCCCTAACTGGCCTTCAGGCTGGGCCCCCTTAGCCCATAACAAGGTTACAGATATATAGAAACATTGGGGTAACAGTCACCCTGCTATAGTTCCAGGGGTACCCAGGGCACAAATAAGCCCTCACCCCAAATCCCCCCTAACTGACCTTCAGGCTGGGCCCCCTTAGCCCATAACAAGGTTACAGATATATAGAAACATTGGGGTAACAGTCACCCTGCTATAGTTCCAGGGGTACCCAGGGCACAAATAAGCACTCACCCCAAATCTCCCCCTAACTGGCCTTCAGGCTGGGCCCCCTTAGCCCATAACAAGGTTACAGATATATAGAAACATTGGGGTAACAGTCACCCTGCTATAGTTCCAGGGGTACCCAGGGCACAAATAAGCCCTTACCCCAGATCCCCCCTAACTGACCTTCAGGCTGGGCCCCCTTAGCCCATAACAAGGTTACAGATATATAGAAACATTGGGGTAACAGTCACCCTGCTAAAGTTCCAGGGGTACCCAGGGCACAAATAAGCACTCACCTCAAATCCCCCCCTAACTGGCCTTCAGGCTGGGCCCCCTTAGCCCATAACAAGGTTACAGATATATAGAAACATTGGGGTAACAGTCACCCTGCTATAGTTCCAGGGGTACCCAGGGCACAAATAAGCACTCACCCCAAATCCCCCCTAACTGGCCTTCAGGCTGGGCCCCCTTAGCCCATAACAAGGTTACAGATATATAGAAACATTGGGGTAACAGTCACCCTGCTATAGTTCCAGGGGTACCCAGGGCACAAATAAGCACTCACCCCAAATCCCCCCCTAACTGGCCTTCAGGCTGGGCCCCCTTAGCCCATAACAAGGTTACAGATATATAGAAACATTGGGGTAACAGTCACCCTGCTATAGTTCCAGGGTACCCAGGGCACAAATAAGCACTCACCCCAAATCCCCCCCTAACTGGCCTTCAGGCTGGGCCCCCTTAGCACATAACAAGGTTACAGATATATAGAAACATTGGGGTAACAGTCACCCTGTTATAGTTCCAGGGGTACCCAGGGCACAAATAAGCACTCACCCCAAATCCCCCCCTAACTGGCCTTCAGGCTGGGCCCCCTTAGCCCATAACAAGGTTACAGATATATAGAAACATTGGGGTAACAGTCACCCTGCTATAGTTCCAGGGGTACCCAGGGCACAAATAAGCACTCACCCCAAATCCCCCCCTAACTGGCCTTCAGGCTGGGCCCCCTTAGCCCATAACAAGGTTACAGATATATAGAAACATTGGGGTAACAGTCACCCTGCTATAGTTCCAGGGGTACCCAGGGCACAAATAAGCACTCACCCCAAATCCCCCCCTAACTGGCCTTCAGGCTGGGCCCCCTTAGCTCATAACAAAATTACAGATATGATTATAATTTGTGGAAGCAAATAAAACATCAAGGGACCGATCATTTCTTAAATGTACTGTCCCTCATTTAAGGGGTGGTTCTCCTTTATGTAAAGTTGTAGTATGTTATAGAATGTCCCATTCTTAGCAACTATGCAATTGGTCTTCATGATTTATTGTTTATAGTTTTTGAATTATTTGCCTTTCCTTTCTGACTCTTTCCAACTTTAAAATGAGATTCACTGACCCCGGCAGCTAAAACCGATTGCTTTGTGAAGCTACATTGTTGTTATTGTTACTGTTACTTTTTATTAGTTAGCTTTCTATTTAGGCCCTCCTTTATTCATAGTCTCATCTCTTGTTCAAACGACTGCCTGGTTGCTAGGGTAAATTGTGCCATAGCAACCAGATAGTTTCTAAATTACCAAACTGGAGAGCTGCTGAACAAAACTCTAAATCACTGAAAAACCATAAAAAATAAACAATGAAGACCAAATTTATCACGCATGTATAATGAACTTTACTGTAGTCACTTAAAGACAGTATATGCAAGTAGGATAAGGGGTTAATAGGGAAACTAGGGGTTAATAACACGCAATCTGAATGGGATGGGTTAGTACTGTATATGCTTGAAAGGAAGGTTCTGGAAGGTGGTGGTGGTGTTAGAACTGCATGTTATTGTCTGGTCTGCTAGAGAGAAGGTTAATTATATGCAGCCTGATTGAAATGGGATTAGTAGTGTCTGTTTGGGCAGGTTAGGGTTTAGTATTGCCTGTTCTGGTCTGGCAGGGGAGGGGTTAATGCTGTATAGATTCTTGTCTCCTCTTGTCTGCCATTTCATCCTGTATCTCCTTAATCCTGTTCTCTTCCCTCCTCATCCTTCAGCTGCTGGGGGTGCTGGGAGCTGTAGTTCAGCAATCTACATCAGGGCTGGAACTAGGGGTAGGCAAAAGGGGCAGCTGCCTAGGGCGCAACGATTGGGGAGCACCAGGCAGGAGCCTCTCTTGCCTACCCCTAGTCTGTGCTCCGTTTTCCGTTTTTGCGCGTAATGACAAGCGGTGGGGGCAATTAACTATATATGTAATCAGCATTCTGTGACAGGCAGATGATCCCCAGGCAGTAAAGACCCTCGTTGCTTGCCAGAAAAAAACCTCAGTCACTATCTGAGCCAGTGTGCCAGTAAGTCATAGAGGTACATTTCAGGGAAAGCCCTGTTGTGCTTTAATTAGTCTTAGAGAAATGATTCACTTTAAAGTTCCTACAAATTGTTCATATATTTTACTAAAATAAGCAGGTTTTTTCAATGCAGGACATTTTTTTTTTGCAGGCTGTGTCCTGCAACATCTAATTTACCTAATTTAGCAGCTCCCAGTAGGTATCAGAATAGCACACAATAGTAAGAAATCCAAGTCCGGCTTGGGACTCCTCCAGTTACATGGGAGTAGGAGAAACAATAGGTTAGCTGAAAGCAGTTCTAATGTGTAGCGCTGGCTGAAAGCTCAGACTCAGGCACAATGCACTGAAATGGCGCCTACACATCAATATTACAGCTAAAAATACATTGTTGGTTCAAGAATAAAATGTTAAAGTGAATTATTTGCTGTGTAACAGTGTCATTTAGAAATAAAAAGTACCCCATAAAAATCATGACAGTATCCCTTTAAGGTAACTGAACTCTTTAGTGATGAAATTGGGGTTTAGATCCAGGAGCTACACCTGCATTTGCACCCCCTACTCCCTCTTAAATACGCCATTGATTCTCATTGCCTACTGATTGGCCTTTTTTACTGTTACATTGTTTTTGAACTTTTTAATGAAAGGATTCAATAAGACATACAACGAATAGTCTAATTGCAAACTAAGGCAAACAAATAAATAACCGAAAGGTGAACGATACGCGTCTTACAATTTAGAATAGAACGTAATGTAAATGAACAAATACGAAGTGAAATACCACGACTTTCCCTCAGGTGTTACATGTCCCTGCGTCTCTTTCCTCCTGAAAGTGTTGCTTTCCCTTTCCTCTGCCTCAGGTCCCGATGTATAGTCATAATCAGCCGGCTACAGGAATGAGACAGTGTGTTCTTATGTGATTCTTGAATAAAGTCAAAGTTAATGTGACCATGAAACAAGACTAGAGGACATTAATTAGTGCTCATTTCATTATTCCAGGTGGTGGGAATAAAAAGATACAAGGGGAATAAAAGCTGCTGACTCTGCCCTTCTGGACCTAGTTGGCAGCTTATTGGCCCACGTATAGTACCAGCCTATAGGCCCATGTAACCAATATATGACCAAAAATCAGATATTGATTGGGCATATTCAATTTTGCCATGGGATTGAGGATCACATTTGATTGATGATGCGGTTCTTGTCCAAACTGCCTGTTTAGCAGCAGTTATGATTCTCAAGGGGGGCATATTGGTGAAAGATCCACTCGTTTGGCAGTCTTGCAACGAGCAGATCTTAACGTGTATGGGCAGCTTAAAGGTCCCCATACACGGGCCGATCCGCTCGCTTGGCGATGTCGCCAAGCGAGCGGATCTTCTCCCGATATCCCCCACCTATGGGTGGGCGAAATCGGGAGAATCCAGGCTAATGCAATTGTTTGGCCCTGGGGCCAAACAATCGAATTATAACAACGGGTATAGGCAAAGTTGGTCCGGGGACCACATCAACGAGCCAATGTGGTCCCCGATCTGACTAGATTTTTTAACCTGCCCGATCGATATCTGCCTGGTTTCCGGCCAGATATCGATCAGGTGGGCCCGTCAGTAGTGCCCATACACGTCCCGATTAGCTGCCGAATTGGTCTAAAGGACCGATATCGGCAGCTAGAATCGGCCGTGTATGGGGACATTTACGCTAGTGCCACAGGGGGCTGATTCTTTGCCTACATATTAACTGAGAAAGGCATGTTTCTCAGGCTTTATACTGATTTATTCAGGCCCTTAAGGACTTCTTTTGTGGCAAAAACTAAATTTTTTTAATGCCAACCTTATCAATAAAAGGCATTGTTTGCTCTATCCATAGGCTCATTACTGGTTTTCACAATAATAACTCACCACTAAAATCTTAATATGTTTTTCAGCCCCCAATGAATTTCAAATTCAGTATGTATTCATATAATGACCCCCTGTGCCTCTTCCTTACTTGAGATTTGACAGCTCGAAGATCAGTCCCTGCACAACAGGAGAAGCATCTTCTTCCCTGTCTTCCTCCTTTCTGTTAGAGATACATACAGCAAAAATAATTAGTGATAATTAGGTGCTATGTATTCTTTGTTCATTAAATATATCTGTATATTACTATAAACTGGTTTTGAACTAAACACATCCCCCTTCCAATGGTTTGGTGTTTCCCTCTCCTTTTGCTAATCAATAGGACCCTTCTTTGCGGTTCATTGGGCTTATCCATTCACCAAGCTTTGGGTGGTTATAGAAGGAAGGAAACAAAAATAATACACTGTATAATAAAACACTGACCAATCTCCAGTTTAATTATGACGGTATGAGATCCCTTACCTGGAAAACCCCAGGTCTCAAACTTTCTAGATAAAAGAACCTGTTACCACCTGTAGGATGATACAATAACTACTCACTCTGCATCACTCCCTGGTTTTACAGCACCAAAGGTTGGAAGAGACCCAGCTTCACAATGATTTCCTTGGCTACAGTGAGTGCTTGTTACCAAAATAGACTCCTTCTTTATGTTCTACAAATAAAAAAAATATAGTTATATGCAATGCTTTATTAACGGCAAATGGGGACAAAATAAAACAATACAAATAACAATAGAGGGCGCTAAACAGTTTAGTACTAGAGATCATTGCCCGCCTCAACAAACATTCTCAGTGAGCTTTTATTATGTGTGAAGAAAGTACAGGATTTGTATGGGGCGGACACTGGGCAGATAAGTACAAATCCTAGCTTTTTCTTTAGTTTTACATTACTAAGCATATCCATAGCCCAACTCCCCCTTGTCCAAGGCCCAGCCAGTAAAAGTCCAGTCTGATAAATGCCTTGATGATTTGCTTCACTACACAACTGTTATGTGCCCTGTTTTATTGCTGTGTCTGGCACTGCCTTCTAAATTACTTAAGTGCTATTCCTTGATCAGATAACCAGGAATAGGTGTAAATCTACTTATGCCTGTGGTGCATGCTGTCCTTAGGAAATTAGTTGTGCCCTAAATTATGTCACTGGGGGGGGGGGGGGGGGGAAGAAACTGATAAATGAGTTGCAACTCGCAGCAATTAAAGCATCTGGGAGGCTATTTGCTGCCCCTTCAAGCACTCTGGAACCGATGTGCCCAAGCCCTTTGAGAGAGAACACCTCTCTGACCTGTACTGGGTCTCCAGTCCACACATGCTCAGTCACATTGGTCAACATACACGCTAGATGCAAATTTATATCACAGAAGGGGGTCAGATAAGACCAGGGTTGGACTGGGGGGTGAAGGGCCCACCGGGTCTACTGCCCCAGGGGCCCTGCAGGTGCCCCCCACCCAACGTCCTCCCCCGAGTGCATCAGGACAGGAGTGGCCGGGCAGGGGGATCGCCGCAAGGGTCGGGTCTGGGTCGCCGGGGCCCACCGGGATTTTTCCCGGTGTCCCGGCGAGCCAGTCCGACCCTGGATAAGGCTTATAGTGGACGTGGTTGGGAGCAAATATTTCCCTTCAAATATGGCTGCTGTACCCACAGGCCAATATAGCAGTCCTGTGATAAAGCAGTTAATTTAACCACTATGTTTATGGGAGTTTTCTTTTCCACTCACTGTGGGAGGAAACTAAAGCACTGTATGAAATCCACACAAACATGGGAAGAACATATAGACTCCATATAGTGCCCTATAATGCAATGCTAACCCTCTGTGCCAAAATAAGAAGTCCATGATACCTAAGAAAAAGTAGACCCTTTATCTTAATCAGCTAGGGGTCTATATGTTGGGCACCTCCAACCGGAAACCATACGCCCCATCAAGAGTGCTCCTTCAAGGCATCTTGATTCTGATTACCCTTGTATCCCCTGCACCCAACTAGGCAGGAACATGCACAGTAAACTCAGTAAAAATACTACACTGCCAAGATAGTGGCACTACACAGTGATTGAGCTCAATGGATCGTGCCTAAGAAATTGGCACCTCCAGTGGAAGTTGCCTGCAGGAGGAAAGTTTGCGCAACTTTGGAATACTGAATGATGGCCTTTCATCCTAGTGTCACACAAGGCACCATATGGATGGATCAGGGAGTTATCTGTCGGTATATTCTTCGTGTAAAGCGATTTCTTCCCACACTTCAAAAACACACACACGTTGATAGGTTAATTGGAACCTGATAAAGTTGACCATTGTGTACCTGTGAGAGGGACCATTTAGGGCAAAGACACACACAGCGATTAGTAGTCACGGCGACTAATCCACACAGCGGTGCAATTAGTCGCAGCGAGTTTCATAATATTCTGTGGCAGTAAAGTAGCCACTATTAGTCGCTAAAAGGGGTGAGACACACAAAGCTACTAGTAGCGGCTACTAAAATAGACAAAGCTGATCATTTACTGATAATAGAAGTCAATAGAAGTCACCTGTGGAAAGCCCTTCACGTGGCTTCAGTTTCTGAAGTCTTTGGATTACCGGTGGAAAGCCTTTTCGTAGCGGTTACTTGCCCGCAATAGCAGAGATCTATCGCAGGCAAGTAACTCCCTTGGACCGATTCGGCAGCTAATCGGCCCGTGTATGGGCAGAACAGAGCGGCCTGGCCGACCGATATCTGGCCTGAAATTGGCCAGATCTCGATCGGCCAGGTTATAAAATCCAGTCGGATCGGGGGCCCCATCGGCTCGTTGTTGTGGTCCCCGAACCGACTGCCCCATGGCCGCAAATGTAATCCGATCGTTTGGCCCCAGGGCCAAACGATCGGATTATTTTTTTTTAAAGCCACTTGCTACCCGATATCGCCCACCCGTAGGTGGGGATATTGGGTGAAGATCCGCTCGCTTGGCGACATCGCCAAGCGAGCGGATCTTATAGTGTATGGGGACCTTTAGGCCAATGACACAGGAGATTAGTCGCCCAACCCCACAATTAATCTTCTTTAGCAGTAATGTCCTCTGAATGCTCTCCCACCGGCGACAATGTAAATTGTAATGGAAAAACATATGCATCGTTGCCTCATGAGGATAAGCTGCCTAATTGGTCTAAAGAACCCCAATGGGCATCTTAAATCTGCCTGTGTATGGCCACCTTTGTGTACATTGCAAGTTAAATAATTACCACATATAATGAACACTTGAATTGCTGACTTACTGGTCTTTATCTATTTCATAGAAATAAAGCAAGCATGATAAGGGACATGATAGATGTACTTTTTAACAAGCAAGAACAATGGGTGTTGGGCAACCCTACTTCATTTACAATTACATTTCTATTCTACAATGCACAGGTATTGTGGGTGTGCAAGGGTTAATAGCCAACAATCCCCTGGGTTTTTTATCTTTGTGAAGTAGAGCAATGACTCTAAAATCACTGAGGGGGTGCAAAATATTAGGTACCCCCCTCCAGGGTAATTTTAATAGCTTACCTGATACCCCAGGCCAGGGCTCCTGTGCTTTTGTGTTAGCACAATGGAGCAATCTTTATTATTATTAACATGTAGTTATAAAGCGCCATCTTCTTCAGCCCAACACGTGCAGTAAAAAAACTGTTTTTTTGTTCAAAGGCAGGCTTTTCAGGAAGGAAGAAGCAGAAGAAGTTTAGCCCCCCTATTAGTATAACTTTGCTTCCCCTTTAATAGTGTTTATTGGGATAATTAAGGGGTGGTTCAATTTTTAGTTAAATATTAGTATGTTATAAAATGGCCAATTCTAAGCTATTTCAGTTGGTTTTCATTATTTATAGTTTTATTTGTCCTCTTCATCTTTCAAATAGGGGTCAATGACCATTGTAGCCAAAAAACTATTGCTCCCTGAAACTACAGTTTAATTGTTATTGTTACTTTTTAGTACAGGTATAGGACCCATTATCCAGAATGCTCGGGACCAAGGGTATTCCGGATAAGGGGTCTTTCCGTAATTTGGATCTCAATACCTTAAGTCTACTAAAAAATCAATAAAACATTAATTAAACCCAATAGGATTGTTTTGCATCCAATAAGGATTAATTATATCTTAGTTGGAATCAATTACAAGGTTCTGTTTTATTTCTACATAGAAAAAGGAAATCCGTTTTAAAATTCTGAATTATTTGATTAAAATGGAGTCTATGGGAGACGGGCATTCCGTAATTCGGAGCTTTCTGGATAACGGGTTTCCGGATAAGGGGTCCGATACCTGTACTTATTTTTCTATTCAGGCCCTCTCCTATTCATATATCAGTCTTTTATTCAAACCACACCCTGGTTGCTAAGGTCATGTGGATCCTAGCAACCAAAAAGCTGCTGAAACTCCAAATGGGAGAGCTGCTAAACAAAAACTGTAATAATTAAAAAAACTACGAATAATAAAAAATAAAGACCAATTGCAAATTGTCTCAGAATATTACTCTCTACTACAACATACTAAAAGTTGAACAAGCCCCTTAAAGTGACCAGAATCACAATTATCAGAGAATAAGTGGCACATGTTGAGTTCACAAGCCCTGTTGCTGGTTTAATGAGCCCATCTGGGGATGTTTATAAGACATAGAGGTACATTTCAGAACAATAATAATAACTACCTGTTCGGGTTCATACAAACTTTCATCCAGTGCTATCAAAAGCTGACTGTCTGGGAAATCATGTTCTCTTCCTGACACTGGAGACTGGGAAGGCCGGACTACTAAATGTGATTGGTGAGATATGCACCCTGGGGCATGTGGTGTTAGATTTGAAGAATCGCACCCCTCTTTTGAGTCTTCTAGAGCTAATTGGTTGAGTATTAGCTCTGAACTTATTGCCTCTGAATGGGTACTTTTCATTCTTGAGGGCTGGAATGACTCTGTGAGTTCCATCTGGAAGTTCTCCTTTGGTATATGTTTATTGTGCCCTGCAGAATCATGGTCATATCGTTCTGAGTTGCCCTTTTGTAACCGCCCTTTTGGAATATTTTCTTGTAAATGATTATTCTGCCACTCTAACTGTGAGGCATGGCCTTGTAACTGGCAGTCTTTCCCATGTAACTGAGAAGAGACCTCTAAATTGTGCCCTTCTAATTGGGTGATATTTTTCTGTAACTTAGTATCATGGTGCAGGGATGGCTCTTGTAACTGGGCACTTGGCTGCTGAAAGTGAGGATTGTGGCCCTGAACAATGGGACCCTCTACATTCATCTGCAACTGGTTATCCCTTTCTTGTGAACAAGATTTCATTCTTCGTAAGGAGTGAAATTGGGGGTCATTTATATTTTCTGGATTATCTTGTTTTTGCACTTTAGGGTTTTGCCATAGTGAATTCTGGCCAAGTCCCGGTAATAAGGGATTCTCTGTGTGTATGCGAGGCTCTGCACACTGTAACTGAAAATCTTCTTTCTGTAGTGCGGGATCCTGACCCTGTAAATGCTGACCCTCTATATGTAATTCAGGATTCTGGGATAAGGGATCCAGATGGCAGAATTGAGGTTCCTGACTGTGTAACAGAGAGTTATTTTCTTGTAACTCAGAATCAAGTTTATTTAACCTGGGATCATTTTGTTGCAAGGTGTAATCATTGGTAAGTGGGTTGCCCCCCTTTATTTCTAACTGGGGTTCCTGCCACTGTAAATCCTGCCTTTGCAAGTTGAGATCCTGTTCACATACAGATGGCTGCGGATCCAAGTCCTTGTCTTGTAATGTGGGATAAGGCTCGTGTAACTCAGAATCCTTCAGATATAATTTCTCATTCTTCTTTTGTGAATCCTGCAAGAACGGATCAAGTCCTTGCACTGGGGGAATGCTCCTTAGCGAATCAGAAGTTGCTTCTTGGAAACGTATATCCTGGTTCTCCAAAGGACAACTGGGAAAGTGGTGGTTTAAGTCACTTTGTGAGGGGGAATCTTGTTTTTGCATTTGTAAAACATCTCTTTGGAATAAAGTGGCCTGCTCTTTTAATGGAGATTCATTTTCACAGCCTACAGGTTCATGCTTTGCTATTGTCTCACATACATCTTCTTGTAATTGCTCATAATTAAAATCTTCTCTGGCAAGAATCTGTACTGTGCTGGTCATAGCCCCGTCCTGTTCCCCAGAATTCCACCCAGCAGCATCCCTTTCTTCACAGTAGCCATTGGTTATACCAGTAGTCTCACTTGTATGGCTCTCCCTGCACTGGTGTTCCTCAACAGGAGGGGCTGTTATTTGCCCACCCACAGCTACAGGAACCAACAAAATGTCTATCGTCTTGGAACAGAGCATACCATTGACCAGTAAAATTGTATGTTCTTCCCTAACTGGTGATGTGGGTTTAGAAGTATGCATTATGGTGTCAATGGAATTAATCCCAACAGAATCGTGCTCTGTAATAATAGATGGCTGACTAGTGTCTTTCTCCACTTCTTCATGTGCCACTGTGCTGTTTTCCACATTAGTACCTGGTATATCTATGTGCGTGAAGGTTGAGCTCAGTGGAGGGCTAAAAGATAGTTGCTGCTGCTCCAGAAGTGAAGCATCCATCACGCATGAAGACTGCTCCTAGGATAAGAACAGAATTTATTATCAACTTGATAATGTGCCCCTCAGACTTAAGGTCCCCATACACGCTGAGATCCGCTCGCTTGGCGAGATCGCCAAGCAAGCTGATCTGCACCCGATATCCTCACCTACGGGTGGGCGATATCGGGGAGCGTGTAGTTAAAAAAAAAATAATTCAATTATATCGAATTATACTGGTGGCAAGGGGCAGTCGGTTCCGTAGGATCGGGGACCGCATCGGCTCGTTGATGCGGTCCCCGATCCTACGGAATTTTCTAACCTGGCCGATCGAGATCTGGCCAATTTCAGGCCAGATATCGGTCGGCCAGGCCCCCTTGTTTCTGCCCCTACACGGGCAGATAAGCTGCCGAATCGGTCCAAGAGACCCATATCGGCAGCTACAATCTGCCCGTGGGGACCTTTAGATGCACAAAATGACCCCTGTGAATGAGCAACAATTTTTTAAATGAAAAAACTTACCAAGACCACTGGAGGACCATCTATCTGTGAAGTGTCTGGCATTTGCACGCCTTGCAGTGAATTGCCCGTAAATGAGATACTTGGACTCTCAGTGTCAGAATTTTGTAGCTTTGGATCAGTCCTAGGGTTGCAGAAGCGCTGCTTTGGGGGATTCCAGCCTCTGTTGCCTTGCTTGTTCCTTCTCTCAATCCCAGATCCTGCCACATAACAGTAATGGTTACAAAAACACAATCCAGTGCAAACCAGTGCAGCAGTGTGCCAGAAGTGCACGCAAAATGAATAAGAGAAACATGAACCCCAATTTGCACCTAGAAAGAAATGCAGCTTTACAAATACAAATATTTGACTGTATGTATATGATTCTGTTTTATGTTAAATAAATAAATATATTAAATAAAGGATGAAAGGTACAAGGGCTCATTGACTAGGGATGCATTGAATCCAGGAGTCAGCCAAGATTCCTGGCTGAACTGAATCTGAATCCTTCACGTGACGAGGGAAGCAGTTACAATGTTGAGAAGGCTAGTTTTAGCGGTGTCTGTCTTTTAATTTCTCTGCTGTTCTCATTGCATTCTCCACCTAGCAGCAGCATTTAGAATAATTGATAAATATTAATATTGACATTTTCTAGCTTGTGTTAAAAATTATAATTTGATAAGGAGAACAATGGGAAGGGAGCAAGATAGCAGCTCCCAGTAGGTATCAGAATAGCACTCAATAGTAAGAAATCCAAGTCCGGCTTGGGACTCCTCCAGTTACATGGGAGTAGGAGAAACAATAGGTTAGCTGAAAGCAGTTCTAATGTGTAGCGCTGGCTCCTTCAGTTTTTAAACTACTGATATGATGAATTTATTAGAAACAATAAGATATCTGCTAAGAAATAAAGTCAGTGAGCAAAAAAGAGTCACTCGACATTTCTTTGATCAGTTATCAGATCAACATCACATGTTTAGTTCCTCTAAAATTATAAGGTGTTAATTCTGAAAGGGAACTTTGAAACGGAACGAGAAAGGAAGATCTATGAATTCAAATGTGTGGAGTTATTCAACACATTAAGTCAGGGCCTTAATTTGGGGTCAAGTTTCATGTCACACTATCTGACCTGACTGAATCCAGACCCCTGGGCTATTTACAACGCACCCTAATAAACATGAATTACTGTTATTATCTTCACAAGTTATCTCTATCTATCTGTAACTTCCTAATTTATTGCTCCTGAACACTTCTCTCTGATCTAAATAACAGTATAAATGTTGTGCCATTCCAGTTTTCATTTGTATTTTGCCTGACAAAGGGGCCTTAGAGCTCCAAAAGCTTGCAATGTATTTTTATTGTTAGCCAATATAGGTATCAGTTCTACAATACTCTTGTATTTCTGTTTTTATTTTTGAAAGCTCAGACTCAGGCACACTTTACGGCTGCGCTGCAAGTTGGAGTGATACCCCCCCTCCCCCCCAGCAGCCGATCAGCAGAACAATGGGAAGGGAGCAAGATAGCAGCTCCCAGTAGGTATCAGAATAGCACTCAATAGTAAGAAATCCAAGTCCGGCTTGGGACTCCTCCAGTTACATGGGAGTAGGAGAAACAATAGGTTAGCTGAAAACAGTTCTAATGTGTAGCGCTGGCTCCTTCTGAAAGCTCAGACTCAGGCACACTTTACTGCTGCACTGCAAGTTGGAGTGATATCCCCCCCCCCCCCAGCAGCCGATCAGCAGAAAAATGGGAAGGGAGCAAGATAGCAGCTCCCAGTAGGTATCAGAATAGCACTCAGTAGTAAGAAATCCAAGTCCGGCTTGGGACTCTTCCAGTTACATGGGAGTAGGAGAAGCAATAGGTTAGCTGAAAGCAGTTCTAATGTGTGGCGCCGGCTCCTTCTGAAAGCTCAGACTCAGTCACACTTTACTGCTGCGCTGCAAGTTGGAGTGATATCCCCCCCCCTCACCCCCAGCAGCCGATCAGCAGAACAATGGGAAGGGAGCAAGATAGCAGCTCCCAGTAGGTATCAGAATAGCACTCAATAGTAAGAAATCGAAGTCTGGCTTGGGACTCCTCCAGTTACATGGGAGTAGGAGAAACAATAGGTTAGCTGAAAGCAGTTCTAATGTGTAGCGCTGGCTCCTTCTGAAAGCTCAGACTCAGGCACACTTTACTGCTGTGCTGCAAGTTGGAGTGATATCCCCCCTTCAACCCCAGCAGCCCATCAGCAGAACAATAGGAAAGGAGCAAGAAAGCAGCTCCCAGTAGGTATCATAAAAGCACTCAATAGTAAGAAATCCAAGTCTGGCTTGGGACTCCTCCAGTTACATGGGAGTAGGAGAAACAATAGTTTAGCTGAAAGCAGTTCTAATGTGTAGCGCTGGCTAAAAGCTCAGACTCAGGCACAATGCACTGAGATGGCGCCTACACACCAATATTACAGCTACAAATACATTTGTTGGTTCAAGAATAAAAGTTTAAATGGCAGGGAATTATTTGCTATGTAACAGTGTCACTTAGAAATAAAAAGTATCCCTTTAAGGGCCAATGCCCAAAACTTTGGACTTTTTTTCCTTCGATTTGTGCCTGTGTGTTATGCACTGATATAAATTGCAAGTACTATGGTGCAGGGACTTCCTTTCTACTTAATCTGTTTATATTTATACTTATATATTATTATGATAGTCCTCCCTGTGTGTACTTTTCTATACTGTAGAATCTTACAGCGCTGCGTATCCTAGTAGTGCTTTATAAATAATGTTATACATACATAAATACAGTTTTTAAACTACTGATATGATGAATTTATTAGAAACAATAAGATATCTGCTAAGAAATAAAGTCAGTGAGCAAAAAAGAGTCACTCGACATTTCTTTGATCAGTTATCAGATCAACATCACATGTTTAGTTCCTCTAAAATTATAAGGTGTTAATTCTGAAAGGGAACTTTGAAACGGAACGAGAAAGGAAGATCTATGAATTTTGGGTCAAGTTTCATGTCACACTATCTGACCTGACTGAATCCAGACCCCTGGGCTATTTACAACCCACCCTAATAAACATGAATTACTGTTATTACCTTCACTAGTTATCTCTATCTATCTGTAACTTCCTAATTTATTGCTCCTGAACACTTCTCTCTGATCTAAATAACAGTATAAATGTTGTGCCATTCCAGTTTTCATTTGTATTTTGCCTGACAAAGGGGCCTTAGGGCTCCAAAAGCTTGCAATGTATTTTTATTGTTAGCCAATATAGGTATCAGTTCTACAATACTCTTGTATTTCTGTTTTTATTTTTGACACTGGCTAACACGGTACTACAGTTTTTGTTTTGTTAGTTCCTCAAGAAATTAATTTTGGGTTTAGTGTTATCAGTGGGTCAAAATGACCAGCAGGTGGTGCTGTAGTTCAGTTTTGATGGCTGCCCCCATAGGCCCAATAAATAGTGACTGTCTACTATGACATCTTACAGAAGCCCCCTGGCCCTTCCAGTCCGGGCCTGATTTTCAGTACACAGAGGCCCAAACAGCCCCCCATAGGCCCAATAAATAGTGAGTGTCTATGGCACCTTACAGCAGCCCCTCTGGAATTTGCCTGAACCCACAGATTGCCAGCCCTGGCCTGATTTTCAGTACACAGAGGCCCAAACAGCCCCCCATAGGCCCAATAAATAGGGACTGTCTATGGCACCTTACAGCAGCCCCTCTGGAATTTGCCTGAACCCACAGATTGCCAGTCCGGGCCTGATTTTCAGTACACAGAGACCCAAACAGCCCCCCATAGGCCCAATAAATAGTGACTGTCTATGGCATCTTACAGCAGCCCCTCCGGCATTTGCCTGAACCCACAGATTGCCAGCCCTGGCCTGATTTTCAGTACACAGAGGCCCAAACAGCCCCCCATAGGCCCAGTAAATAGTGACTGTCTATGGCACCTTACAGGAGCCCCTCTGGCATTTGCCAGAACCCACAGATTGCCAGTCTGGGCCTGATTTTCAGTACACAGAGGCCCAAACAGCCCCCCATAGGCCCAATAAATAGTGAGTGACTATGGCACCTTACAGCAGCCCCTCTGGCATTTGCCTGAACCCACAGATTGCCAGTCTGGGCCTGATTTTCAGTACACAGAGGCCCAAACAGCCCCCCATAGGCCCAATAAATAGTGAGTGACTATGGCACCTTACAGCAGCCCCTCTGGCATTTGCCAGAACCCACAGATTGCCAGTCTGGACCTGATTTCCAGTACACAGAGGCCCAAACAGCCCCCCCCATAGGCCCAATAAATAGTGAGTGACTATGGCACCTTACAGCAGCCCCTCTGGCATTTGCCTGAACCCACAGATTGCCAGTCCGGGCCTGATTTTCAGTACACAGAGGCCCAAACAGCCCCCCCATAGGCCCAATAAATAGTGAGTGACTATGGCACCTTACAGAAGCCCCTCTGGCATTTGGCAGAACCCACAGATTGCCAGTACGGGCCTGGCTACCGTCACGGTACCTCTATGGTTTCCTCAGTGACATTTTCACGCCAAACACCGGAACTGACCTGAGCAAACACCAGATTTAATGGTAGACAGCAAAGTGCATGGGCACTATTTAGATGAATTATTTTAATTTTACCTGCAGTTAAAAATGTAGACATTAATTCTTTTTTTTGGGGGGGGGCTAAAATGATTTTGCTGTGGGGCCAGCATGTACCTTCAATCTCCAGCACTTCCGATTCATGGTAACCAGGCGAGTACTGGCAGTTTGATCGCTACCACCAGTAGCAGTGATCAAAATGCCACCTTTGCTATTGCCATAGCCATTAGGTTATCACCATGTTGCATGGATAGGACACAGATTATCATTGCACAAGTAGTATGCACAGATGGATTCTCACTTTGGTCTTTTTTTCTCTTCATTCTTTAAAACCTGAAAAATAATTGGAAAAAAATGTGAATGTTAACATTTTATAAAGCTCCTTAATGTAAAATTAGCATTTTACATGATGCAGGCAGTGATAATATTAAAATAGCAATAGTGCTCTCTGCTAGTCCTTCGCGGAACCAATTTCCAACCTGACCAGGACCTGAGGCCCGGACCTGCATTTCTATCCACTTGGACCCACTGCCTTTCCCACTGGGGGGCAAATTAACCCTTTGTGGGCATGGGATGGTGGCAGGATACCATTAGTTAAATTAATAGAAACAGAAGTGCTGTTGCTGCAAACCGGAAGTGAGATTTTAAAAAAAGTTGTAAAAAGGGGTAAAATATAGATAATATGAAATAATAATAAGAAATATGAATAAAAATAAGAAATATAGATAAGAACCGCAACCCGCATCTGGAAATCCTACCCAAAACCCGCAGGGTAACCTTTTTTCTTGTGGGTAACCCGCGGGTACCTGACCTGCTGCAGCAGTGCTTTATAAATAAAGATATAAATACATACATACATACTCTCTGCACTAGCCTAGCCCCTCCTTGGCTCTGTAGGAGAGTAAAAAAGGCAAGTGTGTAAGCAAGGGGGTAAACAAGGCAGCATCAGGAAACCCACCTCAGTGTGCTATGGGGGCCATAATTGCCCCTGTTTTTTTTTTTTTTAAACAATTTGATTTTCTATTCTGTCTCTGCCGGATGAAAAATATGTACAAAAGTATTGTACCTAATTATGTTACCTGCCTATTACAGTATGTTGGCACACCTTGTAATTACCAGAACTGCCTATTTAAACCACTCCTATCTGCCAACACAGGTGCCACTACATCATACAACTGCCAGGTATGCTTGTCCACCCCTTTAATACTAGCCATATATTGAATCCCCATCCTGCATGGTTAATAAGCAATTAATACAGATCCTCGTGCTGCATGGCTGCACATATATCAGTTCAGTCAGCATGCAACTAAATTAATTGCTAATTAGCCATGCAGGATGTGGATTCAATTTGTGGCTGGTATTAAGGAATGCACCGAATCCAGGATTCGGTTCGGTTTTCGGCCAGGATTCGGCAGGATTCGGATTTGAATCCGAAAAAGCATGTGACTTTTGTCACGTAAACACGGAAGTTTAGATTTGGTTCGTTATTTGGGTAATTTCTATCTAACATAGGGCCGAAACCAGGGGTAGGCAGAAGAGGTAAGGGCCTAAGGTGCAACGGTGTGCTAGGGATGTATCTCTTCTATCTTTCTACCCCTAGTCTGGGCCCTCAGCCCCCTCCCAAAACTTTCCGTTATCACCCCACATGCATGGTGCCAGAGGTCCACATGCGTGGAACCCAAGGTGCCCTCATCCCCCCCCCCAAAACTCTGTGTTGTCACCCCACATGCGTGGAGCCCAAGGTGGCCGGACGGATATCGGCTACACATGCCTGCACCCGAGCGTATTCAATGCTTCCCAGTATAGACACAAGTAGAAGTTTTTTCAAGCGTAGGGGCGTATACTCTGCAAGCGTTTTTTGGCTTGCCGAGAATATACAACATGTGACATTAGCCTTATTGTACAGTGGAGGTCATAAAGTGCAATTAGACTTTTCCCAAACTTAAGGGGGCCCTGATTAGGGGCACAACCTAGCCTATTTAAACCACTCCTATCACTGCCAACACAGGTGCCACTATATCATACAACTGCCAGGTATGGTTGTCCTCTCACCCCTTTAATACCAGCCACATATTGAATCCCCATCCTGCATGGTTAAAGGAACAGTAACACCAAAAAATGAAAGTGTATAAAAGTAATTCCAATATAATGTGCTTTTGCCCTGCACTCTGATACAACTGGTGTGTTTAAATCAATACAAAAGTTTTTTAGTGAAAAAAACAAACATTTATTGGCTCAGAAGATTTAACACAAATTCAAAAAAACATAAGCCATACTATACCACAGTGGAAAGGAAAACCCAGTGCCTCATGGTACCCACTCTCCTTCCTAACGCGTTTCGCACCATTGGGTGCTTCATCAGAGGAAGTCTCTCCTCTGATGAAGCACCCAATGGTGCGAAACGCGTTAGGAAGGAGAGTGGGTACCATGAGGCACTGGGTTTTCCTTTCCACTGTGGTATAGTATGGCTTATGTTTTTTTGAATTTGTGTTAAATCTTCTGAGCCAATAAATGTTTGTTTTTTTCACTAAAAAACTTTTGTATTGATTTAAATTATTTAACATTCAGGACCTTTTGGTGAATTTAACTTAAGTTTTTCTGCTCAATTTATTTTTTCTTAATTACTAATTTAAAACTGGTGTGTTTGCCTCAGAAAGCCTATTAGGGTGAAGACACACACAGCTACTAGTAGCAGCTACTTGTAGTGGCTACTAAAACAGACAATGCTGATTATTTACTTATAATGAGGCAATTCTCAGTATTGTCTATGGCAGGGGATTTTCTGGGGTTTAGTAGCCGTGACAAGTACCTGCTACTAGTAGCTCTGTGTGTCTTCACCCTTATAGTTTATATAAACAAGCTGCCCTGTAGTCATTCAAAGGAGATAAAGCACAGGTTACATAGCAGATAACAAACAAACGCCCATTATAATCTATAGAGTTTACCTGTAATCTGCTATGTAACCTGTGCCTTTTCTCCTTTGAATGGCTAAACAGTAACTTGTTTATATAAACTATAGCATACCTCCCAACATTTGAAAAATGAAAAGAGGGAGCAAAAGGCAATTTTTTTGACCACGCCCACTTTGTGGCCACGACCAATTGCCACACCCCATTTTTAAAATAGTTAAAATAGTGCCCACGATGGCCCAATAGACAGCACCCCCATACAGTGCCCCCTATACACAGTGCCCCATTTGCCCCCATAAACAGTACCCCCCCATAGACAGTGCCCCCAATTGACCCCATAGACCATGCCCTCAATTGCCCCACAGACAGTAGCCCCCATAGAAAGTACCCTCCATACACAATGCCCCCATAGAAAGTGACCCATACACAGTACCCCCCATACACAGTGCCCCCATTCACATTTCCCCCCATACACAGTAGCCCTCCTTACACAGTGCCCCCCCATACAGTGCCCCCCATACACAGTAGCCCTCCCATACACAGTAGCCCTCCTTACACAGTGCCCCCCCATACACAGTGCCCCCCATACACAGTAGCCCTCCCATACACAGTAGCCCTCCTTACACAGTGCCCCCCCATACACAGTGCCCCCCATACACAGTAGCCCTCCCATACACAGTAGCCCTCTTTACAAAGTGCCCCCCTTACACAGTGCCCCCTATACACAGTAGCCCTCCTTACACAGTGCCCCCCATACACAGTACCCCCCCATACACAGTACCCCCCCATACACAGAGCCCCCCATACACAGAAGCCCTCCTTACACAGTGTCCCCCCATACACAGAGCCCCCCAATTGCCCCCATAGAGAGTACCTTTAATAGAAAATTCCCCCATACATAGCGGCCCCCATAGATTTCTTGCGGCTCCTGCTCCTTATTCGGCTCCTCGTACGGCGGCAACAGGACCTTTTTGTTAAGGTTGCGCCCGTGCGTATGTGTGACGTCACACGTACGCAACCTTATAAAAGGAACTGTCGCCGCCGTACGAGGAGCCAAATAAGGAGCAGGAGCCGCAAGAAGAGAAGGAGCCGGAGCGCGTCCCGCTGGCCTGGATAGTTTAATGAATGTTCTGCATTTCCGTAATGCGGGACATTCATTGAACAATCCAGAACAGCGGGACGCGCTGTAAAAACCGGGACTGTACCGCGAAAAGTGGTACAGTTGGGGGGTATGCTATAGTAGGTATACTGAGGCAAACACACCAGCTGTATCAGAGTGCAGGGCAAAAGCACATTATATTGGAATTACTTTCATTTTTTGGTGTTACTGTCCCTTTAATGCCATTATAACATTAACAAGGTAGAACAACAACAAAGTCATTTCTAGTTACTGCACTGACCAATTTTTTAACATTCTGAAGCCCCAATTCAGCTTTCCCACATGCTATAAATGAAGCATGTCTGAGAGAGATACTGGAGCGTTAATATGCTATATGTGAATTAAAGCTAATTGTACAAAGCAGCTATGGCTAATGTGGAGGTGTTTAGACGAGCCCCCTGCATATAACCCCCAGCGCTGTTCTCAGATACCATTCGCTCGATGGAAATTGCAATTTTCCCGCCCAAAGCCGCAGAGACCGTCGGAACGATCGGAATGCGGAAGTGCGCGTTGCATGGCGGGAGTTGTAGTTCCCCCGCTGTCACGTCAGATGCG
The DNA here is from genome assembly GCF_000004195.4 of Xenopus tropicalis. Classification (NCBI taxonomy): domain Eukaryota; kingdom Metazoa; phylum Chordata; class Amphibia; order Anura; family Pipidae; genus Xenopus; species Xenopus tropicalis. The sequence goes on along the minus strand of NC_030679.2, from coordinate 141,152,485 downwards.
GACGCGGAAGTGTTATGGTTACAGCAGAGCTGCCTTCTCAGTCGGGATAATCGGATTGTATCTCTGCTGGGGCAGCCATGAGCGGTCGGAAAGAAGTCCGTGGGGGAGGAAAAGGGGCTCCGGCGGCCAAGAGGGTGAGAATCAATGTTATTCCTGTGTTTCATTTATACACAGATTTTTACTTCTGCTGTAGTTTTTGGGTCAATGGGTGAAACAAGCAGGCTCCATGACTAATACAACTCCCTGATATACAAAGTTCCTGGTTGCTATGGGTTACTACACAAGTGGCCAAAATCAATTTATACCGTCCCAAATCCCTTCTGTACAGCAACTAGAATAGCAGTGCCCGACCTGCCCCGTCCCTCCTGCCCCGTCCCTCCTGCCCCGTCCCTCCTGCCCCATCCCTCCTGCCCCTTCCCTCCTGCCCCTTCCCTCCTGCCCCGTCCCTCCTGCCCCTTCCCTCCTGCCCCGTCCCTCCTGCCCCGTCCCTCCTGCCCCTTCCCTCCTGCCCCGTCCCTCCTGCCCCGTCCCTCCTGCAGTGCCCAACCTGCCACGTCCCTCCTGCCCCGTCCCTCCTGCAGTGCCCAACCTGCCACGTCCCTCCTTCCCCGTCCCTCCTTCCCCGTCCCTCCTTCCCCGTCCCTCCTTCCCCGTCCCTCCTGCCCCGTCCCTCCTGCCCCGTCCCTCCTGCCCCTTCCCTCCTGCCCCATCCCTCCTGCCCCGTCCCTCCTGCAGTGCCCAACCTGCCCCGTCCCTCCTGCCCCGTCCCTCCTGCCCCGTCCCTCCTGCCCCGTCCCTCCTGCCCCGTCCCTCCTGCCCCTTCCCTCCTGCCCCGTCCCTCCTGCCCCGTCCCACCTGCAGTGCCCAACCTGCCACGTCCCTCCTGCCCCGTCCCTCCTGCAGTGCCCAACCTGCCACGTCCCTCCTGCCCCGTCCCTCCTGCAGTGCCCAACCTGCCACGTCCCTCCTGCCCCGTCCCTCCTGCCCCGTCCCTCCTGCCCCGTCCCTCCTGCAGTGCCCAACCTGCCCCGTCCCTCCTGCCCCTTCCCTCCTGCAGTGCCCAACCTGCCCCGTCCCTCCTGCCCCGTCCCTCCTGCAGTGCCCAACCTGCCACGTCCCTCCCGCCCCGTCCCTCCCGCCCCGTCCCTCCCGCCCCGTCCCTTCCGCCCCGTCCCTTCCCTCCCGCCCCGTCTCTTCCCTCCCGCCCCGTCCCTCTCGCCCAAACGATGGAAAAAATGTGTACTGTATTTTTCTTCATAGAAAAATAAGTCATCCCCTGAAAATAAGACCTAGTGCATATTTTGGAGCTTAAAAAAATATAAGACAGTGTCTTATTTTCGGGGAAACACGGTATTTAGGATTACCCAATGGCACAAACTAGTTAAAAAGTATATTTATATGAAAATGGTTTATTTAGATGAAGCAGGGATTTACATATGAGCTGTTTATGCAATATATTTTATAGAGACCTACATTGTTTGGGGTATAGTTTTCCTTTAATTAATACAGTAAACAAATAAAGTTTGATCCTTTTATTTATGTATCAATGGGCAAAGCTTTCTCTTGCTTCCTGCAGCCCCCTTTCCTGCTGGGAGGCTTCCCCACCGATGACGACGATATTGAGGACGATGGAAGTTTGGAAGCAGAACTTCTGGCTCTGACTGGTGGCCATCAATCTAAGGGCAAGGAAAAGCCAAAAGGGAAATGTGAGTGCAGAACTTATACATAAGAATAAAGGATAATAATAATGTAATGCAGAATTGGTGGCTGATAGTCCTTCTCATATGATTTCCTTTCTCAAGCCCCTTTGCCTATGGAGGCTATTGAAAAGATGGCAGCTCTGTGTATGCAGGACATCGAGGATGATGATGGAGAAGAACTGGATGACGATGAAGACTTGTTGGTAAGGCCACTGCATGTTATTCCTACCTGTATTAGGGTGAAGGCACACAGAGCTACTAGTAGCAGCTACTTTTTCATGGCTACTAAACTCTAGAAAATACCCTGCCATAGAGAATACTGAGAATTGCCTCTGCTAAAACACACGAGGTAGAGGCAATTATCTTTAAATAATCCGCATTGTCTGCTTCAGTAGCCACCACAAGTAGCTGCTACTAGTAGCTCAGTGTGTGTTCACCCTTAGGGTAAAGACAAATAGAGCTATTAGTAGCAGCTACTTGTTACAGCTACTCCTATGTAATTGGAGGAGTCCCAAGCCGGACTTGGATTTCTTACTGTTGAGTGCTATTCTGATACCTACTGGGAGCTGCTATCTTGCTCTCCTTTCCCATTGTTCTGCTGATAGGCTGCTGGGGGTGAGGGGGAGGGGATATCACTCCAACTTGCAGCGCAGCAGTAAAGTGTGCTTGAGTCTGAGCTTTCAGAAGGAGCCAGCGCTACACATTAGAACTGCTTTCAGCTAACCTATTGTTTCTCCTACTCCCATGTAACTGGAGGAGTCCCAAGCCGGACTTGGATTTCTTACTATTGAATGCTATTCTGATACCTACTGGGAGTTTCTATCTTGCTCCCTTCCCATTGTTCTGCTGATCGGCTGCTGGGGGTGAGGGGGGGGGATATCACTCCAACTTGCAGCACAGCAGTAAAGTGAGACTGAAGTTTATCAGAACACAGGTCACATGGCTTTGGCACCCTAGGACATGAAGAATATGGCTAGCCCCATGGGAAAAACAGATTACAATGCAGGATTCTGCACGGTTTTCCTTTAATGATCTCTCACTATAATTCTGTTGCAGGCAGAGTTGGATGAGGTCTTGGGAGATGAAGTTGAAGAGAAGCCCAAGGTTGCAGCCCCTCCTCCACAGGTCAGGTTATAGTTTATTAAATACTATTTCAATATTTCTCTGATTATTAATCATTTCACCTGTTTATTTTATTATTGTTATTAGTCGTTCCCACATTCAAGTCTTATCTCTCCATCCTTCCTGGCTTTATACATAAAGCATGGCCTCCTTCTCCCTGCTAGGTCTAGTTCCTTGCTCTTCTTTCCTTTCGTCATATCATAGCTTGGCCTCTTTCTCATGATGGGATTTGGATTTTGCCCTTATTCTGTTGTGTGGATCTTTTTCTTTGTCCTTATCCCTAACTGTCTATATACGCTGTTCATCCCACCCTTTGCTTCATGCTCACCATTTACAACCTTCTTCAGGCCGCCCCATCTTCCGAAAGGGGGATGGAGGGTACACTGACTGAGCGTTTGGCAATGTACAAAGATGCTCTAACTAATGCCAAACAAGGAGGAGAATCGAGCAAAGCCAGGAGATATGAGAGAGGTGTAAAGGTGAGATATGTTTCAGGGTGGATAAATAAGTCACTTACGGCAGTGGGTGCAAGTGAAACTTCACTAGTGTGTATGCAGACTTATCCTCTCCTCTCTCCCACAGACATTAGAAGACTTGATCCGTTCGGTTCAGAAGGGCAAATCTGTATCTCCAGAGGACATTCCTCCTCCAGTGGCTGTTGGAAAAACAGAGAATGCGCCAGTTACTGCTCCAGCTGCACCCTTGTTAGATCAGCCCCTAAAACCTCAGCCAGTGTCTCCCGTGCTCCAGGGGCCCCCTAAGCCCCATGCACCCCTAAGGCCACCTCCCCAGGTGCCTGCTAAACCTCAGACGCTTCCAAAACCTGTGAGCTCACCAGCAGCAGTACCATTACCTGCTCCCGCTGCCCCAAGCCCAGGTCAGCCATGACACTTTTGTGTGGAAGGGTGGTGGTGCATTATATTGGAGGGGTGGAGGTTGGAGATAGGTTAGATCTGTTGGTTAAGGTGCCTATATCGGTCCTTTAGACCAATGCGGCAGCTTATCTGCCTTTGTATGGGCACCAACAAAGGACCTACCTGAGAAATCGTCCAGATCTCGATTGGGCAGATATGATTTTTCTGTCTGATCGGGGACAGCATTGGCTTGTTGATGCCGTCTCTGATCCAACGGCACCTATGCCCACCGTTTTCATTTGATCATTTGACCTGTGGGTGGGCATATAGGAAAAAGATCCGCTCGTTTGTTGAACTTGCCAAGCGAGTGGATCTTCCAGTGTATGCCCACCTTTAGCCATACACATATAAGATTTTTAAGGCTATGGGGCAGTTTTATCAAATTGTGAAGCTCACCACAGAATAACCCATTTTTTATTCCTGTATTCATCAAATGGCGGACTGCAACTTTCATTCACTGATAAATACGCTTCTAAAAATCCCATAGGAACTTATAAAGAGTGGGTGATTTTTTCTGTGGTGAACTCTTATCTCACATTTTGATAAACCTGCCCTCACTTGATCATGTTCCCTGTCCCCACAGGGTCAGATGAAGACAGGGCACGAGTCCTGGAACGCCAGAGAGAATATAAACTGGCAGCTCTTCAGCAAAAGCGTGAGGGGGACACGGAAACGGCAAGCAAGTACTACCGCATCGCCAAGGTAACCCTCCCGAATATTCAATCTCCGAGTCTCTTTCCCTCATAATCACAAAACTCTAAAATGAATTTCCTTTTTTTCAACTGCAGTCCCTGGATCCAATGCTTTCGGCAATGGACTCTGGTGATAAAGTGGATATAAAAAGCCTCCCCCCGCCACCAGGTAACAACAGAAGAAACCTGCTAGAGGGATTTGCTGATCTCAGCCAATCAGCATTTGACATTGTGTAACTTCTCTTGCAGACAAGATGCTGGTAAATAAACCATTGGCAGCTCCAACTTCTGAAAATGCCATGCACACTACATCCTCAGGTAAATGTTGCATCCTTCTTGTTCCATACACTGGTCTGAAGCTAATAATTTCCTGGTTAATGTTCCTTTTCAGGCATCTCTGGTCTGCATACTTCTGCCTACATAACTTTTCTTAACTTCTCTTACAGACAAGTTGCCTGTCAATAAACCAGTAGTTGCCCTGTCTCCTGTCAATACAGGTCCCTCTCCATCATCAGGTGAGTGCTAGAACCTTCTCAGCCCTGCACATTGACAGAATGCATATAATGGAACCCAAAAATCAAATTTAATCAGGTAGTTTACCTTTAGATTTACTTGTAGTATGATGTAGATATTTATATTCTGAGCCAATTTGCAGTTGGTTTATATTTTTAAACAATAATAATTTTATCAATTATTTTCAACAATAATAATTGTAATAATATATATTATTAATTGGGGGTTTTGAGTTATTTAGCTGCTCTCCATTTTGGAATATTAGCAGCTTTCTGGATGCTAGGATCCAGGCAATCATGCATTTATTTATACCTTAATTATATCCACGGCCGGCCACTGTGTTGGGCCGCACAGGGCAGGATTAAGAAAGGGAGGGCCAGATTGATGGGCAGTGTGAATATGTGATAAACAAGGTACAAACTATAGTCACATTGACAGGACTAGGCCCTGATTTCATTATCTCTTCCATTTTTTCTTTTCTTAAAAACTCAATACATATGGTTTAATTACTCCTGAAAACACTATTATACCTTTAGTTTCCTTTGAAGTGGCAATGTTGATTTTGATGTGTATTAATAATGTATGTAAGTGTGGTTACTGATTCAGAGTGTTGTCTGAACTGCCATTGCCTTACACTTCCCCACGATCCTCCTGTTGTTTTATAATCTTTTTATTCCATGTTTGTGTTATTGTTTTGGATTGTCTTATCCTTTCTGCATGTTGGCTTAGTTATGTCATTATCCTGTTCTACAGATCTCCCTCCACCCCCACGAGACACCCTAGAAGCTCTGCAGCAGAGGATGGATCGATACCGCAGTGCAGCAGAGCAGGCAAAGGGCAAGGGAGATGACCGCAAAGCGCGCATGCATGAACGTATTGTGAAGGTAATGGACTCACAGGGACATGGGACATGTCAACGGCAAAAATTATTTTTTGCCTAATAAAAGAAAACATAATTCTAAACAACTTTCCAATATGAGTTAATTAAATATTATTGGTGCTTTTAAAGTTATTTGTAATTGCTATTGAAAGCAGCATTTGCTGAACTCCTGGCTGTTTCTTTTTAAACAATGTTGCAAAGCTCAGTCTCCTTCAGCAAGTGAGGTCTGTCAGGCTTCTGCCTTGTTTTATATGCCAGAGCCACCGGGCAGGGAAAAGAAAAGGACAGGCAAGCACTGCTTTTAATAGCAATTATATATACAAATAACTCAAAAACCAATCATTACAAATATGCAATGAATGTATATGGCAAAGTTGCTTAGAATGCTGTTTTATGGCAACCTTTAGGCTTGCTTGCACAGTATGTTGAAGTGGTAGTTTACCTTAAATGTAGCTTTCTATTCAGCAGCTTCCCAATTTGGTATTTCAGCAACTATCTGGTTGCTAGGGTTTTGTTTACCCTAGCAACCAGGCAGTGGTTTGAATAAGCAAATGGAGTAAGTGTAGTAGAGGGACCGAATAGAAAGATAAGTAATAAAAGACAACTGACCAGACTGTCAGTTGGGTTTTGTATGCTGATATTTCTGAATATGTAATATGTTTTGTCTCATCACAGCAATACCAGGATGCCATCCGCAGCCACAAAGCAGGGAAAGCGGTGAATCTGGCAGAGCTTCCTGTTCCACCAGGTGGGTTTAGTGAGCCCATAAGGTGTCTGTTTGCAGCCAGATTTGGGGATGGACTTTTCAGGATTGGTCGCTGTAGCATTATTTGTTCTGTTTATCCCATGCATCTATCCCAGCCATATCATTAATATAATTTTTGGCCAATCACATATTACCGGAGGCATCGGCACAATTTCCCACAGCCATGGGACTCTTTTTTTTGTGATTTAAGTTGGGTATTAGAACTTCTTTTTTTTTTTTTCTTTTTCCTTTCATAGGATTTCCTCCAATTCAAGGATCTGACCCATCAGCACAGGAGCAAAGCATTGTGGGAGTTTTGGAGACAGCCATGAGGCTGGCCAATCAGAAAGAAGGAGATGGCGACGACGACAGTGACGAAGAGGGTGAAAAGCCGACAGAGCCACAGAAGGTCTGTTTGTCATAATCTTCTCTCTGTGCTGATCTTTCACTGATGCTGATGAGGTTTGCATGAATGTATGTGGGGAAATGGAAGCCTATTATGGGGTTTATCTTTTTATAGGTAAATGTGAATTTAAAGTCACAGTGACTACAAGTTTTCTGCTCAGCTTCCTCCACCAGCACTGGTCCTGCTATTGACCTTCATTATATCCTATTGAGCTCTAAAATCTTGTCTTATGTCTCATTTCAGCTTTCTCCACATCCCAGGCCAGCAGGACAACCTCCGCAGGCAGCACCCAAGGCTACCCCTTCTAAGAGTCCCAAAATGTCTGGAAAAGGTGTGTGTTGCAGTTCATCCACATTCTCCTTCATTTACTTCTCTGGTTTTTCCCCCTTTGATTCCTTCTTCTCTGTTACTTCTTATGATGTAAAGGTTCGTATACCTCTATTTTTAACTCTTGTTTGACGCAAGCAAGGAGTGAATAGGGGGAAACAAGAAGTGAATTTTGACAAAAGTACTTTTAAAGGAGAAGGAAAGGCTAATAAAGAGTTAATCCCAAGCTACAGGCATACCTTCAGTTCTCTCAATAGTGCCCTTAAGTCTCCCCATATTTCGCCTTCTAAAATGACCAGAAGCCTCATAATTGGCTCAGATAACACATTCCTAACGGAGGGGGAGTTCTTAGCATTCTTATGGGAGGGGGGAGCATGAGAGAGGAGAGAGCTGTGCAGACTCGGGCACAGGAAAAAAGGAGACAAGAAATCCTGTGTTTCTTTTGATAGAGGACTTTCTGTGAGTGCTTATGGCTGTATTTACATAGACCTTTCTGGTAAAGCTTACTTCTCACCCTGTGTTCTCTTGTAGCACAACAGCAGCTTGACTTTCTGGAGGGAAGACGGAAGCAGCTTCTGGCCGCTGCCCTTCGCTCCAAACAACAGCGCGACCTAGAGGGGGCCAAGAATTTCCTTCGCCAATCCAAGGGCCTGGACCCCATGATAGAAGCAGCGCGCGGAGGATTGCCCGTAGATATCACCAAGGTAACAGTGGTCCTGACTCAGAAGCCCCACGCGGCTCTGTCTGCACAATATTCTCTCTTCAGACCCCGACTGATTTCCGATGCTGATTTTCTCAGGTTCCTCCTGCACCCATAAATGAAGCGGATTTCAGCCTGGATCAGCAGAGGAGAGGGGGAGGAAGTCTCAACACTGAGAAGTACCAACAACTGATGGAAAAATTAAAAGAACAACATGAGGTAAGGTGAGCTTTGCAATAGGTCCCAGGCCAGAATGTTCCCATTATGTAGGGATGCACCAAATCCAGGATTCGGTTCAGGATTCAGCCAAGATTCGGCCTTTTTCAGAAGGATTCAGAATTGAATCCATGCCTCTGGCCAATCTGAATTCTTAAAATCATGTGATTGCACCGAATCCACTATTTTTGGATTCGGCTGAACCCCAAATCCTTTTGTAAACAGGGGCGCTTCTGCCATGAGGCGAGTTGAGAAACTCGCCTCAGGCGGCAGAAGCGCCCCAGTTACAAGGGGCGGCAAAAAGCCGCTCCTGGTAACTTTAAGAGCCGAATTTCCGGTTTTTAAACAGGAAATTCAGCTCTTCTAGTGCAGAGAGCGCAATTGCGCTCTCTGCACTAGCGATCAGACCGCCCCCGGACCCGCTCCTGCGCTGGGGAGCGGGGGGGGGGTGGCATCCAGGAGGGGCCCAAACGCCCCTGTTTGTAAAAGATTTGGTTGAATACCGAACCAAATCCAAATCCTAATTCACATATGTAAATTAGGATAAGGAAGGGTTAAAGAAAAATCATGTGATTTTAAAGATTTGGTTTCGTTTCAGCCAGGAGCGTGGATTTGGCTGAATCCAAGTCCTGCTGAAAATGGCCGAATCCCGAACCAAATTCTTGATTCAGTACATCCCTAACATAATATTTAGTTTGGTATTCAGCCAAATCTTGCACAATGGCTCCAGAGGGAAAATTACACATACAGAAAAATATATATGTATGTATGTATGTATGTAGGTATACATATAAAGCGCCACAAGGGTACGCAGCGCTGTACAATCTTACAATATACACAGTTACACACAGGGAGGACAAGTGTTATAATAAATACAATAAATAAATATATAAATACACAGGGAGTAAGTGCCATGTGGTATGAGACACAGTAGGAAGGAGGTCCCTGCCACATAGAGCTTACAGTCTAAGTGGTATATATAGTAATCAAACCCCTTCCCTGCCTTAATTAAAAGCAATCAATGTATAACACATCATTAACCCTACCACATTGACTGACAAGTTGCATATATACAGCTCTAATACTATTTCAATAAAGAGTCATGATATGAAACATCCACATTATGGGGTTGCATAGAATGGAGTTATTAAAACAAAAAAAAGCAATAGATAAACAATCAGTCTATAAAGCAAATACCACATATAGAATTTAAACATGACAAGTCACAACATACTGTAATTAAGGGAGGGGCGGGGTTTGATTACTATATATACTGCCTGTATGTGTAATTTCCCCCCTGGAGCCTATGATTAAGGGCTGATTAAGCATGAAACGCGTTAGGCAAGCTTTATGGGGTGGCTACTGTTTTTAATGGATTCATATATTTTAACTAACATATTGAGTAGTATTTAATAGCAATGCCCAACTGACCCCAGCTTTCTGTCTCTCTCGCAGATGTGCGTGTCTTATTCCAGGCAATTCACTCACTTGGGAAACATCACCGAAACGGCAAAGTAGGTTCTCACTAAAGCCTTCTGCCTGCTTTCTCCTTGTCATCCTCAATTCTGTATTTTAGTGTTCAGTGTTGTTCCATTACAGCGGTAATTCACCCTTAACTTCACTTTTAGTATCATGTAGACTAGAGAGTGAGAGATGATTTTGCAATTGGTCTTCGTTTTTTATTTGTTGTGGTTTTTGAATCATTTAGCTTTTTGTTCAGCAGCTCTCCAGCTTGGAATTTCAGTAGCAATTTGGTTGCTAGGGTCAAATTTATCCTAGATACCAGGAAGTTGCTTGGATGAGAGACTGGAATATATATTCTAGGGGGACTGAATAGAGAGATCAGTAATAAAAAAAAAAAGTAGTACTAACAATAAAATTGGAGCCTCAGAGAGGTTTTATGGCTGCCTGGGTCAGTGACCCCCATTTGAGAGCTAAAATGGTTCATTGTGAGTAAAAAAAAATTGATTTATGAACCATTAATTAATAATGAATGAACTGTCTTTTTCTGTTATTCCTCCTCCAATAGGATAATTACATAGGAATACTAATTTTGTGTGTGTGATTTCCTTTGTGCTCTCTCTCGCCCCCTAGGTATGAGAAGTTAGCAGAGGAGTGCATGAAGTACATTGAATTGCTGAAGCAGGCTCATTCCAGGGGTCTCCCTGTGCCTGGCTATCACTTTGAAGAGAGAACTATTAACATCATGAAGTGAGTATGAACATTCCCTGCCCTGGGCTCTTGCCTGATATCTTGTATGTCATGTCACTTCCAGTCTCGCATGTCTGTGGGTCGGGTGGTAACCCATTGAAGGTGCAATCTGTGTAGCGAGTCTTGGGAAGGGCCATAGCAGGGTGGTAGGTGCAGGTTGGGTAGCAGGTCTGGGGAGGGGCCATAGCAGGGTGGTAGGTGCAGGTTGGGTAGCAGGTCTGGGGAGTGGCCATAGCAGGGCGGAGGGTGCAGGTTGGGTAGCGGGTCTGGGGAAGGGACATAGCAGGGTGGTGGGGTGCATGCTCTTTAGCTGCCTATCTGCCCATTTTGGTTGCATGCTCTTTAGCTGCCCATCTGCCCATTTTGGTTGCATGCTCTTTAGCTGCCCATCTGCCCATGTTGGGTGCATGCTCTTTAGCTTCCCATCTGCCCATGTTGGGTGCATGCTCTCTAGTTGCCCATCTGCCCATGTTGGGTGCATGCTCTCTAGTTGCCCATCTGCCCATGTTGGGTGCATGCTCTCTAGTTGCCCATCTGCCCATGTTAGGTGCATGGTCTTTAGCCGCCCATCTGCCCATGTTGGGTGCAGCTCTTTAGCCGCCCATCTGCCCATTTTGGTTAGAAGGTGCATTTAGTGGGCTTGGTCTAATGATTCTTATACCTTAGCTGCTTGATAGAATTTATCTCCCTTACTTCCCCCCATATAGGATCTTCCCAGAGCTCAGCAGTTCGGATCTGGTTGTGATCGTAGCCAAAGCAGTCAACCTGCCAATACCCTCAGGTACTTACTCTCTCTATTTTTTTTTTGGGGGGGGGGGCTGTTTATGTTTCACACACATTTTTTTTTCTTCTAAACTCTCCTCCCTGATCCCTGTCTCACCCCTCACTGTATTTTCAGGATCATCCCCCCATGATATGGACACTTTTGTTCGCTTTGAGTTTGCCTATCCCAGTATGGTGAGAGGGGAGCACGGAATGGATTGGTGGGGAGTGGTGTATAAAATATAGAGCTGGTTCTCTAGAGCACATTGCGTTGTACCTGCAGCACGCTTTTATCTCTCATGTCTGTCCCTCATGTTCTCCAGCGATAAATATTCTGGCACTTAAAGGGATACTGTCATGATATTTATGGGGCACTTTTTATTTCTAAATGACACTGTTACACAGCAAATAATTCCCTCTGCCATTTAACCTTTTATACTTGAACCAACAAATGTATTTGTAGCTGTAATATTGGTGTGTAGGCGCCATCTCAGTGCATTGTGCCTGAGTCTGAGCTTTCAGCCAGCGCTACACATTAGAACTGCTTTCAGCTAACCTATTGTTTCTCCTACTCCCATGTAACTGGAGGAGTCCCAAGCCGGACTTTTATTTCTTACTATTGAGTGCTATTCTGATACCTACTGGGAGCTGCTATCTTGCTCCCTTCCCATTGTTCTTTTGATCAGCTGCTGGGAGGGGTGGGATATCCAAGGTCACATGGCTGTGGCACACTGGGAAATGAAGAAGCTACCTTGGCACTTCTTTTCTTCTCGCCATTCGCTGATACTGCTCACAGATCCATCCTGTTGATCCAGTCCTATAAGTAGAGCTTCTGTTAACCTCTCCAACCACCCTGTATGTTTGTTAGAGAAGAAATACTACTCCCAAAATCCCACCGAAGTCCTTTGATAGGGGGCAGTGCTGTTCAGGCATCGGCCCAACAGGCAGCGAGGGTCTTTCATTTCATCAGACTCATTTGTCCAGGTTCTATGATGCTACATCTGTGTTTATCAGTTTGCCCTGCTTCTCATTCAGCCATTGCTTTGATTGGCCACATTCATTGCAATGCTGAACTGCATTTCCATGCCCTGTATTTTCCATGCTGCTCTGTGCAACCTTCTGTCGGCTCTGCACCTAGTTGGCTGTGCCTTGGATAACGTTGCCTTGTCTCCTATTCCAGGAGGAGGCCCAGAAGGACAAAACAAATGTGATAAAGAGCAGCAATTCCCCAGGTGAGAGTGCTACAGGTACAGGCACACTGGCGCACAGTCAGGAGGAGATATTTAATGCTGTGTCTTTCTAATTGCAGTGTTTAAGGAGAAATTCACACTACATATAAACCGAAATCACAGGGGTCTCAAGAGAGCTATCCAAGCGAAGGGGATCAAATTTGAGATCATTCAGAAGGGGTAATTATTCACCAATGCACTGTGTCTGTGTGTCCAAGGCTTTTATTCCAGGCACTTGATTGTAAGCTCTTTTGGGCAGGGCTCTCTTCACCTCCTGTATCGGTTATTGATTGCTTTATATGTTACTCTGTATGTCCAATGTATGAAACCCACTTATTGTACAGCGCTGCGGGATATGTTGGCGCTTTATAAATAAATGTTAATAATAATCATCAGGGCTGAGCTGCAGGGATCATGTGGCTATGCCCATTCCCCATGGCTCCTTTTCCATGTTATCACCATTGTCAGGGCTGAGCTGCAAGGATCATGTGGCCTTTTCCCATAGCTTCTATTCCAGGTCGGTGCCATTGTCAGGGCTGAGCTGTAGGGCTTCCCATTGTTTCTGTATCATGCAGACATCTTCTGTAGATGTGACTGTTGTACAGGTATGGGATCCCTTAATTACGGAAAGGCCATTTCCCATAGACTCCATTATAAGTAAATAATTCTAATTTTTAAAAATGAATTCCCTTTTCTCTGTAATAATAAAACAGTACCTGTACTTGATCCCAACTAAGATATAATTACCCCTTATTGGGGCAGAACAGCCCTATTGGGTTTATTTAATGGTTAAATGATTCCCTTTTCTCTGTAATAATAAAACAGTACCTGTACTTGATCCCAACTAAGATATAATTACCCCTTATTGGGGGCAGAACAGCCCTATTGGGTTTATTTAATGGTTAAATGATTCCCTTTTCTCTGTAATAATAAAACAGTACCTGTACTTGATCCCAACTAAGATATAATTACCCCTTATTGGGGGCAGAACAGCCCTATTGGGTTTATTTCATGGTTAAATGATTCCCTTTTCTCTGTAATAATAAAACAGTACCTGTACTTGATCCCAACTAAGATATAATTACCCCTTATTGGGGGCAGAACAGTCCTATTGGGTTTATTTAGTATTTAAATTATTTTTAGTAGACTTAAGTTATGGAGATCCTTTATTCAGAAAACCCCAGGTCCCGAGCATTCTGGATAACAGGTCTCATACCTGTATATATATTCTGTCCCAATCAATTTCCACTGTCAGGGCTGAGCTGCAGAGATCCTGTGACTATGCCAGTAGGTTCTGATTTTGTTAGTCACCCCTGAATAGCAGTGTATCCGGAGCTTATAGTGTTTGTGTGCATTGCACTATATTTCACCCAGTTCAATAACTTTGTGACTATGTCACCAGGGGTCTTTTTAAGTCAGACCGTCTGCTGGGGACTTCACTTCTCAAACTGGAAGCTCTGGAGGGCAGCTGCGAAATCCGGGACATAATGGAGGTACTTGCCATGTCCGTGATGCTGGTTTATATTGCCTTGTCTGCCCCTTTAAGGTGACCATACACGTGAAGATCCGCTCGCCTGGCGAGGTCGCCAAGCGAGCGGATCTTCTCCTGATATCCCCACCTATGGGTGGGGGCCAAACGATCGAATTATATTGGCAGCAATGGGGCAGTTGGTTTGGGGACCGCATCAACGAGCCGATGTGGTCCCCAATCCGACTAAATCTTTTAACCTGCCCAATCGATATCTGGCCAATTTCAGGCCAGATATCGGTCGGGTATGGCCGTCGTTTCTGCCCCTACACGGGCCGATAAGCTGCCGAATCGGTCAAAGGGACCCATATCGGCAGCTACAATCGGCCCTATATGGCCACCTTTACTCCTGTTACCTTTTTATCATTATTCCTCCTCTCATCCTTATTCTGCTTTGCCCTTGACCTCTCTTTACTGCATTACTGTGCATCTCCTGCACCCCCAGGCTTTCTCCTTCTTTCTCTGCTCACTGTTGTGTGACAGGATATTTCTCCCTCAGGTGATGGACGGTCGCAAAACCACAGGGGGAAAGCTAGAGGTGATCGTCAGAATCCGGGAGCCCCTCTCATCGCAACAGCTCAGCAGCACCACTGAGAAATGGCTGGTTATAGACCCCATCACCTTGCCTCCGGTAATATGGCCGTAACTGTAATCCTTTTACAAACACACCCTTATTATAAATCCTATAGTCATTTGTGTATCAATAAATACAGGACACTTGTTAAGAAAAAAATGTGCAAAATCTATTTAAAGCCCATTTAGCAAACCCAACGCGTTTCAGCCCCCAAGGGCCAAAACGAGATGGGTTTGTTAAACAGCTTTGAATAAAGCTGGTGCGCCATCCTAGAACTTGTGTCTTTTGTATATTAATAATGTCTGTAGCCTGAACCCCTCATTGATTGCTTTTTCGCAGGTATCTGCTCCAAAACCTAAACAGACAGCTCCAGTAAAACCCACAGGCGGAAGGTGAGTGCGGTGATGTTATGAGTTTGCATTGCGGCCCCATATACACACACAGACACTCACCTCCCTCTCCTATGTTTCAGCACACAGAATCTTCACAGTCTGACTGTTCTGGCATACGAGAAGGAGAAACTGGAGAAAAAGGTCAGTGTTTCTGCGCCGGACCTGGAACCAGAACCATGAACTTCCTCTCTCCCCTTGTTCCCCACTGAGTCCATCTTTCTCTCTCCCGGACCAGATGCATTCGTACAAGCAGCAGCACCGTGCAGCCCCTGATGACCTCGTTGGGCAGATTAATGATATTACCCGGCGCAGCCAGCAACAAATACAGTTTTTGAGGCAAGGTGGACCTTCAGCTCGAGCCGGTGAGAGGAGACCGTGTACCCTGATGTTCCTGTATTCCCCATTCTGTCTCCAAACAATCACTTTTTCTCATTGCAGCTAGGGTTGTTATCTTTTTTTCTTTTATTACTGACTTTAGGTTGGGGGGACGCAGGTAGTAACATCACTTGGGGGCGTGAAAATAGCCATGTTAGGCCAGTGATCCCCAACCAGTTGCTCAGGGGCAACACATTTCTCACCAACCCCTTGGATGTTGCCCCCAGTGGCCTCAAATCAGGGGCTTATTTCTGAATTCCTTATTATTATTTATAAAGCGGCAACATATCCCGCAGTGCTGTACAATAAGTGGGCTACATACATTGGACATACAGAGTAACATATAAAGCAATCAGTAACCGATACAAGAGCTGAAGAGAGCCCTGCCCAAAAGAGCTTACAATCTACAAGGAGAAAGGGTTGAGACACAAGGTGTGGGTTGCATAAAAACTATTTGTACTGCCAAACAGAGTCTCCTATAGGCTGCCAGTCCACATAAGGGCTACCAGTTAACCAATCACGGCCCAGTGAACTTTTTTTAATGCTCGTGTTGCTCCCCGGCTCTTTTTACAATTGAATGTGGCTCACGAGTATAAAAGGTTGGGGATCCCTGTGTTAGGCAGAGGAATGGGTGGATGGGGGGGAATAGGCGGGGCAGAAGCTGGTCTTTATATAAAAGGGAGGTATCTGTGGCAGAGAGAGTTGGGGAAGGTAGGGATTATAGAAAGGGTTGCCACCCTTAGGCTGATGCCACACCAGGCGTATGGCGCCATACGCTCCTTCCTGTGCCTGCACGTGAATGAATGAGACTTTGCATTCTCTTGCGTTTTTATGCAGATATCGGCTACATGTGCCTGCACCCGAGCGTATTCCATTCATTCCGGGTAGGGGGCATATGGTGCGTATGGCGCATATTTTCGTCAAGCGGTTTTTAGCTTGCCGAAAATATACACCATACGCCTGGTGTTGCATCAGCCTTACAAAATTACCGGAAGCTATATTGCTGCTAAATCTGTGGCATCGACCCTAGCTGGCAGTTTGGTCAGATACTGGCTGGGTGGCAACCCTGATTGCTGCAAACAATTTCCTTACTGTATCTCCCATTTTCATTTCCAATCACAGTCTTTTTTAGGCCTCAGTCCCCAAGTCTCTTGTAGCTTCTGCACTCTCTCTCCAGTACCTTCATATCTCCATCTTGTTGGTTTTGCCCTTGGCCAACCAAGTTATTCCCTCCTGATGTCCATTATTCCCTCCCCCTTTAGCCTCCCCACCATCTATATACTTCTGCCTGCCCCCTTTTTAACCCTGTGCCCCTCTCTCTCAGAATATGTGCGCCAGCTGGAACGCTACCTTCAGTTTTATGGGGACGCTGCACGGCGCCTCGGACAGGAGGGGAATAGGGTAAGTGATGGTACTTGGCTGCCAACCAATCATTTGTTTATAAATGTTTTCCAATGGATTTTCAAGATAAGTAAATCAAGTTTACGCCCCTGTAGAGATGCTTTGTGACTGTACTCATATTTAGAACGTATTTCCCCTTTATTAAGGCATGAAACATTTCCTGTGCCTCATTTATAACGTTCTTTTGTTTTCTTAGGAGGCGGCCAAAGATGCACTATACAAGAGGACTCTCGTAACCAGTGAGGTGCGTAGCCTGAGGTCAGAGCATTTTTAGACGGGAAACAGATCTAAACCTTCCTCTAGCCAATCACAACATTCTTAAACCAGTCATAGGTTTAAATAATTCAGTACACATTCAGAGGACTATTAAAAGGGGCGTGTACCTAACCATATACCTGTATGGCAGAAGCTTAGGTTCCTGATGCAGGAAGCATCTCCTGATGTGGGTCACTGACTGGTTGCTAAGCTACACTGCACCCTAGCAACCAGATAGCTGCTAAAACGCCAAATTAGAGAGCTGCTGAACAAAAAGGCAAAGTATTAGTATTAGAATAGTGATGTGCAGGTCGAACTCCTCCTGGCCCTAATCCGTCCAGTTCCAGCCCCAAACCCTACCCTACCCGACAAGTCCCCTCTATTGATAGACCCAAGCTGGACCTGCCCATCTCTGACATCACGATAGGGGCAGGGCAGGCACGCTGCTATAAACTGAACTATCCAGAAGCCGTCAGTCTTAGGTCGTGGGTAGGGAGAGCGGAAGGAAGAGTTCAACCCAAACTTACCTGCCACTTTCAAAGGGTGTGGTTTACCTGTGGGTCGGGCGGGTTTGGGCCGGCCCGCACATCACTATATTACAACTAAAGGTTAATTTAAAGGTGAACCACCCCTTGAAGATAACAAAAGCGATTAATCTGAGCTGAGGAAGGTCCCTCCTGTTACACATTCATGATATTAGAAGTGTAAAACTGCTCATATCATGAAAATATTGAATGTAAATTTAAAAGAGCATTCTCACATTAAGTTATATAACTGGGTATATGTGAAAAAGGCATTACAATGGCCACAGATCTAGCAGCCAATCAGAAAACTATTATAATAGGCACAGGGCTTGACCACCCTGGAGCCAATAAGAGCATTAGACTGACCTCTATCCAATCGGAGCAGTAGAATGTTCTTTTTTTCAAGCATCTAAAGAACAATGCAAAGGAAAATCATATGAAAGGAAGTGCATATCATTTGTTTTTATCTTTATTTAGCATTACAATGGCCACAGATCTAGCAGCCAATCAGAAAACTATTATAATAGGCACAGGTCTTGACCACCCTGTAGCCAATTAGAGTGTTAGACTGACCTCTATCCAATCGGAGCAGTAGAATGTTCTTTTTTTCAAGCATCTAAAGAACAATGCAAAGGAAAATCATATGAAAGGAAGTGCATATCATTGGTTTTTATCTTTATTTTGGGTCACAGCTGCATAAATTTAATCAATGAAGGATGTTACCGTTGGCATGACGATGGATAATGATTCTGGTGCCTTACTGCTTCTATATCGAATCACTCCTCCATACTTGCTGCTGCCTTTCCTGCCTTCGCCGCCTCTGTCGCCGTCTCATATGGAGCGTTGGACAATCAGAACCAGTTCAGAACTTTATGACTGATACTGACAAAACACTACCAAAGAAACCAGCATTGTGAGTGCGCGTAGGTGACCCGTCTGTGCGCTTAGTTTTGAGTGTGAGTGTGAGCCGCTGTCCCCTCCCCTCGTTTGCTGTGTGTGTGCCTCAATCCCAAGTCGTAACACCAGCACCATAACCGCTTCATTGTGCTCCCCGTATGCGATTGAGTGCAATCCTGCTTGGGATGGGAACGGTTGGGTTTGAGAAACAAATGGGGATTTTGTTATTAGAGACTGAGAATAAAGAACTTTAAATGGTTAACACCCCGGCCAAGGGAGCTGTCATTTTAACCCTCCCATAGCCATGTTAATGTCTGTGCCTGTGCCTGTGTCTGTTATGGTACATATATAAATATACATTTCCTTGTATATTCTATGTGCCGGTCTGTCATTTAACATAACTAACTTCATGTGCTCAGTGTATGTCTGCATAGTGGTGCCTCGGGAAGATGGGGTTCTAGGGGCTGGCAGTGGGGGCTATTATTTGTATCTGAACCCTTCGGCAGATGTATTAAGGTGGCCATACATTGTAAGATTTGCTTGTTTGTTGGGATCCACGAATGAGCAGATCTTTCCCCTATATGGCCACCTAAGGTAGGTGATATTGGGCTAATTTGGCCCTAGGGTCAAATGATCACATTGCAATGACAGAGGTAGGAGTGGTCAGAGCAAGGACTGCATCAGTAAGCCGATGTGTTCCCCAAATCAACTAAAAAATCAAACCTGCCGATCGACACTGGTTGATTTTTGGCCAGATGTTGGTCAGTAGGGCCATCAGGGGTCCCCATACAGGGGCAGATAAGCTGCTGAATCGGGGGTCCCCATACAGGGGCAGATAAGCTGCTGAATCGGGGGTCCCCATACAGGGGCAGATAAGCTGCTGAATCGGGGGTCCCCATACAGGGGCAGATAAGCTGCTGAATCGGGGGTCCCCATACAGGGGCAGATAAGCTGCTGAATCGGGGGTCCCCATACAGGGGCAGATAAGCTGCTGAATCGGGGGTCCCCATACAGGGGCAGATAAGCTGCTGAATCGGTCAAGCCTTTAGAAAAAAGAAAGCCAACAGTTGCACCTAGGGTCCCTGCACAGGACCCCTTTGCCAACCACACCAATCAGATACCCCCCAAAGTAGGCTCTGCCCCCAATACCAGCAGGTTGGCAGCTGGCATATCTGGCTGCTAGACTTGCTGCCCCTTGCTCTTTGTTAATATCAGGCTTCTATTCTCCTTGCAGTCCTTTTCCAATATGCTGTCTAGTTGCTAGGGTCACTAATCCTACCTACCAGATTAGGGCCATCAGTGCCAGAATAATGACCAGGAAGAAGCTTAAAATGGCCCAATGCTATATTAGGTTACTGGCGTGAATAAGGCAGCACAGAAAGATCAAAGACCAACTGCAATCAGACCACAAGTATACTCTTGCTAGGGATACGGAAAATGAACTACCTCAGACACGTATCTGTATACACTACATCATGTTGTTGTACTACAACTCCCAGTATCCCTTCTGATTGTTGTAGTTCTGCAGCCTCCAGGGACTAGTTTGCCGCGCCGTCACTCCACACCCAGCAAAAGGGAAATGTAAATATAACCTACAGTAACTGATCATTTATATAAATAAACTGATGCACTAAGACTGTTAGAATATATATACGATTCATAGGTGCTGTAGGGCACAGCTGGAATATATTTATATATGGATAATTATAATAAATACATTCGGTAGAAACTACCTGTATATTGTGCACTGGCAATTGGTGTTTATAAAGGTTTTTTGCCAACCCAAGATTCCTTTCAGTATCTTTGTTTAGTAGACCAGGCCAAACCTAGTAAATGCCTACCAGGCAGCACGACGGCATGCCAAAGCCCCCAAATCATCACATGGTCGGTGCTGGTTTTGGGCACTTGGCCAGCTGAAATACAATAACTAAGAATGCGTAAACCAGGTAACTTTTTAAACGGGGCCAATTCATGGTCCCTCGGACTGTTGGGGGGCTGGACTATAAGTTGGCCTATCACTGGCAGTGGCCCCTAAATACTCACAGCTGGGCCAAGCCACAAAAAAAATCTTCGGAAAGGGCCCCCCACCCACTCGCAAATAAATACTGCTCTCCTACCCGAGAGCCAGCGGGGAGTGGTAAGTATTGGGGAGGGGGTTACGAGTGATGTGCTGGGGCAGAGGAGAACGCCAAACGCAGGTACTAGCTAGGGAGGAGGCAGCAGGGGTGGGGGGCCGGGTAAATAACTGTGGGGCCGTATCTGGCCCGTGGGCCGTAGTTTGAGGACCCCTGGCGTAAACCTTCCTGTGACATCAGCAATGGGGATCTGATGAACCAGCCATGGCCGAGCGCCTCTCCCACTGAGATAGACAGATATACTGGTAAGTAATGGGCATAAAACCCACAGTCCTTTTTCATTCACTGTGAGTGTGCCAGCTGGAGAAAATGGCAGGGACCGTAAAGGGACTGTTAACCTATTAAGGACTCTGCTCCAGAAGGCAGACTGGCATGGAAGTGTAAATATTCACCTTTTGAAAAAATAGTTTTAGGCAAGAAGCTGCTGCACCCCAGGCAGGGTACCCAGGCAGGGTACCAAGGGACAGTCATCAGGGGATCAGGGCCTTTTGGCTCAAAGCCCAACCACTTTGTTGGAATTCTATGTGCATTGGAACTGGGGCGATATAAATAGGCGTGCAAAGTATAAATGGTACTTAGGCAAAAACCTGCACCCTACCTAATGCCCCATGAAAGATACCCACAGATGGCCCTAGTGGGCATCTTTCATGGGGCATTTCTAGGGTTTGAGGCCCAGCCCTGATGCCAATGTTAATAAAACAAAGCAGATAGGAAGGCCAGTATTTTATCAGAAGACTCTTATTTAGGTTTAGTCCTCTGGTCCTGCAAGTAGTTCAGGCCCTGATAATATAATAGAACACTTTATATACAGTGAGACATAGCAATACCATACCCAGTGGGACGCTATTCCCCTGCACGCTACTGAGCATGCTCAGGCCCAGACTGGCAATCTGTGGGTTCAGGCAAATGCCAGAGGGGCTGCTGTAAGGTGCCATAGACACTCACTATTTATTGGGCCTATGGGGGGGGCTGTTTGGGCCTCTGTGTACTGAAAATCAGGCCCAGACTGGCAATCTGTGGGTTCAGGCAAATGCCAGAGGGGCTGCTGTAAGATGCCATAGACAGTCACTATTTATTGGGCTGGTGGGGGGGGGGCTGTTTGGGCCTCTGTGTACTGAAAATCAGACCCAGACTGGCAATCTGTGGGTTCAGGCAAATGCCAGAGGGTTTGCTGTAAGGTGCCATAGTCACTCACTATTTATTGGGCCTATGGGGGGGCTGTTTGGGCCTCTGTGTACTGAAAATCAGGCCCAGACTGGCAATCTGTGGGTTCAGGCAAATGCCAGAGGGTTTGCTGTAAGGTGCCATAGTCACTCACTATTTATTGGGCCTATGGGGGGGCTGTTTGGGCCTCTGTGTACTGAAAATCAGGCCCAGACTGGCAATCTGTGGGTTCAGGCAAATGCCAGAGGGGCTGCTATAAGGTGCCATAGACACTCACTATTTATTGGGCTGCTGGGGGGGCTGTTTGTCTCTGTGTACTTCGAATGCCAGGGCCTATTATGAGTCCCAGTTCAGACCTGGGCACGCTCCTGTGCTGCCAGCCCATTGACTAAACACAAGGCAAAGCTCACTGGCAGTTATGTAATACAAGTCGGAGAGTTACTGGTGGTAATGCCCTGTAGCCCAATTTCTTAACCTTGAGACAAACATTGCAGGACTACAACTCCCAGCATGCTTTGACCCTATCTTGAAGCCTTCTGGGAGCTGTAGTCCAGCAACATATAGCGACCCAAGGTTCAGCGATGGATTCCTTTATACTCTATAACCCAGCAAGGGTGGATCAGCTTGCACTTATACACACTGTATATACAGAAGCAGAAATCCCAGGAAGATGTATTACAGGGAAAGAGAAACTGCCCCCAAGTCTCAGATGCTGGGCACCATATGGGCAAGTGTATTCCCCTAACCAGTCCCATGGGGGCCCCTTAGTAACCCATGTGGGCCCCTTAGTAACCCATGTGGGCCCCTTAGTAACCCATGTGGGCCCCTTAGTAACCCCGTGGGCCCCTTAGTAACCCATGTGGGCCCCTTAGTAACCCCGTGGGCCCCTTAGTAACCCATGTGGGCCCCTTAGTAACCCATGTGGGCCCCTTAGTAACCCATGTGGGCCCCTTAGTAACCCATGTGGGCCCCTTAGTAACCCAGTGGGCCCCTTAGTAACCCATGTGGGCCCCTTAGTAACCCATGTGGGCCCCTTAGTAACCCATGTGGGCCCCTTAGTAACCCATGTGGGCCCCTTAGTAACCCATGTAACCCATGTGGGCCCCTTAGTAACCCCGTGGGCCCCTTAGTAACCCATGTGGGCCCCTTAGTAACCCCGTGGGCCCCTTAGTAACCCATGTGGGCCCCTTAGTAACCCATGTGGGCCCCTTAGTAACCCATGTGGGCCCCTTAGTAACCCATGTGGGCCCCTTAGTAACCATGTGTGACTGTAAGAAGCACACAGGTGGGCCACTATGTGGAACATTCCTATATAACAGCTGACAGGAGGAGAGTTGCTTATTAAAGGGTAAGTTAACCCCCATAGACATACACTTTTGCTCAGTGTGAGCACAATAACTGGGACACAGGGTTTGGGTTGGAAATCTATTCAGCTCTTTTCATTACAAATCCGTATTCTTATGTTTTGCTATAATTAAGCACAAAGGGAACTATTTGTTTCTATTGAAAGTGCATTTCTTGTTCCCCCGAGTGGGTCCCGCACTCAACTGTCCCTGAGGTGCAGCGCATTAGGACTGGTCTCCATGGTAACTGTTTCCCCTGGGCCTCTGCGCATTCCTATTGGCTGTTAGTTTATCCAAGAGGGCGAAGGGGCGGTTTGACAGCGAGTTAGTTTGACCAATCAGAAAGCGACGTAGGAGGAGCCGTGGCCTGGCCGGAAGAGGGGGTGTGGTTTGTTGCCGGAAGCGAAGGCACCGGCGGAGGAGATGGCGCCGAGCTCGAAATCCGAGCGGGGCGGGAACCGGAAATGGGGCCCGAGGGACCATGTAATAAGGCAGTTGGACCGAGTTAAGGTACCCGAAGTACAAGGGCTTGGGCTGGGGAACCTTCAGTCGCTGTGAGGCGAGTGGGGCAGGGGCAGCTATGGGACTCACTGGGCGCAAAGTGGCTGCTGTTAGTCTTCTGCTGAGTGAATGGCAGTCTGAGCTGTAGGGCACAATGCCCAGGCAAGGTGGGGTTGGCTTAATAACCAGTGTAAGCACTGCGGGCCCCTAGCAATGTGTGAGGCCCAGGGGTCTGAGGGGGAAAAAATAATTACAGGAATCAGACATGTTTATACTGTAGCACTGCTGCCTGCAACTCCCAGCTCCCCCCGTCTGTCAGGGCTGGGGATAGGCAAGTGCTAGAGTCAGGGCTGGGGATAGGCAAGTGCTAGAGTCAGGGCTGGGGATAGGCAAGTGCTAGAGTCAGGGCTGGGGATAGGCAAGTGCTAGAGTCAGGGCTGGGGATAGGCAAGTGCTAGAGTCAGGGCTGGGGATAGGCAAGTGCTAGAGTCAGGGCTGGGGATAGGCAAGTGCTAGAGTCAGGGCTGGGGATAGGCAAGTGCTAGAGTCAGGGCTGGGGATAGGCAAGTGCTAGAGTCAGGGCTGGGGATAGGCAAGTGCTAGAGTCAGGGTGTGGGGACAATACAATAACCAGGGGGGGGGCAACCTGCCAATGTTTGGGTGCTGGGAGTTGTACTGGAGGATAAGACATTGCATTAAAAAAAGTAAAAAATAAATAAATACATACACACAATAAGTATATACCGCCCCTTATGGGAGAAGCATGGTTTGTGTTGCTCTTGAGGCGGCACAGGGCTGTCCAACTGTTGGAGGATACTGGGAGTTGTAGTTTCATACCCATCAGAGGGCTGCAGATAGGATTATAGATAATTGCCCAGCTGAGACGCCTTTTGTTTTGGGTGAAGAGACCCCCCGTCAGGCACCGGGTCCCCAGCAAGTTCCCTTAATGTGGGGCAGGGGCACATACGTGGAATAATGCTGAGCTAAAGCCCCCTTCCCCCCAGCAGTGGTGCCACACGTGAGCTGTACAAATAGGGACCAACGATGCAGCCTGCCTTGTACCCTCCCGTTACCTTTCCCTGTCTCTCCTGTGCCATGTCACCCCTGCTTGTGTGTATTCTAGTGCCTTGTTTTACTGCTCGCTCTTGTTGCAGTTGGTCGCACTCCATGCTAGCGTGTGTTAGTGTATGTGCAGAAGGACATGGGTGCTGTGTACATCTAATGTTGGAAACTAGGGGTGCTACTATATTGTAAGTTTGTTCTAAAGAGGCTTATAGAGTGCTTAGTGTGCAGGGGGTTCCCTAAAATAAATATATATTTCATAATGTGAGAGTGTTACCCCCTGAGTAGAGTGGGGGGGGGGGGGCTACAAACAGGAGCTTGTTGGAAATACAACATGTTGGATCTGTTATCCAGAATGATTGGGGCCTGGGGTTTTCCTAATATGGATCTCTATACCTCTCATATAAATCCAGTGTATTGCCACCAAGAGGATCAAGGTATTGTTTAATTATTACAGAGAGGAAAGGAATTCATTTTTAAAAATGAGAATGATTTGCTTCCAATGGAGTCTGTGGGAGATGGGCCTCCTGTAACTTGGAGCTTTTTGGATAAGGGCTTTCTGGATAAGGGATCCCATATATTAAGACCAGCCTGAAGAGCACTATTTGTTTTACTTCTGCGTAGATAGGTCCTATTTAGACTTCATGGAAACGGCACCCTTAGTGGCCTGAGATAGTCAGGGATATATTACCAGGGCCTGTTCCAGTATAGAATGGTGCACACTCAGTGTTTGAGCCAATACTCCCAGTATCCTATGAGCAGCCCAACTGGTGGGGGATATTAGCCTACAAGCCGATGCTGTAAATATGTCTCTCTTCCCAGTGAGTGAGCTGATAGGAATGAGCCTGCTGGGCTGTCTCTTACAGTGACTCTCCTTTCCTTTCTCCAGATCACAGGTCAGTTGTCTCCGCGTCTGTTCCGGAAGCTTCCTCCCCGACTTTGCGTATCTCTGCGTAAGATTGTGGATGAGGAATTCCTGCAGAAGGGGTAAATGTTTGCCTGTATTATTGGGTTAAGGTGACTTTTAGTTTGTTATAGAATGGCCTATTCCTAGCAACTTAGCAATTAGTCTTCATTATTTATAGTTTTTTAATTATGTGGCCTCCTCTTCTAAAGTTTTACAGTTTTCAAATGAGGGTCGCTGACCCCGGTAGCCAATAAACTATTGCTCTGTGAGGCTTAAATTTGTAATGTTCATTTTTATTCAGTCCTATTCTCTCCTATTCATATTACAGTCTCTCATTCAAACCACTGCCTGATTGCTAAGGTAAACAAGACCCTAGCAACCATTTGCTAATATTCCAAGCAGAAGCTCTGCTGAACAAAAAAAGCTAAACTCAAAAGCCACAAAAAATAAAATATGAAGACCATCTGTAAATTGTCTATGTCATACTCAAAGTTAATTCAAAGGTGAACAACCCCTTTAATACTATTATTATTGAATCTGTTTTCTGTATTGATATAGTGCCACACATTTTCCGCAGCGCTTTACGGAGATTATACATTATTCCTATCAGTCCCTGGCCCAGTGGAGCTTACAATCTAAGGTCCCCTAATCATGAGCCAATTAACCTGCCTGTGTGTTTTTGGAGTATGGGAGCAAACCAGAGTACCTGGAAGGAACCAACGGGGGAATGGGGGACTTCAAGTAACAACTACTTACAAAAGCAGCCATATCAGGGAAAGACCATGGACATGACCTATAGGGAGCTTTTAATGTACATTCATATTTTGAGAAGTTGTTATATTTGTGTCAGTATCACTTTAAGAAAAAGTGATTGCTGTTCTGTCTCTTCTTCCTATTGGTTCTCGCAGTAAGTCTGTGTTTCCTTCCTCCAGTCACATCTTCCTGGGTTTCTCCAAGTGCGGCCGCTTTGTGCTCTCCTACACGAGCGATTTCCTGGATGACTATTTCTCCTCCTTCTCCTATCATCTGTACTGGTGGCAGTTCAACGTTCACAGCAAACTGCGCCTGGTGAGTTACATGCTCCATAGCCGACCCGCCGTATACTAAGCATTTCTGTACATACCTGGAGTAGACTAGAGGCAGATCCGGCCTCTGCTCACAGCAATACGGCTTCAACAAGTTGCATTTTAACATCTGCTTCTGGGCTGCTCTCTTTCCCATGGTCAATCCAGGGGCAGAGCTTATTAATAAGGGTTCACATGGGAAACAGAGCATCCCCGGGGCAGGACTTACAAAAAAAACAGGGCTTTGTATGCTGATAACTACTTGGGGAGCGTTGACTCAGCAGCCCAGGGGTGAGTAAAAATTGGGGGTACGTTATATTTCCTTATTGGCCACAACAGGCACCGGGAAACACATTGTTGCCACAGAAGCAAAAAGACCTTGGATGTGTAAAATCAGTGGCGCGGGCGCATTCTGTTCCTTCTACCTGTGGCAAATAAAGGGTTAATCGAGCAATGCTTCCTTCCCAGGTACGACAGGTGCGCCTGTTCCAAGATGAGGAGATTTACAGCGACCTTTTCCTGCACGTGTGCGAGTGGCCCAGCGACAGCTCCAAGGTTATAGTATTTGGGTTCAAGTAAGTTTGATTTATGCGTTGTCATAACCTGGCCACGCCCCCACGCTGCCCTTGTGTTCCGCCCACCTGAATGCGTCGGGTTAATTTTGTCTATCCCCCCCCCCCCATTTCAGCACCTCTGGGAACGGGATGCTAATGAACATGATGAGCGATGAGAATCACCGCGATATTTATATCAGCACCGTGTCTGCGCCACCTACCTCCCCCTGCACAGACTGCAAAGAGTCACAGATAGGTACGTAGCCTCCTTATTTCCTTTGCTGTAGCTGTTTTTGAACTACAACCCCCAGCAGCCCCCTGGCAGCCATTTGTAGTTCAACAACAGACAGTGGCCCACTGATTGGACATTCCCGCAGCCAATCCCTTGCAGTGGTGCCTGTGGCTGATTAGTGTATCTGTTCCCCTGTAGGCTCCTGTCTCTCACACAGCTTTATGCTCCACACCAAGTACCAAGTCGTCTACCCATTCCCCACCTTCCAGCCGGCGTTCCAGCTGAAAAAGGATAATGTTGTTCTTCTGAATACCAGCTTCTCGCTCGTGGCCTGTGCCATATCTGTGCATTCAGCAGGTAATTGCTGCCAGCCGGCACCCCCATAATTGGGTAACAGTCTTCCTCCTATGAATCATGTGTCCCCTTGCACATTAACTTGTACTTTGGGCACTAGTTCCCTAGTCCAGCGACCAATTAGATTTTTGCTTTCGTTATTCTCAGCTAACTACGAATTAGTTGCTAGTCCAGGGCATGATCTTACCCACCTTACTACATATGCCCTGTGATTGCTCTAGGTATTATGTATCTGTATATAATATATACAGATACATAATACCTAGAGCAATCACAGAGTTGCTATATATACAGTTTACCCTTAGTAGTGTTACTTTAAGGCGAGGGGAAGTCATTTAGGCATTTTACTGCCAATAGATTCATCACAATAGTGCCACCTAGAACCCTATATTCTGCAGAAAGCTTTACCATACCTAAATAAACAGCCCTAGAAGCTCCCTCAGTTTGTTTAAGCAGCTGCCATTTTAGCTTGGTCTCAGTAGCTTCCTGCTACAGCTCAGATCATACATTCTTATGGGAGGAGTAGTAAATTCTTATGGGAGGGGGAGCAGGAGAAGGGAGAGAGCTGTGCAGACTTGGGCCCCTGGAATAAAGGATATTTCTGAGAGAGGAAGTCCGACACAGAAGAACATGTATACACAAAAGTAGACAAGAACTCCTGTGTCAGCCTGACTGACATCTAGGCTAACATTGGCCAGATCTCGATCAGGCAGGTTTGATTTCCCGTCAGATTGGCCCATCGGCGCCTATGCCCTCTGGTTTATTTTGATTAGCCCGATATCGCCCACCTGAGGCAGGTTTATTGGAAGAAGATCCGAGCGGATCTTACAGTGAATGGCCACCTTAAGGGTCCTAGGCCTAGAGCAACAGCCAAAATTGTCTAAGCGGTGGCATTAGCTCCCCTACCTGCCGTGCACGTAGTTACCTCACAGATCCGAGAGGCCCATGGTAGGGATAGGGTGGGAGACACTTGTGGCACTAAAAGGGGTTGGGGGATAATATATAAGTGGCAAGCTGGCTATATATTAGGGCAAAACAAGGTATAACACCCCCCCCCCCACCAGTAAGTAAGACCCCTGTCTCACTGATTTTTTCCATATTTCAGGAGAGGCGGAACCCAACCAAATACTATACAGCAAACAGAGCCAACCGCACAGACACCCCAGCTGCTCTTTCCCCTCCAGCCCCAGCACCCTCTCCCCCAGCAACCACTCGCCCCTTCCCTCCCCTACCCCACCCGGGACACCGCCGGCCGTCACTCGCGCCCGAGAGTTCGTGGCTGGCATCTTCCGCCGCGCCAGAGAAGCTTCCGGCGTCGAGTTGCAGGATAAGGGCGAGAGTCCTGGCACAAGCCGAGAGAGTCCCCCCCGAGCCTCATTCCCAGACTCCCCGGTGTGTCATCGTCCTTCCAGTGAGGGGGCGACACGCTCCTCCAGCCACCCTGAAGAGCCAAGCTACGTGAATTACACGCGGTTCCGGTATATCTTGGGGGAGGCAACGGAATCTGATAGCGGTGAGAATTTTAGCAGGGGTTGGTTGGGTATGGGGGGGGGGTCACTGTTGGAGGGGGGGGGTCACTGTCGGAGAGGGGAGAGGTCACTGTCGGAGAGGGGGGGTCACTGTCGGAGGGGGTGGGGGTCACTGTTGGAGAGGGTGGGGGTCACTGTTGGAGAGGGTGGGGGTCACTGTTGGAGAGAGTGGGGGTCACTGTTGGAGAGAGTGGGGGTCACTGTTGGAGAGGGTGGGGGTCACTGTTGGAGAGGGTGGGGGTCACTGTTGGAGAGGGTGGGGGTCACTGTTGGAGAGGGTGGGGGTCACTGTTGGAGAGGGTGGGGGTCACTGTTGGAGAGGGTGGGGGTCACTGTTGGAGGGGGTGGGGGTCACTGTTGGAGGGGGGGTCACCGTTGGAGAAGGGCGAGGTCAGCGTTGGGGGGGTCACATTTGGAGAGTGGGGGCTTCACTGTTGGAGAGGGGGGGTCATCGTTGGAGGAGGGGGGGTCACCGTTGGAGGGGTCACTGACGCTGTCCCTTTGCAGAGTGCGAGGATGACAAGATATCGCTGCCTTTCCTGGTAACTGATATAAAGGGGAATCACTTGAAGCCCCTGAATGAGAAGTCTTCCTTCCAGGTAACACTGGGCTCTGCTGCGCTCCCTTCTCTTACCCCCCCCCCCCCCCCCCCATGGGGCTTATTTCTCATTTACCCGCTTGGCTCTGACCCATACGCAGGGGCAGCACCTCAGCGTGGAGCAGCTGACGCTGGATTTCGAATATGTCATCAACGAAGTGATAAGGAACGATGCCTCCTGGTCCCGCCAGTTCTGCTCCTTTAGTGACTACGATATTGTTATACTGGAGGTGAGAGAGCGCGTCCTGCATTAACCCTAGCACTGCCATCTGTTTCTCTGTTAACCCTCTCCTCTCCTTCAGATGTGTCCTGAGACCAACAAAGTGATAATAAATATTGGCCTCCTTCTGCTTGCATTCCCGGCCCCAGAGGAAGAGGGGCAGCTCAGGTCAGTGAAAATAATGTGGCTTTGTCTGAGGGCTGTTCCTGCTGAATTGTGCTTAGTACAGGGGAAATTTTTGTTTATTGAGTTCTTGCATCCTAATACAATAAAGCTTAAAATAACATAACAAATAAGCAAAAGCATTAAATAGATTTACATGCAGTAAACATAATTAGCTTATCCTATAAACGTATCCGCTTGCTCTGTGGGCAACTGTACAAATGTTACAAAGCTGATGTATAGTTGCACCTGAGCTATACAACGCTGCTCAATTTCCAACTTTAACTCAACTTCAATGAGCGGCTCAGCCTGGCTGGGTGCCACTCTACTATAAACAACTATATACACAAAACATGGCTCTGACTCCAGGAAGGCAAAAGATTGGGCTACTCACCTAAAACTGTATGAAGCCCCATCAGAAAAATACGACGAAGGCAAAAATCTAAGGGGGGTGAAAAGAACTAGCCCAACACCAAAGAGACATCAGAATTAGCAAGAGACTCACGGTGGGTCAAACTGAATGCCCCTCCACAGACCCTTCCACCTTGCTTCATCCATCCTTTGTCTCTCCAAAGAGCGTATCTTCCCGAGCTCACCCAGTACCATATCCACCACCACTGGACAGGGGAGGACTTCACGCCTGAGAGAAACCTTGCACCGTGTGTTCCAGGTGTAAAAGCGGACAACAGAGCTGACTAAGAAAAGAGTGCCCAAATCATACCCCCTGTGTCGCTTGAATGCCCCATAGGCCCACTCCTGGTAATTACAACCAGAGAGGCAAGGAATGCCCAAGGCAGCAGAGACTTGTTTGTAAACATCTATGTTAAAGGGGCACTGAAGCAAGAAGTGGTCCATCGTTTCCACTTCCCCAGAGCATTCCTCTCGTGGGCAGTCACGGTCATCAGTGCGTCTGTACTTCAGATTCCCATTAACATAGAGCTTCCCGTGGAAGGAGCGCCAGACGACATCCCTGAGCTTCGGGGGAACCCTTGGGGAATTGACTAAAGAGAGCCCTGATCTCAACACCTCGTCTGGACAGTCTTTCAGGGCCAGTGATGCATGAAAGTAGGAACCCAAGACTCTCCTATCGATGTCCCTTCTTGGAGAAGCCCTGATCTCCCCAACAGACACACACCACCGCCTCATCACCTTCAGACTCACGGCAACATAAGGCGGGAGAGGGGCATGAGGAGCACGCACGCTCTTTACCAAGCCGCCTCTCTTCCAACACTCAAGAAAAGGAAGGGCCCAAACTCTGAAGATCTCCACCCACAAAGGAGGCTTCTCCAACAGGAGGTTGTTATAGTTATACTTAATAAAGGTGTTCACGAAGAACACAACGGGGTTCACCATACCGAGACCCCCCTCCTTCCTTTGTAGGTAGGTAATATTTCTTTTGATGAGGTTTGTCTTATTCCCCCATAACAGTTGGAAGAAGAGACCTTTGATCTTAACGTAGAAAGCTTCTGGCAAAAGGCACACATGGCTGAGATACAAAAAGATTGGAATCGGGTAGGTTTTGATAAGATCCACCCTTTCTCTGAGGGTAAATTTCAACCCTTTCCACCGGTTCACCAGAACAGATGCGGTTTCCAACTTGCCCTCCCAAATTTGCTTGGCATAATCGCCATGGCCAAATTCGATACCAAGAATTTTAATTTTGGGCTGGGCCACTGGGAAGACATCCGGAAGATCGAAGGCAGGATCTCCCTTCCCCATCCAGAAAGTTTTGCACTTATTCTGATTAATCAAGGACCCAGAGGCCCTTGAGTAGTCCCTTAGCACCCGTGCCACAGTCTCTGCCTCCTCCCCACTAGACACGACTACTGTGACATCGTCTGCATAAGCGGAGACCTTCAGGGCCCTCCCGGGAGACAGAGGAACCCCTGCTAATGCATCGCACTCTATCCGCCTTATGAGGGGATCAATGGCAAATACATAAAGCAAAGGGCTCAAAGGACAGCCCTGTCGGACCCCAGAAGAAACCCCAAAGCTCTCCCCGGACCAACCATTCACAAGTGGGAAACTCTCGGCCCCTTTATACAAAATCTTTAGCCAATTAACAAATTTACCCGGAAGACCGTACCTGTCAAGGAGCAACCAGAGATACTCGTGGTTTACCCTATCAAAAGCCTTTGACTGATCCAAAGTCAGCAGATACTTACCCCACTCGCAGATCCTGCACCGCTCTAGGACCTCCCGGATGCCAAGGACAGCGGAAAAGGTGCTGCGGCCCTTCACTGTGCAGTGCTGAGAGGGGGAAAGAAGCCTTTCTGCAAAAGGAAAAAGGCGGTTGAACATGACCTTTGCCAGAATCTTTCGGTCTGTATTGAGAAGAGCGATGGGGCGCCAGTTCTCAACCTTAGACTGGTCCAAACCCTTGGTGAGGAGAATAAGAGCTGAGTGTCTCATAGAGGGAGGGAGTAGGCCCTCTTCCAGGGTGCTATTGAATACCTCTGTGAGACGAGGGGCCAGGACATCAACAAACTGTTTATAAAATTCGGCTGTGAAACCGTCAGGCCCTGGAGACTTTTTGAGGCCTAAGCCTTCAATTGCCTTCCTGACCTCCTCAACTCCAATCTCACACTCCAATTCGTCAAAAGAAATATTCTCATCTTGCAGAATAGGGGTCTCTTCCAGAAAGGAAGACATACTGGCCCGGGAGAGCCCCTGCCCCTTCAGGAGTTTAGCATAGTAGTTCTTAACAACTCTGAGAATACCAGGGACCGAAGTCTCTAGCACCCCAGCCTCATTTTGCAAGCCGTGTATGGACTTGCGGGAAAACACTTCCCGGCAGTTTTGGTAAGGGTCGGGCGAGTGGTGCTTCCCGTAGTCCCTCTCCAAAACCAGGGAAGAGTACCTGTCATACTGATACTCCTTCATGAGGGCACGGACCCTGGCAACTTCCCCACCTTGGGCCCCATCAGACACCAGTCTGTCTAACTTTCTCCTGAGAGATTGGTAGGCACGATCTTTATCAATTTGTATCTTGTTTGCTAGGCCTCGAAAGAGTCCTGCTGCCCTCTTTTTGACCATCTCCCACCACTCCGCCTTAGTGTTGCACAGATCTAATAAGGATTCCTGAGCCTGAAAGAACTCCCTGAAGGACTGATTTACACACTCCTCCCCCAGGAGGGCCGAATTCAGGCGCCAAAGACCCCTTCCCCTCTGAGGGGACTCTGAAACATTCAAGGACACACTCACCATACAGTGATCGGAGAACTCCACGGCTGTCACCTCAGGAGGAGACACTATGAAGTCCTGTTTAACAAAAAACCTGTCTATCCTACTTCTACATGTTCCTCTATAAAAAGTGAAACCCGTGCGGTCAGGGAAGTGGCGAATGTGCACATCCTCTAGGCCGGCCTGACTAACTATGCTATTCAGGTAAATGCTATCGTAGCCCAGCCGACCTGCGGCACCTCCCCTATCCATAGGCCTAGTCACGGTGTTAAAGTCACCGCCAAAAATTATCGGCCGGGCTGTAAAAAGAAAGGGCTTAATCCTGCTAAACAGGTCCCTCCTCGCCTTTAGGGTCTGAGGACCGTACACATTAATAAGGCGAAGATTCTGCCCATTCAGCAGGACGTCTAAGACC
Source organism: Xenopus tropicalis (assembly GCF_000004195.4). Classification (NCBI taxonomy): domain Eukaryota; kingdom Metazoa; phylum Chordata; class Amphibia; order Anura; family Pipidae; genus Xenopus; species Xenopus tropicalis. Next base: position 141,118,699 of record NC_030679.2, on the reverse strand, counting down.
ATACATCTGCCCATCTCTACCTCAATCACCCGTTTGACTGTTACCTTACTGGTCTTAAAAAGGACCGCCACTCCGCTGTACATCTCGGCCGCAAGAGACCAGTAAGAAGGACCGTGCACCCATTCCTTCTTGGCCCTATGGAGCACCTGAAGATTGCATAATCTGGTCTCTTGCAAAAATAAAATGTCTGCCTCAACTCGGGAGAGAAAAAAGAAGGCCGTGTCTCTTGCACCTACAGACTTAACGCTCGCGACATTAATGGTCACGACGCGTATCGGAGGGGGAACAGCCATTTACAGGGTGATTAAGATGAGGAGGTTTCCACCCTCCTTTTTACCTTCCTATCATCGTCAGAGCATTCCCTCTTTGCAGAGAGACCAGATGGAAGCTTTTCAGCTTCAGCCGGACTTATGTACTCAAATTCCGAAGAGGAAGAGTTGGCGTTATCAGACCGTGCCAGCTCCCTGTTTAGCTCCTCCTCCTCCTCCAACTCTGCCCTCTCCCCCCAAGATAAAGGAGCAAATCTGTTTACAGATAAAGGAAAGGGATCAGCCCCCTCCTTTGCATGGGCACCCTCTGCCCTTTCCTCTTTCTTCCTGTGATTCCCCCCACTCGAGTTGGTAGCCTTTTGTTTGGCCAAGGTGGCTTTCTGGGGTTCGCCTACTTTAACCCAATCCCCCAATGTGTTGTTAGCCACACTAGGCCGCTCAGAAGGGGGGGTCTCCTGAACTACCCTTTGGGACATTAGTGACCGTCCACTAGGTTGCCCTCTCCCTCTGCCCCTTCCCCGTGTTGCCCTAACGGATGTGAAGGACTGCGGGGCCTGGGAAGACTGCAGGGCCCGGGAAGACTGTGGGGCCTGGGAAGACTGCAGGGCCCGGGAAGACTGTGGGGCCTGGGAAGACTGCGGGGCCCGGGAAGGCTGGGGGCCCTGGGGAGGCTGGGGGCCCTGGGGAGGCTGAGATGAATTATGGGGGATGAACGGGTCAGGATCAGGCACAGGCTGAGCTTCCCCAACCACCTGACCCTGTGTGGCCTCGGACTCCAGCACCCCCATTTCCTTGCGGTATTCCTCCTCAATGCTTTGCCACGACATAGGACAGGAACCATACGCATGGCCGAGCTCTCCGCACAAGTTGCACCGGATACTTTTGGGACAGTGCTTTGCCACATGACCTACGCCAAGGCACATGGCGCATTTCAGTACATCGCAACTAATACTGAAATGCCTGGTGGAGCCGCACTTCCAACATTCCCTGGGCTGCCCGGGATAAAAGCAGCAGACTAAATCCCGGCCAATGTATGCGGAGCTGGGGATGTGCTGGGTGACATTGCCTACAGTGCGTAGGCGCACCTTAGCCTGCCAGCCCCCCGTCCATATCCCCCTGTACCCAAAGTCCCTCTCCAGCTCCCCTATCACATCCCCATACCTTCTCAGCCAGATCTTAAGGTCTGCGGGGGGGATGGACTCGTTCTCTATGAGAATGGTGACCTTGCAGACCCCAGGCCTAGACACGGGCACTGCCCGAAACCCCTCCCACATCCCTGTGGCATCCCTAAACTTTTCCCAGAACTCGTCTAGCTCCTGGGGCCTCATGAAGCTGATGGTATAATCTTTGAACACTTTGTTATGCACAAAACAATAAATATCATTTGCAGTGAAGCCCATATCACAGATCTTATCAACAACAATATTTCCTTCAGGCAAGGGACCCTCCCCCTCCCACTGCAACCGCACCACATTCCTGCGCCTCCCCGAGTCTGCGGGGTAGATCCTCCCACGTCGGGGGTAATTCCCCACTGCAGGTTTGTCACTCACACGCGCCCCACTCACTGCCACCTTCGCCACATTCACACTGCCAGGCCCTTTAGCCTTGCCACGGACAATATTAGCAAAGCTTTGGCCACTCACTCCCGCCACCTCATTCACTGCACTCACACCCGCCGCTGTGGCATTAACTGCACCAGTTGGGTCATTCACCCCTGCACCCACAGCTCTTGTACCTGCACCCACAGCACTTGTACCTGCACCCACAGGTCTCGTACCTGCACCCACAGCACTTGTATCTGCACCCACATTCACCTCTTGCACAACAGCATTTGACCCTTGCACAGTTGGACCCGAGCCCCCCAACACTTTCCCCCCACACACATTTACACCCACAGAATTCACATTCCCAGTGCACTCACCAGCCTCAGGCAGTCGCTCACCGATCCCCTCACTGCAGTCACGCCCACGCACACTTGCACCATTGGAAATGGCAGCAGTTGGAATTGCTGAACTACAAGAGTCCGCTGCAGAGTCTTTTGCAGCCGCCTTCTTCCTGCCAGATTTAGGAGCAGGCTTGGTCTCCTTCTTCTTGTTTCCCTTTCGCTGTTCCTCCTGCTGCTCAGCGACTGCAGCTTTGCCTTTATGGTTCCGCTCCGAGTTGTTCCCATCACAACTGGCTTTTTCCTGGTCTGGGAGAGACACAGTAGTGGATGTAGTGGCCTCTGGCTGCTGTGAGATGTCACCCTCAGGGCCCGCTTGTTGTTCTGCACCGATGTTTGCAGCAGTGTGGCAAACTGACTCCCTTTCAGCCATTTTCTGCGCCGGCTGCCCTGCATTCCTCCCAGATGGCAGATTCTCACTTTTCCCTGCTGCAGCCACATTGGCATTTGCTTTTTGTGCCCAACTGGCCAACGCAGCAGGGGCTGACTGCACCCCAACATCCTCAGCTGACTGAGGGGCAGCCTGGGAGACACCCATAGACATGGGCTGATTTTGGGGTGAGGGCAGGACAGGGAAATCAGATTCTGTGTAGACAAAGCTACTTACTTCCAGCTGCTGTTTCTTTTCCTTTGCTTTCACCTTTTCCTTGGGGTCAATATCATCAATTTCTTCCAAAGAAAAGATCATTTTTTGCGGCCTCAGGGAGCAAGGAGACTCCACCTGCCTGATCTCCCTTAGGAGGCCCGGTGTACCTGAGGGGGTACCAGTGGGGGTACCAGTAGGAGTGCCAGTGGGTGTTCCTTGGCACTTTGGAGCTGGCCGGTTTGGCTGGAGGGCCCCAGAGCTTTCAGGCTCCTCATCGCTGGACACCTCAGTAATGGCTCTGCTTCTCAGCGATGCCCTGTATTTTTCCTCCTGGCGCCTCTGCTCCATCTCCCGGAACCGCTCGGCATTATCAAACGATTCTTTTACCGCACCGATTCCCTTGCCAAGGAAGTCCAGCTCCCGCTCCAGAGTGCGCTGCTTGTCACACAGGGCAGCAATCTCTACCTTCTTGCGGGGCCGGGCCAGACTGTAGGCCTTAGCGCACTCATACCTCTTGGTCTTTATTAGAGATTTCAGAGCCGCAAGCTCAGCCCTTTCCTCCTTAAACTTCTGAATTCCCTTGGCCAGATTTTCCTGGAATCCCGGTTCATGCGGCAGCATATCAGGGTTAAACCCCGCAACTTGCACTGGGGACTCCGCTTGGGGCCCCTCAGAAACTCCTCCTTCTGCAGAAGCACCCCGAGGCCTAGGTGACTCAGATGAGGCCTGGGGCTTTCCTGGATCAGCATCCTTGGGCGCACCACACCCTCCAGGGCTACAATTGCTCAACGAGCACCACACAAACTGCGATCAGCACCCAGCAGCACACACGGTCAGGTGAGCACTAGTGGGCGGTTCCTGCTGAATTGTGCTTAGTACAGGGGAATCCCTATGCTGCCATAGTTTTATGGTATCTCTCTGTACAGGCTATGAGCAAACTTAGGGGGCTGTTCCTGCTGAATTGTGCTTAGTACAGGGGAATCCCTATGTGCCATATTGTTATGGTATATCTCTGTACAGGCTATGGGTGAGACTATGCTGACAGATTAGGCCATGTTCAGTAAACACTAAGGCATAGCTTACCTGTATTTATATGTTTTATTTACCAAGCTAGAAACATTCTTTCTTATTGGTTGGCACAACACCCCATTCACTCTGATTGATCTGTCACTTCTCAGGCCCAAGACCTATCACACCAGTCTGAAAGTGGCGTGGGATTTGCACACCGGGATCTTCAGCACCCTCAGTGTGGGCGACCTAACCGAGGTCAAAGGCCAAACAAGGTGAATCAACCTGTACTGTTGTCATGTGACTGCCCATGGGTCATTTACTGATACATTAACCATTAAATAAACCCAATAGGGCTGTTCTGCCCCCAATAAGGGGTAATTATATCTTAGTTGGGATCAAGTACAGGTACTGTTTTATTATTACAGGGAAAAGGGAATCATTTAACCATGAAATAAACCCAATAGGGCTGTTCTGCCCCCAATAAGGGGTAATTATATCTTAGTTGGGATCAAGTACAGGTACTGTTTTATTATTACAGAGAAAAGGGAATCATTTAACCATTAAATAAACCCAATAGGGCTGTTCTGCCCCCAATAAGGGGTAATTATATCTTAGTTGGGATCAAATACAGGTACTGTTTTATTATTACAGAGAAAAGGGAATCATTTAACCATTAAATAAACCCAATAGGGCTGTTCTGCCCCCAATAAGGGGTAATTATATCTTAGTTGGGATCAAGTACAGGTACTGTTTTATTATTACAGAGAAAAGGGAATCATTTAACCATTAAATAAACCCAATAGGGCTGTTCTGCCCCCAATAAGGGGTAATTATATCTTAGTTGGGATCAAGTACGGGTACTGTTTTATTATTACAGAGAAAAGGGAATCATTTAACCATGAAATAAACCCAATAGGGCTGTTCTGCCCCCAATAAGGGGTAATTATATCTTAGTTGGGATCAAGTACAGGTACTGTTTTATTATTACAGAGAAAAGGGAATCATTTAACCATGAAATAAACCCAATAGGGCTGTTCTGCCCCCAATAAGGGGTAATTATATCTTAGTTGGGATCAAGTACAGGTACTGTTTTATTATTACAGAGAAAAGGGAATCATTTAACCATGAAATAAACCCAATAGGGCTGTTCTGCCCCCAATAAGGGGTAATTATATCTTAGTTGGGATCAAGTACAGGTACTGTTTTATTATTACAGAGAAAAGGGAATCATTTAACCATTAAATAAACCCAATAGGGCTGTTCTGCCCCCAATAAGGGGTAATTATATCTTAGTTGGGATCAAGTACAGGTATTTCATTTAAACATGAAATAAATGGGGTCTCTGGGAGACGGGCTTTCCATAATTTGGAATTTTTTGGATAACGGGTTTCCAGATAACAGATCCCATACCTGTACTGATATTGTACAGGTATTGGAAAGTCGCTTAGAATTATATTCCCCCCCTTTCCCCCCAGCGGCAGCGTGTGGAGCTCCTATCGGAAAAGCTGCGTTGACACCGTTATGAAATGGTTGGTCCCAGAGAGCAGTGTGCGATATGTGAATCGAATGACCAATGAGGCTCTTCATAAAGGTGGGTGGAGCTTAAATGAAGGAAATGTGGGTGGGGGGTAAGGATGAAGCGACTTTAGAATGAATGATCATGTGACTTACTGATTTGCCCCCCTGTTGTCCCTCTGCCCCCCCAGGCTGCTCCCTCAAGGTGCTGGCGGATAGTTTACGATACACTTGGATTGTGCTGTAACCCGCCGCCGGCGTGCGATTGGCCAAACACTACCTCTGCGCAAGTCTCCCGGTGCATCTCGTTACGGATCCGGCGGCAGGAGGTCCCTAGCCCCTCCCCCGTTACGCTGCCATACACAGACTTGCCCCTCCCCCCCTCACATCGCCATTCAGAACGAGGGCCGGGAAGCTGCTTTTTCGCAAGGATTTTGCACACCCTGTAACAGGATATGGAAAGGGTTAAAGCCTGGGGGTGGGCGGGGCCTGTAAATGTTTCCTGTGGAGGTTTATTTAACTCTTTTCCTGCTGCGGGGCCTGATCTGTGGCAGTGTCCTTATTATTTTTGTCTGACTAGAACAAAGCAAAGTTATTTTTTAACAGCATGTGTATATAGAATGTCCCCCCCCCCCCCCCCCCCCCCCGTCTGTTATTGTTCCGCGCAACTGCCGCTTCCTGTTTGTGAAAATAATAAAAACTTGTCATTTCAGATAATGCGTTGCACATCCCAACCAAGGGGCAGAATCGGGTCCAACAAGACCCTATTTGTTCTGCTCATGTTGAACTGGGGCGCTGCGGCTGTGTGGGCTTTGGTATTTCATGCAGAACAGTCAAAGTATTTTTATTTTACTCTCAGCCCCGCCTTCTCAGCCTTTCAGACCAATCAAACTTAGTGCAATTGTTGGATGGTTCCGTGTAACTGAGCTTAGATATATGGGCACGGGTTGGATGGTTCCGTGTAACTGAGCTTAGATATATGGGCAAGGGTTGGATGGTTCCGTGTAACTGCCCTTAGATATATGGGCAAGGGTTGGATGGTTCCGTGTAACTGAGCTTAGATATATGGGCATGGGTTGGATGGTTCCGTGTAACTGAGCTTAGATATATGGGCAAGGGTTGGATGGTTCCGTGTAACTGCCCTTAGATATATGGGCAAGGGTTGGATGGTTCCGTGTAACTGCCCTTAGATATATGGGCAAGGGTTGGATGGTTCCGTGTAACTGAGCTTAGATATATGGGCAAGGGTTGGATGGTTCCATGTAACTGAGCTTAGATATATGGGCAAGGGTGGGATGGTTCCGTGTTATTCAGCTTAGATATATGGGCATGGGTTGGATGGTTCCGTGTAACTGAGCTTAGATATATGGGCAAGGGTTGGATGGTTCCATGTAACTGAGCTTAGATATATGGGCAAGGGTGGGATGGTTCCGTGTTATTCAGCTTAGATATGTGGGCATGGGTTGGATGGTTCCGTGTAACTGAGCTTAGATATATGGGCAAGGGTTGGATGGTTCCGTGTAACTGAGCTTAGATATATGGGCAAGGGTTGGATGGTTCAGTGTAACTGAGCTTAGATATATGGGCAAGGGTTGGATGGTTCCGTGTAACTGAGCTTAGATATATGGGCATGGGTTGGATGGTTCCGTGTAACTGAGCTTAGATATATGGGCAAGGGTTGGATGGTTCAGTGTAACTGAGCTTAGATATATGGGCAAGTGTTGGATGGTTCCGTGTTACTGAGCTTAGATATATGGGCAAGGGTTGGATGGTTCAGTGTAACTGAGCTTAGATATATGGGCAAGTGTTGGATGGTTCCGTGTAACTGCCCTTAGATATATGGGCAAGTGTTGGATGGTTCCGTGTAACTGCGCTTAGATATATGGGCAAGTGTTGGATGGTTCCGTGTAACTGAGCTTAGATATATGGGCATGGGTTGGATGGTTCCGTGTAACTGAGTTTAGATATATGGGCAAGGGTTGGATGGTTCCGTGTAACTGCCCTTAGATATATGGGCAAGGGTTGGATGGTTCCGTGTAACTGCGCTTAGATATATGGGCAAGGGTTGGATGGTTCCGTGTAACTGAGCTTAGATATATGGGCAAGGGTTGGATGGTTCCATGTAACTGAGCTTAGATATATGGGCAAGGGTGGGATGGTTCCGTGTTATTCAGCTTAGATATATGGGCATGGGTTGGATGGTTCCGTGTAACTGAGCTTAGATATATGGGCAAGGGTTGGATGGTTCCATGTAACTGAGCTTAGATATATGGGCAAGGGTGGGATGGTTCCGTGTTATTCAGCTTAGATATGTGGGCATGGGTTGGATGGTTCCGTGTAACTGAGCTTAGATATATGGGCAAGGGTTGGATGGTTCCGTGTAACTGAGCTTAGATATATGGGCAAGGGTTGGATGGTTCAGTGTAACTGAGCTTAGATATATGGGCAAGGGTTGGATGGTTCCGTGTAACTGAGCTTAGATATATGGGCATGGGTTGGATGGTTCCGTGTAACTGAGCTTAGATATATGGGCAAGGGTTGGATGGTTCAGTGTAACTGAGCTTAGATATATGGGCAAGTGTTGGATGGTTCCGTGTTACTGAGCTTAGATATATGGGCAAGGGTTGGATGGTTCAGTGTAACTGAGCTTAGATATATGGGCAAGTGTTGGATGGTTCCGTGTAACTGCCCTTAGATATATGGGCAAGTGTTGGATGGTTCCGTGTAACTGCGCTTAGATATATGGGCAAGTGTTGGATGGTTCCGTGTAACTGCCCTTAGATATATGGGCAAGTGTTGGATGGTTCCGTGTAACTGCCCTTAGATATATGGGCATGGGTTGGATGGTTCCGTGTAACTGAGCTTAGATATATGGGCATGGGTTGGATGGTTCCGTGTAACTGAGTTTAGATATATGGGCAAGTGTTGGATGGTTCAGTGCAACTGCCCTTAGATATATGGGTGGGACGGTTCCATATTATTGAGCGGTGATTTAGAACTTCTGAGCTCTCTAACTCCAACCTATTTAGACAGATCTGAATCATTAATTTGTGAGTGTTCACCTTACACCTCAGTCGTGGAACCCAATATGTATGCACCCCAAGGCTTGGGGGCCCAGTAGGCCCTGAGCTGCTAGATCACAGGGTGCCAGCATGTAACACATAGACCTTATTAGGCCAATGGCACACGTGTGTATGGTGCCAGCCACTTGAGTTGCTTGAGGTGGTGGGCCCTCATGGAGTAAACCGGTACCAGTCCCTTTTTGTGGAATCAAGTGTGAAACCTTCACTTAACCGTGACCCATCTGTTAATAAAAGGAAGGGGGGGAGTAGGAAGGATGTTCCCACCTCAGTCCTAATCCTCTCATTGGCTCTTGGGAACTGTCACAACACAATGAGGATTATGGGGGTGCTGTGAGTGTGGAACTGGGGTGGGCTGTAGGCCTGAGGAACCCATCCATGGTACTGTTACACACCTTCCCCAAGGTTTCCACCTGGGATCCCCAACAGTCTCTGAGAGTAAATGATTGAGGGACCGAGTGTGTGAATCCCAGGGACTGAGGGCTCTCAAGGGCTGCCATTCAGTTTAGGGGTTCAGGCTTTGAGAATGGTATCTGAGTTCCCTCATGATGAGGGTTCGGGGATAGACGCCCTCTAGAGACGATACGGGGTGGGTTCAGGGACAGACGCCCTCTAGAGACGATACGGGGTGGGTTCGGGGACAGACTCCCTCTAGAGACGATACGGGGAGGGTTCGAGGATAGACGACCTCTAGAGACGATACGGGGAGGGTTCGAGGATAGACGACCTCTAGAGACGATACGGGGAGGATTCGGGTATAGACTCCCTCTAGAGATGATACGGGGAGGGTTCGGGGATAGACGCCCTCTAGAGACGATACGGGGAGGGTTCGGGCATAGACGCCCTCTAGAGACGATACGGGGAGGGTTCGGGGACGGACGCCCTCTAGAGACGATACGGGGAGGGTTCGGGGACGGACGCCCTCTAGAGACGATACGGGGAGGGTTCGGGGACGGACGCCCTCTAGAGAAGATACGGGGAGGGTTCGGGGACGGGACGCCCTCTAGAGACGATACGGGGAGGGTTCGGGGACGGACGCCCTCTAGAGACGATACGGGGAGGGTTCGGGACGGACGCCCTCTAGAGACGATACGGGGAGGGTTCGGGGACGGACGCCCTCTAGAGACGATACGGGGAGGGTTCGGGGACGGACGCCCTCTAGAGACGATACGGGGAGGGTTCGGGGACAGACGTCCTCTAGAGCCGATAAGAGGAGGGTTCGGGGATAGACGCCCTCTAGAGATGATTCGGGGATAGACGCCCTCTAGAGACGATACGGGGAGGGTTCGGGGATGGACGCCCTCTAGAGACGATTCGGGGACAGACGCCCTCTACAGACGATACGGGGAGGGTTCGGGGACAGACGCCCTCTACAGACGATACGGGGAGGGTTCGGGGATAGACGCCCTCTAGAGACGATACGGGGAGGGTTCGAGGATAGACGACCTCTAGAGACGATACGGGGAGGGTTCGAGGATAGACGACCTCTAGAGACGATACGGGGAGGGTTCGGGTATAGACTCCCTCTAGAGATGATACGGGGAGGGTTCGGGGATAGACGCCCTCTAGAGACGATACGGGGAGGGTTCGGGGACAGACGCCCTCTAGAGACGATACGGGGAGGGTTCGGAGATAGACGCCCTCTAGAGACGATACGGGGAGGGTTCGGGGATAGACGCCCTCTAGAGACGATACGGGGAGGGTTCAGGGACAGACACCCTCTAGAGACAATACGGGGAGGGTTCGGGGACAGACGCCCTCTAGAGAGGGTTCGGGGACAGACGCCCTCTAGAGAGGGTTCGGGGACAGACGCCCAGGGTTCGGGGATAGACGCCCTCTAGAGACGATACGGGGAGGGTTCGGGGATAGACGCCCTCTAGAGACGATACGGGGAGGGTTCGGGGACAGACGTCCTCTAGAGCCGATACGGGGAGGGTTCGGGGATAGACGCCCTCTAGAGATGATTTGGGGATAGACGCCCTCTAGAGACGATACGGGGAGGGTTCGGGGACAGACGCCCTCTAGAGACGGTTCGGGGACAGACACCCTCTAGAGACGATACGGGGAGGGTTCGGGGACAGACGCCCTCTACAGACGATACGGGGAGGGTTCGGGGACAGACGCCCTCTAGAGAGGGTTCGGGGACAGACACCCAGGGTTCGGGGATAGACGCCCTCTAGAGACGATACGGGGAGGGTTCGACGATAGACGCCCTCTAGAGACGATACAGGGAGGGTTCGGGGACAGACGTCCTCTAGAGCCAATACGGGGAGGGTTCGGGGATAGACGCCCTCTAGAGACGATACGGGGAGGGTTCGGGGAGGGACACCCTCTAGAGACGATACGGGGAGGGTTCGGGGACAGATGCCCTCTACAGACGATACGGGGAGGGTTCGGGGACAGATGCCCTCTACAGACGATACGGGGAGGGTTCGGGGACAGACGCCCTCTAGAGACGATACGGGGAGGGTTCGGGGACGGACGCCCTCTAGAGACGATACGGGGAGGGTTCGGGGACGGACGTCCTCTAGAGCCGATACGGGGAGGGTTCGGGGACAGACGCCCTCTAGAGACGATACGGGGAGGGTTCGGGAATAGACGCCCTCTAGAGACGATACGGGGAGGGTTCGAGGATAGACGACCTCTAGAGACGATACAGGGAGGGTTCGGGGATAGACGCCCTCTAGAGACGATACGGGGAGGGTTCGATGATAGACGACCTCTAGAGACGATACGGGGAGGGTTTGGGGATAGACGCCCTCTAGAGATATATATAATTATGCTCTAATATTTTACTGATACGGGGGGGGGGGGCAGCAGCACTCTACACTGCACTGTAGGATAGGAACCAATCAGCAGCTAGCCTGACCTGATAGGGAACTGAAGCCTGTCTGTGCTTGTGTGACTGCATTGGCTACTCCCCTCCTACTGTGATTCTGGCCTTCATTTGAAACCCAGACAGGGACCTGAGAGGATCTATAGGGAGCGCCAATAAAGGGGCCATTGTTACAGAAAGGGTTAATGTTTAGCCCAAAGGGAAACCAGCACCTTGTATTATTCATAATTGCCTACAGGATGAGAGTGGTGATTCCTTTTGTCTTTTTAAAACCATTTGTCTTTTTAAAACAGACAGTGTATCTTGGGGGGGAGCCATGGTCAAAGTTTTTACTGCCCCCCATCTTTCCATCTTGGGATAAATTACATAAAATCTGTCTGTGGTTGGCAGATAAACATTGTACATTCTGAATAAGGGGTTGTTCAACTTTTAGTTACCGTATATACTCGAGTATAAGCCGAGTTTTTCAGCACCAAAGTGTGCTGAAAAATGAACCCTCAGCTTATACTCGAGTCCCTCCAACTAGTACCCTCTGCTACCTGATTCCCTGTGTGCTCTTCTGTGCTCCGCTCCTTCCTGGTTCCTTGCCCCGCCCCCTGGCGTGACCTCACACGCTCCCTGCTTTCAGCTCCAGTGTCTGTGTCTAATGGGGAAGGGGAGCCTTTAGATAAGATTGATAGATCCTAATTTTATTGGAATTTATTTGATTACTGAAACTTAGCAGTAGCTGCTGCATTTCCCACCCTAGGCTTATACTCGAGTCGATAAGTTTTTCCAGTTTTCTTAGGTAAAATTAGGTACCTCGGCTTATACTCGAGGATATACGGTAACTATCAGTATGATTTAAAGAGTAATATTCCGAGACAATTTGCAATTGGTCTTCATTTTTTATTATGGTTTTTTTTCATTTCACTTTTTCTTTAGCAGCTCTCCAGTTTTGGAACTTCAGCAGTTATATGGTTGCTAGGGTTCAAACTACCTTAGCAACCAGGGAGTGGTTTGAACGAGAGACTGATATAGTTATAGCAGAGGAACTGCCGAACAGAAAAATAAAACTGGAGCCTCACGGAGCAATCGGCTTTTGGCTGCCGGGGTCAGTGACCCCCATTTGAAAGTTGGAAAGAGTTGGAAGAGGAAGGCAAATAATTTAAAAACTATAACAAAATAAATGAGGAAGACCAATTGAAATAATTAATCCCTTTAATGGCCAAGTCCCAAAATAAATCAATAGTGGCTGTAATTCCCACCCTTTCTGAACTGGGAATGTTTGTGCAGACCACTCAGGACCTGTACATGGGGGGGGGGGGGGTTCTATGAAAGCTGATTGGAGCACATTCCAGGCCCCTCCCCCTGTTCCCATGCCAGGGCAGGCCTATGCAAGGGACTAGGGGGCAAGAGACAGTTACCTACCAACTGCAATGAGACCATTGGTCAGCGCAGTACAGAACACAGCAAAATTTATTGTGTTATTTAAGAAATACTACAAAAGGTTAGAAAAGCGCTCAGGTGTCCTTCCCTCTGTGCTCCTCCTCTTCCTGCGCTCCCCCTTCCCTCTGTGCTCCTCCTCTTCCTGCGCTCCCCCTTCCCTCTGTGCTCCTCCTCTTCCTGCGCTCCCCCTTCCCTCTGTGCTCCTCCTCTTCCTGCGCTCCCCCTTCCCTCTCTGCTCCTCCTCTTCCTGCGCTCCCCCTTCCCTCTCTGCTCCTCCTCTTCCTGCGCTCCCCCTTCCCTCTCTGCTCCTCCTCTTCCTGCGCTCCCCCTTCCCTCTCTGCTCCTCCTCTTCCTGCGCTCCCCTTCCCGTTCTCACCCCACAGCACTGACACAAAACTAAGCTTTAAAGCAGTTTGGTTGATCCCACATACAGAAGGGTCCCTCAGTACAGATGCTTATAGGACAGTTGGCTGGACAGACAGACGGGTAAAGGCCATAATGCGGGGGGGGGGAGGGGGCCGCAGCCACATCACAACATCCAATAATCAACAACTTCTTCAGGGGTGAGAATGATGCCCGGCGAGTGCGGACTGGCGGGGGAGCGTGACGGTGACACGGCGGGACTGGAATCTGGTTAAGGCATTGGACGAGACTGATGTATTGTTGCTGTGCAGGATCTGATTGGTTCTCGCCCCGCGGTGCTGATGCAGCAAGTTCAGATTTGGCAGCGCTTGGGTTCCGCGTTACAGCAATGGCACTGGGGTAATGCTGGTGACTTGGGCAAGCTTGGCCACCCCGGGAGATGCAGTCCTATTGATATAGATTTCTGTATATATACACACATATATATATATCATAGCCACGTAGAGCAAGGGTTGCTACGGAGACAGTCCCATGACTACACAATCCATAGGCCAGTGTGGCAGTATAATGTTCGTGGGTGCAAATGTGGTTATGGGCGTATACACCAATGCACACCATGACGAGACTGATTGGCACAATGTGAGCCTCTGTGTGCCCCATCCAGGCGGGTATCTGCCCTTGGGAAACAAGCAAGCTCTGCAGCTAGCAGATTCTCTCAGCGGGAAGCTCAGTAGCGCCCCCGGAACCACAAGGCTTTGGTGCTGATTGGGCGGGCGGTTGGCCGGTTAGGAGGTCGGAGGCACCTGTACAAAGATTGCTTGGGAGTCGCTCCTTGCCAGCTTAGCGGGAGGCTCCAGCGAATCAGAACCCAAAGCACCGGAGGGGTCACTCATGGTGAGGGGCAAGTCATGAGTCAGATCTTCATCGCTCTCATCCTCCTCCTCCTCTTCTTCTTCTGTTTAAAAGGTACATTAGTAATGGCACAGCAGTCAGTACATACAGAGTGCAAAGTGGCATCAGGGCAAGGGCATTTATATCTATCTGCAACTGTATTTGCACTGGAGTTAAAGGGGAAGTATACCCATTTTTGAAGGCTGTATGTTCCATTTATTTTCCCAGAAGCCACAGTGGAACAGCTGTAGGGGGGTGGGTTGTTGTTTCGGTGTCTGTGGGACATGCTATATGGCAGCTCCTACTCACTGACATAATCGGGAAGCTAGACCAAACTTTTACATTTAGCTTACAACCTGGGAATGTTTTGGCATTAACGCAATGAAATCACACACACACACACTCTCTCTCTCTGTCTGTCTCTCTCTCTGTGTCTGTCTCTCTCTGTGTCTGTCTCTCTCTCTGTGTCTGTCTCTCTCTCTGTGTCTGTCTCTCTCTGTGTCTGTCTCTCTCTGTGTCTGTCTCTCTCTGTGTCTCTCTCTCTCTCTGTGTCTCTCTCTGTGTCTCTCTGTCTCTCTCTGTGTCTCTCTCTGTCTGTCTCTCTCTGTCTGTCTCTCTCTGTCTGTCTCTCTCTGTCTGTCTCTCTCTCTGTCTCTCTCTCTGTCTCTCTCTCTGTCTGTCTCTCTGTCTGTCTCTTTCTCTCTCTCTGTCTGTCTGTCTCTCTCTCTGTCTGTCTCTCTCTCTCATAGAGACAGGCAGGAAAGCACAAACCCACACACCCCAAGATGGCACCGTGCAGCCCACACACCCCAAGATGGCACCGTGCAGCCCACACACCCCAAGATGGCACCGTGCAGCCCACACACCCCAAGATGGCACCGTGCAGCCCACACACCCCAAGATGGCACCGTGCAGCCCACACACCCCAAGATGGCACCGTGCAGCCCACACACCCCAAGATGGCACCGTGCAGCCCACACACCCCAAGATGGCACCGTGCAGCCCACACACCCCAAGATGGCACCGTGCAGCCCACACACCCCAAGATGGCACCGTGCAGCCCACACACCCCAAGATGGCACCGTGCAGCCCACACACCCCAAGATGGCACCGTGCAACCCAAACACACCCCAAGATGGCACCGTGCAGCCCACACACCCCAAGATGGCACCGTGCAGCCCACACACCCCAAGATGGCACCGTGCAACCCAAACACACCCCAAGATGGCACCGTGCAGCCCACACACCCCAAGATGGCACCGTGCAGCCCACACACCCCAAGATGGCACCGTGCAGCCCACACACCCCAAGATGGCACCGTGCAGCCCACACAGCACAAGATGGCACCGTGCAGCCCACACAGCACAAGATGGCACCGTGCAGCCCACACAGCCCAAGATGGCACCGTGCAGCCCACACACACCCCAAGATGGCACCGTGCAGCCCACACACCCCAAGATGGCACCGTGCAGCCCACACACCCCAAGATGGCACCGTGCAGCCCACACACCCCAAGATGGCACCGTGCAGCCCACACAGCACAAGATGGCACCGTGCAGCCCACACACCCCAAGATGGCACCGTGCAGCCCACACAGCACAAGATGGCACCGTGCAGCCCACACACAAAGGGACGGCACAGAGATACCAGTGATACAAGGAACTGGTGCATTTACCTTTGTCTTGGTCCAGTGTGCGCAATGCGTTGCCCGGGTTTGCAAACTGCAGAATAAATAGATACAAATCTCATTACTGTCCCCCATTATATACTCGCCGCTCCGATACCAAGGGAATTAGCTCCTCTCGTGAGAGTCACACAGAACCTGGGTCAGTGCTATCTGTGGGTTCTGACTCTGGGTTACCCATAGCCGCCATTCAGCACATCTCTCTGTGCAGTTGGTCCCTCCCATACAGAACCTGGGTCAGTGCTATCTGTGGGTTCTGACTCTGGGTTACCCATAGCCGCCATTCAGCACATCTCTCTGTGCAGTTGGACCCTCCCATACAGAACCTGGGTCAGTGCTATCTGTGGGTTCTGACTCTGGGTTACCCATAGCCGCCATTCAGCGCATCTCTCTGTCCCTCCCAGCCCTGATTGTTGCACTCACCTCCCCCATGACAGCGATTGGTGTCTCCCCGCGAGCCTGTGCCACGCGGTGCTCTATCAGGTAGTACATGTACTCGTCGTACAACAGCCGGATCAGGTGGAAAGACCCAAAACTGGCGGCGCTGCGGAGGGTCAGATCCCTTATCACCATGGAGCTGGGGGTTGGAGGGAAATAGAAATACATGGATGTCATCTGTGTGCCACTGAGTTTGCATAGCCCACTCCTCTGAGGTCCAACATACATACAGTATTATATATATATATATATATATATATGTTTCGGCTGCCACTGCAGCCTTTCTCTTTGAAACGTTAGATGTAACTTTGTAAGTAAAATAAATTTTGTTTTTCTTAAGTCCTGTGAGTGCGTTACCTTCCATTTTTGTACACATTTTGCATGTCTTGGACTGCACCCAGGCAATTATGATTGCCTTATCGTGAGTGCCTGTTACACCACTGAGGAGTTCTAATATATATATATATATGCACAATGGCGCACCTGTAGAAGGACCACTTCAGTAGGAAGAGTTTGGCCGCCTTGGGAAATCCTGGGCTCCCCTGGTAAGGTTTCAGCACCTGGGAGACGACACTATCCAGCCACTCTGCCCATTGCTCTAGGGAGCTCTGCTGCTGTAGCGTCAGCTTGAAGTCCTGCTCCAGCCTCTGTACCACCCGGTCTGCACAGCGGCACACCCACGAGGCTTGTTCCTGAGGAAGGGGGCAAGGAAACAAACATGGAGGGGAACCGAGGGGGAGAGATATTCTTACAAGGGCCTATTAGAGGAGGAGTTACAGATATGAGGGCAGGGTATATTAGAGGAGGAGGAGTTACAGGTATGAGGGCAGGGTATATTAGAGGAGGAGGCGTTACAGATATGAGGGCAGGGTATATTAGAGGAGGAGGAGTTACAGGTATGAGGGCAGGGTATATTACAGGAGGAAGTGTATGAGGAGAGGCTGTACGGTTACCTGCACGTTGGTGAAATCCACACGGTTGAGATCGCTGAGCATTTGGTTGATCTGGGCAGTGTTCTGCAGCACGGCGCGGGCAGCCTGAGCAAGGTGATTCAGAGACGTGTATCGCCGCAATGTCTGGGCAAAGGCACTTGCAGCGCTGGCCTAATAGGTGCAACAGGGAAGAGAATGTCACTGGCCAGAAAACAAAGGGTTAAACATTGCCATTGGGGAGCCCTTGACTAACTCCTAGCAACAGTTCAACCTCAGACACATACTGGGGGCTTCTCCCATGCACAGACTGTGCTCCCCTCTGAAATAAAGAGCAACTGTTGTGTCCAGGTTGAACTACCCACTGCTGAGCACTCCTCCTGGGCAATGCTTTATGCCTTCTCCCCAGCCAGCCCAGCCTATGGGTGAGTGTGTATGCTCTGTAGTAGGCATATCAGCCTATCGTGTAAAACTCTGCATTCCTTAGGAGAGCCAATGAGCTTGTCACAACCTGACATAGGGGGCACACAGGGCCTGTGTATGAGAGTCAGTGAATCGGTCCCATAATCCAACATGCACAGGCTCTGTGTGCCCCCTATGAGAATCAGTGAATCAGTCCCATAATCCAACATACACAGGCTCTGTGTGCCCCCTATAAGAGTCAGTAAATCAGTCCCATAATCCAACATACACAGGCTCTGTGTGCCCCCTATGAGAGTCAGTAAATCAGTCCCATAACCCAACATACACAGGCTCTGTGCGCCCCCTATGAGAGTCAGTAAATCAGTCCCATAATCCAACATACACAGGCTCTGTGTGCCCCCTATGAGAATCAGTGAATCAGTCCCATAATCCAACATACACAGGCTCTGTGTGCCCCCTATGAGAATCAGTGAATAAGTCCCATAATCCAACATACACAGGCTCTGTGTGCCTCCTATGAGAGTCAGTAAATCAGTCCCATAATCCAACATACACAGGCTCTGTGTGCCCCCTATGAGAGTCAGTAAATCAGTCCCATAATCCAACATACACAGGCTCTGTGTGCCCCCTATGAGAGTCAGTAAATCAGTCCCATAATCCAACATACACAGGCTCTGTGTGCCCCCTATGAGAATCAGTGAATAAGTCCCATAATCCAACATACACAGGCTCTGTGTGCCTCCTATGAGAGTCAGTAAATCAGTCCCATAATCCAACATACACAGGCTCTGTGTGCCCCCTATGAGAGTCAGTAAATCAATCCCATAATCCAACATACACAGGCTCTGTGTGCCCCCTATGAGAGTCAGTGAATCAGTCCCATAATCCAACATACACAGGCTCTGTGTGCCCCCTATGAGAGTCAGTGAATCAGTCCCATAATCCAACATACACAGGCTCTGTGTGACCTGGAGAGTCAGTCCCATAACATACAGCTTGTGTGCTCTTTGTGAGAGCCTCAGTCGCTTGAGCAGTCGCTTACAGGCAAGAGACACTTCCTACCTTAACCCGCACCATCTCCTCGGGTATGTTCATCATGGCGCTCGTCAGCCAGCTCTCCAGGCTCTTGGCAAAGTTGCGAATAGCTTGTGTCAGGGCACCTGAGGGAATACGAGGTCCCTGTGTGAGTGCCATAAGCCATACAGTTGGTGAGCCCAGCATGCACCTCTAGAAGGGTGTGTGTATAAGTTTGGGGAGGGGGAGTTGCACTTACTTGGTATGGGGCGCAGTACATCTGGGATGAGCGTTTCCACCAGAACCTGATAGAGGAGATGATCACAGTCTCTGCTCCATTTAAGCAATGGCTCATACTTGGAGAGCAGCACTAGGCAGTCCTTGGGCAGCCGCTTCTCTGCTTCATCGTCTCTGGAGAGAATGAGGGGAACACACAGGGTAACCTCCTGGCAATGCCCTGCTACGGTACAGCTCCCACTACGGGCTCACATTGGTACTTACATTGTGCTGTCGCTGTGCTGCGTCTGGTTGAACCTCCAAAAGGTTTTCCACAGGGTCTCTACCAAGGTGAACTGCAAATTCACAACCACATCCACTATAGCCTGTGAAATAAAATGGCCGTTAGTAAACTGTCGGCTGACCCTGGGCACCGAGGCGGCACTGTAGCTAAGGCATATGCTGGTTACCTCGCAGTGCTCCCTGTACAGTAACTGGAAAGCCTTCACATTGGCCAGAGTCACGCCATCAGGGAGCGGCTTCCCCTGCAAATCCATCTCTGCAAACTCTGGAAGTGTCTTTGAAGCATCTGCAAGAGAGGGAGAGGTAAAAGGGGACAGGCCAAATAAAGCCAAGCTCATAGCCGACCTTGGGCAACCTACCTAAAAACTGCTGGTACTGCTGCACCTGAGCGCTGATGTCAGACAGACCCGACGCTTGCTGCTGGGAGCCCCCCACCCCGTTACTCATACCTTCCATCTTCTGCACGGTTTTTAGCCTGGGAAAGAAAGAGCTTTCCAATTATTCAGCATTTGGACAGTTATTTGCAAATGGCTACAGTTTAACATGATGAAGACATGATGAAGACGTGAAGATATTTTGAGACAGTTTGCAATTAGTCTTCATTTTCTATTTTTTTGTGGGTTTTTAGTTACTTAGCATTTTGTTCTGAAGCACTCAAGTATGGTACTTCTGCAGCTATCTGGTTGCTAAGGTCTTTTTTTACCCTAGTAACCAGTCACTGGTTAGGCACCGGACCTAAACACGCAGAAATGACATCATGTGTTCCTATGTCGCAGAGGTGACGTCACTCCTGCAGTGTGACCTGGCCCCCTGTTCCCTTTACCTCCCCAGCTCCATCGCCAGATTTCCTAAGGAAATTTGGGGTGGCGGCTGGAGGCATATTTAAATTTTATTTAAAAATGAGATATCTAATGTATAGGCACTTGAGCACCCCCCTAAAGCCTTAGGCACAGGCCCTGAGGAGAAGGCCCGAATAAGAAGTAATAGAAGAATAGAAATAATAAGTAGCAAGAAAGATGAAATTGGGGTCTCACAGTGCCATCGTTTTTTTGGCTGTAGGGTCGGTGACCCCTATTTGAAAGCTGGAAAGAGACCAAAAAGGAAGACAAACAATGAAAAGAAACATAAAAAATATTATATTATATTATATATATATATATATATATATAATGAAGACCAATTGCAAAGTTGCTAACAACAGAACTTCTATAAGGGAAATAAGGGAAAATGCCATAATACTACAAGTAGCTTCAGGGGGTACACACTGCATGCCAAGGGTCTGTGGGGGGGTGCACAACCTTCAAGCACAGGCAAATGGCTTGGAAGTGTGAGAGAAATGGAAGTTGGGTGAAAGCTGGGACTACAACCTCTGTTTCTGGGAGAAGGGCTGCTGGCGCATAGCGAGGTGCTGCTGGTCCTCCATCAGGCGCAGAAGTGGGGAGCTGGCTTTGATTCGCAGGCCGTAATAGTGGTACTTAGAGTTCCCCCTGCAGGATACAAATAACAGCACTCAGTAACATATACAGAACACGGCTCTTTCTATAGATGAACACAGGACTGTGTATAGGGAACACAGACTGTGCACTGGCTCTGCCTAGGGACACTGTCTCGCTCACCTCGTGCCCAGTCGGCGGGTTCTCAGGCCCATGAAGACCGAGCGGATGAGCTTCCCGAAAGAGGCGGCATTTACAGGCTCCAGTTTTTGCTCCTGGCAGTGCAGTAAGTAGTGGCAGTACAGGGTGCTGCGGGGCAGGCTCACCCCCTCTGCCGTCTCGTAGTTATCAAGCAGCCACTGTACCTGTGGGACAAGGTGAGACACCGTTAGGGGCAGGGTGGCACAACAGCAGCAGGGCAGGAAGCAATGGAATGGGAGAGGATTGGATAGAGTGATGTATTGAACTAACAGGGGGATGAACAGCTGTACCAAACTCTCTCAGGACACAATAGTCCACACATTTATTATGGGGAATAGGAGGCAGAGACGTTGATGACGAAGAAGGGGCACACAGACGAGTGAGAGTGGCCTCACCGTGGCTGGCGAGGCACGTGTGGTATGAGAGTAGGACTGGGTAGAGCTGCCCATGATAAATCCACCCTGGATAACGTAGGTCCCCGTTCCTGATCCACTACCACCTCCTCCAGTTCCACCTGAGGCCGCGGACTGGGTGGTGTTGGTGAGAATCTGCCCCCCAGACACATACATGGGCACCGATGGGCTGCTGGCCAAAGCTGGGGATGAGGTGGGAGAGCTGACCTGCCCTGTGGCTCCCTGCGCCTCGTAGTATGTAGATCCCGTAGCCTGGGTGTAAAGGGGAGTCTCGGTGTAGGGGTAGGACCCTGATCGGCTGCAGGAACACAAAAATACACCAATCAATCGTCCGCATTAGAATAAATAGACACAGTGCTTGCTGCTGCGGAGTGCAGCCATGTCCAGCCATTAAATGAGTATGATACCTGTACAGCAAGTAGGCCAATGTCTATAGCCAACCTGCGGTACATTTGTACAACTCCCAGCATGCCCAACAATGACAGCAATGGTGTTCTATTAGCATCACAGCAATGTGCACAACTATTTCCCCAAAGGCTAATAGAACATTAGGCATTTTCCTCTGACCTCTGCCAGCTGCTAAGAGCACACATTATTGGCTGAAATGTAGTCATGGGAGGTGGCTGCCAGTCAAATCACCATCAGGCGGAATGCTTAGTGTGCCATTAGCCAGAGGGTACTAAGTTTGGCATTCAGGGTTTCCCCAAATGGTTCTTAAAGGAACAGTAACACATAAATATTTAAATACCTTATACTCCACAAAACATCTCTAATAATAGGCCTAGCCTTTCCCCCTTGCCTTTTTTAAATGCTTCATGTAGAATTTTAGTTACGAGCTGCTCCATAGCAGCACGGTGAAAAGGTGACGGATGCTTGAATTCCTGTGTGCACTGACCCGGAAGCTGTCTTCGCATCAGAGGACCTTCAGCACTTTTTATCAGCGCCTGTAGTTTAAATTTATGTTTCTATTTCTTCAGACAGTTTAGGGGGTAATGTTGCGGTCATAAATTTAAACAAAGAAGCATAAGTGCCGAAGGTCCTCCAATGCAAAGACAACTTCCCGGTCAGTGCACACAGGAATTCAAGCACCCGTCGCCTTTTTGCCGTGCTGCTATGGAGCAGTTCCTAACTAAAATTCTACATGAAACATTTAAAAAAGGCAAGGGGGGAAAGGCTAGGCCTATTATTAGAGATGTCTTGTGGCGTATAAGGTATTTAAATACCTTATAGGCAGCATTGGATCGGAGCCAATACGGTCCCCAGTCCGTTGGAAAGATCAAACCTGCCCGATCGAGATCTGGCCGATTTCAGGTCAGATGTTGGTCGGGGAGGCCTGTGGTTCTTGCCCATACACGGGCAGATAAGCTGACAAATGGGTCTAAAGGACCAATATCGCCAGCTAATATCGGCCCGTGTTTGGGCACCTTAAGGCTGGCATTCAGGGCTTTAACTGATGGTTTCAGGCTTGGTAGTACGGGTTTATTAGGGTTGGTTTATACAGATATACTTAATGATTTTAGCACTGACATTTAGGGATTTCTAGCATAGTATATTTATGGTTTTACAGAACGATTTTAGGTTTGGTATTGGTTACAATGCAAACACGTGTGAGTGTACAGATGCAGCTTTATGTCACACTTACATGGTGCTGCCAGTGTATGTGGCGTCGGTTCCCTCCACATATTGCACCTGGCTGGGGTATACGTGTTGCACCGGGACTTGCTGCAGCTGCTGAACCTTAGAGCAGAAGAGAGAATACTGGTTATACACAGCATGCTCCCATCAAACATGGAGGATTATCTTCTAGGGACCCAGAAAGATGGAAACAGACTAATAAAGGATAAAATGTACAGGTTGAAGATAAAAGATGCAGACTGGTGGACAGTATTAAAGGAACAGTAACACCAAAAAAGTAAAGTATATCAAAGTAATTAGAATATAATGTACTGCTGCCCTGCCCTGGTACAACTGTGTGTTTGCTACAGAAAGTTTATATAAACAAAGCTGCTGTGTAGCCCCGGGGGCAGCCATTCAGAGGAGAGGCACAGGTTACATAGCAGATAACAGATAAAACACTATTGTATTCTACAGAGCTTATCTGCTATGTAACCTGTGCCTTTTCTCCTTTTTCCAGTTTGAATGGCTGCTCCCGGGGCTACACAGCAGTTTGATTATATAAACTATATTTTGTAGCAAACACACAACTTTTACCAGTACATTATATTTTAATTACTCTCATGAACTTTCATATTTTGGTGTTACTGTTTCTTTAAGGACAGATATAAAAAAAAAAAACAAAAAAAAACCCCATAACATTTCTGGGGGTTTAATTGCCTTTTATATAGATTGTAAGCTCTATGGGGCAGGGACCTCCTTCCTCTTGTGTCCTCGACTCTTAACTTATTGCAGCTGTATTTATCTTGTTTATTATTATCTTATTAACACCCTGTTTGTATGAATGTATCCTACTGTACAGTGCTGCGTACATAAGTAGCGCTTTATAAATAAAGATATACATACATACATACATACATACATACATACATACATACTCTACTAATGAAATGTCCACTAATACATACAAAACCATCCCATACTCAGTTTAGCCCAGCTGAAGCTGGACTCTCCGCAGTCCCTCCTTTGCACCTCCCTACCTATTCCCAGCCAACACACACAGTTCTGACTCCGCAAACATGCACTCGTGGTCTTGCGCAGACCCTGAAAGTACCTCGGCTGCCCCTTGGACATGCTGAAGAGCCTGGACTGTCAGCTGATGAACGGGGGAGGATTTCTGAGGATTCGCTTGTACGACCGATCGCTGTGAGGGAAGGAGAGAAGAGCCAAATAAGAACAAAATGAAGACTGCACAGTGCTAATGGGTGGCCAGGTACAGAGAAGCACAAGTATGAGATAATAACCAATCAGACTCCAACTAACATACTAAAGCCATGCATTTCAGTTTGAGCCTCAGAATAAGGGCTAACATTAGCTCTCCTTGACTTTTTTTTACGGATATTAGCAGTTTTACACTACTATTACTAGTTTTACACTACTAACTTTGAGCTGCTTTGCCTGGGCCAACAGAGGGTTAAACAGAGGGTGCAGACAACACTCCTACTGTGATTTAATGGAACACCCTGCATTCCATTGGCCTAAGGTGGCTTTAACTTGAGAAGGAAATAGGGAACTTTCAATTGGGGGTGCACTGAATCCACTATTTTGGGATTCGGCTGAACCCTGAATCCTTCTTGAAAGATTAGTCTGAATGTAAATTAAGCCACAAAGAACCGCGTGTGTAAAATTCAATTTTCGTGTTTATGTGACAAAAAGTCACATCATGTTAAGGATTCGGTTCGGCCAGGACCATGGATTCCGCTGAATCCGAATCCTGCTGCAAAAGGCGAATTCCCAACCGAATCCTGGATTTGGTGCATCCCTAGGTTCAATCAAACATAGGGGTGAAGTCAGGAGGCTAAGGCGTATTTTTACAGGAACAGGGTGGGCAATGAGAATGGTTCAGGTGCAGGGGGGGGTTGGTTGCTCACCTCTTGTTGCGTTCCGTGGAGCTGCAATGGCTGGGCTTGTCCTGCCTTCAGAGATGGGCTGTCCCCCTGGAACACAAATAAGCTTTATACCCTTATGTACCCACAAAGAATTCTTATAGAATCCCCAAGAGCTCTAATATGCAATCAGGCACCCTGGGATTCCTACAGTGAGACTGAGCTAATAGAGGTGCCATGACAAAAAGCAGCTTTATACCCCCAACTACTAGCCCTTTTACTCCCCAGGGAGCTATCTCCCAGGGACCCCACTGTGTAGATTGTACTCACATCAGGAGGGGAGTGTGCTGGCTGCTGCTGCACTGTGTGTACTGTTAGGGAGACCTGTGCTGCCTTAGTGCCCTGAGGGGAGCTCTGCACCACCAGCCGCTGACAGAGAATAGAAAGGAGAATCTGAAGTTAGAGGAGAGTAAGACCCCTGTGCAGTGGCGAGATATATATATATATTTACATACATACATACAGCATGGGGTGGAGGGGGGATTACACAATAACCAAGGTCTGCCCTGTGGAGTCACTGGGCAGGTCTGCAATGCAGTGCAAAGCCACTGCGCAATGGGAAATGGCTCTGAAACATGCGAATAAGTGCCGGCAAACTCCACGATTTCAGTTTCATTTGGGGATATACTGACAGGTGGTGTTTCTTTACACAAATACGGCATGCAAAGCACTGCAGGCCCTTCCAGAATGGATGGGAAGAGAGGTGAGAGCGCATCATGGGATGTAGGTGACATACTTGCTGGGGTACCGATGATCCAGCCAGCTGCAGAGGGGAGACTGCAGTGACCTTGGGCTGCACCCTTGCTTGGACCAGCAGCCTCTGTGTGCGTGAAGAGACAGATTTAGAGACAGCAGAGAGCAAGCAGCCCGCAGGAGAGATTGCAAGAGAAAGAAAAGGAGGCTCAGTGAAAGCCTAACAGAAAGGAACAACATGCAAGAGAGATTATTGGGGGGCAGAGCAGCAGGCAGAGGAATGAATGAGCCGCAGAGCGTGCAGGGGCTTGAGCACAACAAACCCACAGGTATGGTACAGAATGGCCAATTCTAAGCAACTTCTCAATTAGTCTTCATTATTCATTATTTATAGTTTTTTAATTATTATTCTTTCCAGCTTTCAAATGGGGATCACTGACCCCACAGACAAAAACTATTGCTCTGCAAGGCTACTATTTTATTGTTATTGTTACTTTTTATACCTGATTTTTTCAACTTAAGTCCTCTCTTGTCCATATATCAGTCTCTCATTTAAACCAATCCCTGGTTGCTAAGGTAATTTGATTTTTAGCAACCAGATATCGGCTAAAACTCCAGACTGGAGAAAGATGCTGAACAAAAAATAAAATAACTAAAAAAAAAAAACTACAAATAATGAAAAAAGAAGAGCAATTAATGTACTCTCTACTTCATACTAAAAGCCAACTGAAAGGTTGACAACCCCTTTAAAAAGGAGGGAGCAACAATGTTGGGGGGCAAGGAAATATGAGGGAAAGACAGATCATTGGACTTGGTTGGCAGAACAGGCATGGCACACAAACTAGGGGAAAGCCATGGGCATACCCCACAACAAATCCCCTTCTCCAATATGGCATGGTAATGGGGCACAGAGACAGCTAACAATAGGGGAGACACACAATAACTAATAGACAGAGAGCATATAAAGCATAAAGCAGGGATACCCCACCTTATGGGGGCCTTATATACACATCTCTGCACCCCAATTTCTGCCCTTGCATCAGTACCTGCTGTGCTGCTTGCACTTGCTGTACCACCTGTGTCGGCACCCCGGTTGTGGGTGTGGGGGTTCCCCCTGGGCTGAGTTCCCCGTCACTGCCTCTCACGGACCCTTCTGTGTGGGGATAAAGAAGGCAGAATATTAGGCTGATAGTAGCAGTCAGTAGCCACAGTCCTAATGTACTGTCTCTAGTTACATTGCAGGGATCCCCAACCATTTATACCCACAAGCCATATTTTAATGGAAACAGTGTTGGGGAGCAACACAAGCATGAAAAAGATTCCTGGGGGGTAACAATAAGAGTTATAATTGGCTACTTAATAGCCCTTATGTGGACTGGCAGCCTATAGAAGGCTCTATTTGGCATTATACACATTTTTTATGCAGCCAAAACTTGCCTCCTTACCAGAAATTAAAAAATAAGCACCTATTTGAGGCCACTGGGAGCAACATCCAAATGGGAATGGGAACAAAGAGGAGAAATAGATGGAAGAATAGATGCTTGCATGTAAATAAAAGACACTAGAGGTGGCCATACACGCACTGATAATATCGTACGAAACCTCGTTTCGTACGATATTCGGTGCGTGTATGGTATGTCGGCGAGTCGACTGATATCGCAGGAAACTGCTGATATCGGCCGACTCGCCGATCGGACCAGTTTGAAAATTTTGATCGGGCGCCATAGAAGGCGCCTGACCAAAATTCTCCCTTCAGCGCTGAATCGGCAGAAGGAGGTAGAAATCCTATTGTTTCTACCTCCTTACCTGCCGATTCAGCCCTGAATGGTGTGTGGCACATCTGACCGATGGTCGCACGAAACATCGTCAGATCGCCATGTGTATGGCAAGCTTAAGAGAATAAAGAGGTTGGGTGAGGAAAGGAGGAAAAATAGATTGGAGAGTGGGCCTATGGTATAAGGTTTTCTGGTGGGCCCCTGAGGGCCCAGTCAGAAACTGGCACCATATGTTTGGGAAACTTGAGCCCCATTCACACGCTGTTGTACTGCAACTCACAGCCTGCCATGTTTGCACACAAGCGAGACAACATCCTTCCTGCCCCCACTATATAACATGCAGGCCCTTGGGCAGTGGCCCTTCCTGTTTGTTTGTGCTGCTGCAGTTTGTAGGATACGCACCCGAAACGGTCACTACAATGTACTGCTGCGCAGAGGGAGTCTGGGCTCCTGACGCCTGGGAACTGCCGGAGGGGGTGACTTGCAGTTCTGCCACATACTGCTGCGGGGTGCCCTGCGTGGCGGCAGGGGCAGCTGCCTGGAGCTCTGTCACGTAGGCTTGAGTCGCCATTATGGGTGCTACCCAGGTGGAGCTAAAAAAACAAAAAAGAGGATCACAAATGAGCTTTTAAATGATCACTTCCATGTATCCATTATCTGGCATAATGAACAAAAGAACTCTTCTTTTAAGGGTGCCGACACACAGAGCTACTAGTAGCAGCTACTTGTCACGGCTACTAAAACAGACAATGCTGATCATTTACTGATAACTGTCTCTACGTGTGTTTTAGCAGAGGCAATTCTCAGTATTGTCTATGGCAGGGGATTTTCTGGGGTTTAGTAGCCGTGACAAGTAGCTGCTACTAAGTTGCTCTGTGTGTCTTCACCCTAAGAGTATCTGCAGCAGCACTGGGCTACTGTTCCCATACAGAGGGCCACTTATCCACCATTTTACATGTTTATGGGGGCCAGGAAATAAAAAGACAACACTGACACCCAAAGAGGTCAGTGAGGCTCTGCCGGCCATAGCAATATCTCCAGTTGGACAGACTTAATCTAGAAGAAGCTGGAAACGTTTTTCCAAAAAAATAAAAAACACAATGTTAACACACTTTATATGCTGGTGTCAGAGTTCCTTTAATGGGAAGAAATGAAGGAAAAAAACACAGCCCTGTTTATTAGTTCCAGTTAAACAAAGGTGCGGCTTGCAGTCTTTCCCTTATCCAACTGTAAGCCTCCAGGCTAAAGGTTGTGAGTGTCAATGCCTCTATACAGGTATGGGACCTGTTATCCAGAATGCTCGAGACCTGGGGTTTTCCAGATAAGGGATCTTCCCATAATTTGCATACTTACTAAAAAATAATTTAAATAGTAATTAAACCCAATAGGATTGGTTTTGGCTCCAATAAGGATTAATTATATTTTAGTTGGGATCAAGTACAGGTACTGTTTTATTATTACAGAGAAAAGGGAATCATTTAACCATTAAATAACCCCAATAGGGCTGTTCTGCCCCCAATAAGGGGTAATTATATCTTAGTTGGGATCAAGTACAGGTACTGTTTTATTATTACAGAGAAAAGGGAATCATTTAACCATGAAATAAACCCAATAGGGCTGTTCTGCCCCAATAAGGGGTAATTATATCTTAGTTAGGATCAAGTACAGGTACTGTTTTATTATTACAGAGAAAAGGGAATCATTTAACCATTAAATAACCCCAATAGGGCTGTTCTGCCCCCAATAAGGGGTAATTATATCTTAGTTGGGATCAAGTACAGGTACTGTTTTATTATTACAGAGAAAAGGGAATCATTTAACCATGAAATAAACCCAATAGGGCTGTTCTGCCCCAATAAGGGGTAATTATATCTTAGTTGGGATCAAGTACAGGTACTGTTTTATTATTACAGAGAAAAGGGAATCATTTAACCATTAAATAACCCCAATAGGGCTGTTCTGCCCCCAATAAGGGGTAATTATATCTTAGTTGGGATCAAGTACAGGTACTGTTTTATTATTACAGAGAAAAGGGAATCATTTAACCATGAAATAACCCCAATAGGGCTGTTCTGCCCCAATAAGGGGTAAGTATATCTTAGTTGGGATCAAGTACAGGTACTGTTTTATTATTACAGAGAAAAGGGAATCATTTAACCATTAAATAAACCCAATAGGGCTGTTCTGCCCCCAATAAGGGGTAATTATATCTTAGTTGGGATCAAGTACAGGTACTGTTTTATTATTACAGAGAAAAGGGAATCATTTAACCATTAAATAAACCCAATAGGGCTGTTCTGCCCCAATAAGGGGTAATTATATCTTAGTTGGGATCAAGTACAGGTACTGTTTTATTATTACAGAGAAAAGGGAATCATTTAACCATGAAATAAACCCAATAGGGCTGTTCTGCCCCCAATAAGGGGTAATTATATCTTAGTTGGGATCAAGTACAGGTACTGTTTTATTATTACAGAGAAAAGGGAATCATTTAACCATTAAATAAACCCAATAGGGCTGTTCTGCCCCAATAAGGGGTAATTATATCTTAGTTGGGATCAAGTACAAGCTACTGTCCTATTATAACAGACAATAAGGAAATCATTTTTAAAAATGCTAATTATTATATTAAGGGCTCTGGTACACGGGGAGATTAGTCGCCCGCGGCAAAACTCCCTGCTCGCGGGCGACTAATCTCCCCGAGTTGCCTTCCCTCTGCCATCCCACCGGCGAACATGTAAGTCGCCGGTGGGATGGCAGACGCGGCGGGGCGATTTCGGGAAATCGCCGAAAAAGCCTCGCGAGTCTTTTTCGGCGATTTGCGCGAAATCGCGCCGCCGCGTCTGCCATCCCGCCGGCGACTTACATGTTCGCCGGTGGGATGGCAGAGGGAAGGCAACTCGGGGAGATTAGTCGCCCGCGAGCAGGGAGTTTTGCTGCGGGCGACTAATCTCCCCGTGTACCAGAGCCCTAAAGTGGAGTTTATGGGAAATAATCCAGAACTTTCTGGATAATTGATTTCCAGATAATGGGTCCCATACCTTCATGGGAATCAGGCAGTGAAACATACATTGGAACAGGGCCCCTAAGTCAGTGAGGGCAGCCTATTATCTCCCATATATAACTGTATATAATGATTTACCAGCAATCTCTATCTCTATACCAAGTGTATGACAGATTTAGGGCCAGTGTGAGAGATCAAGGGGCCTCAGAAAGAGTTTATTTCATAGGGGAAAGTAACTTGTAACCCTCCAGTTCTTTTAAAACTACAACTCCCATAATGCTAGTTGCCATGTAGGGCAGCAGGCTGGATACTATTGATTGGTACGGCAAGGGAATGTAGCCAATCTTATATAAATGCAGAACCAACACTGATCAGTCTGTTTATTCTACTCCCCCCCCCCCGCATTGCTCCCACTTGGTACCCTCTCAGCGCCACACCCACCTATTGGTTTCACCCAACCGCCAATCGAACTGGTAACCATAGCCACCGTTCTATTCCCTCCCCATCCATTTCCATAGCGACGCGCAGCCCGCAACCTCTCTCCCGCTCACAGCAGGCGCCGCCATTTTGAAAAGGGGGCGGAGGGTGGAAAGACCGTTTGACGTAGCCATAACGACCGAGGGTCACCCGTTCCCCCTCCGCCATAAACCCCTCAGTAAAACACATGCGCGTCTAGTCCGCTCTCTTGTCGTTGTCGAACGACTGCTCACTCACCAAAGCACACGGCTTCACTTCAGCGTCACACCTCGGGTAGTGCCCCGTTCCGCAAGGAAGTGATTTGTACACAAATAATAACGGGACGGGTTGCCCGTTAGTTGAAGGTGGGCCAGGGGGGGGTCCCGAGTTGCTGGTCGTTGTTGTTGTTGATTCTTGTTGCCGGGGTTCTTGTCGCCACGACTACCGTGGCTATGGCCGCTCCGTCCCTCACCCGGGCAACTGTTGCTACCGACCCTCCCCCTTCACTGAAGTCGTCAGTAAAGGTCCGAGAAGCAGCGGATCAATTGGTTACTGTTGACGTCCATCAATAGAGAGCAAAGCTCTAATTGGATGGCAAAAACGTCTGTCAGATATGTGGGCGGTCGTAATAGGGGCTCGGCCGTTCCCTGTAGGAAAGCGTACATGTCATTCTGCAGGGAAATTGTTGTCATTGGTTACATGGCCAAGTAGTATCGGCCCTCTTGATACCATGGAAACCGCTGCCGCCTCTCAACCGCTGATTGGGTTACTGGGATTCCTGTCAGATCCCCATTCGTTAGAAGGAGCTGTCAATTACACAAGGGCGTGTCGGTTGGGGGCACTACGCATGTGCTTGGCGCAGGGGAAACTGGGAAATGTAGGAACCATAGTAACCGGAAAAGCGTCTAGAATTACACGAAAGTGCGGGCAGAGGCCTGAAACTCATTTTGTTGACTTAGTTGCCCTTTATATGCCAAACTAGCAAAGTGTGTTGAATTATTTACTGGCCAGAACCCTAGAGAAATACTGTCATGGGAAAACATGTTGACATAAGTTAATAGAGCTTCTCCAGCAGAATCCTGCATTGTAATCTGTTTATTTTCGAAAACACAGATTTTTTTATGTTTAATTTAGAAATGTCACATGGGGCTAGCCAAATTCTTTATTTCCTAGGGTGTCACAGCCATATGACCTGTGCTCTGATAAACTTCAGTCACACTTTACTGCTGTGCTGCAAGTTGGAGTGAGATTCCCCCCCCCCCACCCCCCCAGCAGCCGATCAGCAGATCAGCAGATCAATGGGAAGGGAGCAAGATAGCAGCTCCCAGTAGGTATCAGAATAGCACTCAATAGTAAGAAATCCAAGTCTGGCTTGGGACTCCTCCAGTTACATGGGAGTAGGAGAAACAATAGGTTAGCTGAAAGCAGTTCTAATGTGTAGCGCTGGCTGAAAGCTCAGACTCAGGCACACTTTACTGCTGCGCTGCAAGTTGGAGTGATATCCCCCCCTCCCCCCCAGCAGCCGATCAGCAGAACAATGGGAAGGGAGCAAGATAGCAGCTCCCAGTAGGTATCAGAATAGCACTCAATAGTAAGAAATCCAAGTCCGGCTTGGGACTCCTCCAGTTACATGGGAGTAGGAGAAACAAAAGGTTAGCTGAAAGCAGTTCTAATGTGTAGCGCTGGCTGAAAGCTCAGACTCAGTCACACTTTACTGCTGCGCTGCAAGTTGGAGTGATATCCCCCCTCCCCCCCAGCAGCCGATCAGCAGAACAATGGGAAGGGAGCAAGATAGCAGCTCCCAGTAGGTATCAGAATAGCACTCAATAGTAAGAAATCCAAGTCCGGCTTGGGACGCCTCCAGTTACATGGGAGTAGGAGAAACAATAGGTTAGCTGAAAGCAGTTCTAATGTGTAGCGCTGGCTGAAAGCTCAGACTCAGGCACAATGCACTGAGATGGCGCCTACACACCAATATTACAGCTACAAATACATTTGTTGGTTCAAGAATAAAAGGTTAAATGGAGGGAATTATTTGCTGTGTAACAGTGTCATTTAGAAATACAAAGTACCCCATAAAAATCATGACAGTATCCTACTGAAAACATTGTCACCGAGCATCATTTTTCTGGCAAAGACAGTAAAATACTGGCCAGGTGGTACCCCTATATAGTACTTAGCAGGACCCTCCCCCACCAGGGGCCCCAGATATTAGCCTGCTGGTCACTGCACCCTGAGTGGGGGCCTTGCCAACAAGCAAAATGGGGCCCTGGTGAAAAAAAAGCTCATGCTATGCTCAGACCCCCTAGGAACAGTTATAACAAAGCCAGGCCCGCTCCACCACGTGCCCAACCCTATTTCCAACCCATAAATTGTTCTTTTCCATTTCTGCAACGGTGGGAGGGGGGCCTGTTACTGTGAGGGATTAAAATCAGGGAGACTCCGGATAAAGACCTGTAAGTTGACGTGTGTGCACTGATGGCGGCCATGGCTGGATTACTATCACCCTGATGAGAGGGGGTTACTTGACATCTCACCAGCACTCAAATAAGCCAATGTCATACCTCCCAACATATTGAAAACGGAAAGAGGGACAAAAATAAATTGCAAATTCATTTGGCCACGCCCATTTTTGCGACCACACCCCCTAAATACCACTCCCATTTGACTAAATTTGGCAGGTTATTTAAAATTTGAACACATTTCTGGGGGTTTTGGGGTCCTGTTTTATGTGTTATTACAGTTTTGCTGAAAAAGGTGAAATTGCCCTTTAAGCTGCAAGTCTCGGTTCCCCCAAGAGACCTGTTTAGCTTATTAGTTACAATTGTATCTCAGTGCAGGGGGGGCTCTTTACCTTTCTGGGCTCTGCCAAAAGCTACTTATTTAATTAAATGTGAGAAACAATGTATCCAAGTGCCAGGGGACTCTCGTTAAGATTTCTGGGCTCTGCCAAAAGCTACTTTTAATTAAATTTGTATCTTTTTTAGCTTCAGAGCAGAAGATCAAAGGGAAATGAGGGACTTTTCAGTAAGAATCCGGGACTGCGGTTTGGGCTGTCAAAAGAGGGACTGTCCTGCGAAAATCGGGACAGTTGGGAGGTATGCAATGTTAAAGTACCGCTATGGAGTCTATGGGAGATGGCCTTTCTGGAGCTTTTTGGATAATAAGCTTCTTATAGGGATCCCATACTTTTACTAGAAATGGCCCTAGATATTACCACAGTATTTCAGGGCTTTGTGGCCAGGGCATAACTGCGAGTAAAGGCCTGGAATGGGATTCAGGCCCTGGCATTCCAAGTAGGCACACAGGCCCAAACAGCCCCCCATAGGCCCAATAAATAGTGAGTGTCTATGGCACCTTACAGCAGCCCCTCTGGCATTTGCCTGAACCCACAGATTGCCAGTCCAGGCCTGATTTTCAGTACACAGAGGCCCAAACAGCCCCCCCAGCAGCCCAATAAATAGTGAGTGTCTATGGCACCTTACA
The DNA here is from genome assembly GCF_000004195.4 of Xenopus tropicalis. Classification (NCBI taxonomy): domain Eukaryota; kingdom Metazoa; phylum Chordata; class Amphibia; order Anura; family Pipidae; genus Xenopus; species Xenopus tropicalis. Next base: position 141,084,750 of record NC_030679.2, on the reverse strand, counting down.
GCAGCCCCTCTGGCATTTGCCTGAACCCACAGATTGCCAGTCTGGGCCTGATTTTCAGTACACAGAGGCCCAAACAGCCCCCCATAGGCCCAATAAATAGTGAGTGACTATGGCACCTTACAGCAGCCCCTCTGGCATTTGCCTGAACCCACAGATTGCCAGTCTGGGCCTGATTTTCAGTACACAGAGGCCCAAACAGCCCCCCCATAGGCCCAATAAATAGTGAGTGTCTATGGCACCTTACAGCAGCCCCTCTGGCATTTGCCTGAACCCACAGATTGCCAGTCCGGGCCTGATTTTCAGTACACAGAGGCCCAAACAGCCCCCCCATAGGCCCAATAAATAGTGACTGTCTATGGCACCTTACAGCAGCCCCTCTGGCATTTGCCTGAACCCACAGATTGCCAGTCCGGGCCTGATTTTCAGTACACAGAGGCCCAAACAGCCCCCCATAGGCCCAATAAATAGTGAGTGTCTGTGGCACCTTACAGCAGCCCCTCTGGCATTTGCCTGAACCCACAGATTGCCAGTCTGGGCCTGATTTTCAGTACACAGAGGCCCAAACAGCCCCCCATAGGCCCAATAAATAGTGAGTGTCTATGGCACCTTACAGCAGCCCCTCTGGCATTTGCCTGAACCCACAGATTGCCAGTCTGGGCCTGACTGTGCCTGGAAATACACTACAGGAAGTTGGTATCTATCAGTAAGTCACGGTAGAAATTACTACAGATTTCTTTAGTAAATGCCAGACATTTGTGGAAACAAGTTTATTCAAATATTAAAATAAAATAAAAAACACTTTTAGTGCACTTTTTACCCTGAAAACCATCAGTATGGTTGCTCTGCAATGAACGGGAGCTGACAGGGCGCTTCCCCATAGGCTGAATACAAAACAAAGCACCTTGAAGCAGCCTAGATATATTTACTGAGTGATATTGGCTCTTTAGGGCATATTTCTAGTAATTTCTGCGGCTATTTCACACCTTTTTGGCTTCAAAGTGAATGCTGAGCGCAGGAAAGTGTCTGTAAGCGTTATTGCCTGGTGGGCTCACTATTTATAGCCCCCCGGGGCTCTTTGTTCTCCTTGCCGGGGAGCGACACACGCAGAGACACACACACTTCCTACACTCGTATCATGCACATAATCTGTGCCGCTACTCCCACAGTAGAAATTATACTTACTGGTTTTACTTACTATGGTTGTTGGCCACCGACCAGCAGTGCTTGTAGCTTCTCCATTTTGTTTGGTTGACCATTTTCAGCCTTAGGGCAATAAGGTTCTACTCCCAGACAGTGGCCAAGTAGCCATCTTGATAGGAACAGGGTCGGACTGGGGGGTGCAAGGCCCCAGAGGCCCTGCAGGTGCCCCCGCCAGCCGCGTCCCCTAATCCCCCCGCAGGGGCCCCCACCCGACATCCTCCCCTGAGTGCAGGTAAGTTTAACACGTCAGGGGAGGAATGGTTGAGCAGGGGGATCGCCGGCATGGGTCGGGACTGGGCCGCAGAGAGAAAAATCCGACCCTGAACCTTCCTAAATAACCCTTTGTGTCCTGCTGCAGCTCACTGAGAGAGGTTTGTCCTCCATAGGTAGGACAGGAAGAAACACCTCCGCCCTATCTGTTCCACTGTCCTTCCATGTCCTACCTTGGGCAATATTTGGTACTTTAGGGTGTATGTTTATGATAAATGTCAGCAAATTCATTGGGGGAATAGGCCCAGACTGGCAAGAAATGTTCTTGTGAGCAAACTCTCCTGTCCTTGTTGCTTAACTGTGGCAGTTCCATTCGGATCAGAACAGACAACATGATAGTTGTCCAAACATGGTGGGATGAAGAGCCAGAAAACGACTGAATTAGCCGATATCGCTCACCCCTAGGTGGGGATATCGGAAGAAGATCCGCTCACTTGGTGACCTTGCCAAGGGAGCGGATCTTAGCATGTATGGCCGCCTTTACATGGGTCATGGATCTAATAGATCTGTTTGCCTCCCAGGAAAGTAAGGATGATGTATGATGTAGATGGATGTATGTATGATGTAGAGAGTGCTATTCTGAGACAATTTGCAATTGGTCTTCATTTTTTATTATTATTTAAATTTTTGTTCAGCAGCTCTCCAGTGTGGAGTTTCAACAGCTATCTGGTTGCTAGGGTCCATATTACCTTAGCAACCTGGGAGTGGTTTGAATGGGAAATTGATATATTTATGTTGAGGACACACGGAGCTACTAGTAGCAGCTACTTATCATGGCTACTAAAACAGACAATGCTGATCATTTACAGATAGCTGTCCCTACATGTGTTTTAGCAGCGGCAATTCTCAGTATTGTCTATAGCAGGGGATTTTCTGTGGTTTAGTAGCCGAGACAAGTAGCTGCTACTAAGTAGCTCTGTGTGTCTTTGCCCTTATAGGAGAGGACGTGAATAGAAACATTTGTTATATAAAGTAACAATAGCAATAGAACTGGAGCCTCACAGAGCAATAGTTTTTGGCTGCCGGGGGCAGTGACCCCCATTTGAAAGCTGGAAAGAGTTGGAAGAAGTAAGCAAATAATTTGAAAAACTATAAGACATAAACAATGAAGACCAATTGAAAAGTTGCTTAAAATTGGCCATTCTGTAACATACTAAAGGTAAACCAACCCTTTAAGCTGCTAATCCTATAGACAGATTCAGCAGCTTATCTGCCTGTGTATGGGGCCCTACCTGACAAAAATCAGCCAGGTGTCGATTGGGTGGGTTTATTTGGATCAGGGAAGTAATTGGCTCATTGATGCGGTCCTCACTCTGCACGTTCCTATCTGTTATTGTCATTCAATAGTTTGGCCCTAAGGCCAACTGAATTAGCCCGATATCGCCCACCTTAGCATATCCGAGAAAGATCAACTTGTTTGGTGATTGTGCCAAACAAGAAAATCTTATAATGTATGGCTGCCATTAACCTATAGCAGGGCTGTCCCACTGGCGGCCGGCGGCCCGCGGCCCCCCTCTGTCTGGCCCCCCACCTGTCTGGCTGCTGTGACTGCTTACCTTTGTGTAAGCTTTAAATAGTATCAGTACTGAGATTAACTGGCCCCCTACACTGTTCACACCTCAGATTCAGGCTGAAAACCCCTGTATTTTTAAACACGCAAGCCCCTGTGTTTTTCACACCTTTTAGTGTCTGCATTGTTCATCCCCTGCATTGGTCACACCTCAGGCCTAGGCTGTAAGCACCCACATTGTCACCCTGTTCACACCTCAGGAGAAGTGGAGCTGTGCTGCTGTGCCAGCATTGTGTCACTGCCTGTATGCTGCCTGTGTATGCCATACTCTGCCTGCCCTATGCTGCCTGTGTGTGCCATACTCTGCCTGCCCTATGCTGCCTGTGTGTGCCATACTCTGCCTGCCCTACCCTGCCTGTGTGTGCCATACTCTGCCTGCCCTATGCTGCTTGTGTGTGCCATACTCTGCCTTCCATATGCTGCCTGTGTGTGCCATACTCTGCCTGCCCTACCCTGCCTATATGTGCCATACTCTGCCTGCCCTACCCTGCCTGTGTGTGCCATTCTCTGCCTGCCCTATGCTGCCTGTGTGTGCCATACTTTGCCTGCCCTACCCTGCCTGTGTGTGCCATACTCTGCCTGCCCTATGCTGCTTGTGTGTGCCATACTCTGCCTGCCCTATGCTGCCTGTGTGTGCCATACTCTGCCTGCCCTATGCTGCCTGTGTGTGCCATACTCTGCCTGTCCTATGCTGCCTGTGTGTGCCATACTCTGCCTGCCCTATGCTGCCTGTGTGTGCCTTACTCTGCCTGCTCTATGCTGCCTGTGGGAGGTGAACCTGGCAGGGGTTTGTTCTGGAAGTTTGTCAGCATTTGGAAATAGCCATTAAATGGTCCCTAAGGTGTGTAATTATATGCTGGGGGTTGCTGTGCTATCCACAGGGGAGGAGGCATATGGATTTAGGGGATGGTCTTAAAAGCTCTTACATGGGTGTGCTTTAAAGTGGGTGCGGTTTAAAAAAGGGGAGTGTTAAAAATTGGCTTCCATTATCGGCCCTTCACCATGTAGGCTAGATAAATTGTGGCCCTCGGTACCACAGAAGTTGGGCAGCACTGGCCTATAGCAATTTCATCTTATTCACAGAATCCCTCAAATCCCACGAAGTGAGCCTAGTTACCCCGACTCTGATCCTTATTGGCCAAGGGGGACATGGTTTTCGATGCAGATGAAATGCCTGATTAAGCTTTTTAGCTGGCGGGACCCGTCTGTCCACGGGGGTGGGGGGGTAGCTACCGCATATACTCGAGTTTAAGCCGAGGGTGTCTTTTTAAGCACATTTTTGTGCTCAAAAACTTGGCTTATACTCGAGTATATACGGTACTTGTGTCAAATGGTGCTCCGTGCACTTTCCTATAGTTGTGCTCAGCGCTGCTCAGTTGCAGTTGAGACAATGTTAGGTTTTTATTCTTTTGCAGTTTTTGATTTATTTTTATTTTATTTTTGTTGATCAGCTCTCCAATTTGGAATTTCAGCAGCAGCAGCCGATATCTGGTTGCTAGGGTCCAATTTAACCTAGCAACCGGGCAGTGGTTTGAAAGACAGATAGAAATATGAGTAGAGGAGGGAAATAGAAAGATAAGTAATAAAAGGTGACGATAAAAATAAAATTGGAGCCTCACAGAGCAATCATTTTTGGCTCGGGGACCTGGAAAGCTGGAAAGCGGAAGAAAGAGAAGGCAAATAATTCAAAAACGATAACAAATAATGAAGACCAATTGAAAAGTTTCTACTAAAAGTTAAGCTGAAAGGGGACCTTTCGTGAAACCATGAAACCCTAATGCATTGAAAAATCTGAGCTGTCAATCATTTTTAATTACAATTACTTTCATTTTCCATTTAGCACTTCCTAGATATCACCTAGATGCCAAATGCATACAATTTCAGGGGGATACAAAGCTTTGCCTTAATAATACTGTACACAAAATGGCACCGGCCTGCTGGCTGTGACTGTAAAGGGGAAAAACATCAAATAGTTTATACGGTATAAGTAACGTTTATTTTGCTCAAATAAAATGATAAAAGGAAAAGGATTTGGAATAATTTTTTAGGGTGACAGGTTCCCCTTGAAGATGAACCCACCCCTGTAATAGACTGATGAAGGTGTGTGCAAAGCATTATGGGAACTGGAGTCTCAGCGAGGGCAGATAATAGCAAGGGGCAGACTGGCGCTACCTTCAGATGCTTGGAATATATATACAATTATATACATACCGTATTTTTCGCCGTATAAGATGGGAAAAGTTGGTGCGTCTTATATGGCGAACTGCGTCTTCCTCTATGTGCCGCAGCTCTCTGCTGCATCCTCGCTTTTATAAGGTTGCGCCCGTGCCTACTGACGTCACACACACAGGCGCAACCTTATAAAAGCACAGAAGCAGCTGGGAGCCGCGGCACAGAGAGGAAGACATCATGGGAGCCGGAGGCCACTGAGGGGAGGTTAGGGGGGAAATGGAAGGTGCTTGGGGGGGCCCTGGGGGAAGCTGAAGAATGCTGGGGGTGCCGTGGGGGAGCTGGAGGATGCTTGGAGGCCCTGGGGGAAGCTGAAGGATACTTGGGGGGCCCTGTGGGAAGCTGAAGGATACTTGGGGGGGCCCTGGGGGAAGCTGAAGGATACTTGGGGGGGCCCTGGGGGAAGCTGAAAGGATACTTGGGGGGCCCTGGGGGAAGCTGAAGGATACTTGGGGGGGCCCTGGGGGAAGCTGAAGGATACTTGGGGGGGCCCTGGGGGAAGCTGAAGGATACTTGGGGGGGCCCTGGGGGAGCTGGAGGATGCTTGGAGGCCCTGGGGGACTCTGAAGGATACTTGGGGGGGGCCCTGTGGGAAGCTGAAGGATACTTGGGGGGGCCCTGGGGGAAGCTGAAGGATACTTGGGGGGGCCCTGGGGGAAGCTGAAAGGATACTTGGGGGGCCCTGGGGGAAGCTGAAGGATACTTGGGGGGGCCCTGGGGGAAGCTGAAGGATACTTGGGGGGGCCCTGGGGGAGCTGGAGGATGCTTGGAGGCCCTGGGGGACTCTGAAGGATACTTGGGGGGGGCCCTGTGGGAAGCTGAAGGATACTTGGGGGGGCCCTGGGGGAAGCTGAAGGATACTTGGGGGGGCCCTGGGGGAAGCTGAAGGATACTTGGGGGGGCCTGGGGGAAGCTGAATGATACTTGGGGGGGCCCTGGGGGAAGCTGAAGGATACTTGGGGGGGCCCTGGGGGAAGCTGAAGGATACTTGGGGGGGCCTGGGGGAAGCTGAATGATACTTGGGGGGGCCCTGGGTTGATATAAAATATTTTACTACAGTATTTGGTTCAGAATCTTTTTTCTCTAGATTTTCCTCCTTTAAAATTGGGTGCGTCTTATATTCCGGAGCGTCTTATAGGGCGAAAAATACGGTATATATTGAATGTATATTTGCTTACAACCCTTTTACGTTTAGCTCTGCAGGCAGCATATAATAAGGAGAAAGAGGAGGCTCCATGTTTATGGGGGCACAATGCCATGCTATAATATATATTACAGGTTTTACTGCCCACGCCATCATCTTAGCATCCATTTTATGACTTGCCATTGTGTCCCGACACCGTCACCTATTGTATTGTGTCCCCATTGTGACGTCGACTCTCATTAGTATTGTAATTAGCACATTCAGGAGCCATTGTTTTTTTTTTTTTGGGCCTCAGGGGCGTCCGCTGGTTAAATGTCCCTGTGCGGCTATTAGCCACCGCGTCAAAGATAGGATCCCAGCGGTGACAGATGGAGCCTTTTGTCATGAAAATGTTAGGGCAGCGAGGAGCAGGGATGGCGGCGCTATCAGTGGCTGTTCGATCCTATCACTCGCCCGCTGACATTATACCAGACAAAGGACGCCGTGTCCCGGCGAGGAAAGCTAATGGAATAGAGATTAGCAAAGTTCAGGCCGTGCAAATAGATTTGTATAACAATTCCGTAATGATAATGAGCGCTGCTCCGAATTGCGCCCGTACGTAAATGCGTATCCATTCCGAAAGATCAGCTGCGATCTGTAATCGCCGTAGCAGCGCAACGGGCATAAAGGGTAACCGAGAAAAACCGGCAGGAACTCCGGATAAACAAAACGTCTTGAGTAGCTGAAAACCAGTATAGTGTATTTAAACTTACACATAATGCTATAAAGCCTGACGCGTTTCGTACCTAAAACAGTCATAGGCTGAATAACAATCCACAAACACATATTATTTAAAGCAAAAATAGGCAATTGTATTGCAAGGAGGTTGACCAATCGCAACGTACATATAATTAAAGTTACGGTACGAAACGCGTAAGGCATTATGGCATTATGTGTACGTTTAAATGAACTATACTGGTTTTACTTCAACTTGTTGAGCACCCAGACCCTCCACCACCACAAAGAGTTCTACCTAATTCACCGAGTACTCGGTTTTCTTTATTTTTTGGATCTTTCCATATATATTGCAACAGGGTAACTTAGCACAGGGGCCACATTCTCTGCTAAGCACAGGGGCCACATTCTCTGCTAAGCACAGGGGCCACATTCTCAGCTAAGCACAGGGGCCTCATTCTCCGCTAAGCACAGGGGCCACATTCTCCGTTAAGCACAGGGGCCACAGTCTCTGCTAAGCACAGGGGCCACAGTCTCCGCTAAGCACAGGGGCCACATTCTCTGCTAAGCACAGGGGCCACATTCTCCGCTAAGCACAGGGGCCACAGTCTCTGCTAAGCACAGGGGCCACAGTCTCCGCTAAGCACAGGGGCCACATTCTCTGCTAAGCACAGGGGCCACATTCTCTGCTAAGCACAGGGGCCACAGTCTCCGCTAAGCACAGGGGCCACATTCTCCGCTAAGCACAGGGGCCACAGTCTCCGCTAAGCACAGGGGCCACAGTCTCCGCTAAGCACAGGGGCCACATTCTCCGCTAAGCACAGGGGCCACATTCTCCGCTAAGCACAGGGGCCACATTCTCAGCTAAGCACAGGGGCCACATTCTCAGCTAAGCACAGGGGCCACATTCTCTGCTAAGCACAGGGGCCACATTCTCTGCTAAGCACAGGGGCCACATTCTCTGCTAAGCACAGGGGCCACATTCTCTGCTAAGCACAGGGGCCACATTCTTTGCTAAGCACAGGGGCCACATTCTCTGCTAAGCACAGGGGCCACATTCTCTGCTAAGCACAGGGGCCACATTCTCAGCTAAGCACAGGGGCCACATTCTCAGCTAAGCACAGGGGCCACATTCTCTGCTAAGCACAGGGGCCACATTCTCAGCTAAGCACAGGGGCCACATTCTCTGCTAAGCACAGGGGCCACAGTCTCCGCTAAGCACAGGGGCCACATTCTCAGCTAAGCACAGGGGCCACATTCTCTGCTAAGCACAGGGGCCACATTCTCCGCTAAGCACAGGGGCCACATTCTCAGCTAAGCACAGGGGCCACATTCTCAGCTAAGCACAGGGGCCACATTCTCAGCTAAGCACAGGGGCCACATTCTCAGCTAAGCACAGGGGCCACATTCTCTGCTAAGCACAGGGGCCACATTCTCTGCTAAGCACAGGGGCCACATTCTCAGCTAAGCACAGGGGCCACATTCTCAGCTAAGCACAGGGGCCACATTCTCCGCTAAGCACAGGGGGTGTCGCACCTTGCCCACTCAAGCGAATGGGAGACAGAAGCGTGGGGGTCATGTGGTTCTCTGAAGGCAGAGAATATACCCCTCGTGCCACAGCCCTTATACACAGTGCTAATATTAGCACAACAATCAGTGGCGTAGAGGAAGCAGACGCGGCGGGGGGGGGGGGGGCCCTGGGTACAGGGGGGGAGGGCGCAGGGTCAGCTTCCTCTACGCCACTTTTCTACAAAGAAAATATACGTGCCCACTGCTTTCCTGAGCCGGCCCAACACACGCGGGCATGGAGCGGGGATTGTTTGCGTGGGGGCCTGGCAGCACTTCGTTACGCCGCTGACAATAATACCCAGAACTCAACCTCCTTTGCTAAAGTACCTGCTCCCTAATGAGAATAAAATCATTCCTACAGAGCCGGGGTCCGACTGCCCTGCCAGGGTACCGGGCACCTTCCTGGTGGGCCCAGGCCTGAGAGAAGTCCCATTAACCCTTACTTATTCCCACCATTAGCCTATATACCCTTTATATGCCATTCAGTGCCAAGGCCCGGTTCCACTCACGCCATCAGCACGCAGCAAGCATTGATCAGTGTGTTCAACATGTGAAGCTAATTTAGCTCTGGAGTCAGACTGATACAAATGGATGAGGGTTTGCCTTGGCGTTGGAGTTGGGGGCCATTCCAACCACTTATACTTACATAGGAGGGCCATTGTAGCATGGGGGGGGGGGGCAACTGTGTTGGCCCACCTATCTAGGGCAGGGTCATACTCAAGCATACACAGGAGTCACCTACCTGGGAACCCTCGGCAGTGGTAGAGACACCAGGACTTACCAGAGTAATAAACTTCATATAGGGCTTTGCCCTAAGGGTGCAGGGACACGGCGGGGACATCTTGGGGAGTGCGGGGCCCCTGGTTCGGCAGCCCCAGTGGGCCCTGCACCCCCCCAGTCCAACCCTGTGTGCATCATAGTACTTAGATTGTAAGCTCTACGGGGCAGGAAGCTCCTTCCTACTGTGTCTCATATCACATGGCACTTACTCCCTGTGCATTTATATTATTATATATATATATTTATTGTATTTATTCTAACACTTGTCCTCCCTGTGTGTAATTGTGTATATTGTAAGATTGTACAGCGCTGCGTACCCTTGTGGCACTTTATAAATAAAGTTATACATATAACAAATGCAAAGCTATTGGCTGAGCCCACTCATACAGACTCCTTGCAGATAGAGCCCTGGCTGGAATCAAACTTAAGACCCCAATGCTACATTGATCTCCCCCTCCCCCCAAATCACTAGGGGCAGTTATGGTCACCTCCACCTGATTCTAATAATAATGCGCCCCTAGTGGCCAAACTGCCAGGAGCAATGGTAGAATACCTGCTTGCCTTACTAAGCAGTTACTTTTGCGCAGGGACATGGGAGAAGCATTAGCACATACATTACTTTTTCTACCCGCCATGGGGGTCGCTATAAAGTCCCCCCTTGAGTCACTCGCCATACGCACAGATTTTGTACTTGTGGGGGTAGTTTACTGGGAAGTGATGCTCTGAGGGTGTCAGGGTGATGGCACCCAGTGACGAGCCTGGAATAATTGCTGCCTTATTATGCTGCAGAAAGGTTATCTCTCCTCTCAGAGGCTGCTCCGGGGAGGGGGGGCACCGAGTAGGGTCCTTATCTCCCCGCTCAGGCCCCCACGGTCAGCTTATAAGTGGACGGTCAGCAGCCACTGGGATTCACTTTCCTCGCTCACTGCCTGCCCAGTAAGAGCCTGGCATCATGCAGCGCGTGGCTCCCGCCCTTCTCGTGGTCCTGTGGCTCCTAGCCTGGCACAGCGGCACCCAGGCCACCAGCAGAGTCCCCACGTTTGGGGTGAAGCTCTGCGGCCGAGAGTTCATACGAGCCGTTATCTTCACATGTGGGGGTTCCCGGTGGAGAAGAAACGAGGCTCTGCAAGCAGGTAGGGGGTCTTACACAACTTCCTAAGGGGGTTATTGGGCGTGGGCAAAACTGTACCCAAAATCAGATAGAGCCCAGGGCAGACCTGCTTCCTACAGGGTTCATCCCTTTCTTCGAAACAATGTAGCAGAAGTCAATTCTCCTCCAGGTATGTTATTTCAGGAGTCACAATCAGCAGTGCAGAGAAGTGAAAATGGGAAATTGGGAAGTTGCTCAGAATGATATTTTCTTTCATTAGGTTCCCCTTTAAACATCCACTACCGTCCAATCATAATGTGAGTTTCATTGTTTTGTAGGGGGTCAAACCACCCATTTTGGGGGCTGTGACTGGTGAGGTGCAGCCCAAAGAGATGTCGCAGTTTTCATTTTTTTCACATTTCTTTTTTTTTGCCATTAGATATTGTGCTACTTGCCCTTTACCCTGGCAAAGGTACGACCAACGCCTTAGATTCTACCAACTCAGGGTTTTGTTTAGATTGGCAAGATTGATAGGCACCAGCATTTAAAGGGTTAAAAGCGCTCCAGCTTCCTATGTGCAGGATAAATATTGCAATGAAAGTGTTCTGGCAGCTTGAGAGTTAAGAGGGCAACCAACTTTTGGACTGGCACCCCTGACGCCCTGTAGATAGGGTGGGCTGCTGTACAAGGGTCAGTACCCGCTGCCCCAGCAACATTGCCCCCTAAGAGCAGCGTTGCCCACGGTTTAGTGCCCCCAACTGTAGGCAGTGCTGTATGCAGAGCAATGAGCCCCTTGCTAAGCCTGCTTAGACTCCCCCCCAGACATGCATTTGGTACGTTCCACCTGGAGCTCCCAGCATGCTCAGCCAGGGGAGGCTGCCTTATCTACCCCCTACTCCCACTGAGATATAACACGGGCTCCTGTTAGTGATATGGTAATAGTAACAATCAGAGCCTTTGTGTGCAGCTATTTAATGAGGAGATCTGTATCGGGGGCTCAGGGTGGGTTAGGTAGATAACACTTGTGTGCAGCTGTTTGTTTGTGATTGTGCGCCCACACTCAGCGCTTTGTCCGGTGCATCAATCTGGATATTAGAAGTCACTGAGGGGTTCTGTGCCCATATAAAGGCACAAGGCTGCAGGCTGAGTTATACAGGGAACTCTGAGTATCACTCATGTATTATAAGGGATAATGTACCCCCTACTGTAAATGATAAGGATATTAGCAGTCACTGAGGGGTTCTGTGCCCATATAAAGGCACAAGGCTGCAGGCTGAGTTATACAGGGAACTCTGAGTATCACTCATGTATTATAAGGCATAATGTACCCCCTACTGTAAATGATAAGGATATTAGCAGTCACTGAGGGGTTCTGTGCCCATATAAAGGCACAAGGCTGCAGGCTGAGTTATACAGGGAACTCTGAGTATCACTCATGTATTATAAGGGATAATGTACCCCCTACTGTAAATGATAAGGATATTAGCAGTCACTGAGGGGTTCTGTGCCCATATAAAGGCACAAGGCTGCAGGCTGAGTTATACAGGGAACTCTGAGTATCACTCATGTATTATAAGGGATAATGTACCCCCTACTGTAAATGATAAGGATATTAGCAGGCACTGAGGGGTTCTGTGCCCATATAAAGGCACAAGGCTGCAGGCTGAGTTATACAGGGAACTCTGAGTATCACTCATGTATTATAAGGGATAATGTACCCCCTACTGTAAATGATAAGGATATTAGCAGTCACTGAGGGGTTCTGTGCCCATATAAAGGCACAAGGCTGCAGGCTGAGTTATACAGGGAACTCTGAGTATCACTCATGTATTATAAGGGATAATGTACCCCCTACTGTAAATGATAAGGATATTAGCAGTCACTGAGGGGTTCTGTGCCCATATAAAGGCACAAGGCTGCAGGCTGAGTTATACAGGGAACTCTGAGTATCACTCATGTATTATAAGGGATAATGTACCCCCTACTGTAAATGATAAGGATATTAGCAGTCACTGAGGGGTTCTGTGCCCATATAAAGGCACAAGGCTGCAGGCTGAGTTATACAGGGAACTCTGAGTATCACTCATGTATTATAAGGCATAATGTACCCCCTACTGTAAATGATAAGGATATTAGCAGTCACTGAGGGGTTCTGTGCCCATATAAAGGCACAAGGCTGCAGGCTGAGTTATACAGGGAACTCTGAGTATCACTCATGTATTATAAGGGATAATGTACCCCCTACTGTAAATGATAAGGATATTAGCAGTCACTGAGGGGTTCTGTGCCCATATAAAGGCACAAGGCTGCAGGCTGAGTTATACAGGGAACTCTGAGTATCACTCATGTATTATAAGGGATAATGTACCCCCTACTGTAAATGATAAGGATATTAGCAGTCACTGAGGGGTTCTGTGCCCATATAAAGGCACAAGGCTGCAGGCTGAGTTATACAGGGAACTCTGAGTATCACTCATGTATTATAAGGGATAATGTACCCCCTACTGTAAATGATAAGGATATTAGCAGTCACTGAGGGTTATTAACATTAATATCAGGATGCTTTTGCCTCTAGTCTGTCTGTACACTAAATAAAAATAAACAATACTGGGGGCATCTCTTTGCACCCCCAGCTTCTCTTGTAGGGGAGCCTGCTGAAGTCTTTGGAAACTTGGTCTCTCCCGATGTGAATTCCGATGAGGAGGACGTGCTGAGTGAATGGGCGAGCAGCCTGCGTCCCCACAACAACGACATTGACTATGGCAGCGTGCAGAGTTGGCGAGATACCGCGGGGGGCAGGCACGGCATGGCAGCAGCAGAGGACGCCCTGAGGGGGGTGGAGAGGAGAGGGAGGGAAGCCGCGTTGGGATTATCAAATACTTGTTGCAAATGGGGGTGTAGCAAGAGCCAGATTAGCTCCTTGTGTTGAATGGGAGCCGAGTCACTGGGGTGGGGGGCAGTGTGGGGGGAGATTGGGTCATTGGTCTGTAACTGGGTCATGTACGTGTGTAGAACAGAAATCCCTATTGTTAGTGTGTGAGTGTGAGTGAATGAGTGAGTGTGAGTGAGTATTGGTTATGCGCAGGGGCACAGCCCAGGGTATCTGGGGCACGTGAGTGTTATCAGTATGTATATATATAATACATTTTCAACCCCGTATTCTGCTTGTTTCTTTCTTTTCTACATGTATTGATTTAATATGGAAGGAACCATTGTACATGGGTTTATTGGGCTGGGAATCTAGGGGAGCACTTTAGGCTCCCAGAGTGGGGGTGCTACTCCCGGGTGGCGGGCACAGCCAGCAGGGGGCCCCGTTGCAAATATAGTGTAAGGGACACAGGAGCAAGGAAGTCCTGGGCCCATAGAGCTTACAATCTAAGTGTGTGGGTAACTTCCAGGCACAGAGAGAAGTGCTGCTAAGGCTGTTCAAGTGCTTCGAGAGGCTGAGGGAGAGTTCCTGGTGGAGAAACATAAGGAATGAATTCCATAGGGGCAGAAAGGGAAAGCAGAGGGGCAATAGGGGATATGGGCGCTGTGAAAAGATGGCGGCTCTGAAAGAAATGGAGAAGGAGACCCAGAAAATTTGGAGGCACAGGGAAGATGCAGTGAGAGCAGGAGGAATGAAGCACTTTGTGAGGGACGGGAGGGGGGACAATAAGGACAGGGTTGGCCTGTGCCCACTGTTCTTCTGGGCAGAATGGCTAATGGGCACTAAAGGATTCGCCCGTGGGAACTTGTCAGTATTAACAAAGGAGGATTCTCATTTGCCCAAAGTGACCTGCCCAGGGTGCAGTAATGCATCAGGTATCATAGGGCCCCATATTACTAAATTACCAGGTTCCACCCCCTCAGGGGCCCCCAGTTATTAACTCATTGGTTACCTTTGCCCCAGGAGGAGGGCCCTGAAAGCAAGTAGAATGGGGCTAGAAACAAAATGGCGCATGTACTTATGACCACGCCCCCTGATCAACACCAGGCACACACCATTATGCCAAACCCCACCCATAATCCAGCCAAGCTCCTCCCATTCTCCACAAACCCTGTCCATGCCTGTAATTCACACTATTACATTGTTTCGGCCCCAAGGGGCCCCTGACTGCAGTACTCCCTGTACTCTCCTATTGGCAACGCTGCTGCTAAGCCTCCATTGTCTACAAAATGGAACAATGGTAAAACACGGGTTAAATGGCAGTTGTCTAGGTGCTTGGTATCGGATCCAGCAGAGGGGACTGGTTAAAGGGGCAGTACACCTTTAAGTTAATTTTTAGTATGTTATAGAATGGCCAATTTTAAGCAGCTTTTCAACCGGTCTTCATTATTTGTTTTTAAATTATTTGCCTTCTTCTTCTGACTCTTTCCAGCTTTTATATGGGGGGGTCACTGACCCCGGCAGCCAAAACCTATTGGTCTGAGAGGCAACAGTTTTATTATTATTGTTATTTCATTTTAGTTATTTTTCTATTCAGTCCCTCTATTCTTATACCAGTCTCTCATTCAAACCACTCCCTGGATGCTAAGGAAATTTGGATCCTAGCAACCAGATTGTCTTAGAATCTCCCTCCTATTTACTCACAGATTATAACTCACTAAGGTGTAGCCGGACTTGGATTTCTTACTATTGAGTGCTATTCTGATACCTACTGGGAGCTGCTATCTTGCTCCCTTCCCATTGTTCTGCTGATCGGCTGCTGGGGGGGGGGGGGGGATATCACTCCAACTTGCAGTGCAGCAGTAAAGTGTGTCTGTATGAAGATCATCAGTCACGTGAATGGTGGAACCTATAAAACTAAGAATATGTTTAGCCCCACATCAATTTTTAAAATGAAATACAAAAGAAAATCTGTTTGCTCTATAAAAAAACACTACAATGCAGGATTCTGCTGGAGAAGACTGCTGTAATGCAGGGGACTGACTTATTGCCCAGTCAGCAGCAGAAAATGCATTGGTGGTTCAACCATTGCTCAGGACAGAGCCCTCCCCCCTTTACTTCATGAAGCAGTGCCGGTAGAAGGCAGAGCAGGAAGCACTGGGAAGAACTCGCGGTGCAGCAGGTAGGAACAGCAACATGGGCAGGAACAGCAACATAGGCAGGAACAGCAGCATGGGCAGGAACAGCAGCATGGGCAGGAACAGCAGCATGGGCAGGAACAGCAGCATGGGCAGGAACAGCAGCATGGGCAGGAACAGCAGCATGGGCAGGAACAGCAGCATGGGTAGGAACAGCAATGGGCAGGAACAGCATGGGCAGGAACAGCAACATGGGCAGGAACAGCAACATGGGCAGGAACAGCAGCATGGGCAGGAACAGCAACATGGCAGGAACAGCAACATGGGCAGGAACAGCAGCATGGGCAGGAACAGCAACATGGCAGGAACAGCAGCATGGGCAGGAACAGCAGCATGGGCAGGAACAGCAACATGGGCAGAACAGCAAACATGGGCAGGAACAGCAACATGGGCAGGAACAGCAGCATGGGCAGGAAAGCAACCATGGGCAGGAACAGCAACATGGGCAGGAACAGCAGCATGGGCAGGAACAGCAACATGGGCAGGAACAGCAACATGGCAGGAACAGCAGCATGGGCAGGAACAGCAGCATGGGCAGGAACAGCAACATGGGCAGCAACATGGCAGGAACATGGCAGAACAGCAACATGGGCAGGAACAGCAACATGGGCAGGAACAGCAACATGGGCAGGAACAGCAGCATGGGCAGGAACAGCAACATGGGCAGGAACAGCAGCATGGGCAGGAACAGCAGCATGGGCAGGAACAGCAACATGGGCAGGAACAGCAACATGGGCAGGAACAGCAGCATGGGCAGGAACAGCAGCATGGGCAGGAACAGCAGCATGGGCAGGAACAGCAGCATGGGCAGGAACAGCAACATGGGCAGGAACAGCAACATGGGCAGGAACAGCAACATGGGCAGGAACAGCAACATGGGCAGGAACAGCAACATGGGCAGGAACAGCAGCATGGGCAGGAACAGCAACATGGGCAGGAACAGCAGCATGGGCAGGAACAGCAGCATGGGCAGGAACAGCAGCATGGGCAGGAACAGCAACATGGGCAGGAAACAGCATGGGCAGGAACAGCATGGGCAGGAACAGCAGATGGGCAGGAACAGCAACATGGGCAGGAACAGCAGCATGGGCAGGAACAGCAGCATGGGCAGGAACAGCAACATGGGCAGGAACAGCAACATGGGCAGGAACAGCAACATGGGCAGGAACAGCAGCATGGGCAGGAACAGCAGCATGGGCAGGAACAGCAACATGGGCAGGAACAGCAGCATGGGCAGGAACAGCAACATGGGCAGGAACAGCATGGGCAGGAACAGCAACATGGGCAGGAACAGCAGCATGGGCAGGAACAGCAACATGGGCAGGAACAGCAGCATGGGCAGGAACAGCAACATGGGCAGGAACAGCATGGGCAGGAACAGCATGGGCAGGAACAGCAGCATGGGCAGGAACAGCAACATGGGCAGGAACAGCAACATGGGCAGGAACAGCAACATGGGCAGGAACAGCAGCATGGGCAGGAACAGCAACATGGGCAGGAACAGCAGCATGGGCAGGAACAGCAGCATGGGCAGGCAGCAGGACAGCAGCATGGGCAGGAACAGCAGCATGGGCAGGCAGGAACAGCATGGGCAGGAACAGCAGCATTGGCAGGAACAGCAGCATGGGCAGGAACAGCATGGGCAGGAACAGCAGCATGGGCAGGAACAGCATGGGCAGGAACAGCAGCATGGGCAGGAACAGCATGGGCAGGAACAGCAGAATGGGCAGGAACAGCAGCATGGGCAGGAGCAGCAACATGGGCAGGAACAGCAACATGGGCAGGAACAGCAACATGGGCAGGAACAGCAGCATGGGCAGGAACAGCAACATGGGCAGGAACAGCAACATGGGCAGGAACAGCAGCATGGGCAGGAACAGCAGCATGGGCAGGAACAGCAACATGGGCAGGAACAGCAACATGGGCAGGACAGCAACATGCAGAAGCCATGGGCAGGAACAGCAGCATGGGCAGGAACAGCAACATGGGCAGGAACAGCACATGGGCAGGAACAGCAAATGGGCAGGAACAGCAGCATGGGCAGGAACATGGGCAGGACAGCAGCATGGGCAGGAACAGCGCATGGGCAGGACAGCAACATGGGCCAGGAACAGCAGCATGGGAGGAACAGCAACATGGGCAGGAACAGCAGCATGGGCAGGAACAGCAACATGGGCAGGAACCAGCAGCATGGGCAGGAACAGCAGCATGGGCAGGAACAGCAACATGGGCAGGAACAGCAGCATGGGCAGGAACAGCAGCATGGGCAGGAACAGCAACATGGGCAGGAACAGCAGCATGGGCAGGAAACAGCATGGGCAGGAACAGCATGGGCAGGAACAGCATGGGCAGGAACAGCAACATGGGCAGGAACAGCAGCATGGGCAGGAACAGCATGGGCAGGAACAGCATGGGCAGGAACAGCATGGGCAGGAACAGCAGCATGGGCAGGAACAGCATGGGCAGGAACAGCAAATGGGCAGGAACAGCAGCATGGGCAGGAACAGCAGCATGGGCAGGAACAGCAGCATGGGCAGGAACAGCATGGGCAGGAACAGCAGCATGGGCAAGGAACAGCAGCATGGGCCAGGAACAGCAGCATGGGCAGGAACAGCAACATGGGCAGGAACAGCAGCATGGGCAGGAACAGGCAGCATGGGCAGGAACAGCCAGCATGGGCAGGAACAGCAGCATGGGCAGGACAGCAGCATGGGCAGGAACAGCATGGGCAGGAACAGCAACATGGGCAGGAACAGCAACATGGGCAGGAACAGCAGCATGGGCAGGAACAGCAGCATGGGCAGGAACAGCATGGGCAGGAACAGCAGCATGGGCAGGAACAGCAGCATGGGCAGGAACAGCATGGGCAGGAACAGCAGCATGGGCAGGAACAGCATGGGCAGGAACAGCAGCATGGGCAGGAACAGCAGCATGGGCAGGAACAGCAACATGGGCAGGAACAGCATGGAGGGGGCGGGAGGGGGCCCAGTAGCATAGCCCACACCCAGGCCCGGTTTGGCTTAGTTAAGTTACTGAAAGATGCTTATACTGTTTAGATAAAAATTAAGAGCTTTTTACTATGTGACAAGTACGTGGTGTTAAACTGTAACTTACACATGTTCTAGTGACTAGCCCGGATCATCAGCCTTGATGCAATACAGATAACGTTCCAATATATATATATATATTTCTAATGCACACACACCATGTATATATGTCTGTTTAGCTTGGTTGGTTAGTCATTTAGAGAAACTGCTCATGCAGACAGAGCTCAGAGTCAGTTCCAAATTCCTTTTTGTTATGTTAGTTGAGCAAAAGAAACTTTAATTACACTATATAAATTATTTCAATTTTGTTTCCTTCAGTCATGGAATTCAAAATCATACAAGCAGGTAGACGCCATTTTGTGGACCCCATTATCAAGACAAGCTTTGAAGCGCCCCAAAATCTTATCTTTGCCCCATGCTCATGTAGAGGATACACAATTATAGGGGGGCAGGGGAATGTAAGGAGGGCAGAAACATCTAGGAAGCACCAAATGGAAAGTGAAAGTACTTTATTGCCCCACCACCCTGAGGTTTAGGGCGGGGCAGGAAATATATGATTGACAACTCTGATTTTTTAAATACATTTTTAACTCATATGGGTTTTAATTAAAAAAAAACAGTTTGGGAAAGGACTTTTATTGTACAGCTTTTATGTGGGGGTGACTGGCCCCCATTAAGGGCATTTTGATTCCCCTACGAGCACGGAAACAATTTAAATTAATAAAATCCAGGATTCGGTTTGGGATTCGGCCAATATTTTTTAGCAGGATCCTTAAGATCATGTGACTTTTTGTCTTTTTTTTTTTTTTTAATTTTTATTTTTATTGAGTTTTAACAGATATCCAACTTTGACAGTAGCATCGATTAACAGTAAATGCTTGCAAATTGTTATCATATTAACAGAGTGTTGATCATTTATAACCGCTTAATACAAACTAAAGCCCATGTTTGAGTTATCGGTCCGCTGTCTACTGTCCTCAGTAACTAATTATTGATAACAAGTTGGGCAAATATTGGGGAGAGGAAAAGAGGGGGAGATTCAGGCAGTACTATTTCACTCTAAGATCCATTTATTTGTCCTTTATAGATAGTTAGGAGGAAGAGGTAGTAAATATTCTCATATATCATAGCAAAGTTATATCTTTATGGTCCGTATTGCAAACCCCTGTCTGTATCTGAATAACTATAAGTATGGCACGACTAACTTCCTGGCTTGGCAGAAGACTCTCTTTTTATACACATAGTTAGGATAGTCATAGTCAAGTAAGCCACGGATAACAGCCCAGCTTGGAGGAGGGGCAGCATGACCCAGGCCCAACCCATGCCGGAGCCCAATAGGTGGGTTTAAGTGAGTGGGAAGGGTTAGGCTGGGGGGAGGAGTAGGTGGCCATCTTTAGTGTGAGGCAGGGTGAACTTGCAACCATTTTGTGGATGCAAGCAGGAAAGAAAAGTTCCCCACCCGCCCTCCCTAGGAAAGGGGGTGGTATTCTGGTCTGGGGTTTGTTGTTTTTCTAGTTGTCACAAGTGTGGCCAATGAGGGCCGGGGTACACAAGTTATAGTTAGTTAGTAGGGTAAACAGGCAAATTGGGGGTAAGAAATTTTAGAAGGGTATTTGTCACAGCATTAGGCGGGCCCTTGTCAGTCTGCCGGGTAAATATTTGGGCCGGTAAGAGAGGCTTACCTTGGTGGGATGGTGTAACCCCTAAGGTGGGTGGCCATTATTGCAGATGTATTGCAGGGGAAATGCTAAAAGGTGATGGCGGGGGGCTCCCAGTAAGGTGGAGTCTCTTTTGTAAGTACGGTTTGGCGGCCTATCCTCTGGGCTAGGAGGCTTTACGGCTGGAGGATAGTGCTTCAGGTAAGGAGGGGCAGACTGACAGGGGCTCAAGTTATCATGATGTTGTATGTTATGTAATATTTATAATGTTTAATATGTTTTGTTATAAATGATGTAAATGATGACTTGTATACTATTAAATTGTGATGTTTGGAATTGTATTGCTAAAAATTAATAAAGCTGTGGCCGGTATCATTCCAAGATGCTATTGTGTCACGCATTTTATTGGTTAGTAAGTTTAGCGTAAGGTTGCTGTGGATGATGCCTGGGTCATGTTCGGTTATCTACAAATGTGGACCAGAGACGCCATACAGCCCAGTGTTTCTGCCTCGCCTCATATGTTTCTGCATGTATTTCCTCGAATTTTCGTATGTCTTCCATTTCTGAGATCCATTCTGCAATTGTGGGTAGTAGTTTTGTTTTCCATTTGCGAGGAATTATGAGTTTGGCTGCATTTAGGGCGAACTGGTTTAAAGATTTTTTGTAGTGGGTAATGGAATGATTGTTATGGTGAAGGAGGATTGAAGCTGGGTCTTTTTCCAGTTTCATTTGTAGCTTGTTGTTGCATATATCTATTATCTCATTCCAGAATTTCTGTATTTCTGCACAGTCCCAAAATATATGTAGCATTGTTCCGGCGGATTGTTCGCATCGCCAGCATACGTTTAACACGTTTGGGAATATTTTATTTAGTTTAACTGGAGTTTTGTACCAGTTGGTGAGAATTTTATAGCTGTTCTCTAAAATCCTACAGCTTCTTTGTCCAGTAGTTGACTTCTTGGTTATTTCTTCAAGTTCTTGTTCTGTGAATGTTTTATCCAGAGTTTTCCCCCATTTTGCAAAATGTGGTAGTTTTGTTAGTGGGATAGCTGCTTGTTCTAAGAGAATTTGGTATATTGATGATATGTTGCGTAGAGGAGGTTGCTGATGTCGGCACAAATTCTCGAACTTAGTGTAGATTTGGTCTCCCGTGATGTTTTTGAGTATCGGAGAAGTAAAACTTCGCAGCTGTTGATATGTAAAGTAATCGGATGTTGTGAGTAGGGATGTAGCGAACTGTTCGCCGGCGAACTAATTCGCGCGAACATCGGGTGTTCGCGAACGCGGAAGTTCGCGAACTTTCGGCGTATGTTCGCCATTTGGGTTCGCCTTAGCTGGCGCGAAATTTTGACCTCTCACCCCAAACCAGCAGATACATGGCAGCCAATCAGGCAGCTCTCCCTTCTGGGCCACCCCCCCCCCCTTGGACCACTCCCTTCCATATATAAACCGAAGCCCAGCAGCCATTTTACATTTTGCCTGTGTGTGCTTGAAGAGATAGTGTAGGGAGAGAGCTGTGATTGATTTGAGGGATAGTTTAAGTAGGTTTTCTGGCTAGTAATCTACTTTCTACTGCTCTGTATTTGTGTGGGGAGAGGAGCTGTGCATTCATTTGAGGGAGAGTTTAAGTAGGATTTCTGGCTAGTAATCTACTACTGCTCTGTATTTGTGTGGGTAGAGGAGCTGTGCATTCATTTCAGGGAGAGTTTAAGTAGTTTTTCTGGCTAGTAATCTACTTTCTACTGCTCTGTATTTGTGTGTGGAGAGAGCTGTGTATTGATTTGATGGAGAGTTTAAGTAGGTTTTCTGGCTAGTAATCTACTTTCTACTGCTCTGTATATTTTGTCTAAATAACAATTTGTCTAAATAACAATAATAATTCCGTGTCCAGAAACACAACCTGAGTGACGGTTTTCCACCAGCAATAATATATTCCGTATCCACTACTGTATACGTTGCCCTTGCAGGCCTTGTTGCCCGGTGTCTGCAACCAAGTGCCACCTAGCTGTGTGAGCTTTTTCACAATCTGTCTAAATAACAATAATAATTCCGTGTCCAGAAACATCACCCAAGTTGTTGTTGTTTTGTAAAAATAAAAAAAATGCCAGGCAAAGGCAGGCCGCCACGCAGAGGCACTAGGGGCCGTGCTGCTATGATATCCTGTGGCCCTAGGAAATTGCCCAGTTTTCCGAAGGCACTTACCCTGAACTCCCAAAATGCTGAAGAGGTAGTTGACTGGCTTACACAGCACACCCCATCCTCTACTGTTTCTAACTTTGCCACAACATCCTCATCCTCCTCTGCTATGGGCACCCCACCTACCACTTCCTCCACCACCGCCGCCCCTTCTTCAATTATAGGGGGGCAGGGGAATGTAAGGAGGGCAGAAACATCTAGGAAGCACCAAATGGAAAGTGAAAGTACTTTATTGCCCCACCTCCCTGAGGTTTAGGGTGGGGCAGGCAATATATGATTGACAACTCTGATTTTTTAAATACATTTTTAACTCATATGGGTTTTAATTAAAAAAAACAGTTTGGGAAAGGACTTTTATTGTACAGCTTTTATGTGGGGGTGACTGGCCCCCATTAAGGGCCCAACACCCACTTAGGTACAACTGCTATGCGAAGGCACATGAACGCCAAACACAAAGCACTATGGGAGCAACACCTCAAAGGCAGCAGCCAAACGCTAAGCCACCCTCCTTCTGCTCCAGCATCTTACTGCTCTACCTCTGCTGTCCTTGACCCGTCTCAACCACCCTCCACTCCGCCTTCCAGTTCCTGCTCATCTGCCCCCAGCCAAGTTTCTGTGAGGGCCATGTTTGAGCGTAAGAAACCAATGCCTCCGAGTCATCCCCTTGCCCGGCGTCTGACAGCTGGATTGTCTGCACTCTTAGCCCGCCAGCTTTTACCATACCAGCTGGTGGACTCTGAGGCTTTCCACCAATTTGTAGCAATTGGGACACCGCAGTGGAAGGTACCCAGCCGCAATTTTTTTTCACAGAAGGGAATACCACACCTGTACCAGCATGTGCAGAGCCAAATCACCTCATCTCTGTCATTTAGTGTTGGGGCAAAGGTCCATATGACTACTGACACATGGTCCTCCAAGCATGGTCAGGGCAGGTATGTCCTACACTGCCCACTGGGTGAACCTGGTGATGGCTGGGAAGCAGGGAATAGGTGGTTCAACAACAGTGGAGTTGGTGTCACCGCCACGGGTTGCATGCGGGTCTGCCACCACCTCTACTCCTCCTTTGCTGTCTAACTCGTCTTCTAAGTCGTCTTCTAACTCGTCTTCTAACTCGTCTTCTAACTTGGCTTCTTCCTCCTCTGCTGCTGTGTCCTCCTCCACACCTGTGCACCCCCAGCTCCACATAGGCTATTCGACGTGCCAGGTACGCCATTGTCATGCTGTCTTGGGCATGACGTGCCTGGAAAGTAGAAACCATACCGGATCTGTACTCCTGTCATCTCTGCACTCACAGGCCGATCGGTGGCTGACCCCACACCAACTGAAAATTGGAAAAGTGGTGTGTGACAACGGAAGCAATCTGTTGGCAGCACTGAGACTGGGCAATTTAACACATGTGCCCTGCATGGCACATGTTTTAAATTTGATAGTCCAACGGTTTGTCTCGAAGTACCCAGGATTGCAGGACATTCTCAGGCAGTCCAGGAAGGTGTCTGGCCATTTCAGACGTTCCTACACAGCCATGGCACGCCTTGCTGACATTCAGCGGCGGCACAACTTGCCAGTCAGGCGTTTAATTTGCGACAGCCAGACTCGCTGGAATTCCACGCTAATGATGTTTGAACGTCTGCTGCAACAACAAAGAGCCATCAATGAATACCTATTTGAACTGGGTGGTAGGACTGGATCTGCAGAGCTGGGGATTTTTTTCCCCCGTTACTGGGTGCTTATGCACGACGCCTGCAGGCTGATGCGCCCTTTTGACGAGGTCACAAATATGGTTAGTCGCACTGAAGGCACCATCAGCGACCTAATACCCTTTGCTTTTTTTCTTGAGCGTGCCGTGCGACGAGTGACAAATGACGCTGTAGACCAGTGTGACCAAGAGCCTGATTTCTGGGCGGAATCACCAGAACGTTCCCAGGCACCTGCTGCAACGCAGGGAGAGGTGTCAGAAGCGGAGTCAGAGGAGGAAGGTGGCTTTGTGGAGGCAGAAGACCAACAGGAGCAGGCTTCCCAGGGGGCTTGTGGTCACCTTTTGTGGAGCCCTGGTCTTGTACGTGGCTGGGGGAGGAGACGGTGGTGGATGAGGACGTAGTCCTTGATAACGAGGAAGGGGAGATGGATACCTCTGCATCCAACCTTGTGAGAATGGGGTCTTTCATGCTGTCATGCCTGTTGAAGGACCCCCGTATCAAGAGGCTTAAGGAGAAGGACCTGTACTGGGTGGCAACGCTACTAGACCCTCGTTACAAACATAAAGTGGCAGAAATGTTACCAACGTACCACAAGTCCGAAAGGATGCTGCATTTCCAAACCAGCCTGCAAAACATGTTGTACAATTCTTTTAAGGGTGATGTCACTCCACATTCCAGGGGCAGAGGTGCCGGTAATCCTCCCACGAGCACACCTGCAAGGACAATGCACTTTGGCCACTCTGTAACGTCAGACATGCAAAGTTTTTTCAGTCCAAGGCAGCGCCAGGACCCTTCTGGATCCACCCTCAGAGAACGCCTCGACCGGCAGGTAGCGGACTACCTGGCATTAACTGCAGATATTGACACTCTGAGGAGCGATGAACCCTTGGACTACTGGGTGCGCAGGCTTGATCTGTGGCCAGAGCTGTCACAATTTGCCATAAATCTGTTGTCTTGCCCTGCCTCAAGTGTCCTCTCAGAAAGGACCTTTAGTGCAGCAGGAGGGATTGTAACTGAGAAGAGAACTCGCCTAGGTCACAAAAGTGTTGATTACCTGACCTTTATTAAAATGAATGAGGCATGGATCTCGGAGGGTTACTGCACGCCGGAAGACTTGTTCTGACTGCCCATGCAGCTGTCCTTCTCTGCACGCCGCTTGACACCACACACAGCTGTCCTTTAGCGTCCTCCTCCACCACCGTACAAACTAGGGTGCAAATCCTACTGGCTTAATTGTAAGCCAAACTTTTTGGACAGGTAAATCCTGAATTTTTCTCTCTTCTACTCTTCTGTGCTTGTCACTCTATCTGAGTTCTTTGAAAGGGTTTTGCTGGGGCATGGTTATTATACCATCTAGCTTTGATGTTTTTAATGTCTTCTGTGCTTGTTGTCACCCTATCTTAGTTCTTTGAAAAGGTTTGCCTGGGGCATGGTTATGATACCATCTATCTAAGATATTTTTTCTGTCTTCTGTGCTTGGTACGCTATCTTCGATTTTTTAAAGGTTCTGCCTCAGGATTGGTTATGATACCATCTATCTAACATATTTTTTCTGTCCTCTGTGCTTCAAAGGCTGCAACAAAAAAACCATAATTTTTTAGGAATGTACACATTCCTGATTTTTCAGGGTTCTGCAACAGCGGCAAAATCGTATCTTTTATGGTCACCACAGGTGATCGAAAAGGTAGGACAAAACTGGGCCCACACTGCAGAATCAGTGTTTTTTGGTTCACTTCACTGTACATTGAATTACCTCTGCCTGACCGTGCATGTGCGGTGACTGCTAAACACACCACTACAGAAATATTCCCACCGACGGGACGAACGTCCTGGAGGTGACAAGCAACTAGTAAAAACTAATATTCGCACACTTGACGGTATCATTAAAGCTTTTTGCGTTTTTTTTCGTTGCAGTAAACGCGGCGTTTTGTCTTTGCGTGTGAACCGGCCGTAACCTTTACACGACTTGATTGGAATGTAGATGCCAGACTTTTTAAAGCAGTTTATTACATAAGTTTAGGAATGTAGTGTGTTTTCTCCCCTTAACAGCACAAAACGCAACGCTGTGTTAACAACGTATTTTTCAGAGAAATTTTTGCCCTTGATCCCCCTCCTGCATGTCACTGTCCAGGTCGTGGCACCCTTTAAACAACTTTAAAATCAGTTTTCTGGCCAGAAATGGCTTTTCTAGGTTTTAAAGTTCGCCTTCCCATTGAAGTCTATGGGGTTCGCAAAGTTCGCGAACGTTCGCACTTTTCGGCGAAAGTTCGCGAACGGGTTCGCGAACATATTTTTTTAGGTTCGCTACATCCCTAGTTGTGAGTGCGAAAGTCCGTTTAATCTGATCCCATCCGGGAAGTATCCCTTTGGGGCATATTTGAAATATTTGTAAGATTGAACCTTGTTTCCAATTAGTAAGATAGCCCGTTTGGAGACCTGGAGGAAAATCTGGATTATGTATCAGAGGGGTGAGTAATGAATTGGGGGATATTAGGTTTGACCGGTGTTTTAGAGAGTCCCAGATGGTTAAAGCATAGGTTAACAATGGGTGTTTGACTGCCGAGATCATCCTTTTACCAGGAGATAGCCATGGGAGAAGTTTCAGCGGTTGAGTTGTATATGATTGCTCAATAGATATCCATGCTTTGAGGTGATTGTAGTAAGTCCAGTCTAGTAAATGATGCAGTACACATGCTTGGTGGTATAGTTGAAAATTAGGCAGTCCTGTTCCACCGTTTAGTTTGGTTTGTTGCAAAGTAGATTGACGGATCCGTGGTGATTTATTATTCCAGACAAATTTTGTGATTCATTTATTCAGTGTGGGAAAAAATTCTGTTGGAGGTTTCATTGGGAGAGATTGAAATATATATAGTAGTCTAGGAAGTACATTCATTTTGAGAGTATTTATTCTGCCAAACCAGGATAGTGTATTATTAGACCATCTATTTAAATCCTGTTTTATTTCCTGGATTATAGTGCTATGATTAATACGGACCCAGTCTGTGTAATTTGTGGTCAAGATG
This sequence comes from Xenopus tropicalis, assembly GCF_000004195.4. Classification (NCBI taxonomy): domain Eukaryota; kingdom Metazoa; phylum Chordata; class Amphibia; order Anura; family Pipidae; genus Xenopus; species Xenopus tropicalis. Next base: position 141,057,496 of record NC_030679.2, on the reverse strand, counting down.
ATGCCTATATAGGTCAGTTTGTCTTTGGACCATTGAAATGGGAATTTTTCTGTCAAAAGCGTCACCGTTGTGGTCGGAAGACTGATGTTTAGAGCGCTTGATTTATCATAATTGATCTTAAAGTCGCTAAGTTGGTTATATTTGTTTATTTCCTTCAGTAAGTTTGGCAAGGAGATCAGAGCTTGGGTGAGTGTAAAAAGTAAATCATCTGCGTAAGCACAAATTTTGTATTGTGTGTTGTTTATAGTCAAACCATTGATGTTGGGATTTTGGCGGATATGGGCGAGGAATGGTTCGAAGGTCAGAACAAAGAGGAGTGGGGAAAGTGGACAGCCCTGTCTTGTTCCATTCTTGAGGGAGATATAATCTGAGAGAGAATTATTTATTTTTAGTCGGGCTGTGGGATTTGAATAGAGCGATGTTATCCATTTTAAGGTATTAGGGCCAAGTGACTTTTTGTCTTAAGTCCCAGGCTCCCCAGCTGCACCCACCCCCCCTAAAAAGTAGGAGGTGGAGCCAGACAAGAATCGTACGAAAGTGCCTTCCCGGAGATGCATTGTAGGAGCCCCAAGGATATCGGCAGATACACAATACAAGCGCAGATTTAATTGTTATCCTACAAATTATGGGGGCGATAATTCAGAGCCACTCCACATTATAGCCCCACCCCTCCACATTATAACCCTGCCCATTTTTGGTCCCAAAATTGTGGCAACTCTATTCCAGATAAGGAACAATGGTGTAGGTGAGGGGCCAAGTCAGTGCAGAAATTAAACCTCTTTTAACCCATTCAGGTCTAGTGTAATGCCAGATTCCTACACCCGTTGTCTTACATTGTTCATGGTGCCAAAAACGCCTGGTCTGGCTTTTCAGATCCCCTTTATAGGAAAACTATACCCCCAGAATGAATAGGTAACAAACAGATAGTTTATATAATGTTAAGTGACCTATTAAAGAATCTCCCCAAACTGGAATATATATATCAGTAAATATTGCCCTTTTACATCCTTTCCCTTGAGCCGCCATTTTGGCTGACAGGAAGTGATGCAGCTCTAACTGTAACAGGAAGTAGTGTGGGAGCAAAAGGCAGAAGGTAGAACAAAGGGTAGTGGATACACTTGCCCAGGGTCGGACTGGGGGGGGTGTAGGGCCCAGCGGGGCTACCGCCACAGGGGTCCCGCACATCCGCGTCCCCCACCTCACTAAACCTAACCCCCACAGGGCCCCCTCCCCTGAGTGTGCATAAGGGAAACGTGTCAGGGGAGGCCGGGGGAGCAGCAACAGGCATCGGGTCTGGGCCGCCGAGGCCAATGGGTTTTTTCCTGGTTTTTCGGTGGCCCAGTCTGACCCTGCACTTGCCAAAATGAGAATGACCCCAACATTTCGGCACTGAAAGCCTTTCTCAAGGGGAATCCTGAGGAAAAATAAAAAAAATTAATAGTCGATAATGCCATAAGGCTTAAACTTTGCTACGTTCTAGTAACCAATAGTATCCAATCATGTCCATCTATGATACTAAGTTAATACTAAGGTGAAACTTCCCCTTTAAGCAGAAGATCAAAGAAGATTGCTGCTGTTATATATTATTATATCAAAATAATGCAGGAAATATTGTGAGAGGTGAGGGCAAAGCATTTTATTACCAGATCTGCATTCAGTGGAGGGACCTTTCCTTATCTCTGTGCAACATGGACACTGGGGGAACGATTAGCACAGGGCATTGAGCATGTTTTCCTACAAGATATCATTTAACTGGATTAACCCTGCCCTTATAGTGATACACGGATACGCACAGCAACTATCAGAATCTTGTGAAAGAGAAGGTAATTTACTAAGAGACACATTTAGTGTTGCAGGGAGTGCACTTATAGATATCATAATCTTTAGTAGCAGTGGGATAATAGCCTCTGGGAAGGGACTGTGACTGTGGGATAGCAGGTATAGTAGGGAGAGATGGTGCCTATAGTAGCAGTGGGGGGATAATAGCCTCTGGGAAGGGACTGGGGCTGTGGGATAGCAGGTATAGTAGGGAGAGATGGTGCCTATAGTAGCAGTGGGGGGATAATAGCCTCTGGGAAGGGACTGGGGCTGTGGGATAGCAGGTATAGTAGGGAGAGATGGTGCCTATAGTAGCAGTGGGGGGGATAATAGCCTCTGGGAAGGGACTGTGACTGTGGGATAGCAGGTATAGTAGGGAGAGATGGTGCCTATAGTAGCAGTGGGGGTATAATAGCCTCTGGGAAGGGACTGGGGCTGTGGGATAGCAGGTATAGTAGGGAGAGATGGTGCCTATAGTAGCAGTGGGGGGATAATAGCCTCTGGGAAGGGACTGGGGCTGTGGGATAGCAGGTATAGTAGGGAGAGATGGTGCCTATAGTAGCAGTGGGGGGATAATAGCCTCTGGGAAGGGACTGTGGCTGTGGGATAGCAGGTATAGTAGGGAGAGATGGTGCCTATAGTAGCAGTGGGGGGGATAATAGCCTCTGGGAAGGGACTGGGGCTGTGGGATAGCAGGTATAGTAGGGAGAGATGGTGCCTATAGTAGCAGTGGGATAATAGTCTCTGGGAAGGGACTGGGGCTGTGGGATAGCAGGTATAGTAGGGAGAGATGGTGCCTATAGTAGCAGTGGGGGGATAATAGCCTCTGGGAAGGGACTGGGGCTGTGGGATAGCAGGTATAGTAGGGAGAGATGGTGCCTATAGTAGCAGTGGGGGGGATAATAGCCTCTGGGAAGGGACTGTGACTGTGGGATAGCAGGTATAGTAGGGAGAGATGGTGCCTATAGTAGCAGTGGGGGGATAATAGCCTCTGGGAAGGGACTGGGGCTGTGGGATAGCAGGTATAGTAGGGAGAGATGGTGCCTATAGTAGCAGTGGGGGGATAATAGCCTCTGGGAAGGGACTGGGGCTGTGGGATAGCAGGTATAGTAGGGAGAGATGGTGCCTATAGTAGCAGTGGGGGGATAATAGCCTCTGGGAAGGGACTGGGGCTGTGGGATAGCAGGTATAGTAGGGAGAGATGGTGCCTATAGTAGCAGTGGGATAATAGCCTCTGGGAAGGGACTGGGGCTGTGGGATAGCAGGTATAGTAGGGAGAGATGGTGCCTATAGTAGCAGTGGGGGGATAATAGCCTCTGGGAAGGGACTGGGGCTGTGGGATAGCAGGCATAGTAGGGAGAGATGGTGCCTATAGTAGCAGTGGGGGATAATAGCCTCTGGGAAGGGACTGGGGCTGTGGGATAGCAGGTATAGTAGGGAGAGATGGTGCCTATAGTAGCAGTGGGGGGATAATAGCCTCTGGGAAGGGACTGGGGCTGTGGGATAGCAGGTATAGTAGGGAGAGATGGTGCCTATAGTAGCAGTGGGGGGATAATAGCCTCTGGGAAGGGACTGGGGCTGTGGGATAGCAGGTATAGTAGGGAGAGATGGTGCCTATAGTAGCAGTGGGGGATAATAGCCTCTGGGAAGGGACTGGGGCTGTGGGATAGCAGGTATAGTAGGGAGAGATGGTGCCTATAGTAGCAGTGGGGGGGATAATAGCCTCTGGGAAGGGACTGGGGCTGTGGGATAGCAGGTATAGTAGGGAGAGATGGTGCCTATAGTAGCAGTGGGGGGATAATAGCCTCTGGGAAGGGACTGTGACTGTGGGATAGCAGGTATAGTAGGGAGAGATGGTGCCTATAGTAGCAGTGGGGGGATAATAGCCTCTGGGAAGGGACTGGGGCTGTGGGATAGCAGGTATAGTAGGGAGAGATGGTGCCTATAGTAGCAGTGGGGGGATAATAGCCTCTGGGAAGGGACTGGGGCTGTGGGATAGCAGGTATAGTAGGGAGAGATGGTGCCTATAGTAGCAGTGGGGGGATAATAGCCTCTGGGAAGGGACTGGGGCTGTGGGATAGCAGGTATAGTAGGGAGAGATGGTGCCTATAGTAGCAGTGGGGGATAATAGCCTCTGGGAAGGGCCTGGGGCTGTGGGATAGCAGGTATAGTAGGGAGAGATGGTGCCTATAGTAGCAGAGGGGGGATAATAGCCTCTGGGAAGGGACTGTGACTGTGGGATAGCAGGTATAGTAGGGAGAGATGGTGCCTATAGTAGCAGTGGGGGATAATAGCCTCTGGGAAGGGACTGTGACTGTGGGATAGCAGGTATAGTAGGGAGAGATGGTGCCTATAGTAGCAGTGGGGGGATAATAGCCTCTGGGAAGGGACTGGGGCTGTGGGATAGCAGGTATAGTAGGGAGAGATGGTGCCTATAGTAGCAGTGGGGGGATAATAGCCTCTGGGAAGGGACTGGGGCTGTGGATAGCAGGTATAGTAGGGAGAGATGGTGCCTATAGTAGCAGTGGGGGGATAATAGCCTCTGGGAAGGGACTGGGGCTGTGGGATAGCAGGTATAGTAGGGAGAGATGGTGCCTATAGTAGCAGTGGGGGGATAATAGCCTCTGGGAAGGGACTGGGGCTGTGGGATAGCAGGTATAGTAGGGAGAGATGGTGCCTATAGTAGCAGTGGGATAATAGCCTCTGGGAAGGGACTGGGGCTGTGGGATAGCAGGTATAGTAGGGAGAGATGGTGCCTATAGTAGCAGTGGGATAATAGCCTCTGGGAAGGGACTGGGGCTGGGGGATAGCAGGTATAGTAGGGAGAGATGGTGCCTATAGTAGCAGTGGGGGGATAATAGCCTCTGGGAAGGGACTGGGGCTGTGGGATAGCAGGTATAGTAGGGAGAGATGGTGCCTATAGTAGCAGTGGGATAATAGCCTCTGGGAAGGGACTGGGGCTGTGGGATAGCAGGTATAGTAGGGAGAGATGGTGCCTATAGTAGCAGTGGGGGGATAATAGCCTCTGGGAAGGGACTGGGGCTGTGGGATAGCAGGTATAGTAGGGAGAGATGGTGCCTATAGTAGCAGTGGGGGGATAATAGCCTCTGGGAAGGGACTGGGGCTGTGGGATAGCAGGTATAGTAGGGAGAGATGGTGCCTATAGTAGCAGTGGGGGGATAATAGCCTCTGGGAAGGGACTGGGGCTGTAGGATAGCAGGTATAGTAGGGAGAGATGGTGCCTATAGTAGCAGTGGGGGGATAATAGCCTCTGGGAAGGGACTGGGGCTGTGGGATAGCAGGTATAGTAGGGAGAGATGGTGCCTATAGTAGCAGTGGAGGGATAATAGCCTCTGGGAAGGGACTGGGGCTGTAGGATAGCAGGTATAGTAGGGAGAGATGGTGCCTATAGTAGCAGTGGGGGGATAATAGCCTCTGGGAAGGAACTGGGGCTGTGGGATAGCAGGTATAGTAGGGAGAGATGGTGCCTATAGTAGCAGTGGGGGGATAATAGCCTCTGGGAAGGGACTGGGGCTGTGGGATAGCAGGTATAGTAGGGAGAGATGGTGCCTATAGTAGCAGTGGGGGGATAATAGCCTCTGGGAAGGGACTGGGGCTGTGGGATAGCAGGTATAGTAGGGAGAGATGGCGCCTATAGTAGCAGTGGGGGGGATAATAGCCTCTGGGAAGGAACTGGGGCTGTGGGATAGCAGGTATAGTAGGGAGAGATGGTGCCTATAGTAGCAGTGGGGGGATAATAGCCTCTGGGAAGGGACTGGGGCTGTGGGATAGCAGGTATAGTAGGGAGAGATGGTGCCTATAGTAGCAGTGGGGGGATAATAGCCTCTGGGAAGGGACTGGGGCTGTGGGATAGCAGGTATAGTAGGGAGAGATGGTGCCTATAGTAGCAGTGGGGGGATAATAGCCTCTGGGAAGGGACTGGGGCTGTGGGATAGCAGGTATAGTAGGGAGAGATGGTGCCTATAGTAGCAGTGGAGGGATAATAGCCTCTGGGAAGGGACTGGGGCTGTAGGATAGCAGGTATAGTAGGGAGAGATGGTGCCTATAGTAGCAGTGGGGGGGATAATAGCCTCTGGGAAGGAACTGGGGCTGTGGGATAGCAGGTATAGTAGGGAGAGATGGTGCCTATAGTAGCAGTGGGGGGATAATAGCCTCTGGGAAGGGACTGGGGCTGTGGGATAGCAGGTATAGTAGGGAGAGATGGTGCCTATAGTAGCAGTGGGGGGATAATAGCCTCTGGGAAGGGACTGGGGCTGTGGGATAGCAGGTATAGTAGGGAGAGATGGCGCCTATAGTAGCAGTGGGGGGATAATAGCCTCTGGGAAGGGACTGGGGCTGTAGGATAGCAGGTATAGTAGGGAGAGATGGTGCCTATAGTAGCAGTGGGGGGATAATAGCCTCTGGGAAGGGACTGGGGCTGTGGGATAGCAGGTATAGTAGGGAGAGATGGTGCCTATAGTAGCAGTGGGGGGATAATAGCCTCTGGGAAGGGACTGGGGCTGTGGGATAGCAGGTATAGTAGGGAGAGATGGTGCCTATAGTAGCAGTGGAGGGATAATAGCCTCTGGGAAGGGACTGGGGCTGTAGGATAGCAGGTATAGTAGGGAGAGATGGTGCCTATAGTAGCAGTGGGGGGATAATAGCCTCTGGGAAGGAACTGGGGCTGTGGGATAGCAGGTATAGTAGGGAGAGATGGTGCCTATAGTAGCAGTGGGGGGATAATAGCCTCTGGGAAGGGACTGGGGCTGTGGGATAGCAGGTATAGTAGGGAGAGATGGTGCCTATAGTAGCAGTGGGGGGATAATAGCCTCTGGGAAGGGACTGGGGCTGTGGGATAGCAGGTATAGTAGGGAGAGATGGCGCCTATAGTAGCAGTGGGGGGGATAATAGCCTCTGGGAAGGGACTGGGGCTGTGGGATAGCAGGTATAGTAGGGAGAGATGGTGCCTATAGTAGCAGTGGGGGGATAATAGCCTCTGGGAAGGGACTGGGGCTGTGGGATAGCAGGTATAGTAGGGAGAGATGGTGCCTATAGTAGCAGTGGGGGGATAATAGCCTCTGGGAAGGGACTGGGGCTGTGGGATAGCAGGTATAGTAGGGAGAGATGGTGCCTATAGTAGCAGTGGGGGGATAATAGCCTCTGGGAAGGGACTGGGGCTGTGGATAGCAGGTATAGTAGGGAGAGATGGTGCCTATAGTAGCAGTGGAGGGATAATAGCCTCTGGGAAGGGACTGGGGCTGTAGGATAGCAGGTATAGTAGGGAGAGATGGTGCCTATAGTAGCAGTGGGGGGATAATAGCCTCTGGGAAGGAACTGGGGCTGTGGGATAGCAGGTATAGTAGGGAGAGATGGTGCCTATAGTAGCAGTGGGGGGATAATAGCCTCTGGGAAGGGACTGGGGCTGTGGGATAGCAGGTATAGTAGGGAGAGATGGTGCCTATAGTAGCAGTGGGGGGATAATAGCCTCTGGGAAGGGACTGGGGCTGTGGGATAGCAGGTATAGTAGGGAGAGATGGCGCCTATAGTAGCAGTGGGGGGGATAATAGCCTCTGGGAAGGGACTGGGGCTGTGGGATAGCAGGTATAGTAGGGAGAGATTGTGCCTATAGTAGCAGTGGGATAATAGCCTCTGGGAAGGGACTGGGGCTGTGGGATAGCAGGTATAGTAGGGAGAGATGGTGCCTATAGTAGCAGTGGGGGGATAATAGCCTCTGGGAAGGGACTGGGGCTGTGGGATAGCAGGTATAGTAGGGAGAGATTGTGCCTATAGTAGCAGTGGGGGGATAATAGCCTCTGGGAAGGGACTGGGGCTGTGGGATAGCAGGTATAGTAGGGAGAGATTGTGCCTATAGTAGCAGTGGGGGGATAATAGCCTCTGGGAAGGGACTGGGGCTGTGGGATAGCAGGTATAGTAGGGAGAGATGGTGCCTATAGTAAGCAGTGGGATAATAGCCTCTGGGAAGGGACTGGGGCTGTGGGATAGCAGGTATAGTAGGGAGAGATGGTGCCTATAGTAGCAATGGGATAATAGCCTCTGGGAAGGGACTGGGGCTGTGGGATAGCAGGTATAGTAGGGAGAGATGGTGCCTATAGTAGCAGTGGGGGGATAATAGCCTCTGGGAAGGGACTGGGGCTGTGGGATAGCAGGTATAGTAGGGAGAGATGGTGCCTATAGTAGCAGTGGGGGGATAATAGCCTCTGGGAAGGGACTGGGGCTGTGGGATAGCAGGTATAGTAGGGAGAGATGGCGCCTATAGTAGCAGTGGGGGGGATAATAGCCTCTGGGAAGGAACTGGGGCTGTGGGATAGCAGGTATAGTAGGGAGAGATGGTGCCTATAGTAGCAGTGGGGGGATAATAGCCTCTGGGAAGGGACTGGGGCTGTGGGATAGCAGGTATAGTAGGGAGAGATGGTGCCTATAGTAGCAGTGGGGGGATAATAGCCTCTGGGAAGGGACTGGGGCTGTGGGATAGCAGGTATAGTAGGGAGAGATGGTGCCTATAGTAGCAGTGGGGGGATAATAGCCTCTGGGAAGGGACTGGGGCTGTGGGATAGCAGGTATAGTAGGGAGAGATGGTGCCTATAGTAGCAGTGGAGGGATAATAGCCTCTGGGAAGGGACTGGGGCTGTAGGATAGCAGGTATAGTAGGGAGAGATGGTGCCTATAGTAGCAGTGGGGGGATAATAGCCTCTGGGAAGGAACTGGGGCTGTGGGATAGCAGGTATAGTAGGGAGAGATGGTGCCTATAGTAGCAGTGGGGGGATAATAGCCTCTGGGAAGGGACTGGGGCTGTGGGATAGCAGGTATAGTAGGGAGAGATGGTGCCTATAGTAGCAGTGGGGGGATAATAGCCTCTGGGAAGGGACTGGGGCTGTGGGATAGCAGGTATAGTAGGGAGAGATGGCGCCTATAGTAGCAGTGGGGGGGATAATAGCCTCTGGGAAGGGACTGGGGCTGTGGGATAGCAGGTATAGTAGGGAGAGATTGTGCCTATAGTAGCAGTGGGATAATAGCCTCTGGGAAGGGACTGGGGCTGTGGGATAGCAGGTATAGTAGGGAGAGATGGTGCCTATAGTAGCAGTGGGGGGATAATAGCCTCTGGGAAGGGACTGGGGCTGTGGGATAGCAGGTATAGTAGGGAGAGATTGTGCCTATAGTAGCAGTGGGGGGATAATAGCCTCTGGGAAGGGACTGGGGCTGTGGGATAGCAGGTATAGTAGGGAGAGATTGTGCCTATAGTAGCAGTGGGGGGGATAATAGCCTCTGGGAAGGGACTGGGGCTGTGGGATAGCAGGTATAGTAGGGAGAGATGGTGCCTATAGTAGCAGTGGGATAATAGCCTCTGGGAAGGGACTGGGGCTGTGGGATAGCAGGTATAGTAGGGAGAGATGGTGCCTATAGTAGCAATGGGATAATAGCCTCTGGGAAGGGACTGGGGCTGTGGGATAGCAGGTATAGTAGGGAGAGATGGTGCCTATAGTAGCAGTGGGGGGATAATAGCCTCTGGGAAGGGACTGTGGCTGTGGGATAGCAGGTATAGTAGGGAGAGATGGTGCCTATAGTAGCAGTGGGGGGATAATAGCCTCTGGGAAGGGACTGGGGCTGTGGGATAGCAGGTATAGTAGGGAGAGATGGCGCCTATAGTAGCAGTGGGGGGATAATAGCCTCTGGGAAGGGACTGGGGCTGTGGGATAGCAGGTATAGTAGGGAGAGATGGTGCCTATAGTAGCAGTGGGGGGATAATAGCCTCTGGGAAGGGACTGGGGCTGTGGGATAGCAGGTATAGTAGGGAGAGATGGTGCCTATAGTAGCAGTGGCCGAGGATGTTTGTGCTGCTCTGAGTCAGAAGCCAACAATACATATCATTGTGCAATAATTGGGAAATGAATCGGGAATGAAGTCATGGAATGAGGGGGGGATGACTCTGATTTGGCACAGACTGTCTCTGTTCGGAATGTACAATATACAGTGCAGAGGGGGCAGAGTTACAGGGTTTTGCTTATTGATTTGTAGGGAAACCCCTGATTTCGTGCAGATACACCGAGAGGGGCAGCAGGAGAGAGAGACAAGCAGGGCGAGGGGTAGTTGATGAGAGAGAGTCATAGACAAAGTAAGTAAATTGGAAAGGAGAAAACATGAGAGAGAGAAGTGCAAGAGAGTGACAGTCTGCACACGGAACAGGAAGTAAAGTGTAAGAGAGAGAGGGGGCGGTAGAGAAAGAGAGGGGCAGAGAGACAGTAACTGAGTGAATCAGTCCCCGCAGGACTTGCACAGGACTAACGCTGCCCTGCACGCAGGTAAGGCATGTATATCCCACAATGCACTGGACATCCAGCCCAGTGAGCGAGAGCGGCAGCCATAGGAATAGAGTGTTACAGCTCAGGCTCTTAAGGGAGGTGCTACACGCAGCATAGTGTTATGGTATCTCTCTGTACAGGCTATGAGCAAACTTAGGGGGCTGTTCCTGCTGAATTGTGCTTAGTACAGGGGAATCCCTATGTGCCATAGTTTTATGGTATCTCTCTGTACAGGCTATGAGCAAACTTAGGGGGCTGTTCCTGCTGAATTGTGCTTAGTACAGGGGAATCCCTATGTGCCATAGTTTTATGGTCTCTCTCTGTACAGGCTATGAGCAAACTTAGGGGGCTGCTCCTGCTGAATTGTGCTTAGTACAGGGGAATCCCTATGCTGCCATAGTTTTATGGTCTCTCTCTGTGCAGGCTATGAGCAAACTTAGGGGGCTGTTCCTGCTGAATTGTGCTTAGTACAGGGGAATCCCTATGTGCCATAGTTTTATGGTCTCTCTCTGTACAGGCTATGAGCAAACTTAGGGGGCTGTTCCTGCTGAATTGTGCTTAGTACAGGGGGATCCCTATGCTGCCATAGTTTTATGGTATCTCTCTGTACAGGCTATGAGCAAACTTAGGGGGCTGTTCCTACTGAATTGTGCTTAGTACAGGGGAATCCCTATGTGCCATAGTTTTATGGTATCTCTCTGTACAGGCTACGAGCAAACTTAGGGGGCTGTTCCTGCTGAATTGTGCTTAGTACAGGGGGATCCCTATGCTGCCATAGTTTTATGGTATCTCTCTGTACAGGCTATGAGCAAACTTAGGGGGCTGTTCCTGCTGAATTGTGCTTAGTACAGGGGAATCCCTATGCTGCCATAGTTTTATGGCCTCTCTCTGTGCAGGATAAGAGAATATAGGGGAGCCTCGCTTGCTACGGGAGTTCCATTTGCAGCCCCGTTTGACTGGCTAGGACCCCATCGATGACTTGAGGACGGACATTTGGGCTGCTGTCATTTTGTAACATTTATTCTACCTCCGTGTGTGTGTGGCGCAACTCAGTGCGGAGATGCGGTGACGCCCCGTTAGCGCTACACCACACCCCTTCTGATTTATCATAATAGAATTATAATACAATAGGAGGCCTAGGAAAGAATTGGCTAAGCCAATAGCATGTTGTATAAGTGAAGAGAAACTGGTGATTGCCCCAGAATGGCAGGGATCACTTCTTACTAAACGTTGGACAGGAGGCAGACTTCCCCTTTAGGTTTCATTTCCAGAGGCTGCCTGGCTGGTAGCGAGAGCAAACGCAACTGGGAACTGTGCTGTATGAGCCCAAAAAGGTTTTCATGCAATTCAGTCATGTAAGTGCGCCCCCTACTGATCGACTTTGCACACATTTATATCAGGTAGAAATATTATTTCTTATGAAACAATGGGCAAATTTGCACCTGGGCAGTAGGCTCATTGCAACCAATCAGGGATTAGCTGTTCTTTACCAGCTGCAAGTAGAACAATGAAAGCAAACATCTGATTCGTTGCCAAGGCTAATTGCACAGGTGCAAATCTGTCCAGTGTTGATGAAAGTGTCACAGAACCCCCCAGTGACTTCCACTATCCTTATCATTTACAGTAGGGGGTACATTATCCTTTATAATACATGAGCGATACTCAGAGTTCCCTGTATAACTCAGCCTGCAGCCTTGTGCCTTTATATGGGGGGCACAGAACCCCTCAGTGACTGCTAATATCCTTATCATTTACAGTAGGGGGTACATTATCCCTTATAATACATGAGTGATACCCAGAGTTCCCTGTATAACTCAGCCTGCAGCCTTGTGCCTTTATATGGGCACAGAACCCCTCAGTGACTGCTAATATCCTTATCATTTACAGTAGGGGGTACATTATCCCGTATAATACATGAGTGATACTCAGAGTTCCCTGTATAACTCAGCCTGCAGCCTTGTGCCTTTATATGGGCACAGAACCCCTCAGTGACTGCTAATATCCTTATCATTTACAGTAGGGGGTACATTATCCCTTATAATACATGAGTGATACTCAGAGTTCCCTGTATAACTCAGCCTGCAGCCTTGTGCCTTTATATGGGCACAGAACCCCTCAGTGACTGCTAATATCCTTATCATTTACAGTAGGGGGTACATTATCCCTTATAATACATGAGTGATACTCAGAGTTCCCTGTATAACTCAGCCTGCAGCCTTGTGCCTTTATATGGGCACAGAACCCCTCAGTGACTGCTAATATCCTTATCATTTACAGTAGGGGGTACATTATCCCTTATAATACATGAGTGATACTCAGAGTTCCCTGTATAACTCAGCCTGCAGCCTTGTGCCTTTATATGGGGGGCACAGAACCCCTCAGTGACTGCTAATATCCTTATCATTTACAGTAGGGGGTACATTATCCCTTATAATACATGAGTGATACTCAGAGTTCCCTGTATAATTCAGCCTGCAGCCTTGTGCCTTTATATGGGCACAGAACCCCTCAGTGACTGCTAATATCCTTATCATTTACAGTAGGGGGTACATTATCCCTTATAATACATGAGTGATACTCAGAGTTCCCTGTATAACTCAGCCTGCAGCCTTGTGCCTTTATATGGGCACAGAACCCCTCAGTGACTGCTAATATCCTTATCATTTACAGTAGGGGGTACATTATCCCTTATAATACATGAGTGATACTCAGAGTTCCCTGTATAACTCAGCCTGCAGCCTTGTGCCTTTATATGGGCACAGAACCCCTCAGTGACTGCTAATATCCTTATCATTTACAGTAGGGGGTACATTATTTTCAGTAGTTACTATGTACCCCTTCTAACAGAACTACTCAAATCACAGGAATGCTTTAATAAAGTAAATGAGATCCCCAGCGTTACATTTTCTCGTTCTTCCCAGCAGGGGTATCACTTGGAATGAAACTTCTATCCTGCCCAATGAATATCCTGCCTGAAGATCAAATCCATTAATCCCTGTTTCCGACAATGATGTGCTTCCCTCTTCCTCTCTGTACTAGAACTGCTCTCAACACGCAATGAGCGACGCTACAATGCAGCCTGTATCCATGGCGATGCTGAACACAGTTACATGCTGAGAGCAGCATTCTGGAAGGCACAGTAACATTTCATTCCTGAATTGGGGACATATACATACAGAAAGTAAGAGGAAGTATCATAGAGTTGGAGGACCTCCACCACTTCTACCATAGAGAACCTGGAAATACTGGATGGGTACATAACTGGAATATGTCTTGCTAGTGGAAATGTTGGAAATTCCTATAAGGGACATTTACAACTTCCTTTTTGGAGCATTCTCCGCCCACCCCTGATCCAGGCCTATGGAAATGCAGGTATGTCCGACACACTGATACCTATTAGAGCACAGGGTATGAGGGTCCATTTCCTCTGCCGCCATCTTGCTCAGCTCATTGGAGCTGCTACTGTAAAGATAACTGTGCATGTATTGTCCAGTTTGGCCAGCTGTGTGTAGGGTTGCCACCATTGTGGTACCAGCTGATCTTGAATGGGGGGGCAGGCAATGGCGGGGGGGGGGGGGGGGGGGCGATGATACAAGGTAGGTGGGAATGGGGCGGCCATGTCAGGGAGAATTGCCTTATGGGAGGTGTGCTATAGGGTGTCCAGGAGCGAATAGGGAGTGGACTGAAGTTCAATCCTGGTAAATATATATATATAGTAGAATTCCTTGTAACCCAAGTGTGTGCCAATTACAGGTGCATGATGGGATATCATTCTGGCATCGGATTAAGATCTTAACCTACAAATTCCTCGCCCTCGTCCTTCTGATTTCCTCAGGGTCTAGAGGTGAGTATTCAGCCAGAGCTGTCAGAACCCCCCTGCCCAGGTTGGTTGTTCCCAGAATGATCCAGCTGCTGAGGGGGCCGGGGTTTGGGCAAGTTTGGGGCTTGGTGGCTCTGGAGGTCCCATGAAGGTGGCACATGCTTTTATTCTATTTTCCAGGGACTGGTGACATTTGCAGACTCTGCTGCCACATCCAAGGACTAAAGCACAATTTAAACTGCAGCTGGGAGAGTCAGTCCCACACGGAGCACACCCTGTACGTGCTGCGCCTGAAAAAGTACGTGTGGAATATCTATATATTTATGTATATACACCCAAGCATTGTATATCTATAGATCTACTTACGCTCACAAGCAAATAGGACTCTGACCTGACCGGCACTGGAGCTTCTACTTGTTGGAAGTGCAGGGGTGGGGCTTTTACTTGTTGGAAGTGCAGGGGTGGAGCTTCTACTTGTTGGAAGTGCAGGGGTGGGGCTTTTACTTGTTGGAAGTGCAGGGGTGGGGCTTTTACTTGTTGGAAGTGCAGGGATGGGGCTTTTACTTGTTGGAAGTGCAGGAGTGGGGCTTTCACTTGTTGGAAGTGCAGGGGTGGGGCTTTCACTTGTTGGAAGTGCAGGGGTGGAGCTTTTACTTGTTGGAAGTGCAGGGGTGGGGCTTTTACTTGTTGGAAGTGCAGAGGTGGAGCTTTCACTTGTTGGAAGTGCAGGGGTGGGGCTTTTACTTGTTGGAAGTGCAGGGGTGGAGCTTTTACTTGTTGGAAGTGCAGGGGTGGGGCTTTTACTTGTTGGAAGTGCAGGGGTGGGGCTTTCACTTGTTGGAAGTGTAGGGGTGGGGCTTTCACTTGTTGGAGGTGCAGAGGTGGGGCTTTTACTTGTTGGAAGTGCAGGGGTGGGGCTTTCACTTGTTGGAAGTGCAGGGGTGGGGCTTTCACTTGTTGGAGGTGCAGAGGTGGGGCTTTCACTTGTTGGAAGTGCAGGGGTTGGGCTTTCACTTGTTGGAGGTGCAGGAGTGGGGCTTTTACTTGTTGGAATTGCAGGGGTGGGGCTTTTACTTTTTGGAAGTGCAGGGGTGGGGCTTTCACTTGTTGGAAGTGCAGGGGTGGGGCTTTCACTTGTTGGAAGTGCAGGGGTGGGGCTTTCATATGCTCAAAGTGCACAATGAGCTGACTCTAGGAGGGACTGGGCTTGGTTTTGCTGGGAGTACATTATTTAGGCTTCTACAAACTGTAATTTCAAGGGTCCTGCTTGCTCTGGCTGCGATTGCAGGGGGCTGGATCACCAGTTGCAGGTAGTAAAGGTCTGGGCATTTCTGAGAATGCACTTATTGTGCCTTCAGTAGCTGGGAGTGCATATCTGTAGTCTCCGCCAGCAGTGAATGGCATTACTGGGTGCTTGGGGTAGGGCACGGTTAGGATCTTCAGTTTGTAAGGAGACCATGGTTTGAGTGCTTGGGGTAGGGCACGGTTAGGATCTTCAGTTTGTAAGGAGACCATAGTTTGGGTGCTTGGGGTAGGGCACGGTTAGGACCTTCAGTTTGTAAGGAGACCATGGTTTGGGTGCTTGGGGTAGGGCACGGTTAGGACCTTCAGTTTGTAAGGAGACCATGGTTTGGGTGCTTGGGGTAGGGCACGGTTAGGACCTTCAGTTTGTAAGGAGACCATGGTTTGAGTGCTTGGGGTAGGGCACGGTTAGAACCTTCAGTTTGTAAGGAGACCATGGTTTGGGTGCTTGGGGTAGAGCACGGTTAGAACCTTCAGTTTGTAAGGAGACCATGGTTTGGGTGCTTGGGGTAGGGCACGGTTAGGACCTTCAGTTTGTAAGGAGACCATGGTTTGGGTGCTTGGGGTAGGGCACGGTTAGGACCTTCAGTTTGTAAGGAGACCATGGTCTGAGTGCTTGGGGTAGGGCACGGTTAGGACCTTCAGTTTGTAAGGAGACCATGGTTTGGGTGCTTGGGGTAGGGCACGGTTAGGACCTTCAGTTTGTAAGGAGACCATGGTTTGGGTGCTTGGGGTAGGGCACGGTTAGGACCTTCAGTTTGTAAGGAGACCATGGTTTGGGTGCTTGGGGTAGGGCACGGTTAGAACCTTCAGTTTGTAAGGAGACCATGGTTTGGGTGCTTGGGGTAGGGCACGGTTAGGGCCTTCAGTTTGTAAGGAGACCATGGTTTGGCTGCTTGGGGTAGGGCACGGTTAGGACCTTCAGTTTGTAAGGAGACCATGGTTTGGGTGCTTGGGGTAGGGCACGGTTAGAACCTTCAGTTTGTAAGGAGACCAAGGTTTGGGTGCTTGGGGTAGGGCACGGTTAGGACCTTCAGTTTGTAAGGAGACCATGGTTTGGGTGCTTGGGGTAGGGCACGGTTAGGGCCTTCAGTTTGTAAGGAGACCATGGTTTGGGTGCTTGGGGTAGGGCATGGTTAGGACCTTCAGTTTGTAAGGAGACCATGGTTTGGGTGCTTGGGGTAGGGCACGGTTAGGACCTTCATATTGTAAGGAGACCATGGTTTGGCTGCTTGGTTCCTGGGAGTGCAAGACCTTAGCAACTCAGGGTGAGGCACTTTCATTGTTTTGAACTCTATAAAGCAGATATCAACATCTTGTTTTTTTTAGGCAAAGCTGTGGGCTTGGAAGCAGCCAAACTGACTGCCCGGATAGGTAAGTTACTATTTGTGTGTGTTCTGATTTATGTTGCCAGTTAGGGCGGGTAAGGGCAACTAGTCTAATCTTTAACTAAAAGGGTTAGAGCCAATCAGAAGATTACAATGGCTGTAACTCAAACTGTACCAAGTCAACTGGAATGGAAGCAGCCACAGAATGTGTGGGAATAACTCCTCTGTATGAAGCCAACTCAATTAACTATATATGTGCTAAATACTTTATTTGGCCTTTAATACAAACCCAAACCTGTGCTGAGCTTGTTAAACACTATGTAGGTCATACAGAGGCTTATGGCTTCCTCCTGTGGTTTCTTGCTATTAGTTGCAAAGTTGCACAGATCATTAGGTGATGATATCCCATATTATCATACCGGTGATCTGGTTTAACCTATTGAATAGCACAGGGTGCAAATTTGCTATTTGTCAGTTTCCTACATTAACCAACCCGGCGCCGTCCTTCCTTTATAATAAACCAGTAAAAGCGAAGAACTCATTGGTTGTTACTTTCATGGTTGCATAATCTGTTAATGTGCCAAGATCTGTCCAAACAATGCAATGGTCCATCCACAACTCCACCCACTTTCCACTAGCCCAGCCCCTTTTTAAACTCAGCATAGACTGTCCCTGGAACAGATTTTCACCTGGACAGGTACAAGTGCCTATGGGTCAGTGTCGGACTGGGGACCTTTGGGCCCATTAAAGGACCTGCGCTTAAGGGACCCCAGCCCCAACTGACCTATACCATTGGCACCCGCACCAGTGGTTTCTCCCATTATCCCAGTGGACCAGTCCAACTCTGTATGGTGCTCAGTACATTTCAACATTTCAGATTTTAAAAAAAGTGAAGAGAAATAACATAAAACAATAAAAAGAGAATAAAACCACCTAAAGAAATTGATGGGCAAACTTAAAAAGAAACACACATAGGGCTTGTTATTCTTTAGTTTGCTCACCAGGGGGCAGTGCTTTCCTTTTGCAGTGCTCAGCTAAATGAAATCTCCCAAATCCCCCAAATGAATGGCTCTAATGCACCACAAAACCAGGATCAAATCCCATGTCCAACCTCAAATAGGTGCTGGGTCCCTAGTGCTGGAAAGAATAACTATTTTTTAACAGAACCGGCCCGTCACCGTGCCTGCCGCTTTTCCACTGACTGCCAACCACACTCCACATTATTTCACCCTCAGGGCATCTCCTTGGTTTGTAGGCGCCTAAGAATTCTTCTAATAAAATAACAGCTACCACAGAGAAAGGAGGGAGGGGGGGCGGTGCCATGGGTGCAACCGCAGCGCCAGGTTACAGTGTATTTGGTACCTGTGGGTTTTGGGCAGGTTACCTGTGTATGTATGTATGTATATCTTTATTTATAAAATGCTACTTATGTACACAACACTGTACAGTAGAACAACAGATTAATACAAACAGGGGGTTATTAAGATAATAATAGATAATACAAAGTATAACAATAAATACAAGATACAGTTGCAATAAGTTAAGAATCAAAGAGACAAGAGGATGATGGTTCTTGCCCCATAGAGCTTACAATCTATATACTCCCCATGAAGTAGATGTAATGGCAGACACAATAGAGAGTTATAGGGGAAAAGTTGGATGCCTTTTCGCCAAATAACACATATAAGGTCACTGATGTGTATAAAGTACAGTTGTTTGTGGGGGGGTTATATTCCCTGCGTGCCCCAGAGCTAACCATTTACTCACCCTGCACTCACACATCAGTTGCTACTTTAAAGGGAAACTATAACAATCTAGGTCTCTATAAAAATATATTGCATAAACAGCTCATATGTAAAACCTGCTTCATCTAAATAAACCATTTTCATACAAATATACTTTTTAACTAGTATGTGCCATTGGGTAATCCTAAATAGGAAACTGCCATTTTAAGTACTAAGGGCCGCCCCCTGGGATCATAGGAGTCACAGTGCACACAAACAAGCCAAGGAACACATACATGCTAGGCCCCATCAGCCAATGAATGGGCAGAGTTCTGCCGTTTGCTCCCACACTACTTCCTGTTACAGTTAGAGCTGCATCACTTCCTGTCAGCTGATCTCTGAGGGAGCACACAGCCCATCACAAAATGGCGGCTCAAGGGAAAGGATGTAAAAGGGCAATATTTACTGATATATATATTCCAGTTTGGGGAGATTATTTAATAGGCCACTTAATATGATATAAACTATCTGTTGGTTACGTATTCATTCTGGGGGTGTAGTTTGCCTTTAAGTTGCACCAGTCACATGTTGTGGGCAGTGACGGCGCTTCCAGTTGCTGCCAAAGGGAAATGACTTGGAGGGATGGCCGGTGTTTTGATGACGCCTCATGGGCTGCAGCCCGTAACAAAGGAGGGAAATCTGGAAATATGTGAGAGCAAACAAGAGACAAAGCACCGGTGGCACAGAGACAGACACGGAGACAGACACAGAGACAGGCACGGAGACAGACACAGACACAGAGACAGACACAGAGACAGGCACGGAGACAGACACAGACACAGAGACAGACACGGAGACAGACACAGAGACAGGCACGGAGACAGACACAGACACAGAGACAGACACAGAGACAGACACAGAGACAGACACAGAGACAGGCACGGAGACAGGCACGGAGACAGACACAGAGACAGACACGGAGACAGACACAGAGACAGACACAGAGACAGGCACGGAGACAGACACAGAGACAGGCACGGAGACAGACACAGAGACAGGCACGGAGACAGACACAGAGACAGACACGGAGACAGACACAGAGACAGGCACGGAGACAGACACGGAGACAGGCACGGAGACAGGCACGGAGACAGACACAGAGACAGACACAGAGACAGACACGGAGACAGACACGGAGACAGCAAAACCAAGACACGGCCAACAACATCACAAAGTCTCATTATCCAAGTGTAAATATTATGTGTGCGACTCCAGCCACTATATCCTGTTATACTCAGACACCCCCCCTTACTATACTCTGTTATACTCAGACACCCCCCCTTACTATACTCTGTTATACTCAGACACACCCCCTTACTATACTCTGTTATACTCAGACACACCCCCTTACTATACTCTGTTATACTCAGACACACCCCCTTACTATACTCTGTTATACTCAGATACCCCCCCCTTACTATACTCTGTTATACTCAGACACCCCCCCTTACTATACTCTGTTATACTCAGATACCCCCCCCTTACTATACTCTGTTATACTCAGACACACCCCCTTACTATACTCTGTTATACTCAGACACCCCCCTTACTATACTCTGTTATACTCAGACACACCCCCTTACTATACTCTGTTATACTCAGACACCCCCCCTTACTATACTCTGTTATACTCAGACACACCCCCTTACTATACTCTGTTATACTCAGACACACCCCCTTACTATACTCTGTTATACTCAGACACACCCCCTTACTATACTCTGTTATACTCAGACACACCCCCTTACTATACTCTGTTATACTCAGACACACCCCCTTACTATACTCTGTTATACTCAGACACACCCCCTTACTATACTTGGTTATACTCAGACACGCCCCCTTACTATACTCTGTTATACTCAGACACACCCCCTTACTATACTCCGTTATACTCAGACACACCCCCTTACTATACTTGGTTATACTCAGACACGCCCCCTTACTATACTCTGTTATACTCAGACACACCCCCTTACTATACTCTGTTATACTCAGACACCCCCCCTTACTATACTCTGTTATACTCAGACACCCCCCCTTACTATACTCTGTTATACTCAGACACCCCCCCTTACTATACTCTGTTATACTCAGACACCCCCCCTTACTATACTCTGTTATACTCAGACACCCCCCCTTACTATACTCTGTTATACTCAGACACCCCCCCTTACTATACTCCGTTATACTCAGACACACCCCCTTACTATACTTGGTTATACTCAGACACGCCCCCTTACTATATTCGGTTATACTCAGACACGCCCGCTTACTATACTCTGTTATACTCAGACACGCCCCCTTACTATACTCTGTTATACTCAGACACGCCCCCTTACTATACTCGGTTATACTCAGACACGCCCTCATACTATACTCTGTTATACTCAGACACGCCCCCTTACTATACTCTGTTATACTCTGACACGCCCCCTTACTATACTCGGTTATACTCAGACACCCCCCTTACTATACTCTGTTATACTCAGACACGCCCCCTTACTATACTCGATTATACTCAGACACGCCCCCTTACTATACTCGGTTATACTCAGACACGTCCCCTTACTATACTCTGTTATACTCAGACACGCCCCCTTACTATACTCTGTTATACTCAGACACGCCCTGTTACTATACTCGGTTATACTCAGACACACCCCCTTACTATACTTGGTTATACTCAGACACGCCCCCTTACTATACTCGATTATACTCAGACACGCCCCCTTACTATACTCGATTATACTCAGACACGCCCCCTTACTATACTCGGTTATACTCAGACACGTCCCCTTACTATACTCTGTTATACTCAGACACGCCCTGTTACTATACTCGGTTATACTCAGACACGCCCCCTTACTATACTCGATTATACTCAGACACGCCCCCTTACTATACTCGGTTATACTCAGACACACCTCCTTACTATACTCGATTATACTCAGACACGCCCCCTTACTATACTCGGTTATACTCAGACACGCCCCCTTACTATACTCGGTTATACTCAGACACGCCCCCTTACTATACTCGGTTATACTCAGCCATGCCCCCTTACTATACTCGGTTAAACTCAGACACGCCCTCATACTATACTCTGTTATACTCAGACACGCCCTCATACTATACTCGATTATACTCAGACACGCCCCCTTACTATACTCTGTTATACTCAGACACGCCCCCTTACTATACTCGGTTATACTCAGCCATGCCCCCTTACTATACTCGGTTATACTCAGACACGCCCTCATACTATACTCGGTTATACTCAGACACGCCCCCTTACTATACTCGGGTATACTCAGACACACCCCCTTACTATACTCGATTATACTCAGACACGCCCCCTTACTATACTCGGTTATACTCAGACACGCCCTCATACTATACTCTGTTATACTCAGACACGCCCTCATACTATACTCGATTATACTCAGACACGCCCCCTTACTATACTCTGTTATACTCAGACACGCCCCCTTACTATACTCGGGTGTACTCAGACACACCCCCTTACTATACTCGATTATACTCAGACACGCCCCCTTACTATACTCGGTTATACTCAGACACGCCCTCATACTATACTCTGTTATACTCAGACACGCCCTCATACTATACTCGATTATACTCAGACACGCCCCCTTACTATACTCTGTTATACTCAGACACGCCCCCTTACTATACTCGGTTATGTTCAACCCCCCTCTTACTAAATGCTATTATGCTCCCTTTACTGTCTCTAAGTGGGATTTTTTCTTCATAAATCAGAACTGGGGGTATTATTTGGAGGTGTGTCCCCATAGGAGCTTGCAATCTCTTATGCAATTAAATATAACGCTGAATGAGAACATGAGCAGCCACAGGGCGTGTAGGGCCGACCACATCCTGTATCTGTTGCACGGGGGGAAGCGTGAGGTGACGCACACACACACAGAGCTCTGAGAGGCATTTCCGGTACTGCTGCTGGGTTACAGCTCCTCAATCTGTTGGGGGGGGGGGTGATCTATCTAGGGGGGCTTATATTAGGGGGGCCATATACATTAGGCCCTGGGATTCTTCTGGAGATACAACAGGGGGCTGTAACCTGGGCACATGTTAGGGGACCCCTATCCCGATGTGGGGGGGGGCTCAGTCAGACCCTGGTTTGAAGTCCAGAATGGCAGACCAGGTGTGGATGGATCCTGTACAGAGTATAGGGGAATCAGGGCGGTGTCTGGGTGTAACTGGGAGTGGCTATGCTGGATGAAGGGGTGTGACCAAAAATGACCACTTATTTTCAACCATGTTTACCCTAACCTCACCTCACCCTTTTCCCCCTCAGCCACCTGTCTATTCCTTCCCTACTGAACTTTACAGCCCCCGTGGGGCAGAACTGGCTGCTCATACCCAGGAAAAATCTGGTCAAGTTTTACCCATATCACCTTCGGCTGACGGCTGGGGGCAAAGAAGTGCAACTGAACCTCACGTACGACGTCAATGGAGAGAATGGTATGGAGAACCGCTGGCGCATTGGGTCTGTTCAGCTTGTGCTTCTGTAGCCTTTGCTGAACTACAACTCTTACCCTAGGTATTCTTGCTGAGGGTTGCAGTCCAACAACAGGGTAAATTTGACCCTAGCAACCAGAGAGCTACTGAAATTATTGTTCATCCGCCATCTTGTTTCCTAGTGCTCCTTGAGCCGCCGGAGATCACTGCTGTTGAGTCTGAAGAAGACAACATTGTAGAGGTGAAGTGGAGAAACCAGGAACACGTGAGTGATGAGCAGAAGGTGGAACTGAGGTACCGGATGGTGGGAGCCGCCAACTGGACGGAGGTGGGTTTGTACTGGTGAGACAGCCGGTCAGTGGGAGGTGTGGCAGTTCTGAAGGGGGAGGGTCTCCCATGTGTCTCTAGGGGGGAGTTAGAACTTGGCTGCGCTTCCAACAAATGAGATACAAAGGGCAATTTTATACTTTAGCCCTTGTGCCTTTCCTGCTTTATTAAAATGAGGGTCACTCTAAGCAGTGCCACTAGGGGGGGATAGTGTCACTATGAGCAGTGCCACTAGGGGGGGATAGTGTCACTATGAGCAGTGCCACTAGGGGGGGATAGTGTCACTATGAGCAGTGCCACTAGGGGGGGATAGTGTCACTATGAGCAGTGCCAGTAGAGGGGATAGTGTCACTATGAGCAGTGTCAGTAGGGGGTATAGTGTCACTATGAGCAGTGCCAGTAGGGGGGGATAGTGTCACTTTAAGCAGTGTCAGTAGGGGGGATAGTGTCACTATGAGCAGTGCCAGTAGGGGGGGATAGTGTCACTCTAAGCAGTGTCAGTAGGGGGGATAGTGTCACTATGAGCAGTGCCAGTAGGGGGGGATAGTGTCACTCTAAGCAGTGTCAGTAGGGGGGATAGTGTCACTATGAGCAGTGCCAGTAGGGGGGATAGTGTCACTATGAGCAGTGCCAGTAGGGGGGGATAGTGTCACTTTAAGCAGTGCCAGTAGGGGGGGAGAGTGTCACTCTAAGCAGTGCCAGTAGGGGGGGATAGTGTTACTCAAGGCAGTGCCAGTATGGGGGGATAGTGTCACTCTAAGCAGTGCCGGTAGGGGGGGATAGTGTCACTATGAGCATGCTGGTGGGGGGGATAGTGTCACTATGAGCAGTGCTAGTAGAGGGGATAGTGTCACTCTAAGCAGTGCCAGTAGGGGGGGATAGTGTCACTATGAGCAGTGCCAGTAGGGGGGGATAGTGTCACTATGAGCAGTGCTGGTGGGGGGGGGATAGAGTCACTATGAGCATGCTGGTGGGGGGGATAGAGTCACTATGAGCATGCTGGTGGGGGGGATAGTGTCACTATGAGCAGTGCTAGTAGAGGGGATAGTGTCACTATGAGCAGTGCCAGTAGGGGGGGATAGTGTCACTATGAGCAGTGCTGGTGGGGGGGGGGATAGAGTCACTATGAGCATGCTGGTGGGGGGGATAGTGTCACTATGAGCAGTGCTAGTAGAGGGGATAGTGTCACTATGAGCAGTGCCAGTAGAGGGGGATAGTGTCACTCTAAGCAGTGCCAGTAGGGGGGGATAGTGTCACTATGAGCAGTGCTGGTGGGGGGGATAGTGTCACTATGAGCAGTGCCGGTAGGGGGGGATAGTGTCACTATGAGCAGTGCTAGTAGAGGGGATATTGTCACTCTAAGCAGTGCCAGTAGGGGGGGATAGTGTCACTATGAGCAGTGCTAGTAGAGGGGATAGTGTCACTCTAAGCAGTGCCAGTAGGGGGGGATAGTGTCACTATGAGCAGTGCTAGTAGAGGGGATAGTGTCACTCTAAGCAGTGCCAGTAGGGGGGATAGTGTCACTATGAGCAGTGCTGGTGGGGGGGATAGTGTCACTATGAGCAGTGCTAGTAGGGGGAATAGTGTCACTATGAGCAGTGCCAGTAGGGGGGGGATAGTGTCACTATGAGCAGTGCCAGTAGGGGGGGGGATAGTGTCACTATGAGCAGTGCCAGTAGGGGGGGGGATAGTGTCACTATGAGCAGTGCTGGTGGGGGGATAGTGTCACTATGAGCAGTGCTAGTAGGGGGAATAGTGTCACTATGTGCAGTGCCAGTCGGGGGGGATAGTGTCACTATGAGCAGTGCCAGTAGGGGGGGATAGTGTCACTATGAGCAGTGCCAGTAGGGGGGATAGTGTCACTATGAGCAGTGCCAGTAGGGGGGGATAGTGTCACTATGACCAGTGCCAGTAGGGGGTATAGTGTCACTATAAGCAGTGCCGATGGGAGGGGATAGTGTCACTATGAGCAGTGCCAATAGGGGGGATAGTGTCACTATGAGCAGTGCCAGTAGGGGGGGATAGTGTCACTATGAGCAGTGCCAGTAGAGGGGATAGTGTCACTATGAGCAGTGCCAGTAGGGGGGGATAGTGTCACTATGAGCAGTGCCAGTAGGGGGGATAGTGTCACTATGAGCAGGGCCGGTGGGGGATAGTGTCACTATGAGCAGTGCCAGTAGGGGGGGGATAGTGTCACTATGAGCAGTGCCAGTAGGGGGGGATAGTGTCACTATGAGCAGTGCCAGTAGGGGGGGATAGTGTCACTATGAGCAGTGCCAGTAGGGGGGGGGATAGTGTCACTATGAGCAGTGCTGGTGGGGGGATAGTGTCACTATGAGCAGTGCTAGTAGGGGGAATAGTGTCACTATGTGCAGTGCCAGTAGGGGGGGATAGTGTCACTATGAGCAGTGCCAGTAGGGGGGGATAGTGTCACTATGAGCAGTGCCAGTAGGGGGGATAGTGTCACTATGAGCAGTGCCAGTAGGGGGGGATAGTGTCACTATGACCAGTGCCAGTAGGGGGTATAGTGTCACTATAAGCAGTGCCGATGGGAGGGGATAGTGTCACTATGAGCAGTGCCAATAGGGGGGATAGTGTCACTATGAGCAGTGCCAGTAGGGGGGGATAGTGTCACTATGAGCAGTGCCAGTAGAGGGGATAGTGTCACTATGAGCAGTGCCAGTAGGGGGGGATAGTGTCACTATGAGCAGTGCCAGTAGGGGGGATAGTGTCACTATGAGCAGGGCCGGTGGGGGGATAGTGTCACTATGAGCAGTGCCAGTAGGGGGGATAGTGTCACTATGAGCAGTGCCAGTAGGGGGGATAGTGTCACTATGAGCAGTGCCAGTAGGGGGGATAGTGTCACTATGAGCAGGGCCGGTGGGGGGATAGTGTCACTATGAGCAGTGCCAGTAGGGGGGATAGTGTCACTATGAGCAGTGCCAGTAGGGGGGATAGTGTCACTATGAGCAGGGCCGGTGGGGGGATAGTGTCACTATGAGCAGTGCCAGTAGGGGGGATAGTGTCACTATGAGCAGTGCCAGTAGGGGGGATAGTGTCACTATGAGCAGTGCCAGTAGGGGGGATAGTGTCACTATGAGCAGGGCCGGTGGGGGGATAGTGTCACTATGAGCAGTGCCAGTAGGGGGGATAGTGTCACTATGAGCAGTGCCAGTAGGGGGGATAGTGTCACTATGAGCAGGGCCGGTGGGGGGATAGTGTCACTATGAGCAGTGCCAGTAGAGGGGATAGTGTCACTATGAGCAGTGCTGGTGGGGGGGATAGTGTCACTATGAGCAGTGCTGGTGGGGGGGATAGTGTCACTATGAGCAGTGCCAGTAGGGAGGGATAGTGTCACTATGAGCAGTGCCAGTAGGGAGGGATAGTGTCACTATCAGCAGTGCCGATGGGGGGTGGGGGAGGGGGGGTGGCTCAGTGTCACTCTAAACAGATCATGGCAGCTACCAACCTTTTACCAATGTGTCTCACTTATTTCTCTGGCTCAGGTTCCCAATAACAAACTGGAACCGGGCTCCTGTGAACTGACTGACCTGGAACCCTATGTGGAGTACAAGCTCCAGATCCGTTATGTGGCAGATGGTTCCAGTAGTAAGAAGGGCAGCAGATGGAGCGAAACACTAACATTCTGCACTCCAGATCAAGGTGAGATCCAGATGGCCCCCCTCAGTTATCGCCTGAGCTAGAAAGAATGTTCCTTTTGGGCTATATCTATTGGCCAACACTGAATTCCTACACTGTATCCTGTGTCTCCATACAATCTGGCTCATACCCTTGTGTTGTCCTAGTGCCCTGTGGCCTTCTAGATGTCTGGCGAAGTACGGAGAAGCCACCATTTTTGCTCATCCAATGGAAGGTACAAATTGCATCAGTTTGTGTAGGGGGCTTGGGAGGGTGGTGGCACTCCTAACCCTGTGTAGGTGGCTTGGGAGGGTGGTGGCACCCCTAACCCTGTGTAGGTGGCTTGGGAGGGTGGTGGCATAGCTAACCCTGTGTAGGGGGCTTGGGAGGGTGGTGGCATAGCTAACCCTGTGTAGGTGGCTTGGGAAGGTGGTGGCATAGCTAACCCTGTGTAGGGGGCTTGGGAGGGTGGTGGCACAGCTAACCCTGTGTAGGTGGCTTGGGAGGGTGGTGGCACCCCTAACCCTGTGTAGGTGGCTTGGGAGGGTGGTGGCATAGCTAACCCTGTGTAGGTGGCTTGGGAGGGTGGTGGCATAGCTAACCCTGTGTAGGGGGCTTGGGAGGGTGGTGGCACCCCTAACCCTGTGTAGGTGGCTTGGGAGGGTGGTGGCACCCCTAACCCTGTGTAGGTGGCTTGGGAGGGTGGTGGCATAGCTAACCCTGTGTAGGGGGCTTGGGAGGGTGGTGGCACCCCTAACCCTGTGTAGGTGACTTGGGAGGGTGGTGGCACCCCTAACCCTGTGTAGGTGGCTTGGGAGGGTGGTGGCATAGCTAACCCTGTGTAGGGGGCTTGGGAGGGTGGTGGCATAGCTAACCCTGTGTAGGGGGCTTGGGAGGGTGGTGGCACCCCTAACCCTGTGTAGGGGGCTTGGGAGGGTGGTGGCACCCCTAACCCTGTGTAGGGGGCTTGGGAGGGTGGTGGCATAGCTAACCCTGTGTAGGTGGCTTGGGAGGGTGGTGGCATAGCTAACCCTGTGTAGGGGGCTTGGGAGGGTGGTGGCATAGCTAACCCTGTGTAGGTGGCTTGGGAGGGTGGTGGCATAGCTAACCCTGTGTAGGTGGCTTGGGAGGGTGGTGGCACCCCTAACCCTGTGTAGGTGGCTTGGGAGGGTGGTGGCATAGCTAACCCTGTGTAGGCGGCTTGGGAGGGTGGTGGCATAGCTAACCCTGTGTAGGTGGCTTGGGAGTTTGGTGGCACCCCTAACCCTGTGTAGGTGGCTTGGGAGGGTGGTGGCATAGCTAACCCTGTGTAGGTGGCTTGGGAGGGTGGTGGCATAGCTAACCCTGTGTAGGGGGCTTGGGAGGGTGGTGGCACCCCTAACCCTGTGTAGGTGGCTTGGGAGGGTGGTGGCATAGCTAACCCTGTGTAGGCGGCTTGGGAGGGTGGTGGCATAGCTAACCCTGTGTAGGTGGCTTGGGAGTTTGGTGGCACCCCTAACCCTGTGTAGGTGGCTTGGGAGGGTGGTGGCATAGCTAACCCTGTGTAGGTGGCTTGGGAGGGTGGTGGCATAGCTAACCCTGTGTAGGGGGCTTGGGAGGGTGGTGGCACCCCTAACCCTGTGTAGGTGGCTTGGGAGGGTGGTGGCATAGCTAACCCTGTGTAGGGGGCTTGGGAGGGTGGTGGCACCGCTAACCCTGTGTAGGGGGCTTGGGAGGGTGGTGGCATAGCTAACCCTGTGTAGGGGGCTTGGGAGGGTGGTGGCATAGCTAACCCTGTGTAGGTGGCTTGGGAGGGTGGTGGCATAGCTAACCCTGTGTAGTTGGCTTGGGAGGGTGGTGGCATAGCTAACCCTGTGTAGGTGGCTTGGGAGGGTGGTGGCATAGCTAACCCTGCCATTAGTGCCCATGGGTGGGGGGTGGCATTGCCCAGACTGAGGTGATGTATGAGACTCTGTTATTGATGCAGGGGGGTCAGTTCTGTACCCTCTTTTTTGCTGACTCTGCATTTCTCATCCAGCCATTGGGCACCACCAGGGGTAAAATCTTGGGCTACAATGTGACCTATACTGATGGCGGCCAGGCTAATAGCGCGGAGGCACAGTGCTGTCACATCAAGCTGCCGGCTGGGGCCACGGATATCTGCGTCAGCCCCAGAAACCAGCACGGACTTGGCTATGGCAGCTGTGTCACACCCCCCTGCTCAGGTACCC
Organism: Xenopus tropicalis; assembly: GCF_000004195.4. Classification (NCBI taxonomy): domain Eukaryota; kingdom Metazoa; phylum Chordata; class Amphibia; order Anura; family Pipidae; genus Xenopus; species Xenopus tropicalis. Next base: position 141,028,450 of record NC_030679.2, on the reverse strand, counting down.
ACCCCCTCCCAGATATCTGCCCCCCATTAGTAAGTGCTTTAATCAAGCTTCTAATGAGAATAACGCTCTTCTTGCAGAACCGGCCCCTCCCTCAGGTATTAAAGTTTGGGCCGACGGGTCTGGAGGTATTAAGGTATCAGGGGTAGCGACATTGCCCCCTCCCAAAGATCCTCACTCGTACCTGGTTGAGTGGAAGGAACTCACATTAGCCAGAAACCCATTCCTGAATTGGACCAGGTTCCGAGCAACCAATCAAAACTTTACTCTGCCAGGTGAGTAACCAGTCACTGCTGACCCCTGTAAAAGATGCACAGCCAATGAGCTCCTAGCTGCACTCTGCCCCCCCATCCACCTAAGGTCCAACCACACCTTTATATACCCAAGGGGCATTAATGGAAACCCCTTTTCTCCCTCATCCCCATTTTCTACCTCTCTGTCCCCAGGTGACTTTGCCCCTTTTGCCCCATACGGCGTGGCTGTGTTTGCCCTTTACCAGAACAGCTGTGCGGGAGTCGTATCCACTGTTGTGTACAGCCAGGAGAATGGTAAGAGGACGGGGATTGGGCTGTGGGGCAAAAAAACGGGATAAGGGGAACAAATGTGGCCCTACACAATGTCAAGGTCAAACTGGGCTTCTACCATCCTCTGGCCCTCCAATAACAGGGATGAAGGGGTAGGTTGGGGTCCTGTCTGGGGGGCCCATTTACAGAGGGGGACTGAAAAGACTCCGTTGTAGTGATGAGCGAAAAATTCGCTGAAAAATTTGCGAATCTTTTAAAAGATTCGCGAAACGGCGAAAAATGTTGCACTTCAAAACAATTGTCGTCCGCGGCTATTCTTTCTTCACCCATTGCTACTCTTTTGTCGCCCGTGGCTATTCTTTCGTCGCCTGCGGCTATTCTTTCTTCACCCGCGGCTATTCTTTCGTCGCCCGTTGCTACTCTTTTTTCGCCTGTGGCTATTCTTTCGTCGCCCGTTGCTACTCTTTTGTCGCCCGTTGCTATTCTTTCGTCGCCCGTTGCTACTCTTTTTTCGCCCGTGGCTATTCTTTCGTCGCCCGTTGCTACTCTTTTGTCGCCCGTTGCTACTCTTTTGTCGCCCGTTGCTACTCTTTTGTCGCCCGTTGCTACTCTTTTGTCGCCCGTTGCTACTCTTTTGTCGCCCGTGGCTATTCTTTCGTCGCCTGCGGCTATTCTTTCTTCACCCGCGGCTATTCTTTCGTCGCCCGTTGCTACTCTTTTTTCGCCTGTGGCTATTCTTTCGTCGCCCGTTGCTACTCTTTTGTCGCCCGTTGCTATTCTTTCGTCGCCCGTTGCTACTCTTTTTTCGCCCGTGGCTATTCTTTCGTCGCCCGTTGCTACTCTTTTGTCGCCCGTTGCTATTCTTTCGTCGCCCGTTGCTACTCTTTTGTCGCCCGTTGCTATTCTTTCGTCGCCCGTTGCTACTCTTTTGTCGCCCGTTGCTATTCTTTCGTCGCCCGTTGCTACTCTTTTGTCGCCCGTTGCTATTCTTTCGTCGCCCGTTGCTACTCTTTTGTCGCCCGTTGCTATTCTTTCGTCGCCCGTTGCTACTCTTTTGTCGCCCGTTGCTATTCTTTCGTCGCCCGTTGCTACTCTTTTGTCGCCCGTTGCTATTCTTTCGTCGCCCGTTGCTACTCTTTTGTCGCCCGTTGCTATTCTTTCGTCGCCCGTTGCTACTCTTTTTTCGCCCGTGGCTATTCTTTCGTCGCCGCGGCTATTCTTTTGTCGCCCATTGCTATTCTTTCGTCGCCCGTTGCTATTCTTTCGTCGCCCGTTGCTACTCTTTTTTCGCCCGTGGCTATTCTTTCGTCGCCCGTTGCTATTCTTTCGTCGCCTGTTACTATTCTTTCGTCGCCCGTTGCTACTCTTTTTTCGCCCGTTGCTATTCTTTCGCCCGTTGCTACTCTTTCGTCGCCCGTTGCTATTCTTTCGTCGCCTGTTGCTATTCTTTCGTCGCCCGTTGCTACTCTTTTGTCGCCCGTTGCTATTCTTTCGTCGCAAATTTTTTCATCCATTTCGTGAAACAATCCGCCAATGGTGAAACGCGGAAACTCGCCACGAATCCCTGCCTGGCAAAACATTTCGCCCATCACTACTCCGTTGTCCATAACTGAGAGGTGGGTGGCTTGCTGGGGTGTGAGGTGGGGCAGGTGTGGGGGTGATGGTGGCCCTATAACAGGGGCCTGTCAGGAGAGGGCTGCAATCATCAGCATCAGCCTGCCCCATAGATATTGGTCAGGTTAGCCATTGAGTCCAGCGGCCCGTGTGAGGCCAGCTTTATGTATTAGTCTTCCTCCTCCATCTCCCTTTTCCTATTCTCTCTTGTAAAACAGCACCCTCTGCTGGCCCCAACGTCTCCATACGCCTGATATCCTCCGCGGAAGCACATATATCATGGGACGAGGTACCACTTCCGAACAGGAGAGGAAACATTACTGGTTACACCATCTACCTGAACAGCTCGGAACATTCTCGGCAGAAATCAGGTGCCAAGCAGGGGGAGGAATGTAGAAACAAGGGCAGAGTCTAGTAACCCATGGCAACCAATCAGATGTTGTTATCAAACAGTAGACCAATAAATGATTGGCTGCTATGGGTTACTGTAGCTGTAGCCTATAAATACTTCTGTCAAGTGTGTGAGGTGGTAACTCATCTTCTGCCTTTTTGATTGTTAGCTCTGTGGTCCAGGTCTGTGTTTGCTCATGGTAGGAATGATTGCGTCTCTGGCTTATCACCGGACACCGCATATACTGTATGGATGACGGCATGGACAAGGGCAGGGGAAGGACCCCTGGGCAGTATCAGGAAGTTTCGGACAACAGGTACATTTATGGCGATACCCCAATATATCGTCTATGGGGAAGAAAGATTTTTTTGGGGGTCTGGGGGTTGGGTTGTAGTTCAACTACAGCTTGCAGGTTACCCATCTCTGTCATTAGGAATGATGCTCTTCTCTTCTGGCTTCCTTGGGGGTGGGGGGGTTATGTAATACCAAGGAGTGGCAAACCATGTTAGCAAATGAGATGTTTTCCTTCAACCAAGTGGTTGCTATGGGTTACAGGACTGGGGCAAACTTTGCTGATGTTGTTACCGAACCCTAGTGGCGGAACTACAGCATCTTCAGCTCTTGGGGTGGGGCTGGGAAAGGCTGTAAATTGCAATTCTCTGATATATATAACCCCCTATCTCCCCCATAAGGGTCCCCAGTCTTTCAACCCTTTTTCTGTAGCTCCGCCCTCAGCCACGCCCTTACAATTCACTCTTTATGTGGGCCTACAGGTCGTACCTACAATCCGCTGGTCATCATCATCATTGTTGTACTGACCGTGTTCTTCCTGCTGCTGGCCATCCTATTCTCCCTCTGGACCAAGCGGGTGCTGCGCAAATGGTTCTGGCCCAGAATCCCCATCCCCAACCTGGAGAACAATGCGGAACTCAGCAGGATCCAGAACAACAATAACTGGGACCTGGAACAGGTACAGTACCCCCTCCCCCCTGACAATGGCTGCTGGGCCAGAACCCAGGACCTGTTATACTGGGATGGTTCCAAGTCCGACTCACTAAGAGGCAGTTGAGGGGAGCTGCAGTCTATGGAAGTGACTGGGAATCCAGATAAACATAGTATAATATATATGATAGTATGTTATAGAATTAATAATTCTAAGCAACTTTTCAATTGGTCTTCATTATTTATTACTTATAGTTTTTAACTTATTTGCCTTCTTCTTCCAACTCTTTGCAGCTTTCAAATGGGGGGTCAGTGACCCCGGCAGCAAACAACTATTTTTTTTTCCAGTTTTATTATTTTTTTTTCTATTCAGGCCCTCTCCTATTCATATATCAGTCTTTCATTCAAACCACTCCCTGGTCGCTAAGGTCATTTGAATCCTAGCAACCAGATAGCTGTTCTAACTCCAAACTGGAGAGCTGCTGAACAATTACTGAAATCATTTTTTTCATTATTTGTAGTTTTTTAATGAAGACCAATTGCAAATTGTCTTGGAATAATACTCTACATCATACCAAAAGGTTGACAACCCCATTAATTACCCTAGAATGAAGCCAAACTGGATCAGAACCACGTCACGGTGTTCATTACCGATTGTAATTACGGCGCTGCCGGGCCGCCCTGTGCCGAATTAGAGACCAATTGCTCAGTTCCCATGTAAAGCCGCTCTAAATATAGATGTATTGTGCTGCACCGCAACAGTCCCAATTAAAGAGTGATTATGGCAGCCTTATCTCTCATTTCCCCTATACTTACACTAAATGGTACCATACAGCCCGGTGTCCCTTAATGAGGTTAATTGAGCGACTGGCAGCGTGCCCTGTACCAGAAGGGCAAATGTACGGGCTCATTGCCACGTGTTAAATAAATCCCTGTAATTAAACGCCCAGACTGTGGCTACAATACGGTTTTGTAAGATCAGCTGATGCGGCAGCCATGTCGGATTCCTGTTGTGCCCACTCCAGCACATTCCTACACCCCCATTGCTGATTCATCCCATTCATTGTCCCAGCTTGTCAGGCTGAGCACGAGGCAAAGCAGGTACAGTGCACTACAGTAAGGATCTGGGGGGGGGGGGGGGGGGGGCAAATGTGCCTTCCAGGAAATGGGCAATATTTCCATAAAATGAAACATTAACAGTTGGGGGTGTGGCTTACTTTGCTCCTCCCACACAGATTGCTTTGCGGCAAAGTCTGTAGGCACAACGCTGCACCTTCTCCCCCCATACCAAGTTGCACAGTGCAGCCCTGTACCTAGCATTTGGCATAAACATGGTAAATACAAGGATTCCCTACCACCTTGCAACCACCGGCACGTGAGGCTTATGTGTTCTGAATGACATTCATACTAACCCCCCCCCCGGCAGTAACCAGATAGGTGACCAGTACCTGATTGCTGTAATTCTATTGCCCAGTAAGTGACGTGTATATCTGACTGCTTTCCAACAGGAGAACCCCAACACACCCATCGCCATCGTGGAGGAGATTGAGCCCCCAACGTGTCCTCCAAGACCTCAGCAGGGGACCTTTACATCTGGATATGAAAAACATTTTCTCCCCACCCAAGAAGAGGTGATGGGTCTCTGGTGACCAGGGGGGCAGTTTTTTCCTACTCAAAGACTTGCTGAGAGGCCCTAGTGGAGAAGCTCTCAATGGAGATCTGGCCAAGGGGCAGGAGAGTGGACTGGGCTTAGTGGACTGAACTGCTGAGGACCTTGATCCCAACAAAGCTATTAGGAGTTCTCTAAGCAGGCGCAGATCCCACCACAAGGAAGCAGAGTTGGGTCCATCGTAACAAGGAAGCAGAGTTGGGTCCATCTGAACACGGAAGCAGAGTTGGGTCCATCTGAACACGGAAGCAGAGTTGGGTCCATCTGAACACGGAAGCAGAGTTGGGTCCATCTGAACAAGGGAGCAGAGTTGGGTCCATCTGAACAAGGGAGCAGAGTTGGGTCCATCTGAACAAGGAAGCAGAGTTGAGTCCATCTGAACAAGGAAGCAGAGTTGGGTCCATCTGAACAAGGGAGCAGAGTTGGGTCCATCTGAACAAGGGAGCAGAGTTGGGTCCATCTGAACAAGGGAGCAGAGTTGGGTCCATCTGAACAAGGAAGCAGAGTTGGGTCCATCGTAACAAGGAAGCAGAGTTGGGTCCATCTGAACACGGAAGCAGAGTTGGGTCCATCTGAACACGGAAGCAGAGTTGGGTCCATCTGAACAAGGAAGCAGAGTTGGGTCCATCGTAACAAGGAAGCAGAGTTGGGTCCATCTGAACACGGAAGCAGAGTTGGGTCCATCTGAACACGGAAGCAGAGTTGGGTCCATCTGAACACGGAAGCAGAGTTGGGTCCATCTGAACACGGAAGCAGAGTTGGGTCCATCGTAACAAGGAAGCAGAGTTGGGTCCATCGTAACAAGGAAGCAGAGTTGGGTCCATCGTAACAAGGAAGCAGAGTTGGGTCCATCTGAACAAAGAAGCAGAGTTGGGTCCATCTGAACACGGAAGCAGAGTTGGGTCCATCTGAACACGGAAGCAGAGTTGGGTCCATCGTAACAAGGAAGCAGAGTTGGGTCCATCGTAACAAGGAAGCAGAGTTGGGTCCATCGTAACAAGGAAGCAGAGTTGGGTCCATCGTAACAAGGAAGCAGAGTTGGGTCCATCTGAACAAGGAAGCAGAGTTGGGTCCATCTGAACAAGGAAGCAGAGTTGGGTCCATCTGAACACAGAAGCAGAGGTGGGTCCATCTGAACAAGGAAGCAAAGTTGGGTCCATCTGAACACGGAAGCAGAGTTGGGCCCATCTGAACAAGGAAGCAGAGTTGGGTCCATCTGAACAAGGGAGCAGAGTTGGGTCCATCTGAACAAGGGAGCAGAGTTGGGTCCATCTGAACACGGAAGCAGAGTTGGGTCCATCTGAACAAGGGAGCAGAGTTGGGTCCATCTGAACAAGGGAGCAGAGTTGGGTCCATCTGAACAAGGGAGCAGAGTTGGGTCCATCTGAACAAGGAAGCAGAGTTGGGTCCATCTGAACAAGGGAGCAGAGTTGGGTCCATCTGAACAAGGGAGCAGAGTTGGGTCCATCTGAACACGGAAGCAGAGTTGGGTCCATCTGAACAAGGGAGCAGAGTTGGGTCCATCTGAACAAGGAAGCAGAGTTGGGTCCATCTGAACAAGGGAGCAGAGTTGGGCCCATCTGAACAAGGAAGCAGAGTTGGGTCCATCTGAACAAGGAAGCAGAGTTGGGGCCATCTGAACAAGGAAGCAGAGTTGAGTCCATCTGAACAAGGAAGCAGAGTTGGGTCCATCTGAACAAGGGAGCAGAGTTGGGTCCATCTGAACAAGGGAGCAGAGTTGGGTCCATCTGAACAAGGAAGCAGAGTTGGGTCCATCGTAACAAGGAAGCAGAGTTGGGTCCATCGTAACAATGAAGCAGAGTTGGGTCCATCTTAACAAGGAAGCAGAGTTGGGTCCATCTTAACAAGGAAGCAGAGTTGGGTCCATCGTAACAAGGAAGCAGAGTTGGGTCCATCTGAACAAGGAAGCAGAGTTGGGTCCATCTGAACAAGGAAGCAGAGTTGGGTCCATCTGAACAAGGAAGCAGAGTTGGGTCCATCTGAACAAGGAAGCAGAGTTGGGTCCATCTGAACAAGGAAGCAGAGTTGGGTCCATCTTAACAAGGAAGCAGAGTTGGGTCCATCTGAACAAAGAAATTCTTCTTTGTTCAGATGGACCCAACTCTGCTTCCTAGTTACGATGGACCCAACTCTGCTTCCGTGTTCAGATGGACCCAACTCTGCTTAGATGGACTTTTTGGACTTAGATGGACTTTTTGGCCAAGTTTTGAAGAGTCACTAGGCTGGGACTTTTGACCAGGATGGCCCTGCAAGAGGTTTGTATGGCCCTAGTATGGCTCCAGTGCATGACAATCATATTAGTGCTTAGTACTTCTCTCCCACGGTGATGAGCCAGGCGTGGCCCAGAGACACGGGAATACTCAGGTCAGAGGGTAGCCAATTGGAATGACTTTATAGGAGAATAAGCCATTACACGCTGCACTCTGTATATTCTCTATGTGATTTTTGTACAAAGTTGTAATAAAACCCATTTTGTAAGTTTCTGTCTCTGTATTCCATTAACATAATCATATTAATCATTAGTTACTCAGGGGTTGGGCATAAAAACACTCCCATGGCAACCCCAGAGCAGTGCCAGCCAACCAGAATGGGGAATGGGGGGGGGCATAATTAGTAGGGTGGTCCCTGTTATATCAGAAGGGGTCTCCCATCCCCAGCAATTTCCCTCCTTGTCAGGCAGATTTCTCCCATTGTGAATGTGAAGAGGGGTGGGGCAAATGTAGCGGCACCCAGAGGGAGGGGTAAGTTGTATTTGCAGTGGGGAAAAAGCAACAACATTTTGGGTGGTGCAGAAGCAGCACCTGCAAGGGTTAATATCCACTACAAGCTCAGTATAGAAGCCTATAGTTTGCCTTTAACAACTGTGTGTATGGTTACCCAGTACCTGGAGAGGCTCTATTGGCCCTATAATAACTGGTGAGGCCCTATTTGCCCTATAAGAATACTTGGTGAGGCCCTATTTGCCCTATAAGAATACTTGGTGAGGCCCTATTTGCCCTATAAGAATACTTGGTGAGGCTCTATTTGCCCTATAAGAATACCCGGTGAGGCTCTATTTGCCCTATAAGAATACTTGGTGAGGCTCTATTTGCCCTATAAGAATACCTGGTGAGGCTCTATTTGCCCTATAAGAATACCTGGTGAGGCTCTATTTGCCCTATAAGAATAACTGGTGAGGCTCTATTTGCCCTATAAGAATACCTGGTGAGGCTCTATTTGCCCTATAAGAATAACTGGTGAGGCTCTGTTTGCCCTATAAGAATACCTGGTGAGGCTCTATTTGCCCTATAAGAATAACTGGTGAGGCTCTATTTGCCCTATAAGAATAACTGGTGAGGCTCTATTTGCCCTATAAGAATAACTGGTGAGGCTCTATGTGCCCTATAAGAATAACTGGTGAGGCTCTATTTGCCCTATAAGAATAACTGGTGAGGCTCTATTTGCCCTATAAGAATAACTGGTGAGGCTCTTTTTGCCCTATATGAATAACTGGTGAGGCTCTATTTGCCCTATAAGAATACTTGGTGAGGCTCTATTTGCCCTATAAGAATACCTGGTGAGGCTCTATTTGCCCTATAAGAATACTTGGTGAGGCTCTATTTGCCCTATAAGAATACTTGGTGAGGCTCTATTTGCCCTATAAGAATACCTGGTGAGGCTCTATTTGCCCTATAAGAATAACTGGTGAGGCTCTATTTGCCCTATAAGAATACCTGGTGAGGCTCTATTTGCCCTATAAGAATACCTGGTGAGGCTCTATTTGCCCTATAAGAATACCTGGTGAGGCTTTTTTTGCCCTATAAGAATAACTGGTGAGGCTCTATTTGCCCTATAAGAATACTTGGTAAGGCTCTATTTGCCCTATAATAACTGGTGAGGCTCTATTTGCCCTATAAGAATACCTGGTGAGGCCCTATTTGCCTTATAAGAATACCTGGTGAGGCTCTAGTTGCCCTATAAGAATACCTGGTGAGGCTCTATTTGCCCTAGAAGAATAACTGGTGAGGCCCTATTTGCCCTATAAGAATACTTGGTGAGGCTCTATTTGCCCTATAAGAATACCTGGTGAGGCTCTATTTGCCCTATAAGAATACCTGGTGAGGCTCTATTTGCCCTATAAGAATAACTGGTGAGGCTCTATTTGCCCTATAAGAATAACTGGTGAGGCTCTATTTGCCCTATAAGAATACCTGGTGAGGCTTTTTTTGCCCTATAAGAATAACTGGTGAGGCTCTATTTGCCCTATAAGAATACTTGGTAAGGCTCTATTTGCCCTATAAGAATACCTGGTGATGCTCTATTTGCCCTATAAGAATAACTGGTGAGGCCCTATTTGCCCTATAAGAATACTTGGTGAGGCTCTATTTGCCCTATAAGAATAACTGGTGAGGCCCTATTTGCCCTATAAGAATACCTGGTGAGGCTCTATTTGCCCTATAAGAATAACTGGTGAGGCTCTATTTGCCCTATAAGAATACCTGGTGAGGCTCTATTTGCCCTATAAGAATAACTGGTGAGGCCCTATTTGCCCTATAAGAATACTTGGTGAGGCTCTATTTGCCCTATAAGAATAACTGGTGAGGCCCTATTTGCCCTATAAGAATACCTGGTGAGGCTCTATTTGCCCTATAAGAATACCTGGTGAGGCTCTATTTGCCCTATAAGAATAACTGGTGAGGCTCTATTTGCCCTATAAGAATAACTGGTGAGGCTCTTTTTGCCCTATATGAATAACTGGTGAGGCTCTATTTGCCCTATAAGAATACTTGGTGAGGCTCTATTTGCCCTATAAGAATACCTGGTGAGGCTCTATTTGCCCTATAAGAATACTTGGTGATGCTCTTTTTGCCCTATAATAACTGGTGAGGCCCTATAAGAATACCTGGTGAGGCTCTATTTGCCCTATAAGAATACCTGGTGAGGCTCTATTTGCCCTATAAGAATACCTGATGAGGCTCTATTTGCCCTATAAGAATAACTGGTGAGGCTTTTTTTGCCCTATAAGAATAACTGGTGAGGCTCTATTTGCCCTATAAGAATACCTGGTGAGGCTCTATTTGCCCTATAATAACTGGTGAGGCCCTATAAGAATACCTGTTGAGGCTCTATTTGCCCTATAAGAATACCTGGTGAGCCTCTATTTGCCCTATAAGAATAACTGGTGAGGCTTTTTTTGCCCTATAAGAATAACTGGTGAGGCTCTATTTGCCCTATAACAATACTTGGTGAGGCTCTATTTGCCCTATAACAATACTTGGTGAGGCTCTATTTGCCCTATAAGAATAACTGGTGAGGCTCTATTTGCCCTATAAGCATACTTGGTGAGGCTCTATTTGCCCTATAAGAATACTTGGTAAGGCTCTATTTGCCCTATAAGAATACTTGGTAAGGCTCTATTTGCCCTATAAGAATAGCTGGTGAGGCTCTATTTGCCCTATAAGAATACCTGGTGAGGTCCTATTTGCCCTATAAGAATACCTGGTGAGGCTCTATTTGCCCTATAAGAATGCTTGGTGAGACTCTTCTTCATGCCATTAATGTAAGCGTAAGCCTTAAGGCCAAGGCCCCTTTGAATTAATAATGAAAAACACTATTTAACATAAAATATAGTAACTTTTTATTCTCTTACACTGTGGAACATACAGTTATTGCCTGTGTTACTATTGCCTCATTATAACCCCTGTGAATGTTGTTCTGGGACTGTCACTAGCTGTGCCCCCCCCATTATGGAATAGTCCTTACAACGACACCACCTGTACATAAAAACCAGACAAGCTGCCAGATTGAGTCAGGAACTCATTGTCGCCCTCTAATGGCTTCGATATCTATCTTTTGCATAATACTGAAGAGGAAGCTCACATGACCACGCAACAGTGGCATGACTTCTTCTTCACGCGCCGGTCTTCCTCTGGTGGCGTTGCAGTGTTGCCTCCTTGTGCCTGTTGGCTATCAGTCCCTTGTGACTTCTGAAGAAGGGGTTGGGATTCAGGGGAAGAGTTGCCTTCTGCACTGCTGGACTGTGGAAGGGTGCTGGGTGCTGGCTCAGAGGAGGAGGACTTCTGCATAACCTCTGGATCCGATTGATCCTTCTTCAGGTCGGGAATGAACACAGACTGGCACATAGTCTCTTGGATCTGTTCTGTTAATGGCAGTGATGGACTCTCTTCCAAACTCTTAGACATCAGCAGTGACTGCTTAATCATATCGGTGTTCAGCAGGTCTGATAACTCATCCAGGGCTACAGACTTAGAAGTCTCTTCAGTACTCTCCTGGTTCTGTTCCATAGACAGTAGGGTAGAGACGGATATTAGGCCTGTTAAAGATGACGCCTCGCTTTCAAATTCATGGGATAGATCTGGTTTCTGAGTGTGTTCTAGATCTTTCTCTGGCAGTGCTGAGCCTTGGTCTTGGTTCTGTGCATTTGACAATGACATGTAGCCGTGATTTTGGTCTTCTGATGTAATTACGGGCTTTTGATTTTCACTTGGACCATCATGGACCTCATGGACTGTTGATACAGATTCGCTGTGCTGGTCGAGTTTTTCGTCTTGGGCCAATGATACCGATTCTTCTTCTGTTGGCTCACTTGATGAAGAAAAGAGTTCTTGGCCTTGTGTTTGGTCAGTGGTAACATGTTCTTGACTGTGATCTTGCTTTGTGTGTACCAATTCAGAAACGTGGTCTGTGGTTTGTGTTTTACTCTCTAATGCTTTCTGTTGTGGAATGTCAGTTGGCAGTTTTGCTTCAGTCTGGTTCTGGCTGTGATCAGATGTACTCTGGTTTTGGATCTGTACTGAAACATTCTCTAAGGGGTTAATTTCAAGGGTTTTTTCTGTTACCAGGTATTTATCCAGATGTCCCAGATTTGGGTTTTCATTCTGCTGATCCTGAATTATATGTTCTAGGATTCCATGATGTTCATCTTGATTCTTCTCAGTCTTTTCTTGGTCCTGATGTTCCTGGGTATTTTCAAGATGTTGTACAGTATGGTGCTGGATTGTTCCAGGTTCTAGGTTTTGCTTTTCATGTTCCATAGTCACTTCAGTTACCAAGTATCTATCCAGATGTTGCAGATTTGGGTTTTCAAGCTGCTGACCTTGGGTTAGATATTCTAGGATACCATCTTGTCCATCCTGATTCTTCTTAGTATGTTCTTGGTCAAGATGTGCCTGGTTCTTTTCAAGATGTTGCACAGTTTGGTTTTGGACTGGATGTTCCGGGCTTAGCTTTTCATGTTCCTGGTTTAGATCTGCTGATTCAACCTTCTGGTGTTCTATGTCCTGGTGTTCCACATTCAGCTCTAGGTTTGCTTTGTTTTCAGCTGGTATGGCCTGACCTGTTCCTGAGTCTTGACCCAACGTGTGATCTTCCTTTGTTGCCTGTTCTTCATGGATAATCCCATGAGAGTCTTTTGCTTGACCTGTGGACACTTCTTTAGCACCTCCTGTTTGACCTCCTTCCTTCTGGATTTTTTCACCATTCACGAATGGCGCCTGGAACAAAAAGTATATTATTGTGAATTTATTGTGATAAGAAACAACCTCCCACACCTATATTTATACATATATTTTTTAATTCCACTGAGCATGCTCATCTTGTGCTGTAAGAGGAAAAGGTTCTAGGAGCACCCGCAGCATTGAACATGATAAGAACAGCTTATTTCCAATTTTATGCAGACCTTAACGGGTATATAATATAAAAAGGAAGGCTACAGAATTAAACAAGAGGATTAGAGAGGGCCCTGATCACAAGAGCTTACAGTCTAAAGGAATGTGGAACTCATGGCATGTTGAGCATTTGAAAAAGTCCAACTGTTTGTCTGTTCAAACGGTACTGGCATTTTCTGTTGGCCCTACAGTGGCAATCCCATGACTCCCTGACCCCCTGGCCAACATCTGACTCAGCATGTTCCGGACCGCACAGACCCATTGCATTGGAATTTTGGGACTGCTGAAGGGGGGGGGGTGATTAGATGGCTCTATGGTGGCAATCCCATGACTCCCTATGGGCAGCATTCTGACCCCCTGGCCAACATCTGACTCAGCATGTTCCAGACCGCACAGACCCATTGCACTGGAACTGCTGAAGGAGGGGGTGATTAGATGGCTCTATGGTGGCAATCCCATGACTCCCTATGGGCAGCATTCTGACCCCCTGGCCAACATCTGACTCAGCATGTTCTAGACCTCACAGACCCATTGCACTGGAACTCTGGGACTGCTGAAGGAGAGGGTGATTAGATGAACTCATCTGTGATGTGAAGCCTGTGGGTTCCACCTCAGTGACAGAGGAACATTCTGTACAAGTTGTAACTCCTTTGTGATCCTCCATCCATTACACGGGAGCACGTGGGTAGCCCCTGCCACAGGAATGCCTTTGTGTTCCGCCACACGTGCTCAGGGGCCATGATTCACTGACTATTCTACTCCCTCGTTGCCTGGCTCTGTCCCTGATCACTAAATCATTCAAGGGCAATATAAACCATATACAGAATTCTGTGCACAGACTCACCTTGTCCGGCAGCCCTAGGCCAGTTCAAGCTCACTTGGGGGCCCAACATATGGCCCCCAACTCTTAACAAGTTTGTAAACATATGAAAACATTGCTATATTAGTCTTTTGATTGTACTTAATCAATATATCTAGGAGTATATAGGAGAGAAAGTAGGCATTCTCCCCAAATCTGTCCCTAACTGGCCTTGAAGTTGGAACGTCCAACCAAATTCTCCCTGCTGCCCTAGGCACATATCTAACCTTTTTAGCCCCTCAACCCTCAAACCTTATTGAAAATGATTGGCTTTGGATACATTGACAAGATTAGGACTCCCCTGGGCCTCTCAGAAAAGGTAAGTATTACAACATGCACATTCCAGCAAAGCCAACAGGCTGAGGGGCGGTGCTGTTCAACGCCTAACAGTTATGTTATCCAAATACAAAATGGCGCCACCAGAATTCTGCCGCAGGTTTTTCATTTACAAGGTTTTCCTTCTCTGAAAGCTAGTTATATAGTAACTGATTCTGACAAAAAAACAACCCCCCACCCCATGCAAGATGAACCTTTTGCACTTGACTTGTTACCTGAATTGTTTTTGCCTCAGGCGGCACTGCCATTGGGTTCTCTAAGCGCAGCAGCTGCATCTGGAGGCTGAGGAGGGAAGAGAAATGCGTCAGGGAGGAATCTATTAAATGGGATTATGTAATAAACCAATAAGATGTTTGTTTTTAAACAGGTGGCAGTAAATGCTACCTGCTGATTGGTTGCTGTGGGTTACTGCTCCTGGGGGAAAGAGCAGAACCTGCACATATACACATGTGAAGCAGAAAAACCCAAATCCTCAACCAGGACCGGACTGGCAATCTGTGGGTTCAGGCAAATGCCAGAGGGGCTGCTGTAAGGTGCCATAGACACTCACTATTTATTGGGCCTATGGGGGGCTGTTTGGGCCTCTGTGTACTGAAAATCAGGGCCGGACTGGCAATCTGTGGGTTCAGGCAAATGCCAGAGGGGCTGCTGTAAGGTGTCATAGACACTCACTATTTATTGGGCCTATGGGGGGCTGTTTGGGCCTCTGTGTACTGAAAATCAGGCCAGACTGGCAATCTGTGGGTTCAGGCAAATGCCAGAGGGGCTGCTGTAAGGTGCCATAGACACTCACTATTTATTGGGCTGCTGGGGGGGGCTGTTTGGGCCTCTGTGTACTGAAAATCAGGCCCAGACTGGCAATCTGTGGGTTCAGGCAAATGCCAGAGAGGCTGCTGTAAGGTGCCATAGACACTCACTATTTATTGGGCCTATGGGGGGCTGTTTGGGCCTCTGGGTACTGAAAATCAGGCCAGACTGGCAATCTGTGGGTTCAGGCAAATGCCAGAGGGGCTGCTGTAAGGTGCCATAGACACTCACTATTTATTGGGCTGCTGGGGGGGGGGCTGTTTGGGCCTCTGTGTACTGAAAATCAGGCCCAGACTGGCAATCTGTGGGTTCAGGCAAATGCCAGAGAGGCTGCTGTAAGGTGCCATAGACACTCACTATTTATTGGGCCTATGGGGGGCTGTTTGGGCCTCTGTGTACTGAAAATCAGGCCCAGACTGGCAATCTGTGGGTTCAGGCAAATGCCAGAGGGGCTGCTGTAAGGTGCCATAGTCACTCACTATTTATTGGGCCTATGGGGGGCTGTTTGGGCCTCTGTGTACTGAAAATCAGGCCCAGACTGGCAATCTGTGGGTTCAGGCAAATGCCAGAGGGGCTGCTGTAAGGTGCCATAGACACTCACTATTTATTGGGCTGCTGGGGGGGGCTGTTTGGGCCTCTGTGTACTGAAAATCAGGCCCAGACTGGCAATCTGTGGGTTCAGGCAAATGCCAGAGAGGCTGCTGTAAGGTGCCATAGACACTCACTATTTATTGGGCCTATGGGGGGCTGTTTGGGCCTCTATGTACTGAAAATCAGGCCCAGACTGGCAATCTGTGGGTTCAGGCAAATGCCAGAGGGGCTGCTGTAAGGTGCCATAGACACTCACTATTTATTGGGCCTATGGGGGGCTGTTTGGGCCTCTGTGTACTGAAAATCAGGCCCGGACTGGCAATCTGTGGGTTCAGGCAAATGCCAGAGGGGCTGCTGTAAGGTGCCATAGACACTCACTATTGGGCTGCAGGGGGGCTGTTTGGGCCTCTGTGTATTTGAAATGCCAGGGCCTATATTGACTCCCAGCCCAGGCCTGTCCCCACACACAGACCCCAGGGCTCACCTCTCTAGTTCCTTCTCCAGCTGCTGTATTTTACTCTCTGTCTGGAAGAGCGGATTGTCCATTTCAGCCCCAGGAGAGGGAACCACTCCATCCATCAGCCATCGCTCTCGCAGGGATTTCCTCTGGGAATAGGGGGAGAAGCCAAATTATTATTGTGGCTATTCTTCTCTTTCTGCATCATTTGAGATCCTGGCAGGGGAGGAGGGACTAAAACATTGATGTTACAAATTGTAACAACTTCTCCACAGCTTACAGACAGCCTGCAAGAACTACATAACCCACAATGCATTGCACTCTAATGTTCCTTTCCTTATTGACATCACGTGTGCAGGGAATTGTGGGATTGGGAGGATGCAGGCTGAAGGCAGGGTGAGGACAGGCGACTACAGATACATTCTATTTGAGTCACAAAGCCAGACCAGCACCGGGCGGGGCTTAGGGAACTGTTCCAAACCATATTATTACATCAAACATTATAAAAAGCTGCATATTTTGAATAGATGTATATTGCAAAGTTGCTTGAAATGATGTTTATTTTAAAAAAAACTAAAAGTATGCCTATAAATAAGTGCGCCAACAGGCACGAAATGCGTTAGGCTTATCCCTTGTCCTAATAAGCGAGCTTTTAACTGTATCTTTACTCATTTTGACTTTTTACTTCAGGGGAACTGACACTTACAATTTTTCCCTAATTGTTTCTCACATTACTCACTCACACACTGGGGGGAATTGTGGGTTTCCTGTGTTGCTGTTAGTAGCCTGTCATGTATAACAATTGAACATTTATTACATTTATATCCTGGTCACCGCTCATATTTATCCCCCTGATTCGTTTTTGGGTTTCCCTGCGTCAGTAGGTGGAAGTGCAAAGAGTTGTTGATGTTGTGATGCAAGCGCTGCGCTCTTGTGAATGTCAATGAGCCCCAGGGTATTTGCTTTTTTCCCCAGGTGTATATATTGGCTGAGAGGTGAGTGTATGCAATGCCGCATTCTTACCTTTAGTTGCTGCAGGCTGATTCTCTTCTGCTCCAGCTCCCTCTGAGTTCTCTCCACCTCTGATAGGATATTGCGCCTTTCCTAATCAAGGAACAGCGAATAAGACTCTTAAGGGCAAGATTACTTTCTCCCAATGGTCCCCTCTCCCTGTATTGTATCTGTGTCCCTCTGTATATTAGAGTGTAAGCTCTGCAGGGCAGGATTCCCTTCTCCCAATGGTTCCCTCTCCCTGTATTGTATCTGTGCCCCTCTGTATATTAGAGTGTAAGCTCTGCAGGGCAGGATTCCCTTCTCCCAATGGTTCCCTCTCCCTGTATTGTATCTGTGCCCCTCTGTATATTAGAGTGTAAGCTCTGCAGGACAGGATTCCCTTCTCCCAATGGTTCCCTCTCCCTGTATTGTATCTGTGTCCCTCTGTAAATTAGAGTGTAAGCTCTGCAGGGCAGGATTCCCTTCTCCCAATGGTTCCCTCTCCCTGTATTGTATCTGTGTCCCTCTGTATATTAGAGTGTAAGCTCTGCAGGGCAGGATTCCCTTCTCCCAATGGTTCCCTCTCCCTGTATTGTATCTGTGTCCCTCTGTATATTAGAGTGTAAGCTCTGCAGGGCAGGATTCCCTTCTCCCAATGGTTCCCTCTCCCTGTATTGTATCTGTGTCCCTCTGTATATTAGAGTGTAAGCTCTGCAGGGCAGGATTCCCTTCTCCCAATGGTTCCCTCTCCCTGTATTGTATCTGTGTCCCTCTGTATATTAGAGTGTAAGCTCTGCAGGGCAGGATTCCCTTCTCCCAATGGTTCCCTCTCCCTGTATTGTATCTGTGTCCCTCTGTATATTAGCTGTGCCTCCCCCTATACTGTATGTGCCTCAGAGCAATCAAACATACTGTGATTTCATGAAGGCGCCGGCTGAACGTCTGACTCTCCCCCATGCTGACACTGTAAAGAGAAAGAAATAGGATTTAGGAGACAGATCTGCACTGTGTTGCACTATAAACCACAAGGGGGACCTGAAGGTTTTCTGTGACCCATCTGCCCTGGTTTAAATAGGAGAGGCCCATTGATTTTTAGATTGTAAATTCTTCTGGACAAGGCCCTCTATTTCCTGTGTACATAAATGATTGCATGTATGTACCCTACGCAATATATAGTTATAACTGTCCATAACTCCACTTTAAAGGGGAACTTAAGACTTTTATTCTGTTCTAAGCCCCCTCCCACTATACATTCATTGCACATTAACCATGGCTTTAACATCATCTGTAAATGTCATTGCTATTGAAAGCAGTATCTGTTTGTATTCTCTGCACTGCTAGTTCTGACTCTTGAAAAGGCAGACCTGGAAGAGAACTGTTTCAAGGGTTAAACCCAGGAAACAAAGTGTGGAGTTTCCCATTAAGCAATCTGTACAGTGAGAACAGACAGAACATTTTCTGCTCATAAAATCACTGAAATTCTTGTGTGCAGTTAGTCAGCTCTAAAGGCCGGGCAGGCAGGAAGGCCAGGCTGGAAATCACAGCTGCCAACCGGTTCCAGAGGCAGAATTCCTCTCTGGAAGGTCACTCAGACTCTCCCCACCACAGTGCTGTGTTATCTGCCTGTTGTTTGTGTAGCACAATAAGGGGTTAAAGCTGTGCTGCAGGTCAGGTGATCCTGCACGGCCCATACACCTGAGGAATGTGGGGCACACACTGCTCATTTGACCTTGGGGCACAAAGCCACATCCAGTCACATGTGCAGAACTCTTTCACACTGACCAATCAGGCGCTGCCCCAATATCCACAGTCCCCTACAGTCCTCAAACTGGGTGCCAGCTTATACATACCCACACTGGCCTGGCACACTCCCACTATATATATATATATAGAAAAAGGCTGAGGCACACACTTATAGGGATTACAACCTGGGTGCAAATCAGATAAACAATGTAAATATGTAAAAAATGCTGATGCACACCAGGAAAATGTAATAAAAAAAAGATACTTATTTTATTTAGATCGACGTTTCAGTCCTCACCCAAAATATATATATCATCAAACCATTATACAATTAGCTATACCTCCCAACATTTGAAAAATGAAAAGAGGGACAAAAAGATTTGGCGCGCGCAGCGCGGCAATTTTTTTGACCACGCCCCCTTTTGTGGTCACGCCCCAATTACCACACCCCATTTTAAAAAAAATACCCCTTTTATATAGATCAAATGGCGGGAGCAGACGAAAATGTGCTATACCCTCATACTGAACGACCTAAGTACCAGTTTTTCCCCCCATACACAGTAGCCCCCCATACACAGTAGCCCCCCCATACACAGTAGCCCGCCCCATACACAGTAGCCCCCCCATACACAGTAGCCCGCCCCATACACAGTAGCCCGCCCCATACACAGTAGCCCCCCCATACACAGTAGCCCCCCATACACAGTACCCCCATACACAGTACCATCCAATACACAGTAGCCCCCAATACACAGTAGTCTCCCATACACAGTACCCCCCATACACAGTGCCCCCATACACAGTGCCCCCATACACAGTGCCCCCTATACACAGTAGCCCCCTATACACAGTGTCCCCCAATACACAGTGCCCCCCAATACACAGTGCCCCCTATCACAGTAGCCCCCTATACACAGTGTCCCCCTATCACAGTAGCTCCCTATCACAGTAGCACCCTATATACAGTGTCCCCCTATCACAGTAGCCCCTTATCACAGTAGCCCCCTATCACAGTACCTCCCATAGGCGCTCCGCCTTCTTCTGCTGCTTCATTATGCCTCTCCTTGTGCAGCACGACAGGTCCTTTTATAACGTTGCGCCCGTGCGTAATGACATCACACCTACAGGCGCAACCTTATAAAAGGGACTGTCGCGCTGCACAAGGAGAGGCATAACGAAGCTGCAGACTAAGCGTGAACATCCGGCACAGCAAGCGCATCCCGCTGTGCCGGATAGTTCCATGAATGCGGGACATTCATGGAACTATCCGGGACAGCGGGACACGCCATAAAAAGCGGGACTGTCCCCCGAAAAGCGGGACAGTTGGGGGGTATGAATTAGCCAATACTATTGTGTATGTGCAAATTCAAACGGGCCAATGCCTGGCGCATTTGGGGCGGTACCTTTTGGTTAATACACCGTTTCATAGCATTTGTGCCGGAGGAAACCGCTTGCGTTTAGTATATACTGCTCCCCAGGGAAAGGCGGATACACCAATGGCTGCTCCAAATGGCCCTCACTGCCAGTGACATGACAAGGGAGAGCGCGGGGTGAGGTATTTGCTCAGTAAATAGACCATGGCATGCCTGACTGTCATCACTACCTGTCAGGGGCTCAGGGGAGTTTGCACAATGCGCTGCACAAAGATGTCAAAAGAGAGGAATCCTCCCAAAACAAACAGCGCAGGTGAATGCAGTTGAGTTGCAGGGACACAGGAATCTGGGCCGGTTTGCAATGAAAGCAAATGTCCAAATGTTGCGATTGTTAGAAAGAAAGAACTTTCTCTGGTTTCGGGAAGCCATTCGGTGATTTCCAGGTACATTTTGGCGCCAGGCCCGTGTGTCACGTGACATGGGCGGAGCCGCACCTACTACACATGATATATCTGATAAGATTGTTTCAGTGTATACATGAATAAAGGTGTAAAATGAATATTGTTGAATCACTTTGTCTGTATATGGGCCAGACAGGCTCTGTGTGTTCTGCTCATACCCTTTACAAAGAGATACCATACAACTATGGTAGCATAGGGATTCCCCTGTACTAAGCACAATTCAGCAGGAACAGCCCCCTAAGTTTGCTCATAGCCTGTACAGAGAGATACCATACAACTATGGTAGCATAGGGATTCCCCTGTACAAAGCACAATTCAGCAGGAACAGCCCCCTAAGTTTGCTCATAGCCTGTACAGAGAGATACCATACAACTATGGTAGCATAGGGATTCCCCTGTACTAAGCACAATTCAGCAGGAACAGCCCCCTAAGTTTGCTCATAGCCTGTACAGAGAGATACCATAAAACTATGGCAGCATAGGGATTCCCCTGTACTAAGCACAATTCAGTAGGAACAGCCCCCTAAGTTTGCTCATAGCCTGTACAGAGAGATACCATAAAACTATGGCAGCATAGGGATTCCCCTGTACTAAGCACAATTCAGTAGGAACAGCTCCTAAAGCTGGCAATGTCGCCAAGCGAGCGGATCTTCTCTGACTGGATTTTCTAACCTGGCCGATCGATATCTGGCCAATTTCAGGGCAGGCCCGTCAGTAGTGCCCCTACATGGGCCGATAAGCTGCCGAATCGGTCCAAGGGACCCATAACGGCAGCTTTAATCGGCCCGTGTATGGGGACCTTTAGTTTGCTCATTGGGCTAAAGGAAATCTGTAGTTGTACCATGACTGACAATTTGTAATGTGTACATAAGGACACTGACAGCAAATTGCATCGACACCCATAACAATGCTGCATGTCTGTAGAGTCCACCACCAGTACTGACTGTTCCCATGTCCTGCTTGTCCTCCCCATCCCACCCAGTTCTGCTTTGGGGAGGTAGGGTCTCCATCTTGAAGAATTATAAACGGGAATTTTTAGGGTAATAATGTCTATAATAATAGGAAGAGCCCGGTTTCTCAATCCTGACAATAGAGTGGCCATGGGGAATCCCTTGCTGTGACTGTAACCTTAACGATAATTATCTGCAGAGGCAAATGACTCCTCGTGCCGTATCAGCAGCAATCTGACACCTAACACCTTCAGTCTGCTTGGCATTTACTCATTCCTCTGATTTGGTTTCATTAGCTCCTGAGCACATTACATCCTACCCTCTAGTTTCACTGGCACTCTGTAGGGGGCACTGTGTATGGGGGGGCACTGTGTATGGGGGGGCTACTGTGTATGGGGGGCACTGTGTATGGGGGGGCTACTGTGTATGGGGGGCACTGTGTATGGGGGGGCACTGTGTATGGGGGGGCACTGTGTATGGGGGGCACTGTGTATGGGGGGCACTGTGTATGGGGGACACTGTGTATGGGGGACACTGTGCATGGGGGGCACTGTGCATGGGGGGTACTGTTGAAAGGGGGTACTGTGCATGGGGGGTACTGTGTATGGGGGGTACTGTGTATTGGAGGTACTGTCTATGGGGGCAATTGGGGGCACTGTGTATGGGGGGTACTGTCTATGGGGGCACTGTGTATGGGGGGTACTGTCTATGGGGCAATTCGAGGCACTTTATATGGGGGCACTGTGTATTGGGGGGCAATACTGGTACATAGTTATAACTCACTTATAACTGACTGCCTTCTCTCTATATTTGTATTTTATATGTAGGAGTTGCTATATTGTTTTCCTTAGGTTGTACAGTATGAGGCTATAGCACATTTGCGTCTGATCCCACCATTTCAACTATATAAAAGGAGTATTTTTGGGGAAAAAAAGGGGTGGGGTGGTAATTGGGGCGTGGCAATAAATGTGGGTGTGGTCAAAAAATTGCCACGCTGTGCGCACCAAATCTTTTTGTCCCTCTTTTCATTTTTCAAATGTTGGGAGGTATGCTATTTGAGTGTTTCACAGAGACTTGGTATTGTTTTTGGCGTTTTGTAGCCT
This sequence comes from Xenopus tropicalis, assembly GCF_000004195.4. Lineage (NCBI taxonomy): Eukaryota > Metazoa > Chordata > Amphibia > Anura > Pipidae > Xenopus > Xenopus tropicalis. The sequence continues at coordinate 141,005,953 of NC_030679.2, read as the reverse complement.
TGACAAAACAAGGCCATTAAGGCCATTGTCCTTAAGTGCTGCTGGACATGGACCCTCCTACAAAACAGATAAAGCTCTGCTGTGTTTGGGATTAGCCGGCCTTTACATTGCAAAGTTGTATAAACAAGAAGTTAAAGACAAAACAAAGTAAGACAATGCTTAAGGTTCCCCATGCTTCCTTGCCAGGGACAGCGAGTGTAGCTGGACCATTTCATTTCAGGCGGGGGGGGGGGGGGGGGGGGGTACCTGGAAAGCACAGGGTCAGGTCGCTCCTTGAAAGACAGAGATAGGAGGCCAAAAGGTTAAAGGGAGTTCCTCAGTGCCTCTCCCTTGGGGCCTATAGATAAGCTAAATGGGTCAGGATAAGCATAGCCAGTGGCTGGGATCTTCCTTATCCATAGGGCCTGGGCACAGGTTCTAGGCCTAAAGCTGGCCAAACAAAAACAATTTGCTTTTTTTGGTTATCCAGCACTATCACATATTCCTAAAACAAATAGCAGCTTTCACCTGGCAGCCATTTTCCCTATGACACATCATCAGTGACATTTACATCTGCAAACAGCACACATGTGCTGTAAAGTTCATGTAATCAAGAATGCAGGCTTACATAGGCACATGTGTGCTATAAAGTTCATGCAATCAAGAATGCAGGCTTACAATGGCAGAATTTAACTTACTTAAAAAGTTCTGGTTGAGCACTATAATGATTAAGCTGAGCTCAGGAGAGGTAGTTAGGAGAAAAAAATAGGAGTAAACAGCTATAGAGTTTCTATGGGAACCAGAGATGCAATTTCTTCATTGGCTGCCTGTATTTTTAGCTGTAATATTGGTGTGTAGGCGCCATCTCAGTGCATTGTGCCTAAGTCTGAGCTTTCAGCCAGCGCTACACATTAGAACTGCTTTCAGCTAACCTATTGTTTCTCCTACTCCCATGTAACTGGAGGAGTCCCAAGCCGGACTTGGATTTCTTACTATTGAGTGCTATTCTGATACCTACTGGGAGCTGCTATCTTGCTCCCTTCCCATTGTTCTGCTGATCGGCTGCTGGGTGGGGGGGGGGGGGGGATATCACTCCAATTTGCAGCACAGCAGTAAAGTGTGACTGAACTTTATCAGATTTGTATGATTGATATTGGTGTGTATATGTCCAGCTTAAAAAACAAACAGCTGTCTACTCCATCTTGAACCCACATGTGGTTCACACCATAGAAGGCAATTAAACCAATTTTAGGTAGCTCAGTCACAAATGTTAACATGAAAAAACAAGCCTTTTAGGCGAGCTGTTACTTGTCCCCAGTGCTGTAAATTCTTTTATAGCTTTCCTAATGATGGTGTTGACAGACAGGTTGGTATTTTAGATCTGGGAGACAGCTTAATCATTCTCTGCTATTACAACTGAAATCCCTTGAAGTAAGATTAACAAAACAATAGCAACTGCTACTTGTAGGAATATCAATAGGAACACTAAAACTAAAGGTGGCCATACACCTTCAGATCCGCTTGTTTGTCGGCATCTTCTCCCGATGTCCCCCACCTACGGGTGGGCGATATCAGGAGAATCCAGGCTAATTCGGTCGTTTGGCCCTGGGGCCGAATTATAACGACGGGTATAGGCAAAGTCGGTTCGGGGGCCGCATCAATGAGCCGATGTGTTCCCTGATCTGACTACATTTTTTAACCTGCCTGATTGATATCTGCCCGATTTCAGGCCAGATATCGGTCAGGCAGGCCCGTCGTTGCTGCCCCTACATGGGCCGATAAGCTGCTAACTCGGGACGGATAAAAGGGACCGATATCGGCAGCTACAATCGGCCTGTGTATGGCCACCTTAACTCTGGCCATAGAGACAATGGCTGCCATCTAGGCCACTCTGAACTGAGTCAGCAGATTACTGGCTCTTGTATGTAGGTATAATGATGGACAGTCGAACCAATAACGTGTTAGGGATAGGCCAACTACCTGGCAGGTTTGAAAATCCTATTGGCAAGGTTGCATAAAAACCAGGTTTACCACCAACTAGAGCCTCCTGTAGGCTGACAATGCTCACAGGGTCTACCAAATAGCCAATGACAGCCCATATTTGGCACCCCCATGAAGCTTTTCCATGCTTGTGTTGTTCTCCAATTCTTTTTACATTTTAATGTGGCTCATAGGTAAAAAAAGGTTGGGGACCCCTGCTCTAGTGGATGCTGCAGTAATAATCTTAATTATCCACCTTCCCATTCAAAATGTTATAGTTTGTTAGTATGTTCCCTTAATCTAATTTACACTCGCGTCTTCTAATAGATCTCTTAAGGTGGCCACACACGTGGCGATTTCCGATCTTTCGTGCGACCTCCTGGGATATTGGTCGACTCGCCGACTTGCCATACACGAACCGAATATTGTACGAAACGAGGTTTTGTACGATATTATCGGTGCGTATATGGCCAGCTTTAGGCTGAGTCTCACACTAGAACAGAAGCATTTGATTTTAATTGGGGGAAATGTTAGACTAAGGTAGCATTAAGTCTGGTCTAACAAACCGAAAATATTTTCCACTGGTAACAATAGGAGTCGCCGGTGGAAATCCCTTTGCATCGCTTTGTTTTTCGAAGTAGTGCAAAGTTGCCTGCAGGAGGAAACTTTGCAGGACTTTGGATTACCGAGGCGAAGGGCTTTCCAACGGTGATTCCTATTGTTGCCGATGGAAAGCCTTTTCGGAGCAATTTGTCGCCCACAATAGCAGAGATCTAAACCGCTCTGTGGGTTCTTACCTGATTGAGAACATAATTTAACATTTCAAAAACGTAAAAAAAATATCCCAGATATGGGGAATAAATTTTAGGCATGAAAATGCATTTCACAACCAACTACCTTCACCCTCTGATCACCATCAGATTCTTGGCCACAAAACCCTTTACCCACATGCCTTGGTTTGAATGGACATTGGCTCCATTACATGGCAATGCCTACTGGAAAACACTACATTCTATTGGCACATATGTTCATTACCGAGTATCTCATCTGAGGCTCTGTCCCGTGCCTGACCTCCCAGGAGATATTGATTGCAGAATTTATATTGATCGCACCATCTGGCACTTGCTTACTCTTCACTTTAGGGCTAATGCACCAGAGCTCCTACATCTGCACATTATTATCAGTCTTCTATTACATTAAGGTAATTAACGTCCACCCCATGCCTTTTTCATGTATCCACCTTCCTTTCTCATCACGTGTTCTTACCATTTCCCCCATAGTATGACAGAGTAGCAGCCTCCCTAAGGCTTGGATCTTGGCTAGTTACTATTTTCAGTCTGAATATTGTGTTCTGGTAAACTGATAACCTCCTGTGCGTCCCGGCATCACTTCTGTTCATGCTCTTTCTTCCCCACCCACTTCTCCTTTTGTCTACGATCTTGTTGTCTCCACGTCTTGAGTGCCAAATTCTCACAAACTTCTGAAACCTAAACCTAAACATAATGACCACAAAGATCATGATATTTCCGCATACTCATTTGGTTACATGTGTGAGTTAACTTGTGAATTCCCGAGCGCTGCTGTTCATATCAAATTGACAGATAGGACCTGTTTTCTCCAAAAATCGATGGCTTTAGCCTAGTAACCATCACAGGGAAGGGATTATTATTAACATTTATTTATAAGTGGATTTCATACATTGGACATACAGAGTAAAGGTGCCCATACACGTGAAGATTCGCTCGCTTGGTGAGGCCGCCAAGCGAGCGGATCTTCACCCGATATCCCCACCTACGGGTGGGCGATATCGGGGAACATGTAGGCTAATTTGATCGTTTGGCCCTGGGGCCAAGTGATTGAATTATAATGGCAGCAATTGGGCAGTCGGTTCGGGGACCGCATCAACGAGCCGATGCGGTCCCCGATCGACTTAAGCTGGCCATACACGCACCGATACTATCGTACGAAACCTCCTTTCGTACGATATTCGGTGCGTGTATGGCATGTCGGCGAGTCGACCGATATCGCAGGAAGCTGCTGATTTGAGGCCAGATATCGGTCGGGCATGCCCCTCGTTCCTGCCCCTTCACGGGCCGATAAGCTGCCGAATCTGTCCAAGGGACCCATGTCGACAGCTACAATCGGCCCGTGTATGGCCACCTTTACATATAAAGCAACCAATAACCAATACAAGAGGTGAACAGAGCCCTGCCCAAAAGAGCTTACAATCTACAAGGAGAAAGGGTTGAGACACGTGGTGTGGGAATGGGCAAGATCAGAGTTAAACAACGTGAGAGTGGGGCACAGATTATTGCTTTTAGCAGCACATTGAGGTTATGTTAAGCTAAATAAGGGGAAACTTCTCTAAATAAATACGTTTTTAGAGATCTCTTGAAGGCAGAGAGATTGGGAGAAAGTCTGACAGTTTGTGGGAGCGAATTCCAGAGAAATGGGGCAGCCCTTGCAAAGGCTTGAATGCGAGCGTGTGAGGAGGGAATGAGAGAGGAGTTGGGGAGCAAGTCAGTAGGGGGGTAACAAGCGGGTTGGATGGTACCTAGAGATAAGTTCAGAGATGTAGGGTGGGGCAGAATTATGAACTGCTTTGAATGTGAGAGTCAGGAGTTTGAATTGCAGGTTTAATTTAAGGTAACGTTGGGACATCCAAGTGGAGATAGCGGACAGGCAGGAAGAGACACGAGTTAGAAGCATCTCATACTTGGGTTAAAATGCTTGTGCCTACATGGAATACATAAGTACTGGTGCCAACCCTCAAGGGCTTTGTAACACAGCAGGGCAGGTACTGATCCAGGTGAGTACTAATCATGTGAGCTCTACCTATGTTCTATGTTACATGGATTCTGAATTGCTAACAAATAGAGCTTGTCATATACAGACCTCAATGGTTAGACATCACAAAGAGAGTGTGTAGAATGGATTGCTTGTGTGGTCATTAGCCGGCAGGCAATAGCAAAATGTGCCTAAAAAACTCCTGTGCAGAATAGAATGAATTTAAGGGGTTACCTGTAGATTTTGAAGAACCAGTCATGGTAACAAAAGGACAGGGTTGTCTTTAGTGGAAATCTTTCCCTACTTCCGCCATTTTGCTCTATCCTACTATCTACCCACTGTACCCCTACTCCTTTACTGGGCCAAGATGCCCTTCTTGAGACCTCTGTATGCCTATATATTGGGGAGAGGCACTACACAGGCAGTGCAAACATGGAACCACAAATGACCCTGCCTTACCGTAAATCTGTTTTCTCCCAGAATCTCTGGCTTTGTTCTACCTATAACCTAACACTTGACCTATATAACTTTTCTTGCTACTTCAGCTTTTTTTGTTGCAACTCATTATAAAGTACTGCCAGTCTCTCCCTAGCTTTTCAAGTCTATCCAGGCATGTCCCAGCATTGCCCAATCCAATCTGATTCTGGCACGTATCCTGAATTATCAGTATACAGACAATAATTTATCATCCTGTCAGAGGGTATAACTACAGCACATCCCATATTTTATACTGAGAAAACCCAAAGGAATTGTACGCAGTGAACCCGCAAGACAGAAGAGACAAAGGGAGTGTAGGCCTTTAATGGACGTTTCCAATCAGAGGCTGAGGAATGCAAGATCTGGCTTCTGATATAAAAGGCCGAAGGCAAAGCAAGTTCCTGTCAGGTGTCCGTGACTTAGTACTACTAGAACTAAATCGGTCACGTGACTTTTGAGTCAATAAACACCTTATTGTATTTGACACCCTTACTTTCCCTATCATGACCTTTGCTGTCTGCCTGCTTGTTGTGTCTCTCCCAGTGTGAGGAATGAGCTTGGAGACCAGCAGCAGACTCAGTAGGGCACTGCCTGTTATTCCATGTGTAGAGAAGGGATATTGGGGCAGCGGCACTGCTGCCATGGCTATGGATGTGATTGGTGCCTACACATGGCACTTACACATCATCTTAGGCACAAAATGCGTCAGGTTTTGCCCTTTGAGAGATCATATTATGTTGCCAGTTTTCCACCTAAAGGTCCCCATACACGGGCTGATTCTAGCTGCTGATATCAGTCCCTTAGACCGATTCGGCAGCTAATCGGCCCGTGTATGGGCACTACTGACGGGCCTGCCCGACTGATATCTGATCTGAAATCGGGCAGATCTCGATCGGGCAGGTTAGAAAATCTAGTTGGATCGGCGACCGCGTCGGCTCGTTTATGCGGTCCCCGGTCCGACTTTTCCTATGCCCTGGAGCCAAACGATCGAATTAGCCTGGATTCTCCCGATATCGCCCACCCATAGGTGTATGGGGACCTTTATTTTGTGCCAATGTTTGCAAATGATCCTGAGCAGATTCCAACCAGAAATATTTTGACAATTTTTAGCCAGATCTATTGAACATAATCCCATATTTATCCACCCATGTGTACCCAGATCATAATTTTATTTTATTTTCTGTTATTTATATAGCGCTGACACATTTCCATAGCACTTTATGGAGATTATTCATCATCCACATCAGTCCCTGCCCCAGAGGAGCTTACAATCTAAGGTCCCTATCTCACGCGCTATTTCGTCTGGAGCCAGTTAACCTGCCTGTATGTTTTTGGAGTGTTGGAGGAAACCCACGCAGATACAGGAAGAACATACAAACTCCTTGTAGAGTCCGGGCCAGGATTAAACGTAGGACCCCAGCATTGCAAGATTGTAAGCTCTTTTTGTAGATTGTAAGCTCTTTTGGGCAGGGCCCTCTTCACCTCTTGTATCGGTTATTGATTGCTTTATATGTTACTCTGTATGTCCAATGTACGTAACCCACTTATTGTACAGCGCTGCGGAATATGTTGGCGCTTTATAAATAAATGTTAATGTAATGTAATGTAATTGCAAGGCAGAAGTGCTACTCACTAAAGGCCCCCATACACGTTGAGATCGCCAAGCGAGTGGATCTTCACCCGATATCCCCACCTACGGGTGGGCGATATCGGGGAGTGTGAAGGTGAAAAAAAAATAATTTGATCGTTTGGCCCTGGGGCCAAACTATCTAATTATATTGGTGTCAATGGGGCAGTCGGTTCGACTGAATTTTCTAACCTGGCCGATCGATATCTGGCCAATTTCAGGCCAGATATCGGTCGGGCAGGCCCCTCGTTTCTGCCCCTACACGGGCCGATAAGCTGCTGAATCGGTCCAAGGGACCCATATCGGCAGCTACTATCGCCCCTTGTATGGGGACCTTAAGCCACCATGCTACCCATATTTGCTGTAACTTAAATAGATTCAATGCAAGGCCTTTATACACATGTGTTATCTACAGCTCCACTTAGAACAAGGGGTCGGAGATAAAACCATATACCAGGGATCCCCAAACTTTTTTACACACTGAGATGTAGAAAGTGTCGGTGAGCCACACAAGCATCAAACACGTTCTTTGGGGATGCAAAATAAGGGCTGTGATTGGCTATTGGGTAGCCCCATGTGGGTTGCTGGCCTGCAGTCTCTGTGTCTCCAAGCCAGAAATATAAAAATGGGCACCTACTTTGAGATGAATGGGATGGGGAACAATATGTTGCTCCTGAAACACTGGTTGGGGATCACTGCTATACAATAAAAGCAAGCTTCAATGACATGTTAAATATAGAAATGACCAGTACATATATTTAAATACACCTAGGAGGGTCACAAACAACATGGCAGTTCCCTTACACAAAGAAGCAAGCTACACGTGATTCCAGGGATTATTTAAGACCATTTCAGACAAGACATGTGTTCTTATGAAATGTTTTATATGTCTGATTCAAAGAGGTAGTAAATGCTCAGTTTAACATAGGATTGGTTGGTTAGTATATGGCATACAGTATGTTAGCATATGTGCTTTTATTGCTCTTTACAAGGTCCACTCAGCAGGTAAGCGGAGGTTTCACAGCAAGGATCAGCCCTATATAATACTAATAAACCAAATATCTATATAACTGGGGCTTTACCTGTTCTTTGAGTAAGGATAGCCGGAAGATAAACTCAAGTTATGTACAGGATATATATATATATATATATATATATAATTTCCTTTTTTGAAACACATAAAGCTGCTGCAGTGTGTGTTTGTGTACATATAAACACACATTCACAGGCACGCACCCATTGAATTCTGCACAGATGTGCCCACAACAAATCACTTTTCTTAGAATTCTTGTAGTAACAACATTCCTGAGAGGAGGAGGGGAGAGGGCCCCAGAGGAACGAAGCCAACTGGGAGCAAAGGGGGATAGAGGATGGAGGGCTGTGATGGAGACAGACAGGAGGGGTAGGAATTTTATCTCTGACCTCAGAAACAGAACATCTTGTAAATACTCCACATACCAACAATACCTATGACAATGATCGTATCAATAGCGTGACTGCTATAGCAATAGCAGTATTGGGGAGCTCAACCCTCTGTTAACTTACCCAAACGGGTATCAGGTGCAAATACTGGAAGAACCTCACCTTGCATGGGGGTCAATATCCAACAGCAAAAAAATCCAGTAGCACACTGAAGATGTAAATCGTGAAAAAATTGTATTTATGTATGTGCTACTGGATTTTTTTGCTAGCGTGACTGCTATAGTCATGCCGATACTAGGATTCTGCAGGCCTGAAATGTCAGCCATTTATACAATTGCACACATTGGATATAATGCAGAGATGCTGATTAGCAATATTTCTCTCTATTGGGAGTAATCTAACCTGGAGGCGCCTACACGGCAACAGTATAGTAATAATGCTGGGTACTTGCCTAGGAGAGCTTACAGTCTAGGTTTTGATAAAAAAAAAAAATGTTTGCCCAGGGTCACAAGAACCTAACGCTGGAATTAAACCCAACATTATGCCATTAAATAGTACTATACTCGCCTAACCGCTCCTCCCAGTAGGAACAACACCTCAAAAACCACTCTATTTGTATTATTAAAGGTGTAATAACTCTAATCAGTGGCAAAACTATTATTATTATTATTATTAACATTTATTTATAAAGTGTCAACATATTCCGCAGCATTGTACTATAGAGGAAGCATTCCCCATGGTAGCAGGGGGGGTGTAAGGGGCTGTTCATTTTGGCCCCTCAGAATATTTTTTACTGGGCAGGGGGCCTGGAGTAGTGTTGTGCTACTGTACTTCTAATCAGTACTAACAGTGATACAGTACTTCCCAGCTGGTGTAACTGTACTACTGTACTTCTAATCAGTACTAACAGTGATACAGTACTTCCCAGCTGGTGTAACTGTACTACTGTACTTCTAATCAGTACTAACAGTGATACAGTACTTCCCAGCTGGTGTAACTGTACTACTGTACTTCTAATCAGTACTAACAGTGATACAGTACTTCCCAGCTGGTGTAACTGTACTACTGTACTTCTAATCAGTACTAACAGTGATACAGTACTTCTCCGCTGGTGTAACTGTGCTACTGTACTTCTAATCAGTACTAACAGTGATACAGTACTTCCCAGCTGGTGTAACTGTGCTACTGTACTTCTAATCAGTACTAACAGTGATACAGTACTTCCCAGCTGGTGTAACTGTGCTACTGTACTTCTAATCAGTACTAACAGTGATACAGTACTTCCCAGCTGGTGTAACTGTACTACTGTACTTCTAATCAGTACTAACAGTGATACAGTACTTCCCAGCTGGTGTAACTGTACTACTGTACTTCTAATCAGTACTAACAGTGATACAGTACTTCTCCGCTGGTGTAACTGTGCTACTGTACTTCTAATCAGTACTAACAGTGATACAGTACTTCCCAGCTGGTGTAACTGTACTACTGTACTTCTAATCAGTACTAACATTGATACAGTACTTCCCAGCTGGTGTAACTGTGCTACTGTACTTCTAATAAGTACTAACATTGATACAGTACTTCCCAGCTGGTGTAACTGTGTTACTGTACTTCTAATCAGTACTAACAGTGATACAGTACTTCTCAGCTGGTGTAACTGTGCTACTGTACTTCTAATAAGTACTAACATTGATACAGTACTTCCCAGCTGGTGTAACTGTGTTACTGTACTTCTAATCAGTACTAACAGTGATACAGTACTTCCCAGCTGGTGTAACTGTGCTACTGTACTTCTAATCAGTACTAACAGTGATACAGTACTTCCCAGCTGGTGTAACTGTGCTACTGTACTTCTAATAAGTACTAACATTGATACAGAACTTCCCAGCTGGTGTAACTGTGCTACTGTACTTCTAATAAGTACTAACATTGATACAGTACTTCCCAGCTGGTGTAACTGTGTTACTGTACTTCTAATAAGTACTAACAGTGATACAGTACTTCCCAGCTGGTGTAACTGTGTTACTTTACTTCTAATCAGTACTAACAGTGATACAGTACTTCTCAGCTGGTGTAACTGTGCTACTGTACTTCTAATCAGTACTAACAGTGATACAGTACTTCCCAGCTGGTGTAACTGTGCTGCTGTACTTCTAATTAGTACTAGCAGTGATACAGTACTTCCCAGCTGATGTAACTGTGCTACTGTACTTCTAATCAGTACTAACAGTGATACAGTACTTCTCCGCTGGTGTAACTGTGCTACTGTACTTCTAATCAGTACTAACAGTGATACAGTACTTCCCAGCTGGTGTAACTGTACTTTTAATCAGTACTAACAGTGATACAGTACTTCTCCGCTGGTGTAACTGTGCTACTGTACTTCTAATCAGTACTAACAGTGATACAGTACTTCCCAGCTGGTGTAACTGTGCTACTGTACTTTTAATCAGTACTAACAGTGATACAGTACTTCTCCGCTGGTGTAACTGTGCTACTGTACTTCTAATCAGTACTAACAGTGATACAGTACTTCCCAGCTGGTGTAACTGTACTTTTAATCAGTACTAACAGTGATACAGTACTTCTCCGCTGGTGTAACTGTGCTACTGTACTTCTAATCAGTACTAACAGTGATACAGTACTTCCCAGCTGGTGTAACTGTACTTTTAACCAGTACTAACAGTGATACAGTACTTCTCCGCTGGTGTAACTGTGCTACTGTACTTCTAATCAGTACTAACAGTGATACAGTACTTCCCAGCTGGTGTAACTGTGCTACTGTACTTTTAATCAGTACTAACAGTGATACAGTACTTCTCCGCTGGTGTAACTGTGCTACTGTACTTCTAATCAGTACTAACAGTGATACAGTACTTCCCAGCTGGTGTAACTGTGCTACTGTACTTCTAATCAGTACTAACAGTGATACAGTACTTCCCAGCTGGTGTAACTGTGCTACTGTACTTCTAATCAGTACTAACAGTGATACAGTACTTCCCAGCTGATGTAACTGTGCTACTGTACTTCTAATCAGTACTAACAGTGATACAGTACTTCCCAGCTGGTGTAACTGTACTTCTAATCAGTACTAACAGTGATACAGTACTTCCCAGCTGGTGTAACTGTGCTACTGTACTTCTAATCAGTACTAACATTGATACAGTACTTCCCAGCTGGTGTAACTGTGTTACTGTACTTCTAATCAGTACTAACAGTGATACAGTACTTCTCAGCTGGTGTAACTGTGCTACTGTACTTCTAATAAGTACTAACATTGATACAGTACTTCCCAGCTGGTGTAACTGTGCTACTGTACTTCTAATCAGTACTAACATTGATACAGTACTTCCCAGCTGGTGTAACTGTGTTACTGTACTTCTAATCAGTACTAACAGTGATACAGTACTTCTCAGCTGGTGTAACTGTGCTACTGTACTTCTAATAAGTACTAACATTGATACAGTACTTCCCAGCTGGTGTAACTGTGCTACTGTACTTCTAGTCAGTACTAACATTGATACAGTACTTCCCAGCTGGTGTAACTGTGTTACTGTACTTCTAATCAGTACTAACAGTGATACAGTACTTCTCAGCTGGTGTAACTGTGCTACTGTACTTCTAATAAGTACTAACATTGATACAGTACTTCCCAGCTGGTGTAACTGTGCTACTGTACTTCTAGTCAGTACTAACAGTGATACAGTACTTCCCAGCTGGTGTAACTGTACTTCTAATCAGTACTAACAGTGATACAGTACTTCCCAGCTGGTGTAACTGTACTTCTAATCAGTACTAACAGTGATACAGTACTTTCCAGTTGGTGTAACTGTACTTCTAATTGGTACTTACTATAATACAGTACTTCTCAGCTGGTGTAACTGTACTTCTAATCGGTACTTACTATAACACAGTACTTCTCAGCTGGTGTAACTGTACTTCTAATCGGTACTTACTGTACTATAACACAGTACTTCTCAGCTGGTGTAACTGTACTTCTAATCAGTACTAACAGTGATACAGTACTTCCCAGTTGGTGTAACTGTACTTCTAATTGGTACTTACTATAACACAGTACTTCTCAGCTGGTGTAACTGTACTTCTAATCGGTACTTACTGTACTATAACACAGTACTTCTCAGCTGGTGTAACTGTACTTCTAATCGGTACTTACTATAAACAGTGCTTCTCGGCAGGCGTAGCTGTTGTGCTGTATCACTGGGATATGGAAGGGCTCTGCAGTATAAATTTGATACTGTATTTCTCAGCAGCACTTGGGTACTGAGTGCAGCGATGCAACTGATGGATGAGTGTTTGGCACACAATTATTTTCCTATGATCCTGTTTACAAATAATTTATGTTGCCTTTATTTAGCCGCCCACTCAGCCCCCCAAACGCCCTGCACCTGACTTACAGCACAAATCATAACACAGAAAGTTCTTAACATCAGTTTCTTTTTTAAGAATTTTACCCCCCACGTTCTTTCCCAATTCATATCTTGCTGAATGTACCCTCTCTCTTTATCTTATCCCCATCACACCCCCATACCCATTTGTCAAGCACAACTCTACCCCCATCCCAATGCACCACAACATCCTTCTTAACTTCCTTCACGCCTGCACTTAGCCTCCCTGCAGACCCCCCCCCTTTCAATTTAACCCCCACAAATGTCTTTTTATAGGCAGTTCACCCCAATTTATCTCACCTCAGTCAGGTGACAAGGGTCTCACCCTGTTCCTCTGGAGTCGGTGACAGCTGTAGGTCAGCCCCCCTCGCCTTGTCACACTCTCACCCTTCCTGTTGTGTCACATACACACACAGTGTGCAGGGACCCGGCTGTGTTTGTGTGTGTGTGTGTGAGAGAGAGGGAGAGAGAGAGGGGAGGGGGAGCCACAGGGCGGGGAGTCAAAGGTGGAGGGGGGAGGAGGTGATACCTGAGCTTGCCTCACCGGTTTTGCAGAGGGAAGGACAGGGAGGCAGCCCGAATAATTAAGGGCCATAAATTCTGCATGGGTGCTAAGATAATACAGCAAAGATGTCAAACCTAGGCTCACCGTCGGATAAGAACTACAATTCCCACGATCTTCAACCTGTCAGTAGTCAGTGGAGGATGCTGGGAGCTGTAGTACTTACAGGGGACCATGAATTTGTATTAGACCAGATGTACCGTTTATTGCAATGGGCATATACGTTCCAGACGGAAACCAGTATTTCATTTCAGCTTTCATCTGTCTCCTACAGGTAAATGAATGAAAGCAAATTAGTTACACATATTGGACAAATTTGCCCTGAGTTAGTAAATAAGCCCCAATGGTCCTCTCAGAGGATGTTTGCTTTGCTGTTTTTCAGCAGACCTGAGGCAACTATATTCATCTTGCACAACTAATATCCTTATCACAAAGCGGTGGGAAACCACAGGAAATAAGAAGTGCAAAGTAACATTGCTTACTCTCACTGCTCCTCAGCAACAACTGAAGTGCCACAGGTTGGACTATACCAGGGTCGGACTGGACCGGTTGATATCAGGAAAAAACCTGATGGGCCCTGGCCAGAACCATTCACTGCTGGGCACTCCGGGTTGCCACCTTTTTTCCAGACTAATACTGGCCTGTGGGTGGGGGTCAGGACAGTAACGTTACTGGCAGGCCCGGATTTGTTCCTCTAGCCCCCTAAGACCAGCAGCCCACTGCACCCCACTACACCCCTTCCACTGCTCATGCGCCCCTAACTGGCAAGCTGTGGGTTCAGGCAAATGCCAGAGGGGCTGCTGTAAGGTGCCATAGTCACTCACTATTTATTGGGCCTATGGGGGGGCTGTTTGGGCCTCTGTGTACTGAAAATCAGGCCCAGACTGGCAATCTGTGGGTTCAGGCAAATGCCAGAGGGGCTGCTGTAAGATGCCATAGTCACTCACTATTTATTGGGCCTATGGGGGGGCTGTTTGGGCCTCTGTGTACTGAAAATCAGGCCCAGACTGGCAATCTGTGGGTTCAGGCAAATGCCAGAGGGGCTGCTGTAAGGTGCCATAGACACTCACTATTTATTGGGCCTATGGGGGGCTGTTTGGGCCTCTGTGTACTGAAAATCAGGCCCAGACTGGCAATCTGTGGGATCAGGCAAATGCCAGAGGGGCTGCTGTAAGGTGCCATAGACACTCACTATTTATTGGGCCTATGGGGGGGCTGTTTGGGCCTCTGTGTACTGAAAAATCAGGCCCGGACTGGCAATCTGTGGGATCAGGCAAATGCCAGAGGGGCTGCTGTAAGGTGCCATAGACACTCACTATTTATTGGGCCTATGGGGGGCTGTTTGGGCCTCTGTGTACTGAAAATCAGGCCCGGACTGGCAATCTGTGGGATCAGGCAAATGCCAGAGGGGCTGCTGTAAGGTGCCATAGACACTCACTATTTATTGGGCCTAGGGGGGGCTGTTTGGGCTTCTGTGTACTGAAAATCAGGCCCGGACTGGCAATCTGTGGGTTCAGGCAAATGCCAGAGGGGCTGCTGTAAGGTGCCATAGACACTCACTATTTATTGGGCCTATGGGGGGCTGTTTGGGCTTCTGTGTACTGAAAATCAGGCCCGGACTGGCAATCTGTGGGTTCAGGCAAATGCCAGAGGGGCTGCTGTAAGGTGCCATAGACACTCACTATTTATTGGGCCTATGGGGGGGCTGTTTGGGCCTCTGTGTACTGAAAATCAGGCCCGGACTGGCAATCTGTGGGTTCAGGCAATTGCCAGAGGGGCTGCTGTAAGGTGCCATAGACACTCACTATTTATTGGGCCTATGGGGGGCTGTTTGGGCCTCTGTGTGCTGAAAATGCCAGGTGGAAACCCTATCCATTACCATCTTGTCCCACTGTCACAACAGCTCAGTATAACCGAGGACCCCAAATCATGGCAGTGAGTAGCAGAGCTGGGCCAAGAGGCATGGGTGCCTGCATGTTTGCCACCAATACCCCACCCCTAGATTTGCAGCTTGGTTTATTCCCTCACTGCCAATAGCCAACCCCCAAGCTCACCGCACCACTTCCTGACCCACTTGCCAATCCCCACCACCCCCAGGCCAGATTTCCTCCCTGCTTGCCACCCAACCTACCTTACACTTGCTCCAGCACTGTAATACAAGCAGTTATGCCAAAGGCTATACATAGGGTCCCAGCGCCCCCTGCTGCCTACCCCCAGTTCTGCCAATGGTGACTAGGGCCTCATTTTGTTTAACCCATCTCTACTTACCTTTCTAAGCCCCCCACAAAAAATTATTAGCATTAAAAAGGTTACTGAGCCCCATAGGCCCCAAATTTTCTTTTTCACAGATATATATTGGTGCGTTGCATCATTTAGAAGCACTGCTTGGCCCCTGGGTCACATGTTAAAGGGGTTGTTTTTAAGTTCCTTTTAGTTTGATGTAGAGAGTGATATTCTGAGACAATTTGCAATTGGTTTTCGTTTTTTCTTTTTTAGTTTGTTTCATTCACTTCAGGAGCTCTCCAGTCCGGCGTTTCAGCAGCTATTTGGTTGCTAGGGTCCAAGTTACCTTAACAACCAGGAAGAGGTTTGGATGAGAGACTGTTATATGAATAGGAAAGGGGCTGAATAGGACAATAACAATTGTAGCCTCACGGAGCAATAGTTTTTGGCTGCCAGGGTCAGTGACCCCCATTTCAAAGCTGCAAAGAGTTAGAAGAAGAAGGCAAATAATTAAAAAACTATAACAAATACATAATGAAGACCAATTGAAAAGTTGCTTAGAATTGGCCATTCCATAATACTAAAAGTTAACTTATAGGTGAACCCACCCCTTTAACATTAACCGACTACAGTTTCTTGGTACTTTGGTCAATAATTCACAGCTTGGGCTAAAAACCCCCTTAAGATGACGGGGTACAGGCAATGAGAAAAAAAGTGAATAGGGGGGGGGGTAGGAAAGAGCGAGAAGGCAGCAGAAAAAGGAAGAGCGTGACAGTGAGAGAGAGAATGGTGGTGTGTGTGTGCGAGGAAGGAAGGAAGGCGGAGGCGAGGGGCCGGGGGAATAGACAGAGCTGGATTAAGTTGCCCTGCATTATTCATCTCTTCTCGGCTATTGATCCCCCCACCCCAACCTCCTCTTGACTTTGCAGCACCCGGGGACCAAAAGTGGCCCAGGGGCATTGGGCAGAATGAGACACACAGACAATAGTGGCGTTTTGTCCCTGCCAGCCACAAGAAAAGGCAGGCTGATGCCAGTCTCTGGGGGACGGCGCAGGCCAGACGGATCTGGCACATTCCTGCCAGCCCCATGGAATATTAAACCGGCTCATTATGGGAAATGATTAACATTAGCGCTGCTTAATGGCGGTGCAGAGATGGTAACGTCCTATTTCAGGACATGCTGCAGGCTGCAGTGAATTCTGTAATACCATGCAATAAAGTCTAAACTAAAAGTGAACTGGCCTGTATTCTGGCACAAGGGTTAGAGTCCTGGGTTCAATTCCAGCCTGGGAACTATCTGCATGTATGTTCTCCTTGTGTCTGTGTGGGTTTCCTCTGGGTACTCCGATTTCCCCCCCACACCTTAGTGCGAGTGAATGTGATAGGACTTTTAGATTGTAAGCTCCAATGGGGCAGGGACTGATGGAAATGATAGCTGCAGAATATGATGGTGCTAAAAAATAAAGGTATTTCCACTATTTCCAGATTCGGCCGAACCCCGAATCCTTTGTAAGAGTTTTGGCCAATAACAAACCGAATCCTAATCCGTGTTTATGTGACAAAAAGTCATGTGGTTTTAAGGATTTGGATTCGGTTCGGCCAGGAGTGTGAATTCGGGCGAATCTTGGCCAAATCCCGAGCCCAATCAAGGATTTAGTGCATCCCTAACAATAATGGTCTGTGTGGGACATGTAATTAAAACCTGTTTGTGGCAGCCTTTATCAGAGTGTCCCACCAATAGCCCCCCAGTGTTTAAAGGGGCTGTTTACCTGTAAATTAACTTTAAGTGTCATGTAGACATTGATATTCTAAGGTAATTTGCAATTGGTCTTCATTTCTTATTTTGAGTGTTTTTTCAGTTATTTAGCGTTTTGTACAACTAATTTCCAGTTTAATATTTCAGCAGCTAATTGGTTGCTAGGGTCTTATTTACCTTAGCAACCAGACAGCGGTTTGAATATGTGTAGTAGAGGGCTGGGGTAATAATATAAGCAATGAAAAGTAACAATAACAATAACACTGTAGCCTCACAGAGCAATAGCTTTAACATACAGGAGGTCAGTGACCCCCGTTTGAAAGCTGGAAAGGGTCAGAAGAAGAAGGCAATTCATTGAAAAACTATATCAACTAGATAATGAAAACCTATTGTAAAGTTGCTATGAATAAGCTATTCTATAAGATACTAAAGGTTAACGGGAAGGTAAACCACCTATTTGAATGCTACTCCCAGTCCTGACAAGGTGGGGCCCCCTAGTAATCCGGCTGGTGTCATGCTGGCATCTGGTTACCGCAGTCAGCAAGCCACAAGCAGGACAAAAACAGGCAACTCTATCTGTACCAAGCAGCCCCCCCCCTGGCATTAACTGTATACTGATGTAGGTACACCTGTTCTGCTCATTACACTGGCTGGATCACTATTACAAGTCACCAATACATACCTCCCAACATTTGAAAAATGTAAAGAGGGGCAAAAAGAAGCGCATAGTTGGCAAAATGTTTTGACCACACCCATTTTTTGTGACCACTCCCCCGAAATACCACTCCCATTTGACAAAAGTTGGCAGGTTATTTAAAGTTTGAACACATTTCTGGGGGTTTTGGAGTTATTACAGTTTTGCTAATGCAGGTGAAATTGCCCTTTAAGCTGCGAGTCTTAGTTCCCCCAAGAGACCTGTTTAGCTTATTAGTTACAGTTCTCAGCGCAGGGGGTGAGTTTCTGGGCTCTCTGCCAAAAGCTACTTATCTAATTAAGTTTGAGAAACGTTGTATCTTTTTTGGCGTTCAGCGCAGGAGATCAAAGGGAAATGAGGGACTTTTCAGTAAGATTTAGGGTCTGCGGGTTGAGCTGTCAAAATCAGGACTGTCCTGCGAAAATCTGGACAGTTGGGTGTTATGCAATGTTTGCATCCCAGGTATTGCAGTTGTATTGTTATTGTTATTTTTCATTTCTTATCTTTCTGTTTAAGCCCTCCTTTATTCATATTTATATAAATGCAATACAATACAAAATCAATTCGAAAGTACAAGGAGAAGCAACTAAGCCAATAAAGGGAATGCATTTTGTTAAATGAGTAAAAGGCATTTTCAGGAGCTTTGTTGCCCACAACAGCACAACTGCCCCATGAGTGACACATCTCCTTATGTATGATTATCTAAATAGATCCCAGAAGCTCCCAACTCTACCCTAATATACAGACATCAGGGAAACTTACCACTCCCATCACTCTTAGGGCATCTACCATTTTCTGACTTTTATGCACTCCTATCAGCAGTGTGCTGCTGGGTTGAAATCCAACACAATTCTTATTTATTTCTATGTAAGTGGCATTCCTATTCATAGGGCTCCCCCTACAGGTAACAGCCATTCCTAGAGGCAATACTGAAAATATTGTTTATTACACAATTACACCAATTTGGTATATAACCAGTGTCGGACTGGGACCCCAGGGGCCCACCAGAAAACCTTGGACCATAGGCCCACTTTCTAAACTATTATTCCTCCTCTCCTCCCTCAACCTCTTTATTATCCAGGTCTCTTTTCTCTATGCTTCCATCTCATTTTCCCATACAGAAATAGGGAATGAGCATGCAAATCGTTAGAAGCAAGAGGGCCCACTGACACCTGGGCCCACCGGGAGTTTTCCTGGTATCCTGGTGGGCCAGGCCGACACTGTATATATCATACCTCCCAACATTCGAAAAATGAAAAGAGGGACAAAAAGATTTGGCGCGCACAGCGCGGCAATTTTTTGACCACGCCCCCTTTTGTGGCCACGCCCCAATTACCACACCCTTTAAAAAAAAAATACTCCTTTTATATAGATGAAATGGCGGGATCAGACGCAAATGTGCTATACCCTCATACTGTACTACCTAAGTTATACGTGAGTTATAACTATGTACCAGTTTTGCCCCCCCATACACAGGTGCCCCCCCCACACATTAGCCCCGCCATACACAGGTGCCCCCCATACAGAGTAGCCCCCCCATACACAGGTGCCCCCCATACAGAGTATCCACCCCCATACAGAGTATCCCCCCCATACACAGGTGCCCCTCCATACAGAGTATCCCCCCCCCATACACAGGTGCCCCCCCATACAGAGTATCCCCCCCCATACACAGGTGCCCCCCCATACAGAGTATCCCCCCCCATACACAGGTGCCCCCATACAGAGTATCCCCCCCATACACAGGTGCCCCCCCATACAGAGTATCCCCCCCCATACACAGGTGCCCCCCCATACAGAGTATCCCCCCCATACACAGGTGCCCCCCCATACAGAGTATCCCCCCCATACACAGGTGCCCCCCCATACAGAGTATCCCCCCCCATACACAGGTGCCCCCCCATACAGAGTATCCCCCCATACACAGGTGCCCCCCCATACACAGGTGCCCCCCCATACAGAGTATCCCCCCCATACACAGGTGCCCCCCCATACACAGGTGCCCCCCATACAGAGTATCCCCCCCATACACAGTAGCCCCCCCATACACAGGTGCCCCCATACAGAGTAGCCCCCATACACAGGTGCCCCCATACAGAGTAGCCCCCCATACACAGGTGCCCCCATACAGAGTAGCCCCCATCATACACATGTGCCCCCATACATGCTGCTGGCTGCACGTTAGTCCTCCTCTTCAGCGTCTCCTCTATATGCGGCTCCTTGTTCGGCGGAGCCAGGCCTTTTATAAGGTTGCGCCCGTGCGTGCGTGTGACGTCAATACGCACAGGCGCAACCTTATAAAAGGCCTGGCTCCGCCGAAGGAGCCGCATATAGAGGAGACGCTGAAGAGGAGGACTAACGTGCAGCCAGCGCGTCCCGCTGTCGGGATAGTTCCATGAATGTCCCGCATTACGGAAATGCGGGACATTTATGGAACTATCCGGGACAGCGGGACGCGCTGCCAAAACCGGGACTGTCCCGCGGAAAGCGGGACAGTTGGGCGGTATGATATATCATTGCAGCACAGATATTTGCTGTTAAAATGAACCTGGAATTTCAGATGGAGAGACAACTTTACTACCCTGCATAAATGTACTTACCCATCATTCGCTTCCAATTAGCCACAGGGTAATTCAATTCACTGAGACACTTGTTAGAGGCCTCACCCACTGCTACCTGAAGCTGTCACATTATATAACCGAATCTAAAAACAAACACCAAGATAAGAGAAACATCTGATATAAAATAGTTGTTACAGGCCCCTCTCACTTACCCATTGTTCTGCGTTTATATGTCACATGGTATAAGTGTATCTGTCAGATGGAAACCCACCTAGATATGGGGAACCCCTCATATAAACTACTTGTTACAGGCCCCTCCCACTTACCCATCATTCTGTGTGTGTGTGTCACATGGTATAAGTGTATCTGTGAGGTGAAACCCACCTAGATATGGGGAACCCCTCATATAAACTACTTGTTACAGGCTCCTCCCACTTACCCATCATTCTGTGTGTGTGTGTCACATGGTATAAGTGTATCTGTGAGGTGAAACCTGCCTAGATATGGGGAACCCCTCATATAAACTACTTGTTACAGGCTCCTCCCACTTACCCATCATTCTGTGTGTATGTGTCACATGGTATAAGTGTATCTGTGAGGTGAAACCCACCTAGATATGGGGAACCCCTCATATAAACTACTTGTTACAGGCCCCTCCCACTTACCCATCATTCTGTGTGTATGTGTCACATGGTATAAGTGTATCTGTGAGGTGAAACCCACCTAGATATGGGGAACCCCTCATATAAACTACTTGTTACTGACCCCTCATTCTGTGTGTATGTGTCACATGATATAAATGTATCTGTGAGGTGCAAATCCACCTAGATTTGAAGCACACCATAAATACTACTTGTTACAGGCTCCTCCCACTTTCCCATCATTCTGTGTGTATGCATCAGATTGTTTAAATGTTTTTATGAGGTGAAACCTAACTAGAAAAATCAGTTTGTATAAATTACATTACATGATATAGCTGCAACGTGTGTGTAGACGCTCAATGCCTGTCGTAACATGGTCAATTGTGGCACCACTTTAGAACTGTAGAATTGCCAGTGTTCCTTCCTGAATGTATTGAGCGTTCCATACAGAGCGTGTCCTTCTAAGTGCCTAGCTGTTATTCTCTGGAAGACGTGGTTATGGCGGCCATGTTAGGGCTCTGCTGTAAGTTAATGACTGATATCAAGGTGCCCGCATTCTGATAGGGAATCCATCTTTTTTTCTCAAGAGGCCATGCAAATTCAGTTCTGGGAAGTACTTTATCAGCCTTAGTAACGAGGGAATACCGTTTGCCCTCAGCGCTGGCACCAGAATAGGCTGTAGTGCTGGAATGAGAAGATAAATGAGAATAGCAACGTTTATGCAGAGAAGGCTAACTGCTTAAAGGTGGCCATACACGCACCGATATTATCGTACGAAACCTCGTTTCGTACGATAATCGGTGCGTGTATGGCATGTCGGCGAGTCGACCGATATCGCAGGAAGCTGCTGATATCGGACGACTCGCCGATCGGACCAGTTTGAAAATTTTGAT
Organism: Xenopus tropicalis; assembly: GCF_000004195.4. Classification (NCBI taxonomy): domain Eukaryota; kingdom Metazoa; phylum Chordata; class Amphibia; order Anura; family Pipidae; genus Xenopus; species Xenopus tropicalis. Next base: position 140,983,945 of record NC_030679.2, on the reverse strand, counting down.
CGGGCGCCATGGAAGGCGCCTGACCAAAATTCTCCCTTCAGAGCTGAATCGGCAGAAGGAGGTAGAAATCCTATTGTTTCTACCTCCTTACCTGCCGATTCAGCCCTGAATGGTGTGTGGCGGATCTTACGATGTTTCGTGCGACCGATGGTCGTACGAAACATCGTCAGATCGCCACGTGTATGGCCACCTTAATGTAAGAGAAAACATCCAGGGCCATGCTGAGCCACACTCGCACAGGTAGGAAACTAGAAAGTGGGACACAGCGTTACCCACTGCTCTTAGTGCAGCAGGAAGACTTTGACCACAGCCACCAAATACCATGACCAAAAAAAACATTAAAAAAACCACACACGTCAGTAAGATTACTGCATAAATGGGCAATGAAAAACTCCATTAAGCCTAGACAAGCTAGTACAGGTATGGGATCCCTTATCCGGAAACCCGTTATCCAGAAATCTTTGAATTACGGAAAGCCCATCTCCCATAGACTCCATTTTAATCAAATAATTCAAATAATTTCAAAAACTGATTTTCTTTTTCTCTGTAATAATAAAACAGTACCTTGTAATTGATCCCAACTAAGATATAATTACCCCTTATTGGGGGCAGAACAGCCCTATTGGGTTTATTTAATGGTTAAATGATTCCCTTTTCTCTGTAATAATAAAACAGTACCTGTACTTGATCCCAACTAAGATATAATTACCCCTTATTGGGGGCAGAACAGCCCTATTGGGTTTATTTAATGGTTAAATGATTCCCTTTTCTCTGTAATAATAAAACAGTACCTGTACTTGATCCCAACTAAGATATAATTACCCCTTATTGGGGGCAGAACAGCCCTATTGGGTTTATATCATGGTTAAATGATTCCCTTTTCTCTGTAATAATAAAACAGTACCTGTAATTGATCCCAACTAAGATATAATTACCCCTTATTGGGGCAGAACAGTCCTATTGGGTTTATTTCATGGTTAAATGATTCCCTTTTCTCTGTAATAATAAAACAGTAACTGTACTTGATCCCAACTAAGATATAATTACCCCTTATTGGGGGCAGAACAGCCCTATTGGGTTTATTTAATGGTTAAATGATTCCCTTTTCTCTGTAATAATAAAACAGTACTTGTACTTGATCCCAACTAAGATATAATTACCCCTTATTGGGGGCAGAACAGCCCTATTGGGTTTATTTCATGGTTAAATGATTCCCTTTTCTCTGTAATAATAAAACAGTACTTGTACTTGATCCCAACTAAGATATAATTACCCCTTATTGGGGGCAGAACAGCCCTATTGGGTTTATTTCATGGTTAAATGATTCCCTTTTCTCTGTAATAATAAAACAGTACCTTGTAACTGATCCCAATTAAGATATAAATAATCCTTATTGGATGCAAAACAATCCTATTTGGTTTAATGTTTTATTGATTTTTTAGTAGACTTAAGGTATGGAGATCCAAATTACACTGAATAAATGGACAAATTTAAAGCATTACCTCACTTACACTTACTTACACACCGAATACCTCTTTCCCAGCGCTCCCATGTTGCTTGTCTCCAGTCGGGCCCCATACACAGGCCAATAAGCTACAGAATCTGGAGGGACCGGGATGACGGCTTTTAAGGGCCTTCCCCCTGAATGTTTACATAAAGTTCAGCATAGCAAATAGAAAATTGGTTAAAAAATTACTTTCTTCATGTGGTGAAGGTACTACCATTGTGAAGCCCCTAAAAGCAATTAACTAAAAGTTTAACCTAAAGTTTCAAGGACTTCAAATATGTCACTGGGGGTCACCATCTTGGAAAGTGTCCCCAACTCAGTGGGCTCTGGGCAGCTGTTAAGAAGCTGAGCTTAGGGGTCATAGCACAGAGAATGTGCTGGGAATCAGCAGAAAAGAAGATAGGGGGCTACTGGGCATCTTTGGGGGCACAGATCTTAGCAAAGAAGCCCAAAACATAATATACAACAATTCTGTGCTACTTCTTTATTTAGGCTTTAGTTCTCCTTTAAGTTGTGTTTGGGTGGAGTCTCTCTTTAATAAAATATCCTTTTCCACAGGTGACTATAGAGGTAAGGGGTAAGCAGATAACTACATAGGTAATCATACAGGCAGGGTTAGGCAAAGATACTGCAATACAGGTGATTATACAGGTAGGTGGGTAAAGATAAGTATATACATGTGAGGGTAAGTGCACAGAGTTACATACAGGCCATTGTACTGGCAGGGGTGACGTAAAGGTCCAGTTATACAGGTAATTATAAAGGCAGTGGGCAGGAAGGTAGATAGGGGTATGTAAAGTATTAGACAGGAGAGATAAGGTACATATACTGCAAGTCATTATTCAGTGGAGAAATTCTTTCTAGGTAAAGGTGAGTTCCCTGCTAGTGATGGGAAGGTATGTGTGTAGTACCATGTGTGTGTCCCACAGGTAAGCATTTGCACAGGTGAGTGAGCGGCACGGCTGCCCTTCTGTGTCCTCAGTACCAGGCAGTCACAACCAGTCCCTAAGTGATACAATCAGCTCATTGTGCCACAGCCGCAGCCACGGGACATTCTCAAGGTGACAGCGTGAGAGAGGGGATCGAGCAGGAACAGCAAGGTAAGTGCTACACAAGCTCTGAGCCGCACTTAGCCAAGTTACTGGGAGTTGTCTGAATGGGGGGGCAGTGTGAGGGAATAGTGAATAAGCACTGACTGGGGGGAGAAGTGCAGGAGGGCAGTGTGAGGGAATAGTGAATAAGCACTGACTGGGGGGAGAAGTGCAGGAGGGCAGTGTGAGGGAATAGTGAATAAGCACTGACTGGGGGGAGAAGGGCAGGGGGGCAGTGTGAATAGTGAATAAGCACTGACTGGGGGGAGAAGGGCAGGGGGGCAGTGTGAGGGAATAGTGAATAAGCACTGACTGGGGGGAGAAGGGCAGGGGGGCAGTGTAAGGGAATAGTGAATAAGCACTGACTGGGGGGAGAAGTGCAGGGGGGCAGTGTGAGGGAATAGTGAATAAGCACTGACTGGGGGGAGAAGGGCAGGGGGGCAGTGTAAGGGAATAGTGAATAAGCACGGACTGGGGGGAGAAGTGCAGGGGGGCAGTGTGAGGGAATAGTGAATAAGCACGGACTGGGGGGAGAAGGGCAGGGGGGCAGTGTGAGGGAATAGTGAATAAGCACTGACTAGGGGGAGAAGTGTAGGGGGGCAGTGTGAGGGAATAGTGAATAAGCACTGATTGGGGGAGAAGGGCAGGGGGGCAGTGTGAGGGAATAGTGAATAAGCACTGACTAGGGGGAGAAGTGTAGGGGGGCAGTGTGAGGGAATAGTGAATAAGCACTGACTGGGGGGAGAAGGGCAGGGGGGCAGTGTGAGGGAATAGTGAATAAGCACTGACTGGGGGGAGAAGTGCAGGGGGGCAGTGTGAGGGAATAGTGAATAAGCACTGATTGGGGGGGCGAAGGGCAGTGTGAGGGAATAGTGAATAAGCACTGACTGGGGGGGCGAAGGGCAGTGTGAGGGAATAGTGAATAAGCACTGACTGGGGGGAGAAGGGCAGGGGGGCAGTGTGAGGGAATAGTGAATAAGCACTGACTGGGGGGAGAAGGGCAGGGGGGCAGTGTGAGGGAATAGTGAATAAGCACTGACTGGGGGGAGAAGGGCAGGGGGGCAGTGTGAGGGAATAGTGAATAAGCACTGACTGGGGGGAGAAGGGCAGGGGGGCAGTGTGAGGGAATAGTGAATAAGCACTGACTGGGGGGAGAAGGGCAGTGTGAGGGAATAGTGAATAAGCACTGACTGGGGGGAGAAGGGCAGGGGGGCAGTGTGAGGGAATAGTGAATAAGCACTGACTGGGGGGAGAAAGGCAGGGGGGCAGTGTGAGGGAATAGTGAATAAGCACTGACTGGGGGAGAAGGGCAGTGTGAGGGAATAGTGAATAAGCACTGACTGGGGGGAGAAGGGCAGAGGGGCAGTGTGAGGGAATAGTGAATAAGCACTGACTGGGGGGAGAAGTGCAGGGGGGCAGTGTGAGGGAATAGTGAATAAGCACTGACTGGGGGGAGAAGGGCAGGGGGCAGTGTGAGGGAATAGTGAATAAGCACGGACTGGGGGGAGAAGGGCAGGGGGGGCAGTGTGAGGGAATAGTGAATATCACTGGCTGGGGGAGAAGGGCAGGGGGGCAGTGTGAGGGAATAGTGAATAAGCACTGACTGGGGGGAGAAGGGCAGGGGGGCAGTGTGAGGGAATAGTGAATAAGCACTGGCTGGGGGAAGGAGGGCAGGGGGGCAGTGTGAGTTAATTTTTAGTACGTTATAGAATGGCCAATTCTAAGCATATTTTCAATTGGTCTTCATTATTTACTTTTTATAGTTTTTAATTTGTCTTCTTCTTCTGACTCTTTCCAACTTTTAAATCAGGCTCGCTGACCCCAGCAGTGATTTTTGCTTTTTTTGACTGATTTTTCTATTCAGGTTCTCTCCAATTCATACACCAGCCTCTCATTAAACCACTCTCTGGTTTCTAAGGTCATTGAAACCCTAGTAACAAGATACCTGCTAAAATTCCTGGAGAGTTCCAACTGTAATGCTGCTGAACAAAAAGTGAAATAATAAAATTGCAAATTGTTTCAGAGCGGGAGCACAGCTCAGAAAGGCAGGGGGCACATTGGGGGGGGGGGGGTACTGACAGCAGCGGGCTCTCCCATGGGTGGCACAGGTCCCATTCTTAGGAACAGGGAGAGCAGCAAACAGGAAAGGGCACTTTGAGGTCTCCTTGAGAGCCCCATGAGAGCCCCATGAGTGCGTCATAAGTTTTAAAGGACAAGTAAAACTATTAAAAGGGTCACCCTACTGCTCCATTGGATTTCCAAAAGGGACTCTGTACCTCTGCGCAGTGGGAATGGGAAGAGCCATGGCTGGTCACAACCGGTCAGAAGCATTAACCCCCCCCCCGAAGGCTCTAATTATGGGGGTCATTTATTAAAGGGGTAGTTCACCTTCATATTAACTCTTAGTATGTTATAGAATGAGCCATTCTTAGCAACCTTTCAATTGGTCTTCATTTTTATTGATTTTTTTGCCTCTTTCTTCCAAATCTTTCTGGTTTTGTAAATGGGGGTCACTGACCCCGGCAGCCAAAAGAACTATTTCTCTGTGTGGCTACAATTTTATTATTAATATATTTTGTTACTTATTTTATTACTTATCTCTTTATTCTGGCCTCTCTAATTCCTATTGCAATGTCTCACTCACAACACTGCTTGCAGGGTCGGACTGGGGGGTGCAGGGTCCACTGGGGCTCCCGCCCCAGGGGCCCTGCAGGTGCCCCCACTGGCCGCGTCCCCTGACCCCCTCTAACCCCCCCCGCGCAGGGTCCCCCACCCGACGTCCTCCCCTGCAAGTAAGTTTAACGCGTCGGGGGGGGGGGAACGGTCGGGCAGGGGGAGCACTGGCAAACGTCGGGTCTGGGATGCCGGGGCCCACCGGGATTTTTCCTGGTGTCCCGGCGGGCCAGTCTGACCCTGACTGCTTGGTTACTAGGGTAATTTGGACCCTAGCAACCCGATAGCTGCTGAAATTTCAGACTGGAGAGCTGCCTAATAAATCAAAAACACCAAAAAAAAAGACCAATTGCAAACTGTCAGAATATCGCTCTCTACATCATCCTAAAAATTAGTTTAAATGTGAACACAGAAACATCCTACAGGAGAAACTGTGAGGGATAATATCTATTTAAAGGGAAACTGTACATAGTGGGGCAGGTTTGGCTGTACCAAGTCACTGGGTGGGGGGGGGGGCACTGTTGTAGGTGTAAATATTTGGTGCCTGTGTGTATGTACTTGCCATGTTTAGGGTTCCCGTGTTAATGAGTGTTTTGGTGTGAGAGGCAGCAGGGGATAAACAGGACTTACACTGAGGAGCAGTGACTCTGAGTACATAGGTGCTGGTTAATAAATACTCTCCCCCCCCCTGGAACTGACCCTGGGTCATTGGGTCTTCTAATGTAGTGTGGCCACTTGGCTGCTATCTGCACCTTATCCCTAGGGGAGAGGTAAGGGATACAGGGAGGCAGGGATGGGAATAGGCCCCTGATACACGCTAACGTATATTCTCTTCTCCGCAGCGCATACAAGGGAAAGGTCCATTCACATCCAACACCAGGTAAGAGTTTTGCTTCAGCTCCAATGACAAAGTTCCCCTTACACAACGGCCCTTGCTGTGCATGCCTTGCAGTGCATCCTGGGAGTTGTAGTTTAGCCGTGGAAGGGGCAGTAGGGTAATAGTTTCCCATTGCCGCCCTGAAATATTTGATCATACGTTTCGATACTGCTGCAACCAATGCTCTGGGAAGGAGAGGGTTAAAGGAACAGTAACACCAAAAAATGAAAGAGCTTTAATAAAAATATAATGTACTATTGCCCTGCATTGGTCAAAATGGTGTGTTTGCTACAGAAACACTACTATAGTTTATATAAATACGCTGCCTTTGTAGCCATTATGGTTCCAAAGCAGATAACAGATAAGCTCTGTAGAATATAATGGTGTTTTATATGACATGTGCCTTTTCTCCTTTGAATGGCTACACAGCTGCTTTGTTTGTATTAATATAGTAGTATAGCGGCAAACACACAACTGTGGGGCAACAGTACATTATATTGTAATTATTTCTATACACTTTTTTGGTGTTACTTTTCCTTTAATGTAGAGGGGCTGGCCTGGGTATGTCCAGGAGTTCAACAGCTGATCTGGCCAATCGGTCATTCACCGCTTTAAAAATGCAGTTTTGAGAGTGATCAACAGAGGGCGCTACAGGCAACTACAAATGTAATTGCATAACTAGAAGGGAGGGAATCAAAGTTCATTACAGTAATCACAGCAGCGATGATAGGGGCCCCCCGAGTACAGCAACATGTCATATGCCCAGGGTCACGGGGACTCCCACCAGGGCCGCTACATTAATGGCTGATCCCCCAACCTCTAGGCTCTTAAGAGCAACAACACACAGTTAGGGGGAGGGAACCATAGGGAGAATGCATCCTGTCCTGCAGAGCTTACACTCTAATATACAGAGGGACACAGATACAATACAGGGAGAGGGAACCATTGGGAGAAGGGAATCCTGCCCTGCAGAGCTTACACTCTAATATACAGAGGGGCACAGATACAATACAGGGGGAGGGAACCATTGGGAGAAGGGAATCCTGTCCTGCAGAGCTTACACTCTAATATACAGAGGGACACAGATACAATACAGGGAGAGGGAACCATTGGGAGAAGGGAATCCTGCCCTGCAGAGCTTACACTCTAATATACAGAGGGGCACAGATACAATACAGGGGGAGGGAACCATTGGGAGAAGGGAATCCTGTCCTGCAGAGCTTACACTCTAATATACAGAGGGACACAGATACAATACAGGGAGAGGGAACCATTGGGAGAAGGGAATCCTGCCCTGCAGAGCTTACACTCTAATATACAGAGGGGCACAGATACAATACAGGGGGAGGGAACCATAGGGAGAATGCATCCTGTCCTGCAGAGCTTACACTCTAATATACAGAGGGACACAGATACAATACAGGGAGAGGGAACCATTGGGAGAAGGGAATCCTGTCCTGCAGAGCTTACACTCTAATATACAAAGGGGCACAGATACAATACAGGGGGAGGGAACCATAGGGAGAATGCATCCTGTCCTGCAGAGCTTACACTCTAATATACAGAGGGACACAGATACAATACAGGGAGAGGGAACCATAGGGAGAATGCATCCTGTCCTGCAGAGCTTACACTCTAATATACAGAGGGGCACAGATACAATACAGGGAGAGGGAACCATTGGTAGAAGGGAATCCTGTCCTGCAGAGCTTACACTCTAATATACAGTGGGGCACAGATACAATACAGGGAGAGGGAACCATTGAGAGAAGGGAATCCTGCCCTGCAGAGCTTACACTCTAATATACAGAGGGACACAGATACAATACAGGGAGAGGGAACCATTGGGAGAAGGGAATCCTGCCCCGCAGAGCTTACACTCTAATATACAGAGGGACACAGATACAATACAGGGAGAGGGAACCATTGGGAGAATGCATCCTGTCCTGCAGAGCTTACACTCTAATATACAAAGGGGCACAGATACAATACAGGGGGAGGGAACCATAGGGAGAATGCATCCTGTCCTGCAGAGCTTACACTCTAATATACAAAGGGACACAGATACAATACAGGGAGAGGGAACCATAGGGAGAATGCATCCTGTCCTGCAGAGCTTACACTCTAATATACAGAGGGGCACAGATACAATACAGGGAGAGGGAACCATTGGTAGAAGGGAATCCTGTCCTGCAGAGCTTACACTCTAATATACAGTGGGGCACAGATACAATACAGGGAGAGGGAACCATTGAGAGAAGGGAATCCTGCCCTGCAGAGCTTACACTCTAATATACAGAGGGACACAGATACAATACAGGGAGAGGGAACCATTGGGAGAAGGGAATCCTGCCCCGCAGAGCTTACACTCTAATATACAGAGGGACACAGATACAATACAGGGAGAGGGAACCATTGGGAGAATGCATCCTGTCCTGCAGAGCTTACACTCTAATATACAAAGGGGCACAGATACAATACAGGGGGAGGGAACCATAGGGAGAATGCATCCTGTCCTGCAGAGCTTACACTCTAATATACAGAGGGACACAGATACAATACAGGGAGAGGGAACCATAGGGAGAATGCATCCTGTCCTGCAGAGCTTACACTCTAATATACAGAGGGGCACAGATACAATACAGGGAGAGGGAACCATTGGTAGAAGGGAATCCTGTCCTGCAGAGCTTACACTCTAATATACAGTGGGGCACAGATACAATACAGGGAGAGGAAACCATTGAGAGAAGGGAATCCTGCCCTGCAGAGCTTACACTCTAATATACAGAGGGACACAGATACAATACAGGGAGAGGGAACCATTGGGAGAAGGGAATCCTGTCCTGCAGAGCTTACACTCTAATATACAGAGGGGCACAGATACAATACAGGGAGAGGGAACCATTGGGAGAAGGGAATCCTGTCCTGCAGAGCTTACACTCTAATATACAGAGGGGCACAGATACAATACAGGGAGAGGGAACCATTGGGAGAAGGGAATCCTGTCCTGCAGAGCTTACACTCTAATATACAGAGGGGCACAGATACAATACAGGGAGAGGGAACCATTGGGAGAAGGGAATCCTGTCCTGCAGAGCTTACACTCTAATATACAGAGGGGCACAGATACAATACAGGGAGAGGGAACCATTGGGAGAAGGGAATCCTGCCCCGCAGAGCTTACACTCTAATATACAGAGGGGCACAGATACAATACAGGGAGAGGGAACCATTGGGAGAAGGGAATCCTGCCCTGCAGAGCTTACACTCTAATATACAGAGGGGCACAGATACAATACAGGGAGAGGGAACCATTGGGAGAAGGGAATCCTGCCCCGCAGAGCTTACACTCTAATATACAGAGGGGCACAGATACAATACAGAGAGAGGGAACCATTGGGAGAAGGGAATCCTGCCCTGCAGAGCTTACACTCTAATATACAGAGGGACACAGATACAATACAGGGAGAGGGAACCATTGGGAGAAGGGAATCCTGCCCTGCAGAGCTTACACTCTAATATACAGTGGGGCACAGATACAATACAGGGAGAGGGAACCATTGAGAGAAGGGAATCCTGCCCTGCAGAGCTTACACTCTAATATACAGAGGGGCACAGATACAATACAGGGAGAGGGAACCATTGGGAGAAGGGAATCCTGCCCCGCAGAGCTTACACTCTAATATACAGAGGGGCACAGATACAATACAGGGAGAGGGAACCATTGGGAGAAGGGAATCCTGCCCCGCAGAGCTTACACTCTAATATACAGAGGGGCACAGATACAATACAGAGAGAGGGAACCATTGGGAGAAGGGAATCCTGCCCTGCAGAGCTTACACTCTAATATACAGAGGGACACAGATACAATACAGGGAGAGGGAACCATTGGGAGAAGGGAATCCTGCCCTGCAGAGCTTACACTCTAATATACAGAGTGACACAGATACAATACAGGGAGAGGGAACCATTGGGAGAAGGGAATCCTGCCCTGCAGAGCTTACACTCTAATATACAGAGGGAAAGGATGGCATCAATACATCAATGCTCTCTCGTCCAACTGGATTCAGATATAGGACCAGTAGGCAGCCTGTAAGGCCCCATAACCAGCCCAATAATGGCTGGGACTGGGCAGCTTTATACAATTTTCAATGGATTTAATGTAAATGTAATTGTTATAGAAAGCAGCATTTCTTCATCCTTTTCGCATCTCTGGCTCTGACTGTTGCAACAATGTAGTGCACATCAGTTCTCCTCCAGGCCTGTTAGGCTACCGGCTTCTGCTACATTGTTTTGGGAGTCAGAAACATATTATTATTATTAACAATAACAATAATTATACAGTGTTTTGATATATAAATATATTTACTACTTGTATTTGTGATTCGCCCCTACAGTTTTATCCACCCCCCTCATGGAATCAGAGCAGTTAATATCTCTGGATCTCTGTCCAACCCCAACCTCCCACCTCATAGACATCTCAGGTGAGACTGTGCCTGAAGAGCAATCCTCAAAGTGCTTTCTACAGACTGGGCAGGTGGGGGCGCCAGTGTCACAGCCAGCTCCAGTTACAGAGCAGGAGACAGCAGTGGGGCAAGTGAAGGAACAAGATACACCTGCAGAGGGAACAGGAGAGGAGACAGAGGGGGCAGTTTCAGATGAACAAGTGGCTGCAGGGGGTGCAAATTTAGATTCACAGGTGATAGGGGAGGAAGGGCCCGGGGTACCTGAGCCGCTCATACACCTACATACAGAGGGTCCAGTTGCAGAGGAGGCAGAGCCCACCCTACAGGTAACAGGGGAGAATGGGGTAACTGAGCAGCTCATACAGGTGCATACAGGGGGTCTAGAGGCAGAGCCCACCCTACAGGTAACAGGGGAGAATGGGGTAACTGAGCAGCTCATACAGGTGCATACAGGGGGTCTAGAGGCAGAGCCCACCCTACAGGTAACAGGGGAGAGTGGGGTAACTGAGCAGCTCATACAGGTGCATACAGGGGGTCTAGAGGCAGAGCCCACCCTACAGGTAACAGGGGAGAGTGGGGTAACTGAGCAGCTCATACAGGTGCATACAGGGGGTCTAGAGGCAGAGCCCACCCTACAGGTAACAGGGGAGAGTGGGGTAACTGAGCAGCTCATACAGGTGCATACAGGGGGTCTAGAGGCAGAGCCCACCCTACAGGTAACAGGGGAGAGTGGGGTAACTGAGCAGCTCATACAGGTGCATACAGGGGGTCTAGAGGCAGAGGAGGCAGAGCCCACCCTACAGGTAACAGGGGAGAGTGGGGTAACTGAGCAGCTCATACAGGTGCATACAGGGGGTATAGAGGCAGAGCCCACCCTACAGGTAACAGGGGAGAGTGGGGTAACTGAGCAGCTCATACAGGTGCATACAGGGGGTCTAGAGGCAGAGGAGGCAGAGCCCACCCTACAGGTAACAGGGGAGAGTGGGGTAACTGAGCAGCTCATACAGGTGCATACAGGGGGTATAGAGGCAGAGCCCACCCTACAGGTAACAGGGGAGAGTGGGGTAACTGAGCAGCTCATACAGGTGCATACAGGGGGTATAGAGGCAGAGCCCACCCTACAGGTAACAGGGGAGAGTGGGGTAACTGAGCAGCTCATACAGGTGCATACAGGGGGTCTAGAGGCAGAGCCCACCCTACAGGTAACAGGGGAGAGTGGGGTAACTGAGCAGCTCATACAGGTGCATACAGGGGGTCTAGAGGCAGAGGAGGCAGAGCCCACCCTACAGGTGACGGGGGAGGAAGGGACAGTCAAGGTGGGAACAGATGGAAAGGCGAGTGACTCAAGTGAGGAAGCTGAGAAAGAGGTGACACCTAATCCCTGTGCCGGCCCTTGCTGGGAGGGGACAGTAGAGTGCCCTGACGCCTGCCGGGAGAGGGAGTGCACCCATAGAGAGGTGAAGACAGACCCAACTGGGCAGGGAGACACTCACACTGGGACCGAGAGGAGACAGTGCCACAGCACAGCAGCCATGAAAGAGAGGGAGATCCAGGTAGAGGAGGATGCACCCATCTTTGAGACCCCCATAGAGAGGGAGATCCGGTTGGCTATGGAGAGAGAGCAGATGCTCCGGCAGGAGAGGGGTATCAGTGCCCCGGTGGGGCAGCCGGAGCTGGTGGAGGTGCGCAGGAAAGTGATAGTGGGGGAGCAGCTGGCAGGAGTGGGCAAGGAGCGCCAGCTGGCGGGGGCACAGATGCTCCGAGACATCCAGCAGGAGAGCCGCAGGGAGCAGGACCTGGTGGAGCTGGGGAAGGTGATGGGGACCTACGATCGGGGGCAGCAGCAGGAGGTGTACGAGAAGAAGATGCTGTTCGAGAGCATGGTTACAGGTCTGTCTCTCTTACATGTCTCTCTGTGACTGTTACATGTCTCTCTGTCACTGTTACATGTCTCTCTGTCACTGTCACATGTCCCTCTGTCACTGTTACATGTCTCTCTGTCTGTCACATGTCCCTCTGTCTGTCACTCTTACATGTCTCTCTGTCTGTCTCTCTTACAGTCCCTCTGTCTGTCACTCTTACAGTCCCTGTCTGTCACATGTCCCTCTGTCTGTCACTCTTACATGTCTCTCTGTCACTCTTACATGTCTCTCTGTCTGTCACTGTTACATGTCTCTCTGTCACTGTTACATGTCTCTCTGTCTGTCACATGTCCCTCTGTCTGTCACTCTTACAGTCTCTCTGTCACTCTTACATGTCTCTCTGTCTGTCACTCTTACATGTCTCTCTGTCACTGTTACATGTCTCTCTGTCTGTCACATGTCCCTCTGTCTGTCACTCTTACAGTCTCTCTGTCACATGTCCCTCTGTCTGTCACTCTTACATGTCCCTCTGTCACTGTTACATGTCCCTCTGTCTGTCACTCTTACATGTCTCTCTGTCACTCTTACATTTCCCTCTGTCTGTTACCTGATCTCTGCCTTGTCACTTTCCCCTGCAACTGTCACCTGCGCCACTCTTCCCTCCTCACCTTTCTTCTTTCTCCATGACTTTCTCCATCCCCTGGCTCCTAGCAACAGCAGCCCCCCTGCTAGTGACATCTCTGCCATATAAACCACTCTTTTATACCAGCATCCCCTACAGCAGCCCCCCTGCTAGTGACATCTCTGCCATATAAACTGCTCTTTTATACCAGCATCCCCTACAGCAGCCCCCCTGCTAGTGACATCTCTGCCATATAAACTGCTCTTTTATACCAGCAACCCCTACAGCAGCCCCCCTGCTAGTGACATCTCTGCCATATAAACTGCTCTTTTATACCAGCAACCCCTACAGCAGCCCCCCTGCTAGTGACATCTCTGCCATATAAACTGCTATTTGCTACCCAGGGGCGTAACTACAGAGTATTCTATGTTGATAGAATAGGTCAACTTTAGGGCCCCCAAATTGCTGTGGGGGAGAATGACAACTAGTTACGCCGCTGCTTATACCAACAACCCCTACAGCATTTGTTTCATAAAGGTACTTTGCTAAGCAACACTTTTATACTAGCAGCCCCTACAGCAACCCAGGACCTGTTCCCCAGTTCTACTCTAACTGTTACTCAGGAACAAAGGGAAACATATTTGACACTAGCCCTGGGCTACCGGGGACCTGTCATTAGTTGCCCAACTGCAGCTTGACATATAACCGGACATTGCAGTTTAGCAACATGCCCGTCCTTGATCTACAGCCCTTGTATTGCATCCTAAGGCTATCCTCCTGTTTCCTACACAGATTCCTTCATTGTTCAGGTTTCTGACTCCCACACCCAGATTCCAACCCCTGTCCCCACATCTCTTTATCAACTCTTTTGGTGAGACTGCCCAATGGGAGGATCTCTGCCCGGTCTGACCACTCACATACTGGGTGCCAGACAGCTCAATGTGGGGGTGCCCAACCTCAAGCTGGATCTCCCTATTTATATAAACTGGGTTGACTCCATAAAATCTGATGATAACATTATCTAATTGCACCAATTCTAACTGGGGCTCCCAGTTAGGGGGGGCTCAGCTTGACAATTTGGGGTGAATATGTATTTGCTCTCCTACATTTTATATCAGGACAGATATTATTAGGGGCGCCAAATTGTGTGACACTCCCAATGACCATGGTATTAGTCAGAAATGGTAGCCATCAGAGTCATTGGGGGTATTTAAAGAAAGCAGCAAAATAGCTGTGGTACAGACCATATTAAAGCTTCATACTGGCCCCAGCCTGGGGTGGGGGGTTCACAACTGGAGTAACTGCATGGCAGGTCCAGACTGGGATTTAAAATAGGCCCTGGCATTCCAAGTACGCAGAGGCCCAAACAGCCCCCCATAGGCCCAATAAATACTGAGTGTCTATGGCACCTTACAGCAGCCCCTCTGGCATTTGCCTGAACCCACAGATTGCCAGTCCGGCCTGATTTTCAGTACACAGAGGCCCAAACAGCCCCCCATAGGCCCAATAAATAGTGAGTGTCTATGGCACCTTACAGCAGCCCCTCTGGCATTTACCTGAACCCACAGATTGCCAGTCCGGGCCTGATTTTCAGTACCCAGAGGCCCAAACAGCCCCCCCCCCCATAGGCCCAATAAATAGTGAGTGTCTATGGCACCTTACAGCAGCCCCTCTGGCATTTGCCTGAACCCACAGATTGCCAGTCCGGGCCTGATTTTCAGTACACAGAGGCCCAAACAGCCCCCCCATAGGCCCAATAAATAGTGAGTGTCAATGGCACCTTACAGCAGCCCCCCTGGCATTTGCCTGAACCCACAGATTGCCAGTCCGGACCTGCTGCATGTTGCCTGACAACACCTCAGTGATTTTGGTTTATGTTCTCCTGTAAAATGCCAAAATGTGCCCCCATAGCAGCCTATTTTACCTTTTTGTACCAATTCTTCACATTGAATTGTTTATTTTGAATGAATTGATATAATTGGGTGTATTTTGGACTGGAAGTTGCAGGCATGGCAATGGAAGGTGTTATACCGCTGAGTGCCCTCCCTGGAATGCCGATTAAGGCAAACTAACCCATGACGTCAGCCAGCAATAACACTTAGAAGTTCCATAGGGAGCGGCTCTGCGCTTATAACCCTATTGTATTTCCCAGCTGCTGCCTCAATTCTCTGCTCAATTTGTTCTCATGTCAACCCAGCCCTCTCCTTAACCCCCCCCCCCCCCCTCAGCTGCTCTATTGCCCCCCCCAGAGGCAATGGTAGTTTCCATGCCTGTGCTGTTTCCCTGCCTCTCTCTCCTTATCTGCAGATCTGGGCTTTGTGCCGTTGCTACACAGATCCTGAGCCGCCCAAGCTGCCATTCTACTCACCCCCCCAGTGTTTCCTCACCTGTAACCCAACACTCTCCCTCTCTCCCTGCTAATAGCCAAGAAAGGGAAAGTCAAGGAACCTTATGCTCATGAAACTGTTTTACTCCACCTGTCAATTACCTGAACTGTTTCCTCCTCTACACTCCTGTAAGTGGCTTGTCCCTCCTGCTTAACCTGTTACTCCCCCTATATACAGTTGGACTATTCCTGTAGTACAGGATATTCCCAAAGCAGTCCCCCAAGTAGCCAAAGCAGTACCTGGCACCCTGGGCATATTCTAATCTGCCATTACTGGGGTGGAAAGTGCTGTTACCCAGCATTCCAGCATCAAAGCAGACCCAGCAAAAATTTGGCAGGGAGAGAGGAGCATATAGTACAGGGCAGGACTGTTGCTTACAATGGGGGGTCAGATAGGATCTGTGCCACTGTGACAGAATGCTCTGTTATACAGATAGCTAGAATCTCAGCCATAAAGCAGGGCAGGACTGCTGCTCACAATGGGGGGATCAGATAGGATCTGTGCCACTGTGACAGAATGCTCTGTTATACAGATAGCTAGAATCTCAGCCATAAAGCAGGGCAGGACTGCTGCTCACAATGGGGGGGATCAGATAGGATCTGTGCCACTGTGACAGAATGCTCTGTTATACAGATAGCTAGAATCTCAGCCATAAAGCAGGGCAGGACTGCTGCTCACAATGGGGGGGATCAGATAGGATCTGTGCCACTGTGACAGAATGCTCTGTTATACAGATAACTAGAATCTCAGCCATAAAGCAGGGCAGGACTGCTGCTTACAATGGGGGGATCAGATAGGATCTGTGCCACTGTGACAGAATGCTCTGTTATACAGATAGCTAGAATCTCAGCCATAAAGCAGGGCAGGACTGCTGCTTACAATGGGGGGGGATCAGATAGGATCTGTGCCACTGTGACAGAATGCTCTGTTATACAGATAGCTAGAATCTCAGCCATAAAGCAGGGCAGGACTGCTGCTTACAATGGGGGGATCAGATAGGATCTGTGCCACTGTGACAGAATGCTCTGTTATACAGATAGCTAGAATCTCAGCCATAAAGCAGGGCAGGACTGCTGCTTACAATGGGGGGATCAGATAGGATCTGTGCCACTGTGACAGAATGCTCTGTTATACAGATAGCTAGAATCTCAGCCATAAAGCAGGGCAGGACTGCTGCTTACAATGGGGGGGATCAGATAGGATCTGTGCCACTGTGACAGAATGCTCTGTTATACAGATAGCTAGAATCTCAGCCATAAAGCAGGGCAGGACTGCTGCTTACAATGGGGGGATCAGATAGGATCTGTGCCACTGTGACAGAATGCTCTGTTATACAGATAGCTAGAATCTCAGCCATAAAGCAGGCAGGACTGCTGCTTACAATGGGGGGGATCAGATAGGATCTGTGCCACTGTGACAGAATGCTCTGTTATACAGATAGCTAGAATCTCAGCCATAAAGCAGGGCAGGACTGCTGCTTACAATGGGGGGGATCAGATAGGATCTGTGCCACTGTGACAGAATGCTCTGTTATACAGAGAGCTAGAATCTCAGCCATAAAGCAGGGCAGGACTGCTGCTTACAATGGGGGGATCAGATAGGATCTGTGCCACTGTGACAGAATGCTCTGTTATACAGATAGCTAGAATCTCAGCCATAAAGCAGGGCAGGACTGCTGCTTACAATGGGGGGATCAGATAGGATCTGTGCCACTGTGACAGAATGCTCTGTTATACAGATAGCTAGAATCTCAGCCATAAATACAGAATAAATGTGTAAATGAGTAAACTTTTGAGTTACTATAGGATTGTAATTAATCAATTGTAATTACCACCTACCTAATGTTCTTACAGTGCCCTCGGAATCTCCCATCAAGAAGAGGCAAAGTGAGTCCCCAGATTTCCTGGAGCCCGAGTTTGCTGAATTTGTGCTCCTAGATGGCCCTACCATTGTGGCACCAGAAGCTTCCAATGTTGAGGTTAAAAAAGGACCTTCATTTGCGGAGGCCAATGGAAGCAATGTTATCCTCATAGAGCACAGTTCCCTTCTCTGCCGACCTGCATCGGTCAGCCCCCTAGACTCACCCCCTGTGGTTCCAACCCCACCATCTTCCATCCGGGCAGAATCTCCGGCCCCGGCTGCAGGGAGCCCCTACTTCATGCTCAACTCCCCCAGCCCTCGCTCTCTGCTGGAGAGAGAAATCGAAGAGGTGCAGCAGAGGGAGAAAGAACTGAAAAGGCAACGGAGTAGCATTTATGGGAAGGAGGCCCTGGAGATTCCCATAAAGGCACAGGAGAATCGAGAGGACATAATGTCTGGGGAATATCAACCAGGTGAGACCAGAACCTTCACAGAGTCAGAGACAATGGTGCAGATCATGTAAACTGAAGAGTCAATAGGGCACAAAGGAATAAAGGTGGCCACCTCGGATCTTCTCCTGATATCCCTACCTACGGGTGGCCGATAACGGGCTAATTCAGTCTAGAACGACGGGTATAGGCGCAGTTGGTTCAGGGACCGCATCAATGAGCCGATGCGGTCCCCAATCCAACTAAATTTTTAAACCTGCCTGATCGATATCTGGCCAATTTCAGGTTAGATATCGGTTGGCAGGCCTGTTGTTAGTGCCCATACACGGGCCGATTAGCTGCTGAGACAATCTTAGGGACCCATATCAGCAGCTAGAATTGGCCCGTGTATGGGACAGAAGGTTCACCTTTTGGCACCACTTCATTTCAACATAAAGAAAGAGAGGCTGGCCAGTAGGGCAGGAGATGCCACCATTAAAGGGGTTGGTCATCTTTAAATTCACTTTTAATATAATGTAGAAAGTGCTATTCTGAAAAAATTTGCAATTGGTTTTCATTTTTTTATTATTTGAGGTTTTTAAATGATTTAGCTTTTTGTTCAGCAGCTCTCCAGCTTGGAATTTCAGCTGCTATCTGCTTGCTAGGGTCCAACCTAGGCTAGCAACCAGACCAGTGTGTTGAAAGAGAGACAGGAATATGAATAGAGGAGGGCCTAAATAGAAAGATAGGTAAAAAGTAACAACAACAATCAAGTAGTAGCTTTACAGAGCAATAGTTTTTTGGCTGAAATGGAAAGCAATTCAGAAACGATAAAAAAACAGTGAAGACCAATGGAAAAGTTGCTAAGAACAGGCCATTCTATAACATAACCTGAAGGTGAACTACCTCTTTATATATAGTTGTGCAGTGGGCTTTGTAATGCTGAAACATGTCAATAGCTGCACTGTCCCACACTGCCTATTGAAATAAATGTGAGTGGGTATGGATGAGAATAAGCCCCGGTTCCACAGCCCTCATGGAGAATAGGCCCACTATCTAAACAAGGTTATTAGGCAAATCAGTGATATCTCAGGTGTGACACAAGGGCCCGGGGCACATACGTCCAGCATTATGTGGGATAAAATAGCAGAAGTACTTAATAATGGAACGGCCATCGTGCCCAAGAGAATAATGCTGCAACAGCAGCGGCTTTGTGCGGGGTAATAAAATGGGAGGGGAGCAGTTTCATAGCCGCAATAAAAGCAGTAGCTCCAAGTATGTGATAATAAATAACATCGGTGTGACTAGGAGCACCAGTCCGGGCATGGCAGGGAGCATCCCAGGCAAGTGGTGGAAAGGAGATATAAGCACCAGCAATGGAGGGGGTTCTGTCATGAGTTAGGTAATGGAATACCTTACCTAAAGTGGAGGTAATGGCTTAGTCTGGTCTATTGAAATCTTATACCATTCATGACAGTTGTACCGTGCAAGCCATAACTAAACAGCACCGCACTTTGGCTTCCGGTTCCAACACCAGAACTGTTCTACTTAATATTGTTAGTTACACCCTGTCTGTGTCATATGCACACATTTAGTAAATAGCCCTTAATTAAAGCCCTTAAAAGCAGCAGCAGTCATTACGGCTAAGCATAGGGTTGGGCTGGGCTGGCGGGGAAAAACCTGAAGGGGCCCTGCTGACCCAGAACCAATCCCCATATAAAGGGATAATGTACCCCCTACTGTAAATGATAAGGATATTAGCAGTCACTGAGGGGTTCTGTGACCATATAAAGGCACAAGGCTGCAGGCTGAGTTATACAGGGAACTCTGAGTATCACTCATGTATTATAAGGGATAATGTACCCCCTACTGTAAATGATAAGGATATTAGCAGTCACTGAGGGGTTCTGTGCCCCCCATATAAAGGCACAAGGCTGCAGGCTGAGTTATACAGGGAACTCTGAGTATCACTCATGTATTATAAGGGATAATGTACCCCCTACTGTAAATGATAAGGATATTAGCAGTCACTGAGGGGTTCTGTGCCCATATAAAGGCACAAGGCTGCAGGCTGAGTTATACAGGGAACTCTGAGTATCACTCATGTATTATAAGGGATAATGTACCCCCTACTGTAAATGATAAGGATATTAGCAGTCACTGAGGGGTTCTGTGCCCATATAAAGGCACAAGGCTGCAGGCTGAGTTATACAGGGAACTCTGAGTATCACTCATGTATTATAAGGGATAATGTACCCCCTACTGTAAATGATAAGGATATTAGCAGTCACTGAGGGGTTCTGTGGCTATATAAAAGAATGAGACATCACAAAGCACTATTGATAATATCTAAAAGCACTGTTAATAAGGATATATGTTAAAGGTATGTGTTATTTACATGCTTATATATACATGGTATTCTGGCCAAAGGGACCCCTTGTAGACTGAGGTGCTCTGTGCCTGCCCTAACACTGTCAAACACACAAAAAGGACTTTGACACTAGGGTGGTGATTCTCTATCTGTGGGGCTATTCAACTAGGGGGGCTCCATGAGTGGAATTATGGGCCAGCTGTATTACATGCTTAATCCTGGAAGTAGCTTAAACCTCTAGCATGGTGAATGCTCCAATTATGTCTTTATATTTTCTATGGGGGCCTAAAGCCAAACACTCCAAAAGTACCTACTTAATGGTTACACACCCTTGGGTCCTG
Organism: Xenopus tropicalis; assembly: GCF_000004195.4. Classification (NCBI taxonomy): domain Eukaryota; kingdom Metazoa; phylum Chordata; class Amphibia; order Anura; family Pipidae; genus Xenopus; species Xenopus tropicalis. The sequence goes on along the minus strand of NC_030679.2, from coordinate 140,963,460 downwards.
AATAGATCAGAGATGTGACCAGTTAGGGTGAGAGTTGGGGAGATGCCAGTTTGCTCCCCTAGATACCCCTGGACTAGCAGCTTGAGGGTCTATTAGAGTGAGATTTTGTATCAATACTTATTTTATTGGAACTAAATGGGACCTCACTAAAGGTTTGGCCTTGAAGTGGGAGTAGGGTTGCTGGTTCGGTGTTGACCCAAACAGTTCGGCGTTTTTATAAGGCCTATCGGGTCTCAACTGTCTGTTTGGCTTTCAGAGTTGTGAAACCCGAACAATAATCTGGCCAATAAATGAAAAACAAATATTAAGATACTCACCTCAATATGGCTTAGTTATCATCAAGTAGAGTTAATTTCTTATCATTACAGACAGTGTCGGACTGGTGTGCCAAGGGCCCCCAGAAACCTTAGACCTTTGGCCCACTCTCCCCTTCCCTGTTCACTTACCTTCTTTAGTCTCTTAATTACTTCTTTTTACTATTATCTATCCATTCCTCCATTCCTTCTGTTTCTTCTCATGTAGAATTGAGTAATGGCCATGCTAAAGGCATGCAAGGCAACTGGTTGGGTGAGCAGAGGGGCCCACTGGGAGTTCTCCTGGTATCCTGGTGGGCCAGTCCGACTCTGATTACAGAAACAACAAAAAACACAAATCAATTAATTGCCATTTTTTTAAACTTAGCATTGCTGTATTTCAAAGCTTTCTGAATAACTGATTTCTGTATAATAGATCCCATAACTTTGGATTTACTTTTCATTAGACAAAATATAGAGATAGGGTTCCCACCTGTGTGGTTTTGAACCGGACATCCCAATTTTTCAAAGGGCTGCCCAGTTCAAAACTTTCTTTCCAGTTTAAAACACTGAGAAAACCAGATAGAAATCCAGCCAATTGGATCTAATGATGTAATAACCCCACTTTGGCATCATAATCCCACTGACATCATTCACTGTGACCATAAGTGGGACCCTAAGTGGGAGCTTGATCCCCACTTACCCAACACCCAATAAGCTGCTTATTATTTTATTCTTATTCTGTATTGTGTGTTTATTGCTCACAGAGCGGCCCAGCTGGAGAAAACTGGAAGTTAACTGGCCCCCAAACCAAGAAGCGTCTGAGAATGGTCTAGAATATGAGCAGGTAATGGGCACAGACTGGCAGTGGCACTGCTATTGTATTGTGTGCTGTGTATACATTGTTGTGGGGTGTGAGTTTGCTGTGTATACATGTTTAGCAGTTGTACAGTGAGTGTTTGAGTCTGAGACAGGGTCGGAATGGGCATGGTGGGACACTGGGGGTGCTGTGTGCGCTCTCTGACCCAGGCACCCCTGCCCCATACCCCCGATCAGGGCCACCAATAGGGTTGCCACCTGTCCTGCTTTGACTAAGGCAGCCCCTTTAAAATCCAGGCTGTCCGAGTCAAAACATCATGCCCAGTTATGAAAACCAGGCAGAAACCCTCAGGATTGACCCTGACGGACGCAATAGCCCTGCCCCGACATCATCATGTGACATGCAACATCAGCACGTGATGACATTGCATGATGACATCAGCGGTTTAAAACCCGGCAAAGGTGGCAACCCTAGCAACGCGACGGTGAGGGGTGTGGAGGTTTGCAACTGGGAGGGGAAGGTCTGCGACTGGGGTGGGGGGGGCTCCTGAGGTGATAGCCCCAGTGGGCCCCCGGACACCCCAGTCCGACCCTGGTTTGAGACGATGCAGAATAAGACTTTAGACAATCTCTCCCCACAGGTCAAAGAAAGTGCTCCCCTTCGTAGACAACGCAGCCTTCTCATTCAGAGCTGGGAATCTGGCAACCCAACCCCTCGGGATGAGCAGTAGAAAGGACCGCACATACAGCTGCACTGACTATCTTGTTTTGTCTGGAATCCTACTATCCCTGTAGACTTTTTGAGAAAAAAAAAATGACACTGCCCCTTTCTTCCTGTTTGTCTCTGACATCACTGCTGCACATGACATCATTACATGACATCATCGAGGCACACTTTGGGCATCTGGCTCCACCTGCTGCACTACATTATCAGTATCTAATCTGCCAATCAAACTTTTTGTAATCTATAATAAAGCTAATTTTTAAATAAATTATTCAATATTCCTCTGGGTTGGGACTGAGTTGGGGGAGGCTAGGGTAGGGTGGGGGAGTGGGTGGGGCTCACTGGGCAGATTTGCACATGGTAACCCATAGCAACTAATCAGTGATTATATTTTTACAGCCAACTGAAGGTTTAGCAATAAAAGCTGAATTCTGATTGGTTGTCATGGGTTACTGCCCAGGTGTAAATGTGCCCAATGTTTATAAATGACCCCCCCAATGTCAGCTGTCAGCAATGGTCCCAGGTACCCAGACTGAGGCTGGAAATGGGTCTAACTAGAATAAGGATAGGTACAGGGTGTTTTTGTGGGGGCAGTAATAGGGAATGGGCAGGTACAGGACTGTTATAAGGGAAGGGCCCATACTAAAACAAGGGTATGAACAGGGCAATTACAACTGATATTAGAGCAGTGATACGTACAGAGCAGCAGAAAGTAGGTAGAGCCTGTAACAGAGCAAGGATACGTATGGGGCAGTTAGAGGGGGCAGACCCAGGCCTGGACTGGGATTCAAAATGGACATTTCATATACCCAGAGGCCCAAACAGCCCCCCATAGGCCCAATAAATAGTGAGTGTCTATGGCACCTTACAGCAGCCCCTCTGGCATTTGCCTGAACCCACAGATTGCCAGTCCGGGCCTGATTTTCAGTACACAGAGGCCCAAACAGCCCCCCATAGGCCCAATAAATAGTGAGTGTCTATGGCACCTTACACATACCTCTCAACATTTGAAAAATGAAAAGAGGGACAAAAAGATTTGGCGCGGGCAGCACGGCAATTTTTGACCACGCCCACTTCTGTGGCAACACCCCAATTACCACACCCCATTTTTTAAATTCATTTTTTTTGCCCCAATGGCCCAATAGACAATACTCTCCATAGACAGTGCCCCCAATTGACCCCATAGACAGACAGTCGCCCCCATACACAGTGCCCCATAGAAAGTACCCCCCATACACAATGCCCCCATACACAGTACCCCCATACACAGTGCCCCCAATTTCCCCCATAGACAGTACCCCCCATACACAGTAGCCCCTAATTGCCCCCATAGAGAGTGCCTCCAATACCCAGTGCCCCCCATACACAGTGCCCCCCATACACAGTGCCCCCCATACACAGTAGCCCCTAATTGCCCCCATAGAGAGTACCTCCAATACACAGTGCCCCCATACACAGTGCCCCCATACACAGTGCCCCCATACACAGTACCCCCCATACACAGTAGCCCCTAATTGCCCCCATAGAGAGTACCTCCAATACACAGGACCCCCCATATACAGTGCCCTCCATACACAGTAGCCCCTAATTGCCCCATAGAGAGTACCTCCAATACACAGTACCCCCCACAGTTGGGGGGTATGCCTTACAGCAGCCCCTCTGGCATTAGCCTGAACCCACAGATTGGGCAGACCTGTAACAGATCAGGGATAAATATGGGGCAGTTAAGCTGGAACAGCCTGTAATAAAGCAGCAAAAGGTACACCAGGTTCATTCAAATCTTAACTGAATTGCTGAATTTGTTTTCTTATTGTATGTTACCCTTTAAAACTTAATTTGTTTGCTGTTCCTCTGGCTTAGACACATTCTAGGTAATAATTATGTGATCAGAAGCTGGACCTGTATAGATGTGTGTCTTTTCTCAATCTCCCAATCAACGCCCTGTGTTGGAGTGGTAGTGTGTGTATTGTGCACAGTGAAGTGCCGGGATCACTATAAAGGAGGAGAGGCAGGTAATAGGGCAGCGCTGGAGGGTGTGGGACGCAGCTCTATGGGGATTATAGTGATACAGGTAATCAGGAAGCAATAAGCAGGGGACAATTACAGGATGAGGCTGGCGTACTGCATGGCATGGAGCTCGCTAAGCTGGATTTATGGGACTGTCGCTCTTCCTTACCTGCTTTAAGCTAAACACTGGGTAATCGGCCCCTAATCCCCTGTCAGTAAGGCTCTCTCTGCCCTGAGAACTCAAGCAGACAACTGGGCACAGGGCAGTGGCACAAAGGGCAATGTTGGGTGCTGCCAGGAAAGAATTGTGTGGGTGGTTTTACTCAGGGGGGGGGGGAATTTGACCATTTAACTGATATAATTAAGCAGGTTACACCCCAAAGTCCTACACATGCCATTGCCCTAAATGGCAGAGCTCTCATTGGGAGGGGGGGGTTCATATTGGACAGAGTGCCAATTGTAGTTAAGTAGCACTGAGGGCAAAGTGGGCAAAGTAGGCACAGCTGGGCGAGATGAAGACAGAAGCAGAAGATGGCAGCACTAAGGAAGCAGCAACACCTTTATATCAGTATAAATAATGGGGCTCAGTGCTACCATCAGAACCCCATTTTTCCCACTGCGGCCTGATACAAGCGGAACAGTTGGAACTCCTTGTGACATGGTGAATAGTGCTAAATATTAGTTATTAGGTCCTGTACATAATAGGGCCCCCTACAACTGTGTCACCTCTCCCTCATGGCTGCCACGTTGGGGCCCCAGGAATTCTAAATCCAGGCCTATTAACTGGGAAGGGATTAAAACAGGACCTGCTTAGCTGTAACCCTTCACTCATGAAAAATAGACAGGCAACAAGGCTGGAGGGGAATACGGTGCCTGGAGGTCACATAACTGCTGGTGTGTTTGCACAAGCCTATATACACAGTCCAGGTATATATAGAACAGGTGGAGGCATTATGACTATACTTATTACTCACATACACGGTGGCCTCCGCCCTGCCCTGTATGACTTGTCTATAGCAGATACTGACTGGCAGGGAAAACAGACATGTGTACACACAGGTGGGAAGGGGCTGGAACCATATCGGCACAGGCATATAAATAGCCTTCATTTGGTTGAATCCTGGGAAAAGTTTCAGGTTCTTTGTGACCGGGTTGTCTCCATCTAAAACAAATATCGGCTCCCTGTGGCTTATAGAGCATTTAAAGTATGGCTTGCACAGCTTAGTTATAGAAGGACACAGCTGCACTGTATATTCCATTCTGTTGGCTAAAGTACTGTAGCTATAGAGGCGCACAGGCACAGCTGCACTGTATATTCCATTCTGTTGGCTAAAGTACTGTAGCTATAGAGGCGCACAGGCACAGCTGCACTGTATATTCCATTCTGTTGGCTAAAGTACTGTAGCTATAGAGGTGCACAGACACAGCTGCACTGTATATTCCATTCTGTTGGCTAAAGTACTGTAGCTATAGAGGTGCACAGACACAGCTGCACTGTATATTCCATTCTGTTGGCTAAAGTACTGTAGCTATACAGATGCACAGACATAGCTGCACTGTATATTCCATTCTGTTGGCTAAAGTACTGTAGCTATAGAGGTGCACAGACACAGCTGCACTGTATATTCCATTCTGTTGGCTAAAGTACTGTAGCTATACAGATGCACAGACATAGCTGCACTGTATATTCCATTCTGTTGGCTAAAGTACTGTAGCTATAGAGGCGAACAGGCACAGCTGCACTGTATATTCCATTCTGTTGGCTAAAGTACTGTAGCTATAGAGGCGCACAGACACAGCTACACTGTATATTCCATTCTGTTGGCTAAAGTACTGTAGCTATAGAGGTGCACAGACACAGCTGCACTGTATATTCCATTCTGTTGGCTAAAGTACTGTAGCTATAGAGGTGCACAGACACAGCTGCACTGTATATTCCATTCTGTTGGCTAAAGTACTGTAGCTATAGAGATGCACAGACACAGCTGCACTGTATATTCCATTCTGTTGGCTAAAGTACTGTAGCTATAGAGATGCACAGACACAGCTGCACTGTATATTCCATTCTGTTGGCTAAAGTACTGTAGCTATAGAGATGCACAGACACAGCTGCACTGTATATTCCATTCTGTTGGCTAAAGTACTGTAGCTATAGAGGCGCACAGACACAGCTGCACTGTATATTCCATTCTGTTGGCTAAAGTACTGTAGCTATAGAGGCGCACAGACACAGCTGCACTGTATATTCCATTCTGTTGGCTAAAGTACTGTAGCTATAGAGGCGCACAGGCACAGCTGCACTGTATATTCCATTCTGTTGCCTAAAGTACTGTAGCTATAGAGGCGCACAGACATAGCTGCACTGTATATTCCATTCTGTTGGCTAAAGTACTGTAGCTATAGAGGCGCACAGACACAGCTACACTGTATATTCCATTCTGTTGGCTAAAGTACTGTAGCTATAGAGGCGCACAGACACAGCTGCACTGTATATTCCATTCTGTTGGCTAAAGTACTGTAGCTATAGAGGCGCACAGACACAGCTACACTGTATATTCCATTCTGTTGGCTAAAGTACTGTAGCTATAGAGGCGCACAGACACAGCTGCACTGTATATTCCATTCTGTTGGCTAAAGTACTGTAGCTATAGAGATGCACAGACACAGCTGCACTGTATATTCCATTCTGTTGGCTAAAGTACTGTAGCTATAGAGGCGCACAGACACAGCTACACTGTATATTCCATTCTGTTGGCTAAAGTACTGTAGCTATAGAGATGCACAGACACAGCTACACTGTATATTCCATTCTGTTGGCTAAAGTACTGTAGCTATAGAGATGCACAGACATAGCTGCACTGTATATTCCATTCTGTTGGCTAAAGTATTGTAGCTATAGAGGCGCACAGACACAGCTACACTGTATATTCCATTCTGTTGGCTAAAGTACTGTAGCTATAGAGGCGCACAGACACAGCTACACTGTATATTCCATTCTGTTGGCTAAAGTACTGTAGCTATAGAGATGCACAGACATAGCTGCACTGTATATTCCATTCTGTTGGCTAAAGTACTGTAGCTATAGAGGCGCACAGACACAGCTACACTGTATATTCCATTCTGTTGGCTAAAGTACTGTAGCTATAGAGGTGCAAGGGCACAGCTGCACTGTATATTCCATTCTGTTGGCTAAAGTACTGTAGCTATAGAGGTGCACAGACACAGCTGCACTGTATATTCCATTCTGTTGGCTAAAGTACTGTAGCTATAGAGGTGCAAGGGCACAGCTACACTGTATATTCCATTCTGTTGGCTAAAGTACTGTAGCTATAGAGGCGCACAGACACAGCTGCACTGTATATTCCATTCTGTTGGCTAAAGTACTGTAGCTATAGAGGCGCACAGACACAGCTGCACTGTATATTCCATTCTGTTGGCTAAAGTACTGTAGCTATAGAGGCGCACAGACACAGCTGCACTGTATATTCCATTCTGTTGGCTAAAGTACTGTAGCTATAGAGGCGCACAGACACAGCTGCACTGTATATTCCATTCTGTTGGCTAAAGTACTGTAGCTATAGAGGCGCACAGACACAGCTGCACTGTATATTCCATTCTGTTGGCTAAAGTACTGTAGCTATAGAGGCGCACAGACACAGCTGCACTGTATATTCCATTCTGTTGGCTAAAGTACTGTAGCTATAGAGGTGCACAGACACAGCTGCACTGTATATTCCATTCTGTTGGCTAAAGTACTGTAGCTATAGAGGTGCACAGACACAGCTGCACTGTATATTCCATTCTGTTGGCTAAAGTACTGTAGCTATAGAGGCGCACAGACATAGCTGCACTGTATATTCCATTCTGTTGGCTAAAGTACTGTAGCTATAGAGGTGCACAGACACAGCTGCACTGTATATTCCATTCTGTTGGCTAAAGTACTGTAGCTATAGAGGCGCACAGACATAGCTGCACTGTATATTCCATTCTGTTGGCTAAAGTACTGTAGCTATAGAGGCGCACAGACACAGCTGCACTGTATATTCCATTCTGTTGGCTAAAGTACTGTAGCTATAGAGGCGCACAGACACAGCTACACTGTATATTCCATTCTGTTGGCTAAAGTACTGTAGCTATAGAGGCGCACAGGCACAGCTGCACTGTATATTCCATTCTGTTGGCTAAAGTACTGTAGCTATAGAGGAGCACAGACACAGCTGCACTGTATATTCTATTCTGTTGGCTAAAGTACTGTAGCTATAGAGGCGCACAGACACAGCTGCACTGTATATTCCATTCTGTTGGCTAAAGTACTGTAGCTATAGAGGCGCACAGACATAGCTGCACTGTATATTCCATTCTGTTGGCTAAAGTACTGTAGCTATAGAGGTGCACAGACACAGCTGCACTGTATATTCCATTCTGTTGGCTAAAGTACTGTAGCTATAGAGGCGCACAGACACAGCTACACTGTATATTCCATTCTGTTGGCTAAAGTATTGTAGCTATAGAGGGACTGGCAGTTAGACAAACAGAAGCCAATGGAAAGTCCCTGATACAGTATCAATAACATGTTCTGATCAATCCGCATTATACAAGTGACCAACTGCAAGCTGTACACAAACTCCCCTCCCTATATAATAAGCATATACAGTTTCAAAATAAACAGCTGAACATAAACAGTAGTTTATTATATATATATCCACTGTCATCTTAGCAAACCACAAATATTCCGAACAAAGGAAAGGAGATACTGTGCTCACTGACACAAACCTGCCTGTAAATAGACTGTCTGCCTACCATTCTATTTATGTAACATATACTATATATAACGTATATTCTATCCCAGGAACGCAAACAGGCTGTATTGCCTCTCTGTGTTACTCTCACTAGGCCCATAGCCTGTACAGAGAGATACCATAAAACTATAGCAGTATAGGGATTCCCTTGTACTAAGCACAATTCAGCAGGAACAGCCCCCTAAGTTTGCTCATAGCCTGTACAGAGAGATACCATAAAACTATAGCAGCATAGGGATTCCCCTGTACTAAGCACAATTCAGCAGGAACAGCCCCCTAAGTTTGCTCATAGCCTGTACAGAGAGATACCATAAAACTATGGCACATAGGAATTCCCCTGTACTAAGCACAATTCAGCAGGAACAGCCCCCTAAGTTTGCCCATAGCCTGTACAGAGAGATACCATAAAACTATGGCAGCATAGGGATTCCCCTGTACTAAGCACAATTCAGCAGGAACAGCCCCTTAGGGCTCTGGCACACGGGGAGATTAGTCGCCCACGGCAAAACTCCCTGTTCGCGGGCGACTAATCTCCCCGAGTTGCCTTCCCCTGCCATCCCACCGATGAACATGTAAGTCGCCAGCGGGATGGCACATGCGGCGGCGCGATTTCACGCAAATCGACCCGCCGCGTCTGCCATCCCGCCAGCGACTTACATTGTCGCCGATGGGATGGCAGGGGAAGGCAACTCGGGGAGATTAGTCGCCCCGTGTGCCAGAGCCCTTAAGTTTGCTCATAGCCTGTACAGAGAGATACCATAAAACTATGGCACATAGGGATTCCCCTGTACTGAGCACAATTCAGCAGGAACAGCCCCCTAAGTTTGCTCATAGCCTGTACAGAGAGATACCATAAAGCTATGGCAGCATAGGGATTCCCCTGTACTAAGCACAATTCAGCAGGAACAGCCCCCTAAGTTTGCTCATAGCCTGTACAGAGAGATACCATAAAGCTACGGCAGCATAGAAGGACGGGCTTTTTAGCAGCTTAAATAAGATAGTCATTTTCACAACAATAGACTACTTGGGTGAGCCAGTCGGATAATCAGCAAAACAAAGAAACAAAAACCCAGACAGAAGCACTGGTTCCAGTATGAACACCTGCAGTAAGAAATATAAGAAAGAGTCACTTGGGAGTATGTGCTACATTTACCCACTGACTATTTAAAACTAGCCGCATGAAATCTATATTAGTGATCTATTTAGGTGCATGCTGCAGACTGCACAGAAAGGAAGCCATGCAATAAACCTAAATTAACTGATTATTAATCAACGAATCAATATCCAACTAGCAGTATAGCTACCCATGGTCAGTTATGGAGCCCTTAAGGTGGTCATACACACACCAATAGCTTTACACGCAGTAGGAGCAGAGTGAAAATACATGGGGGTATTGGTGCAGCTAGGGTGCAGCTAGGGTGCAGCTAGGGTGATCAAATGCAGGGAGGCTTGTGCCTCTAAAGCTAATCAGCCTGTGTTTGGGCACTACCGACGGGCCTGCCCGACCGATATCTGGCCTGAAATTGTCCAGATCTAGTCGGATAGGCCAGTTCTAGTTGTATCGGGGACCGCATCGGCTCGTTGATGCGGTCCCCGGACCGACTTTGCCTATACCCGTCATTATAATTTGATCGTTTGGATCTGCCAGTGTATGGGGACCTTAATAAACGTGTGTATTTCTGTCTGTACAAGGGAAAGAGACAGAAAAATGCTAGGCTGGCACAGCTCCCTATAGAAGTCTCCGTGGTATCAGAAAGACGCCAGCAAGTCCTCCGACCCACCACAAAGCAGAGTTACAAATTGCCCAGATATCGACGGGCAGGCTGGATTCTCCTGTTGGATCAAGAACCACATTGGCTCATTGATGCAGCCCTCGCTCTGATGGCTCCTATCCCCTTCATTGTAAGGCAATCGTCTGGCCCTAGGGCCAAGCGTTTGGATTGGAACAATATCACCTACCTTAGGTGGCCATATCTGGAAACAGATGCGCTCATTGGGCCACTCGCCAAACAAGCGGATCCTTTATTGCAGGGATCCCCAAACTTTTATACCTGTGAGCCACATTCAAATGGAAAAAGTGTTGGGGAGCAACACAGGCATGGAAACAGTTCCTGGGGGGGTACAAATAAGAGCTATAATTGGCTACTTAATAGTCCCTATGTGGACTGGCAGCCTATAGAAGGCTCTGTTTGGCTTTACACTGGGTTTTATGCAGCCAAAACTTGCCTCAAATCCAGATATTCAAAAATGGCACCTGCTTTGGGGCCCCTGGGAGCAACATCCAAGGGGTTGGGGAGAGCGACATGTTACCCCCGAGCCACCGGTTGGGGATCACTGCTATAGTGTATGGCACCTACCCACCCACACCTTAAGAAAGAGGCAAGGCATGAACCATTTCATTTATTGGTAATTAAGGCCCTACATGGCCAGTCAAAAAGGGCCAAAGTTGATGGGATACAGTGCCAGTGCCACCTTACACATTTTGTACCGTTCCAGTACTTAGCCATAGGCAGTTGTATCCCCACAGGTTCTTTTAAACACACAGTTTCCCCACCCATCATTAAAAAACAATTAATAAAGGGAGAATTGAGGGGAGTGGTGTCTCCCTTTATTTAATCGTGTTTTAATGATGGGTGGGGAAACCGTGTGTTTTGGAACCTGCGGGGATACAACTGCCTATGACTAAGTACTGGAAGGGTATGAAACGCGTAAGGCGGCACTGTATTTTTAATACAAATACAAATGAGCAAATCTTTTCCCCGATATGCCCATCTTGGGTGGGCGATATCGTGCTAATGGACTGGATAGGAGCAAGGACCACATCAATGAGCTGATGTGCGAAAAATCAAGCCTGTCCAATAGACATCTGGCCAATTTTTGGTCAGATATGGGTCGGGGAGGCCTGTCGGAAGGCCCCATACACAGGTAGATAAGCTGCCGAGTCAGTCTTAAGAACCCAAAACGGCAGCTCAAATGTGCCCATCTATGGCCACCTTAAGAAATGATCTAATTTCTTAAGGTGGCTATACATGGGCAGATTTCTACTGCTGATTTGGGTCCTTAAGACTGACTCGGCAGCTTATCCATGGGCAGGACAATGCATTGGTTCATTCTTAAGGTGGCCATACATGGGCACATTTCAACTGCCCATTTGGGTCCTTAAGACTGACAGCTTATCTACCCGTGTATGGGGCATATAGACCTGCAGGAATGGCATCTGTAATGTGACAGAGAGACAAGGGTACCCAGAAACAATGCTAAAATGTTGGTGTTTATGGAACCAAGGGGCTTCCTTGGCCTGGACTAGACATCTACAGCCAATTAAAAGCCATTTCAGAGACAACCCCAAAGCACTGCCACCGCCATTTTTGAGGGTGACAGATTTTCAATTTGCACTGAATGCACATATAATAGAGCACAGTAAAGTGTGGGAAACAAATACCAATGCATTGTCCTGCCCATGGATATTTGGGGAGGGGTGCATGAGTCAGGCTTTAACAAAACCAGAACTATGTGGCAACGACAATGCGATAGGGAAAGGTGCAGCAGATAGACTGCAAGAGAAGGAGTGTGCGGAGAGTGTGTGTATCGATGGAAACGACTGTATTTAACATAGAAACCACAGAGTGCGTACCGAATGCCTGGGCGGGGTGCAGGAAGGAGATAAGATACTGAGTGAATGGTATCACCGCCTGTGTGTTACTGGCCCAGCCTGTCAGTCTGCCAATGGAACGGAGCTACTTTATTGAAAGTGCTGATCATTATGGTCACATGTACCCTTCTGTTCTGTACCCCCCTACTGCCTGAGTGCCCACCCCTTCATTTACTTGCTAAGGTAGTTGGGTTGTATACATTTGCTTCCTTGCCTCCCAGCCTGGCCCAGCTTTAGGGCCAGTTAGGGGGAGATTTGGGGTGAGTGCTTATTTGTGCCCTGGGTACCCCTGGAACTATAGCAGGGTGACTGTTACCCCAATGTTTCTATATATCTGTAACTTTGTTATGGGCTAAGGGGGCCCAGCTTTAGGGCCAGTTAGGGGGAGATTTGGGGTGAGTGCTTATTTGTGCCCTGGGTACCCCTGGAACTATAGCGGGGTGACTGTTACCCCAATGTTTCTATATATCTGTAACCTTGTTATGGGCTAAGGGGGCCCAGCCTGAAGGCCAGTTAGGGGGAGATTTGGGGTGAGTGCTTATTTGTGCCCTGGGTACCCCTGGAACTATAGCAGGGTGACTGTTACCCCAATGTTTCTATATATCTGTAACCTTGTTATGGGCTAAGGGGGCCCAGCCTGAAGGCCAGTTAGGGGGGGATTTGGGGTGAGTGCTTATTTGTGCCCTGGGTACCCCTGGAACTATAGCAGGGTGACTGTTACCCCAATGTTTCTATATATCTGTAACCTTGTTATGGGCTAAGGGGGCCCAGCCTGAAGGCCAGTTAGGGGGGGATTTGGGGTGAGTGCTTATTTGTGCCCTGGGTACCCCTGGAACTATAGCGGGGTGACTGTTACCCCAATGTTTCTATATATCTGTAACCTTGTTATGAGCTAAGGGGGCCCAGCCTGAAGGCCAGTTAGGGGGGGATTTGGGGTGAGTGCTTATTTGTGCCCTGGGTACCCCTGGAACTATAGCAGGGTGACTGTTACCCCAATGTTTCTATATATCTGTAACCTTGTTATGGGCTAAGGGGGCCCAGCCTGAAGGCCAGTTAGGGGGGGATTTGGGGTGAGTAGCCTTATTTTAAGCTAATTATGCCCAGTCTAAAAGTCAATTAGGATTATTTTTATTCCTGGAACTATAGAATGATATGAATATATCTGTAACCTTGGCATAAGTTAAGAAGCGGATGTACAAAGGCAGGACCACAAAAGGTAGGGTGGAGGTGGAACTGAATAGTTTGAAAACTTCTGCCTTATGAGAATAACTTCCTATAACCACAAGTGATAGCCTCGCCTCAAGGCAACAGCTCCAGAACAAAGAAGGGGCCATTTATATAGGACAGGACTAAGTGCAAAGTACAAAAAAAAAGGGCACAAACTGGCATATTTTCTGCATGTTTGCATTCGGCCCTGTACTTTGCATCAAAGACCCAAGCTCCCCAAAGAATACAGAGATACTGGCATTTGGCAGCACTGTATTCATGACGGGCGGGATGGGAAAGGCACGTAGGCACAAATACTGGCACCCTCATTAAACCTGTACTATTGCTTATGACTGATCCCACAATGTCTGACTCAATCAAGTTGCCTATACACCGTTCCCAAATGCAGACTCCCAGACAGACAGACCGACCCAGACTCAGTTAAGCAGCCATAATATCACATAACATCTCGTTTAAGGTAAGTGGAGTCGGCCTGGGAGTGCAGCTCCATGTGCCAGTGACTTGCCACGTGGAAGTGTTTTTGCAATTAGACTGGAAAAGGCTTAATCGCCTAACTGCATTTAGGGGATTAACCTAATCACAAGATAACAGCTTGTCTTGTCTTGCTCAGTCTGGTATACTTGCCTTGCAATTCAGCCATCACCCTCTATCAATTCCTTTCTTATAATATAGAATATATTTTGATTTTACAGCATTTTCTCCCTGCAGTTAAAAATCCACATCTCATCTTCCGGGGTCTATTTGGCCCTGTATCACTTAGACCTTCACATAAGCTTTCTGCAAAGGGATACAGAGATGTATATAGGTTTATAAGGATCGCAAAGGAGCAGTGGGACTTTAAAACACAGGGCAGCAGCTGCCATCTGCTTATAAACAAATGTATATGATTATTTAAAGAAATACTGTCATGGGAAAACATATTTTTTTAACACTTTACTGCTGCACTGCAGGTTGGAGTGATATACCCCCCCCCCCTCACCCCCAGCAGCCGATCAGCAGAACAATGGGAAGGGAGCAAGATAGCAGCTCCCAGTAGGTATCAGAATAGCACTCAATAGTAAGAAATCCAAGTCCGGCTTGGGACTCCTCCAGTTACATGGGAGTAGGAGAAACAATAGGTTAGCTGAAAGCAGTTCTAATGTGTAGCGCTGGCTGAAAGCTCAGACTCAGGCACACTTTACTGCTGCGCTGCAAATTGGAGTGATATCCCCCCCCCCCAGCAGCCGATCAGCAGAACAATGGGAAGGGAGCAAGATAGCAGCTCCCAGTAGGTATCAGAATAGCACTCAATAGTAAGAAATCCAAGTCCGGCTTGGGACTCCTCCAGTTACATGGGAGTAGGAGAAACAATAGGTTAGCTGAAAGCAGTTCTAATGAGTAGCACTGGCTGAAAGCTCAGACTCAGGCACACTTTACTGCTGCGCTGCAAGTTGGAGTGATATCCCCCCCCCCTCACCCCCAGCAGCCGATTAGCAGAACAATGGGAAGGGAGCAAGATAGCAGCTCCCAGTAGGTATCAGAATAGCACTCAATAGTAAGAAATCCAAGTCCGGCTTGGGACTCCTCCAGTTACATGGGAGTAGGAGAAACAATAGGTTAGCTGAAAGCAGTTCTAATGAGTAGCACTGGCTGAAAGCTCAGACTCAGGCACACTTTACTGCTGCGCTGCAAATTGGAGTGATATCCCCCCCCCCCAGCAGCCGATCAGCAGAACAATGGGAAGGGAGCAAGATAGCAGCTCCCAGTAGGTATCAGAATAGCACTCAATAGTAAGAAATCCAAGTCCGGCTTGGGACTCCTCCAGTTACATGGGAGTAGGAGAAACAATAGGTTATCTGAAAGCAGTTCTAATGTGTAGCGCTGGCTGAAAGCTCAGACTCAGGCACAATGCACTGAGATGGCGCCTACACACCAATATTACAGCTAAAAAATGCATTAGTTGGTTTAAAAACAACATTTTAAATGAGTGAATCATTTGCTATGTAAACAGTGTAATTTAGAAATAAAAAGTACCCCATAAAAATCATGACAGAATCTCTTTAAGTATCTATAATAAAAATTCCCTCTGGCTAACTGTAGTAACAAAGCTGTCATTGGCTACCCACATTTTTTAATGGTGTAGTTTACCTTTAAATTAACTCATAAGGTGTTATGTAATAAAAGGCACTAAGTTTGCCCAGGAGCAGTAACCCATAGCAACCAATCAGCAGGTAGAATTTACTGGTCATCTGTTTAAAAGCAAACATCTCATTGGTTGCTATGGGTTTCTGCTCCTGGGCAAATTTAGTGCCTTTTATTACATATTGATGATGTTGATCTTTTTATGGTTTTTCAGTTATTTAGCTTTTACCCAGCTGCTCTCCAGTCTAGTACAGCAGCAGCTATCTGGTTGCTAGGGTTTAATTTTCCCTAGCAAACAGGCAGTGGTTTGAATGACAGACTGGGATATGAGTAGGAGAGGGACTGAACAGATAGATAAGAAAAAGTAACAACAATAATATTGTAGCTTCACAGAGCAATAGTTTTGCAGCTGCTGGGGTCAGTGACCCCTATTTGAAAATAAAAACTCTACACGTCCCCTTTAAACTTTCTGTCTCACAGTTTCCTTTTCAGAGCAGTTTTGCCGTGTCTGACAGCATGAGGAAACACGACTATTGGTAATTCTCACCTGAGCCATTTTCCGCTCTGTTCCATCTCTAAAATCCTCTCCTTTATACACTCTTTTAGCGGCATTTAACGGAACAGGCTGCATTTGCACGCAAGGATCCTACTCAAAAACAGCAAAAATAAACCAACGCTGATTGACGTCAATAAAGACTGTATTCATATGCAGAGAGGGAGGTAATCAGTACGGTAACAGCCCTGCTTAGATACTGAGCTGTGGGAGCCCAGGGCAAATACTGGCATTAACAGGGTTGGACTGGGGAAGTGCTGGGCCC
Organism: Xenopus tropicalis; assembly: GCF_000004195.4. NCBI lineage: Eukaryota > Metazoa > Chordata > Amphibia > Anura > Pipidae > Xenopus > Xenopus tropicalis. The sequence continues at coordinate 140,947,000 of NC_030679.2, read as the reverse complement.
ACCGAGTCTGCAGCCCCAGTGGAACCTGCACCCCCCAAGAGGCCCCTGCCTTGGGCACCACACCCCCACAGGGACCCCCACCACCCACCTGACCCCCATCCCCAAGTGTGACGTCGAGGGAGGGAGATCTGCGGCTTGGGGAGCTACGGCGGGGCTCGGGTCTGGGCCACTGAGGCGCACCGGATTTTCCCAGTGTCCTACCAGCCCAGTCTGACCCCTAGCATTAACAATATTACCTCTTATTGTACAAGAAAAACCTTAAGGTGGCCATACACAGGCAGATTTAAGCTGCTGATTTGGGTATTTCAGACTGCTTTGGCAGCTGAACTGCCCACGTATGGGGCCCTCTCAGGGTTGGACTGGGCCACCGGAACACTGGGCCAGACCCATCGCTCCCCCTGCCCAACTGTTCCTCCCCTGCTGTGTTAAATTTACGCGTTCTCAGGGGAGGACGTCAGGTGGGGGCCCCTGCGGGGTGGGGAGTTAGGGGACGCGGCCAGTGGGGGCACCTGCAGGGCCCCTGGGGCGGGAGCACCTCCCAGTCCGATCCTTGATTTTTCTGTCAGATCGAGGACCACATTGGCTCATTGATGTGGTACTTGCTCCAATTTTTCATATCCCCTTTATTGTTATGCGTTCGTTTGGCCCTAGGGCCCAATAATCGCATTAGCACAATACCGCCCACCCAAGATGGGCATATTGGGGGAAAGATTTGCCACACAAGCATATGGCCACCTTTACACAGTTCTATTGCCATAGGTGGAAAGGTTCAGTTAGTTATAGCTGTCTTTTCAGAGGATATCATCCATTTCCATTAGCAATAAGGATACCTCCAAATTCTGGAAAGTAAAAGAAATAAGAAAGCTGTGATTGACAATAAAAACCAATTAAACTTTTATAACACATAAATGAAACCATGAGTCCATGTGTCAGCACATTACATGGCCCTATAAAAGTGGGTGTAAAAACACCAAGGGGATTAAAAAAGAGGTAATAATTAGATGGCAGCATCCCTACCATAAACTTGGAATATCTTTTACTTACCTATAAGCCTCTAGCACAAGCACCAGCTGGCTTACTTAAAGCAGGACTCAGCCAAAGTGATGAAAACATACAATTTTGCTTAATAAAGGAAAATATAATAAGGAACTTTCGGGTAAATATGAATCATTTTATCATTTTATCTCTCCCCCCCCCCCCCCCCCCCACGTACCACTAAAACCCTGTCTTTTCCTGCCCAGTTCTGTGATTCTGATTAACAGGTTTGTTGCAATGTGGGAATTGAATTAATGTTGGATTTAGTTTTACTCATTGGGTGGTGCTCCCCTATAAGTATCCATAAGTGCTGTGACCCAGTTATGAACACAAGCTCGAATGCTAAAGCACAAGTCTAACTATCTTCAAATACACTTTAGTTTTATGTTACAGGAAAACTATACCCCCCAACAATGTAGGTCTTGGAAAAAATATGTAGCCCACTTTATCAGTTGTGCTGCTACCTGCTGAGATCTTATGGCGCTAACAGGGATCCTGAGCCCCGCTTACTTTGGGGGACAGTTGTTACTTTACTTAATGGCGTGCCTCCACCCAGGCTAGGGATAGATTGAACTGTAACTCCCTTCCTGGGAACCTAATATTGTGCTTCTGCTTAGGGACTCCCAGCACCCCCAGTACTTGCCCTTTCCCTTTGGGGTAGCTTCTTACCGGGCAGTGAGGATCCTCCTTGGAGTAAGAGACAGCACACTGGTGTAAGGATGAACTAGATGATTATGTTTATTTGCAGACAGACAGTCAGGCTCTACAGGAGTAACAGGACACTTCAGGTGACACTCAAGCTCAGTAGAAATCCTCCTCTCCTGAGGGCTACTCGCGGTACTCCCAGCCAGGTGACCCTCCTTGGGAGCTCCCCCCGGTACTCACGCCAGAAGACCCCCTCTAGGGCTCTCCCCAGTACTCCTGCCAGGCAGATACTCCCTTGAGACTCTAGCCCGAGCACCCACCAGATAAGGATCCTCCTAATCTGACACTTGGTTCCCTGACTCCAGCTATTAGTGCTGGGGGATCTTAATCCCTTTTCAATCTCCTGTAGGCTTGATGTCTGCCCAACTAAATGGCCTATCTCCCACTCCTAGTGTGGTCTGTTACCAACAGCTCTCTGTCTAACACCGGCCTGTCATTAACCACTATCCAGAGGGGGTCCCAGGCAGAAAGACCTGGCAGCACATGGCTGCATACCCTTATATACTAAATGTACCACCCTGTGGCCATAACCTGAACTGCAGGGAAGCTAACTCCCTTTTAACTGTTTACGTGCCAAACCACCCAAGGTGTTCCACTATCAAAGTACTACCCTCCCTTGGGGTTATTCCTGGGGGTACTCATCCCGAGGGGCCCAATTTTGGGGATCCCTACAAATATATTGCATAAAACAGCTTATATGTAAACCTGCTTCATTTGATTAATATGAAGTACAAAATTGGGGAGAGCTAGCACCGTCCACACTAACTGTATATGAGAATGATAAGGGTATAAGGGTAACGTGCAACTGAAGTAAAATTATGTAACAAACGAGAGAGAAACAGGAATACACTCACAAAGGGTTATCCCTATATAGACTTCAGACCACTGCACCATAAACCCCCAAAGGAAAATAGTTATCAGGTAAATTCCTTGATCAGGTATGGTTGATTAATATGAGTTGTGAAACAATAGTGGTACCAATTCAGTCTTGAGCGTGTCACCCAACTGGTTCTTTGCTATAGAACTTACAGAAGTGTCTATACCTCCTGGGTTCTTCAAGTATTCCTGTGTTTGATTTATCATAGACGATGGTGGCCAATACTGTACAGCATTGATCCCCAACCAGTGGCTCAGGGGCACCATGTTGCTCCCCAACCCCTTGGGTGTTGCTCTCAGTGGCCCCAAACCAGGGAGTTATTTTTGAATTCCTGACTTGGGGGCAAGTTTTGGTTGAATAAAAACAAGATTTCCTACCAAATAAAGCCCCCTGTAAGCTGATAGGGTGCATAGAGGCCCCTAATAGCCAATCACAGCCCTTATTTGGCTCCTCCATGAACTGTTATGGTGCTTGTGTTGCTCCCCAAGTCTTTTTACATTTGACTGTGGCTCACGAGTAAGAAAGGTTGGGGACCCCTGCTGTACAGTATCCCACTGATCAGCCTGGGGCCCAGACTAAATAGATGCCATACGCTGGGCCATGCACAATATGGACACCTTTCTATATTGTTCCATTTGTTTGGGCCGACAGCCTGAAAGATCAAAACAGCAGGATTTGGAGAGGAGCTGTCACTTCACTCCCTCATTTAATGAATTTTTCAAACTTTCCAATTAATATTTTAATATATATATGTGACCTTGTTATAAATTAATGGGGACCTAACCAGGTGTTTGACGGAAAGGGGGATTTCATTTAAAAAAAAATATCTAAAAACCTTTATTTTCTTTCCAAAACCATATCATACAGCCACCCACATGGTTCCACCCACACTGTGCCACCCATACTGTGCCACCCATACTGTGCCACCCATACAGGCTATATTATCCTAAACTGACCCTGACGGCCTCCGTGGCTTAATAAGGAACTAGCTGATTATATGTAAATGTAATATTTTGCGTAAGATAAATGGCTCCCAGCTGCCCTTGGTTCATTTGGACATGGGAAGAGTAATTCAGGAGGGAAGTTGGTGACCTTATCAGTACAGATAGGCTGCATTGCCCATTCCACTGTGGAAAATATGGAAATGCAGCTTGATTTTTTTTATATTCCCATTCAGAAACACTGAAGGATTTTAAAAAAGCATTTGGATGTGAAAACTCTCATTTTCACCCAAGTCAGTCTTCCCGTAACAGACTGGGTAGCACTGATGGAGGGTCATTGGCAGAGTTTTGTTTCTTGCAGACTGATCTGTTAAAGGAAAACTATACCCCCAGAATGAATATGTAGGGACCCATAGGGTTAATCTACTCCTATGGAGTGGACCTGTCACCCAGACATAAAAAGCTGTATAATAAAAGTCCATTTCAAATTAAATATGTACCCCAAACTCATTTTTTTATTAACACATCCAAACCCATTATAAAAGCATTTAAAAATCCCAACTGTCAATCATATATTGCTTGCCCCGCCCCTATGCCTTAGGCATAGAGGTGGGGCTGGCAGTTACTTTCACTTTCAGTTCAGAACTTCTTAGATGTTGCTGCCCTGCTCACGTCCCCCCTCCCTCCTCACCATCTAATTGTGTAACCAGTGCATGGGCATGGGTATCAGGTCCCCCTATACTGGCACAGAAATAAGATTTTGGCAGGATGCTAAGCTTGCCTTAATGACAGTGTCCACAAAATGGCACCTGCCTGCTATCTGCAACTGTGAATTCCAAGGCTGAATAAAATAAGATTAAACTAATTTATATGGTGTACGTGAAGTTTTATTTTGCTTGACAAACAAAGTGAAAACAATCTGGAATTATTTCTTAGGGTGACAGGTCCCCTTTAAACCCTTATTTCTCCTGTTACTGGGCAAAGACCCATGTAACTAGTTTACAATTTGCATTATGTGCCTATTGGTTTATTTGGTTGATCACACCCCGTGCACTCCAATATAGTGTTTAGCAAGGAGGTGTGGCTTCCTCTTTGGCTGCATCTGTGTCTCAGGAACAGGTCGCTGAGCCTGGGATCAGAACAGGCCCCAGTAAAGCCACTATGGCCCTAGAGTCACCATCTGCTCTAGAGAAGTCGGGGACAGCGACCCTGTGAACGAGGACAAGTTAGTTACTCTTGTACGAGCACTTTCTAGGTGAGTGAGATAGAGAGGGTAGGAAGCAAGAGCAGTTTAGGCTCCACCAAGGAAAGTAGCTGGGAGTACCCTTCCACATAGGCAATGTTGCCTCAGCATAGGGCCATGGTTAAGACATAGGAGACAGGCAGTATCTCAACCCTGATCCACAGTCGGCTGTAGGACTCTCAACCTAGGGGTTATCAACCTGAGGACTGAGGTATCTATCCTGACTGCTTCCATAGGGGTGCCAAGCTGCCCAGGTGCATTTACCCTGCTCAGACTCTAAAGGAGGTGGGATAAACCGGTGTTCATCCTCTCTTGTTGTCATCAGAGTACTACTATCATATACCATCTGTATGTGAGTATAACCCTGTCAACTGCAAGAACCTTCTGGCGTCTGGAGGATTCTTGGGGGGGCCCTGGGGGAAGGTGGAGGATTCTTGGGGGGGCCCTGGGGGAAGGTGGAGGATTCTTGGGGGGCCCCGGGGGAAGGTGGAGGATGCTTGGGGAGGGTCCTGGGGGAAGGTGGAGGATGCTTGGGGAGGGTCCTGGGGGAAGGTGGAGGATGCTTGGGGAGGGCCCTGGGGGAAGGTGGAGGATACTTGGGGGGGCCCTGGGGGAAGGTGGAGGATACTTGGGGGAAGGCCCTGTGGGAGGGGGAAGGTGAAGGATGCTTGGGGGGCCCTGGGGGAAGGAGGAGGGTGCTTGGGGGGGGGGAGCTGGAGGATGCTTGGAGGGCCCTGGAAGAAGCAGGAGGATGCTGGGTGGGGGGAGCGGGAAGAAGCAGTAAGGAAACAGCAGAGAGCGGGCCATTGTATGGGGACACTGGGGGAGGACCACCAATGTTTTAGGGGGCCCTGGGCTGGCTGGCAATGTTTTAGTGGGTCCCTGCCCTGGCACCTATGCAAAACGTAAACCTTGGCCACAAATGTTTTAGGGGGGCCCTGGCTACCAATGTTTTAGGGGGCCCTCGCTACCAATGCCTGTGTGTCCCTTGTATTGATGGGAGGGGCCATTAGGGGCGTGGGAGGGTGGGGCCCAGAAAACTTTGTTGTGAGGGGCCCCGTGATTTCTGATGGCGGCCCTGCATTTGTGTTCCAGGCTCCCAGGCATGCAACTATTCCACCCACACGTTTCCCTTAGGGCCCTACAACAGTGCCCTCTATACCCTCCCCTAACCCCAGACATGGCAGCTGCTTTCCCATTTTTCAATAAACGTACCAAATGAAACATAATATGATAGTAATATTTATAAATCATTATATTCCTTATGGTATAGCAACCCAAGCCATCAGCACAACTCAGTGCCAAGGCCACACAAGGCCGCGCTAACTGGTTGCCATGGCGCTAGGTCATGTGACAGCAAACGTCCAGCGACTGTCATGGCGGCGCCCTGCGGTACTTCATGACGCCACTTCCGGGACAGCAGAACAGGGCAGCATGGAGTTATTCGTCAGGGGCACAGTGAGTGAGCGGGGAATGTTGGGGGGCAGTGGGGTGGGGGTGGGGGTATATGAGTCAGAGTAAAGCCATATTGGGATATTGGAGTTTCTGTTCTGAAATCTGTAACCATTTCTGCTTAGGTTTTACTATAGGTCGCTCTGAACTGACTGTCACTTCCTTGCCAGCCAGGGATGATGGGAACTGTAGTTCAGCCAAGGTTTTCTAATAATCCCTAGTAGTCACTTTGCCTAGATAATGTTTTGTACCATTACATGTCATTCTGTATATAGCAGAGATCTCATTAGACTCACTGAAGGGCAATCATGTTACTTGGAGTGGGAATCCATAGCAACCAGTCAGCCATTAGCTGATCCCACTCCAGTTTTTAATTTTAATTAGAGCGCCACTCAAATTTATTTTTAACTACATTATTAAAAACATAAAAGCCAAATGGTTTTAAAAGTAGTGAGTGACTCTTGAGTCCATGGTCAGTGGTTCTGACTCTTGAGACAATGTAGCAGAGGCCCCCGGTATAATCACCCTGGGTGACTAGTTAGTAATTGGTTATGATTGGCTTTTCTGTAGCCCATGAGCAGTGTTAGTATTTTTCTCCCACACAGAGGCCGTTGCTGAAAGGAATCTGTGCGCTGGCCCAGCTCAGAAATGTGCACCGCGGCCCTCCAGTGCTTTCTCCTCTCGTCCCTATTGTCGTGGAGCAGACGGTGAGTGTGTTTTCTATATGCATAGACTGCCCTTTTGATAGAAAGCATTGAAACTCACTGTAAGCAGCACTCCTGCCCTGCTTTATGGCTGAGATTCTAGCTATCTGTATAACAGAGCATTCTGTCACAGTGGCACAGATCCTATCTGATCCCCATTGTAAGCAGCAGTCCTGTCCTGCTTTATGGCTGAGATTCTAGCTATCTGTATAACAGAGCATTCTGTCACAGTGGCACAGACCCTATCTGATCCCCCCCATTGTAAGCAGCAGTCCTGCCCTGCTTTATGGCTGAGATTCTAGCTATCTGTATAACAGAGCATTCTGTCACAGTGGCACAGATCCTATCTGATCCCCCCATTGTAAGCAGCAGTCCTGCCCTGCTTTATGGCTGAGATTCTAGCTATCTGTATAACAGAGCATTCTGTCACAGTGGCACAGATCCTATCTGATCCCCCCATTGTAAGCAGCAGTCCTGCCCTGCTTTATGGCTGAGATTCTAGCTATCTGTATAACAGAGCATTCTGTCACAGTGGCACAGATCCTATCTGATCCCCCCATTGTAAGCAGCAGTCCTGCCCTGCTTTATGGCTGAGATTCTAGCTATCTGTATAACAGAGCATTCTGTCGCAGTGGCACAGATCTTATCTGATCCCCATTGTAAGCAGCAGTGCTGCCCTGCTTTATGGCTGAGATTCTAGCTATCTGTATAACAGAGCATTCTGTCACGGTGGCACAGATCCTATCTGATCCCCCCCATTGTAAGCAGCAGTCCTGCCCTGCTTTATGGCTGAGATTCTAGCTATCTGTATAACAGAGCATTCTGTCACAGTGGCACAGATCCTATCTGATCCCCCCATTGTAAGCAGCAGTCCTGCCCTGCTTTATGGCTGAGATTCTAGCTATCTGTATAACAGAGCATTCTGTCACAGTGGCACAGATCCTATCTGATACCCATTGTAAGCAGCAGTCCTGCCCTGCTTTATGGCTGAGATTCTAGCTATCTGTATAACAGAGCATTCTGTCACAGTGGCACAGATCCTATCCCCCCCATTGTAAGCAGCAGTCCTGCCCTGCTTTATGGCTGAGATTCTAGCTATCTGTATAACAGAGCATTCTGTCACAGTGGCACAGATCCTATCTGATCCCCCCATTGTAAGCAGCAGTCCTGCCCTGCTTTATGGCTGAGATTCTAGCTATCTGTATAACAGAGCATTCTGTCACAGTGGCACAGATCCTATCTGATCCCCCCATTGTAAGCAGCAGTCCTGCCCTGCTTTATGGCTGAGATTCTAGCTATCTGTATAACAGAGCATTCTGTCACAGTGGCACAGATCCTATCCCCCCATTGTAAGCAGCAGTCCTGCCCTGCTTTATGGCTGAGATTCTAGCTATCTGTATAACAGAGCATTCTGTCACAGTGGCACAGATCCTATCTGATCCCCCCCATTGTAAGCAGCAGTCCTGCCCTGCTTTATGGCTGAGATTCTAGCTATCTGTATAACAGAGCATTCTGTCACAGTGGCACAGATCCTATCTGATCCCCCCATTGTAAGCAGCAGTCCTGCCCTGCTTTATGGCTGAGACTCTAGCGATCTTTATAATACAGCATTCTGTCACTAATTTGGCAGGGATGGATACATGCAGTTGGAATATGTATATTATATTATGCAACCACTGGAGAATTGCAAGTTGAATTAAAGGACAAGCAAAGAACATCTCCTACATATTTTTGCCAGAAGATCCATCCTGCTACCCGAACATGCTGCATTACTTTTCCTTTTATAAAATACTTCTTTCTTTCACCCTGTATTCACTTGTGGCCGCCATCTTGTATAATTTGCAATGCCACATAAACTCACGCCTCGTCAAAGCTTAGTCTTGCACTAGGAACTTGCAATCTAGTAAAATAAAAATGAAACTTAGTAGTTTTCCTGTTTAATAAAAGCTTTTCCTATTTTCCAGGGCCGTGGTGAGAGAGCATACGATATATACTCCAGGCTACTGCGAGAGCGCATCATCTGCGTGATGGGACCAGTGAGTTGCACATATCTCTCCACAGGCCTGAACTGGGAGTCAAACAGCGCCCCCAGGCAAATAAATAGTGACTATCTGTGGCATCTTACAGCAGCCCCTCTGGCATTTGCCTGAACCCACAGATTGCCAGTCCGGGCCTGATTTTCAGTACACAGAGGCCCAAACAGCCCCCCATAGGCCCAATAAATAGTGAGTGTCTGTGGCATCTTACAGCAGCCCCTCTGGCATTTGCCTGAACCCACAGATTGCCAGTCCGGCCTGATTTTCAGTACACAGAGGCCCAAACAGCCCCCCATAGGCCCAATAAATAGTGAGTGTCTATGGCACCTTACAGCAGCCCCTCTGGCATTTGCCTGAACCCACAGATTGCCAATCCGGGCCTGATTTTCAGTACCCAGAGGCCCAAACAGCCCCCCATAGGCCCAATAAATAGTGAGTGTCTATGGCACCTTACAGCAGCCCCTCTGGCATTTGCCTGAACCCACAGATTGCCAGTCTGGGCCTGATTTTCAGTACCCAGAGGCCCAAACAGCCCCCCCATAGGCCCAATAAATAGTGAGTGTCTATGGCACCTTACAGCAGCCCTTCTGGCATTTGCCTGAACCCACAGATTGCCAGTCTGGGCCTGATTTTCAGTACATAGAGGCCCAAACAGCCCCCCCATAGGCCCAATAAATAGTGAGTGACTATGGCACCTTACAGCACCCCCTCTGGCATTTGCCTGAACCCACAGATTGCCAGTCCGGGCCTGATTTTCAGTACACAGAGGCCCAAACAGCCCCCCCATAGGCCCAATAAATAGTGAGTGACTATGGCACCTTACAGCAGCCCCTCTGGCATTTGCCTGAACCCACAGATTGCCAGTCCGGGCCTGAGTCTATATTGGTTTCCTGGATTTACAGTATATCTTTCCCCTCTGTCCCTTTACCTTGTTGCCTGTCTGTAGCCTTTCCTGCCCTCTCTCCTGGCACTGACCTCATTATTTCACTTGATTCTGGAATATTCCTTTCAGATTGACGACTCCTTGTCCAGCCTTGTGGTTGCACAGCTGCTGTTCCTGCAGTCAGAGAGCAATAAGAAGCCTATACACATGTACATCAATAGCCCAGGTATATTAATCCCATTGCATATAAGGATTTGGGTTGCAATTAAGCTGGAACTGAAAGCACATGTAGCAAAATGCATCAGTTAATGGCACTCCCCCAGCAGACTCCTGCATTGAAATCCATTTTTCAAAAGAGCAAACAGATTTTTTTTTTGAAAATGTGACATGGGGCTAGCAATATTCTTAGTTTCCCAGTCACGTGACTTGTGCTTCAGTCACACTTTACTGCTGCACTGCAAGTTGGAGTGATATCACCCACCTACCAGCAGCCGATCAGCTGGGAATGGGAAGGGAACAAGAAAGCAGCTCCCTTACACCTGTATTGCTTAAAACAAATGCTTCCATGCTCCACCTAGTGGTAGATATAAGAATAGCACTCCATAATAAAGAACCAAGTCGAGCAATGACTCCTCCAGTTACATGGGAGTAGGAGAGAAACAATATGTTAGCTGAAAGCAATTCTACTGTGTAGCGCTGGCTCCTTCTGAAAGCTCAGACTCAGGCACACTTTACTGCTGTGCTGCAAGTTGGAGTGATATCCCCCCCCCACCCCCAGCAGCCGATCAGCAGAACAATGGGAAGGGAGCAAGATAGCAGCTCCCAGTAGGTATCAGAATAGCACTCAGTAGTAAGAAATCCAAGTCCGGCTTGGGACTCGTCCAGTTACATGGGAGTAGGAGAAACAATAGGTTAGCTGAAAGCAGTTCTAATGTGTAGCGCTGGCTGAAAGCTCAGACTCAGGCACACTTTACTGCTGCGCTGCAAGTTGGAGTGATATCCCCTCCCCCCAGCAGCCGATCAGCAGAACAATGGGAAGGGAGCAAGATAGCAGCTCCCAGTAGGTATCAGAATAGCCCTCAATAGTAAGAAATCCAAGTCCGGCTTGGGACTCCTCCAGTTACATGGGAGTAGGAGAAACAATAGGTTAGCTGAAAGCAGTTTGGCGCCTACACACCAATTTTATAACAAAAAAAAACTACATTTTTTGGTTCAAGAATAAAATGTTAAATGGTAGAATCACTTATTTGGAATGCACACGGTGTAATAAAGTAATAAAAATCATGACGGAGTCCCTTTACGATGGCATTACAGAGCAGATTTGGGTTCAAGCATTCCTGCGTGGGGGTTAATTCAGACGGCATTTGGTTGGAAAAACTTGGCCGGCAGCACCTAAAATGTGACAATAGCTTGATAAATGGCTCCACTGATAACTGATCCAGAAACCCAGATGGGGGGGGGGGGGGTTTGTACATGTGACTGCTATTCTTGCTGCAGTGGCCTCCATCTCCCTTCTCTGCCTGACCCTGTTATTATCGTAATAAGAAATAAAAAGATAAGGAGAAATGACATTGGCCTTGCACAATAATGGCGTTATTGTCACTGCTGCCAACGGCCCAGTCTCTGATACAGTGTATGGTATCACAAGCTTGGCTAACAGCTGCCTGCTTCATTTGCACTTCTTTTCTCTTGTAGTGGCATAAACTAGATGTTACTGAGCCCCACAGCCAATTAAAATATAGGGCCCCCAAAACATTAGTAAACTGACCTGTACTACCAAGATATATTATTATTATTAACATTTATTTATAAAGCACCTACATATTCTGCAGCGCTGTACAATAGGTGGGGTACATACATTGGACATACAGAGTAACATATAAAGCAACCAATAACCGATACAGGAGGGGAAGAGAGCCCTGCCCAAAAGAGCTTACAATCTACAAGTTATATTAAAATTGCTCATTTATCTAGGCCTTATCTGCCTTGTGTGCCTAAGGCATTCTCAGTAGCACCAAGGAATTCATTAGTTTGCTGAGGGGGCTACATACATCACATGTATATAACCTATATATATATATATATTTGTATTCGCAGGGGGCTCCGTTACAGCCGGCTTAGCCATATATGACACAATGCAGTACATTCTGAATCCCATATGTACATGGTGCGTGGGACAAGCAGCGAGCATGGGGTCCCTACTTCTGGCTGCTGGATCCAGCGGGATGAGACACTCTCTGCCAAACTCCAGAATCATGATCCACCAGCCCTCTGGGGGAGCCAGGGTAAGAACAAAGATGGCTAACCATTGTGGAACCCGGTATATAAGGAACATGGTGGGAGCCAGATGTGGTAGGAGAATAAGTAGAGAGGGCAAATGTATGAACAGTGGTTAGCTTACTATCTGAGGCATGTTTATTATAGTAGGTAAAGGTGGCCATACACAGGCTGATTGTAGCTGCCGATATCGGTTCCTTGGACCGATTCGGCAGCTTTTCGGCCCCTGTAGGGGAAACAACGACTGGCCTGCCCGACCGATATCTGGCCTGAAATCAGCCAGATATCGATTGGGCAGGTTAAAAAATTCAGTCGGATTGTGATGCGGTTCCTGAACCGACTGCCCCATTACAGTCGTTATAATTCGATCGTTTGGCCCCAGGGCCAAATGACCAAATTATCCTAAATTCCCCCGGTATCGCCCACCCCGTAGGTGGGGATATCGGGAGAAGATCTGCTCGCTTGGCGACTGGATCTTTAAGTGTATGGCCACCTTAAGCCAATATCATTGGTTTTGTTGCCTATAGCAACCTATCAGATCTTTGCTTTTGTTTTCTTACTTGTAGGTGACTGTCCAAATCTAACTGCTGATTGGTTGCTATGGGAAACATTATTATACACACTATAATAAATAAGTAATAAGTAATATACCAAGCTGCAAAGAAATCCTTTGCCATATTGTGTGCTAGGGAGACTGATGCAGACGGGGTTACTTAAAATAATCTGTATGAGGGATGGTTTGGTCTAACAGTGCTAAATCCATGCTGAGCAAATTTGTAAATGATAAAGGTACTAAACCCTGTGTTGTATTTTATAGGGTCAGGCCACAGACATTGCTATCCAAGCAGAAGAAATCCTGAAGCTAAAGAAGCAGATTAATGAAATTTACGCAAAACACACGCGTCAGCCGCTCTCTGTTATTGGTGAGTGTTTCCCTTTAAGGTGCCCATACACCTTAAGATCCGCTCGCTTGGCGATGTCGCCAAGCGAGCGGATCTTCTTCCGATATCCCCACCTACGGGTGGGCGATATCAGGAGAATCCAGGTTAATTCAATTGTTTGGCCCTGGGGCCGAACGATTGAATTATTATGGCGGGTATAGGCAAAGTCTGTCTGGGGACCGCACCAACGAGCCGATGCGGTCCCCGATCCGACTAGATTTTCTAACCTGCCTGATCCCCAATTAGAGGCCAGATATCGGTTGGGCAGGCCCATTGGTAGTGCCCATACACGGGCCGATAAGCTGCCGAATCGGTCTAAAGGGACCCATATCGGCAGCTAGAATCAGTCTGTGTATGGGGACCTTTAATCTCTAAAATCCTGATCCCAAGGGAAGCACCCTTGGGTGGGGGATGAATGCAGTGTTTTTGTAGGGGGGTGCTTGCGTCCAGGGAAGTGAGTAGCACCCAATATCCAATGGAAACGAAAGTTTTTTCAGTCCCCTTTTCTACGGCGCCCTGTTTTTCTCAACAGAGTCAGTAATGGAGAGGGATCGATACATGAGCCCTACAGAAGCCCAGGAATTTGGAATTCTGGACAAGGTATTGGTGCACCCCCCTCAAGATGGCGAGGACGAACCAGAGCTGGTCATAAAGAAGGAGAACCAGACACCCCCAACTGAACCCTAGAAGAAGGGGAACAGCCTGTAATCCTATTTCCATCTGATCCTGGAGCCAACGGGGTTAAATTTGCTGCAGCCTCTCCCTTTTAATTCCAGGAAATTGCCCAGACAATCGTGACTTTGAAAACCGTTTAAATTCGGAGCAAGGTCAATCGAGTGTATTATTGTTATATCTGGCCCTACAAACAATGTGCCAAGCTGGGAAGGACTGGAGCCCATTGCTGCCCCCTGGTGGCAGAAAGTATGTAAAACCCAGAATCCAATATCTAGAATTGTATCAAAGAGGCATTAAAGCGAATATTCATCTTTTGCAGTCCTGGTGGAAATATATATTACTAATTAGTAATGCTTAATGTTCCCTCCAGTCATTAAAGGGGTTGTTTGCCTTTACAGTAACTTTAAGCATGTTATAGAGAACAATTTGTAATTGGTCTTTGTTTTGTATTATTTGCAGTTTCTGAGTTATTTGGCTTATTGTTCAGCAGCTATCTTGTTGCTAGGGCCCAATTTAACCTAGCGACCAGGCAGTGGTTTGAAAGAAAGACAGGTGTATGTCCTAAATAGAAAGATAAATAATAAAAAGTAACAATAACAGTACAATTGTAGCCTCACAGAGCAATAGATTTTGGCTTCTGGGGTCAGTGACCCCCATCTGAATGCTGGAAAGGGTCAAATATAAAAGAAAATAAAGACCAATTGAAAAGCTGCTAAGAATAGGCCATTCTATAACATGCTAAAAGTTAACCTGAAGGGGAACCACCCCCTATAGAAGTTGGGATTGGTATCTCCAAGCAATTGGGTTAATGGGATTTTAAGGACCTGTTCTGACACACAATGTGCCCCTTTTTTCTCAGTGGATATTAAATAGGTTTGTGATGGAATAAAGCTATTTTGACACATGTAGCATTTTTATATTATCAAGCAGAGTACAAAATCACAACAAGCAGGCAGCTGCCATTTTGTAAGCACTGTTATTAGGACAAGCATTGCATCATCCCAAACTCTTGCACCTCCTGCCAGGTACAGGATACATCAATGCAATGCCATCTAGGAACAACTGAATGGAAAGCGAAAGTAATTGCCAGCTCCGCCTCTGGATAATGAATCAGAGTAAAAACTGACAAGTACCTAGAGATAAACCAGTAGCCACATTCCCATCATTGCCTAGTGGGATGAATGTGATGCCTTTCATGTGAACTGTTATAATACTAAGTAGCGCAGAAAGCCTTTTGGATCTGTACATTTAATGTTCATACAGGAGTGGGGGCCGGCGTACTTGGTCTGCTTATATTAATAATAAAAAAAAAACTCTAAAATGACTCTGTACAGCCCCCAGAATAACCCACCTTTCTCCCTGCATCCAGATTTTGTTTCTCTATTACAGCAGCTGAACTGCAGCTCTTTTACCGTCTTCCTGTTTTGTGAAGCTCCGCCCCCTTTTGTTTAGAGCCCTTTTTTTCTCTAAATAGGATAACCTCAAAACAAAGAGGTGCCTACTGTGCATGGCCGATTGATTTTAATTGGAGTAGAGGCAGTGAGCTTGCCCAGTAGGCAGTGTTTGAGGTCATCATAGTCAGAGAGAAGGAGGGGCTTCAAAGAGGGGTGGAGCTTCATACTAGGCAAAATAGTAAGTAAAAGAACTGCTGTTCAGCAGCTTGTAATAGAAAAACAATTCTGCATGCAGATGTCATTCCTGGGGCAGTTTAGACTAACTTTAGGGGATTTTAAAATAAAAGTCTTACTTATCCTTTAAAATGGTCATAGATAAATGAAAGCATGAACAAGTTGTAACCTGTCTGTATGGCTTTACACCTAATAGCTTTTAAATTCATGATCTACCATGACTGGGCTACTGGCACCCTAGGCAAGTACCACTTTTACCTTACCCAAGATGCCCATTCAGCAGTCCAGTCCCCCCTCTCCCACAGCTGTTGGCTGCTCCAGTTAGCCCTGTTAGGAACTTAGTTAGGAGCAGAGTAAACCATGTAGTAATAGTTTTGGAATTGTGCCCCCTCAGTTGCACCCAGGTAGCTGCATCATCTGCCTACTCCTGGTTCTGGCCCTGTAGGCAGCCATTTTCTACTCTTCAATCAAAGCCAAGGTGGTATAGGTCTCTACATGTACAGTCTGCGCCTTTATTTGCTACCATTGGAAGAGTTCATTTACCGGGGGGAAAAAACAATGGAATTAATGAAGGTGAAATCCTAAGGAAAAGCAGTCGATTTGTTTGCCCCGCAGAGGAGCCACTCGGAGCATCGATTCCTTTTCCTCCCCAACCTACAAACCATAACAGAATCAGAATTAGGCACCATTATCCGTTTAATATTCATTTTTGAAAATTACATAAAAATAGTTTAATCATATTTAATCTTATTGAAAATAAAACCAACAATCCTAAACTTAGACCTGCTGCCCTCCATCGGGGGTAAATGGGGGCCAAATATACCAAGTCTGTGTTAGGTAAATTCAATTCAATTTCTGCACAGTTTCGTGGCTGAAATCAAAAGTTTAGTGACAACCAGGACCCAAAAATCCATTGTTATGTTTCAAGCTAATTCCCCGGATTGGGGGGGGGGACCATCATTGTGGAAGGAAAAGACCGTGCCCCTAAGCCCCGAGTTCCTCTAAAGTGCATTAGGAGAGACCAAACATTCAAAAATAAAATCCAAAACATTTAAAAGTGATTTCAGAACAAATCCAGGACACCAATAAGTCAAAACGAAGTGGCCCATTAGGGTTTCGACACCAGAAAAGGTGCAGGAATTGGTTCATAACATAAAAGTGCATTACACTCGTCCAATGACAGTTCTGGGGGGGGGGGGGGGGGTCGGTGTAGAGTAAGGTTAACGAGCAAGTGAACAATTATATATTTATTAACCTGAAACAGTAGAGGAAAACAACTCTTTTGGGGGGGGGGGGGTCTAGACAATATAAATTCATAAAACAGTAAACCAAGTGCTTTAAAACATATGGAGGGACCCAACACCCCCCCAACGTTTTTGTTTTTTTCTATATTTCTATAAAAGTCACTGTGCTCAAGTGCAGCAGTCGAGGAACTGGTTCAGAAGATCTGCACAGATGTGGGAGGCCGTAGACGAGTTCCAGCCCTCGCCGCCCCGTTCCGAGGGACAGGGCTGATGGTGGTGTAGAGGAGAGCGCTTTGGGCGAGAGGTGTACAAGGAGTCTCGGCGCTTCGAAGACGACCTGTGCAGGGAGCGGTTTCTGCGGTCCTCATCCAGGTAAAGGTTCTCGTTTGAGCGGTTTCGCAAGCTGCCTTTTGCGTGAAGGCCTCCAAACGACTGCCTCCTGCAGCTGTCATTGTGAAGGCCTCCGAGCGACTGCCTCCTGCAACTGTCATTGTGAAGGCCTCCGAGCGATTGCCTCCTGCAACTGTCATTGTGATGGCCACCTTCCCTAGAGAGGTTAGTAGAGTTGCCTCCATGATAAGATCTCCTCATCTGGCTCCTGTCTTTAACCCCATGGACTGATTTTGACCAGCTCTTGTTGTGTTTGGCCGTGCAAGGGTCTTCATACTTTTGGGAAAGGAGCACCTCGTCCGCATAAACCGGTTCTCTGCTTGGGTTCTGACCGAGGTCCCGTATATGAAAGACCTCAGAAAGCCTTTTGAATATAGGCGGAGGTTCCACTTCATCACAGGGCCAGTCTACTTTGTCCGATAAACATGGAGGACAGTCTTTAGCACCATCACTACTGTAGAGGGAGTCCCTGCTGGGCTCGTGGTTGCCATGTTCAGACACCGGAGTCTCGGAATCGTAATGACAAGATACCTTATACAGAGAGTCTTTCTCAAAACTGTCAGAGGGGTTTCTAGGGTATGGGCTCTTCTCATTGACCGGAGAATCTCTATTTCCCAGAAAAGAATTCCTGCTCTCTCCTGAATGTGAGGAATCAGTCTCATAACTGGCTCTGGGCCTCCCTCGAGAACATACTGGGGTGCCCTCGTCCTTCCTGGACATCTCTGGCCAACATGCTAAGCTCTCCTCGTACTTTCTGTATTGCTTGCAGGAGTTCAGCAGGTTAGGGGTCCATCTTCTCCTTTCCCGTCTCATCTGCCCAGACATTGCACTGTAATAAGGAATAAAGGTTACATTAAAGGGCAAGTATGCAACAAACACATGTCCATGTAGACATTATCAGCACATATGCAGCACAAACTCCGCCAGCACCATCACATTTTCCTAAAACCAATAGCAGCTTTCACTTGGCGGCCATTTTCCCCTCTCACACATCTTCAGTGACATTTACATCTAGTAAGTAAATTCTGCCCGTGTAAGCCTGCATGGTTTACAAGGGCAGAATTTACTTTGATTAAAAAAAGTCCTGCTTGGATCCAGTTATGTAATGGTTAAACTGAGCTCAGGAGAGGAGGTTAGCAGAAAAAAACATGTTTCTCCAGTAGTGCGCAGCTAGAGCAGAGTTTTTATGGAAACCAGTAGTGCCGTCTCTTCATTGGCTGTTAGACTGAAGGGTGTGTTTGGTAACCTGAGCCGAGAAGAACTGAGCATGCTCAATAGCCAAAGTCAGTTGCTGAGGGAGGGGCCCAAGTGGGTTCGAGGAGAAGGAGGAATCCCAAATTAAGGGGATGCCTCAGCCTTACTATTAACCCTTCAACAACAGGAGTGGCGGGTAAAGATTTCAAAATTGACTAAACTAAACCAGAACATGGCATACCTGTCAGTGGAGCTCAACCTCAGCTTTCTGTACAGTTCTGCGGTGCAAGGAGTTTTCGGGGCAAATCGGCTGTGGGGCAGCGACTGCGGGGTGGCTCTGGGGAGCAGGTACGGGGTCATGCTCAGTTTGAGGGGCAAGGCGTTGTGAATTGAAGCTTCTGGATCAGGAGCTAGAAAGAGAAATGATTTTATGAATCAGTCATTTAATTAATACGGCACGGGTATGGGATCCCTTATGCAGAAACCAGTTATCCAGAAAGCCCTTCTCCCATAGACTCCATTTTAATCAAATGAGAATTTTGCAGATTTCCTTTTTCTCTGTAGAAATAAAACAGTACCTTGTACTTGATCCCAACTAAGATATAATTACCCCTTATTGGGGCAGAACAGCCCTATTGGGTTTATTTAATGGTTAAATGATTCCCTTTTCTCTGTAATAATAAAACAGTACCTGTACTTGATCCCAACTAAGATATAATTACCCCTTATTGGGGGCAGAACAGCCCTATTGGGTTTATTTAATGGTTAAATGATTCCCTTTTCTCTGTAATAATAAAACAGTACCTGTACTTGATCCCAACTAAGATATAATTACCCCTTATTGGGGGCAGAACAGCCCTATTGGGTTTATTTAATGGTTAAATGATTCCCTTTTCTCTGTAATAATAAAACAGTACCTGTACTTGATCCCAACTAAGATATAATTACCCCTTATTGGGGGCAGAACAGCCCTATTGGGTTTATTTCATGGTTAAATGATTCCCTTTTCTCTGTAATAATAAAACAGTACCTGTACTTGATCCCAACTAAGATATAATTACCCCTTATTGGGGGCAGAACAGCCCTATTGGGTTTATTTCATGGTTAAATGATTCCCTTTTCTCTGTAATAATAAAACAGTACCTGTACTTGATCCCAACTAAGATATAATTACCCCTTATTGGATGCAAAACAATCCTATTGGGTTTAATATTTTATTGTTTTTTTTTAGTAGACAAAGTAGGAGATCCAAATTATGGAAAGACCCCTTATCTGGAATACCCTTGGTCCCGAGCATTCTGGATAATGGGTCCTATACCTGTACTACAAATTGAGAAAGGTAGACGGATATATACAGGGTATAAAGAACAATAAAAACATTTTAGGTATAAGAGGGGCAGTAATGCCAATAAATGGCTTCATTTCATACCAATAGGTGCTTAAAGAGGGATTCCATGGCACTTGGGGCTACCATTTGTAATACAGCTTATAAGTGAGTCCTAACGTTCATATCTGTCGGCAGCTAAACAGGATGTTATGTTTTACGAGATTGTGTCATATGGAGCAATAAGTGAAATTATTAGCAGTGTTTGTATGGAGCAATAGGGAGACGGATACGGAACAATAAAAAACAGATTATAGGAAGCAACAGAAATTGGATTATAGTAAACAAAAGGAGCAAGATTCGGATACATGAGTTTTAGATGGGGAGGTTAAACATAGGGACAGACGTTCTCATCCACTAAATCAGTGATCCCCAACCAGTGGCTCGGGGGGAACATGTTGCTCCCCAACCCCTTGGATGTTGCTCCCAGGGGCCTCAAAGTAGGAGCTTATTTTTAAATTTCTGGCTTGGAGGCAAGTTTTGGTTGCATAAAACCCAGTGTAAAGCCAAACAGAGCCTTCTATAGGCTGCCAGTCCCCACAGGGGCTAACAAATAGCCAATTATGGCTTACTGGCACCCTAGGAACCTTTCCCATGCTTGTGTTGCTCCCCAACACTTTTTCCATTTGAATGTGGCTCACAGGTATAAAAGGTTGGGGATCCCTGCAGTAAATGAACCATTTGCACTTACATTCACTACTGGGGGAGCAGCTATCATTCCACCTCTTACTCTCCTCGGAATAAGAATCCTCTTTTTGGCATTTCTTCCTTTGAGAGGCAAGTGCAGACCTGATAATTAACAAATGCACATAAAGCACATATGAATGTATAATAATGCAAGACTTATAACAAGGTTTGCATATTAAGAGTATTAGGGTGAAGACACGGAGCTACTAGTAGCAGCTACTTGTCACGGCTACAGAAATAGACAATGCTGATCATTGACTGATAACCGTCTCTACAGGTGTTTTACCAGAGGCAATTCTCAGTATTGTCTATGGCAGGGGATAACACATGCATACAGGGTCGGACTGGGGGGTGCAGGGCCCACTGGGGCTCCCGCAGGTGCACCAGCCGTGTCCCCTACCCCCCCCAGGGGCCCTCCTAACCCCCCCGCAGGGCCCCCACCCGACGTCCTCCCCCAGCGCGTATAAATGGAACGCGTCAGGGGAGGAACAGTCAGTAGGGGGAGGGCCGGCAAAGGTTGAACAGGGCCACCGGGGCCCACCGGGATTTTTCCCGGTGTCCCGGCGGCCCAGTCTGACCCTGCGTGCATATAGATTTTTGCTTAGGAGGTATGAAAGAAAGATGCTGTATCAATATAGGTTACTGGAAACCCTAGTGTCTCTAGTGCATAAGCCTAATAAAATTAATAGATTAACAAAATTTGATCAACATACCTGCTGGGAGGTGCTAATCTCAGGACTCTGTATAGTTCTGCTGTACTTGGTGTCATTGAATTAGGAGCAGCCATTTTGCTCTGCCAGTTGGCAGGACTGTGCATGTGAGGGGCAAAGTTGAGTCTGGGCTTCTGAGATGAGCCAGGAGGAGTGTCAGTAGCTGAAAAATATGGGATGTTAAAGAAATACTGTAATAGATACAGGAATGCTCAATAAGTCATTAAAGATCAAGTACAGGTACTGTTTTATTATTACAGAGAAAAGGGAATCATTTAACCATTAAATAAACCCAATAGGGCTGTTCTGCCCCCAATAAGGGGTAATTATATCTTAGTTGGGATCAAGTACAGGTACTGTTTTATTATTACAGAGAAAAGGGAATCATTTAACCATGAAATAAACCCAATAGGGCTGTTCTGCCCCCAATAAGGGGTAATTATATCTTAGTTGGGATCAAGTACAGGTACTGTTTTATTATTACAGAGAAAAGGGAATCATTTAACCATGAAATAAACCCAATAGGGCTGTTCTGCCCCCAATAAGGGGTAATTATATCTTAGTTGGGATCAAGTACAGGTACTGTTTTATTATTACAGGGAAAAAGGAATCATTTAACCATTAAATAAACCCAATAGGGCTGTTCTGCCCCAATAAGGGGTAATTATATCTTAGTTGGGATCAAGTACAGGTACTGTTTTATTATTACAGGGAAAAAGGAATCATTTAACCATTAAATAAACCCAATAGGGCTGTTCTGCCCCAATAAGGGGTAATTATATCTTAGTTGGGATCAAGTACAGGTACTGTTTTATTATTACAGAGAAAAAGGAAATCATTTAACCATTAAATAAACCCAATAGGGCTGTTCTGCCCCCAATAAGGGGTAATTATATCTTAGTTGGGATCAAGTACAGGTACTGTTTTATTATTACAGAGAAAAAGGGAATCATTTAACCATTAAATAAACCCAATAGGGCTGTTCTGCCCCCAATAAGGGGTAATTATATCTTAGTTGGGATCAAGTACAGGTACTGTTTTATTATTACAGAGAAAAAGGGAATCATTTAACCATTAAATAAACCCAATAGGGCTGTTCTGCCCCAATAAGGGGTAATTATATCTTAGTTGGGATCAAGTACAGGTACTGTTTTATTATTACAGAGAAAAGGGAATCATTTAACCATTAAATAAACCCAATAGGGCTGTTCTGCCCAATAAGGGGTAATTATATCTTAGTTGGGATCAAGTACAGGTACTGTTTTATTATTACAGAGAAAAGGGAATCATTTAACCATGAAATAAACCCAATAGGGCTGTTCTGCCCCAATAAGGGGTAATTATATCTTAGTTGGGATCAAGTACAGGTACTGTTTTATTATTACAGAGAAAAGGGAATCATTTAACCATTAAATAAACCCAATAGGACTGTTCTGCCCCAATAAGGGGTAATTATATCTTAGTTGGGATCAAGTACAGGTACTGTTTTATTATTACAGAGAAAAGGGGATCATTTAACCATTAAATAAACCCAATAGGGCTGTTCTGCCCCCAATAAGGGGTAATTATATCTTAGTTGGGATCAAGTACAGGTACTGTTTTACTATTACAGGGAAAAAGGGAATCATTTTTAAAAATGTGAATTATTTGATTAAAATGGAGTCTATGGGAGATGGCCTTTCCGTAAGTCGGAACTTTCTGGATAATGGGTTTCTGGATAAGGGGTACCTGTATATGGACTTACCGAGTGCAGACCAAGGAGGAGTCTTTTTCCAAGGAGGAGTTCCTATACCCGGGGTCATACTCAGGAACTGCTGCTTCATAAAAAGCGCCTGATCTGCCTTAAATTGGAGACGCTGCAGAACAAAAGGTTATTGGTCAGTTACAGACTGCTACGCGTAATGGGACACGTATCTGTATTGCACCAGTATACGCTGTGTGCAGTGTGTGTATTACAGGGGGGCAGGCAGTAACACTGAGGGGCCCTACACCACTTGAAGTATCACCTCCCGCCCAAGTCGGATCGCCGCCTCCGTGAATTTGTCTCTTTCATCTTGGAACACGCGTTTCTGCTCCTCGAAGGCTGCCCGGTCCTGCTGTAACCTCAGCTGCTCCTCCAAGAAATAGGCGTCCCATAGAGGGGAGCCTTCCATCTCCCCAGGCACGGGCAGCATCTGCTCCTAGCAGTTCCAAAATAGATTGAGAAATATAAGAAGAGGCGGCACTACTTTCCTACTGTATCCAATGCAACTTGTGTTTTAGGGGAGGTTCATCTTTAAATTAATTTTTAGTATGTTATTAAATAGTTAAATTCTTAGCAACTTATTAATTGGTCTTCATTTTTTATTATAGCTTTTTGAATTATTTGCCTTTCTCTGCTGCCTCTTTCAAATGGGGGCAACCAGAAACTGATCTGTGAGGCTACATCTTTGTGGTTATCCTTACTTTTTACTACTTCTCTATTTAGGCCCTCCTCCTATTCATATTCCTGTCTCTTTTTCAAACCACTGGCTAGTTGCTAGGTTAAGTTAGACCCTAGCAACCAGATACCTGCTGAAATTCCAAACTAAAGAGCTGCCACACAAAAAGCTAAATAATTCAAAAACCCCAAATAAAAAAAAAATGAGACCAATTGCAAGTTGTCTCAATAGCACCCCCTACATCATACTAAAAGTTAATTTTAAAGGGGTTGTTCGCCTTTAAAAAAATTGAAAAAATTAAGACCAATCGCAAATGGTCTCTGAATAGAATATTCTACATTCAGGGATGGACTGGGCTGCCGAGACACCAGGAAAAATCCCAGTGGGCCCCTGCAGCCTAGACCCGACCCTTGCTGGTGCTACCCCTGCCCAACTGTTCCTCCCCTGATGGGTTAAACTTACGCACACTCAGGGTAGGACATTGGGCAGGGGACCCTGCAGGGGGTGAGGGGGGCCCCTGCGGGGGGGGGGGTTTAGGAGACACAGCCAGCGGGGGTATCTGCAGGGCCCCTGGGGCAGGAGCCCCAGTGGGCCCTGCACCCCCCAGTCCAACCCTGTCTACATTAGGGGCATTCTGGCCCCCCAGTGCTGCCTTTAGACAGCTTATAAGATGCCACCCCCCCCCACTCACCTCTCCTCTGCATTTGAGGGGGCCAAGGGGGGCTGCATTGCTAGGGTAGAGTGCCGTAGTACCCTCTGCACTAGCAGAGCCAAAATTCCAATTTGAAAATCAAAATTTCAGCTCTAAGTTACCAGGAACAGCTTTTTGCCACTGCTGGTAACTTTAGGGGAGCTGCCGCCTGTGGTCAATATCTTAACTTTAATGGTGAACAAACCCCTATACTTCTATACTTGCCATTTGGTTCTTAAATCCCTTATCCACCATACTTCTTATAAAGCAATTCATTTTGCGAGATGCCCCCACGCTACTCCCTGTACCTGTAACAGCTGCTGCTGTTGGCCAATAAGATCTCTGCTCCTCATCAGCTCTTCCTGAAGTTCCTCCGTTTCCTTTCTAAGCTTGGTCAGCTCTTTCTCATGATCGGTCACGCTGATCACGTGACCTGCATCCGCCCGTGCCGCTGAGGAGACCAAAGAAATGTTCCCGTTATTCAAAGTTGGTATCTCTGAGAACATCCAAGAACTAGGTCTTTATTTTGCATTTTAACAAAACTATATTCAAGTAGTATAGGGAAAGGGGCACTGCTGCCATAAAGCGAGTTGGGAAACTCTCCTCTGGTGGCAGCGCCCGGCTAGTTACCAGGGGCGGAAAAAAGCCACCTCTGATAACATAAAGTGCTGAAATTCCAACACCCTGGCTTCCGCCAGATGCAAGGGCTCAAATTTGGGAGAAAGTAGAGTGTAAGCTCTTTTGGGCAGGGCCCTCTTCACCTCTTGTATCGGTTATTGATTGCTTTATATGTTACTCTGTATGTCCAATGTATGAAACCCACTTATTGTACAGCGATGCGGGATATGTTGGCGCTTTATAAATAAATGTTAATAATAATAAGTCTGGGAAATGTTTTGGTGTAGCTTATGGTTGCTTGAAAAAAATGTAAACTCTACACCAGGGGTCCCCAACCTTTCTTACTCATGAGCCACAGTCAAATATAAAAAGACTTGGAGAGCAACACAAGCACCATAAAAGTTCATGGAGAAGCCAAATAAGGGCTGTGATTGGCTATTAGGGGCCTCTATGCACCCTATCAGCTTACAGGGGCTTTATTTGGTAGGGAATCTTGTTTTTATTCAACCAAAACTTGCCCCCAAGTCAGGAATTCAAAAATAACTCCCTGGTTTGGGGGCACTGAGAGCAACATCCAAGGGGTTGGGGAGCAACATGTGGCCCCTGAGCCACTGGTTGGGGATCACTGCCCTACACTAACGATTCATGTATAACCCTTGGAAAACAAGGACACTGTACTCTCTAATTGTACTAATCAGCACAAATCCTCCTTCCTCCTAGTCTCTCACCTTGAACCTCCAGAGACTCCACCAGCTGTCTCAGGCTGCTCCATTGTTTCTTAAGGCTGCCAGTGACTCCGCCCTCCCCATCACGTGCAGGCTTTCCACGACCAATCCCAGTGCGCTTGCTAGCCCCTAGGGAATCCTGAGGAATAACAACCCAATAACACACATCACAATTAATTATCTTTTGCTGATGTAATTAAAATAAGATATAGCGCAGTCTTTTTAAACAGTATTAATTAAAAAAAAATGCAACATTATACTTGTGGGAATGGCCAGACTTGCAGGTACCTTCATATTAGGGCCCATACCAATGATTTTGGGGATATCGGACACCACTGTACTCCATAACCCCATTTAACATACCATGTATTTCATTCTCCATCCCATTTCACCTTCTTATCCAGTGAGGACCAAATGGGCCTGGGGGCTATAAGAGATGCTTGTCCTCGGATGTGGCCCCACAAGAAAGGATTTGTCACTTGCAATGATTTTCATAGAGAAAACAAACGCACGCATTAAACCTAATATGGGTTGGATGGGTTGAACTTGATGGACACTGGTCTTTTTTCAACCCTATGTAACTATCATGGCAGTGATGTCCACAGTGCAAACCAGTGACTGAGGATAGAGGCCTTCATAAAGGAACCATCTTTAGCATAAAAAGAACAGCTGCACTTGCAGAGGCAGAAGAATGCAGGACCTAGGGGTTCAAAAATGCTTTGATCAGGGTTGGACTTGGGTGTGCAGGGCTCCATTGCTTCCCCAGGGGCCCCTGCCGCAGCCTTCACACCACCCCAGGGTTGGCTAACACCCATACATTATACTCATTTAAGCACAATCAGGGGAGGGGGAAGTGCTGGCAGGGATCAGGTCTGGGTCAGTGGGGGCCCATTGGGTTTTTTGTTTTTTCCTAGTGCCCCGCCGGCCCTGGCTTTGATGGTTGTTATTGGCAACCGATAGACACCATCTGTCCCCCCAGTAGAAAGATTTATCCCACCCCGCACTATAAGGCTAATGCCACATATTGCATATTCGGAAAACACTTGCCGAGAATATGCCCCTATGCTTGAAAAACTTCTATTTGTACCTGTACTGGGAAGCAATAAACACGCTAGAGTGCAGGCAAATATAGCATATATATGTCAAAGAACACGAGACTTTGTATTTCCGCTATGTGTGACATTAACCTAATGTTGGGACTCCTCCAGTTACATGGGAGTAGGAGAAACAATAGGTTAGCTGAAAGCAGTTCTAATGTGTAGCGCTGGCTGAAAGCTCAGACTCAGGCACACTTTACTGCTGCGCTGCAAGTTGGAGTGATATCCCCCCCTCTCACCCCCAGCAGCCGATCAGCAGAACAATGGGAAGGGAGCAAGATAGCAGCTCCCAGTAGGTATCAGAATAGCACTCAATAGTAAGAAATCCAAGTCCGGCTTGGGACTCCTCCAGTTACATGGGAGTAGGAGAAACAATAGGTTAGCTGAAAGCAGTTCTAATGTGTAGCGCTGGCTGAAAGCTCAGACTCAGGCACAATGAGATGGCGCCTACACACCAATATTACAGCTACAAATACATTTGTTGGTTCAAGAATAAAAGGTTAAATGGCGGAGGGAATTAATAGCTGTGTAACATTACCTTAAAACCTCCCCTGATCTGTAAACCTTCATGTCGGGTCAAAATACTTTTCACTTCTCTTTTTATCTGTTCATGGAACTTCTTATATTCGGAATTCTCAGCCACAAGTTCCCGAACATGTCGGTCATTATACCCAGAAGACCGGTGCATGACTTCTTAACACCCCTAGATGGAAAAAAAACAATCATTTCACAAATGTCGGCAACCTTTATACAATATTTCCGAACCATTTCTCCGGGAGAGACAAATTTGGTCATAGATCTTCACTGCGATCCAAAAATTGGTTTATATACCCAGGGTCGGACTGGGGGGTGCAGGGCCCACCGGGGCCCTGCAGGTGCCCCAGCCGTGTCCCCTAACCCCCCGCCTGAAGTTCTCCCCGAGCGCTTATAAATTGAACGCGTCAGGGGAGGAACAGTCAGTAGGGGGAGCGCCGGCAAAGGCCGGACTGGGCCGCTGGGGCCTACCAGGATTTTTCCCGGTGTCCCGGCGGCCCAGTCCGACCCTGTATATACCTCTTTATTGGCTATATTCCATTCTCTCTAATTACGTACAATTGTTCAATGATTTTAAAGTTATCTGTAAATGTGCTACATTGCTTTACACATCAGAGCCAGCAGTGGAAAAAAAACCACACAGCAAAGAATAAATACTACCATTCTAGCAATTGCATAGCTTTCAAAAATTCTTTAACGTTGAAATCTGTTAATTTGTGATTTTTTTATTTATTTATTTAAGATACAACATGCTGCATTTTCTTGGGCCTCACACATGTTCAAAAGTCAATAGGATAGGGGACTGTGTTTGAACATGATAAAATCCCACTTAGATGGATTAAAAAACACATATAAAAGCAATATATGTGTTTTAATGCATTTAGCATGCTTTTCTAAATACAGGTATGGGATCACTTATCTGGAAACCCGTTATCCAGAAAACTCAGAATTACAGAAAGGCCGTTTCCCATAGACTCCATTATAAGCAAATAATTCTTTTTAACAATGATTTTTCTCTGTAATAATAAGACAGTACCTGTACTTGATCCCAACTAAGATATAATTACCCCTTATTGGGGGCAGAACAGCCCTATTGGGTTTATTTAATGGTTAAATGATTCCCTTTTCTCTGTAATAATAAAACAGTACCTGTACTTGATCCCAACTAAGATATAATTACCCCTTATTGGGGGCAGAACAGTCCTATGGGGTTTATTTAATGGTTAAATGATTCCCTTTTCTCTGTAATAATAAAACAGTACCTGTACTTGATCCCAACTAAGATATAATTACCCCTTATTGGGGCAGAACAGTCCTATGGGGGTTATTCAATGGTTAAATGATTCCCTTCTCTTTCGAGAGGTGTAGCTTCAAAAATTTACATTTTTTTAACTTTCTAAATAACAGCCCAACCCATCTATTCTGTAACCTGCATTACAAAATGTCTTGCTGCCAATCTGATAGACTAGTATATGATACAGTCATTACATTATATTACATTAAATAAGACCCCTTATGAAGAAAACAACAGTTTCCATAGCTGCAATTATAATTGATAATTGTTGGCATGTCTTACCAATCACTTTTCTGTTGACTTAATTGCAATAAAAAACCCCTTCCAAATATTCTGATATTAATATAAATAGGCCAAACCACTGATGCCAAGAGCAGCCAGCGAAGAATAACATCCCAAGTCCTTAATTAAATGAAAGCAACCGCCCACTTTCCTTTGGGGAGCTATATAAACTAATTAATTGCTTTCCTGGCCTCAGGTGAGACATAGTAACCCTTTCCATACCAAAAATTGTTTCCAAACAGTTACCACACTGTTTCAGTCCCTCAGGCCAGGATTGGCAATCTATGGATTCTGGCTACTGTTAGATTCCATAGAGCAGGGCTGCCACGTTGGTGGTTTTTCCGTCAAATTGGGCTACTAATCTAATGCCCTGGTGGGTTTCCAAAGAACAAACCCGCCAAGGTACAGTTTTAGGCTAGTTTTTGGAGCCTTGGCGGGTTTGTAGTATAGAAACTAGCCAAAGTTTTTTCCCCCTAGTGTGCCTCTTCCATGCTGGGTAATGTAGTTTGTACCTAACAATTAGCCTACAGCTAGGATTAATATAAAACTACAATACCCAGCATGCAATTGGACGGTATAGACAGAGCCTCCATTTTGTATTCCTTTTTGGTCTTTCAGGCTCTATCTGTATGTTCTGCTCCCTGCTCTATAGGGTATGTGATTGTGCTATTACTTTCTACTGGGATGTGGGGGCAGTTCTGCAGTTGGCCCTTAAGCTATAACTCTCAGGATATCTTGGGGCTGCTGAGAGTTGTAGTTCAATGCACCCATATGTATATCATGTCTGGGGTTAATGCAACATTCTGTAGTGACTTCCCAGCTGGACTGGGCACAGAGAGCAGGGAATTATCAGCCATCCCAGCAACTGGGTAGTGACTATACGCTTTAAAAAGCAGGTTTTCCCATATATATTTTTATTTTTTAAGAATTTGTTTTCATTGCACATATTGGGCTATTTTTGGGCTACTTTCAAAGTGGCTTTTGGCTAGTTTTGGGCTGGTTTTAGAACTGACTTTGGCTAGTTTGGAAAAATAAATCTGGCAACCCTGCCATAGAGAGTCACTATAGCAGGGGACCTCAAACTTTGTAAACAGGGGGCCAGTTCACAGCCCCTCGGACTGTTGGGGGGGGCTGGAGTATAGTTAGTCCTCTAACTACAGCTCCCCGCCCACCCTGGCTATTACCTGTCTGCCTTGGCATGGTCCCTGGCCCCACTGCATTATGTCACTGCTTCACACTGGCCAACACTTAGCCTTGGCCGGTGGGACGCGGTGACGTGACACGCTAGGGCCGAGGACCACGCTGAGACAGACAGGTAGTAGTCAGGGGTGAGGACGCAGCAGTCACAGGGGCCGGATAAATGACCTAGTGAAATGCCAGGGCCTATTTTGACTCCCAGTCTAGGCCTGTCTTTCTCTACTTTCTTCAGCAAGTCCACATTTGAAAGGCCACAGGTCCTAGTCCTAAGGAACACTAATACTAATGCATTATAACTATTCAGGCCAGGACTGGCAATCTGCCAGAGGGGCTGCTGTAAGATGCCATAGATATTAATTATTTATTGTGCTGTTTGGGCCTCTGTGTACTGAAAATCAGGCCCAGACTGGCAATCGGTGGGTTCAGGCAAATGCCAGAGGGACTGCTGTAAGGTGCCATAGACACTCACTATTTATTGGGCCTATGGGGGGCTGTTTGGGCCTCTGTGTACTGAAAATCAGGCCCGGACTGGCAATCTGTGGGTTCAGGCAAATGCCAGAGGGACTGCTGTAAGGTGCCATAGACACTCACTATTTATTGGGCCTATGGGGGGCTGTTTGGGCCTCTGTGTACTGAAAATCAGGCCCGGACTG
Source organism: Xenopus tropicalis (assembly GCF_000004195.4). NCBI lineage: Eukaryota > Metazoa > Chordata > Amphibia > Anura > Pipidae > Xenopus > Xenopus tropicalis. The sequence goes on along the minus strand of NC_030679.2, from coordinate 140,916,483 downwards.
GCAATCTGTGGGTTCAGGCAAATGCCAGAGGGGCTGCTGTAAGGTGCCATAGACACTCACTATTTATTGGGCCTATGGGGGGGCTGTTTGGGCCTCTGTGTACTGAAAATCAGGCCCAGACTGGCAATCTGTGAGTTCAGGCAAATGCCAGAGGGGCTGCTGTAAGGTGCCATAGACACTCACTATTTATTGGGCCTATGGGGGGCTGTTTGGGCCTCTGGGTACTGAAAATCAGGCCCGGACTGGCAATCTGTGGGTTCAGGCAAATGCCAGGGGGGCTGCTGTAAGGTGCCATAGACACTCACTATTTATTGGGCCTATGGGGGGCTGTTTGGGCCTCTGGGTACTGAAAATCAGGCCCGGACTGGCAATCTGTGGGTTCAGGCAAATGCCAGAGGGGCTGCTGTAAGGTGCCATAGACACTCACTATTTATTGGGCCTATGGGGGGGCTGTTTGGGCCTCTGTGTACTGAAAATCAGGCCGGACTGGCAATCTGTGGGTTCAGGCAAATGCCAGAGGGGCTGCTGTAAGGTGCCATAGACACTCACTATTTATTGGGCCTATGGGGGGCTGTTTGTGTACTTGAAATGCCAGGGCCTATTTTCATACCCCCCAACTGTCCCGCTTTTCGCGGGACAGTCCCGGTTTTTACAGCGCGTCCCCGCTGTCCCGGATTGTTCAATGAATGTCCCGCATTACGGAAATGCAGAACATTCATTAAACTATCCAGGCCAGTGGGACGCGCTGGCTACAGCAGAGCGCTCCGGCTCCTTCTTCTTGGGCTCCTGCTCCTTATTCGGCTCCTCGTACGGCGGAGACAGGTTCTTTTATAAGGTTGCGCCCGTGCGTACGTGTGACGTCACACGTACGCAACCTTATAAAAGGACCTGTCGCCGCCTTACGAAGAGCCGAGTAAGGAGCAGGAGCCCAAGAAGTCAATGGGGGCCGCAATGGGGGCTGCTATGTATGAGGTACTCACTATGGGGGCAATTGGGGGGGGTACTGTGTATGGGGGGGGCTCTGTGTATGGGGGGGGCTCTGTGTAAGGAGGGCTACTGTGTATGGGGGCACTGTGTATGGGGGGACACTGTGTAAGGAGGGCTACTGTGTATGGGGGGCACTGTGTATGGGGGGGCACTGTGTAAGGAGGGCTACTGTGTATGGTGGGGGCACTGTGTATGGGGGGCACTGTATGGGGGGACACTGTGTAAGGAGGGCTACTGTGTATTGGGGGCACTGTATGGGGGGGCTCTGTGTAAGGAGGGCTACTGTGTATGGGGGCACTGTGTATGGGGGGGGCACTGTGTAAGGAGGGCTACTGTGTATGGGGGCACTTTCTATGGGGGCATTGTGTATGGAGGGTACTTTCTATGGGGTGCTATCTATTGGGCCATCGTGGGCACTATTTTAAAAATGGGGTGTGGCAATTGGGGCATGGCCACAAAGTGGGCATGGCCAAGTCTTTTTGTCCCTCTTTTCATTTTTCAAATGTTGGGAGGTATGCTATTTTGAACCCCAGTCCGGGCCTTTAACTGTTATGCTTTTGTTTCAGCTGTTTATAATAGGCCCTATTAAGGGTGAAGACAAACTGAGGTACTAGTAGCAGCTACTTTTTTATGGCTACTAAACTCCAAACAATAGCCTGCCATAGACTATAATGGAAATTGCCTCTGTTAAAACACACGTAGAGACAATTATCAGTAAATGATCAGCATTGTCTATTTAAGTAGCCACGACAAGTAGCTGCTACTAGTAGCTCTGTGTGTCTTCACCCTAACAGTACTGAGGGGTTATATTTATATATAAGGAATTTTAGGTCACAAATCCCTAGGAATGGATTCTTGTAACAAATTCGCCTTCAGGTTGCAGTAAAACGAATCGTCAAAAGTATATTTTTTATCTCTGGAAATGTAAAGCACAGGGGCCATAGCGTCATAACTGCATGGGGTCTTTATTATATGCTTGCCATAATACAATTATTCTATGCAGTTAACTAAGAACCCATGGACATTTTCCAAAGCAACACCTGTGTCCTCGGACATTTGTTAAAGGTGACAGTTTTATGGAAGGCTGTAAAAAGAACTATGGAATTCGGCTGCGGTAATTTCCCGCACTTTGTGGTTCTGCCCTTAACTAATATGGCCGTAAGAAATACGCGCGCAGCTGTTTCAGCCAATCACAGCGCCACCCTCTACTACCGCTTCCCATAGTGCACCGCAAGGACACAAGATGGCGGCTGCATTCGCTGTTCCCGGTTGCCTTGGAAACATGAGACTCCTGGTCGGGCCCAGGTGCAGGGCGCATTACTGGGGTTCATTCCCGGCGGGGGCGCTGCAGTGGGGGTGCCGTCGTTCTTCAGCAGTACGCCTCAGCTCGTTACCCCCAGAGAACCTGCTTTCCGTTTCCTGTCAGTCATTGCTCAGCCGGCTGTGCCCCGGGCTTACAGTGGTGCCGGACTTTGTGTCCCCGGCGGAAGAGTCTGTACTGTTCGGGGAGCTGGAGCCTGTGCTGAAGAGAAAGCGCTATGAGGGAGGCCACTGGGATGAGGTTAGACATGGAGAGCAAGAGACACTGGGATAGTAGCCTTTGGGCTAATTAACCCCTTAGCAAATGTCATGGTTCATTAATTAGGGCCCCACAAGCGTACCTCCCAACAAAGGGATGGGACCACGCCCATTTTTGTGACCACACCCCCTAAATACCACTTACATTTGGCAGGTTATTTAAAGTTTGAACACATTTCTGGGCGTTTTGGGGTCCTGTTTTATGTGTTATTACAGTTTTGCTAATGAAGGTGAAGTTGCCCTTTAGGCTGCGAGTCTCTGTTCCCCCAAGAGACCTGTTTAGCTCAGGGGTCCTCAAACTTGACACAGACTGTTGGGGGGCCGGATCACCATCACCCCCCCATTGTCGTTGTCAAACTGTGGCCCCAACTGGTCGCATTCCACTCCCCACCCTCGTCGCCAAACTGTGGCCCAAACTGGTCGCATTCCACTCCCCCCCCCCTCGTCGCCAAACTGTGGCCCAAACTGGTCGCATTCCACTCCCCCCCCTCGTTGTCAAACTGTGGCCCCAACTGGTCGCATTCGACTCCCCCCCCCTCGTCGCCAAACTGTGGCCCAAACTGGTCGCATTCCACTCCCCCCCCCCCCCCCCCTCGTCGCCAAACTGTGGCCCAAACTGGTCGCATTCCACTCCCCCCCCTCGTTGTCAAACTGTGGCCCCAACTGGTCGCATTCCACTCCCCCCCCCCTCGTCGCCAAACTGTGGCCCCAACTGGTCGCATTCCACTCCCCCCCCCCCTCGTCGCCAAACTGTGGCCCCAACTGGTCGCATTCCACTCCCCCACCCCCTCGTCGCCAAACTGTGGCCCCAACTGGTCGCATTCCACTCCCCCCCCCCCCCCTCGTCGCCAAACTGTGGCCCCAACTGGTCGCATTCCACTCCCCCCCCCTCGTCACCAAACTGTGGCCCCAACTGGTCGCATTCCACTCCCCCACCCCCTCGTCGCCAAACTGTGGCCCCAACTGGTCGCATTCCACTCCCCCACCCCCTCGTCGCCAAACTGTGGCCCCAACTGGTCGCATTCCACTCCCCCCCCCCTCGTCGCCAAACTGTGGCCCCAACTGGTCGCATTCCACTCCCCCCCCCCCTCGTCACCAAACTGTGGCCCCAACTGGTCGCATTCCACTCCCCCCCCCCCTCGTCACCAAACTGTGGCCCAAACTGGTCGCATTCCACTCCCCCCCCCTCGTCGCCAAACTGTGGCCCAAACTGGTCGCATTCCACTCCCCCCCCCTCGTCACCCAAACTGTGGCCCAAACTGGTCGCATTCCACTCCCCCCCCCCCCTCGTCGTCAAACTGTGGCCCAAACTGGTCGCATTCCACTCCCACCCCCTCGTCGCCAAACTGTGGCCCAAACTGGTCGCATTTCCCCCCCAGCCCCTCCCCCCCAGGTGCTCCTTTCGTTCCCGCTGAGTCCTACCTGTTCCAGTTCCCCCCGGTCTGCCGTCCGTCCTCCCTCTCGGCTCCCCGCTGAGTCCTCTCTCTCCGCTGTCAGGGGTGAGGAAGCAGTGGGGGGGCCGGGTAAATTCCCCTGGGGGGGCTGATCCGGCCCGCGGGCCGTAGTTTGAGGACCGCTTTGTTTAGCTTATTAGATACAATTGTATCTCAGTGCAGGGGGGCATTTTACCTTTCTGGGCTCTGCCAAAAGCCCACTTATTTAATTAAATGTGAGAAACAATGTATCTAAGTGCAGGGGACTCTCGTTAAGATTTCTGGGCTCTGCCAAAAGCTACTTTTAATTAAATTTGTATCTTTTTTTAGCTTCAGTGCAGGAGATCTAAGGGAAATGAGGGACTTTTCAGTAAGAATCGGGACTGCGGGTTGAGCTTTCAAAAGAGGGAAAATCAGTAGGTTCTGGGAGTACTAGCCAGAGACAAAGTTGGTACCTTCAGCCATTTAGTACATTACAGTCACATGACGTTTAGAGGTGTATTTATTAACCTTGGCAATAGACATCACTGGCCCATAGCAACCAATCAGCAATTGTAACGGCCACCTACAAGTTAGAAAACAAAAGCAAAGATCTGATTGGTTGCTATGGGCAACATCACCGATGTTCAGCAATAGTCCAGTGTAGAATTTTAGCAGCTATATGGTTGCTAGGATCCCAATTGCCCTAGCAACCAGGCGGTGGTGTAAATAAGAAATTGGAATATAAATAGGAGTCTGAATAGAAAGATAAGTAATAAAAAGTAATATTGTACCCTGAATGAGCAAGTGTTTTTTTTTTGGCTGCGGGGCTCAGTGACCCCCTTTTTGAAAGCTGGAAAGAGTGAGAAGAGGAAAGCAAATAATTTGTCTCTTTGCCTTTAGGCTATCCATGGCTTCCGTGAGACAGAACGCTTACAGTGGTCCCCAGAGAACTCGGCCGTCTTACAGAGGGTGAGAGAGAAAGCTTTTCCCCCCGGAGAGGAGCAGCTGTCGCTTGTTCATGTCTTGGATCTCAAGAAAGAAGGGTATATCAAAGCACATGTTGATAGTGTAAAGGTAAGTGTGCTCTAAACGGGTCCTTTAAAGGGGATGTCAGCCCAAAAATAGGCATTTTGCTTATGAAAGAAACTCCTTGCAGCTTTCAAATGGGGGTCACTGACCCCGGCAGCCAAAAAATGATTGCTCTGTGAGGCTACAATATTATTGTTATTGTTGCTTTAAATAACGGTCTTTAGGTCCTTTCCTATTCATATTCCAGTCTCTCAACCCACTGCCTGGTTGCTAAGGTAGTTTAGATCCTAGCAACCAGATAGCTGCAGAAACTTCAAACTGTAATACTTGAACAAACAGTGAAATAACTACTAAAAAATGAAGACCAATTGCAGTTTGTCTCAGAATATCACTCTCTACATCAACTAAAAGTTAACAACCCCTTTAAGCCAAGACAATAGCAATTCTGTAGCAATATACACACAAAATACATTAATTTTGTATTCTGTATTTGTTAGCAATGGTTATACATGAATGAACTGCAAGAGTAATAATAAACATGTACCTTTGGGGTGTTCTGAGCAGCCTCCCAGAAGCAGTATTTCCTATAGCTGCTGATATGTCCATTTTGTAAACAGAGCACAAGAGTTCAGGTTTTTGATCATTATTCCCTATGGGACTTGCCCAATCAGCAAAGAGTTATGGCTTTAGCTCTGACAACAGTAATTTTGACTGAATGAGGGACTGTTCTCTGCACATCAGGTCCTGGGTATGACACTTCTTTTATACAAAGTGCTGTTCTCTGGATATCAGGCCCTGGGTATGACAGTCCTTCTAAACAAGGTGCTGTTCTCTGGATATCAGGTCCTGGGTATGACTCGTCTTCTAAACAAACTGCTGTTCTCTGGATATCAGGTCCTGGGTATGACTCGTCTTCTAAACAAACTGCTGTTCTCTGGATATCAGGCCCTGGGTATGACAGTCCTTCTAAACAAGGTGCTGTTCTCTGGATATCAGGTCCTGGGTATGACTCGTCTTCTAAACAAACTGCTGTTCTCTGGATATCAGGCCCTGGGTATGACAGTCCTTCTAAACAAGGTGCTGTTCTCTGGATATCAGGTCCTGGGTATGACTCGTCTTCTAAACAAACTGCTGTTCTCTGGATATCAGGTCCTGGGTATGACTCGTCTTCTAAACAAACTGCTGTTCTCTGGATATCAGGCCCTGGGTATGACACTTCTGCTAAACAAAGTGCTGTTCTCTGGATATCAGGCCCTGGGTATGACACTTCTGCTAAACAAAGTGCTGTTCTCTGGATATCAGGCCCTGGGTATGACAGTCCTTCTAAACAAAGTGCTGTTCTCTGGATATCAGGTCCTGGGTATGACTCGTCTTCTAAACAAACTGCTGTTCTCTGGATATCAGGTCCTGGGTATGACACTACTTCTAAACAAAGTGCTGTTCCCTGGATATCAGGTCCTGGGTATGACACTTCTTCTAAACAAAGTGCTGTTCTCTGCACATCAGGCCCTGGGTATGACACTTCTGTAGTTAAAAGATGAGACCCAAGTATTTGCCAAGGAGCAGAAAGTGAAAAGTAATTTCTGTCTGTTCATATACTAGCATACTGCTCTGCATCTGTGCACTGTGTCTATTGTACAGACTTAGCACTGTGTCTATTGTACAGACTTAGCACAGGGTCTATTGTACAGACTTAGCACTGTGTCTATTGTACAGACTTAGCACTGTGTCTATTGTACAGACTTAGCACTGGGTCTATTGTACAGACTTAGCACTGGGTCTATTGTACAGACTTAGCACTGGGTCTATTGTACAGACTTAGCACTGTGTCTATTGTACAGACTTAGCACTGTGTCTATTGTACAGACTTTGATTTTACCCTCCTCTGTTATAGTTTTGTGGCAGCACCATTGCTGGGATTTGCCTGCTGTCCAGCAGCATCATGCGCTTGGTATCCGTGGATAATTCTGAAGAAAGAGCCGACCTACTGCTACCCAGGCGGTGCCTTTATGTGTTGAGGTTAGTGGGGAGCAGTAGACCTATAGTGTGGTGGTGGGGAAATAATAAATATATTATTGCTTTATTAAAAAGTATTGGCCAATAACAGGTAGACTGATGTCTGCCTTTAGCTCTTATTGGAACCTCAACCCTTATCCGAAGATTATATTTCTTCTAGTGTTGAACTGTTTTTAGTGAGACACTGCTATTCTACTTAAAGGGATACTGTCATGATTTTTATGGGGTACATATTATTTCTAAATGACACGGTTACATAGCAAATAATTCCCTCTGCCATTTAATCTTTTATTCTTGAACCAACAAATGTATTTGTAGCTGTAATATTGGTGTGTAGGCGCCATCTCAGTGCCTTGTGCCTGAGTCTGAGCTTTCAGCCAGCGCTACACATTAGAACTGCTTTCAGCTAACCTATTGTTTCTCCTACTCCCATGTAACTGGAGGAGTCCCAAGCCGGACTTGGATTTCTTACTATTGAGTGCTATTCTGATACCTACTGGGAGCTGCTATTTTGCTCCCTTCCCATTGTTCTGCTGATCGGCTGCTGGGGGTGAGGAGGGGGATATCACTCCAACTTGCAGCGCAGCAGTAAAGTGTGCCTGAGTCTGAGCTTTCAGAAGGAGCCAGCGCTACACATTAGAACTGCTTTCAGCTAACCTATTGTTTCTCCTACTCCCATGTAACTGGAGGAGTCCCAAGCCGGACTTGGATTTCCTACTATTGAGTGCTATTCTGATACCTACTGGGAGCTGCTATCTTGTTCACTCCCCATTGGGGGGCAGGGCGTGAGAGGAGGGGGGCCCCACAATATTTTGTTGTGAGGGGCCCTTTGATTTCTGATGGCGGCTTTGTAGAGCAGTATAATGGAATGGACATAGAAGGAGTGAACAGAAACTGTCTCGCCATTAAGCTCCATGTTTTTCTTTGGTGCCCTAAACCTCTCGATGCCAGAGCTTGTGTTTAGGTAGGATCTTATGTGCAGTGCTACATGGAAATCCTTCCCTGCTCTTACCCCTATAACCTCTCTCATTTTCCAGCGGAAAGGTTCGCTATAACTTTACTCATGAAATCCTACGGGACGAGGAGTCCTTCTTCAATGGGGCACACGTTCAGCGAGAGCGCCGCATCTCTGTCATCTGCCGGAATCTGCCCGCGAGCTGAGGCAAAGGTTCTGCTCAACTGCCAGACTTACCCACACCCAGGGGCTGGATTGTCACGGTGACGTCAAGCCGAATCAATGGGCTAAATCTATTGATGACAAAAAAGAAAATGGAAATGGTGGTGATATTCCTGTCTTCCTGTTCGTACACTTAAGGCTCTTCCAAAGCCAGCTGAGGATTCTGGGAATTTTCACCCAAGGGCAGCCAATGACTGTCTCTACATAATATCTGATCACTATGATGCTATTGGATATTTTTTTATATCGACCTTTGCCTGCTGATTGGGCTCTGCCATCTTGAATCTGGGAAGTTTACGCCAATAAATAAGATCCATTTATTTCAAATAAAGTACAATTATTTAGTCAGGTCCTAGTTTTTATATCCTAGGAACTCGCCAGCGACTTGCTCCCTAATCTCACGTGAGTATCTTTGTTTTCAAGTACAGGTATAGGACCTGTTATCCAGAATGCTCGGGACCTGGGGTTTTCTGGATTAGGACTCCTTCCGTAATTGGGATCTCCATACCTTAAAGGGGTGGTTCATCAAGTAAACTTTTAGTATGTTACAGAAAGCCCTATTCCTAGCAACTTTGCAATTGGTCTTCATTTTTTTTTTTTTTTTATAGTTTTTGAATTATTTGCCTTTTTCTTCTGCCTCTTTCCAGCTTTCGAATGGGGGTCACTGACCCCGGCAGCCAAAAACTATTGCTCTGTGAGGCTACAATTTTATTATCATTGCTACTTTTTATTATTTATCTTTTTGTGCAGGCCCTCTACTATTCATATTCCCATCCCTAGTTTAAATCACTGCCTGGTTGCTAAGGTAAATAATACCTTAGCAACCAGATAGTTGCCAAAATACCAAATGGAGAGCTGCTGAACAAAAAGCTAAATAACGGAAAAACCATAAAAAAATAGAAAATGAAGACCAATTGCAAATTGTCTCAGAATATCAATGTCTACATCATATTAAATGAGAAATATGTGCTTATAATGGAGTCTATGGAAGATGGCCTTCCCGTAATTCAGAACTTTCTGGATAATGAGTTTTTAGATAATGGATCCCTGTGGCTGCCTGTGGTTCATAGAGTTTGGATCACCCATGTTTCATTAAGTATTATGAACTCTATAAAAAATGACCCCCCTTTTGAAAAGTTGCATCAGGTCCGGTAACCCATAGCAACGGCTGCTAATGTTTACTGGACCTGATGTATATTTAACACTCTTAAGGGTTGTTGTTGAACTTTAAATTAACTTTTAGTATGATGTAGGGAGTGATATTCTGAAACCATTTGCAACCAGACTTTATTATTTGTGATTTTTGAATTATTTAGCTCTTAATGTAGAAGCACTCCAGTTAGGAATTTCAGCAGCTGTCTGGTTGCTAAGGTCCAAATTAGCCTAGCAACCAGGCATTACTTTGCATGAGAGTCTGGAATAGGAATAGAAAATGGCCTTAATACAAAGGTGAGTAATAAAAAGTAAGAATAACAAAGTTGTGGTCTCGTAGAGAATAGGTTTTTTTGGCTGCCGGGGTCAGTGACCCCCATTTAAAAGCTGGAAAGCGGCAGAAGAAGAAGACAAATAATTCAAAAACTGTAATGAATAAATAATGAAGACCAATTAAAAAGTTAAATTAGAATTAGCCATTCAACCTTGTTATGGGCTAAGGGGGCCCAGCCTGAAGGCCAATTAGGGAGGGATTTGGGGTGAGTGCTTATTTGTGCCCTGGGTACCCCTGGAACTATAGCGGGGTGACTGTTACCCCAATGTTTCTATATATCTGTAACCTTGTTATGGGCTAAGGGGGCCCAGCCTGAAGGCCAGTTAGGGGGGGGATTTGGGGTGAGTGCTTATTTGTGCCCTGGGTACCCCTGGAACTATAGCAGGGTGACTGTTACCCCAATGTTTCTATATATCTGTAACCTTGTTATGGGCTAAGGGGGCCCAGCCTGAAGGCCAGTTAGGGGGGGGATTTGGGGTGAGTGCTTATTTGTGCCCTGGGTACCCCTGGAACTATAGCAGGGTGACTGTTACCCCAATGTTTCTATATATCTGTAACCTTGTTATGGGCTAAGGGGGCCCAGCCTGAAGGCCAGTTAGGGGGGGATTTGGGGTGAGTGCTTATTTGTGCCCTGGGTACCCCTGGAACTATAGCAGGGTGACTGTTACCCCAATGTTTCTATATATCTGTAACCTTGTTATGGGCTAAGGGGGCCCAGCCTGAAGGCCAGTTAGGGGGGGATTTGGGGTGAGTGCTTATTTGTGCCCTGGGTACCCCTGGAACTATAGCGGGGTGACTGTTACCCCAATGTTTCTATATATCTGTAACCTTGTTATGGGCTAAGGGGGCCCAGCCTGAAGGCCAGTTAGGGGGGGATTTGGGGTGAGTGCTTATTTGTGCCCTGGGTACCCCTGGAACTATAGCAGGGTGACTGTTACCCCAATGTTTCTATATATCTGTAACCTTGTTATGGGCTAAGGGGGCCCAGCCTGAAGGCCAGTTAGGGGGGATTTGGGGTGAGTGCTTATTTGTGCCCTGGGTACCCCTGGAACTATAGCGGGGTGACTGTTACCCCAATGTTTCTATATATCTGTAACCTTGTTATGGGCTAAGGGGGCCCAGCCTGAAGGCCAGTTAGGGGGGGATTTGGGGTGAGTGCTTATTTGTACCCTGGGTACCCCTGGAACTATAGCAGGGTGACTGTTACCCCAATGTTTCTATATATCTGTAACCTTGTTATGGGCTAAGGGGGCCCAGCCTGAAGGCCAGTTAGGGGGGGATTTGGGGTGAGTGCTTATTTGTGCCCTGGGTACCCCTGGAACTATAGCGGGGTGACTGTTACCCCAATGTTTCTATATATCTGTAACCTTGTTATGGGCTAAGGGGGCCCAGCCTGAAGGCCAGTTAGGGGGGGATTTGGGGTGAGTGCTTATTTGTGCCCTGGGTACCCCTGGAACTATAGCAGGGTGACTGTTACCCCAATGTTTCTATATATCTGTAACCTTGTTATGGGCTAAGGGGGCCCAGCCTGAAGGCCAGTTAGGGGGGGATTTGGGGTGAGTGCTTATTTGTGCCCTGGGTACCCCTGGAACTATAGCAGGGTGACTGTTAACCCATTGTTTCTATATATCTGTAACCTTGTTATGGGCTAAGGGGGCCCAGCCTGAAGGCCAGTTAGGGGGGGATTTGGGGTGAGTGCTTATTTGTGCCCTGGGTACCCCTGGAACTATAGCAGGGTGACTGTTACCCCAATGTTTCTATATATCTGTAGATATATATCAGTTATCTGTATCAGTTATCAATGTCATGTTTTTAGATTCTATATTTTTTGGCAGAAGGGAAGTTGATCAATCATACTACCCCTTTAGTGATTACTTTTTAAAGGACAAGTAAAACTCAGCATGGGGTTGCTGTGCAGTTTCCTGCTGAGTCCAGTCCTGTACTCATTAAATAAAGTATAACTTCCATGTTCTCTGAGATGTTTTAGAACTTGGAGGAGGGACACCCTGGGTATTGCTGAGCCCTAACAGTTAATCCTAGGCTTAATTCTATTTGATTGTAAATGTGCCAGGCACTTGTTCGATACCCAATAGCTTGCATTTATTTATATATATATTTTTAAAATGTTTCTGATGAAATGACTCCAGATAACACATGGTTAATACTTGCTTCCATTTTATTTGCATTCGAATAAATAAATAAGTTATCAGTTTATAAATAAAGGGTACTTTCCCATGTTTCCGTACTGGAATAGAAAGCAATAGTTAAAGCACAGGAAGAAATGCTGCTGAGGGATGGGGAACATCTGAAAAACATGCCCTGTCTGCTGGTTAACCCTTGCCTTACTTAACCCCTTAATTTCCCTCCCAGAGAGCGGCATTCCTTAACCCCCCCATCATTCTCCATGACCCTGCATTTCGTAACCCCCATATCTTCCTTTCCAGATTTTGGCATTAATGAAGCCCATCCCAGGGCCCTGCGTAACCTAATTAACCCCGTTCTTCCTTTTTTACCCCAGAGACTTGCAGAACGTGGCTTTGCTATCCTATCCCTTGCCTAATCCCCCAGAGACTTGCAGAACGTGGCTTTGCTATCCTATCCCTTGCCTAATCCCCCAGAGACTTGCAGAACGTGGCTTTGCTATCCTATCCCTTGCCTAATCCCCCAGAGACTTGCAGAACGTGGCTTTGCTATCCTATCCCTTGCCTAATCCCCCAGAGACTTGCAGAACGTGGCTTTGCTATCCTATCCCTTGCCTAATCCCCCAGAGACTTGCAGAACGTGGCTTTGCTATCCTATCCCTTGCCTAATCCCCCAGAGACTTGCAGAACGTGGCTTTGCTATCCTATCCCTTGCCTAATCCCCCAGAGACTTGCAGAATGGAACATTATCCCCCCTTTCTCCAGAAACATACAGTGCATTGTTGCTGGACTTTTCCCCACTTATGGGCTTATTCATCAATTTTCGAGTTTTTGAATTCGAGTTTGTTTTTCCACAGGTGGCCATACACTGTAAGTGGTCGCCAATAGGCAGATCTTCTCCCGATATCGCCCACCCTTATGTGGCCCTAGGGCAGCGGTACTCAACCTATGGGTCGGGGTTGAACAAACCTTTCACAGTGGTCGCCTAAGACCATCGGAGAACATATATTTCTGATGGTCTTAGGAACCGAGACACGGCTCCTCTATGGCTGGGGGTCACCACAACACGAGGAACTGTATTAAAGGAGAAGGAAAGGCTAAGTCACTTGGGGGTGCCAAAATGTTAGGCACCCCCAAGTGACTTAGATCGCTTACCTTTTACCCCGGGCTGGTGCCCCTGTACGGAGAGAACAGCACCAGCCCGGGGTAGCAGCGAGCGCTTCCTCCTTCCTGGAGTGCCACGCGCATGCGCAGTAGAGTGAAAAGCCGAACTTAAACAAGAAAGTCGGCTTTTCACTCTACTTCGCATGCGCCGGCCCACGGATTTCGCCGGCAGAAGAAAAAGGAAGGAGGAAGGCTCGCTGCAGGTACCCCGGGCTGGTGCTTTTTTCTCTTTAACAGGTGCAAAAAGTGCACAAAGCATACAAGGTAAGCGATCTAAGTCACTTGGGGCTGCCTAACATTTTGGCACCCCCAAGTGACTTAGCCTTTCCTTCTCCTTTAAAGGGTTGCAGCATTAGGAAGGTTGAGAACCACTGCCCTAGGGCCAAACAATCAAATTAAAACTGCGGGCCAATCAAAAGAACGAGCCAATCAAACCTGCCAGATGTCGGTCAGGAAGGCCCGTCGGCGGTGCCCATACATGGTGAATCGGTCTAAAGGACCCATATCGGCAGCTAAAACCGTCCCGTGTATGGCCACCTTTTATCAGATTAACTCGCATTTCGATTGGTCACTTACTTATTAATAAGGTATAAAAAAAAAACCAAAAACTCAAATATCTCGAAAAACTCCAAAAATGTGAGTTTGAGAATACGGCTTGACTTTGGCAACTCCCATTGACTTCGATAGAAACTTTTAGATGACAAATGTTTACATTCATGTTTTCGGGGGTTTTGCACTTATAAATAAATACCAGACATTCGAGTTTTTGAACCGTTTTTAAGTGCAAAAAAAACTCGAATTGAGAAAACCAATCAAACTCAAGCATTGCTAAACCTCCCACTAATGTCTTTCCCCTTCCCCAGTGGCAGGGCAGATGCTATACTAGCACGGGGGTAGCAGGTGTTAAATATATTGCGCTCATAACTACGGTCCATAGCTTGGCGTTGGGGCTGCCCTGCATCGCCATTTTGTAACCCGCGAGCACGTGAGCCGATTCAGCCAACACAAGCGCACGCGGCCGCCGACAGCTGCTCCACCGTATGCCACTGGTGTTTGTCGTCCAGGAAGACCACGTCTTCGTAGTGTGTGGGGCGGCAGCACGGCCCCCCGAAGATCTTTTCCTCCAGCAGGGAGGGGATATCGCTCTTCTGCAGCAGGCGCGAAAGTGTCAGGTCGTGGTTGGTGCGAGACCTTGGGCAGCCGCCGCTGCAGTACTTGAAGCGAACGGTCTCCTCCGACTCATAGCCGAGGCCGAGGTCGCCAACCGTGAGCAGCAGCATCTTTAGGCGGCACTCTCGATCTTCCCCTCGGGGGCGGCCATACTGCATTAGTCTCCGCCTCACTCTCAGCCTTGGCGTGTCTTCGTATTCCAGGGAGGGCTCGCCTGTATCTGCTGGGAGAATGATAGATAATATCCGTTATAGATGGTCTGCCGGAAGGGGTTGTTCATCTTTAAATTAACTTTTAGTGTGTTATAGAGAGTGCTATTCTGAGACAATTTGCAATTGGTCTTCATTTTTTATTGTTTGTGGTTTTTGAATTAGTTAGCTTTTTATTCAGCAACTCTCCAGTTTGGAATTTTAGCAGTTATATGGTTGCTAGGGTCCAAATGACCCTAGCAACCAGGCAGTGGTTGAAATGAGAAACTGGAATATGGGTCTGAATAGAATGATAAGCTATAAAAAGGAGCAATAACAAAGAAATTGTGGCCTCGCAGAGGTATAGTTTTTTGGCTGCCGGGGTCAGTGACCCCCCCCCCCCCCCTTTGATAGCCAGAGTCAGAAGAGGAAGGCAAATAATTAAAAAACGATAAAAACTAAAAAATGAAGACCAGTTGAAAGGTTGCTAAGAACTGGCCATTCTACAACCTACTAAAGGTTAACCTGAAGGTGAACCACCCCATTAGCTATTAGTGCTTTGTGGGTCAATTGGATTTGGGCTGACCACAATTTTGAATTATTATTATTAACATTTATTTATAAAGCGCCAACATATTCCGCAGCGCTGTACAATAAGTTGAATTATTTGCCTTTCTCTTCTGCCTCTTTCCAGCTTTCAAATGGGGGTCACTGACCCCGGCAGCCAAAAAACGATTGCTCTTTGATGCCACAATGTCATTATTGCTGTTTATAGCTTATCTTTCTATTCACCCACTCCTTTTTCATATTCCGGTTTCTCATTGCCTGGTTGCTAGGGTAATTTGGACTCTTGCAACCATATAGCTGCTAAAATTCCAAACTGGAATAAAAAGCTACATAATTCAAAAACCACAAATAATACAAAATGAAGACCAATTGCAAATTGTCTCAGAATAGCACCCTGTCTCGCCTATGTCTGTCACTGGCCTGTGAGTTATTCACTGCGTAGCTCCCGTGGCAGCAACATTGTGGACCCTAGGGGGGCCCTAAACAGATGATTGCCATTATGAAAAATGATGGTTCTGTTTTGCAGCTCTGCTGTAAAGGTAGATGTTAAACAAGTTTAAAGGGGAAGTGGTACCTTTTGTGACGTTTTAGTTCATAATCTTATTTCATGCATGCCGGTTATAATATAGTCTATAATCTTGTTTTATGCATACAGGTTATGATCTACCACTTCATCTGCCCCCTGCTGTCCTTTGGGATCTGGATTGGGAGCTCCTGTTCTGCTTCTGCCCCCCAGGCTGCCAGTGATAATACCTCGGTCCTTGGTCCCAGTGGCCTCAAAGCAGGTGTGTATTTATGAATTCCTGGCTTGGGGGCAAGTTTTGGTTGTATAAAACCCAGGTGTATTGCTAAAGAGTCTCCTGTAGGCTGGCAGTCCACATAGGGGCTACCAAATAGCCAATCACAGCCTTTTCTGACACCCCCAGGTACATTTTTCATGCTTGGGTTGCTCTCCACCTCTTTTTACTATTTACTATTTGAATGTGGCTCACAGGTAAAAAAGGTTGGGGGCTAGATTAAATGTAGGGGGGGCATAGGCATAGCTGGACTGACCCACTAGGGTAGAAGAAAAACTCCCAGTGGGCCCCCCCTCCATGCAACAATGTGGCCTCTCGTGGCTATACAATGGGCATGTCCCTGATTCCGTATGGGAGAAAAGGGATAGACAAGTGTATTTATAGTGACTACAGAAGGTGAGTGATAAGTGGAGGAATAATGGTTTGGAGACTGGGCCTTTGGTCTAAGGCAGGTCCCCAACCTTCCTTATTCGTGAGCCACAGTCAAATGTAAAAAGACTTGGGGAGCAACACAAGCACCATAACAGTTCATGGAGGAGCCAAACAAGGGCTGTGATTGGCTATTAGGGGCCTCTATGCACACTATCGGCTTACAGGGGCTTTATTTGGTAGGAAATCTTGTTTTTATTCAACCAAAATTTGCCCCCAAGTCAGGAATTCAACAATAACTCCCTGGTTTGGGGACACTGAGAGCAACACCCAAGGGGTTGGGGAGCAACATGTTGCCCTCGAGCCACTGGCTGGGAGTCACTGGTCTATGGTGACCTTTTGGGCCCTTGGGAGCTCTATATGACAATATTAGCTGTATTGTTTTTAGCGTGAACTCATTTGTGTAGAGCCTTAGTTCCCCTTTAATATAATATTGCATACTATTATGAGTGGAATTATTCAGAAGGGGAAAAGGGGAGTGTGCCATAGCAGAGTAGGGCATATACGGGCACCAAGGGGCTGGCCCGGGGGAGGGCAACAAAGGTTGGTATATGGGCAGCTGCAGAAGGGGGTAACACAGGAATGCTGTACCTATGGTAATTATATAATATAAGGTCCCTGCTTTTAGCATTGGGTGATCTCCAATCACATTGAGTAGATTGCAACCCGCAGAGATCTGTTGGGCACTCAGGAGAGGAGCGGGGAACGGCTGCAGCATGAAGTGTGTAACCCCCATATGTAATAAATGGCAATAAATATGCCCAGGAGCAGTAACCCATAGCAACCCTTAAGATGTTTGCTTTTTAATAGTTGACCAGTAAATTCTACCTGCTAATCGGTTGCTATGGGTTACTGCTCCTGGGCAAACTTAGTGCCTTTTATTATTACATGACCCCGTAAATGTCTCTAGAGTAAGTGGTGGGAGATACAGAAGCAGATAAGCGGCAGATTTACTACTGTCACTGTTATTATTTGTAACATCAGGGGCACCCGTAACCAATGCAGCCCTTTAGCCTGGCCCTCAGCAGGTTTCAGATATTCTGCTAGCCCTAGGTTTGCCTTTTAAAGACTTGGTCTCCATTATATAAAGATAATATCTTCCTTAATTGTAATGTATTTCTGTTTTAGGAGGAATTCCCATAGGAGATATGGCCATACAGCATCGCTGCAGAGTTCGGAGGAGCCGGTGTGTAAGAGAAACCAATAGAATTGTCCCGTAGGAATAGCATTTGTACCAGCAGAAGCCTGGCCTTCAGGAAAGGTTAGTAGTCACGTGGATTATGGATACAGGTGAGGAGGTTGGGTACAGGGCGGACATAGACATGGGATTAAGAATCTACACTTCTATATAAACACTGGGCAAATTTACACCTGGGCAATAAGCCATAGCAACCAATCATTGGTTAGATTTTTCCAGCCAGCTGCAGGTTTGAAAACTGAAAGCGATCTGATTGGTTGTCATGGGTAACTGCCCAGGTGCAAATCTGCCCAGTGTTTATCCAGTGTGAGAGCTGGATTTTCCTAGGGATTCCCATCACATTAGTGTCACACAAGGAGCTCAGGTACATCCCGCCATTATTGGGCCACAATGACCTAGTTGGCTTCAGGCATGAAACAGCCTTTCTTATCAAAGTAACACATTCTACATGGGTATCATTACTGTAAAAACATGGACGACCACATTTTGTGCCCAATGGCGGTGCCCGGAAGGTGTATGTTTTTGTGTGCCCATTGAAGTCTTATTTGCCCACCCCCCTGCCCAGAAGGAAAGCCCCCATGTTTAATAGAAGCGCACATACCTGAGCGGAAGCTGAGTCTGCTCGGCCTGACATTGTAAGCCTGCTCGTACTCCAGAGCCACTGACACCACATTCCCAAGGAGCGTGAAGAACAGGGGCAGGAAGATCTGCCCCCCAAATCTCATTGTTGTTCTGTATCTTCTCAGCTGCTCCCAAAAATAGCCAAGAGTTCCTCCACTCCACCATATTTATACCCTCCGGCTTAACTCTCCTCATGCCGAATGTTTCCTTCTCAAACACGTGGAGGGTGGAGCTGGAGGCGGAGCGAGGTGAATATCAAAGCAAGATATCCCTAATCCTACGGAACGCAAACCCCCCCCACCCAACACTAAGGATATGCATCTCTCTGTGCCAACTGCCTTGTTGGGGGAATAGATACAGCCTTAATAAAAAGGCAGAATACCCTAATACCCTATATCAGATATTATTTCTAATACATTGATGGTTTCCTATCAATATGAGACCCAAATAGGCATCTGGGTGGGCACAGAGTGAAGCCCCCCAGGAGGAGAGGAGCCTGCATCTGGTCTGTACAGTTTTGCTGTTCATGGACTCCAGACGCCCCAACCATCACCGCCACCATTCACAAGGCGTATGTGGGCTGCAGGCACCCGGCGCATTCCACCGCCGCACTCTGCAAAGGGTTAAACGCATGTAGGAGTTGGGGGGATCGGAACTGAATTCCTTCTCTGATTACAGACAGACCCAGAGCCGGAATATTTCTAAGAGGGGAAACATTTAGGATTAGGTGTTCTTCAATGTCACGGAAAATATACAGATCCACTGAATGAGAGTTTCTCCTCCCCGAATGTCTGGGAGATAGGTCAGACGCGCAAATCTTCCCTTATCTTGTACGCCCACTACACCTAGCATCTGTCTGGGAATGAGCGGAGGTGGGCGGCAGGCTGCTGCTGAGAAGCATTGGGTGACCCCAAGTCTGACAACCACCTAACTGTACATTGGGGTTCCACCTATGGGCGTAGGCCGACAGTTGGTCCTAGTGATAATGGGCTCTGTAGGCATTTACACCATGGGACCAAGGTAGAAACAAAGGGACCCAACTGCAACAACTGTAGCCAAGAAATTGACCCCTCCGGGCACCCATCTCACAGTAATAGAGAAAGGGTTGGTTTCTGCACCAAAGAGGTACAATTCATGGGTTTCTGTTCTTCTGGGGTACCCATTTACTGACCTGTATTTCTTGGTATATTCAGCAAGGAAAATTGCAAATATATCTCATTGAAATCTCAGATATTTACCCATAAGCCAGTGCACCTACCAAGGATCAGTATAGGAACCAATGGTTACATTCACAATTCACCTACTACTATCTACTACTGAATCAAATGGGAATGCTGGGTAATCTTGGAAACATTCCTCTGCTAATCTGAGCAAGCGGATTCTCTAGTTCATCTCCTTTAGAAGAAGCATTTCCATGGCCATATAAAGGCACGTGGGTCCTTTAATACAGGATTTTTAGTTAGGATAATGTACCCCCTACTGAAAATTATAAGGATATTGTCACTGAGGGGTTCTGTGCCCATATAAAGGCACAAGGCTGCAGGCTGAGTTATACAGGGAACTCTGAGTATCACTCATGTATTATAAGGGATAATGTACCCCCTACTGTAAATGATAAGGATATTAGCAGTCACTGAGGGGTTCTGTGCCCATATAAAGGCACAAGGCTGCAGGCTGAGTTATACAGGGAACTCTGAGTATCACTCATGTATTATAAGGGATAATGTACCCCCTACTGTAAATGATAAGGATATTAGCAGTCACTGAGGGGTTCTGTGCCCATATAAAGGCACAAGGCTGCAAGCTGAGTTATACAGGGAACTCTGAGTATCACTCATGTATTATAAGGGATAATGTACCCCCTACTGTAAATGATAAGGATATTAGCAGTCACTGAGGGGTTCTGTGCCCATATAAAGGCACAAGGCTGCAGGCTGAGTTATACAGGGAACTCTGAGTATCACTCATGTATTATAAGGGATAATGTACCCCCTACTGTAAATGATAAGGATATTAGCAGTCACTGAGGGGTTCTGTGCCCATATAAAGGCACAAGGCTGCAGGCTGAGTTATACAGGGAACTCTGAGTATCACTCGTGTATTATAAGGGATAATGTACCCCCTACTGTAAATGATAAGGATATTAGCAGTCACTGAGGGGTTCTGTGCCCATATAAAGGCACAAGGCTGCAGGCTGAGTTATACAGGGAACTCTGAGTATCACTCATGTATTATAAGGGATAATGTACCCCCTACTGTAAATGATAAGGATATAAGCAGTCACTGAGGGGTTCTGTGCCCATATAAAGGCACAAGGCTGCAGGCTGAGTTATACAGGGAACTCTGAGTATCACTCATGTATTATAAGGGATAATGTACCCCCTACTGTAAATGATAAGGATATTAGCAGTCACTGAGGGGTTCTGTGCCCATATAAAGGCACAAGGCTGCAGGCTGAGTTATACAGGGAACTCTGAGTATCACTCATGTATTATAAGGGATAATGTACCCCCTACTGTAAATGATAAGGATATTAGCAGTCACTGAGGGGTTCTGTGCCCATATAAAGGCACAAGGCTGCAGGCTGAGTTATACAGGGAACTCTGAGTATCACTCATGTATTATAAGGTATAATGTACCCCCTACTGTAAATGATAAGGATATTAGCAGTCACTGAGGGGTTCTGTGCCCATATAAAGGCACAAGGCTGCAGGCTGAGTTATACAGGGAACTCTGAGTATCACTCATGTATTATAAGGGATAATGTACCCCCTACTGTAAATGATAAGGATATTAGCAGTCACTGAGGGGTTCTGTGCCCATATAAAGGCACAAGGCTGCAGGCTGAGTTATACAGGGAACTCTGAGTATCACTCATGTATTATAAGGGATAATGTACCTGTAAATGATAAGAGTGGTTGTTTTTGTAAAGGAATATGAATTAGTGATATTATTGTGCCTGAGGAAGCTTTGTATATTGTTGATATCAAGCCTGCAACCTTCTTGCTATAGTTACATTACAATTCCAGAAGCTTATTGGCCTAGTCACGTGACAAGGAAAAATCCCATTGGGCGAGAACATATAGGATCCTGGATGCAAAAGGGAGCTATGTGTCAGACCTGTATAGGTCTTCTTGTCTCCACTTTTAGCCAATGTGCTACATCGTTGGTTATGGTTCTCGTTGAATAAGCACTAAAATACTGATTCGATATTAACTAACCAATCAGAAGTGACAATTTTTCTGCCTATTGATAGATGCGTTTTTGTTTCTCTCTCTCCTTGATGGATTGCGGCTGCTGGATGACTCCCAATTGCAAAATACATGGCAACTGATCAAGAATTGCCATGTTTTTTTGGCCGGCATTAATGACTGCACATTTCTTTTCATGATTAACTGTGCTTCTGAAATATCCATTTAATCAGGCATTAAATCCTTCTGACAAACTGTTAAGTAAGATATGCTATTGTTTTTCAGATTCCAAGCGCCGCATATGGTTAGGGATGAAAATTCAGTGGCGCCGCGGGGTTATTTCTATTGGTGATCCTTATTTTATCGCTTGCGGTCAGTCCGTCACAGTCTATTCAACTGCTTTGAGAAGCTGGACTCCATTTTGAGCTTCGGGGTGCTAGAATCAATTTGCCCTGTTGTCTAGAAAGCAAGATGTCTTTTATTTACTTGGCCGCCCATTAATTGGACAACTGAGGCACTGCTTTATTGAAGATTCAATATAGGGATTGTAAAACCAAGGAAAAGCTATGGGAAGCGATAAGTAAAATGGCCTAATCAGGGTCGGACTGGGCCATCGGGACACCGGGAAAAATCCTAGTGGGCCCTGGCAGCCCAGACCCGACCCTTGCCGGCATTCCCCCTGCCTGACCACTCCTGCTCTGACACATTAAATGTATGCGCTCAGGGGAGGATGTCAGGTGGGGGGCCCCTGCGGGGGATGGAGGCACCTGTAGGGCCCCTGGGGCAGGAGCCCCGGTGGGCCCTTTATTCCCCAGTCCGACCCTGGGCCTAAGGACAATGAAGTTCTACTCAAGACTGAAACTGCAAGTCATTAACACGTTGAAAGCTTGAACTGTATAAATTCCACAGCAAGTTTATATTCTACTGGACAAGAACAAAGTGGAAATAATAAGTTATTGGGTCCCTGAATAACTGTCTTCTCTGTGACCCATGGTTTAGTAGGCATTTGGATCAAACTGTCACCTCGTCTGTTCCTCTCTTTGGCTTTGCAGTTCTCTTGAAAGAATCCATGGTTAAACTCTTGTACCTGTGGCTTGTACTAATGATTGTGCCTTTAGCTCCTCCTTCTAATCCTGTCAGTCTGCCATCAGGTGACTCTCAGCTGTACCTGTGCCTTGTACTAATGATTGTGCCTTTAGCTCCTCCTTCTAATCCTGTCAGTCTGCCATCAGGTGACTCCCAGCTGTACCTGTGCCTTGTACTAATGATTGTGCCTTTAGCTCCTCCTCCTAATCCTGTCAGTCTGCCATCAGGTGACTCTCATCTGTACCTGTGCCTTGTACTAATGATTGTGCCTTTAGCTCCTCCTTCTAATCCTGTCAGTCTGCCATCAGGTGACTCCCAGCTGTACCTGTGCCTTGTACTAATGATTGTGCCTTTAGCTCCTCCTCCTAATCCTGTCAGTCTGCCATCAGGTGACTCTCATCTGTACCTGTGCCTTGTACTAATGATTGTGCCTTTAGCTCCTCCTTCTAATCCTGTCAGTCTGCCATCAGGTGACTCCCAGCTGTACCTGTGCCTTGTACTAATGATTGTGCCTTTAGCTCCTCCTCCTAATCCTGTCAGTCTGCCATCAGGTGACTCTCATCTGTACCTGTGCCTTGTACTAATGATTGTGCCTTTAGCTCCTCCTTCTAATCCTGTCAGTCTGCCATCAGGTGACTCCCAGCTGTACCTGTGCCTTGTACTAATGATTGTGCCTTTAGCTCCTCCTTCTAATCCTGTCAGTCTGCCATCAGGTGACTCTCATCTGTACCTGTGCCTTGTACTAATGATTGTGCCTTTAGCTCCTCCTTCTAATCCTGTCAGTCTGCCATCAGGTGACTCCCAGCTGTACCTGTGCCTTGTACTAATGATTGTGCCTTTAGCTCCTCCTCCTAATCCTGTCAGTCTGCCATCAGGTGACTCTCAGATGTACCTGTGCCTATTCAGGATGAGCTGTTGCACGTGACACAGCTTGTTCTAGTCAGATATTTCTGCTACTGGGGAAAAAACCCAGGTTAATATGTGTCCCCGAGGGCTGGGGACAAGTGCAATTTTTGAGCCACTGTTCCTGGCTTGATAGTAATGCCCCAGAAACACCCAGTAATGTACTGTCCATATCCCTAACTGAACATAACTAAATGGTGGTGGGATCAGCACACCTAGGTAGCCCTCGCCTCCCCTCATTGTAGGATAGGGCCCCTGCCAGAGTCATTCAACCCATCAACAGTGGTGTAACTGTTGGGGGCTCAGGGGGTGCAATTGCACCCAGGCCCACACCCCCAGTGTGTGTCCAAAGTGGGGCAGGGCTGGTTACATTTCTGCCCCTCAGATGGATTCTGGGTCTTTAAGTCCCCCCTGCTTCCCAGAGAATCATGGACAAATGGACCGGACAAAGTTATTGCCACTTTTTAGAAGTTCTAAGAAATATTTGAATATCAAGTAAAGTCACTTAGGAGTGACTGATATGTAAGAAGCACCATTTTATCTGTGTAAATTGTATGTATGCACCAACTGAACATGGAGAAAAGAAAGTGATTTTGTCTTTTTTTACATTTTAAACACACTTTTTTTTTGTGAATTTGTCTTTATTTCTATCTAATCCGTCAGGTGATGCCCATCTGTACCTGTGCCTTGTACTTATGATTGTGCCTTTAGCGCCTCCTCCTAATCCTGTCAGTCTGCCGTCAGGTGACTCCCATCTGTACCTGTGCCTTGTACTTATGATTGTGCCTTTAGCTCCTCCTCCTAATCCTGTCAGTCTGCTGTCAGGTGACTCTCAGTTGTACCTGTGCCTTGTACTAATGATTGTGCCTTTAGCTCCTCCTCCTAATCCTGTCAGTCTGCTGTCAGGTGACTCTCAGTTGTACCTGTGCCTTGTACTTATGATTGTGCCTTTAGCTCCTCCTCCTAATCCTGTCAGTCTGCCGTCAGGTGACTCTCAGTTGTACCTGTGCGTTGTACTTATGATTGTGCCTTTAGCTCCTCCTCCTAATCCTGTCAGTCTGCCATCAGGTGACTCTCATCTGTACCTGTGCCTTGTACTTATGATTATGCCTTTAGCTCCTCCTCCTAATCCTGTCAGTCTGCTGTCAGGTGACTCTCAGTTGTACCTGTGCCTTGTACTAATGATTGGGCCTTTAGCTCCTCCTCCTAATCCTGTCAGTCTGCCGTCAGGTGACTCTCAGTTGTACCTGTGCGTTGTACTTATGATTGTGCCTTTAGCTCCTCCTCCTAATCCTGTCAGTCTGCCATCAGGTGACTCTCATCTGTACCTGTGCCTTGTACTTATGATTGTGCCTTTAGCTCCTCCTCCTAATCCTGTCAGTCTGCTGTCAGGTGACTCTCAGTTGTACCTGTGCCTTGTACTAATGATTGTGCCTTTAGCTCCTCCTCCTAATCCTGTCAGTCTGCTGTCAGGTGACTCTCAGTTGTACCTGTGCCTTGTACTTATGATTGTGCCTTTAGCTCCTCCTCCTAATCCTGTCAGTCTGCCGTCAGGTGACTCTCAGTTGTACCTGTGCGTTGTACTTATGATTGTGCCTTTAGCTCCTCCTCCTAATCCTGTCAGTCTGCCGTCAGGTGACTCTCAGTTGTACCTGTGCCTTGTACTTATGATTATGCCTTTAGCTCCTCCTCCTAATCCTGTCAGTCTGCTGTCAGGTGACTCTCAGTTGTACCTGTGCCTTGTACTAATGATTGGGCCTTTAGCTCCTCCTCCTAATCCTGTCAGCCTGCCGTCAGGTGACTCTCAGTTGTACCTGTGCCTTGTACTAATGATTGGGCCTTTAGCTCCTCCTCCTAATCCTGTCAGTCTGCCATCAGGTGACTCTCAGCTGTACCTGTGCCTTGTACTAATGATTGGGCCTATTAGAGAAGAGGTTCCCTGCCTCTTTTGAAGGCCAATCTGGGAGAACACACACTTTATCAACTAACATTTCAATTAATTTCTCCTCTTTCAGTTGAGGAATGTATCATAGTATGTGAAAACACCTGGAAAAAAATCCAATTTTATTGTCGGTGCACAAATTCTGCCCCTCCCCAACCACATCCGGTGCTCCTGGACTAATTTAGCTGTGGCCCATTGCACGTACAGAACTGCACAGCTACATCACCATCCTTGGCCATGTGACTTCCATTCCCATCATGGATTTCAACTAGGAACATGTGCAGTAGCCAAATGTCACAGTTTGGCCAGTAGTCTGCAGGCCTGGCTTGCTGAGAAGCGACATAGATGTTGGGGACAGAAGTGACACTGCTAAAGGTGGTGGCCAACACTACTGAGCAGCGCTGTAACTCAGGCCATGCTATGGGGACACAGATAAGTTGGGACAAGTGTAAGTGACATGTAGGGGAGGGGGATGTGAACTGTTACTTAAAGTACAAATTTCCCAGGGAAGCTTTACTTTTCCTTTAGATAAAGATTTATACAATTTATTCACTCACAATGCTTTTATTGCCTCATTTATTAACAGAGAAGGAAAGGTTTAAACTAAGTAAGCTTTATCAGAAAGGTCTGTATTTAATAGCCATAAGCACTCACTGTACTGCTGCTCTGAGTCCTCTGTGAAAAGAAACAGAATTCCCTGTCTTCTATTCTGTACACATGAGCTTCTGTGTCAGACTTCCTTCTCAGGTTTACTCAGGTATGGTAAATCATTTTACAGGATATAGAGTTTTTGCTTGTGCTATTGTGACTAATCTATTAGCAGTAAACTGCCTCACTAGCTGCTGTATTTTACATCAGTTTTACCACCACTTATACTCCAAAAAAGGGCTGAATTGCCCGCTGAATTAGCCAATAGGAGCCAATGTGCTGAGTAACCAGTTGTAATTGGCTTGGCAACCGCTGTGCCTTGTACTAATGATTGGGCCTTTAGCTCCTCCTCCTAATCCTGTCAGTCTGCCGTCAGGTGACACTCAGTTGTACCTGTGCCTTGTACTAATGATTGGGCCTTTAGCTCCTCCTCCTAATCCTGTCTGCCGTCAGGTGACTCCCAGCTGTACCTGTGCCTTGTACTAATGATTGGGCCTTTAGCTCCTCCTCCTAATCCTGTCTGCCGTCAGGTGACTCCCAGCTGTACCTGTGGCTTGTACTAATGATTGTGCCTTTAGCTCCTCCTCCTAATCCTGTCTGCCGTCAGGTGACTCCCAGCTGTACCTGTGCCTTGTTCTAATGATTGTGCCTTTAGCTCCTCCTCATAATCCAGTTTTACCACCACTTAATACTCCAAAAAAGGGCTGAATTGCCCACTGAATTAGCCAATAGGAGCCAATGTGCTGAGTAACCAGTTGTAATTGGCTTGGCAACCGCTGTGCCTTGTACTAATGATTGGGCCTTTAGCTCCTCCTCCTAATCCTGTCAGTCTGCCGTCAGGTGACACTCAGTTGTACCTGTGCCTTGTACTAATGATTGGGCCTTTAGCTCCTCCTCCTAATCCTGTCTGCCGTCAGGTGACTCCCAGCTGTACCTGTGCCTTGTACTAATGATTGGGCCTTTAGCTCCTCCTCCTAATCCTGTCTGCCGTCAGGTGACTCCCAGCTGTACCTGTGGCTTGTACTAATGATTGTGCCTTTAGCTCCTCCTCCTAATCCTGTCTGCCGTCAGGTGACTCCCAGCTGTACCTGTGCCTTGTTCTAATGATTGTGCCTTTAGCTCCTCCTCATAATCCAGTTTTACCACCACTTAATACTCCAAAAAAGGGCTGAATTGCCCACTGAATTAGCCAATAGGAGCCAATGTGCTGAGTAACCAGTTGTAATTTGCTTGGCAACCGCTGTGTTTAACAAAAGATCAAATAAAGTAAAAAAACAAGGACCCAGAGGGGAAGTATAAGCAGCCGCAGGCAAACACAGGGTCAAAATCCAAATAACATACCAGGGGTTAAAAACCATGGTGTCGGAATATGGGGAAGAAGGGCAGAGCAGGAAGTGACTTTCACAACAGGAACTCAGGAGGCGTGGTCTCAGCAAAAGCACTTAGGGGTGTTTTTACTAAGATTATAACTGGTGATGTTTCCCATAGCAACCAATCAGAAATTAGATTTGAACTGTCATCTACAAGTTAGAAATACAAGCAAAGATCTGTTTAATTGCTGTGGGCAGTGTCAGCGGTGATATTGATATTCAGTCTCCGTAAACGGGGCCCTTAATGATCAGGCCAGGCAGGGGAATAGTTGAATGGGGCGGGGTAGTGTACAGATGGGGTGGGGAAATAATCAGGACAGAGGCTGGCCCCTATATAAAAGGGATCTGCTGGGGAGAGCCAAGGGATTATGGGTAAGGTCTCCACCCTTACAAATTTGCCAGCAGATGTATGGCCAGTGTGCCAGCTAGGCCGGCCAAATACCGGCTGGGTGGCAACCCTAGTTAGAGGACCATCTGGAACAAGAGATGAAGGACCACCTAGATCAGAATCTAGAGAGCCCCCCAGAGCAGACTGATTGCAGGATCGCTGACAATAGCCAGAGCCTAGGGAGACAGGTCCTCCGGCCCGGGCAGAAAATACAAGGAGTGGAGGCAGGACTGGAACAGAACGGAGTAGCCGCATTAGGCCAGGCCACTGGGGGACCGCACCATGGCAGGTAATAGAGGCTGGGCAGCTCTGGAGAGATATGTTGTGTCCCCCCAGTATATATATTGGGGACATGTGTTATATAACATTGGTCTGTGTCCCTTATTCATCGGCCATTATCCTGCTTTCCCTCCCTCCTTCCCCATACAAACCTTATTTTTAGCAGCATCTGGAGAAGTGGAGGTAGCATCCGTCTCAACCAGCGCATTCCAGACTAACCGGTGAAACCTGCTGAAAACTCGCCAGCCACGTTTGGAATGTGAGAGGAATTCCCGTAAATCAGCGAACAGCATCCCCGGCGCATCTGTGTCTGAGGGAAACACAGGGAGCAATGGAAGGGCAAGAGAGGGACGTAGGAGATAAGCCTGGGGTATGTGGCCTCCTTCATATTGCCTCCGGCCTCCATTAGTGTCTGTTACCGCAGTAACACAAAGGCACAAGGCTGCAGGCTGAGTTATACAGGGAACTCGGAGTATCACTCATGTATTATAAGGGATAATTTACCCCCTACTGTAAATGATAAGGATATTAGCAGTCACTGAGGGGTTCTGTGCCCATATAAAGGCACAAGGCTGCAGGCTGAGTTATACAGGGAACTCTGAGTATCACTCATGTATTATAAGGGATAATGTACCCCCTACTGTAAATGATAAGGATATTAGCAGTCACTGAGGGGTTCTGTGCCCATATAAAGGCACAAGGCTGCAGGCTGAGTTATACAGGGAACTCTGAGTATCACTCATGTATTATAAGGGATAATTTACCCCCTACTGTAAATGATAAGGATATTAGCAGTCACTGAGGGGTTCTGTGCCCATATAAAGGCACAAGGCTGCAGGCTGAGTTATACAGGGAACTCTGAGTATCACTCATGTATTATAAGGGATAATGCCCCCTACTGTAAATGATAAGGATATTAGCAGTCACTGAGGGGTTCTGTGCCCATATAAAGGCACAAGGCTGCAGGCTGAGTTATACAGGGAACTCGGAGTATCACTCATGTATTATAAGGGATAATGTACCCCCTACTGTAAATGATAAGGATATTAGCAGTCACTGAGGGGTTCTGTGCCCATATAAAGGCACAAGGCTGCAGGCTGAGTTATACAGGGAACTCTGAGTATCACTCATGTATTATAAGGGATAATGTACCCCCTACTGTAAATGATAAGGATATTAGCAGTCACTGAGGGGTTCTGTGCCCCCCATATAAAGGCACAAGGCTGCAGGCTGAGTTATACAGGGAACTCTGAGTATCACTCATGTATTATAAGGGATAATGTACCCCCTACTGTAAATTAGGACCTATAGAAGTGTAGGAGGACATGGATAAGAATGACCTGTTGGATTGTAGGGTGGCACAGTAAGGATATATTGGAATGTATGATGAAAGTCAAGATTATACCATCTTAAGGTGGCCATATAGAGGCCTATTGTAGCTGCCGATATCGGCCCCTTGGACAGATTCGGCAGCTTATCGGCCTGTGTATCGGCAGAAACAACGGCCATACCCGACCAATATCTGGCCTGAAATTGGGCAGATATCGATTGGGCAGGTTTAAAGATTTAGTCTGATCGGGGACCGCATTGGCTCGTTGATGCGGTCCCAGAACCGACTGTGCCATTGCCGTTAGAATTTGATCGTTTGGCCCCAAACATTTTAGCCTACATTTGCCCACCCATAGGTGGGGATATCGGGAGAAGATCCGCTCCCTTAGCGACCTTGCAAAGCGAGTGGATCTTAACATGTATGGCCAGCTTTAGGGTGACACAGACAAGACAGGCCTTATGGACAGTAGGGTGTCATAGGTTCAGTACATAATGGCCTATTGTATAGTAGGGTGACATGGATAAGAGAGAACTGTGGAAAGACAATAGGTGACAAAGGGGTCTGTCAGTGAGTGGGAAGCTACAGACGAGGGCTATAGGGCCACCATACAATAAGCGGAGATACTGAGCCCCGGGGTAATTGAAACAGAAGATATTTGCTAAAGCAAAGCCTTGGCAGTAGACACTGACCGGGGTGTTTCCTGTAATTCTGACGAGAAAAAGCATCACAGAAATGTGGAGAGAACGTTTGTAATTCCTGGAGAAACCATAAATCAGAGCGTGGCGGAGACAAAGGAATTAGAGAAGCTGGAAGCCAGAGATGCACCTGGGTCAGACACAGACTCAGGGACTATAGAGAAGCGAGGGCAGAGAGGGAGATTGGGTACAAACAGAGGGGCATATGTACCCCCACCCCCCTGGTGTATATGGTACAGGATATGGGAGGTGGGCAGCAGGAATAAATGCCAGGATGAGAGGGGCTGGGGGGGATATTTAATGGGAAGATAATCCCCGGGTAGGCTTTTCCTACAGCCACACCACTGTGTCTGCCTGACCAATACAGAGCTCTGTTACATAAATGGAGAATGCATTTTTATTTGTGGTTTAGTAATTATTTCACGTTTTGTTCAGCAGCTCTCCAGTTTGGAATCTGAGCAGTTATCTGGTTGCTAGGGTCCAAATTGGGACCAGGCACTAGTCTGAATGAGAGAGTAACAACAACAATAAAGCTGGAGCCTCACAGAGCAATTGCTGTTTGGCTTCCGGGGTCAGTGACCCCCATTTCAAAGTTGCAAATTATTTAAAAAATGAAGACCAATTGAAAAGTTGCTTAGAATTTGGTCTTTATTTATTTGCCTTCTTCTTCCAAATCTTTGCAGTTTTTAAATGTGGGTCACTGACCCCGGCAGCCAAAACCCTATTGCTCTGTGAGGCTACAGTTTTATTGTTACTTTTTATACCTTATTTTCTCTATTCAGCCTAAACCACTCCCTTGTTGTTAAGGTAACTTGGACCCTAGCAACTAAATAGCTGCTGAAACTCCAGACTGGAGAGCTCCTGAACTGAAAATGAAATAACTGAAAAAACTACAAATAAATGAATAAACAATGAAGACCAATTGCAAATTACCCCAGAATATTACTCTCTACTACATCGTACCAAAAGTTAAGTCAAAAAGGTGAACAACCCCTTTAAGGCTTCTGCAGCTCAGAATGGCACTTTGCTGTGCCAAACTGTACCACTTAATGAAATGACAAGCAGGAGGAAGGCTGGCAGTGCCAAGGGTATTCATAATCTATATTAAAGTCCAAACACAGTATATAGTAAAAAAAAAAAAAATGACATTTATTTTCACCTTGTGGCACTTGGTCCTAAACTCATTAGAAAAACAGTCATGTGACAAATGTCCATAACTGCCAGCATCTGTCACCCCCACCCTCACGCACTGACAGTTGCACACAGTGTGCCGCACAGTTCTCTATGCAGCCCATAGGGGGCGGTGTGTGCACAATCTATACAAATATACATGGGCCCACAGTGCACGATGTACCGATCACTCCTTTAGGTAGAAGTGCATCTTGTCGTGCACAACCTTCCGGTCTGGGTTCAGTCTCTTTAGGATCTGGGCCAGCACATTGACTGTCTGCTCGCTGCTCAGACCTGTCTTTTTGGTTTGGAATTTCTTCAGAAGGTCTTTAGTTGTCATGGGTTTGCGGGTCAGGTACCGGCGAACGGCGTCCTCGGTCAGCTGAATGTCCCTGCACGAGCGACACACAAGCCGTATTAGGCACACACACATATACAGCTGCATTCCCTACATATACTATACAGTTTGTCATTTCCCTATGGTACCAAACTGTAAATGATATCCTTATAAACGGTGCTTAGTGATGTCATCAGAGCTTAGTCACATGACTCACTAAAACATGTATATTATAATAAATAAAGCATCCCCTGTTGTAAAATATGAGGATATTAGAAGTCACTTCGGAGTTCCATGATCCTATAATATCCCTATATGTTACAATAGGGGGTACTTTATTCACTATATATTATAAGGAACTCCTCGGGGGCTTATAATATCCCTATATGTTACAATAGGGGGTACTTTATTCACTATATATTATAAGGAACTCCTCGGGGGCTTATAATATCCCTATATGTTACAATAGGGGGTACTTTATTCACTATATATTATAAGGAACTCCTCGGGGGCTTATAATATCCCTATATGTTACAATAGGGGGCACTTTATTCACTATATATTATAAGGAACTCCTCGGGGACTTATAATATCCCTATATTATAGGGGGCACTTTATTCACTATATGTACTGAGCCTTACCCGCTGCTGGGGGTCGACTTCCCGGACTGTGGCTGAGGGGTGGATTTTCCTGAAGTGTTTTGCGGCCCGGATTCCATCTTGAGACGTTTCGCCGCAGGAGTGTTTGACACTGCTCCTCGTTTGCCTGCGAGGTGGGGGGGGGGGGGCAATGTATGAGATGGTCAGGAAAGGAGCACAAGAATATGGAAGAAATAAAAGCATGAAAGGAAAGCATGTGTGTGAGAGAATGGCTAAACATCAGCCCCACCCCAGAATTAAAAAATGGCGCCCTGGCCCAGAGGCAGAGGGGAGGCGGCCCTAGTGGCCCAGAGGCAGAGGGGGGGGCACCCTACAATATGAACACAAGGAAAGCCATGTGCTACACTGACTTTGTTCTAGTTTACTTGCTGCAGCTCTCAGGGTGCTCGACGTGTTCCCTGTGTCAGGAGACGGGGTTCCGGGCCTGCTGTTCCCCCGGGAGCTGCTGTTGGAGCCGCCTTTCTTATCCTTCTTGGATGGGGTCTTCTTTTTCTGAAATGAATGAAAATAAGAGAAGGTTTTCCCCTGTACTAAAGCATGATATACAGAAGAGGAATGACATATAAGAGTATTTAGGCTCGGTGCCGAGGCCCCACCGTACCTGCATAAAGAGGGATGATGAGGCTCCATCAATATCACTGTCCTCAGAAGTCTCAGACTCATCACTGCTGTCTTCTTTGAAAACAGAACAAATAAAAACAATGAGAATAAGAAGGGATGTTCTACATGTGTCTCAACTGCAGCATCCAACTGATAAGGGAAGGCTGCTGATGGGTGCATGGAGCAGAGAGACCTGGGGAGCTGAGAGACCGAGGGACCTGGGGAGCTGAGAGACCGAGAGACCTGGGGAGCTGAGAGACCTGGGGAGCTGAGAGACCTAGAGACCTGGGGAGCTGAGAGACCTAGAGACCTGGGGAGCTGAGAGACCGAGAGACCTGGGGAGCTGAGAGACCGAGAGACCTGGGGAGCTGAGAGACCGAGAGACCTGGGGAGCTGAGAGACCGAGAGACCTGGGGAGCTGAGAGACCGAGAGACCTGGGGAGCTGAGAGACCGAGAGACATGGGGAGCTGAGAGACCGAGAGACATGGGGAGCTGAGAGACCGAGAGACATGGGGAGCTGAGAGACTGAGTGCAACGCAGCCCTAAGTTTAACTACAAGCATTGTGTCTCTGTGGAAAGAAATGATTGAAGCCACAGGGGACAATGTCCTATTGGGGTCTAAGATGGTGACTGGGGGGGGGGGGGCATTGTACCATGCATATGGATGGCTGAACCCTATGGTGTTTTCCTTGTACATTCTACATAAGGAAACCCTTGGCCCATTTGAATGGAAAGAAGACGTCATGCAATGTGGAGCAGAGCAGCCAGATGAGAGCGGGGCCCGGAGAGAGAAGTGCAGGTGAAGAATGAATTTGGCCTACTCTGCACCAGACATTCCCCGAGTGAACGGATGCGTCAGGGTTTCATTAGAATGGAATGGGTCAGAGCGTGTTCAGAACTCGCCAGATGTTAGAGAGGAATATTTTATGGACCGGGGTGGAGCGGGGAGGATGGAGAAGCATGGGAGATGTCTGGCAACTTCACCTTCTGTAACAGAACTCCCTTAGATTAAATATCAATCAGGGTGAAGTGGAATTTGGAAGCTGATGCCATTACTTCTCTTACATAATCTGAGAAGGAAGGGAAAGTGCAGTAACTATGGGGGAAAGGAGCCGTGTGTCTGGCTGGACGGAGGGAAAGTCTACTTTGGGTGAACCTCTACCCGCTTGTAATCACAAGTAAGGGATTCCCAAACAGCCCCTTGTACATCAGTCCCTCAGCTGCTGTTATTCCCATGTGTTCCCATGGTCAGACGGGGGGGGGGGGGGGGGGGTCTACTGCACTGATCTCTGTGTATCTTGTGGCATTAAACCTCCTTTACATGAGCATTGGAAAGAGAGGGAATCAAGTCCTCCCCCTCCCTACCTGAGCATGGGAAAGAGAGGGGGTCAAGTCCTCCCCCTCCCTACCTGAGCATGGGAAAGAGAGGGGGTCAAGTCCTCCCCCTCCCTACCTGAGCATGAGAAAGAGTATTAGAGCTGAAGGTAAAGGGGTACATAGAGAAGTACTGGGGTACAGGCTAACGGATGCATCAGCATCTTTACATGTTCTGCCGAGAGCTGTGTAAGGAACCCCAGCTGAGGCAATATGGCATCTCCCACTCACATTTATAAAATGAATATGTAGAGAAAAAATGCTGTGCTGGAAACTGTAACTAGGCCACAATAAATCACTTCATACAAAGAGAAAGGGGGGGGCCATCAGTCAGAGTTTAATGATATTACAGATGGGGGAACAGAGTTAATTAGGGACCAATGATTTTTAAACCTCATTGTGCCCCTTAATGGTGTACATCAGCGAGACAGACTCACCTTTCTTCTTTTTCTTATTATCCTGTGGGGTGGGGGCCTTCTTCTCTTCTTCTTCCTCTTCCTCTGCCTTTTCCTCCTCGCTCTCCTCACTGCTCTCACTCTGCTCATCCAATCCTAAGGGAGTACAAAAAACATGTGACTCCGTGTGATGTCGTTGCACCAATTCCTTCCTAAGCAGGAACCCCGACTCTCACTGGGCTAGTCTCATAGTAATGTGATGCAGAGAAACAGGGAGGGGCTTAAACTGTCACATGATCACACTTCTGCCTGGGATGCGCTACAAACCTCCCTGTAGCAGAAATGACACTAGCAAACTCCATACATGGCATTTTGTGATGCCAGAAAATTGCTTGCTGTGGTACCAGGATGATCTCCCTGGAGTAGCCAATGACGTGGGCTCATGTAAGAAATAACATGTTACACAGAAGAGTGCATATCAGCAAGTGACTCATACAAATAGTACCTTTAGGGCCTTCCTCCTCTTTGGCGGGTTTGATCTTCCCTGGAAGCTCTTCATCAGAGCTAAAAGAAAAGGAAATAAAGGTAAGATCCATACTATATATTATATATCACATGATTTGGGCTCTGGCCCTTTAAAGGAGAAGAAAAGGCATTTTTTAGCATTTTATTGCCAATAGATTAGTAACAATAGTGCAAGCTAGAACCCTATATTTATTCTGCAGAAAGCTTTACCATACCTGAGTAACAGCCCTAGAAGCTCCCTCTGTTTGTTTAAGACAGCAGCTGCCATTTTAGTTGGGTCTCAGTAGCTTCCTGCTGCAGCTCTAGCTGCTAGTAGCTCAGGTTACAACCCAGTAGGGAAGGGGAGAGAGGAGCAAACCGAGCAGACTCTTGCTGCCCTGAAGGATTTTTTTTTTTTTTGAGAGCAGGAAGAACATGTGACACAAAAGGAGACCAGAAATCCTGTGTTTCTTTTGATAGAGGACTCAGTGCAGCGTTTCTGTGAGTGCTTATGGCTGTATTTACATAGACCTTTCTGATAAAGCTTACTGAGTTTTTACCTTTCCTTCTCCTTTATTATTTATGCTAGGGATGCACCAAATCGGATTCAGCCGAACCTCAAATCCTTTCTAAAAGATTCGGATGCTGGCTGCAAAAAGGTAAAATCTTGCGTATATCCACTGAACTATTTACAGGGCATAGTTCACCTTTAAATGCACTTTCAGTATGATGTGGCCATTGGTATTTGTAAGACAACTGCAATTGGTCAGCAGTTCTTCAGTTTGGTATTCTAAAAGCTATCTGGTTGCTATGGTGCAATTTACCTTAGCCAACCAGGCAGCTGTTTGAAAAAAAGAGTTGGGAATATGACTAAAGGAGGGCCTAATACACAGAGCAATAGTTTTTAGCTGCCGGGGTCAGTGACCCCCCCCCATTTAAAAGCTGTCAGAAGAGAAAGGCAGATAATTCAAAAACTATAAAAAATAATGAAGACCAATTGCAAAGTTTCTAAGAATGGGGCATTCTATAACATACTAACAGTACATCAGGTGAACCGCCCCTTCCGCACTACAGGTTTCCCTTACCTGCTCTCGTCCGACATGTAATCTACTTCCTGCCCCTCAAAATCCCCATCGTCGCTGTCCTCTAGAGCCTCGTCGTCCGACTTCTGCTTCTTCTTTTTCTTGCCCTTGGCCGGAGCTTTCTTCTGGGGCTTTGTGCGACGCTCGCCTGGAGACAGAGGGAACATGAGGGAAGCCATCTTTTGCCTTATACCCATCCCCTACTGTTTCATTACTTTCCATCAACATTTATACTTATACTAGGGAGCCAAAAGCTGGGTATAGGCAGTCCTAAACTGCTAATATCTCAAACCCCTACCCCACAATAACTTACCCTCCTCATCGCTGTCCTCGCTTTCACTGGAGCTCATATCAAGGTCATCCTCAAGATCATGGATTTTGAGGTCACTTTTTTTCTTCTTTTTCTTGCCCTTTCCTCCTTTTTCCTGTTTTCCCCCACCTTCCTCTTCATCATCATCTCCCACCTGGTCCTTCAGGCGACGCTGCTGCATAATGGTAAAGTGATTGAGGACTTTGTTGCGCCTGCAGGAAGGTGAAAGACAGTTAATCCGTGGGTCTTACAATCACATTTTATGCGTCTGGCAAGGAGACGGATCATTAAAGGGGACCCGTCACTCTAAGAAATTATTCCAAATCCTTTTCTATCATGTTAGTTGAGCAAAATAAACTTTCCTTACACTATATAAATTATTTAATTTTTTCCCTTCACTCTTGGAATTCACAGTCACAGTCTGCAGGCAGCCGCCATTTTGTGTACAGTATTAAGGCAAGCTTTGTATCACCCCAAAATCTTATGCATTTGCTATCATGAAGGCAAAAATGCCCTAATAAGGGTATATAATATGGGTGGGGGCCTTATTTGCTGCCTCTGGTTACCTTTCCCACTCCTGCTCCGCCTCCTCGGCCGTCAGAGTGCGATGCTTGGCAAGTGGAGTGAAATTGTACCAGTTGGAGACTGGAAATGCTTCAAATGCTCCATCTGCGCACTGTGTGAATATGTAGTAAGAGGCATTTTCCGTCACTCCGCCCTTCTTCACGCCTTTATACCTGGAGGGGCAGTGGAATCAAGTGAAATAAAGGATATTGCATCAGTGTTGCCCCCAGTGGTAGGAGGATAGAAACAAAGGATATTGGGCCAGCGCTGCCCCCAGTGGTAGGAGGATAGAAACAAAGGATATTGGGCCAGCGCTGCCCCCAGTGGTAGGAAGATAGAAACAAAGAATAGAATAAAGCCCTATGCTGTTCATTGCTGACTTACTTGCGTCCTGCCTTTCCATTCACTCGCAGAAGCCAAGGCTGATCCTCTAGTTTGAACTCCTTTAAAATGATCCCGTATTTTTTCCTCCTGGACTCCTCCCTCTGTTTGCGGTTATACTCGCTGCCAGCCCCAGATTCAGGCATCTCTTCATCCTGATACATCTTTTTGGCACTCAGGTCACGTTCCATACGAGCCTGAAGAAATACAGGTACCCGTCACAACTCACACAGATATACAGACCAATACAGCCACGCATTTGCTTTAGTTTGGCAGCAGGGGAATTGGGACTATGGCACATGTGACATTCTAAACAAAATTGCACATACATACTATAGACAGCCCAAACTTAATTATATAGTGAATCCTATCTAGAGTTACGTCATCCAACATAGGGAGAGCCCTGTGTATTTTTGGCTTGTGAGTATTACACTGTACAATGATTAGGATGCTGCCCTTTATGGATTATAAAATGGTAATCCTGTACCTGGTTCCACGTGGAGAAATCCACTTTATCCGCAGCATTAAATGCCATGAGACTGTACCGCTTATTTGGATTCCTGACCAACAGAGAGAAGAGAGAATGCATTGAATATCTATGGAGAAATATCAGGACACTGCACACAGTAAATGGGAAGGATATACTATCTGGGTACAGGGACATCCCAGGTTAAGCATGTATTCTCAGACATATTGATGTTACCAGGCTGGGAGAAGAGAACACAGCTAAGTGCACCCAGATATCCACTAGTAACAGACTGCTTACTTACCTGGGTACACGCACCACATACTCTGTAACAGACTGGCCACTGGTGCCCTGTGGGGAATGAGAATTTCAGTAAATACAGAGATAAAAGAGAAAACAACCATTACTGGATTTGCTCTGGCAGAAAGATATAAGAGTAGCAGGGCCACAGGCTGGGGAAGACGTCTGCTGGTCAATTTGGCACAGGGCTGGGAGACAAGGGGTTAAAGGAATGGGGCTGGGGAAGAAGTCTGCTAGTCAATTTGGCACAGGGCTGGGAGACAAGGGGTTAAAGGAATGGGGCTGGGGAAGAAGTCTGCTGGTCAATTTGGCTCAGGGCTGGGGGACAAGGGGTTAAAGGAATGGGGCTGGGGAAGAAGCCTGCTGGTTATTTTGGCACAAGGCTGGGGGACAAGGGGTTAAAGGAATGGGGCTGGGGAAGAAGTCTGCTGGTCAATTTGGCACAGGGCTGGGGGACAAGGGGTTAAAGGAATGGGGCTGGGGAAAAAGTCTGCTGGTCAATTTGGCACAGGGCTGGGAGACAAGGGGTTAAAGGAATGGGGCTGGGGAAGGGGTCTGCTGGTCAATTTGGCACAGGGCTGGGAGACAAGGGGTTAAAGGAATGGGGCTGGGGAAGATTGTCTGCTGGTCAATTTGGCACAGGGCTGGGAGACAAGGGGTTAAAGGAATGGGGCTGGGGAAGATGTCTGCTGGTCAATTTGGCTCAGGGCTGGGAGACAAGGGGTTAAAGGAATGGGGCTGGGGAAGAAGTTTGTTGGTCAATTTGGCTCAGGGCTGGGGGACAAGGGGTTAAAGGAATGGGGCTGGGGAAGAAGTCTGCTGGTCAATTTGGCACAGGGCTGGGGGACAAGGGGTTAAAGGAATGGGGCTGGGGAAGAAGTCTGCTGGGAGACAAGGGGTTAAAGGAATAAGCATTAGTAATGTCTGTTCTGTTAAAGGAGAAGTAAAGTTACAATCACTGGGTGGGGGGAGCCAAAATATTAGCCCCCCCAGTGATTGTGATCACTTACCTGAAACCCCCAGCCGGTGCTTCTATTGGGAGAAAACTGCCCCAGCCTGGGGTGTATGTGAGCCAGTGTTTCTCTTCCTGCTTCGGTCTTTGCCCACGCGCAGTAGAGTGAGGAGCCGACTAACAATAAAGCTGTCTGTTTCACTCAACTGCCCCGGGATTCAGAATAAAGGAGGAAGAGGAACGCTCTCTCACATATACCCTGGGCCGGGGCAGTTTTCTCCTAACAGCAGCACCAGCCTGGGGTATCAGGTAAGCGATCACTCAGTCATTTAGCCTTTCTTCTCTTTTAAAGGGGACATATTGGATAAATGGGAAAAACCCTAATCCTGTAGGCAATTATGAATAATATACGGTGCTGGTTTCCCTTTGGGCTAAACATTAATCCTATCTGTAACAATGGCCCCTTTATTGGCGCTCCCTATAGATCCTATCACTTCTCTGTCTGTGTTTGAAATGAGGGGTGGGCGTGTCCTAACGGTCCCTGCCAGAAGCACAGTAGGAGGGGAGTAGCCAGTCACAGCCCTGCACTCACACAAGCACAGACAGGCTTCAGTTCCCTATCAGGTCAGCCTAGCTGCTGATTGGTTCCTATATTACAAAGCAGTGTACAGAGTGCCGCCGGCTCCCCTGCACATCCAGAGAATTCAGCCAGCAGAAAGTGGAACAGATGGGCAGGACTAGTGGGGTTTTGGGGGAATATCTCAATAAATCAGTCTGAAACACAACTTTCATACACATTACATTCATCATTTTTATAGGATATGTCTCCTTTAAAAAGTAGCTGGCAGATTGCTAAAGCAAATGGGAAGAAGAGAAGAAGGAAAGAGTGTTACACTCACTTAGATTGTAAGCTCTACGGGGCAGGGACCTCCTTCCTACTGTCTCATACCACATGGCACTTACTCCCCATGTATTTATATTTATTTATTGTATTTATTATAACACTTGCCCTCCCTGTGTGTAATTGTGTATATTGTAAGATTGTACAGCGCTGCGTACCCTTGTGGCACTTTATAAATAAAGTTATACATACATACAGACAAACACAGGTACTTGTACACCACTTACCAGCGACGCCATCGCTTCTCAGGGCAGGTTCCCTTGGGATCTATAAAAGATAGAATTCAATTGTCTCAATACACACACACACAGACAGTTGCATGAAGCGAAGCGATAAGCATTATCCTGCCTCTATGGGGAGGGGCTGGTAAAGTCAGTACAAAGCCAGAATGGTGACCCTATATACAGTACATACTCACTAATGGGGTTATAGTATAGTTACTAGTATAGTATATATATATATATATAGTTAGTTTTCTGTTGGTGAGAGTAGTTTCAAGCCCCCCCCCCCCCAGATATATAGAGATGGGAGAGCTGTAGTTAGACTTGTCCTTGTTTGACTGACCCTTCCCTAAGGCAGTAGCATGATAGGAAGGCAATATAGAATGGAGTTCAGTAGGGAAGGGAAGCATACAGCACAATGACTTTCTATATATAATGATTAATGGCGCAGGTTAGTGGCTGTGCTACAGCCCCGGCTGAATGAAGCACCTGATGGGAGGAAAGTGAGGGCAGGCGTAGGGATATCCCAGTCCCAGCAGCGGAAGGAAAGTGTGAGAGCAGGCGTAGGGATATCCTACACATGAGCCGCTTACACAACACTCTTTCTCTGCCTCACCAACACACACAAGTCTCTCCACTGCAAACTTCCGGTCACCGGCTCCCTGGTACTTCCGGCGCAGCTTCCTGAACGTAGCGCAAGAAAAAAAAGGGAAGTTAGTTGGCGGCGGCCATATTTCATACTGGCAACAGAGGAAGTTCAGCGGCAGTGAATGGGCAAACTTTGACATATTGCTTACCCTGACATTAATTTCATGGGGAGCTCGGAATGCCTCAAATTATATCGCATTGAAGTATTTTAATGTAAAAGTCACTCCCCTCTATCAGAAATGACTTAAACTGGGTACAGGGTGAGGTTGAGTTGGGATTCAATACCCCTTATCTCAACCTGGCTCTCACATTCCATTTGTAAGGTTAAAGGAACAGTAACACCAAAAAATGAAAGAGCTTTAAAGTAATAAAAATATAATGTATTGTAGCCCTGCACTGGTAAAACTGGTGTGTTTGCTACAGTAACACTACTATAATTTATATAATAAGCTGCTGTGTAGCCATGGGGGCAGCCATTCAAGCTGGAAAAAAGGAGAAAAGGCACAGGTTACATAGCAGATAACAGATAAGCTCTGTAGAATACAATAGTGTTTTATCTGTTATCTGCTATGTGCCTGTGCCTTTTCTCCTTTGAATGGCTGCCCCCGTGGCTACATAGCAGCTTATTTATATAAATTATAGTAGACTTTCTGAAGTAAACACACAACTTTTACCAGTGCAGGGCAGCAGCACATTATATTTTAGTTACTTTTATACACTTTCATTTTTTGGTGTTACTGTTCCTTTAAAGGGGAAGTGTGACCCAATATTGTTACACCCATTACTGTCTGTATATGAATGTAACTGTAACCCATCATGTACATAAAAGTGCACAGTGCAATATAACAACAGAGTCCCTTGGATGATTTATGTGCCTATTGGGTTATCCATTCCATCAGGTGGGTAGGAAGGTTGCCTTGTTCTATCCCTATCTGTGGGTTCAGGCAAATGCCAGAGGGGCTGCTGTAAGATGCCATAGTCACTCACTATTTATTGGGCCTATGGGGGGGGGGCTGTTTGGGCCTCTGTATACTGAAAATCAGGCCCAGACTGGCAATCTGTGGGTTCAGGCAAATGCCAGAGGGCTGCTGTAAGATGCCATAGTCAGTCACTATTTATTGGGCCTATGGGGGGGGGGGGCTGTTTGGGCCTCTGTGTACTGAAAATCAGGCCCGGACTGGCAATCTGTGGGTTCAGGCAAATGCCAGAGGGGCTGCTGTAAGGTGCCATAGACACTCACTATTTATTGGGCCTATGGGGGGCTGTTTGGGCCTCTGTATACTGAAAATCAGGCCCGGACTGGCAATCTGTGGGTTCAGGCAAATGCCAGAGGGGCTGCTGTAAGGTGCCATAGACACTCACTATTTATTGGGCCTATGGGGGCTGTTTGGGCCTCTGTGTACTGAAAATCAGGCCTGGACTGGCAATCTGTGGGTTCTGGCAAATGCCAGAGGGGCTGCTGTAAGGTGCCATAGACACTCACTATTTATTGGGCTGCTGGGCGGCTGTTTGGGCCTCTGGGTACTGAAAATCAGGCCCAGACTGGCAATCTGTGGGTTCAGGCAAATGCCAGAGGGGCTGCTGTAAGGTGCCATAGACACTCACTATTTATTGGGCCTATGGGGGGGGCTGTTTGGGCCTCTGTGTACTGAAAATCAGGCCCAGACTGGCAATCTGTGGGTTCAGGCAAATGCCAGAGGGGCTGCTGTAAGGTGCCATAGTCACTCACTATTTATTGGGCCTATGGGGGGCTGTTTGGGCCTCTGTGTACTGAAAATCAGGCCCAGACTGGCAATCTGTGGGTTCAGGCAAATGCCAGAGGGGCTGCTGTAAGATGCCATAGACACTCACTATTTATTGGGCCTATGGGGGGCTGTTTGGGCCTCTGTGTACTGAAAATCAGGCCCAGACTAGCAATCTGTGGGTTCAGGCAAATGCCAGAGGGGCTGCTGTAAGGTGCCATAGACACTCACTATTTATTGGGCCTATGGGGGGCTGTTTGGGCCTCTGTGTACTGAAAATCAGGCCCAGACTAGCAATCTGTGGGTTCAGGCAAATGCCAGAGGGGCTGCTGTAAGGTGCCATAGTCACTCACTATTTATTGGGCCTATGGGGGGCTGTTTGGGCCTCTGTGTACTGAAAATCAGGCCCAGACTGGCAATCTGTGGGTTCAGGCAAATGCCAGAGGGGCTGCTGTAAGGTGCCATAGACACTCACTATTTATTGGGCCTATGGGGGGCTGTTTGGGCCTCTGTGTACTGAAAATCAGGCCCAGACTGGCAATCTGTGGGTTCAGGCAAATGCCAGAGGGGCTGCTGTAAGGTGCCATAGACACTCACTATTTATTGGGCCTATGGGGGGCTGTTTGGGCCTCTGTGTACTGAAAATCAGGCCCAGACTGGCAATCTGTGGGTTCAGGCAAATGCCAGAGGGGCTGCTGTAAGGTGCCATAGACACTCACTATTTATTGGGCCTATGGGGGGCTGTTTGGGCCTCTGTGTACTGAAAATCAGGCCTGGACTGGCAATCTGTGGGTTCTGGCAAATGCCAGAGGGGCTGCTGTAAGGTGCCATAGACACTCACTATTTATTGGGCTGCTGGGCGGCTGTTTGGGCCTCTGGGTACTGAAAATCAGGCCCAGACTGGCAATCTGTGGGTTCAGGCAAATGCCAGAGGGGCTGCTGTAAGGTGCCATAGACACTCACTATTTATTGGGCCTATGGGGGGGGCTGTTTGGGCCTCTGTGTACTGAAAATCA
This sequence comes from Xenopus tropicalis, assembly GCF_000004195.4. Taxonomy (NCBI): domain Eukaryota; kingdom Metazoa; phylum Chordata; class Amphibia; order Anura; family Pipidae; genus Xenopus; species Xenopus tropicalis. The sequence continues at coordinate 140,873,065 of NC_030679.2, read as the reverse complement.
GGCCCAGACTGGCAATCTGTGGGTTCAGGCAAATGCCAGAGGGGCTGCTGTAAGGTGCCATAGTCACTCACTATTTATTGGGCCTATGGGGGGCTGTTTGGGCCTCTGTGTACTGAAAATCAGGCCCAGACTGGCAATCTGTGGGTTCAGGCAAATGCCAGAGGGGCTGCTGTAAGATGCCATAGACACTCACTATTTATTGGGCCTATGGGGGGCTGTTTGGGCCTCTGTGTACTGAAAATCAGGCCCAGACTAGCAATCTGTGGGTTCAGGCAAATGCCAGAGGGGCTGCTGTAAGGTGCCATAGTCACTCACTATTTATTGGGCCTATGGGGGGCTGTTTGGGCCTCTGTGTACTGAAAATCAGGCCCAGACTGGCAATCTGTGGGTTCAGGCAAATGCCAGAGGGGCTGCTGTAAGGTGCCATAGACACTCACTATTTATTGGGCCTATGGGGGGCTGTTTGGGCCTCTGTGTACTGAAAATCAGGCCCAGACTGGCAATCTGTGGGTTCAGGCAAATGCCAGAGGGGCTGCTGTAAGGTGCCATAGACACTCACTATTTATTGGGCCTATGGGGGGCTGTTTGGGCCTCTGTGTACTGAAAATCAGGCCCAGACTGGCAATCTGTGGGTTCAGGCAAATGCCAGAGGGGCTGCTGTAAGGTGCCATAGAAACTCACTAGTAATTGGGCTAGTGGGGGGACGTTTAGGCCTCTGTGTACTGAAAATGCCGGGGCCTATTTTTGAGTCTCAGTCCAGACCTGTCTGACCCCATGGCTACCCAGGTGTTTCAGAACCATTACTGTACGTGGTGCCATGTGCTGTAAAACTTTCTTGGGTTGCAGATTCAAGCCTACTGGTTGCTAGGGTGAGTATCCCCAGTAACCAAATAGTGGTTGAAACACTACACTGCGCAGCTCCAGACTAAAGAGATAAAAATAAATGGAAACAAAGTTGCAGGTTGCCCTATAACAGCATCTTCATTCTCCTTCTTGCTAATTTTCAGGTGAACCATAAAACACAGAGCAGGATCTGATGTTTCTCACATTTAATGTCTCCGCAATGAGCTAATTACACGTACACTGCATATTATTAACAGCGGTAATTTACATCAGTCCACATCCTCAGTACACCTTCATGCCAGTATAATGTCAGACAATGGTCTAACGCCCTCTCTGGCTAAAGTCTGCATTGCAGGCCAAAATGAACCTTTTATTTGCCAAATGGGGATGTAAAAAAAAAAAAATGCAGCATGCATGATGGGAACTGTAGTACAATAATGGAGGGCCACACCTTGGACATATGATGTAAACCAGTTATAACCATTTAGCAAGAGAGACAGCAAAACTAGTCATAGAGGAGGCAAAGGCAGAAATTGGTCAAATGGCTTTTGGTACAGTCTTGTAGGCGCTGGCCTGGTCCCAGTACTTCCCACGGTATCCTGCCTCGGTGCAAAACATTTGCATTCAGAGGGTTACAGATCAGGTGCAGTGCATAGATTTATCATTGAAGGGTCCTTAGGAGTCTGCCTGTAGATTCCCTACCCGTCACTCTCAGAGCTGGAGTCGGAATAGTCAGGCACAAGGCAGGAGAGGGAGACTGTGTGCGCTGTAGAAGTCTTCCCCTGAGCTGTCGACGTGCTTGTAGCAAGTGTTTGTACAGAACTGAGATCACTCTCGGACTGAGTCCTTTCCCTGCTCTCCACCTTACTCCCAGTCTCTTCCCTTACGCTCTCCCCTCCTGCACTACTGCTACAGCTGCCATTGGGAGATGCGGGCAATTTATCTTCTGCCCTGTTTTCCTCTTTGGACGTCCGTCGCACGACTCCCAGAGTCACGGGGCTGATCCCTGGAGCGGAAAGGGTTCTAGGTCGGATTCCTAACTTCCTCAGTGCGTTCCCCGGTGTCTGCTGCCCACTGTCTGCTCCAGGGGAAAACCAGGACCGGTTGCATATCTCTGATCTCTTCTTTTTCTGCTTCTGTTCATAGGCTACAGGCAAAGGGATAAAGGAGATTAAAAGAAAAGGAAAAGCAACATTTACAGGCCGGCTGCCCCTGCAGGCCAAAACGGACTCATACAGCCTGCCTGGCCTTGGACCAGTCTCCAGGTAGAGCCCTGCAACGATCAAGTTGGGCAGACCCGTGCCAGAACAAGACCCACAGCCTCACCTTGACCTGCGAACACGCTAAGCTACTTCCCACTGCCCACCCCTACCTGCAAGTTGCTTGTTTCTAACCCAACCTGGGACCTGCGAAACCGGAAGTGATGTCACTGTTGGCCAAAAGTGACATCACTCCGGAGACAGATCAACCAGGTTGGTGGAGAAAATGATCTTTTAACTGGCGTAGGCCAGAAACCTGACCGATTAGTGGTTATTCCACAGGTACCCGACCCAAGGCAAGACTGCAGGCATGGAGGCACTTGTATGTAATAAACATGCTTTAAAAACTCCACTACTTACACTCTAAGCTCCGGTATTTGAGCAGAGCTGCAAGTTTCTTGTCCTCCTCCTTCTCCGGCACCAGTTTCAGGTCCAACGATGCTTTCTTAAGCAGGGCCTGATCTCTTTCTTCCTCTTCCTTTATTTGTTTCTTCTCATCCTGCAAGATACGAGGAGCACATTGTGATGCCGGGGCAGCCATAGTAGGAGCACATGCGCTTCAGCGAGAAAGTGATGGAAGAAGCTGCATGTGACAGCAAGGGTTAATAAAGGGGAAGTAGGATTCCTATTGTGATTACCAAGAGACAAATAAAATGTGCCGGCACTGAGCCTTACCCTAAATTTACTCCGCAGCAGGCTGTTTATGGCAAAGTCATCTTTCCACGCGCTTTGTACTTCCTGCAGCTCAGACAGAGAAGGGGCAGCTCTCTGCAGCTTGGCTTTGTCTTTGGCTCCGTGCTCCAGGCGGAACATGGAATCTGTCTCCAGGCGCTGCTTCTCTTCATGTTCTGTGGGTTATACGAGAAATATCCAAATACAGAACTGGGCACCTCGGCTTTAATTGGACTTATTTGTCATGTGACTCGTGGCACCGACATTGAGTGTGTAAAGGTATCCTTGCACAGGACTATATGAAACAGCATTACTGCCTGCCATACTGACCGGTGGTGAGTATCTGCTCATTATCTTGCATGTCCCAGCGTTCCTCCTTCCTCTGGGCTCCGCTCACTATCACATAGTCACAGTTGGCTGGATCCGTTTGCATTTCTATGTAATTAACACACAGATGACACTTCATCCTGAACCTAAAAGACCAAAAAGTAGAAGAATGAGAAAAGTCTATACTGCTACTTACTGCACTGCTGCCCCCCAACCTGTGTAACGCAGCTGCGCTACTTGGCATTATTAATGAATGTCCAGTTCTCACATACACTTCTTACACAGGGGCCTTATTTTCTACCGGGAGAGGGGGAACCAGTTATATATATATATATATATATATATATATAACTGGTTCCCCCTCTCCCGGTAGAAAATAAGGCCCCCTGTGTAAGAAGTGTATGTGAGAACTGGACATTCATTAAGGCTGGAGGAGAGGAGGCTTCTTCAACAGCAGCTCAAAAAATGGTTTCTGTACTGTAAAGGCAGACAGGTTATGGGATTCCTATAATGGTAATAAGTAATACATCAGTGCAAGGTAGGATTTTTACCCCTGCGGGGGTGAACTGGCAGCTGGGCTGTTAAGGGTTCTGTTTAGCTTTCTATGCATTAATACCCTGTGGGGTTTGGAAGCTTTTGCAACATTATTACTGTACCAGTCAAACTGCCTTAGTAAGTAGGTAGGTACCTATAAATGGGTGTCGTGTAGTAATTCCCCACTTTCTTCTTCTCTGCATTGTAGCGTACACCTGGAAGGGAGAGTGAAACAGTGAAGCAGCTGTACACCACATGGTAAGAGGAGTGAGACGGAAGCACAGCCAAGGCATACCCATTCCTATGTGATTCTTGCAGCCATCGCACCAGATGTTATAGGGCATCTCAAACCTGCACAACAGAGAAAGTAAGGTAAGCCCTGCCTTGGCACAGACCAATCAGCTGCAGGATATCTGCTAATAGAGGGAATGCTGAGCGAGTGGCCCTTGTGTCTCACCTGATGATAAGGATGCCCTGGGAAAGCTTCCTCGCTCGCTCTCGCAGGGGGTGGCTGTTCCTGTATCTATTAAGGGAGCCATGCTGGAAGGAGAGAGTGAGTAGGTAAGTAGAGAACATAATGTACACAATCAGGAGCCACAGTAAGTGCAACAGACATAACGGGCTCACCTTGGCAGGGTCAAAGTCTGGAGGGTAATACTTGTTTGTCCCTTTTCTCTCCCCCTATAAATGAAAATGCACAGCTCAGTTAGCATCACCATGGGCCCCACAGGTACTGATTGCATCTCTCATGCAGTGCAAGGCACTCACCATCCTGGCGGCTGCTGTAGGATCTGCTTAGGAATCCACTCAGAGCAGAATCTGCAAAGAAAAGTCCATGAGATGGAAGAAACGATGCAATTTACAGATATATTTATAATGTCACAGCTTATGCTTGGGTCTGCCACTACTTCCCTCCAGTTATTCCTCCATTGTATCCTTCCTTCTACGCTATCACCCCCTTCATTCCATACTATTAACCCCCTCATTCTACACCATCACCCCCTCATTCTAAGCTATCAACCCCCTCATTCGACGCTATCACCCCCTTCATTCCATACTATTAACCCCCTCATTCTACACCATCACCCCCTCATTCTAAGCTATCAACCCCCTCATTCGACGCTATCTCCCCCTTCATTCCATACTATTAACCCCCTCATTCTACACTATCACCCCCTTCATTCCATACTATTAACCCCCTCATTCTACACTATCACCCCCTTCATTCCATACTATTAACCCCCTCATTCTACACTATCACCCCCTCATTCTAAGCTATCAACCCCTATATTCCATACTATTAACACCCTCATTCTACACTATCAACCCCTATATTCCATACTATTAACACCCTCATTCTACACTATCACCCCCTTCATTCCATACTATTAACCCCCTCATTCTACACCATCACCCCCTCATTCTAAGCTATCAACCCCTATATTCCATACTATTAACACCCTCATGCTACACTATCACCCCCTTCATTCCATACTATTAACCCCCTCATTCTACACTATCACCCCCTTCATTCCATACTATTAACCCCCTCATTCTACACTATCACCCCCTTCATTCCATACTATTAACCCCCTCATTCTACACTATCACCCCCTTCATTCCATACTATTAACCCTCCTCTTTCTACACCATCACCCCCTAATTCGATGCTTCCCCCTTCATTCTATGCTATCACCATCACCTCTGCGTCTGAGCCCTCCGGCCCTGCTCTCCTACTCCAGTCCCTCCAGCTCTCTCTTCTTATGCTTTTGTACCCTAATATCATCAGCCCCTCACCCCAACACCCAATGTTGCATTTGCCTTTCAGTCCATCATTTCTACAACCAAAGTCTTGTTTTGTCCTTCACCTTTATATATACAATGTCTACTCTCACCCCACCCCCCCCCGCACACACACTGTCCAGTTTTACAGCCCCATTTATATCGTCTGTATTATTTTATACCACGGTTTCAAAAATAACTGGAGAAGGCTTGGAGCCTTCAGGGTGCGTTGGGGGACGCTGGGAGTTGTAGTGCATCGGCAGATGAAGAGCCACATGCCCTGTACTCTTTCCTCCTAGCCACTGAACCTCCCCTCATTCCCCGGGTTGTATTTATTTACCTTTCGTCTCTCCCTCGGTTTAGCCCCTCTGCTACAGTGTTGTCCTTAAAACGTCATCAATCAGCTCCCGGCAGAAGTGCTACGGTGGCTGAATTGGAACAAGTGGCGCTCAAGTGCGAAGGTTTTGTCCAACGCGGCTGCGCGTCTGTTGTTGCGCATTTCGCCTTCAGTCAGGGCTGGGCCCTTTGGGCACCGAGTATTTCAGGGGCCACATGGTGAAAGACGTGTTTAATAGTGTAGTTTCACACACACTTAGGGGCCACACCACTATGCAACTCATATAGTCCTGCAGCAGTGGGGTAACATGCTAAATTCAATTTCCTCCTGTTGTACCTCTTGTTCCCAAACTGTGGCCCCAGTGTGACTTGAACAATTATGATGGGGTTCCTGCATGAAGCACTAATTATTGAAACCAGTTTGTGGCAGCAGGGGTTCATCAGAATGGTGACAATGGCACATAGGCAAAATGTTTGACCACGCCCATTTCTGTCACCACACCCCCTAAATTCCACTCCCATTTTACAAAATTTGGCAGCTTATGTAAAGTTTGAATACATTTTGGGGCCTTTTATGTGTTATTACAGTTTTGCTAATGAAGCTGAAATTGCCCTTTAAGCTGAAGATCTTAGTTCCCCCAAGAGACCTGTTTAGCTTATTAGTTAATTAAGTTTGAGAAACTTTGTATCTTTTTTAGCATTCAGTGCAGGAGATCAAAGGGAAATAGGGACTTTTCAGTAAGAATCCGGGACTGGGGGTTGAGCTGTCAAAAGAGGGACTGTCCCGCGAAAATCGGAAATGCAGAGGTCGAAAAAGAAATGCTGCGCATATTGCGTCAAAAATGTATTTTGACCACGCCCATTTCTGGGGGTTTTGGGGTCTTGTATGTTATTACAGTTTTGCTAAAAAAAAGGTGAAATTGCCCTTTAAAGGAATACTGTCATGGGAAAACCCATCAGTTAATAGAGCTTCTCCAGCAGAATCCTGCATTGTAATCCATATTCTTCATTTCCCAGGGTGCCACAGCCATGTGACCTGTGCTCTGATAAACTTCAGTCTCACTTTACTGCTGCACAGCAAGTTGGAGTGATATCCCCCCCCCTCCCTCACCCCCAGCAGCCGATCAGCAGAACAATGGGAAGGGAGCAAGATAGCAGCTCCCAGTAGGTATCAGAATAGCACTCAATAGTAAGAAATCCAAGTCCGGCTTGGGACTCCTCCAGTTACATGGGAGTAGGAGAAACAATAGGTTAGCTGAAAGCAGTTCTAATGTGTAGCGCTGGCTGAAAGCTCAGACTCAGGCACACTTTACTGCTGCGCTGCAAGTTGGAGTGATATCCCCCCCCCTCACCCCCAGCAGCCGATCAGCAGAACAATGGGAAGGGAGCAAGATAGCAGCTCCCAGTAGGTATCAGTATAGCACTCAATAGTAAGAAATCCAAGTCCGGCTTGGGACTCCTCCAGTTACATGGGAGTAGGAGAAACAATAGGTTAGCTGAAAGCAGTTCTAATGTGTAGCGCTGGCTGAAAGCTCAGACTCAGGCACAATGCAATTGGTTTCTTAGCTCTGTTGATCAAAGAAACTGAATTGTGGACCTAGAAAGGCAGGGTGGAACCGCTATGAGAAAATATGGATTGTAAAAAGGGATCCATCTCCTTTGCTTTAGGGTTCCCATCCTCATAAATCACATATTGGTTATAAGGAGGCCCCATGCTTCCCAATGATACCAGACAGGGACTGCCTATACCCACCAGTGAGGGGGGATAGTTTCTGGGGGACTGGGACAGAAGACACCCCCCATGTTTGGTATCATTCTGATCGCCCACATATGGGTTAAAGCAAGCCCCTATTTTCAAAATAATATTGGGTACGGGCAAGTGCCAATGACAGAAACTGGCCTGAGAATTGCAGGTCTCTACAGGGGGCCACAAGGGACAAGTTCCTGGCCACTCCCCCCTCATGCATATGGTACTGAGGGAGGGGCCCAGCAGGGGGATAAAAGGGCGACAGACCCAGGTACTCTTTTGCTCATACCTGAGGTCCCAATTCTGTTGGGGGGTGCGCCCAGGTTTCCAAACTCTTGCCTCAGGAGGACACAAAGGGAATTCCTAACTTGGTAATGTACATAGGGTTTCTCTGTGTTTTATTCCCTTTTATTTTATTTACTGTTTGTATGTGTATGTCTCTTTTTGTAAAATCCATTTAAATACACTGTTTACCCTTGTAATATTAAATATAAAATGTAATAAGTTATGTCCCTTTGGCTCTAAGACTCACGTCCCTGGTATAAATGCTTGAGCCTAGAATGTTCTAACCTCCTGTCTGTGTGTATAGGGCAAGTTCTCTGTGTAAATGCTAATTAACTAGTTGACTGCCAGCAGGAGAGAGTGTTTGACTGTAATTTAACCCTTTGGCTGCTAGAGTGCTTGTTGAATTAGTGGAAACTAACCCTAACTACAGTGAGAGAGAGTGAGTGCTACAGTGGTGTATTAGGGTTTCTATCGCCTGTTAATGATAGATGGTGGCAGCGAATAGTTATTTGGGGCGGTGGTGTGTTTGGGGGTGCCTGACGTTAGTCTAACCTGTGTATAAGGTTGTCTCCCCGTCCCGGTGTCACGTGCGTCTGGGAGTGGCGTGATCCTGACAAGGGGCTTGAATAATTTCTTGAACAAGCATAGTATCCAAGGCTGTTGAGGTCTTAAGTTTTACATTTAGGTAGTATAGATATTGGTATAAGCAGGTTGCATGTATAGATACTGTAGGTCCATACACGTGGTGGGGATAATATGGAGGGGTTGAACTTGATGGAGTAGTATTTTTTAAACCTAAACTGTGTAACTAAATACAGGTATGGGACCTGTTATCCAGAGTGCTTGGGATCTAAGGCTTTCTGCATAAGGGATCTTTCCGTAATTTGAATCACCATAACGTAAGTGTAATTAAAAATCATTCAAACATCATATAAAGCCAATAGAATTGTTTTATCTGCAATAAGAATATGTGAGTTGGGACCAAGTACAAGGCACTGTTTTATTAGAGAAAAAGGAAATAACATTAAAAATAAATGTGAAATATTTCATTAAAATGCAGTCTATAGGAGATGGCCTTCCCGTAATTCAGAGCTTTGTGGATAATGGGTTTCCAGATAACAGATCCCATAGGCTTTGGGAAGCACATTTTGATATTGGGTTTCACAGCTGTCCCTTCCGGATAATGTTGTGTCTCTAAACAAAGGGGCAGAGTTTGGCGACTGTTGCAGTTGGTCTTTGTGTGACACAGGACTTAGCCCACAGCGTGCCTACGAGTATAACTTTTATTATATAAAAAGCATCAGAAAAGGGCAGATATCGTTGGAAGATGAGTTTAGCCCAAGTGGCCGAACAGCAGCATAAAATTTCTATATCCGTGACACTAAAATAAACACCCCAGTTCATTGGTACAAAGCACTTTGATGTGTCTGCCGAGCAGGGAAGAGTTTCCAGCCATGTTCTGGGCGGCCCAGAAGCGAGCGGCGTTCTGTTTCCGCCCGTTGTGAAATGTGATGATGGGAGGGATAACCCCAAATAATACAATTAGGTAAGTAGCTTCTCCCTGTTTCCAGTCTACCAATAGGCAGTAGGCTTATAATACATGCACCCCGCCCAAGCCAACTTACCCAGGGGGCAACAGAAATAGGATGTTGTCGGAGGAACTTGTTTCTTACCCTGATTCTTTTGTTCTACATGGATTCTGGGAGAGATATCCAATACCCCTGCTGCCTCTCAGTATCCCTACTAGACTGTGCTCCAAGACTTGGTCTGCCTTCCTGGTTGATTTTCCAGAAGCCCCCGGAACACTCAACCACACCCTATTCCAGCTAAAAACAGAATTTCCTATGCACCCCAAATGCATAGAAAAGTCTGTTACGTCAACATACACTACTATCGTAATTCCTTCCCATCTCCATGATGGTTCTAGAGGTAAGCGGAAAATAAGCCCCCACCTCCCTACCAATGGGGCCAGACTCAAACCTCTAGGACCTGTACGGTTAGGAATCTAGGGCAAACCTCCAACCATTAGAGATGGAAGCACATCCATGGGAGCCAATCTTATGTCCTTGTATGAAATTATGGATTTAAGATGTGCTAAATGAACCTGTTGCATCCCACCCCCTTCAGAGGACAATGATTCTTTGGCCCAACCGGGACACTGGCTCAAGTAACCAGTTATATGACGGAGCTGTACAATCATCCAAAACTAGATAAACAGTCCCTGGTGGTGGAAGGGCAAACGCTGGAAGAGATCACCATTTCTTCTTATGTTCATCCATGGAAACTCCCCCGGGCCCTAGTGCTACCACCAGGAGCAGCCCCCCCATGACCGACAGGGTCTGGAAGAAATCGTACTTCAGGAAGTCATGGAGGGGACGATACGATGGTACTGTCCAGAAAGCATTCTGAACCACATTGATGACGAGGAGCCACAGCACCAGAGTAAGTGCCGCCAGTTTGGTCTTGAAGCCCACGGCAACCAGGAGAATAAGGGCCAGGCCAAAAATATCTTGGAATATCTGAGGGGAGACAGGAAAAAGTGTTAGCTGTGTGTTTGTATCTAATATTCCCGCCCCTCAGCCATCATTTCCCACCTCTATAATCTCCACGCTAAGGGGCATATTTATTATAGTGTGTAAGCCAACATCATTGGCGATGTTGCCCATAGCAACCATAGCAATTCAATTTCAACAGTTACCTACAATTTAGAAAACAAAAGCAAAGATCTGATTGGATGCTATGGGCAATATCGCCAGTAATGCTGGCTTACACACGTCTATATGTGTATAACGTAATAAATATGCCCCCTAGCGTTCATTTACACCAGCGGTTCCCAAACTATGGCCTCCCAGAGCGATTTACCTGGCCCCCGCTGCGTCCTCCCACCTGGCAGTGGAGAGAGAGGACTCAGCGGGGAGCGGCACAGGGGAGCTAAGATGAAAGACGGACCGGGGGATCTGGTACAGGTAGGACCCGCCGGGGGGGCGGCGGCGGGCGGGATATGAAAGAGGATGTGGGCTAAATGAAGGTTTCTTCTTCACCTACAAGAGAAATTCTGCGAACTGAGAGACCCTGATGGAAAGTAAAAGTGCACCATTTCCCCCCCCACCCCGGCGTCGACCGGAGGGTGGGGGTTGGGTCCTGTTGATGGCGGTCCGGCCCCCCAACAGTCTGAGGGGCCCTTGATCCGGCCCCTTGGGTTAGAATTTTGGGGACTTCTGATTTAAACACATCTATACTGTAATGGCCTGTCTTATTCACCAGTTTAAACCACCTCCCTCCACTAATGGGACAATCCCGCCCAAGGCACAGAACTCCTTCCATGCACCTCCCTATCGTACGTACGGTGAAGGGGCTGGCATTGAAGTGAAGCAGAGTCATGAACATAAGAATGAGCAGCACCCTGCCTCCCAGCTGCATGTACTGACGCGGCGACGTGCCGCCCATGTTAGGGACTCCGGCAAACATGGACTTCCCTTCTGACCGGGACTCGGCCAAGAGAAGCAAGAGACCCCCAACCAAAGCCATGTTCCTGGGGAAAGATGGGAAAAGGGCAGCGTTAGAGACATAGGAATAGCAGCTTGGGAGTGCATATCAAATTCACTTGTAGGGTTTATATACCCTTAAACATATTCAGTAGAAGTGATGATACACTTATAAAACCATTTTCTCCCACAATCCCCCCATTACTTACCCATGTTAAACATGGTAAAAGGACCCCACCTTGTTATGATGTTTAGGACACTGGTCAGAGGCCCCAGAGTATATTCTAGCCACTCCTTGTGGGGTGAGATAGACTTTATATCTATATCTATCTCTACTAGAGATGGTTATTTGGGGTACCTGATTTAGGGCATCTTTCCACATCTCTTCCTCTGGTATGTCTTCACGCCATTGTTGTTTACCCTTGTGCTGCTGGGGGGTATTTGTTTGCATTAGTACAATGTACATTCACCAAGTCGGGTCGGCGGAGATATCGCTCCAACGTGGTTTCAGTAATGGCTATTGGCCCTATGGGGAATTGTGCCTGGAAGGCGCGTTTTAGTTGTAAATATTGAAATATCGTGTTCGCTGGAAGCTGGAATTCGGCTTAAAGTGCATTAAATTGTTTACATTCCCCACCTATGGTGATGTCTCCTAATGTTTTAACTCCAGCAGCTGCCCACCTAACAGCCTCAGGTACTCAATGGAAGTGTGAGAGGTATTTATTGCCCCATATGGGGGTCCACATGGGTTGTTTGTTTTGAATTATTTTTAGTGCTCTCTGAATAGACTCCACTACTGTTTTGATAGGAAGCATTGCTTTATAATACGGGGAGATGCCCCTATAGGGTGGTTTAGCTAGGGCCTCTAGGGATCCCACACAGTATATTATACTTTACCACCAAAAATACAAATGTATTAAAGTAATTACTGTTCCTTTAGGCTAATGTCAGACCAGGCGTATGGCGTATATTTTGGCAAGCTGAAAAACGCTTCAGCTTGCCAAAAATATACGCCATACGCCTGGTCTGACATTAGCCTTAAATGTGGCAGCCAGGGAAGAAAGAAAAGAAAGAGCCTGTTGCACATTTTACGGAGTAGTGGGGGGGCAGCCATGGAAGCACTGGTAACGGAGAGAATGTACAGTAAGAATAACAGGCAGAACCACTATTGGTTGATGAATGAACAGACAAAAAGCACCCACCTCATGAGAAACTTTGCATCCCACAGGATATTATAAACAACGGTCTGAAAAATACAAACACACGTGTTATATTCGTTTTTCCTGGGGAAAGTAATTTGTACCACACAGCCACCCGTCCCCCAGGGTATTACTCTGCCAAACAGCCCCTGTACTGCTGCTCATAGGCTCCTTACCTGCAGGATGATGATCCCGAGCAGCCCAAAGCAAGCATAGGGCACAAACTTCCGTGTCAGGACCAGAACACAGCCAGCTGGGGAAAAACACAAAAAACATTCAGGATCCCACCACTGGGGTGGCTGCACTGTATATAACTGGAATAGAAAGGCGCCAGGCGAATACAGAGCTTATACTGGACATATGAATGATGCAGGATGCCCAATCACTCCTCCCACAACTGTCAGAGTCAGTTTAGTATTAATAGTAAAAGGAGGTTACCAGCCGCTTACCTAGCTGGCCACATAGGTTGAAGATGACAAAGAGGGTTGCAAGGTGCATCCCACAGTTCCACGACATGTTTATGTATTCCCTCTGCTCATTCCACTGCAGCCACATGCGTAGCCCGTCCTCCAGAAATGTACTGATCAGGCACAGGTGGGCTATGTGTGGGAGGTACCGCTTAGTGACACGCAGGAACTGCAATCAAAGAGACAGAAAGCAATTTAATATGTATAGATGTGACTCATTGTACATTAACAACACAGTGTGGCTGAGGGGTAGCAGGTATAGTAGGGAGAGATGATGTCTATAGTAGCAGTGGGGGGATAATAGCCTCTGGGAAGGGACTGGGGCTGTGGGATAGCAGGTATAGTAGGGAGAGATGGTGCCTATAGTAGCAGTGGGGGGGGGGATAATAGCCTCTGGGAAGGGACTGGGGCTGTGGGATAGCAGGTATAGTAGGGAGAGATGGTGCCTATAGTAGCAGTGGGGGGATAATAGCCTCTGGGAAGGGACTGGGGCTGTGGAATAGCAGGTATAGTAGGGAGAGATGGTGCCTATAGTAGCAGTGGGGGGATAATAGCCTCTGGGAAGGGACTGTGGCTGTGGGATAGCAGGTATAGTAGGGAGAGATGGTGCCTATAGTAGCAGTGGGGGGATAATAGCCTCTGGGAAGGGACTGGGGCTGTGGGATAGCAGGTATAGTAGGGAGAGATGGTGCCTATAGTAGCAGTGGAGGGATAATAGCCTCTGGGAAGGGACTGGGGCTGTGGGATAGCAGGTATAGTAGGGAGAGATGGTGCCTATAGTAGCAGTGGAGGGATAATAGCCTCTGGGAAGGGACTGGGGCTGTGGGATAGCAGGTATAGTAGGGAGAGATGGTGCCTATAGTAGCAGTGGAGGGATAATAGCCTCTGGGAAGGGACTGGGGCTGTGAGATAGCAGGTATAGTAGGGAGAGATGGTGCCTATAGTAGCAGTGGGATAATAGCCTCTGGGAAGGGACTGGGGCTGTGGGATAGCAGGTATAGTAGGGAGAGATGGTGCCTATAGTAGCAGTGGGGGGATAATAGCCTCTGGGAAGGGACTGGGGCTGTGGGATAGCAGGTATAGTAGAGAGAGATGGTGCCTATAGTAGCAGTGGGGGGATAATAGCCTCTGGGAAGGGACTGGGGCTGTGGGATAGCAGGTATAGTAGGGAGAGATGGTGCCTATAGTAGCAGTGGGGGGATAATAGCCTCTGGGAAGGGACTGGGGCTGTGGGATAGCAGGTATAGTAGGGAGAGATGGTGCCTATAGTAGCAGTGGGGGGATAATAGCCTCTGGGAAGGGACTGGGGCTGTGGGATAGCAGGTATAGTAGGGAGAGATGGTGCCTATAGTAGCAGTGGGGGGATAATAGCCTCTGGGAAGGGACTGGGGCTGTGGGATAGCAGGTATAGTAGGGAGAGATGGTGCCTATAGTAGCAGTGGGGGGATAATAGCCTCTGGGAAGGGACTGGGGCTGTGGGATAGCAGGTATAGTAGGGAGAGATGGTGCCTATAGTAGCAGTGGGGGGATAATAGCCTCTGGGAAGGGACTGGGGCTGTGGGATAGTAGGGAGAGATGGTGCCTATAGTAGCAGTGGGGGGGATAATAGCGTCTGGGAAGGGACTGGGGCTGTGGGATAGCAGGTATAGTAGGGAGAGATGGTGCCTATAGTAGCAGTGGGGGGGATAATAGCCTCTGGGAAGGGACTGGGGCTGTGGGATAGCAGGTATAGTAGGGAGAGATGGTGCCTATAGTAGCAGTGGGGGGATAATAGCCTCTGGGAAGGGACTGGGGCTGTGGGATAGCAGGTATAGTAGGGAGAGATGGTGCCTATAGTAGCAGTGGGGGGATAATAGCCTCTGGGAAGGGACTGGGGCTGTGGATAGCAGGTATAGTAGGGAGAGATGGTGCCTATAGTAGCAGTGGGGGGATAATAGCCTCTGGGAAGGGACTGGGGCTGTGGGATAGCAGGTATAGTAGGGAGAGATGGTGCCTATAGTAGCAGTGGGGGGATAATAGCCTCTGGGAAGGGACTGGGGCTGTGGGATAGCAGGTATAGTAGGGAGAGATGGTGCCTATAGTAGCAGTGGGGGGATAATAGCCTCTGGGAAGGGACTGGGGCTGTGGGATAGCAGGTATAGTAGGGAGAGATGGTGCCTATAGTAGCAGTGGGGGGATAATAGCCTCTGGGAAGGGACTGGGGCTGTGGGATAGCAGGTATAGTAGGGAGAGATGGTGCCTATAGTAGCAGTGGGGGGATAATAGCCTCTGGGAAGGGACTGGGGCTGTGGGATAGCAGGTATAGTAGGGAGAGATGGTGCCTATAGTAGCAGTGGGGGGATAATAGCCTCTGGGAAGGGACTGGGGCTGTGGGATAGCAGGTATAGTAGGGAGAGATGGTGGCTATAGTAGCAGTGGGGGGATAATAGCCTCTGGGAAGGGACTGGGGCTGTGGGATAGTAGGGAGAGATGGTGCCTATAGTAGCAGTGGGGGATAATAGCCTCTGGGAAGGGACTGGGGCTGTGGGATAGCAGGTATAGTAGGGAGAGATGGTGCCTATAGTAGCAGTGGGGGGGATAATAGCCTCTGGGAAGGGACTGGGGCTGTGGGATAGCAGGTATAGTAGGGAGAGATGGTGCCTATAGTAGCAGTGGGATAATAGCCTCTGGGAAGGGACTGGGGCTGTGGGATAGCAGGTATAGTAGGGAGAGATGGTGCCTATAGTAGCAGTGGGGGGATAATAGCCTCTGGGAAGGGACTGGGGCTGTGGGATAGCAGGTATAGTAGGGAGAGATGGTGCCTATAGTAGCAGTGGGGGGATAATAGCCTCTGGGAAGGGACTGGGGCTGTGGGATAGCAGGTATAGTAGGGAGAGATGGTGCCTATAGTAGCAGTGGGGGGATAATAGCCTCTGGGAAGGGACTGGGGCTGTGGGATAGCAGGTATAGTAGGGAGAGATGGTGCCTATAGTAGCAGTGGGGGGATAATAGCCTCTGGGAAGGGACTGGGGCTGTGGGATAGCAGGTATAGTAGGGAGAGATGGTGCCTATAGTAGCAGTGGGGGGATAATAGCCTCTGGGAAGGGACTGGGGCTGTGGGATAGCAGGTATAGTAGGGAGAGATGGTGCCTATAGTAGCAGTGGGGGATAATAGCCTCTGGGAAGGGACTGGGGCTGTGGGATAGCAGGTATAGTAGGGAGAGATGGTGCCTATAGTAGCAGTGGGGGGATAATAGGTATAGTAGGGAGAGATAGTGGCTGTGGGATAGGCAAAAAAGAAAGTGTGGGGAAACAACAGGTAATGATGCCGATAACAGAACATAAGATGGTACGGGAGGGTAATTATCTATACACTGAATATTCCCCACATTGGACCCTAAGTGAGCCTCTCTATCTCAGATCCCAGCAATCACACCCAAGTTGGATTTCCCTCTGAGATGAGCTATCAAAATAAACCACCTCTCTCTCTGCCATATCCTGACCCAACATGTAGCCACTTGCCTTTCAGCATCAAAAATACTATAGCTCCCCCCCCCCCATAGAGTGGGCCCTGTCAGCCCGCACCTCCAGCAGGGCAGCACAGTTTTATTGTTATAGTTATTAGAGTTACTTAGTGCAATAGGAGCAGCAAAGCATCAGGAGACTCCTCCTGCATCAGTAACTGAAACTTCTGGTGTTCTAACAGCAGAGTGAAGAGCAACTACTGCCTGCTGATTGGTTACTATGGTTACTAGACCAGCAACACACATTGCACCTTGTATAACCCAGTCACCTTTATAGTTTGCAATTGTACAGTCAATATATCTCCAATGCACTGATATGATTGGGGCAGTCTATACTGCTGATAATTAGTACTGAGATGAGATCTAAATGACTAATTATTGCTTTACAACCTTGGGGATGCTCTCACAAATGTTATTTATATTGTAAATATAGTGTTTCTTTACTGGAAACCTGCAGGGCTGACGAGACGTACAATGGACATATGGAAGAGCAGTGAGTGTGGATAACTATTCTTTTCTGCATTTTATATGCATGAACCCCATTCAACCCTTCTAAATGACACGTCGCTCCTGCCCCCCCCAATTTCTATAAATGGTTTCTCCTATCTCTCACTCCTAAGTGACTACAGAAGGCACCACTAATTCATAGAGGGGGGTATGCCATAGGCTATATTTACACAGTGTACGAAATGGAGAACAGAAGATCGCAAGTTTTTTCGTGACGTGGCAATGGGTTCAGCTTATTACCTGGTCAGCCAGCTCCTCGGCGGCCCCCATAACATTCCCAGGCGCCATCTCCTCCCGAACAGACTAGGAATGAGCCCGTCTGACCCAGCGCTCTGACAGGCACCCTCATGGGGTGGGCGGAGCCGATGTGAAGCGTCACCTTCGAAACTCACGGTCATTGGTTCAGTACGAGGAAGTGATTGAGCTCCCGCTGCCTCCCTGGCCAATCGTGGTGTCCCAGCTCAACCACTTGCTAGACCCTCAACTCACTGGCGCTGTTTGTAAACTTGACAGGGAGATGCGCCCATCTTGGGTAAGGGCACGGTGCCAGATTGTCAACGTGGACTGCGAGCATCCCGTGAAATTATAAATAAATATAATTAGTATTAAGTAGGGCGTGTAGAGTAGCGGAGAAAATGCTCAGGCTTTAGTACTGACGTGGCCAAGCCGAGCTGTTTTCTATAGTGAAACACCTTTACTAAAGGGCGGGGGGGGGGGGGGGGGGGGTGCACAGTGAAATTGTGAGAGAAAAAAATATTATTTTCAAAAGTTAGGGTATAAGTGGTGACTATGGGTTTCTGTTATTGTGTTTTTTTACTGGGCACATAGCTGTGTTTGGCATATAGGCTGACTAGTACAGGTAAGGGACCTGAATGCTTGGGAGTTGGGGTTTCTGGTTATGGGGTCTTTCCATAATTGGGATCTCCATACCTTAAAGAGATTGTTCATCTTTTGGTATGAGGTAGAGTGCTCCTATGAGCCAATTTGCAATTGGTCTTTATTTCTTATTATTGGTCATTTTGAAATTATTGTACTGTTTGTTCCACAGCTTTTCCACAGTGCCAGTTTGGAATTTCAGCAGTTATCTGGTTGCTAGGGTCCAATTTACCATAGTAACCAGGGAGTGGTTTGAGAGAGTGACCGATATATGAATAGTAGAGGGGCTGAATAGAAAGTAAGAAAAAGTAACAATAATAATATAATTGATGCCTCACAGAGCAATAGTGTTTTGGTTGTTGGGGTCAGTGACCCCCATTTGAACACTGCAAAGAGGCAGAAAAATAAGGCAAATAATTCAAAAACTATAAAAAAATAAATAACGAAGACTAGTTGAAAAGATGCTTTGAAATGGCCATTCTATGACATATTAATGGTAGACTACCCCTTTAAGTCTAATAAAAAAATCATTTAACCATTAAATAAACCCAATAGGACTGTTCTGCCCCAATGAGGGGTAATTATATCTTAGTTGGGATCAAGTACAGGTACTGTTTTATTATTACAGAGAAAAGGGAATAATTTAACCATTAAATAAACCCAATAGGGCTGTTCTGCCCCCAATAAGGGGTAATTATATCTTAGTTGGAATCAAGTACAGGTACTGTTTTATTATTACAGAGAAAAGGGAATCATTTAACCATTAAATAAACCCAATAGGGCTGTTCTGCCCCCAATAATGGGTAATTATATCTTAGTTGGGATCAAATACAAGGTACTGTTTTATTATTACAGAGAAAAGGGAATCATTTAACCATTAAATAAACCCAATAGGGCTGTTCTGCCCCCAATAAGGGGTAATTATATCTTAGTTGGGATCAAGTACAGGTACTGTTTTATTATTACAGAGAAAAGGGAATCATTTAACCATTAAATAAACCCAATAGGGCTGTTCTGCCCCCAATAATGGTTAATTATATCTTAGTTGGGATCAAATACAAGGTACTGTTTTATTATTGCAGAGAAAAAGAAAATCATTTTTAAAATTCAGAGTTATTTGCTTAAATTAGAGTCTATGGGAAATAGCCTTCCCTTAATTCAGAGCTTTCTGCATAACAGATCCCATACCCGTAGTTTCTGGTATTATGAGCCCGGTTCCAGGATGACAGGTAGGGAGAGTGGCTCCAGTTTTGAAAAGGTTAACAATAACCCCCCTCTACATTAAATTATAGTCCCGAGTGAAGCAGTGAATTTGCTTAGGATGCAGTTTGCCAGCATCGTTGCTTGGGTGTTGGATTCAATCTCCGGCCAATATACAGCAATCTGATGATAGGGCTCATTTACAACCACAATACAAATGAATGCGAGAATGAGCAGCCATTGATGCTGTCTATAAAGATAATTGTACCCATAGTGCCTGGCAACTTGTGCTAAGTGCCACTGTGCCCCAGCTTGCTCTGATCAGTTGTGTACATGGGTGCTAGGGAACCCTGGAAATACCATCAAACTTGGGGTGAGCACAAGTCACGAAAATCGGGTACAAATTTGCACTGATGTTGGCACATCACACCCGAGTTGCTCACTATTTAGTGGCCATATGCTGTTCTTCAGGGAAAGAACCATTGCATTGTTACATAGTAACATAGTCACATACAGACCCACACTGACCTATATATCCACTCACATACAGACCCACACTGACCTATCCACTCACATACAGACCCACACTGACCTATCTATCCACTCACATACAGACCCATACTGACCTATCTATCCACTCACATACAGACCCATACTGACCTATCTATCCACTCACATACAGACCCATACTGACCTATCCACTCACATACAGACCCACACTGACCTATCCACTCACATACAGACCCACACTGACCTATCTATCCACTCACATACAGACCCACACTGACCTATCCACTCACATACAGACCCACACTGACCTATCTATCCACTCACATACAGACCCACACTGACCTATCTATCCACTCACATACAGACCCATACTGACCTATCTATACACTCACATACAGACCCACACTGACCTATCCACTCACATACAGACCCACACTGACCTATCCACTCACATACAGACCCACACTGACCTATCTATACACTCACATACAGACCCACACTGACCTATCCACTCACATACAGACCCACACTGACCTATCCACTCACATACAGACCCACACTGACCTATCTATACACTCACATACAGACCCACACTGACCTATCCACTCACATACAGACCCACACTGACCTATCTATACACTCACATACAGACCCACACTGACCTATCCACTCACATACAGACCCACACTGACCTATCTATACACTCACATACAGACCCACACTGACCTATCCACTCACATACAGACCCACACTGACCTATCTATACACTCACATACAGACCCACACTGACCTATCTATACACTCACATACAGACCCACACTGACCTATCCACTCACATACAGACCCACACTGACCTATCTATACACTCACATACAGACCCACACTGACCTATCCACTCACATACAGACCCACACTGACCTATCTATCCACTCACATACAGACCCACACTGACCTATCTATCCACTCACATACAGACCCATACTGACCTATCCACTCACATACAGACCCACACTGACCTATCCACTCACATACAGACCCACACTGACCTATCCACTCACATACAGACCCATACTGACCTATCTATACACTCACATACAGACCCACACTGACCTATCCACTCACATACAGACCCACACTGACCTATCTATACACTCACATACAGACCCACACTGACCTATCCACTCACATACAGACCCACACTGACCTATCTATACACTCACATACAGACCCACACTGACCTATCCACTCACATACAGACCCACACTGACCTATCTATACACTCACATACAGACCCACACTGACCTATCTATACACTCACATACAGACCCACACTGACCTATCCACTCACATACAGACCCACACTGACCTATCTATCCACTCACATACAGACCCACACTGACCTATCCACTCACATACAGACCCACACTGACCTATCCACTCACATACAGACCCATACTGACCTATCTATACACTCACATACAGACCCACACTGACCTATCCACTCACATACAGACCCACACTGACCTATCTATCCACTCACATACAGACCCACACTGACCTATCTATCCACTCACATACAGCCCCACACTGACCTATCTATCCACTCACATACAGACCCATACTGACCTGTCTATCCACTCACATACAGACCCACACTGACCTATCCACTCACATACAGACCCACACTGACCTATCTATCCACTCACATACAGACCCACACTGACCTATCTATCCACTCACATACAGACCCACACTGACCTATCTATCCACTCACATACAGACCCACACTGACCTATCTATACACTCTCATACATAAACCATATATACCAACATTAATACTAACTGTAGATATTAATATCACAATAGCCTTGGATACAATGCTTGTTGAAGAAATAATCCAGGCCCCTCTTGGAGGCTAATTATTTTTATGGGAAAAAAGAACCCCCCCATGTGCCTATAATCCCCTCTAATGTACTTGTACAGAGTAATCATGTCCCCTCGCAAGCGCCTCTTTTCCAGAGAAAACAATGCCAACCTTGACAGTCTCACCTCATATAGCCCCCACTATTCCCAGCTACAGTCAGGTGATCCCAATGGAGTCAATAAAAGGGCAACCATATGGGAGTTTTAACCTTATAAGCAAGCATGTTGCAGGTAAAACTTAGTCCCTTTGCTCAGTACTAATCTTAAATTACTTATATAAGTCAGTCAGTGTAGGACTGGCCAGAAGGGATGACCTTGACGTAGTTCGCCAGCTTGAAGTATATTGCAATGTACGGACAAACAATCCCTCTTTTTGGGATGGGGAGGGAAGGCATTTCTTAGTAGCTGAATGCACAGAAATGTCCTAATGTCCTATTTCTACATATTGATAATGGGTGAGTGCAGAGGAATTTTTGCGGTTGTTTATAGTCTCACCTCATAGCTTAACCCTTCCATCCCCTTTACCAGTTTAGGTGCAGTCTCTGCACTCTCTCCAGCTCATTAATATCCTTCTTAAGGACTGGAGCCCAAAACTGCCCCCCATACTCAAGGTGAGGCCTTACCAGGGACCTATAAAGGGGCAAAATTATGTTCTCATCCCTTGAGTCAATGCCCTTTTTATACAAGACAGCACTTTATTTGCTTTAGTAGCCACAGAATGACACTGCCTGGAATTAGACAACTTGTTATCTACAAAACCCCCAGATCCTTTCAAGTAAGGACCCCAACTATTTAGTGCATAACTTGCATTTATATTATTTCTACCAAACTTTGCACTTTTCAATATTTAACGCCCTTTGAAGGCCTGGATCATTATAGATGAGATGTTAAAACTATAGGTGTGATTCAGTATATAAAGTATGGCATTTCTAGCTATATTCATCATTCAAGGTTTCATTCTCCTATCATTTTCAATAATTTGGTGTGTTGGAAATGAAAACTGATGACAAAATGAATAATGGGAGCAGCATGTTGCTCGCGAGCCACTGGTTGGGGATCACTGCTCTAGTTTATCACGCAGAACATAAGTCAACTTTAATAAAGAGAAATAAAGTGAGGATTTTCCTGTTTTATTATGAAGGAATGTTGGTATTGGCTCCTCTCTTGTGTTCTTTGGCTTCTTCTCAGTAAACAGAAGATGGAACTGGTAGAGTTGCTTTTCTTGGCGTAACCCCATACTTGAGCTATAATATTAAAGGTAAACTATAGCCCTAGAATGAGTACTTAACCAACAGATATAGTTATGTAGTTCCTGCATCGTGTCTGTAAGCTGTGGAGAGGTTGTTACATCAGTGTTTTAGTCCCTCCTCCCCTGCCAGGATTTCAAATGATGCAGAAATATAAAAATGGTATTTATTCACACTTTTTGAAGGAACAGATTACAGTGAAAGGTATATTAGGGGTTTCTGTGGAGTGCGGAGATCTTTAACAAATTTTGGTTCAAAACCAGAGTTCCCCTATAATGTATCCTTCCACCGAATATCAATGTCTGTACAATTCATATTTTATCAAGGCAGTGCCCATACATGGTCAAAGCGATGGGCCCTTTCTTCAAAGACATTCAGGGATGAGCCAGGATCAACCCAGAGTGATTAGCAGGATCTTCTAGCAGATGTTAGTAGCCTGGGAATGGCAAGGCCGGCAGCCTTCTGATCTCTGTGAGATTTAGCAGCACTAATGTTTTCTGTCTGTGTAATAGTAATAAATATGCTGTTTTCTTGCCTCAGACAACCGACTAAATATCTGTACATGTCATTAATTAGTATTATCATTGATTTATTAGATTCCAGAAATCTTCCACGGATTTGCCAGACTTGCTGAAACTGAAATATTCCAAATAAATGCATGCTGGAAATGGGAAAGATGGCAGGCAGATAAGAGTTAATGAACACGGAAGGATTTGAAAAGAAAGGTTCTCTGAATGGTTTCTCCAGGCTGGAGATTTGGGGTGAGTGCTTATTTGTGCCCTGGGTACCCCTGGAACTATAGCAGGGTGACTGTTACCCCAATGTTTCTATATATCTGTAACCTTGTTATGGGCTAAGGGGGCCCAGCCTGAAGGCCAGTTAGGGGGGGATTTGGGGTGAGTGCTTATTTGTGCCCTGGGTACCCCTGGAACTATAGCAGGGTGACTGTTACCCCAATGTTTCTATATATCTGTAACCTTGTTATGGGCTAAGGGGGCCCAGCCTGAAGGCCAGTTAGGGGGGGATTTGGGGTGAGTGCTTATTTGTGCCCTGGGTACCCCTGGAACTATAGCAGGGTGACTGTTACCCCAATGTTTCTATATATCTGTAACCTTGTTATGGGCTAAGGGGGCCCAGCCTGAAGGCCAGTTAGGGGGAGATTTGGGGTGAGTGCTTATTTGTGCCCTGGGTACCCCTGGAACTATAGCAGGGTGACTGTTACCCCAATGTTTCTATATATCTGTAACCTTGTTATGGGCTAAGGGGGCCCAGCCTGAAGGCCAGTTAGGGGGAGATTTGGGGTGAGTGCTTATTTGTGCCCTGGGTACCCCTGGAACTATAGCAGGGTGACTGTTACCCCAATGTTTCTATATATCTGTAACCTTGTTATGGGCTAAGGGGGCCCAGCCTGAAGGCCAGTTAGGGGGAGATTTGGGGTGAGTGCTTATTTGTGCCCTGGGTACCCCTGGAACTATAGCAGGGTGACTGTTACCCCAATGTTTCTATATATCTGTAACCTTGTTATGGGCTAAGGGGGCCCAGCCTGAAGGCCAGTTAGGGGGGATTTGGGGTGAGTGCTTATTTGTGCCCTGGGTACCCCTGGAACTATAGCAGGGTGACTGTTACCCCAATGTTTCTATATATCTGTAACCTTGTTATGGGCTAAGGGGGCCCAGCCTGAAGGCCAGTTAGGGTGGATTTGGGGTGAGTGCTTATTTGTGCCCTGGGTACCCCTGGAACTATAGCAGGGTGACTGTTACCCCAATGTTTCTATATATCTGTAACCTTGTTATGGGCTAAGGGGGCCCAGCCTGAAGGCCAGTTAGGGGGGGATTTGGGGGGCCCAGGCTTAAGGCCAGGAGAGATATGAAGACTAAAGAGCGACATTACCTGCTGTGCAAGTAACTAAAATGTCTGTGAAGCCCCAGTAGCTCTTCTGCTATAGGAAATAGCCTGTTTCACTATTTAATGATAAATTCTTCCTCCCAAACACCTAATGGCCGTGCAGCTTTAGTCCCATCCATCATTCTGGCTTCCCCCTTCTTCCTAGAGTTGCTACATATCAAACGCAAGGTATGCAGAGGATTAGCTGTCTGACATGTGGCAGTGATGTTCCTGCTCGACTCCTCCACACGTCCGTTACAGTAACAGCCGCTCATCCTTCTAAGACAAAAATATGTCATCCTCTCCCTGGAATTCACTTCTTTATGGGCTAAAAAGACAAATGGATCATTCATATTTCACTGTGTTTTTGCCTCTGTGAGAAGAGTTTGGGGCGATAGAAGTATAACTGCATTCCCAGCCATTGTTATTGGTAATTGGCCCAATCTTGGGACTGTTTATGCTGTGTGTCCCTGGCTCACCTGTAGCCGCTTCTTGGTTTGGTCCATTGCCCAAACCTTTCAGCTCAATACGTATGTAGGGCTGGTGTATCTTTTAACCTGTCCTCACCTTGGCCAGGCTACTTGGGTCACCCAACCATGAGCATCTGTATGTAGAGAAGTACAAGGCTAGTAAAGGAAAAGTAAAGCATAAGGGAAGTGCATATATGATCATAAAATGGCCAAGCCTCCATACCAATCAAGGTAAACCGCATTTGATATTCCTAACTATTCCCATGGTCTGGTCCTATTGTTCATAGGCTGGAACATTCGAGCATGGTGGCATTTCCTGATCAAACATATAGTTTATATGATATTAAGTGACCTATTAAAGAACCTCCCCAAACTGGAATATATATATCAGTAAATATTGCCCTTTTACATCCTTTCCCTTGAGCCGCCATTTTGTGATGGGCTGTGTGCTCCCTCAGAGATCAGCTGACAGGAAGTGATGCAGCTCTAACTGTAACAGGAAGTAGTGTGGGAGCGAAAGGCAGAACTCTGCCCATTCATTGGCTGATGGGGCCTAGCATGTATGTGTGCCTTGGCTTGTTTGTGTGCACTGTGACTCCTATGATCCCAGGGGGCGGCCCTTAATTCTTAAAATGGCAGTTTTCTATTTAGGATTACCCAGTGGCACAAACTACTAAAAAAGTATATTTTTTTAAAAATAGTTTATTCAGATAAAGCAGGGTTTTATTCAATATATTTTTATAGAGACCTACATTGTTCTGGGGCATAGTTTACCTTTAAAAGATAAGTAAGAAAGCATTGCAATAACAATAAAATTGATAACCCACAGGGCAATAGTTTTTTTTGACTGCCGGGGTGAGAGACCCCATCAGAAAGCTGAAAAGAAGGAGAAAATAATATAGAAACTATAACAAATAAATAATGAAAACCAGTTGCAAAGTTGCTAGGGCATTCTATAACACACTACAGGTTAAATTGAAGGCAAACTGCCCCTTTAATATCTAAGAGATCAGAAATCATATTCTCATGGAACTGACACCATGCACAAGGCTGGGAAGATATCAGCCATACTGGGCTTCTAGGGGATCATCTTCCGGTTCCTGGATCTCCATTGGTTTCTCAGAAAGTGCTTGGCCCCTGCCCCAGCCAATGCCATGGCCAAACCTGTCTTCCACTTCCTTTCTGAGGGTTCTGCATCAGATCTGGATGAACAAAGCACCTATGGCCCCGGGCCAGGTTTGCTCTCCATTCATATTACTTGTACTAATGGCAGTTATGATTGCCAGCAGGTTAATCTGGAATGCTGGGAGGCTAGTGGTGTCATTGTGTGGGCAAGAGCACTCGTGGTGCATCTAATAGTTGGCACTGCTGGTCATTTCATACATAATATTGATACGATTTACTGGCTCGTTCAGTAAGAGTCAGTGTTCCAGGCAGAATGTGGCTGCAATTGGAAGTCACTCAGTGCCAACGCTCACTCACACAGGCAGTGTTCACTTTGCCGGCAATTGCTCACCCTTCCTGGAAACTGCTGCTCAGATGCAAGCAGCCATTAACTGTCAGCTCCAAGTGCCAGCTCAGCCTGCTGGTCTGCTTTGAGCCAAGTACCCAGCAACGCTGACGTTTAGAGCTAGTCATCACAGCCCGAAGGGAATCAATCGCATTCATCATCATTCATACGGTGCCAGCAAGTTACACAGTTATTCACACTAATATTATCATGAATAGGGCTTCTACAAGCCAGCTAATGCAGTGAAACAGTAGGATTAGAGGGCCCTGCTCACAAGAGCTCACAGTCTAAAGCACCTTTGCAATAAACATTTGCGGTTGTGGGTTAGATTTGATTGGTAAGTTTTGCGTAGCCTGGGGAATAAAGTGACTCTAGAGAGAAGAGGGAATCAATTGGTCCCACTTGACCTTAAGCTGGCCATACACCTTCAGATCCGCTCGCTTGGCAATGTCGCCAAGCGAGCGGATCTTCTCCCGATATCCCCACCTACACGTTGGCGATATTGGGAGAATCCAGGCTAATTCGATCGTTTGGCCCTGGGGCCAAACGATCGAATTATAATGACGGGTATAGGCAAAGTCGGTCCGGGGACCGCATCAACAAGCCGATGCGATTTCTTAACCTGCCCAATCGAGATCTGCCCGATTTCAGGTAAGCTTTGCGTAGCCTGGGGAATAAAGTGACTCTAGAGAGAAGAGGGAATCATTTGGTCCCACTTGACCTTAAGGTGGCCATACACCTTCAGATCCGCTCACTTGGCAATGTCGCCAAGCGAGCGGATCATCTCCAGATAACCCCACCTACAGGTGGGCGATATCGGGAGAATCCAGGCTAATTCGATCATTTGGCCCCAGGGGGTATAGGCAAAGTCGGTCTGGGGACTGCATCAACAAGCCGGTGCGGACCCCAATCTGACTAGATTTTTTAAGCTGCCCGATCGAGATCTGCCCAATTTCAGGCCAGATATCGGTCAGGCAGGCCCGTCGGTAGTGCCCATACACGGGCCGATTAGCTGCCAAATCGGGCTAAGGGACCGATATTGGCAGCTAGAATCAGCCCGTGTATGGGGACCTTTACAGTGCAACAACAACCGTGGGCCCTCCTCCGTCCCAAGCAGGGGTTACATAATAGTGGCTGGGGTTGCCACATTTCCTCAATCATTTTTCTGGCCAAAGCAGGGGAGGGTCCGGACGGGCATGAATTTGGTGGGAAATTGTGAGCAGGGTAGGCTAGAAAGGGAGCT
This sequence comes from Xenopus tropicalis, assembly GCF_000004195.4. Classification (NCBI taxonomy): domain Eukaryota; kingdom Metazoa; phylum Chordata; class Amphibia; order Anura; family Pipidae; genus Xenopus; species Xenopus tropicalis. Next base: position 140,845,256 of record NC_030679.2, on the reverse strand, counting down.
GGGAGAGGGGTAAGCCCAGGGTTGGACTGGGAAAAATCCCGGCGGGCCCCAGCTCTAGTGGGCCCCGGTGGCCCAGACCTGACCCATGCCAGCACTCGCCCTGCCCGACTGTTCTTCCCGTGACGTGTTAAACTTACGTGCACTCAGGGGAAGACTTTGGGTGGGGGACCCTGGGGGGGGTTAAGGGGATGTGGCTGGCGGGGGCACCTGCAGGGCCCCTGGACTAGGGGTAGGCAGAACAGGTACGTTCTGAGTGCCCCTCCCCCTGTTGTGCCCTAGGAAGGTGCCTCTCCTGTCTCCCCCTAGTTCCGGCCGTGGAGAGGGGATAGGAGGCGGGTCTGGGGCAGATCAGAGACAGGCAAGTGCGGAGGACAAATTATTACAAATTTACCGGTAAATTTGTGATACCGGCCCTGGCCCTGGATGGTATTTTACAGGCTAAACCGATGAAATACCAGCCAGGTGGCAACTCTAGAAGCGGCACAGCAGGGATGCAGGTAACATACAGGATTCCCATTGGCTGAGAGGGTATGCATGCTTAATAGGTAATCAATAGAGGCCTAAGGCAACATTATTAGGATAAATGATTGTAATTCTTTGTATATATCTCAGAGAGAGAGGGGCATGGTGTAATGCTGCGGGAATGAAATGAGCAGCCCAGCGCTCTGAAGCTTCCTGCGGGAGAGTGGATCTGAGCGGCACCAAACTGCAGGCTTGGCAGCTCTCGGCTCTCCGCTGATTTCCTTGGCTCATTACTCGGAATAGCAGGAGGGACAGAGCTGACAAAGCGGATGCAGAGCCTGGAGCGTTACTGCCTGCATGGTCTGTGCGCACAGCCAGTGTGGCCCCTGCTTGTGTTGCTTTACAGGAGAGAAGGGCACTTGTGGGTACCCACCCCTGGGCCAACACCAAGGGACACGCCAGGGGTGTAACTATAGAGAAAGCAGACCCTGCGGTTGCAGGGGGGGCCAGTGAAGCCATAATTAATGAGCAATTTCAATACATCTTTGTAGACATTCCAGTATTTTGGGGCCCTAAGCTAAGTTTGCTGTGGGGCCCAGTAACATCTAGAGACCTGTGACAATAGTAGAACACTGCTGGGCCAAATGAAGAGAGCCCCCAAGACAAGCCTGCCCCTTGATTGCACCCCCCCATGCCACAGTGAGTGGGGCAATGCAGCACCAAGTGGGGGTTAGACTTTGACTAGCAGGGCAGGGGGGTGATGAGCACAGGTCGGTGACAAACAGGAGCAGTAAATGATGGTGGGGAGCAGGAAGGGGGATCAGGGTCGGACTGGGACCCGACCCTAGCCGGCGCTCCCCCTGCCCGACTGTTCCTCCCCTGGCACGTTAAATTTACACGCTCGGGGGGAGGACATTGGGGGCCCTGCGGGGTTGCGGGGGGGTGCAGCGGCGCAGGCAAATGCAGGGCCCCTGGGGCGGGAGCCGCGATGGGGCCTTCACCCTCCAGTCCAACTCTGAGGGGGACCACTCATCACCATCGCCCATTCCTGCAGTCGGCCCAGCTTCTGGAATTAAAGAGCAGAACTATGGGTAGGAAGAAGAGGTAAGTGCCTATTGCATATACCTGGCGGCTGTTGTGCCCCTTCTGCCTGCCCCTAGTTCCGGCCCTGTACTAGTCAGAATGCAGTGTGCAAAGTGCTATAAAGGCTGCAATTGGCCACTTTTTTGCACTTTTCTAACTGGTAAATGACCTTGCTATCGAGCCGAATTTGTTATATGGGCGCCCCAAGGCCGCCCCCATTCCCGCCCCCCATTCGCCCCAAGGCCGCCACAAATCCGGGCCTGCCATTGGGTGCAATAAGTGGGGAAAGGTTCAAAGGTGCCTGTTTTTTGTATATGGTTTAGTAAATGAGGCCTAATGTCCCAGGACTCACATGTGCTCACATGATACAAGCTCTACAAAAGCCCACGATATACACCTAGCTACACTGGCAGCACAGTGAGATCAGTCACCAACAGCCTCTGCAGATGGAGCAAAGGTGGGAGCAAGTTTTAATCCATGTAAACACCACATAGAAAGCACGTGGGCCGTGGCGCTGTAGCGTTTAGTGCCAACTGCAGTGCCCGTGCCCCGGGGCCATTATATGTGATTGAGGCACAGTGTGCAGCACTATACACACAAGGGTGCCGAATATTCTTTCTGACCACATGAGCCCTGTAATACATCTCTGCAATTGGTCCATTTTTTAATTTTTAGGGGATCTTTGGGCTTTAGGTGACAATTCCCGGGCGCCTTCCGCTGCTTTGAACACAGTGAATTTTTCCTTTAGTGAGTACATGTTGCAGTGACAATAACTCACCTGTAGGTGGAGACACAGGGTTGAATGTGAAGCTGAGACAATAGTGAACCAGTGGTTCTTATACATGAGCATTTTTAGACATCACATTATGCCAGCGCTGCTGTTAGACTCCCCGGCATTGCAGGGCCCCAATATTCCCCCCTTGGGGGCCCCGGCAGGCCAATGTTTTTCTATGGAGGTCTAACAAACATTAAGGGGCAGATTGATCAAAATGTGAGTTTAGCGCTTGATACATAAAAACTCACCCACGTTCTATTCATTCCTTTGGGATTTTTAGAAAAGTATTTATTACATGTTGAGTTCTAACGTTCACCCATTGATAAATCTGCCCCTAAATCTTGAAAAATAGAAATGATTATGAAAATGTCATTGCCCCCCCCCCCCCCCCCAAATATTGTGAATGAGACATTTTTCATTAACACAGATTGAAACTGCTTATCAGACAGTGCTTTATTGGGCCCTCTATACCTACAGGGCCCTGACAAGGTCCTCCTCCTCCTCTATAGTGCTTCATATCTCTAAAGCCCCTATTTGTGCTGCAGAATGCTTAAATGGAGCAAAGCGTGGCCCCATTGGCAGCCAAGTGCTCCGCCGCTGCATTGCTTATTCACACACATGTCAGAACAGTGGGGGGGAAGGGGGGGATGAGCAGCAGAGCCTTTCCCTAAACAGCAGAGCCTTTCCCTGAGCAGCAGAGCCTTTCCCTGAGCAGCAGAGCCTTTCCCTAAACAGCAGAGCCTTTCCCTGAGCAGCAGAGCCTTTCCCTGAGCAGCAGAGCCTTTCCCTAAACAGCAGAGCCTTTCCCTGAGCAGCAGAGCCTTTCCCTAAACAGCAGAGCCTTTCCCTGAGCAGCAGAGCCTTTCCCTAAACAGCAGAGCCTTTCCCTGAGCAGCAGAGCCTTTCCCTGAGCAGCAGAGCCTTTCCCTGAGCAGCAGAGCCTTTCCCTGAGCAGCAGAGCCTTTCCTTGAGCAGCAGAGCCCCTGAGCAAGCAATAATTGCCTTGGGGCCCATCCTGCAAGCTAAGGTGATGCACGGGTGTAAATCCTGGCTGAATGGCAATGCCGGCCCAGCAGCACCAATGGCCTTGCAGCACCTGATCGAGGTACGGAGACAGCAGAGCCAATCAGACGCAGGGCCCCTCCTGTCTCATCCCTCCGCTGCCATTTGTACAGACTGGCCAAGCCGGTTGGCAGCGTTTAGAGAGCTAATGAAAGGAGGCAAAAAAAAAAAAAAAAAAAGAAATCATTCTAAAAATATATCCATAGGAGGATTCATTGCGCTGGCGTCAGGAGGCTCAGGGATACGCAGCGTGTAGGTTCTGTATGAGCGCTGGCCCAGTCACTGGGTTATACTGTGCAACCCAAACTGCCTACTGTATCACCAGCTGGCAGCAATGTAATGCCACTTGGGCTCAGGGAATGGGGAATATAATGCACTGATACGGCACTGGCATTCTAACAAACAGGGGGCCTATGGTACATTAACAAACAAGGGGCCCAGAATGCAACAGTAGGATCGGAGGGGCTTGCTCACAAGAACTTACAATCTAAAAGGATAGGAGAATAACTCCCCCCATAGGCCCAATAAATAGTGAGTGTCTATGGCACCTTACAGCAGCCCCTCTGGCATTTGCCTGAACCCACAGATTGCCAGTCCGGGCCTGATTTTCAGTACACAGAGGCCCAAACAGCCCCCCCATAGGCCCAATAAATAGTGAGTGTCTATGGCACCTTACAGCAGCCCCTCTGGCATTTGCCTGAACCCACAGATTGCCAGTCCGGGCCTGATTTTCAGTACCCAGAGGCCCAAACAGCCCCCCCCCATAGGCCCAATAAATAGTGAGTGTCTATGGCACCTTACAGCAGCCCCTCTGGCATTTGCCTGAACCCACAGGTTGCCAGTCTGGGCCTGATTTTCAGTACACAGAGGCCCAAACAGCCCCCCATAGGCCCAATAAATAGTGAGTGACTATGGCACCTTACAGCAGCCCCTCTGGCATTTGCCTGAACTCACAGATTGCCAGTCCGGGCCTGATTTTCAGTACCCAGAGGCCCAAACAGCCCCCCCCCATAGGCCCAATAAATAGTGAGTGTCTATGGCATCTTACAGCAGCCCCTCTGGCATTTGCCTGAACCCACAGATTGCCAGTCTGGGCCTGATTTTCAGTACACAGAGGCCCAAACAGCCCTCCCATAGGCCCAATAAATAATGAGTGTCTATGGCACTTTACAGCAGCCCCTCTGGCATTTGCCTGAACCCACAGATTGCCAGTCCTGGATGGGCAGTAGGACTGATTGCTATGGTCACCTCGGGACAGATGGGCAGATTCAACAGAATATTTTATCCATCAGTTGCAGTTGGGAAGTTGAAGCAGAATGAGCCCTATAACAGCAAAGCTTTATTTTTTGTTTCTATATTCAGCAAAATGGGGGTCCCCAGTTCCCTGGTGGGGTTCTGGCCAGGAGCTCAGCAGTAAGGGTCCCTCCCGGGCAGGGAAGGCAATATTTGCCAATTGCAAAATAATCCAACCCCCCCCCAAAGGTAGGTGCATTGGGAATTCATTTCATGGTGAACTGCCCCTTTAGTTTATGATCAGAAAACCCATTCGCTGGCCCTGTCTGTCTGCCTCAAATACAGTCTATTGCAGGCCCCCGTTATTTATACAGAGTGGTACTGTCTGACCTACAGCCCTTTAGCAGAACTACAACTCCCAGCTCACAAAATGCCTGTATTTTTTCCAGAAATAAAACAGGATAAATGGGCAAAATGTGAAAGGTTTCACGTGCTTTAATATTCCCCGCACAGCGGCCTGTGATCTATTCTATCCCCTTCTGGTACCGGCAGCTTCCCAGCGCCTCTAATTCATCAGGGCCCTCGCTCATTTGCTGCGACGATGCAGATTCATTTGTTTGTTGTTGCTATTAATTAGATTTATTCTTTTAATTACAGTAATGCAGGAGCTAATTAGTGCTGACTAAGGTTTCCCTTGTACAAGTTGTTGTTCAGCCCTTTCTGTTCCTAAAGAAACCCTACTGCTGGCGCTTCACTTGCGTCTGTCACGGCCAAGGGGGCAGGGCTCTCGGGGGTGCTGGGAGTCACAGTTCAGCAAAGTACTGAACATATCTGTTGGTCCTTCAGATACTGGGGACCTGCCTAAAGGTGCCCATACACGGGCCGATTGTAACTGCTGATATTGGTCCCTTAGACCGATTTGGCAGCTTATGGGCTCGTATATCGCCCACCCGAATTAGCATGAATTCACCCGATATCGCCCACCCGAATTAGCCTGAATTCACCCGATATCGCCCACCCGAATTAGCCTGAATTCACCCGATATCGCCCACCCGAATTAGCCTGAATTCACCCGATATCGCCCACCCGAATTAGCCTGAATTCACCCGATATCGCCCACCCGAATTAGCCTGAATTCACCCGATATCGCCCACCCGAATTAGCCTGAATTCACCCGATATCGCCCACCCGAATTAGCCTGAATTCACCCGATATCACCCACCCGAATTAGCCTGAATTCACCCGATACCGCCAACCCGAATTAGCCTGAATTCACCCGATATCGCCCACCCGAATTAGCCTGAATTCACTCAGTATCGCCCAGCCGAATTAGCCTGATTTCACCCAATATCGCTCACCCGAATTAGCCTGATTTCACCCGATATCGCCCACCCGAATTAGCCTGAATTCACCCGATATCGCCCACCCGAATTAGCCTGAATTCACCCGATATCGCTCACCCGAATTAGCCTGATTTCACCCGATATTGCCCACCCGAATTAGCCTGAATTCACCCGATATCGCCCACCCGAATTAGCCTGAATTCACCCGATATCACTCACCCGAATTAGCCTGAATTCACCCGATATCGCCCACCCGAATTAGCCTGAATTCACCCGATATCGCTCACCCGAATTAGCCTGATTTCACCCGATATTGCCCACCCGAATTAGCCTGAATTCACCCGATATCGCCCACCCGAATTAGCCTGAATTCACCCGATATCACTCACCCGAATTAGCCTGAATTCACCCGATATCGCTCACCCGAATTAGCCTGAATTCACCCGATATCGCCCACCCGAATAACCCTGAATTCACCCAATATCGCCCACCTAAATAACCCTGAATTCACCCAATATTGCCCACCCATAGACTATAAAGGTAGATGCCAAGGTAGATACCAGTTCTACTCTGGGTCAGCAGGGGGGGCATCTAAACGCACAAATCCTTATCATTGGTAGATTGTTCAGGATGTTCTACCTACGGGTGGGAGATCTCGGGAGAATCCAGGCTAATTGGATCGTTTGGCTCTGGGGACAAACAATCGAATTATAACGATGGATATAGGCAACGAGCCGATGGGGTCCCCGATCCGACTAGATTTTTTAACCTGCCCGATCGAGATCTGCCCGATTTCAGACCATGCACAGGCTGATATTAGTTCAGTCCCTCTGGGTCAAATCAGCTGCTTATTGGACTGTGTATGGGACCTTTCTCACTGATGTCGGGTCAGAAATGGGCACAATACAGTTTATAAAACCTTGTTGGGTGAGGGCTGCATCTGCCCATTAATGTGATCCTCTCCCAAGGGGTCTACTTGGACCTCCATAATGACCTGATTGTTGGCCCTGGAGAAGAATACTGTGGCATAGTAATGTAGGGGATGCACATTTCCCCAATGGAGGATCTTGATTGTTGGGTGAGGACTGGGCCTAATTGGGTGAGGACTGCATCTGCCCATTGATGTGGTCTTCTCCCAAAGATCTGCTTGGCCTCCATTATGACCTGATTGAAGGCCCTGGAGAAGAACACTGGGGCATGGCAATGTAGGGGATGCGCATTTCCCCAATGGAGGATCTTGATTGTTGGGTGAGGACTGGGCCTAATTGGGCAACGACTGCATCTGCCCATTGATGTGATGCTCTCCTAAGGGGTCTGCTTGGGCCTCCATTATCACCTGATTGTTGGCCCGGTAGAAGAACACCAGGGCATAGTAATGTAGGGGAAGTGCATTTCCCAGTGGAGGATCTTGATTGTTTACTAGGGAGGAGCACAGTGATAAAAACTAGGAAAAAAACGGTGAAATTGCTAATGAATTGCCAGCGCTTGCACAAAATGTGTTGAGTTTGCAGTTGTGCCTCCTTCTCATTACGTTGATCACTGTTTCTTTCATATTGACCCATGGACACTTGAATATTGTGGCTATGGGAATATTCTGCTGCGCACGCTTTTTACCCATTTCCCCCTCTATTATCCAGTACATACAGTGCACATTTTTAGGTTGGGCCGAACCAACGGAGCCAGTGATTGGATTGGACAGTCCGCATGGGGTCCATGCTCAGACCAATAGACTAATATTACCAGATCACAGGAAAATTAAGCTAAAAGGGTTACACTGAGCTTATTTGCAACCATCGCCCTGGTCCAAATTAAGTCGATCTGATAATTGGCCTCCAGTCCATTGATGGAATCATACTGTGCGCATATGGAGAGTTTTAGCTTGAAGACTGCATCCATGTGGCAATGTCCTGATCCGACCATTTTTCTGCACTAATACCACCCTCTTCCAATGGGTCTATCATTTTTTCAACCTGCCTGATAGATATCTGGTCAATATTGGCCAGCCAGGCATTCAAAAAGGCAACACACATGGGCCAAACTCCTGGTTCCTAATCATTGGAGGGGATTGTTTTGGGTCCATGCCTTGGCCAATCGGCAACAGGCTAATGTTACCAGGGAGGGGTCAGCTTTTCTTTTAGGTTCTGAACAGACCCCTTGCCTTATGGTCAGTCATTGCCCCTTCATGGTATTGAGCGATCACTAACTCATTACCATGAATAATTAATTTGAGGGTCCTTCGCACTTAATTGCACCAGATGAATGCATCATGGAATCCAGATATCTCTGACCAGTTCCTTCATCCTATGTGTCGGGTTATTTCTCGGCACGAGTTCACTTTGCATCTCCCCTTTGTCAAAGTGCCACCTCTGCCTTTAGCCTGAGCTGAGACTGACCCTTGCCTGATACTGTAACTGCTCACTTAGCCATTACATTCGGCCGCCACTCCTTTCCCTGACCTTTGCCTGTCCTTGACTTCATTTACTGCTCCATTTCCCTCCTAGACTGCTCTCCCAAAGTGATATGATCACTTCTATCAATAAAGTCTCGTAATGGGGCTGCTCTACTGCAAGGACACAGAGCACTTGTGCGTCTCGCGGTGCTGCCTACTGCTTATTTGCTACAATGATAATAGGAGCAAGTTATAGTTATCTATCTAGCCTTTACACAGGCTGATAAAAGCCCCTCCAGACCTAGTTTTCAGCCCTGGTATTGCGCCATTGGAACAGTCCGTCCAACCAACCAATCAACCAACCAACCAACCAACCAGTATTTGGTTTAATATTGGCCAGATATGTATTGGTCAGGTTTCAAATCCCATTAAGCAATGTACAAATTGGCACACTGATCCTCATCCATTGTCATTGTAGAATGAAATATCAGACTGGGTTAAGTCAGATGGGCCTGGCCAAGCACCTGAAAATATCCCAGTGCCCCCCATGCCTTAGTGGGCCCCAGCCCAGATTGATTCCTTCAACCCCGTCTTATTGCCACCTTAAGGTGCCCATACACGTTAAGATTCGCTCGCTTGGGGAGGTCGCCAAGCGAGTGGATCTTCACCCGATATCCCCAACCTACGGGTGGGGGATATCAGGGAGCGTGTAGGCTAATTCGGTTGTTTGGCCCTGGTGTCAAACGATCGAATTCTATTGGCGGCAATGGAGCAGTCGGTTCAGGGACCGCATCAACGAGCCGATGCAGTCCCCGATCCGACTAGATTTTCTAACCTGTCCAATCGAGATCTGGCCAATTTCAGACCAGATATTGGTCGGGCAGGCCCATTGGTAGTCCCCATACACGGGTCGATTAGCTGCTGAATCGGTCTAAGGGACCCATATCGGCAGCTAGAATCGGCCCATGTATGGGGACCTTAAGACCTATAATATTAATCACATTTTTTAATCTTTTCTATGTCTTATGAAAGTTTGAAGAAGAGGGGTAGGAATAGTGAGACAGTTGGTAGTGGACATGGTTGTTCAATAGAAGCATAGGTGGGTTGAAGACCACCAAGAAATGTAGGGAAGGGCTGATATGCTGGTGAGTAAAGGCCGGTGAGGGGAGGGTGGAATGGGAATGGCCCAGGTAGACCAGCCATTAGTGTAGAGCAGCTTGGGTTCCTGAGTCTTTGGCCAAAGGAAGTCATTCAAGAGCAGAAGGCTAAAGTGGTAGAACAGTAGGTGGTGATCTAACGAGGGAATAGAACTTGCCTTGGATGGATTGTCCCTGGCAGTTAGCAGCCATGGAACAGAAACCTGAACTGCATCAGATAATGATTTGCCCTCCATAAAACCAGTGAAACAGGAAACCATTGTCTATACTTCATAAAGACGAGGAAATTTAAGAAATAATCTATATAACTCAGCAGGGGGAGTCAACCAGGGACAGACAGGCCCAGCCAGCTGTCAGCGAGTAGCCGGGTTGGGGGCAATTTGGAGTTTCCAGTTCCCATCATGTTCCCATTACAGACTTCAGCTAGCAATAAGCATAAGGCAAACATCTGTAAGCTCTTCTCTAGGCAACGAGCGGCAGTAAGATGGAGACCACCGGATCCCTGTACTGATTCACAAGGTGGGGGACGGCCCCTTCCATTGTCTCCTGCAGACGTAAATGGGGCTAATAGTCACTTATTCCTGCCCGCATATGGGAATTGTTTCCATTCTACTCACAGGATCCCACATGTCTGTATAATTATTGCTCCAGAGCCCTGTATTTATCAAATGCTGACAGACCTATCAGCACACTGAGCCAGAGGAGAAGAGTGAATAGGAGAGAGAATGAATAGAGCTGTGGAGTCCTTCCTCCGCAAACTGTCTGCTCACCCCTTAGTACTGTAAATAGGGCCCAATGGGCAGGGTTGGGCAGATGAGGGGCATGGCCAGGTGGGCACCCTGCCTTCGTATACAGTAATCTATATGATAACATCTAATTATACAGTAAACATTATAGTTAGTTAAAGAATTTTTAATATTTATTATATTGACCCCTCCCCCAGCCAGTAGACTGATTAAAGCTGATTGCTTATTGGTTGTTATGGGTTAATGCACTGGGGCAGAGTTGGACTGGGTTACCTGGGGCCGACCGTGTACCCGACTCTGGGGCCCACTGTTGCTTCCCACTCCGCCCCCAGCCATCGCCACTCCCGCTCCTGTGCTGCTTCCTTACTGTGAAAATATAAAGATGGCTGTGTGTTCCACTTTGGAACGCACGGCCATCTTTATTTTTCACAGCAAATACATGGGTCAGGACCCACCGGGTTTTTTTTCCAGTAGCCCCAGTTTGTCCCTGGGGCAATTTTGTCCAACTAACTACTTGAAAATATAGTTACGTTTATCCAAACTGGGGCAGTTTTTGAGAACTATGTTGTCCAATAGAAAACAGCTATTCAGTTTGATGATAATGTATTTATACGGGGGATTTACTGATGGCAGGGGAGGGGGCAAATTGCAAAAATCAGGTACAAGAACCTGAACCAAGAGAGGCAGGTCTGGTGTGCAAGGACCTGTGTTCCCTACTCATGAATAGAGCACTGCCTGTGTTCCCGGGGGGGCATGTAGGTATACCCCCCTCCTGCCCCCTACCTGTCCTAACTTGTAGGTCAGAGGGGCAAGCAAAGAGCACCCCTTTGGTGCTATAGCACTAAGGCAAATGATAATGTGAAAAGGCACATTTAGGGCCCTTTGAGACATACAGAACAGTACTAAATGCTGGTTTTCAGAGTGCTGGCATTGGCAGGGCACCGTGCAGTTGTACCACCTGTTCCCCCTGGATGGCTGCCCTTTATACAGGCCCCCCTTATAGGAACACGTTCCCTTTCTCGCAGACTCGTGGATCCCACCTCTTTGGTTTCATTCGCACTGACACTGCTACTAACATTCTAGTTGGCTTCAGCTGTCACATTGATCATCTCTCTGTAGCATGGGTCTGTGCATTCTCCATGTAATCTCTTTGTATCCCTATATATCTCTATGCATACCTATATATCTCTATGTGTGCCTATATATCTCTATGTATGCCTATATATCTCTATGTATGCCTATATATCTCTATGTATGCCTATATATCTCTATGTATGCCTATATATCTCTATGTGTGCCTATATATCTCTTTGTATGTCTATATATCTCTATGTGTGCCTATATATCTCTTTATATGCCTATATATCTCTTTATATGCCTATATATCTCTATGTGTGCATATATATCTCTATGTATGCCTATATATCTCTTTATATGCCTATATATCTCTATGTATGCCTATATATCTCTTTATATGACTATATATCTCTATGTATGCCTATATATCTCTATGTGTGCATATATATCTCTATGTATGCCTATATATCTCTATGTGTGCCTATATATCTCTTTCTATGCCTATATATCTCTATGTGTGCCTATATATCTCTATGTGTGCCTATATATCTATATGTATGCCTATATATCTCTTTCTATGCCTATATATCTCTATGTATGCCTATATATCTCTATGTGTGCCTATATATCTCTTTATATGCCTATATATCTCTATGTGTGCCTATATATCTCTATGTATGCCTATAAATCTCTATGTGTGCCTATATATCTCTATGTATGCCTATATATCTCTTTGTATGCCTATATATCTATATGTATGCCTATATATCTCTATGTATGCCTATATATCTCTATGTATGCCTATATATCTCTTTGTATGCCTATATATCTCTATGTATGCCTATATATCTCTATGTATGCCCATATATCTCTTTGTATGCCTATATATCTCTTTGTATGCCTATATATCTCTATGTATGCCTATATATCTCTATGTATGCCTATATCTCTTTGTATGCCTATATATCTCTATGAATGCCTATATATCTCTATGTATGCCTATATATCTCTATGTATGCCTATATATCTCTTTGTATGCCTATATATCTCTATGTGTGCCTATATATCTCTATGTATGCCTATATATCTCTATGTATGCCTATATATCTCTTTGTATGCCTATATATCTCTATGTGTGCCTATATATCTCTATGTATGCCTATATATCTCTATGTATGCCTATATATCTCTATGTGTGCCTATATATCTCTATGTATGCCTATATATCTCTATGTGTGCCTATATATCTCTTTGTATGCCTATATATCCCTTTGTATGCCTATGTATCTCTATGTATGCCTATATATCTCTTTATATGCCTATATATCTCTGTGTATGCCTATATATCTCTATGTGTGCCTATATATCTCTATGTGTGCCTATATATCTCTTTATATGCCTATATATCTCTATGTGTGCCTCTATATCTCTGTGTATGCTTATATATCTCTATGTGTGCCTATATATCTCTGTGTATGCCTATATATCTCTATGTGTGCCTATATATCTCTATGTGTGCCTATATATCTCTATGTATGCCTATATATCTCTTTCTATGCCTATATATCTCTATGTATGCCTATATATCTCTATGTGTGCCTATATATCTCTATGTATGCCTATATATCTCTTTGTATGCCTATATATCTCTATGTATGCCTATATATCTCTATGTGTGCCTATATATCTCTATGTGTGCCTATATATCTCTATGTATGCCTATATATCTCTATGTGTGCCTATATATCTCTATGTATGCCTATATATCTCTATGTGTGCCTATATATCTCTTTGTATGCCTATATATCCCTTTGTATGCCTATATATCTCTATGTATGCCTATATATCTCTTTATATGCCTATATATCTCTATGTGTGCCTATATATCTCTGTGTATGCCTATATATCTCTATGTGTGGCTATATATCTCTATGTATGCCTATATATCTCTATGTGTGCCTATATATCTTTTTGTATGCCTATATATCTCTTTGTATGCCTATATATCTCTATGTATGCCTATATATCTCTATGTGTGCCTATATATCTCTATGTGTGCCTATATATCTCTATGTATGCCTATATATCTCTTTGTATGCCTATATATCTCTATGTGTGCCTATATATCTCTTTATATGCCTATATATCTCTATGTGTGCCTATATATCTCTGTGTATGCCTATATATCTCTATGTGTGCCTATATATCTCTATGTGTGCCTATATATCTCTATGTATGCCTATATATCTCTTTCTATGCCTATATATCTCTATGTATGCCTATATATCTCTATGTGTGCCTATATATCTCTATGCATGCCTATATATCTCTGTGTATGCCTATATATCTCTATGTGTGCCTATATATCTCTATGTGTGCCTATATATCTCTATGTGTGCCTATATATCTCTATGTATGCCTATATATCTCTATGTGTGCCTATATATCTCTTTGTATGCCTATATATCCCTTTGTATGCCTATATATCTCTATGTATGCCTATATATCTCTTTATATGCCTATATATCTCTATGTGTGCCTATATATCTCTGTGTATGCCTATATATCTCTATGTGTGCCTATATATCTCTGTGTATGCCTATATATCTCTATGCGTGGCTCTATATCTCTATGTATGCCTATATATCTCTATGTGTGCCTATATATCTCTTTGTATGCCTATATATCTCTTTGTATGCCTATATATCTCTATGTATGCCTATATATCTCTATGTGTGCCTATATATCTCTATGTGTGCCTATATATCTCTATGTGTGCCTATATATCTCTTTGTATGCCTATATATCTCTATGTATGCCTATATATCTCTTTATATGCCTATATATCTCTATGTGTGCCTATATATCTCTGTGTATGCCTATATATCTCTATGTGTGCCTATATATCTCTGTGTATGCCTATATATCTCTATGCGTGGCTATATATCTCTATGTATGCCTATATATCTCTATGTGTGCCTATATATCTCTTTGTATGCCTATATATCTCTTTGTATGCCTATATATCTCTATGTATGCCTATATATCTCTATGTGTGCCTATATATCTCTATGTGTGCCTATATATCTCTATGTATGCCTATATATCTCTGTGTGTGCCTATATATCTCTTTGTATGCCTATATATCTCTTTGTGTGCCTATATATCTCTATGTGTGCCTATATATCTCTATGTATGCCTATATATCTCTTTGTATGCCTATATATCTCTATGTGTGCCTATATATCTCTATGTGTGCCTATATATCTCTATGTGTGCCTATATATCTCTTTGTATGCCTATATATCTCTTTGTATGCCTATATATCTCTATGTATGCCTATATATCTCTATGTGTGCCTATATATCTCTATGTGTGCCTATATATCTCTGTGTATGCCTATATATCTCTGTGTGTGCCTATATATCTCTTTGTATGCCTATATATCTCTTTGTGTGCCTATATATCTCTATGTGTGCCTATATATCTCTATGTATGCCTATATATCTCTTTGTATGCCTATATATCTCTATGTGTGCCTATATATCTCTATGTGTGCCTATATACCTCTATGTATGCCTATATATCTCTGTGTGTGCCTATATATCTCTTTGTATGCCTAAATATCTCTTTGTGTGCCTATATATCTCTATGTATGCCTATATATCTCTATGTGTGCCTATATATCTCTATGTGTGCCTATATATCTCTATGTATGCCTATATATCTCTATGTGTGCCTATATATCTCTTTGTATGCCTATATACACAGCACCGGACACTTCTACACCACGTGGCTCTGGTCGGCTCGTTGGTCTATATCACACATTGCCCAGTAAACCCACATTGAATAAAAAGCCGTACATAGAACCGATGGCACCAGTATATGGCCTTTTATTCAGGCAAAGGGTTAATTGTACAGACAATTAGTGTCCAGGTCAGGCCACTAAGCTGAATTCCAAACCTTTTGCTAAGGTGCCACATCTTAGATGTCATCGCTTGTCGCTCTGTGTTTCTGAGCATCAATTCTGCTTCTTGCCGAGCCAACGTCTGTTCACATCAGTGACTCCCACTGCCTTCTCCTGTCTTAAAGGGCAACTGTCACTGTAATAAAAAAAACATAGACCAAACTGCAATGAATATTTAATAAATCTGACTTTTATGGACTGTTATATGGATTTCCTCCATAGTAGTTTCAGTATACAGTCAGCATCTAGACAGTTAATTTGACACTAAGTGGCAGTGCCGCATAATCCATGACCCAGTTCCCCAGAACCCAATTCTCCTAAATGGTAGGAAGTATTGTTAATATCTAGAAAAAGTCCTTTGCACGTGACAAAGTACGCCCTGGTGGGCCCAGAGCCCAAGGGGGTGCACCATAAGGAAGGGTAGGGAGGATTTATGACTACACCTGGTAATAAGTAAAACTCACTGTAAAGAGCAGAATCAAAATGGACACAGAGATGTTTTGGTTGGTTCCACAATTTCTGGGCGTGTGATGTCTCCTTGTGACCCAATCGGGCAGCTCTGAGAATCCCACCTATAACAGCCATCTGATCCTCGGTAACTCAGGTACCACCACCAGGACTTGCGGCTTGAGATTCCCAGTGCTTTCTCAAGGCCAGGCCAAGGTGCTCAGTGAGAAGGTGAGGCAAGTCAGACAGACAGGAAGTACAACACCGGAAGGCACAAGGGAAGTCAGAACACTACTCAGGAGATCAGATTTTTGGGAAGAAAAGATGCCCTAAGGTGGTTACAAAAAAGACTACAACTGAAACTGACAGAGGAGAAGAACTGAAACAGAGTAAAGGCAGGTATGGAAGAAGATCTCAAACTGACCGCAGGCAGGAAGAATTGGAACAGAGTAGAGGCAGGCATAGAAGAAGATCTGGAAGTGACTGGAGGCAGGAGGAACTGGATCAGAGTAGATGCAGGCATAGAAGAAGATCTGGAAGTGACTGGAGGCAGGAAGAACTGGAACAGAGTAGAGGCAGGCATAGAAGAAGATCTGGAACTGACTGGAGGCAGGAAGAATTGGAACAGAGTAGATGCAGGCATAGAAGAAGATCTGGAACTGACTGGAGGCAGGAAGAATTGGAACAAAGTAGAGGCAGGCATAGAAGAAGATCTGGAACTGACTGGAGGCAGGAAGAATTGGAACAGAGTAGAGGCAGGCATAGAAGAAGATCTGGAACTGACTGGAGGCAAATACAGGACTATTGCTGACTGAAAAAAAGGAGAATAACTAAAACAGATTGGAGGCAAGGACAGGAGTGGGAGGACTAGAGGCTTGAAAATTAGTAGGACTGGAACACACTGGAGACAGATATATGACTATAACAGAATAAAGGCCTCTATTGGATTAAAAATGGAACTAAAAGCAGGAACAGGAGTAGCACTGGACCAAACTGGTGTGAACATGAATAGGGCTGGAATAGACTGGAGGCAGATAGAAGCCTACAAAAACTGAAAACAGAGTGCAGGGAGGAACAGAAGTAAAATGTAACTGAATGGTGGCAGGAACAAAGGTGGTACAGGAGCAGGCTGGAGGCAAATACAGTTATATGACTGGTACGAGTGGAACTGAATGGAGGCAGGAACAGGAGCAGCAGTATGGAGGTAGGGACATGAGAAGGACTGGAACAGACTGAAGACAGATAGAGGACTACAACTGGAGGCAGAACAGAGAGGAGGCTGGAGCATGAGAAGGACTGAATGCCTAACAATACTTAAAAGGGCACCCAAGAGCAGCAAGAACATCAACATAATTCCTTGGCCCAGAGTAGTAAAGGCATATTGGCAGCAAATGCCAAGGTCTCATTAACAGCAAAATGGGCCAGCATGGACATGATAAAGTAGAGCTATCTATACAGAGAGCATCCTGGGATGGTAGCATTGCTTTATCCCTTACATACAAATATGTCCCCCAAAGCCAGAGCACCCCAGGAACTTCCACTGAGGCACTGTCATCTGACATTTCCAGGGTGCCAAGGGTACCCCCAGTTTTAAACATGTACATTGTCTTTATATGAGATATACGGTTGGGCGATTCCTTGGGCACATTGAATGTACGTTGGCCATAAAACCTGTACTATTGTGGGGTACAGTGCGGCTGTGATTGTGCAGTGATGTAACTCCCCATTTACGTGATTCGAGTGACACTTTTTCCCAAGGGACCTGATTAGACTCCCTTTTCACTATCATGCCATTATTTTTAGTGCCTTGCTTTTTTTAACTCGTTACTCAGCTTTGTGTATCCCCCACCCCCAAGAGTTCATAAACGAGTGCCTTTTGTAAAGCGGTGACACCAGTATGGGAATAGACTGCTTGCTAATGAGTGACATGACTGGCAGAATACCCATTAATTAGAGATGCTGCCTAAAACTAAACAGATAGTTAAAATGAATCTTATTGCAAAGGCTCTGGGCAATTAGCGATATTCCCTGTAAATATGACTGAATGCTTGCTAATGAGCAAGGCTGTCTATACTCGTAGCGGGACATAAGCATAAGAAGACTACGTAGGGCCCCAATCCTTATATACGGGTAGGTTGTCCAGCCTATGAACTGACAGCAAGGATATGAATTGTTACTGTCACCCCGCTCCCTCACCATCAGCACTGGTTTAATTATGGAGGGAGCACAACTGTGGTTATAGGGGGCCTGGCAACACCCCAAAAAGCAGGTTTATCATGCCTTACTCACCACCTTGTTCCTCCGTCTGCATCTTCTCTACTGTCACCATCTTGCCTTTCTCTCCACTTGGTTCTTCCTTTGCCATTTTGTCTTACTGTCTCCATCTTGCCCAGCTGTTTTCATTCTGCTTTTCTCACAATCATGTTTGTCTCCATCCGGCTCTACTTGCTTTACTCATCATCCAGCTCTTGTGTTTCAATCTTGCTTAACTCTTGCCATCTTGTCCTACTGTCTCCATCTTGCCCAACTGTTGCCATCTTGTCCTACTGTCTCCATTTTGTCCTACTGTCTCCATCTTGCCCAACTGTTGCCATCTTGTCCTACTGTCTCCATCTTGTCCTACTGTTTCCATCTTGCCCACTTTTGTCACCTTGTCTTACTCATCATCTTGTCTTACTGTCCCAGTCTTGTCCTACTGTCTCTATCTTGCACTACTGTCCCCATTTTGTCCTAATGTCTCCATCTCGCTCAACTGTTGTCATCTTACCATACTCACCATTTTTCCTACTGTCCCCATCTTGCCCTACTGTCTCCATCTTGCTCAACTGTTGTAATTTTACCTTACTCACCATCTTATCCTACTGTCCTCATCTGCCTTCATCTTGCTCTACTGTCTCTATCTTGCCCTAAAGTCCCCATCTTGTCCTACTGTCTCCATCTTGCACTACTGTCCCCACTGTGTCCTACTATCTCCATCTGTTTTCACCTTGCTCTACTGTTTTCATCTTACTGTACTCACTATCTTGTCCTACTGTTTCCATCTTGCCCTACTGTTTCCATCTTGTCCTACTGTCTCCATCTTGTCCTACTGTTTCCATCTTGTCCTACTGTCTCCATCTTGTCCTGCTGCCTCCATCATACCTTCATCCTTTGCTACTATTGCCATCTTACCATATACTCACCATCTTGCCTACTGTCCTTACGTTTCCATTCTACGGCTGGCTTATTGGCCCTCACTGTATATGGATCCCTGACCAGTCAGGTAGGCTGATGAACTGTTTACTAATTATCCATGCAGCCTGGTGAAAGAGGTAAGGTGGTAAGGTAATAGCTCAGCACCAGACTGCTTTAGGCCTTGCATACATGCACAGATATGATTGGCTGAATCTGGGTAATTCTGCTATCCAAGCATGTGGCCACATTGTATGTTACCTAGGTCACCGCCCTGCAGGCCACTTGTCTTATATCTAGAAGACCTGCCTGCCACTTGATATACAACGTAACAAGCTGTTAGATAAAGGGGAGGTAACCCATGAAATATTGTTTTCTTATTCATGTTGTGCCTCCCTTCAACATGGTATTAAAATTAGAACCTTTTGGAGTCGGCGACCCTAGCAACCGGAAAGCACGATCATTCTGAGGCTTGATTGCCCTTAGCATTAGTTTGAAATATTTGATTCATACCCTGCCTTGGTTTTTTCCTGGTCTGTCAGTCCACCTATTGCCAAGCTGCTGCTGGCCTGATACAAGACTACATGCAAACTTAATTCAAAGTGCTGATATAGATACTCCGCTTTTATTTCAATTTTCAACAATCCGCCAATGGCCAAACGTGGAAATTAGCCGCGAATCCATGCCTGGCGAAACATGGGTATCCCTTGTGTTCTAGGCCTTCGGATGCCCCATTCACCTACCCGGATGAGGCATCTGCAGATGATGCTACTGGGATCTGGCAGGAGTTGCCATAGATGCCCCAGATGGTCATGAAGTTGCCATAGATACCCAGATAGTCAGGTCAGACTAACAAATTTGTTATACCCTTCTAGGTGCAAGCCTTTGGGCAAAGTACATGCACCACAGTGATTGCCCCTAGCCAATAATACAAGAGCCCCTGTGCAAATGTGTAACACAATGAATAACGATATTTATTAATGAGGGCTTGTGTTGTTCCCTCGGATCACGTCAGGGCACAGACTCTCACATGGTTAAACCTTTCCCCAGACCTGACCGCCTCCCCTGGTCAGCTACTTTCCCATCCCCTGCTGCTTTTAAAGTGCTGAATCTGGGAGTGAGATAAGTGCCTGTCTCCATTGTGTCAGCAGAACTGCCTGCTGGGAAACCATTAACCCTTTGGCTTCACACCTAGTACAAAGAGTGCAGGGCAGAAAGGGGTAAATAGCGACGCACAAGTCATTCATTATAATCTGATGGGCAGACTATGGAAAGCTTCTTATAACCCGTTGGAGGGTTGAATATAGAATAATAGAGACTGGCCCTATAGATACATATTCTGGAACTCCTGTGTCTAATAAGGCTCATCACTTGTTGCACTTTGGCTTCAAGGGGTGGGGATGTGATGTAGACAATTTGCAATTGGTCTTCATTTTTAATTACTTGAGTTTTTTTAAATACTTCTTGTTTTGCTCAGCATCTCTTCAGTTTGGAATTTCAGTGGCTATCTAGTTGCTAGGGTTGAAATGAGCTTAGCAACCAAGGAGTGGTTTGAATGAGAGACTGGTATATGAACAGGAGAGGGCCTGAATAGAAAAATAAGTAGTAAAAAGTAACAATAACAATAAAATTGTAGTCTTATAGACCCCTATTTGAACGCTGGAAAGAGTCAGAGGAAGAAGGCAAATCATTTAAAAAAAATTGATAAAAAATAAATACTTGCTTAGAATTGGCCTTTCTATCACATACTTAACATTAACTTAAAGGTGAACCACCTCTTTAATAACCCATAGCAACCAATCAGGGTTTTGTTCTCTTAAGTGTCCCTGCTCTTGACTGATCAGATCTAATTGCTGATTGGCCTTTGATAAAACCTGGGTGCCAGAAAGAGAGTGAATACCTGAGAGAGGGAGAGAACCTTGGTGCCAAAAGACACCCTGGGTGCCTGTGAGATAGTATGTAGGTGCCAGTGAAACAGTACTAGAGAGTGAGAGAGGATCTGAGAGTAGTTGAGAGACTTCTTGAAAGTATCTGGGTGCCTTAAAAGAATACTTGGATGAGTAAGAGAGTACCTGGAAAGCACCTGGGTGCCAGTAAGAGATTATCTGAGAGAGCCTAGGTGCCAGAGAGAAAGTATCTGAGAGAGAATCTGTAAAAAGTACCTGTGTGCCAGGGAGAGAGTACCTGTGTGCCAGGGAGAGATTACCTGTGTGCCAGTGAGAGAGTACCTGTGTGCCAGTGAGAAAGTACCTGTGAGAGAGTACCTGTGTGCCAGTGAGAGAGTACCTGTGAGAGAGTACCTGTGTGCCAGTGAGAGAGTACCTGTGTGCCAGGGAGAGAGTACCTGTGTGCCAGTGAGAGAGTACCTGTGTGCCAGGGAGAGAGTACCTGTGAGAGAGTACCTGTGTGCCAGTGAGAGAGTACCTGTGAGAGAGTACCTGTGTGCCAGTGAGAGAGTACCTGTGTGCCAGGGAGAGAGTACCTGTGTGCCAGTGAGAGAGTACCTGTGTGCCAGGGAGAGAGTACCTGTGAGAGAGTACCTGTGTGCCAGTGAGAGAGTACCTGTGAGAGAGTACCTGTGTGCCAGTGAGAGAGTACCTGTGTGCCAGGGAGAGAGTACCTGTGTGCCAGTGAGAGAGTACCTGTGAGAGAGTACCTGTGTGCCAGTGAGAGAGTACCTGTGTGCCAGGGAGAGAGTACCTGTGTGCCAGGGAGAGAGTACCTGTGTGCCAGTGAGAGAGTACCTGTGTGCCAGTGAGAGAGTACCTGTGAGAGAGTACCTGTGTGCCAGTGAGAGAGTACCTGTGTGCCAGGGAGAGAGTACCTGTGTGCCAGTGAGAGAGTACCTGTGTGCCAGGGAGAGAGTACCTGTGTGCCAGTGAGAGAGTACCTGTGTGCCAGTGAGAGAGTACCTGTGTGCCAGGGAGAGAGTACCTGTGTGCCAGTGAGAGAGTACCTGTGAGAGAGTACCTGTGTGCCAGTGAGAGAGTACCTGTGTGCCAGTGAGAGAGTACCTGTGTGCCAGTGAGAGAGTACCTGTGAGAGAGTACCTGTGTGCCAGTGAGAGAGTACCTGTGTGCCAGTGAGAGAGTACCTGTGTGCCAGGGAGAGAGTACCTGTGTGCCAGTGAGAGAGTACCTGCGAGAGAGTACCTGTGTGCCAGTGAGAGAGTACCTGTGAGAGAGTACCTGTGTGCCAGTGAGAGAGTACCTGTGTGCCAGGGAGAGAGTACCTGTGTGCCAGGGAGAGAGTACCTGTGTGCCAGGGAGAGAGTACCTGTGAGAGAGTACCTGTGTGCCAGTGAGAGAGTACCTGTGTGCCAGGGAGAGAGTACCTGTGTGCCAGGGAGAGAGTACCTGCGAGAGAGTACCTGTGTGCCAGTGAGAGAGTACCTGTGAGAGAGTACCTGTGTGCCAGTGAGAGAGTACCTGTGTGCCAGGGAGAGAGTACCTGTGTGCCAGGGAGAGAGTACCTGTGTGCCAGGGAGAGAGTACCTGTGAGAGAGTACCTGTGTGCCAGTGAGAGAGTACCTGTGTGCCAGTGAGAGAGTACCTGTGTGCCAGGGAGAGAGTACCTGTGTGCCAGTGAGAGAGTACCTGTGTGCCAGTGAGAAAGTACCTGTGTGCCAGGGAGAGAGTACCTGTGTGCCAGTGAGAGAGTACCTGTGTACCAGTGAGAGAGTACCTGTGAGAGAGTACCTGTGTACCAGTGAGAGAGTACCTGTGAGAGAGTACCTGTGTGCCAGTGAGAGAGTACCTGTGAGAGAGTACCTGTGTGCCAGTGAGAGAGTACCTGTGTGCCAGTGAGAAAGTACCTGTGAGAGAGTACCTGTGTGCCAGTGAGAGAGTACCTGCGAGAGAGTACCTGTGTGCCAGTGAGAGAATACCTGTGTGCCAGTGAGAGAGTACCTGTGTGCCAGGGAGAGAGTACCTGTGTGCCAGGGAGAGAGTACCTGTGTGCCAGTGAGAGAGTACCTGTGTGCCAGGGAGAGAGTACCTGTGTGCCAGGGAGAGAGTACCTGTGTGCCAGGAAGAGAGTACCTGTGTGCCAGGGAGAGAGTACCTGTGTGCCAGTGAGAGAGTACCTGTGAGAGAGTACCTGTGTGCCAGTGAGAGAGTACCTGTGTGCCAGTGAGAGAGTACCTGTGTGCCAGTGAGAGAGTACCTGTGTGCCAGGGAGAGAGTACCTGTGTGCCAGCGAGAGAGTACCTGTGTGCCAGCGAGAGAGTACCTGTGTGCCAGGGAGAGAGTACCTGTGTGCCAGGGAGAGAGTACCTGTGTGCCAGCGAGAGAGTACCTGTGTGCCAGCGAGAGAGTACCTGTGTGCCAGTGAGAGAGTACCTGTGTGCCAGGGAGAGTTCCTGTGAGAATACCTGGGTGTCAATGAGAAAGAGGGAGGTGAGTGTATTATAATAACTGATCAGCCCATTAGCCCAGCTGTGTGGGCAGTAGGTGGGAGTGGGACAGAGCAGCCATGGGGTGTCTGGGAGTTGTAGTTGTAGCGGATGAAGCCGGTGCAGATTCACTAGGAACCTGGGCCCAATGGATATGATTCCCCCAGCCCCGTTACTGTATAACACAAGCTTCGGTACAGAATTGGGCCAATCGGAATGCAGCAGTTTGGGAGGCCCTATTTCAGGGGGAGGAATGGTGGCACCCCTGTAGCGCTGCGCCCCCTACATGCAGGGGATATTCACTACCCACCGAGGGGCCCTGCCAGGGTGGAGCCATACAAATCCCTATGAGCGCTGCTCCCTGCTGGCAGGGAATCGCCCGTAGCGTTGTGCAGAGCCGGTGTAGCCTTGTTACAGCACGGACAGCGCTTTCAGCACTTGGACAGCTCCCCGGGACCCAGCGCTCTCTCACTCTCACTCTCTCACTCCCTATGTCTTCCCTCCCACTGCTGCCTGTCTCCCCCTGTCTCCCATTCCCACTGCTGCTTGTCTCCCCTTCCCACTGCTGCCTGTCTCCCCCTGTCTCCCCTTCCCACTGCTGCCTGTCTCCCCCTGTCTCCCCTTCCCACTGCTGCCTGTCTCCCCTTTCCACTGCTGCCTGTCTCCCCCTGTCTCCCCTTCCCACTGCTGCCTGTCTCCCCCTGTCTCCCATTCCCACTGCTGCTTGTCTCCCCTTCCCACTGCTGCCTGTCTCCCCCTGTCTCCCCTTCCCACTGCTGCCTGTCTCCCCCTGTCTCCCCTTCCCACTGCTGCCTGTCTCCCCTTCCCACTGCTGCCTGTCTCCCCCTGTCTCCCCTTCCCACTGCTGCCTGTCTCCCCCTGTCTCCCCTTCCCACTGCTGCCTGTCTCCCCTGTCTCCCCTTTCCACTGCTGCCTGTCTCCCCCTGTCTCCCCTTCCCACTGCTGCCTGTCTCCCCCTGTCTCCCCTTCCCACTGCTGCCTGTCTCCCCCTGTCTCCCCTTCCCACTGCTGCCTGTCTCCCCCTGTCTCCCCTTCCCACTGCTGCCTGTCTCCCCCTGTCTCCCCTTCCCACTGCTGCCTGTCTCCCCCTGTCTCCCCTTCCCACTGCTGCCTGTCTCCCCTTCCAGCCCTCACTCAGTAGCTCGGATATGGAGTCCCTTCTTCCTCCTGCTCCCCTGCCTTCCCTCCCACCCCATTCTCTCCTTTCTCTCTCCCACCCACCCCCTTCCCTTTCCAACAGAAACTCCTGTGGGTTTGGCAAGGCAGCTGCTGCAGTGATTGGCCTGGGGGTATCATGTGCAGAGCAGGCTCAGGAGATGGTGCAATTGCCCTGTTTGTGCTTGTTACCCTCCCACCTTTATGGCTTGAGTGAGTAGGAGTGAGTCAGGGACACCATTCTATTCTGTGGCCCCTGGAGTGGCCAGTGTCTCTCTGTACATATTGCTACATGGGCCCTTTCTGTTGGACCTATCAGTACAGCAAAGCCCTGTGGTTCTGGAGAGTCCGAGTAGGACTGCAGCATATGCCTCTCCTCCTTCTCTCTCTACTCTCCCTCCTTCCCCTCCTGCCCTTATTGGTGCCTGTGGTGGGTGGGGGGGGGAGGCTTGAACCAAATACATTGTGTGGGGCCCCATTATGGTAGCCCCTGCAGTTCGCCACTTGTTATTGGGCCAGAACTCCCCATATCCCATGAGTGAAATCATTACTGGTGCTGTTTTTCCTTACTATACACACTATTCCATCATTCTTACACCATCTTCCCTTACTATACACACTATTCCATCATTCTTACACCATCTTCCCTTACTATACACACTATTCCATCATTCTTACACCATCTTCCCTTACTATACACACTATTCCATCATTCTTACACCATCTTCCCTTACTATACACACTATTCCATCATTCTTCCACCATCTTCCCTTACTATACACACTATTCCATCATTCTTACACCATCTTCCCTTACTATACACACTATTCCATCATTCTTACACCATCTTCCCTTACTATACACACTATTCCATCATTCTTACACCATCTTCCCTTACTATACACACTATTCCATCATTCTTCCACCATCTTCCCTTACTATACACACTATTCCATCATTCTTCCACCATCTTCCCTTACTATACACACTATTCCATCATTCTTCCACCATCTTCCCTTACTATACACACTATTCCATCATTCTTCCACCATCTTCCCTTGCTATACACACTATTCTACCATTCCTACACCATCTTGTATGTATGTACTGTATGTATAACACATCTTCCCTTACTATACTCACTATTCCACCATCTTCCCTTACTATACACGCTATTCCACCATCTTCCCTTACTATACATGCTATTCCACCATCTTCCCTTACTATACACACTATTCCACCATTCCTACACTATCTTCCCTTACTATACACGCTGTTCCACCATTCCTACACCATCACCCTTACTATACATGATATTCCACAGTTATTGCCCCTTCCCCCAACGGCATCTTCCCTTACTATTTACACTACACCACACAAGCAGTCCCTTTCCAT
This sequence comes from Xenopus tropicalis, assembly GCF_000004195.4. Taxonomy (NCBI): domain Eukaryota; kingdom Metazoa; phylum Chordata; class Amphibia; order Anura; family Pipidae; genus Xenopus; species Xenopus tropicalis. The sequence continues at coordinate 140,819,380 of NC_030679.2, read as the reverse complement.
GACACAATCTTGCCTTACTATGCACGCACAGTTACAGCCCTTCCCTACCTCACTATACACCTCATTACCCAGATAGCCCTGTGCTGCACGGCGGAGCCTCTGTACATTCCCCCTGTCACATTAAGTGTGTGGCCCCTGCCTGCAGCCTCCTGTAGACGGCTGATTGGCCCAGCGTGGCCAATAGCCAATAGCTGAACCATTTTAGAGTGAGAGGGAAATGGAATGAGCAAAAGAGAAGGAGGGCACAGGGGTATGACACGGGACCCTTCATGCTTAGAGACAAACCAGCGCCCCTGCCATACTGCCCCCCATACTGCCCCCCCCAATCTCCTCACATACAGCCTCTGATAGGAGGCAAGAACATCAGGTCACTATAGGCTCCCCCATCCCTTACTATCTGTCCCCTCTCCCTCTCTCTCTCTCACTCTCTCTCTCACTGTAAGTCCCACCCCCATCCCCCTATTCCCCCCTCCCTCTCCTTTCCTCCTCTTCCTCCTCCCACCTCCCCGGACTGATTGCAGGATCTTGAAACTGCGGCGTGAAAGATGCAGCTGTGAAACAGGCAGAGCGCGCAGGGGAGTGGGGTCTTCACCGCCGGACCCCTCGATCCCCTTTTTTTTTTTTTTTTTTACATTTTAATTTCCATTTCATTTTTTTATACCAAGGCGCCAGGGAGACCCCAGAAGGGATGATTCCCATCTCTCCATTTTTAACCCTCATTTTGTACATAGAGAAGAAGAAGAAGAAGAGTTCTATTTTTTGCTGCTGCCTGCGGAGGGGACTATATTTTGTAGGCGTGCATGAAGCCCCTGTATAGATTTGTACGTGTGTATATATGTATATAGGGATCCAACTCTGCTGGCATTTCTCTAGCAACTCCTAGAGACCCTCGCTCCTTCCTCAGAGGGACACTCTTTCTACATCTGTCTCTATATTTCTACCCAGACAGACAGATCTGGGCATATAGCGGCGTATAGGGATATATATATACACACGTATAGGGATATATATACACACGCACTGCCAGCACCTCCGCCTGGGAAGGTACATGAGGAGCGCGCGGCTGGACGCAGTCTGTCTGGATGATATGTGATGCTTTGCAGCAACCTTTCCTCTTCTCCTGCGTCTTTTCCTCAAGATTTCCTCTGCCGTGACCCGCGGACAGCATGGCTCGCTTCGGGGACGAGGTGCCAGCCCGCGGAGGCGGTGGCGCGGGGCGCGGAAGCCGGCAAGGTGGGCCCCCCGGGGCTCAGCGGATCTACAAACAGTCTATGGCGCAAAGGGCCCGCACCATGGCACTCTACAACCCCATTCCTGTGCGGCAGAACTGCTTAACCGTCAACCGCTCCCTCTTCCTATTCAGCGAAGACAACGTGGTGAGGAAATACGCCAAAAAAATCACCGAATGGCCATATCCTTTATACTGATATTATTGGTTGAGGTGGGTAGGCCAAGGCGCCCCAGAGGGGCAGACACTAAGTACAGAGGGGGTATAAGGGGTGATTGCTGTTCCCATATGCACATTCAGGCCTGGGGGTCTTTAGTAGGTTATTTGTGGGGCCCGCATACCTGCCGAAGTCAAGAAATTCTGTTGGGTCCCACATATTTATGTCATTTTTTTGATGGGATAGTGTGTGTAATAAGGCAAAAATGTCTTTGGCAAATAGGTTCTAACTGTGGGCAAGCGTGTATAGTAAGGCAAGATGGTGCCAAGCGAAGGAGCAGCAACTGTGGCACAGGGTCTATAGTAAGGCAGAATGGGGTCAAGGGAAGGGGCTTTAAATGTGGAACAGTGTGTATATTAAGGCAAGTCGGTGCCAGGATAACTGTGGGATAGTGTGTGTAGTATGGCAATATGGTATCAAGAGAAGGGACAGAAACTCTATAGGGCAAGATGGTGTTGGGAGAAGGGGTAGCAGCTGTGGCCCAGTTTGTGTATGAAAGAGGAGCTGTAAGTTGTGGGGAAGATGTGCATAGTAAGGCAAGAAAGGGTGCTGTAAATTAGGGATAATGTGTATAGTAAGGCAAGGGATGGTACATTAACTGTGGCATAATGTGTAGTTTAATGCAATGTAGTATCATGGAAAGGTAATGCAAATGTGGCCAGAGTGTATAATAAAGCACACGGCATCAAGGGGAGGGTCTAGAATGGTAGGAAAGGGTCTAGAATGGTAGGACAGTGTGCATAGTAAGGCAAGATGTACCCAGGGATGGTACTTTACCTGTGGCATAATGTATAGTTTAATGCAATATAGTATCATGGAAAGGTAATGCAAATGGGTAGAGTGTATAATAAAGCACAAGGCATCAAGGGAAGGGTCGGACAGTGTGCATAGTAAGGCAAGGTAGTGTCAGGGGAAGGGAATGTATTAATGGGATAGTGAGTAAGGCATTATATAAGGCCTGTCTATCCCGATGCTGCTGAGCTGCAGCTATAATCTGACTGAGGCTGCTGGGCACACTGGGAGTTGTAGTGTAAATACATTCCCACGCTGCAGTTTGTATAGTTACATACAGGGGCCCCGCACTGGTATTTAGCCTGGGGCCCAGCCGGCACTAACGACAGCCCTGGGCCCTGCCTGTGTCAGTCTGTACCAATACAGTACTGTGCCAGCATGGAGAAAGGTGATATATGGTATGTGCCACGTTCATGTATGTTCTACACGGCGCTGATACACGCTTACCAGCCAGGAGGGTCACGTGACTGCTTCTGCAGCGGTACAGCTATGTACATGGGATTGTGCTTGGGTTTCTGTATGTGCTGAACTGTAATACAGGGAGATAGCTGCATTATCCTTCTGCTTCTAGATACATTGCTCCCCCCATACATTCTATGTGTAAATATACTGTATATAGCCGAAAATCCTTTTCTATCATCTCTCTGTCTCTGTGTCCCTCCATCTGTCTCTATCTATGTGGCCCTATATGTTTGCCATGGACACAGGGGCCATAGCAAGTGTATAGTACATACCATGTTGGAGCTGCTTCTTAAATAATCTGGCGCCTGTTACACAATAACGGTTCTATGTACTGAAGGTGTTTTACCCACGGGCCCCTGTCATGCTGGGGCCCAGAGCAGATGCTCCTTGTAGCCCTACCCTACAGCTGACCTTGTGTACATGTCAGTAACATGTGAGCACTCACCTATGGAAGGTCCTGTACATTTGGTATTTTATTAGCATGGCACCAATGTTTCTACCCAGCTCTCGGCCTTCATCAACCTTTACCCACGGGGGACAGATGCCTGAAACACTGACTGCTCATTCATAACTGGCTCAACCTACTAGCACTGACATGGATAGATATACATACAGATGGCTAGTTACATAGATATACATACTGATGGCTAGTTACATAGATATACATACAGATGGCTAGTTACATAGATATACATACAGATGGCTAGTTACATAGATATACATACTGATGGTTAGTTACATAGATATACATACAGATGGCTAGTTACATAGATATACATACAGATGGCTAGTTACATAGATATACATACAGATGGCTAGTTACATAGATATACATACAGATGGCTAGTTACATAGATATACATACAGATGGCTAGTTACATAGATATACATACAGATGGCTAGTTACATAGATATACATACAGATGGCTAGTTACATAGATATACATACTGATGGCTAGTTACATAGATATACATACAGATGGCTAGTTACATAGATATACATACAGATGGTTAGTTACATAGATATACATACAGATGGCTAGTTACATAGATATACATACAGATGGTTAGTTACATAGATATACATACAGATGGCTAGTTACATAGATATACATACTGATGGCTAGTTACATAGATATACATACTGATGGCTAGTTACATAGATATACATACAGATGGCTAGTTACATATATATACATACAGATGGCTAGTTACATAGATATACATACAGATGGCTAGTTACATAGATATACATACAGATGGCTAGTTACATAGATATACATACAGATGGCTAGTTACATAGATATACATACAGATGGCTAGTTACATAGATATACATACTGATGGCTAGTTACATAGATATACATACAGATGGCTAGTTACATAGATATACATACAGATGGCTAGTTACATAGATATACATACAGATAGGATATGATACAGATAGATGGATAGATAACTGATAGAAATAGATAAACAGCCAGATAGAGCAATAGATCATAGATGATAGATAGATAGATAGATAGAGAAATAGATTGAGAGACTGACAGACACAGATATATATATATATATATATATATATATATATATATAGAAAGACAGATAGATTCATACATAGATAAATGATAGTTAGTGTGGTGTGAGAAATGATAGATAGGTAGACAGATACAGAGAGCGTAAGAGATGATAGATTGACAGATAATTAATAGATTTGATGGAAGGATAGACATTACATGGATACATAGATTGCTGGATAGATAGATAGACAAATGCTTAATAGATTGATGGATAGATAAATGGACTTTATGATATATTATAAATGGATTGATAGAGAAGGATCTATGGATAAAAATATGGACAGAGAGATGATAGATAGATAGATAGATAAAATAGATAAGATAGATAAGATAGATTAGATAGATAGATTAGAGAGATAGATAGATAGAAAGGTAGAAGATATATAGATAGACGATAGATTTGATAGATAGATAAAATATATAGATAGATAGATAAAATAGATAAGATAGATTAGATAGATAAAATAGATAAGATATATTAGATAGATCAATGGATAGATAGATAGATTGATTGATAGATAGATAGATAGATAGATAGATTAATAGATAGATAGATATATATGATATAGATAGATAGATAGATAAATAGATAGATGTATATCTAGACAGATAGATGGATGGATAGATAGATAGATAGATAGATAATAGATAGATAGATAGATGGATAGATAGATATGATATAGATAGATAGATAGATATGATATAGATAGATAGATAAATAGATAGATGTATATATAGACAGATGGATGGATAGATAGATAGATAGATAAATGATAGATAGATAGATATGATATAGATAGATAGATAGATAGATAGATAGATAGATAGATAAATAGATAGATGTATATATAGACAGATAGATGGATGGATAGATAGATAGATAGATGATAGATAGATAGATAGATAGATAGATGGATAGATATGATAAATTAGATGTATAGATAGATAGATATGATAAATTGATAGATAGACAGATAGATAGATAGATAGATAGATAGATAGATAGATAGATAGATAGATAGATAGATAGATAGATGATATATATGATCAATTGATAGACAGACAGATAGATAGATAGAAAGATAGATATATAGATGATAGATAGATAGATGATAGATAGATATGATAAATTGATAGATAGATAGATAGATAGATAGATAGATGATAGATATGATAAATTGATAGACAGACAGATAGATGATAGATAGATAGATAGATAGATAGATAGATAGATAGATAGATGATAGATAGATAGATAGATAGATAGATAGATAGATGATAGATAGATATGATAAATAGATAGAAAGATAGATAGATAGTTAGATAGATAGATGATAGATAGATAGATAGATAGATAGATAGATATGATAAATAGATAGACAGACAGATAGATAGATAGATAGATAGATAGATAGATAGGTAGATAGATAGATAGAAGAGATATATAGATAGAAAGGTAGAAGATATATAGATAGACGATAGATTTGATAGATAGATAAAATATATAGATAGATAGATAAAATAGATAAGATAGATTAGATAGATAAAATAGATAAGATATATTAGATAGATCAATGGATAGATAGATAGATTGATTGATAGATAGATAGATAGATAGATAGATAGATAGATTAATAGATAGATAGATAGATAGATAGATATGATATAGATAGATAGATAGATAAATAGATAGATGTATATCTAGACAGATAGATGGATGGATAGATAGATAGATAGATAGATAGATAGATAGATAGATAGATGATAGATAGATAGATAGATAGATAGATAGATGGATAGATAGATATGATATAGATAGATAGATAGATATGATATAGATAGATAGATAAATAGATAGATGTATATATAGACAGATGGATGGATAGATAGATAGATAGATAAATGATAGATAGATAGATATGATATAGATAGATAGATAGATAGATAGATAGATAGATAAATAGATAGATGTATATATAGACAGATAGATGGATGGATAGATAGATAGATAGATGATAGATAGATAGATAGATAGATGGATAGATATGATAAATTAGATGTATAGATAGATAGATATGATAAATTGATAGATAGACAGATAGATAGATAGATAGATAGATGATATATATGATCAATTGATAGACAGACAGATAGATAGATAGAAAGATAGATAGATAGATGATAGATAGATAGATGATAGATAGATATGATAAATTGATAGATAGATAGATAGATAGATAGATGATAGATATGATAAATTGATAGACAGACAGATAGATGATAGATAGATAGATAGATGATAGATAGATAGATAGATAGATGATAGATAGATATGATAAATAGATAGAAAGATAGATAGATAGTTAGATAGATAGATGATAGATAGATAGATAGATAGATAGATATGATAAATAGATAGACAGACAGATAGATAGATAGATAGATAGATAGATAGATAGGTAGATAGATAGATAGATAGATAGATAGATAGATATGATAAATAGATAGACAGACAGACAGATAGATAGATAGGTAGATAGATAGATGATAGATAGATATGATAAATTGATAGATAGATAGATAGATAGATAGATAGATAGATAGATAGATATTATAAATAGATAGATAGATAGATAGATAGATAGATGATAGATAGATGATAGATAGATAGATAAATAGATAGATGATAGATAGATGGATAGATATATAGATAGATAGATAGATGGGCAGACACCAATATACAGTGAGAGTGCATTACTATTAGCAGTATGACGGTAGATATGTGAGTATGTGTGTGTGTATGTGAGTATGTGTGTGTATATGAGACCTGCTGCCCCTCACTCTCTGCCTATTGGCTGGTGTGTATATGTATGGTGCCTGTAGGGTGACAGTACAGTCTGTGCATTAGCGCTGCTGCGGGGGGGTTAGTGTCAGGTGACAGTTTGGGGCAGGACACGTTAAGGTGACGCTGGAGAAATAGGTCCAGAAGGTGTTTTCCAGCAGGAGATGTGTGAGCTGCATGCTAGGCACTAATGTGTGTGTGTCACTTACCCAGGCCTGACTCACTGCCTGCCCCCCCCTCATATCTACCTACCTATGTACCTACCAACCCCCACCTACCTATGTACCTACCAACCCCCACCTTCCTATGTACCTACCTATGTACCTACCTATGTACCTACCTATGTACCTACCAATCCCCACCTACCTATGTACCTACCAACCCCCACCTACCTATGTACCTACCTATGTACCTACCAACCCGTACCTACCTATGTACCTACCAACCCGTACCTACCTATGTACCTACCTATGTACCTACCAATCCCCACCTACCTATGTACCTACCTATGTACCTACCAATCCCCACCTACCTATGTACCTACCTATGTACCTACCAATCCCCACCTACCTATGTACCTACCTATGTACCTACCAATCCCCACCTACCTATGTACCTACCTATGTACCTACCAATCCCCACCTACCTATGTACCTACCTATGTACCTACCAATCCCCACCTACCTATGTACCTACCAACCGGCACCTACCTATCTACCTACCTATGTACCTACCAACCCCCACCTACTCCTCCTGCCTGGGGAAATATATAGTGAGGCTGGAGGCACCCCTATCCCCACATTAACCCTGTCACTGCCGGGGGGGGGGGCACTGCCAGATGCTCTATCCTCCCTCCTGGCACTGTAGTGACTGACACTATGGGCCTTTGTGCTTATTTTGTTCCTTTTGATGGGTCATGTGACAGAATCTATACCTTTAACAACTGTATTTTGCACAATGAACAACAGTATCATTCTAAGCAGCTAATATCCCTTTATTCCACATTTTCATTGGTTTTAATGTTATTTATTCATGTAATTGCTGTTGAAAGCAGTGTTTGTTTTTTCTCTTTCTGTTCTCTGGTTCTGACTCCTGAAGCAATGCAGCAGATTCACTTCTTCTTCAGGTCTCATTTTTAAAATATTTCTATATCTATTTAATGCAAAGAGGTATCCTTTCAGGCACAGAGCTGTCTTGGGTGGCTTTTTGGGGTGCCATTGGTTATGTGAGTTGAGCCTGTCTATCTCTTGTTGGGCTATTACTCCCTGAAGCTGATAGTGGGTGCAGGGAGTTGTTACCCATCTTCTTGTAGATTTTACTATGAAAGCAAAATGGGCCAAATGATCAAAATGCCCATCCCAATAGAACAAGCTTACCCTGGGCCCGCACCTCCCTGGCCGTGCCATTATGCCCAAACGCACCTATGATTCCCCAAGCCCCACCCCTTTTGAGGTTTGTGCATTGGGCTGTAGAATTTATCGGAGCCCCAAACGGTGATCTGGCCCCTGACAGCACCCCCACCTGCCCCCCCTCCCCTCTCTGGGGGTAAATTATTTTGCTTATAAATCCTGCATTGGTATGTCAGTGTTTATGCTTTGAATTCATGCTTATGAGGCTAAATGAGGCCTTAATTAAAAAACATGGAAAGGCACCACCATATTTGGGGTCAGTTGCCCACTGCAACCAATCAGAAGTTATTAAAGGAATACTAAACCCACTTTGCTTTAGGACCCCCTGCCTAAGCCCCTTTCCCACTATCAGATCACTAAAACCTCCCTCTCCGAAATGGCCAGGCACCCTTGTACCAGTTTTCCATTGGCAGCACATGTGAGGTAGCACCCCCTTGTTCATTAGTGCTTCTTTTTGCCCTTTAACCCTTTCAGTGCCACAGATTGTAACAGGTCTGGACTGGGACTTAAAATAGGCCCTGGCATTTCAAGTACACAGAGGCCCAAACAGCCCCCCCAGCAGCCCAATAAATAGTGAGTGTCTATGGCATCTTACAGCAGCCCCTCTGGCATTTGCCTGAACCCACAGATTGCCAGTCCAGGCCTGATTTTCAGTACACAGAGGCCCAAACAGCCCCCCATAGGCCCAATAAATAGTGAGTGACTATGGCACCTTACAGCAGCCCCTCTGGCATTTGCCTGAACCCACAGATTGCCAGTCTGGGCCTGATTTTCAGTACCCAGAGGCCCAAACAGCCCCCCCATAGGCCCAATAAATAGTGAGTGACTATGGCACCTTACAGCAGCCCCTCTGGCATTTGCCTGAACCCACAGATTGCCAGTCCGGGCCTGGATTGTAGAGCTTTAGCCGCTGACACAGAACTACCTGTGTGCCCCTGAGTTACAGGCTGGATTATACCAGCGATGCCACCAAAGGTCCTGCTCAGACTGCATTGTGCCGGTGAGGAGGTTCTTGGATCTGGGCTACTGCCGGCTTAATGAGTAAGGCTAATTTAACCAGGGGAAGTGTGCTGATCCGTGCAATAACGATACTCAATCAGTCTTTTGTATAATGGAACCCCCCCCCATGGCTCCTCCTCAGAGGCTGCTCAATATAAACCAGAATTCTTGTCAGTTTTAGTGGTGATTTATTCCCGCAAAGCCCTTCTTTCCCGAGGAATTCTGCTGAGCTGACCGGCATTTTGCTGCTCAGTGACTTACTGGTGCAGGCAGTTTATTGCTATGGAGTGCAAGTCTGTATAGCGGGGGAGCTATTTAATTTTCTGCTGTTAAAGAGCCCCCACTGACTATGCCCTTTAATAAGTTGCCCCATCAGCATTTCTTGCCCTTCGTTTGTGGCAAAAGCCCTACATTTTAGCACTCATTTACAATGTACGGGGGTGCTCTATGGGGTGCAGAATGACACCTTTTAGCACCCACATATCACTTGCACCAGTGGGATTTAGGTGCAGACTATGGCCTTTTTCCTCCATCCCTTATTAAGGTTGCAACAAGCACCCACTCTAGTAACGCATTTGGGGTGATGGGGATAGGAAGTGATTTCCAGTTTCCTATAATATTACTCCATTCCTAAAATACCATTTATTTTCCCTGAACAGATTGTTCCGTCTGTCAGGAGCGTAATTCTTGCTCTCCATTCATTTCTACCTGCTAATTTATACAGATGATATAAAAAAAGAAAAAAAAAAACTCTGTAGTGAGTTGGAGTGAATGCATGGCACAGATGTACACATACGGATGGAGCATAGGAGCTTCTGTCACACCCATCTGGATGCGCTATGCAGACAAGAGAAAGTGAAAATGAAGGGAACAGGGGAGGGTGGGGTGGGGAGTAGAGACCCCCACCCCTACAAACAGCTTCCCCCTTTCTAAGCTTTATTCTTCCTACTGGGATTCATTTCTCAGCTCCTCTTGCCCACTCACATCTTGGTCCCCTTTAGGGCCGGGCTAGTGTACATGGTGGCCATACACGGGCAGATTTAAGCTTTGCAGCAGCTTTTATAGGGCCCCCAATGGGCCAATCCAATCAATATCTGGCAGAATATTGGCAGGTGTTGATCGGGCAATTTTGATTTTTCCCATCAAATCAGGGACCGCATAAGCTTATTGATGCAGCCCTCTGTTCCGTAGCCATTGTTGTAATCGGGAGATTGCAGAAGATCTGCTCGTTTGCCCTATTCATGTCCCCACTGGCTTCTAGAATCTTCCCTTTTTCAGTCAAGCAGCTCTATATGAAGCCTATATTTAAAAAAGCCACACTTGACCTGTTCTGTCTCACTAACCATGGTCTCAACTCCCTTCTACCATCCACCTCTAAACTGCTAGAAGGTTACTGATTTCCCCACACCCATAACCTGTGTGGGGCAGGTAATCTGTATGTAATATGTAATCTGAAACATTAACCTGCCCACTCTACTAGCACATCCCCATATAAAGCTGCTCATAATCTCCCAGTTGCTGAGGCCAAGTGACGTCATGGGGGGTGCTGACATCATGGAGGGGGCTATGATGCGGCAATTGGCGATTGGCCAATCACCACATCAATCCAGTTTTCCAAATTGGGAATACTGGGCAGCCAGTTACCCAGGCCTCCTAGCTATCTTACCTTGGATGAGGCAACACCATCTCAAATCGAACCTAACAAAAACTGAACTGATCGTGCCATCCTGGCCCTACTTTACTTTTTTTTTATTCTTTCCTTTACTTCTCTAGTTACATCAACAGCACAAACACAACCTGTTGCTTTTTCCTGCCCAGGCCTGTGTTTGTGGGACAGTGAGTGCTGTTGTCTGTTATGCAAAATTCCAGCAAAGTTTAGTAGAGGCAGGACAGTGAGATGCGGTGCTATGGTGTAAAGTGGGCGGAGTAGTGACAAAAAGGGGTGTGGTGCAGGGACAGATCAGGACCAATCAAGCAGGAATTAGCTGGGTGGGGGAGAGATAGGAAAGAAAGGGCCTAAAACCAGGGATTGGGGGCAGGCCGGGGGCGGAGTTTCAAGTAATCACACATTTATCAGCAAACACATTGCCGGTAAATTTGTGCTTTAGATTTGCTGTTTGTCCGATGATCCTTGCAGAATGATTTTAATGATTACACTTAAGAATGGGAACAACTCTTGGCAAATAAATATTTATGTTATTTTCTTGGTAATTATTAGCTGTTATATTTATACATCTGTACTTTGCTTCCTGCTTCCCATCCTTTACTTCCTCCATTACATCCTTTACTTCATGCTTCCTATACTTTCTTCTTGCATCCCATCCTTTACTTTCTGCATCCCATGCATGCTATCTATTACTTCCTGCTTCTTATCTTTTACTTCCTGCATCCAATCCTTAACTCTCTCCTCTCCATCCTTTACTTCCTGCTTCCTATTCTTTACTTCATGCATCCCATCATTAACACTCTTCTCCCCATGTTTTACTTCCTACATCCCATCCTTTACTTCCTGCTTCCTATTCTTTACTTCATGCATCCCCTCATTAACACTCTTCTCCCCATGTTTTACTTCCTACATCCCATCCTTTACTTCCTGCTTCCTATTCTTTACTTCATGCATCCCATCATTAACACTCTTCTCCCCATGTTTTACTTCCTACATCCCATCCTTTACTTCCTGCTTCCTATTCTTTACTTCATGCATCCCCTCATTAACACTCTTCTCCCCATGTTTTACTTCCTACATCCCATCCTTTACTTCCTGCTTCCTATTCTTTACTTCATGCATCCCATCATTAACACTCTTCTCCCCATGTTTTACTTCCTACATCCCATCCTTTACTTCCTGCTTCCTATTCTTTACTTCATGCATCCCCTCATTAACACTCTTCTCCCCATGTTTTACTTCCTACATCCCATCCTTTACTTCCTGCTTCCTATTCTTTACTTCATGCATCCCATCATTAACACTCTTCTCCCCATGTTTTACTTCCTACATCCCATCCTTTACTTCCTGCTTCCTATTCTTACTTCATGCATCCCCTCATTAACACTCTTCTCCCCATGTTTTACTTCCTACATCCCATCCTTTACTTCCTGCTTCCTATTCTTTACTTCATGCATCCCATCATTAACACTCTTCTCCCCATGTTTTACTTCCTACATCCCATCCTTTACTTCCTGCTTCCTATTCTTTACTTCATGCATCCCCTCATTAACACTCTTCTCCCCATGTTTTACTTCCTACATCCCATCCTTTACTTCCTGCTTCCTATTCTTTACTTCATGCATCCCCTCATTAACACTCTTCTCCCCATCTTTTACTTCCTACATCCCATCCTTTACTTCCTGCTTCCTATTCTTTACTTCATGCATCCCCTCATTAACACTCTTCTCCCCATGTTTTACTTCCTACATCCCATCCTTTACTTCCTGCTTCCTATTCTTTACTTCATGCATCCCCTCATTAACACTCTTCTCCCCATCTTTTACTTCCTACATCCCATCCTTTACTTCCTGCGTCCTATTCTTTACTTCCTGCATCTTATCCTTAACACTCTTCTCCCCATCTTTTCCTGCATCCCATCCTTTACTTCCTGCTTCCTACTCTTTACTTCCTGCATCCCATCCTTAACACTTTCCTCCCCTTCTTTTACTTCCTGCATCCCATCCTTTACTTCCTGCTTCCTATTCTTTACTTCCTGCATCCCAACCTTAACACTCTCCTCCCCATATTTTACTTCCTGCATCCCATCCTTTACTTCCTGCTTCCTATTCTTTACTTCCTGCATCCCATCCATAACACTCTCCTCCCCTTCTTTTACTTCCTGCTTTCTATTCTTTACTTCCCGCATCCCATCCTTAACACTCTTCTCCCCATGTTTTACTTCCTACATCCCATCCTTTACTTCCTGCTTCCTATTCTTTACTTCATGCATCCCCTCATTAACACTCTTCTCCCCATCTTTTACTTCCTACATCCCATCCTTTACTTCCTGCGTCCTATTCTTTACTTCCTGCATCTTATCCTTAACACTCTTCTCCCCATCTTTTCCTGCATCCCATCCTTTACTTCCTGCTTCCTACTCTTTACTTCCTGCATCCCATCCTTAACACTTTCCTCCCCTTCTTTTACTTCCTGCATCCCATCCTTTACTTCCTGCTTCCTATTCTTTACTTCCTGCATCCCAACCTTAACACTCTCCTCCCCATATTTTACTTCCTGCATCCCATCCTTTACTTCCTGCTTCCTATTCTTTACTTCCTGCATCCCATCCATAACACTCTCCTCCCCTTCTTTTACTTCCTGCTTTCTATTCTTTACTTCCCGCATCCCATCCTTAACACTCTTCTCCCCTTCTTTTACTTCCTGCTTTCTATTCTTTACTTCCTGCATCCCATCCATAACACTCTCCTCCCCTTCTTTTACTTCCTGCTTTCTATTCTTTACTTCCTGCATCCCATCCTTAACACTCTCCTCCCCATCTTTTATTTCGTGCATCCCATTTTTTTACTTCCTGCATCCCATCCATTACTTTCCTGTTCTCGTCTTTTACTTTCTGCTTTTATTGCTCTTCCTACCCAATACTCCCTGCTTCCCACCATTTACTTACTGCTTCCTGTACTTTATTTCCTACCTTCCCTCAAAATTATTTTCCTCCTTTCCTCTATTGTGCCACTCATTCCCCAGCTCCTGTATCCTTGAGAAGCTTCACTTCAAGCCAGGGCCCAGGTTCTTCCATGTTGCTCTCTTGTGGTTGGTGTTGCTGGGAGTCACATTAGGTTCATTAATATTTGGGGTTTAATTAACCAACATAGGTGCTAAAGAGCGCCAGTGCCATTGTCAGTAATGAGTCTTTCGTCAGTAAAATCACCTTTTTCCATTCTGGTTCCTATCTATCATTTCCCTTTTCCCATCTTTTACGTTGTTTCTAATCATTTACTTCCTGTTTCTGACTTTTACTTCTTTTCACCCTTTGCTACTTTCTTCCCATACTTTTACTTTCTGTTTCCTATCCATTCATTCCTGCTTCCTACATATTACTTTCTGCTTCCCCCATTTACTTACTGCTTCCTATCTTATGTTTCCTACTTTCCTATACTTCCTACTGTTCTACCTTATTTCCTACTTGCTGTGCCCCAGAGAAGCTTTGCTGCAAGCCAGGCACTATCACACAAGGTTCATTAACATATTGGGTCTGGCCTACTAACATTTGTGTTAAATATCACCAGTGCAGTTGCCTATAGCAACCAATCCATTATGAACAGCCTACAGAAGTAGAACAGTAGAAACAGAGATAGGAATATAGAGCTCATTTACATCCGCAGACGCAGTGAGCAAAGTTCAATTTCCAGCGCAATTGGCCCTTATTTGTTATGGGTAATTAAACTAGGGTAGTTTAGTACCTATGTCAGTAAATTAGCCTAGATAGAGAGATAAAGCACTAACACTGGTTAAAATGTAGGAATTTAGAATGGCAGGCTCTGGGTATGAATATAAAATGTTATTTTGATGCCCTTGTATTTTATTGTGTGTGCATACACCAAGCAGAGATGTACTGTAAGGAACCCCATTTTCACCTGCTTTTGCTACAAATATCCAGTGATATCTACCTTCCATCCACTCTCTGACTTCCTAACGTGCTGTAGCCCCACCCCTTATGATGTCACCTGCCCATACCGCGCCCCCATTGATATAATGACCCGCCCTATTTTGTCATCGCCCCCCAGCCTGTCGATAAAAAAAATTTCAAAAGGTGGCAACCCTATGTAGCCCATATGTTACCTAATAGTTGATTAATTTTGAGGATGGATGAGAACCAGCACTTTGTTAGAACTGTTGGAAAATCACAAATGCTGGGGGGTGCCAAAAGGTAGGCACCCCCCCCCCCCCAGTGATTGTTTTCACTTACCTGATTCCCCATGCTAGTACTCGTATTAGCAGAAACAGGGAGAAAAGGATTGCTACATGGTACTCAATGGAAGAACCTTGGGTAGGTGCAGTGGTCTAACAGGAGCACTGGCCTGGGGTATCAGGTAAGTGAATACAATCACCCCCCCCAGTGATTGTGACTTTTCTTGTCCTTTAAAATAATAGAAAATAATAGTCAAATGCAGGTCATATCTAGCTGTTTTGGTCTCTGAGTGGCTAGGGGGCTGCCTGCTTCATTTGATTTAATGTATAATGATCAGTGTGTGGGGGCCCCTCTGTAGAGAATCTCTATATGACAGACCCACTGCATCAATTGTCATCATAATTGTCATCTGTGTGTCTATTGGGTCTTTAGCTGACTTATTGTAGATTCTGACATTGGAATGATCTAACATAATTGTATCCGTCACCTTCACTTAGCAATGAAAGTGCAAGAAGGAACGTAAGTGCCATAGTAGGAGAAGAAAGTTACTGTATATAGTTATTGTACTGGGGGTAAGTATCAGGGGCCTCAGTGCCAATGGAAACCCTTCAATCCTAGATACATCTGTCCCATGTGACCTTACATTTCTTAACCTATAACTCGTATAGGATGGCGTATTGGCCCCTTTTGATTTTCAGCCTATGGGCTGTGGTGTAACTGCCAGGGGTGCAGGGGGTGCACCCAGGCATAGGTGACTTTTGTTATGCCATTGTTTCCCCCGATGTCATAGCAAAGATCCATATATTTGTTCAGCCCATATGTCACGCTAATTGGCCTTCTACCTGGCCTTTCAGGCAATGGTGTAACTTGAAGACGCTGCCCCCCCCAAAAAAAATCTTTGGAGGGGCCCAGCGCACAGCGTCTACTACCCAGAACTCTGCATCCTCCCACTCCCCACCCCCTGCCAGAGTCCCTCACCTGCCTGCTACCCCCACTCCCCAGCCACAGGTAGGAGAGTGGCTGGGGAGGGGGGGGGTTTAATTGCTGTATAGAGGAAGCAGATCCTATGGTCCAGGCCCCCTCTATCCCCCTCCCCTGTAGTCAGGGTCAAGATTTGGTTCTATGCCCAGATTTCTCCCCCCCCCCAGGATCTTTGCAATCAGGTGACTCTTGCTGTGCAGTACAGACTGTCCAATGTAGCATTCCCTGACTTGGAGACTAATTTAATTAGGAATAATGAGCATCTCTATTGCTGATATGCCGAATAGTTTGTGCTCAAAGCCATGTTTACGCAGCAAAAGCACTGCTAAATCCGATGGCTCCGCCATCCCTGCCTGTAATGAACAGGGCTGTAATCGACTCTCTCTCTCTTAGATACATTTATTTGCTGTGCTGAAAAAAATGAGAATATTACTGGAGTGATAAGTGAAAATCCCTTGTGAGAAATCTCCTGCAAAAAGTGAGATGTTGCTAGGAAAACCCCATACAGGTGCAGGTTCTCCTTACCTCGGGCTGATGCCTGTACTTGCCAATGACAAGGCGGCTTCCGTATGGGTAATGAAGGCAGCAGAGAGACAGGTAGTCTACTGAATAGTAGGAGGGAGCAGAAGGTTAAGGTTACAAAATACAGCCAAAAGGTGTAAGGATAGGAGAGAGAGATTTGTTCTGCACCTCGGCACTAAAACAGGGTGCCTATGATAAAAGAAAAAGGCCCTTCTTTATAGTGTCCCAGACAAAGTGCTCTTATATGTTAGTTACATTTATATTAAAATTAGTGTGAGTGAGTATGGAAAGCACCTGTGCCAAGGTGTAAATATAGATGAACTGTGCTTCCCTGCAGATTGGAGTCTATTCAAGTGCTGTGCATCACAGTTCCTGTACTGTATTTTTTAACTTTATCTTTTAACACCTTCTGGGCAATAGGCCGACTTTAATTTTCAGCCCCAGGCCTGTGAGGCCTTTAATCCAGTCCTGTCTGTCTATTAGAGATATCCAAGCCAGCAGCTGTCAGCGGGTTCCGGGAGTTGATATTGGCCATGCAGAAAAAGCTGTGTACGGGCACTCGACAGACATTTGGGTGAGGGCTGATTATTGGGAGACAGGAGAATGCAGATGTCTGGGTGGGTGTTAATTACAGGAAAATGCTGTTGGACTCCAATGTCTGGGTACAGACACAACATCAGGGTGGGGGCTGCACGTGGGCAGATAGAGACACAGACAAGAGTGTGCGCTGCTTGCAGGGAGATACGGGGAGCTGGGGTTGTTTTTCACACAAGGAATTGAAGGAGGCAAATTTGATGCTAGGGTACCCCATGGTCAGGCCCGGACTGGCAATCTGTGGGTTCAGGCAAATGCCAGAGGGGCTGCTGTAAGGTGCCATAGACACTCACTATTTATTGGGCCTATGGGGGGCTGTTTGGGCCTCTGGGTACTGAAAATCAGGCCCAGACTGGCAATCTGTGGGTTCAGGCAAATGCCAGAGGGGCTGCTGTAAGGTGCCATAGACACTCACTATTTATTGGGCCTATGGGGGGCTGTTTGGGCCTCTGGGTACTGAAAATCAGGCCCAGACTGGCAATCTGTGGGTTCAGGCAAATGCCAGAGGGGCTGCTGTAAGGTGCCATAGACACTCACTATTTATTGGGCCTATGGGGGGCTGTTTGGGCCTCTGTGTACTGAAAATCAGGCCCGGACTGGCAATCTGTGGGTTCAGGCAAATGCCAGAGGGGCTGCTGTAAGGTGCCATAGACACTCACTATTTATTGGGCTGCTGGGGGCTGTTTGGGCCTCTGTGTACTGAAAATCAGGCCCAGACTGGCAATCTGTGGGTTCAGGCAAATGCCAGAGGGGCTGCTGTGTGGATAGCTTGTAAGGTAAAATATAGGGAATAATGCATTTTGTACTGTAAATTATAAGAATTTTGAAAGTAACTGAGGGGTTCTGTAACCATATAAAGGTGCAAGACTGCAGGCTGAGTATTGCTCATGTATTATAAGGGATAATGTACCCCCTACTGTAAATGATAAGGATATTAGCAGTCACTGAGGGGTTCTGTGCCCATATAAAGGCACAAGGCTGCAGGCTGAGTTATACAGGGAACTCTGAGTATCACTCATGTTTTATAAGGGATAATGTACCCCCTACTGTAAATGATAAGGATATTAGCAGTCACTGAGGGGTTCTGTGCCCATATAAAGGCACAAGGCTGCAGGCTGAGTTATACAGGGAACTCTGAGTATCACTCATGTATTATAAGGGATAATGTACCCCCTACTGTAAATGATAAGGATATTAGCAGTCACTGAGGGGTTCTGTGCCCATATAAAGGCACAAGGCTGCAGGCTGAGTTATACAGGGAACTCTGAGTATCACTCATGTATTATAAGGGATAATGTACCCCCTACTGTAAATGATAAGGATATTAGCAGTCACTGAGGGGTTCTGTGCCCCCCATATAAAGGCACAAGGCTGCAGGCTGAGTTATACAGGGAACTCTGAGTATCACTCATGTATTATAAGGGATAATGTACCCCCTACTGTAAATGATAAGGATATGAGCAGTCACTGAGGGGTTCTGTGCCCATATAAAGGCACAAGGCTGCAGGCTGAGTTATACAGGGAACTCTGAGTATCACTCATGTATTATAAGGGATAATGTACCCCCTACTGTAAATGATAAGGATATGAGCAGTCACTGAGGGGTTCTGTGCCCATATAAAGGCACAAGGCTGCAGGCTGAGTTATACAGGGAACTCTGAGTATCACTCATGTATTATAAGGGACAATGTACCCCCTACTGTAAATGATAAGGATATGAGCAGTCACTGAGGGGTTCTGTGCCCATATAAAGGCACAAGGCTGCAGGCTCAGTTATACAGGGAACTCTGAGTATCACTCATGTATTATAAGGGATAATGTAGTGCTGGGCGGTATGACCAAAAATTTATATCACGGTATTTTTCAAAATTATATCGGTATCACGGTATTTGACGGTATTTTTTTTTCCCCATGCATGATTAGGTGACCACCCCAAACACCCGCCACCCGCACCCCCCCCGCCACCCCAAACACCCCCCCATCCGCACGCAGCCCCCCCACCCCCCCATCCGCACGCACCCCCCCATCCGCACGCAACCCCCCCACCCCCCATCCGCACGCACCCCCCCCACCCCAAACACCCCCCATCCGCACGCACCCCCCACCCCAAACACCCCCCCATCCGCACCACCCCACCCCCACCCCAAACACCCCCCCATCCGCACACCCCCCCCCCACCCCACCCCACCCCACCCCAAACACCCCCCCATCCCCTTCACATAAATATAACCCCCCACCCCACCCCCCCAAACACAACCCCATCCCCTTCACATAAAATATAATTACTGGCCAGGCACCCCCCCCCCCCCCGACAGCTCACATTGGTATCCGACTCTGAATGCGTCCTAGCGATGGCGCTTTTGTAGAGTGTGCGCGCTGACGTCACGTGCGCGCTGACGTCACGTGCGCGCTGACGTCACGTGCGCGCTGACGTCACGCGCGCACCCGGAAGTATTCAGCACACCGGT
Organism: Xenopus tropicalis; assembly: GCF_000004195.4. Lineage (NCBI taxonomy): Eukaryota > Metazoa > Chordata > Amphibia > Anura > Pipidae > Xenopus > Xenopus tropicalis. The sequence continues at coordinate 140,799,434 of NC_030679.2, read as the reverse complement.
ATGTAGAAAATTCATATCGGTTTCAAAAAAAAAACCGGTGATCGGTTTTTACCGGTATACCGCCCAGCACTAGGATAATGTACCCCCTACTGTAAATGATAAGGATATGAGCAGTCACTGAGGGGTTCTGTGCCCATATAAAGGCACAAGGCTGCAGGCTGAGTTATACAGGGAACTCTGAGTATCACTCATGTATTATAAGGGATAATGTACCCCCTACTGTAAATGATAAGGATATTAGCAGTCACTGAGGGGTTCTGTGCCCATATAAAGGCACAAGGCTGCAGGCTGAGTTATACAGGGAACTCTGAGTATCACTCATGTATTATAAGGGATAATGTACCCCCTACTGTAAATTATAAGGATATTAGAAATCACTGAGGAGTTCACTAACTCCCCAGGCCCAAAGCTGCAGTTATACAAGGAACCCTTTGTATCACTCTTATATTATAAAAGATCAAGGACTGCAGTTGCCCATTAATTCAATGCACACTCTACAGACTGGAAACATTTGTAGTGATACAAAGGTTGCTGAACTTGAGGTCTCTGAGTTGTATATGGCAGTAAAAAGAATTTTATGATCCCTACTCAGTTCAAGGGTTTCCTAGACATCTTCATGCGACATCAATTTAAATTTATGTTATGTTTTTGTTATGTTACTATGTGAATATGGGAAGGGCTGTGTCTTTTGTTCCAGACATGACATCACAGGGCAGGAAGGGGCAGAAGGTTGGGCAGAATTGAGGATGGTCCATCACGGAGTTGGGTCCGGAACCCTACACTCTCTCCATCTTGCCCTGCTGCCTTTTGCCCTTCCATACATGCTATTTATGAAAAGGTGCTACGTTTCCCCCAAGGCAGTAACCCATAGCAACCAATAAGATGTTGACTTTTAAACAGGTGACTAGTAAATGCTACCTGCTGATTGGTAGCTATGGGTTACTGCTCCTGGGCAAATTTGGTGCCTTTTATTACATGCAGTATGGGGTCGGTTATCCAAATTACGGAAAGCCTTTCTCCCATAGATTCCATTTCAATCAGATAATTCAGATTTTTAAAATTGATTTCCTTTTTCTCTGTAATAATAAAACAGTACCTGTACTTGATCCCAACTAAGATATAATTACCCCTTATTGGGGCAGAACAGCCCTATTGGGTTTATTTCATGGTTAAATGATTCCCTTTTCTCTGTAATAATAAAACAGTACCTGTACTTGATCCCAACTAAGATATAATTACCCCTTATTGGGGCAGAACAGCCCTATTGGGTTTATTTCATGGTTAAATGATTCCCTTTTCTCTGTAATAATAAAACAGTACCTGTACTTGATCCCAACTAAGATATAATTACCCCTTATTGGGGGCAGAACAGCCCTATTGGGTTTATTTAATGGTTAAATGATTCCCTTTTCTCTGTAATAATAAAACAGTACCTGTACTTGATCCCAACTAAGATATAATTAATCCTCATTGGATGCAAAAAAATCCTATTGGGTTTATAAATGTTTTATTGATTTTTTAGTAGACAAGGTATGGAGATCCCAGTTCCCTTATCTGGAATACCCTTGATCCTGAGAATTCTGGAAACCTATACCTGTATCCCCATAAGTTTGCCCAGGTGCAAACCCTTAGTGACCAATGAGATTATTTTACATACATACTTTTGCTGACTGGCTAACATAGGCAAGTAGATTTGTAACAAATTCTGTACCTTTTATTATATAACTCACTGTTAGAATCCATTCCGAAAGATGAAGAAGGGATAAAGACTGTAAAATTAAAAGAAGTGATTGGGGGGGATTGTAAACTGGAACACACTGGGGGTCATTTATCAACACAGGGCAAATTAGCCCATGGGCAGTAACTTATGGCAACCAATCAAATTGTTGAATTCATTCTTCTACCTGCAGTTGGCTGAAAAAAAGACAATCACTGATTGGTTGCTATGGGTTTCTGCCTGTGGGCAAATTTGCCCAGTGTTGATAAATGAACCCGAGTGACTGTGTATTGTGTGGCACTTGTGTAGCGGGTTATGGGATTGGTTCTGCTTGTATGATGTAAGGTATATGGCATATTCTGTGTTGCTGGAATGCAGCGTGTGTTGGGCGAGTACGCATGAGAAAGCTGTGCGGTATTCCCTGTCTCCTCGCCCCCACAATCTTGGCAGCTCTCGTTGGCTGCTGCTCCTCTCGTGCTGGATCCTCCTTCAGTCTGAGTGTGCAGCAGCTGCTGCTCGTGGTGCAGAGTATTAGACGGGTATTAGCACAGAATTACCTCGGTATTAGAGCTGTATTAGCACATAATGAGATTGCTATTGGCACAGTATTATCTTGATATTAGCCCGGTATTGGATTGATGCTTTATTAGGCTCAGGGATGAAGCTTAGTATCAGTGCAGCATAGCCTGAGTATGGCTGGTTCCTATTGCAGTAACACAAACCCTACCTATTTACTAACACCGGGCAAATTTGCACCAGCTCAGCAACCCACAGCAACCAATCAGGCTGCTGCACTGAGAATAAAGCAAGCTCTGATTGGACAGGCTTCTGAACTAGGACAAATACATCCAGCGTTAGTCGGTGTGCCCTTACCAGTTGCCCCATTGCAGATTAGTAATCACGCTGTATTATTTAGCAGTAAAACACTGCGGACTGTTTCCTCTAAGGGGTTATTAGTTCAGTATTGACCGCCTTGTCATTTACTATTGATAAAGTATTAGCTCAGCGTGTGTTTATTATTATTTGAGCCGGGCTAAATTGACGTTCGTTAGCAGCACAGCATTAACATCACTGGTAACAGCGCTGTGCTAGGTGTGTGTGCTGGCTCGCTGCGGGCTCACTATTAAATCCTTCCCAAGTCCCTCCTCACTTGCACATTCACTGGGATATTGTATTAGAGCATTCCTTTATACAGGGCAGTCTTTCAGCTACAACTCCCAGTGCCTCCTCTGATGAGCCCCAAGCCAGGCAATTCTGACATAAAGGGGCAATTTGGGGGGGATTTGGGGTGAGTGCTTATTTGTGCCCTGGGTACCCCTGGAACTATAGCAGGGTGACTGTTACCCCAATGTTTCTATATATCTGTAACCTTGTTATGGGCTAAGGGGGCCCAGCCTGAAGGCCAGTTAGGGGGGGATTTGGGGTGAGTGCTTATTTGTGCCCTGGGTACCCCTGGAACTATAGCAGGGTGACTGTTACCCCAATGTTTCTATATATCTGTAACCTTGTTATGGGCTAAGGGGGCCCAGCCTGAAGGCCAGTTAGGGGGGATTTGGGGTGAGTGCTTATTTGTGCCCTGGGTACCCCTGGAACTATAGCAGGGTGACTGTTACCCAAATGTTTCTATATATCTGTAACCTTGTTATGAGCTAAGGGGGCCCAGCCTGAAGGCCAGTTAGGGGGAGATTTGGGGTGAGTGCTTATTTGTGCCCTGGGTACCCCTGGAACTATAGCGGGGTGACTGTTACCCCAATGTTTCTATATATCTGTAACCTCCTTATAAGTTCTGCAGTACAGTGTAGTTTAACATCATCAACTCCCATATGTTGGATTTGTGTTGTCATTTAAAGTGGGCTAAACTTTGCTAAAGCTGAATAATAATCTTGTTGATTGGAATTTAGTTATAGGTCTTATTTTACTTACTTACTTACTTTATTTAATTTGGTTACCATGTATTACATATATGGGATGTCCTTAGGCAACCTCACACACCCAAATGCCTTTTATATATAAACCTTGTCATAACGGTATAATTGCCTGTAAATTCCATAATTTATGCAGATGTGACAGTATTAACACAATTCAGTGTTACTATATCACAGGCAATGTGTTGGGACTCCGTACAGTATGAAGGCATTAGCACATTATCAGTGCATAATTGGGGTAGTGTTGCTGTCCTACTGCAGCAACCCGTTAGTAACAAACAGAAAAGGCATCATTAGCAGGGAGCCCTCAGCCGTCTTGCACTGTGAATCATTTCTTTAGCGTTCATTCGGCACTTACACTGTAGTAATGAGGGAAACGCCGAATCCACTATTTTTGATACTTGGCTGAAGTAGAGCTGGCTTCTGCTACATTGCTTAAGAGTCAGAACTAGCAGTGCAGAAAGGAACAAACATTGCTTTGAACTGCATTTATGTTTACAAGTAACTTTGAAACCGCTGAAAAAAAATAAAACGTTGCTTGGAAATAGAGTTCCTTATTAAAAGATGATGAATTGAAGGGGCCCCTTTATTGGAGCACCCTATAGATCCTATCACTTCTCTGTCAGAGTTTGAAATGGAGAGTGGGCATGTCATAACGGTCCCTGCCAGACGCACACTAGGAGGGGAGAGCCAATCACAGCCCTGCACTCACACAAGCACAGACAGGCTTCAGTTCCCTATCAGGTCAGCCTAGCTGCTGATTGGTTCCTATCCTACAGTGCAGTGTTCGGAGGGCCGCCGGCTCCCCTACACATCCAGAGAATTCAGCCAGCAGGAAGTGGAACAGATGGGCAGGACTAGTGGGGTTTTGGTGGAATTTCTCAATAAATCAGTCTGAAATACAACTTTTTTAAGCACATTCCTTCTATATCTAGAGGAGTATAATTATCTGGTACATTCTTAATTTTTATAGGATATGTCTCCTTTAAAGGACATGTAAAACCTTCATTTTACTACAATGTAAATATGTTGGGCACATCACCCCCACCCAAATGGCAATATGTGTATTGCATATATCCCCTCTGTTTGCCAGCACCATCACATTTTCCTCTATCGAATGGCCATCCCTATGCAGAAGGCCTGGCATAGAGTCCTGTGCAGGTCTGTTAAAGCAGGCCGAGACCTGCTGACCTGCACGCATCACCCCACTACGCCCATTATTTTGACCCACTACCTGACCCTACATGTAAGGAGTTACCTTCCGACCCCGGGACCCCCAAATCAGATGTGATGTCACTATTGACAAAGTGACATCACTTCTGAGGTTGAGCCACTGGGTAAGGTGAAAAAATTGCTTGATCACCGACCCAATGCAGGTCCATTTATTGGATGATGTGATCTAACATGTTTGTGTGCCCATGGTTTGTTTGTGTGCACCATAAATCATGTGATCCCAGGGAGCAGCCCTTATGGCAATTTTTTATTTAGGATTATCCAATGGCACGTAATAAAAAAGTATATTTTTATTAAAATGGGGTTTTAAAATGAAGCATTGTTTTAGATATGGGCTGTTTTATGCAATATATATATATGTACAGGGGTGTAGTTTCCGTTTAATTGGTGAATGTAAGCACTGATTCAGGATAGTGAAAGATAAACCAGCACCCTATGGTAGTATGCAACATTAGCACAACAGCACAGGAGTGTTGGGTCAGCTGCTATGTTATTGCTGTGTTGCTCCAATAACACTTATGCTGAATCCATCAAAGCCTCTCTTCCCGCGCTACAGATGTACAGAGAATTATTTTCTTAAAATCAATTTGGCCAGGCATTTCACTAAGAAAGCACTGTACAAGTGAAATGTCTCTTCTGGATTCTGAGTTGTATGCCAGTATCGTTATATTGTAGAAGTTAAACAATTTGCAGATTTGTATAACAAAACCTGAGAATTAGAATATCCATGGTTCAGTCATATTGAGTACAGCTTTCTAGTTCAGCTTGCAGTTTCTGCTTTGGTGTAAACTGCCATTGTCGCCTTGTACTTCCCACTTTGATCACTTCCCACAGTTATTTTTGTTGGTCTGATCATTGCTCTAAGAGGTCAGCAAGAGATGGGAACTTGTGGCACAGGTTAAGCTTTATTTGCCTTTGAGTGCCAAATTTAGATACAGGTATGGGACCTGTTATCCAGAATGCTCGGGACCTGGGGTTTTCCGGATAAGGGATCTTTCTGTAATTTGGATCTCCATAACTTAAGTCTGCTAAAAATCATTTAAATATTGAATAAACCCAATAGGCTTGTTTTGCCTCCAATAAGGATTAATTATATCTTAGTTGGGATCAAGTACAAGGTACTGTTTTAAAAATTAGAATTATTTGTTTATAATAGAGTCTATAGGAGATTTCCGTAATTTGGACCTTTCTGGATAAGGGGTTTCCGGATCCCATACCTGTACTAAGCTCCGTGGCTCAGAAACTCCCTGTGCTTGAAAACTCCAGTGTACAGCAAATCGCTATTCATAATTACAAAGAATAGCAAAATATTAGTATAATATAGGATTCATAGAGAAGTATTGAGTATAGAGATTCACAGAGAAGTATTGCTGTAGCACATATGTAACATGTATTGGTAGAAAAGATTTCCAATACCTTACCCTGCTTTTTGGTTAATAATGTAAAAAATCAGAGTAATGCAAGAGTAAGGTAAAAAAGCTCTCAATTAAACACTTTTTTTTACCTACAAAGGCAGGCAGGTTTTCAGTTCCCTGTATGTGCAAATGGGGTCTCTTCTGTTGTCCATCTAAACAGACTGACCAAAGCATTACTGCTCAATGCACGCTGTGTAATTAGTGTGTATAGGCATTTGTGTAAAAGCCAAGCCCCATTTTTCAATAGCACCTGCAATATGCTTTGCACTTGTAAATGAGCCTATTTGTGTCAAGTTCAAGGTAGAAAATTAGCTTTATACACCATCATGTGTTACCATCATGGTAATAATATAGGATATTCATATACCGTGGAAAGAATAGGCTTTGCCCCTGTACTGCATGACTTTTCATAGGTTCGAAATTCGTGTTCAGCATTTTTACCTGCCCTCAGCCCTACAGCAATATGGCTGCTCAGCAGCATCATCTGTGAAGCTATGTAAGCATGTTTTGTTAGAGGGGGAATTTCTATCAGCTAGTTTGTGTGTGTGGTGACTTACATTGTAAATGGGAAGAAGAGCATAAAGAGAAGTGAATTGAAAAACATAGAGAAAAGTCAGCCTATAAACACAAAAATTTGTGGAAAGGAATGAGAAATAGAAAGTGAGGGAGCCCAGTGTCCTGTGGCAAATGAAGAAAGTGAAGGAAAGTGTCCTGTGACTAGGGAGTATTTACAGAAATGAAAGAGTGACAGAAAGTGTTTTGTGAGGTAACCAGGGAGCATTTATATCAAATTAAGAAAATACAAAATAGGCCCTGGCACAGAGGCCCAAGTACACAGAGGCCCAAACAGCCCCCCACCGGCCCAATAAATAGTGAGTGTCTATGGCACCTTACAGCAGCCCCTCTGGCATTTGCCTGAACCCACAGATTGCCAGTCTGGGCCTGATTTTCAGTACCCAGAGGCCCAAACAGCCCCCCCATAGGCCCAATAAATAGTGAGTGTCTATGGCACCTTACAGCAGCCCCTCTGGCATTTGCCTGAACCCACAGATTGCCAGTCCGGGCCTGATTTTCAGTACACAGAGGCCCAAACAGCCCCCCCATAGGCCCAATAAATAGTGACTGTCTATGGCACCTTACAGCAGCCCCTCTGGCATTTGCCTGAACCCACAGATTGCCAGTCTGGGCCTGATTTTCAGTACACAGAGGCCCAAACAGCCCCCCACCGGCCCAATAAATAGTGACTGTCTATGGCACCTTACAGCAGCCCCTCTGGCATTTGCCTGAACCCACAGATTGCCAGTCTAGGCCTGATTTTCAGTACACAGAGGCCCAAACAGCCCCCCCATAGGCCCAATAAATAGTGAGTGTCTATGGCACCTTACAGCAGCCCCTCTGGCATTTGCCAGAACCCACAGATTGCCAGTCTGGGCCTGATTTTCAGTACACAGAGGCCCAAACAGCCCCCCATAGGCCCAATAAATAGTGAGTGACTATGGCATCTTACAATAGCCCCTCTGGCATTTGCCAGAACCCACAGATTGCCAGTGCAGGCTTCCTTTGAGGTAACCAGGAAGCATTCATATCAAATGAACGGAGTGAGGGAAACTGTCCTGTGAGGTAACCAGGAAGCATTTATATCTAATGGAGAAAGTGAGGGAAAGTGTCCTGTGAAGTAACCAGGAAGCATTTATATCTAATGGAGATAGTGAGGGAAAGTGTCCTGTGGGGCACCTAGGAAGCATTTACAACAAATAAGGGAAAAGGGGAAAAAAGAGTGCAGTGAGGTAATCAGAAAATATATACATCAAATGGGAAAGTTAGTTAAGTAATTGTTATATTGCAAAGTTTGCAATCCCCAGGGGGATAGGGCATGTCTTTTTTTGCATGTGGGGTATTAGAAATGAGCCCTTATATTTCCAGAGAAAAGGCTTAGTCTAAATTAAAGAAAGTATGAGCAGTGATAATAATAACTTTAAAAAGTGTCAGCCCATTCTCCCAAGAGAAATTGTATTAAAAATACTGCCACCCACAGAGAGTATAAAATGATGCTGAGGTGTCAGTATAATGACTGAACAGGTAGAACATGGCTACACAGCTTTGCCCACAAACATGAGCTGATTTACTGAGGAAAGAAAGAGGAATAGCGACACGCACGATCTTTGCCCCTGTGTCAGGGCATTGCTTGTTTGTAACCAAGGTGATATGAAGGCAGTGTCAGAAATACAAAGGGTATTCTGCAGGAATCATTATTTCAGTAAAACACCTTCAGGAGCCATTTCAGTGCAGGAGAGGAGAGGCTTTTAAGAGGCAGAAACCTCACCAGAATTGCAGTTATGCCTTACACATTAGACAGCATTAAACCCATGTTTATTATACTGTGGGGCCAGCCTTTCTTGCATACTTCATTTGCCATTCTGGGAAACCATAAGAGAACTCCCAGCCTCCTTTGCAACATCATAAAGTTTTATCCAGAGTGCCCTTTTCTTCACCTGAAATGGCTTCTGATTCAATATTTTATAGCAGAGAGATGTCTTAATAGGCTTCCTGTTGTATTGTCCTCAGTTCAGTTTTGGTTGTAGAAAATGTGCCTTGTGAAAAAATAGATTGAGCCAATTATAAATTGTTGGTTTATATACAGGTATGGGATCTGTTTATATCCAGAATGGGACCTGGGGTTTTCCGGATAAAGGGTCTTTCCGTAATTTGGATCTCCACAACTTAAGTCTACTAAAAATCATTTAAATATTGAATAAACCCAATAGGCTTTTTTGCCTCCAATAAGGATTAATTATATCTTAGTTGGGATCAAGTACAGGTACTGTTTTATTATTACAGAGAAAAGGGAATCATTTAACCATGAAATAAACCCAATAGGGCTGTTCTGCCCCCAATAAGGGGTAATTATATCTTAGTTGGGATCAAGTACAGTTACTGTTTTATTATTACAGAGAAAAGGGAATCATTTAACCATTAAATAAACCCAATAGGGCTGTTCTGCCCCAATAAGGGGTAATTATATCTTAGTTGGGATCAAGTACAGGTACTGTTTTATTATTACAGAGAAAAGGGAATCATTTAACCATTAAATAAACCCAATAGGGCTGTTCTGCCCCCAATAAGGGGTAATTATATCTTAGTTGGGGCCAAGTACAGGTACTGTTTTATTATTACAGAGAAAAGGGAATCATTTAACCATTAAATAAACCCAATAGGGCTGTTCTGCCCCCAATAAGGGGTAATTATATCTTAGTTGGGATCAAGTACAGGTACTGTTTTATTATTACAGAGAAAAGGGAATCATTTAACCATTAAATAAACCCAATAGGGCTGTTCTGCCCCCAATAAGGGGTAATTATATCTTAGTTGGGATCAAGTACAGGTACTGTTTTATTATTACAGAGAAAAGGGAATCATTTAACCATTAAATAAACCCAATAGGGCTGTTCTGCCCCCAATAAGGGGTAATTATATCTTAGTTGGGATCAAGTACAGGTACTGTTTTATTATTACAGAGAAAAGGGAATCATTTAACCATTAAATAAACCCAATAGGGCTGTTCTGCCCCCAATAAGGGGTAATTATATCTTAGTTGGGGCCAAGTACAAGGTACTGTTTTATTATTACAGAGAAAAAGGAAATCATTTTTAAAAATTATAATTATTTGCTTATAATGGAGTCTATGGGAGATAGCCTTTCCGTAACTCGGAACTTTTTGGATAAGAGGTTTCCGGATAAGGGATCCCATACCTTTACAGCAACTCTAATTCTAACGCTACCTTCCTTGCTAAAGTTAGGGTATAACACAGCTCCTAATTATACTAGTAGTAGATAATTCATTGGCCAAAAGGGCAGACATAACTTAAAGGGTTTTGAATTATGTGGGTCAGGAGTAAGGTCCAGTAGATGGGAGCCTGTGTCGCTTGAGGCATGGCTACAGATGCTATAGATCTACATGACTGTAGTTGGGAAGACTTGCTATCCCACATTCTAACCCACATTCTAACCCAGATAGATCCGCTACCTGACCTGAATCACAAAGCTGTATTGCTGCATTGCATACTGCTGCTGCTTAACCCATAACTGACATTAATGTTTACTGAAAGTGGTGCCCCTCCAGGAGATGGACCAGAGAGATGATTTGATCATTATAAAGGAACGCACCCCACCTGACCCACCATTCAAGGTGCCAGCAGACCACCCAAAACTTGGTGCTTTAAGGGTATGTGGTGTAACTAGATGTTACTAACCCCCCACACTAGGGGGCATATTTATTATAATGTGTAAGGCAACATCACTGGTGATGTTGCCCATAGCAACCAACCAGCAATTGAATTTGAATGGTCACCTGCAAGTTAGATATGGGCAACATCACCTGTGGTGTTAGCTTACACACAATAATAAATATGCCCCTAAATCTGTTTAGGGTTCCATAGCCACAGGGCAATGTCACAAACATCTTTTAGGAATTCATTCGTTGAACACAGTGCTGGGCCAAGCCGGGCGGGCACCATAGACAACCTGGTCGACTTGGATCCTGTGCTATTATTTTTTATTTAAATAATAGATAATTCTAAGCATTAGTAGAATCACAGTATTGTCGGTTTTATTGTGTTGTCAGAAAATGGGGCTTTATTTTATCATCAATAAATTGTTATTATATCATGTTTATCTCATTTTGGAAATGTCTGGCTTGGACTAAAGAAGTCACTTCTCCTCCATATCTGTTAATCAGCTGGCTCGCTACTGCTGCGTTGTTTCAGGAGTCAGAACCACCAGGGCATAGAATATAAGCAACCACATAAATGTAAAATCAAATGGAAAAATCAGTTAAGGTGGCCATACACGGGCAGATTTAAGCTGTTGATTTGGATATTTCAGACTGATTCGGCAGCTTATCGGCCCATTTATGGATACCTACTCCAGATATTGATCGGGCAGGATTGATATTCTCGTTGGATTGGAGACTGCATCGGCTCATGTATGCGGTCCTCACTCCAGTCCTTTTTTCAATTATGTAATTTGATTACTTGGCCCAAGGGCCAAATGATCAGATTGCTCCGATATTGCCCATATCAGTGGAAACATCTGCTCGTTTGGCAACCATGCAAAATGAACATCTCTTATACCATATGACCACCTTCAGAATTATATTTTATTTCATTATGGTTGATCCTTTTAACCTATGGTTCTGTCCATGTCTGATTCCTTGTTTTCTTATGGCTGTTGTTGGTTTAGCATTGAAACCACTGCTTTCCTGATATTGTTTTAGAATCCCCACCCCCTTATTAGTGTTGCTTTGCTGTAATGTTGTGTTCCCTCCATGCAGAAAACATCTGGCACCCCCCTTTTTTAGTATTCTGCATCCAATTACAGTGCTTTACCACGACAGGATGCCTCCATTTTAACAACACCGCTGTCTGATGACACGAGCCTGCTATTAATTTTGTATCCCTCCCTGCAGCATGAGCGCTTCATGCCATTAATGTTAGGCCAGTAATAGTGCAGCGTGATGACTGCATTGCTGCAGGTCCATACACAGAATTACTGCAGAATTTGCACAGTGGGACTGCAGTGTTGCAGCATGGTACAAGCTCTGCAGTTTGATGTCCATTCTGAAGCCATTGCCGTGCCGGTGATTCCTCATTTCTCTGTGCAGAATGACAGTGATCTGTCTCTCTCTCCTCTCCCCCCGCCCCCCCAATCTGCCTGATTTTAGTCCTCGGCGACTTGTTCTCTCCAGGGGGGCTGTTGTTAGCACCATGCCAGTTCACAGCTGGGTCCCCTCTTGTTGAATATTTCATAAATGAAAAAGACAAGCTCTGATGCGACGGGTTGTTTGATAGTAACGTTAATGAGGGAGACACAGCACAGTGCCATGGTGTCACGGAATCACATGCTGATCACTCATTTAGTCAGGCTGAGAATGTGTGTGCGTCTCTCTACAGCTAAATACTCTTCTAGGCTTATCTGTACGTCTTCCATAAAACTGTCTGTGCTGGCATTTGTGCTTGCTGTGCACCTTTTCTGGAAAAAAATACCGGCCTTCTTATATTTTTACAGTTTTTCCTATTCATAACATTGGTACCAAACATGATTTTTACTGGCCAGGTGGCAAGTCTTGCAGATTTGTGTGCTAGTGGGGAACAACAGACAGTTAGCCTCTTTATCTGTCATTGAACTAAACCTACACACACTTTGGTTTCCAGGAGTTCAGGAGATGCTGAGAGTTTGTACTTTAAAATGGCTGAAGGTCTACATGTTGGGCAACACTTGTATGAAGTTTTACTGTCACCATTGTTCCACAGTTGCCATGTTGCCTTACTGTTGTCATCTTGTCCTACTTTTGCCAACTTGTTCTACTGTCTCCATCTTGTTTTGCAGTTGATATCTTGTTCTCCTGTTGCCATCTTGTCCTACTGGTGCCATTTTGTTCTACAGTTTCCATCTTGTTCTACTATTACTGTCTTATTCTACTGATACTATCTTGTCCTGCTGTCTCCATTTTGTTATACTGTTGCCATTTTGTCCTACTATAGCCATATTGTTCCGCTGTTTTCATCTTGCTCTATTAGTGCCATGATGCCGTACAATTGCTATCTTGTCCTACTGTTGCCATTTTGTTCTACTGTTACTGCCCTGTTCTACTGATACCATCTTGTCCTACGTTTGCCATCTTGTCTCCATTTTGTTCTACTGTTACCATTTTGTCCTACTATATCCATATTGTTATACTGTGTTCATCTTGCTGTACTGTCTCCATATTGCCCTACTGTTGCTATTTTGTCCTACTGTCTCTATATTCTCCTATTGTTGCTGTCTTGTTCTATTGCTATCTTGAGCTAATTGTACTAATTTTACAGTTCTGTTTTATTACTGCTATCTTGTTCTGCTGAACCTTTCTTGTTTTGCCATCTCCTTCTTGTCTTACTAATGCCATCATGTTCTACTGTCTCCAACTTCACTTACTGTTACGATTTTTTTTCCTTTTACATTGTAAGCTCTTTTGGACAGGGCCCTCTTTACAGCTTGTATTGCTTAAAGTTGTTGGGGGGAACAAGGGGAAAAGGTGCGGGGGCTAACAAGTATGTTAGGGAAAGATGACAAGATTAGGGGAGTATACCTCTCAATAATAATACACACCCATGCATATGGAGTATGGTAAAGGCCATATATGTATATATATATATATATATATATATATATATATAGGACTGTTTTAGAGTTTTATATCCCCCTTCTGTCCTTTGGGTTAGAATCTACTCCAATCTTGCCCCTTTCCACCCTTCAGCTTTAGTTTGTGTCTGTGTTTATGATTCCTCATTGCTCTGCACATGTTTTGGATACTCTGTGTTTCTGTCTTTTGCTCTTTCTTTTTCCTGAAGTTGGTTGTTGCTTTTAGAAAATGAATTGAATGTGAATTAGGGGAGTGGGGGCATTGTGTGAGGGGTGTGCATTTTGCTCACATCGGTGGTTGCTGCATGTATTAGAGGGCTGCGTTGTGGCACAGAACACGGATTAATGCAATGTGAAATGGATTATGGAGATCCGTGCAAAGAGAGGACGAGGCCCCCGATGTTTAGCATATGCTGGTTGGGGATAAAGAGTCCTTGGCTGTAGGCAGCACAAGATATGAGTGAAAACAGGGCCAGCGTTATAGAATAGGTCATGTCTCACCTGCTGTCCTCCAGCTGTTGCAAGTCTACAGCTCCATTTCAACAAGGAGGCTTGCAGGTTAAGCATCCAATATGTTTATACTACAAATATCTAATGATTGGTACATTTTAGCAGGTTGAAGTTGACTAATCTCCTGGTTAAAATCTCCTCTATAGCTACACTATTAGTAACAGAATTAAGGAGGCCATAGATGAGTAGATACAAGCTTCCAACTCCTGGCCATGTTGACTACTTTATGGCCCCACATGGGGCTCTCGGGAAAATCTGTCTGAAGGATATCTGGATGAAAATTGTCAGGTTTTAAAATCTCATTGGATGAGACCATGCATCCTTGTCATTCAGGTCTCCATTCCATAGACCAGGGATGCTCAACCTTTTATACCTGTGAGCCACATGCAAGTGTTGGGGAGCAACACAAGCATAGAAAATGTTCCTGGGGGTGCATATAAGAACTATAATTGCCTATTTGGTAGCCCCTATGTGGACTGGGAGCCTATAGAAGGCTCTGTTTGGCTTTACCCGCAACCAAAATTTGCCTCCAAGCTAGAAATTTAAAAAATGGCACCTACTTTGAGGCCCCTGGGAGCAATATGCAAGGGGTTGGAGAGCAACATGTAGCTCACCAACCACTGGTTGGGGATCACTGCCATAGACCCTCTATATGGTCCAGTCAGTGATTACTGATTGTATTAACCCAGTTTGTCCAAATTTATTAGTGTTCCACTTTGATTTTTCACGATTTAAGTTTTTTTGCACTAAAAAAATCTGAATTATAATTATGGTTCAGTAACTCAAATGTCTGGTATTTATTAAGTGCAAAAAACGCAAAACCCGAATGTAATGCTTGCGAGTTTCTATTGAATCAATGGGAGTTGTCCTAGGCAAATTCAAGCCATATCTTCCAATTTTTTGAGTTTTACGAGTTTGTGAACTCCAGAAAATCGAGTGGATCTTAGCAGATTTTTTACTTGATCTTTCTTCTATTCCATAATAGTAGGCCGCCCGCTCACTCATAGACCCCCTATCTGATAAGGTAATTATCACACTTCAGGATACATAAAGCAGTGTGCTTAAATTATAGATTTTCTATGCAGAAAAAGCATAGTTACATAGTAAATCAGGTTATAAAAGCTTCTGTGCAAAGGTGGCCATATACGCTAAGATCCGCTCGTTCGTGAGGTGGGGGATATCTCCCGATATCCCCACCTACGGGTGGGTGATATCGGGCTAATTCGGTTGCTTGGCCCTGGGGCCAAACAATCGAATTGGAACAACGGATATAGGCGTCTGTTGGCTCCAGACCGCAACAACGAGCCGATGTGGTCCCCGATCCGACTAAAAATCAAACCTGCTCGATCGAGATTTGGGCAGATGTCAGTCGGGCAGGCCCGTCGTTAGTGCCCATACACGGGCTGATTCTAACTGCTGATATTGGTCCCTTAGACCCATTCGCCAGCTTATCGGCCCGTGTATGGGCACTACCGACAGGAATCGGCCCATGTATGGCCACCTTAAGTATGATGTATAAGTAAGTATAGTAAGTGCTAGATAACTATGCATCCTATAGGGTTAATTCACTAAAGTGCGATAACGCTTATTGCATGCTTTTTTGTGTTAAAATTGACGCAAAAAAAGGATTATCACAAGTTGCATATCGCGTGCGTTAAATAGCGCGCAACCGAATGCGTTAATTTAACCGCATTGCGTTAATTCTCATGCAGAAATAATACTAACGCATGATTCACAAACACTTAGACGCGCTAAATATCGCATTAGTCTGTGTGAAAATTAACCCCTACTTGGGGCAGGCGGTAATTATAGAAAAGTACAGTTAATGAGCTTTTGGCAACACAATAAGGACTTTGCAGTGGGATTTATTCAAGTCTGTGTTGGCCCCAGAGTGATGCAGCCGCCAGTTTGCAGGGAAATGGGCATTTGAAAAAAAGTAGTTTTACGAAAGTAATGGTGTGTATGGCTAATATGGTGTGCGCGCGATAAGTAGTGGATGTGACAAGTAGCGAGCGTTGCGTCAAATACCGCATGAAAATAGTCTTCGCGACTTAAATAACGCAAGCAGCATCGCGTCTAAATTAACTTTAGTTAGTAAGATGCGAAAAATAAGATGCGATAAAATTTTTAACGCATGCTATAAATAGCGCTCGTCTTAACACACCTTAGTGAATCAACCCTTATGTATTTTATATGGATCTCCGCTACATGGTGTTTGTTTGTAGAGAAGATGCAGGTCAAGGTTTGACAGTTTGACAGTTTAGATAAGTAAATGTCCAAACAGTAAAACACTGTGCCAAAGTGATAGAAAATGAGAAAGGTACAGCTCCAACAGGAAATTAAAAAGCAGAACAGAAATAAGCCAAAGGGGAGAGCACAAGGGATAGGGGAGGAAGATGGGAGATAAATGGGAAGACAAGAGAATGAGTGCCGAAGAGAGAAGATAGCAATAGCTTGCAGAATAGGAAAGCTTGATAAGAGGAACGAAAAACAATGAGAAAAGGAGGGGAGTGGAATGTGAAAATTAAAGAGAAAACCAGAGTCGGAAGCTAGAAGTGGAAGAGAGAACACAAGGTGATAGCAGAGAGAAAGTGATTACGGCAACATAAAGTAAAAATGGGACAGACAGGAAAAGAAGGGTGTAGAAAATCTGAAAGGAAACAACACAAGAAGAAAAATTAAAAGGGGCAGTACACCCCTCCCGTACATCGTTAGTGCAAAGCACAGGGCGTGTACGGCACATACTTTTTACCAATTGCTTTAAACACAAAACCACTATGCTTTTTGTTATTTCTTAAGATAAACAGGAAAACTGAGCCTACTCCATATTTGATCCTTGCAAGGTAGATAATTAGATTTTCAGTGTATAATGGACTTCTGCTACCAAAAACAATCACAACAATGGGCGAAATGGGTTGTATACTGGTAATCTATTAATCTACCTCGCAAGGACCAAACATGGAGGAGCTTCAGTTTGCCTGTTTAGCTCAAGACACAACAACAACCATCGATTTTTGGAAGTATGTTCCGCACAAGCCCAGTTTATTGCATTTATGTTGAACAAGGGGTTTACTGTACTCACTTTATGAGACAACCCTTACATGCAATTAGCACTTTGTAAATAGCAGGCAAATGCTTGTGGCAGCATGGCTGGGAAGAAGATTTTAGAAATCAGGTCTCTCTTGACACTTTCTTGTCTTTATTTTTTTTTTTCATTAAATATCCAGCATTTTTTATTTTTAACCACCCTTCTGCTACAACGGCAGGATGTCCTCATTGAGAGTTGAGGCTTTCGCACGGTGGTCCTGGCACAACTGCCTGAGACTGTTGTGACATATTGTGACAGTTGGCATATTCTCCTGCGGTATTGTTTGGCTGTGCCTTGTCACAATACGAGGGTGAGAGAAGCTCTGCATTATACAGCAGCTCTTAATGAGCCAGAGCAGCCAAATAGAACTAGCGGAGAGCCTTTCTGTATAATATCCTACCAATGTCGCTCCCTAATTCATATATTTTACCAATGAGATTTCAGCATTCCATAGAGAGATTAGGGCTCATTTAAAGGAAAACTATACCCCCAGAATGAATACTTTACTAACAGATAGTTTATATTATGTCAAATGACCTATTAAAGAATCTTGTCAAAGTGGAATATATATATCAGTAAATATTGCCCTTTTACATCCTTTCCCTTGAGCCGCCATTTTGTGATGGGCTGTGTGCTCCCTCAGAGATCAGCTGACTGGAAGTGATGCAGTTCTAACTGTAACAGGAAGTAGTGTGGGAGCAAAAGGCATAATTCTGCCCATTCATTGGCTGATGGGGCCTAGCATGTATGTGTGCCTTGGCTTGTTTGTGTGCACTGTGACTTCTATGATCCCAGGGGGCGGCCCTTAATTCTTAAAATGGCAGTTTTCTATTTAGGATTACCCAATAGCCGTACTACTAAAAACTTTAAATATACTAAAAACTAAAATATTTTTATGAAAATGGTTTATTTAGATGAAGCAGGGCTTTACATGAGATTGCTTATGCAATATATTTTTTATAGAGACCTACATTGTTTGGGGGTATAGTTTTCCTTGGTGCTGCAGCCAATAACATAACTAATCAGGGCCATGCAGCCGGCCCCCCGGCCCTCCTGCAGATGCAGTTTTCATGGCTGATTTGCATTGGTGCAAAGTGCAGCACATACAGTTGGATCCATTTTGATGAATCAGATACAATTTCAGTAGGTAGGCGCAGTGCACATCCATCGGCTCTTTGCCCTATTGTTTTTCTTCTGTGGAAGACAATGGTAGTAAACCAGTAGTAAAAGTTTAGTAATGTAGAACATAAAGCCATACTCTTAATCTGACATAATAATCTCAGTATTCAGCACGGCCTGTGCCGTATAAGGATCCCATGAAACATCCCAGGGCATGGAATCTATTTCATATACTTGCCTATAAAGCTGCAGTGTTTCCCCAGTGCGGTTACATTATATTAGATTATATGGGTTGGCTGTCAACTAAATGAACAAAAACCACTAATCAAATGAAATAAGTATGAAATGTCCTTCCGTATTGGTTGCAGCCCATATGCTGTGCTGGTATGTGGTTCTGCATGTAACATTGTACTGCTGTTTCCATGATATCCTCTGGTTTAATGAGGTGGGACCTGGGACTAAACAGATTTGTGGGGCCCTTTATAAAAAGCAGTTCTGGCCTACCAGTGCACTTTTATTTAGCATTTCTTCTTATTATTATTATTATTATTAACATACTAAGCAGCACTGTAAAGTAGATGGATGTATACATCAAACAAATAGCATTCAAATAGTGATGCGCACAAGAAGAGACTTAAAAGAGCGTAACTAAAGAAGTAGGGCAAAAATGTTGTGCATTATATTTTGGGGTTCTGTACCAGCCAGGCAACCCCAGCCCTTTGTGAAGATCAGTGTCTCTATAGATGCCCCCAGTAGCTCCCCAACTTCTTTTCTGCTAAGTCATTGCACACAGGGTAGGACTGGGCCACCGGGGCACTGCCAGGCGGTGGGGGGGGGGTCGGACTGGGCCACCGGGGCACTGCCAGGTGGGGGGGAGGGGGTTGGACTGGTGGTGGGGGCCCCTGTGGGGGGGGGGATATTTGTGAAGGCAGTGGCAGAGGCTCCTGAGACAGCAGCCCAGGTGGGCCCTGAACCCCCAGTCCAACCCTGATTGCACATACTCAGTACTGCCAGGGTCGGACTGGGGGGGGGTGCAGGGCCCCCCACTGGGGTTTCTGCCTTGGAGGCTCCTGCACCCCCCAATGGACCCCGCCGCAGCCTTTCAACTTTGCCCCCCCCCCCCACCCGTCCAGGGCAAAGTTGACCCCCCCCCCCTCTGAGCGTGGTGGGAGGCGGGAGGGAGAACGGCGGCTCAGTATAGTGCCCTGCGGGGATCAGGTTTGGGCCACCAGGGCCCACCAGATTTCCCGACGGCCCAGTCCGACCCTGTGTACTGCTGTCAGTTATCTGAACTTTGGGGCCAACCCACAATAAACTGTATGTATAGTATATAAATGTCCCAAAACAAGGCTAATTAGTAATTAATTTGAATTCTCATTACATGGCAACTCAGAAACCAATGCAAGAATTTACTAATCAGCCCTTATACAATCCTAGCATCAGCTTCTGGGACACGTGAAACCCCATTTTCTGCTTGGTAGTTTGCCACAACCCCAAGTTTAGCTTCTTAACAGCAGCCCAGAGCACACTGAGCATGTCAAGAGTCATTGACACTTCTAACAGAATCCAAGGTGGGGATCTTCTCTGACACGTTTGAGGGCCTGGATCATTACTACTACAGAGATGCTAAAGCTTTAGGCTGGTGCAATAAGTTCAGTATATTATGGCATTCCTAACTATATTCATTTTTACCGTTTAGTGCTCCTTTAAGTATTAGAAAATAGGAATTTAATCAAGTGAGTAGGGCACACAACTGTCTTGAAACGTTTGGTCCTATTCTCTGTGTCCTGAACACCACAATAAAATTGGGAACACCCCACTTCAAGGTATTGTTGTTCCTTATGATCTGGATATGTGTACTGATGGCAGAGGACATCAACGTTAATGCCTTTACCCCCTTACCATTGCTTTCTATCAGCTCCTCATTAAAGGGGAACTACACCCAAGCACAACTTAAGCTTTTTGAAAAACATAATTTCAAGCAATTTTGCAATATATGTCATTTAAAACATATGCAGTCTTTTTTATGATTTTAAATATAATAATATGGTTTGGAACAGTCCCCTAAGCCCCGCCCCCTGTTCCTCTGCTGATCTGGCTGACTACTTTGTGACTCAAATAAAATGTAAAAGTAGTTGACTGTCCTCAGCCTGCCTTCAGCCTGCATCCTCCCAATCCCACAATCCCCTGCACACGTGATGTCAATGCATTGTGGGTTATGTAGTTCCTGCAGGCTGTCTGTAAGCTGTGGAGAAGTTGTATCAATGTTTTAGTCCCTCCTCCCCTGCCAGGATTTCAAATGACGCAGAAAGAGAAGAACTGGATTTCAGCATAAAAAAATTGTATTTACTCATATTTACTGAAGGAACAGATTACAGTGATAGGTTTATAAGGGGTTTATGTGTTGTGCAGGGATTTTCAACACATTTTGGTTCAGAAGCCAGACTTTAAGATAGTGTAGCACCCAGTATTGTGTTGGTGATGGAGCACATCAAAAATTTACTTCCAATTCCATGATTTAGAGCATTTTATTGAAGTGTTGCATTCCTTAACTACTCTGCCATCTCACTCCTTTTGAATATATGATTTTAGCAACTATCATAGCTAACTGCATCGTACTGGCTATGGAGCAACACTTACCCGTGGGGGACAAGACACCAATGTCGGAACGTCTGGTAAGAGCCTTGACACAATTAAAAGATGGAAATGATGTTTTTTTTCCCCTCTTTATGATGATCAGTGGTGTAACTATAGAGAAAGAGGGTCTGCTTCCCCTATAGCCACTCTAATTGGTGAAGTTATGTGCCTGCTGCTTTGTATTTGCAGAGGGCATAACTTCGGCACGTACTAGTGATGTGCGGGTCGAGAAAACCTTGAGAAAACCTCGACCTGCACTCCCTAACTCTACCCGACCCCACTTCTCCCTTCTGTTAATATACCTGTGCCCCACCCACCCTGCAATGAAGCCACAAAAGGGGTGGGGCATGTTAGGTGCATGCCTATAAATTCACAAGCCAGAAAATGAAGCTGACAGTGTTAGGTCGCGGGCGGAGAGGGGGAATGGAAGAACTCAACCCAAAAAAGCCAGCGAACCGCAAGTGATGTGCCAAGGTCAGCCTGAACCCACCCGCGGGTATCAGAAAACCTCGACCTGCACCCGACCCTAACCACCCACTTCCAACCCTAACCCTACCTGGCCCCATTTCTCCCTTCTATTTATTAACCTGTGCCCCACCCACCCTGCAATGAAGCCACAAAAGGGGTGGGGCGTGTTAGGTGCACGCCTATAAATTCACAAGCCAGAAAATGAAGTGTTAGGTCGCGGGCGGGGAGGGGGAATGGAAGAACTGAATCTGCCTGTGGGGATCAGGCCGGCCCACACACCACTAGCGTATAGGGGCGGCGCTAAGTGCCTGTGCACGCTGGGCCCTTCTAAAGATTTCCTTGAAGGGGGTCCCGATGCATTACCAGTATGCCACTGATAATGATAATGGAAATTAGAGTGTTGTAAGGGTTAATAAAAAATCCCAGCTGGGTTCAACCTTATAAAAATTGTGTTTTAAGCCTTTGCCAGGCCTACAGGGGAAAGGAAAATGATTCCAATGTCAGTTTTCCCACCTTACCTAGAAACAAAATAGTAGAATATTTCTGCCATCTTTCTTCCCTGCTGTCATTTTCACCAGCTGGACCAGTAAAATATTGGCCAGGTGGCAGCACTTTGGGTAGTGCACTGCTGCCAGCTGAGTGTAGCGTCAGTACTGCTGCGGTGCAACTGCAAACAGCACCGCTTTGTGCTTAAAGCTAATGCACCAATACTATGAGGCCTTGTTTAAAACTTCTTATTGCCAGTAGCGATATACCCCAAATTTACCTTCCATCTTACCTTCAGCTCAGCTCTCCTGTTCATGTAAGTGAGATGCACTATTCAGATACATGCACTCTTGCACCCTCAATCCAGGGGTAGCATAGTGTTCATGTGTAATGCCCTGGAAGACATGCAGGGAATTGTGGAAGCAAATTGTGGGGGGGGGGGGGGGCACAAGGAGCTAGGTAAGAAATATCCAACCCGCAGCCCTTTAGTAGTTTATATGGCAAACTGATAAATCTGTACCAGGCTGTAACCTTTTTTCTTGCTTTGCAGGATGACACTGAACCCTATTTTATTGGAATTTTCTGTTTTGAGACGGGGATTAAAATCATCGCCTTGGGATTTGCCTTTCACAAAGGATCCTATTTGCGGAATGGCTGGAATATCATGGATTTTGTGGTTGTGTTATCAGGGTAAGAAATATGAACTATTTGTGTTTTCTGAGTTAAACATTTTATGAAAACCCATTTTTCAACCTAACCCACATAACAAATAAAGGGTAACTTATGCCCTCAAGTGCAGTGTGCAAGGTGCATTTAAAAGGGATAATGTACCCCCTACTCTAAATGATAAGGATATTAGCAGTCACTGAGGGGTTCTGTGCCCATATAAAGGCACAAGGCTGCAGGCTGAGTTATACAGGGAACTCTGAGTATCACCCATGTATTATAAGGGATAATGTACCCCCTACTGTAAATGATAAGGATATTAGCAGTCACTGAGGGGTTCTGTGCCCATATAAAGGCACAAGGCTGCAGGCTGAGTTATACAGGGAACTCTGAGTATCACTCATGTATTATAAGGGATAATGTACCCCCTACTGTAAATGATAAGGATATTAGCAGTCACTGAGGGGTTCTGTGCCCATATAAAGGCACAAGGCTGCAGGCTGAGTTATACAGGGAACTCTGAGTATCACTCATGTATTATAAGGGATAATGTACCCCCTACTGTAAATGATAAGGATATTAGTAGTCACTGAGGGGTTCTGTGCCCATATAAAGGCACAAGGCTGCAGGCTGAGTTATACAGGGAACTCTGAGTATCACTCATGTATTATAAGGGATAATGTACCCCCTACTGTAAATGATAAGGATATTAGCAGTCACTGAGGGGTTCTGTGACCATATAAAGGCACAAGGCTGCAGGCTGAGTTATACAGGGAACTCTGAGTATCACTCATGTATTATAAGGGATTATGTACCCCCTACTGTAAATGATAAGGATATTAGCAGTCACTGAGGGGTTCTGTGACCATATAAAGGCACAAGGCTGCAGGCTGAGTTATACAGGGAACTCTGAGTATCACTCATGTATTATAAGGGATAATGTACCCCCTACTGTAAATGATAAGGATATTAGCAGTCACTGAGGGGTTCTGTGCCCATATAAAGGCACAAGGCTGCAGGCTGAGTTATACAGGGAACTTTAAGTGTCACTCATGTATTATAAGGGATTATGTACCCCCTACTGTAAATGATAAGGATAAAGTCACATAGGCTTTTGTGTATAATATAACTTACTTTCTTCTTATACTGATGTTGTTGGACCCATAGAGCTTACCTTTAGTGTGCCCACACTTATGTATAGTAGTGGAGGGGGCTAGGGTAAAACAGATTTTTTGTGGGGTACCAATTATATATAAGAGACATGCTCTGTATTTGGCATCTTGCTCTACAGTAGCCATATTGACCTCCTGTAACCATTTTTTTCCTACAGCCACCATCTTGACCTTCCTACTTACAACTTGTTCTTAATGGGGGGCCCTGGGGAGTCGAATGCATTTGATCCCCTTAAGACAGCTCTTTGCAGCCCTAGTTTGTGCGGGTTTAGCTCCTCTGCACAGAAAATGTTAAATATGTTTAATGGTGTAAAGCCTTTTATAGGGGCTCCTTATGCAGTAACTGGAGGGCATGTTCTCATTTAGTATTAACCCTTTTTTCACTAAACATCTTTATTGTTACCCTCCAGCTATTGTCATTGAACGTGTCCAGATTTTCCCCCACATACATTGTTCCACATTTCTTATATAGATATTGTACATATAAGGCACATATGTAGCTCAATCTTGCACACACAGACGACAGCTTCATATAAGATTCATACGCCTTGCCTAGATTTCCTTACAAAGATACATTTCTGCAGTAACTGGTTCAGTCTTTAAATAACTGTCCTCATTCTTTGGTACGGGCTGCAGCAGTCTGAAGTCAGTCCACCTGGGAATTTTCTCTCCACCTCTTCTCACTGCCGCAACAGACTTTTTACTGGACTGCATTTAACATTTTATTGCTCAGCCTGGGCTTTCTCAGCTTAACAACTGACTATCCGGTTATAACCTGGAACCTCCAAGAAACATCAAGACTGAATGGAGGCAGGGCTGTCTTTAAGGGCAGGGGGTGCCAATAATGTGGACTTTCCTTGGGGCCACACGGAGAAGCGATTTCAGGAACGGAAAGCGAGGGGGAGAGTAGGTATTCCATAGGAAGGTGGGGACAGAAGGGTAAGATGATAACTGTAGAGCAAAAGGGAGACAGTAGGGCAAAATGGTAAATTAGAATACAATGGTGGCAATAAGGCTACTTAGTTTTTAGGTACTACAACTGTATCCCTCGTCGAACTTAATTTCACCTAATGACAATAGATATATATTTTTGGACAGTGTTGGACTGGCCCACAAGGGTACCAGGAAAACTCCCAGTGGGACCAGGTGTCAGTGGGCCCTCCTGCTCCTCACCATTTGGCCTGTTTCATGGTCATTCCCTGTTTCTGAATTGGGACAAAGAGGAGAAATAGATGGAAGAATAGATGCTAGCATGTAAATAAAAGAGACTAGGAGAATTAAGAGGTTGGGTGAGGAAAGGAGGAAAAATAGATTGGAGAGTAGGCCTATGGTCTAAGGTTTTCTGGTGGGCCCCTGAGGTCCCAGTCCAAAAAAAGCACGAATCAACAGGGACCAAAAAGGACTTACTGAAGTACCTAAGTAGCTTAGTGAATATACATAAAAAGCCCATACTAATCATTTTTAAACAGCCATTTATTGGGGTAAATAAATTGAATGTAATCTCTTGAATCCTCTCAATGACCACTGACACTCTCTACGAGTTATCTGATGTATTTTACTTCCATAGAGGGCCAATGGGGAGTAGTGTGGATCTTATGAAAGGAGGTGGGCTTATGTTCCTCATTAATTCCCCCCTTTTCCAAATTCAATTATGTCTGCCCCACATTCTACACAGAACATTGTCGTTAGAAACCCTTGTCATTATACCAAATGATGATATGTTCAGGACCAGTGTTTGGATGTTTGACCAGTGCCGTAACCATAGAGGAAACAGTTATGACCCATCTCTTGATGTGTTCATTGGAGATATAAAACAATGGCAATGTCCAAATCTTATTCCCAGTTGATTGGGGCATAAAGGTGGCCATACACCTTAAAGAGATACTGACACCAGAAATTATACATTTTCTACATCTATCATAACATTGTCTTTGTAAGCCACTTATAATTTTGCCTTTAAAATATTTGCTCAATACTTTTACATTCCCTATCTGATTCCCCAAGTTCCTCTATGAGGGGGCGGCCATATTTGTGCAGCAGGAGGCCGTTGGCATTAGAAGCTATAACTGACAGGCTGAGAAGGGACAGTCAGGTCGGCAAAACAGTCAGTTTAGGGACTTCAAGTAACAATTACATACAAAAGCAGGCATATCAGTGAGAAATGATCAACATGACCTATAGGTAACTTTTTATGTACATTCATATTTTGAAAAGTAGTTTTTTAGTGTCAGTATCACTTTCCAAGCGAGCGGATCTTCTCCCGATATCCCCACCTACGGGTGGGCGATATCGGGGGAATTTAGGCTAATTATAATGACGGGCATAGGCAAAGTCGGTCCGGGGACCGCATCAACGAGCCTATGCGGTCCCCGATCCTACTAGATTTTCTAACCTGCCCGATCGAGATCTGCCCAATTTCAGGCCAGATATCGGTCAGCCAGGCCCGTCGGTAGTGCCCATACACGGCCCGATTAGCTGCCGAATCGGTCTAAGGAACCAATATTGGCAGCTAGAATTGGCCTGTGTATGGGCACCTTTACTCTACAAAGCTAAATACTGTGTTTGGATAGGGAATGTCATGTTGTGGGTCTGTGGCAGCGAGAGCTGAATGTGGGGCACTTGATGCATCCAGTGGCACTTGACAGCATCTGCTTCCTCCTAAACAGACTTGAGTCACGTTGTGGGGAAGAACTTGCCTCGTGTTTTCTCTTGCCCAACTTAGCAATGCCACAATGTACAGTATTGTAAATAGAATTATGCCATGTTTAGAGGTGTTTCAATCTCCCGCTGTCACATTCTATGTGACACTTCTTCAAATCTGGAATCGCCTGAAAACCTACATTGATTTAACACATACTTCAGCGCAAGGATGTCAGATCCACAGCCCTGTAACTTGTTGTGAATTCCATCCTCCAGCATGATGGGCCTTGCAGCTCACAGTACTGGAAGGCAGTGGATCTGACAGGCCTGCTTCCATTCCTGAGCTACAGAGAGCCCATGCTAGGGGAACACGGTTATATCACCTTGGTGCTGATTAATGTTCAGTGGCAATTCTCAGTATTGTCTATGGCAGGGGATTTGCTGGCCGTGACAAGTAGCTGCTACTAAGTAGCTCTGTGTGTCTTCACCCTTAAACTACACTGCTGCATGCTTTGTTTTAATGTTAATATAAGAAGTTTTTATGTCCAAATTTACTACAACTGCCACAGAGTTGTCCTACCCCAAGGCTTTTACTTTGCCCTCATTTCTTTCCCTTATATCCAAATCCTTTTCTCTTTCTTCTTCATTCTCTACTCTTCCGCTACTAATAGCAGCAAGTTTGCAGATGAGTGGGGTCATACTCATGAGCTTCCAGATGGTGCCAATTGAGGAGGGTGCTCGGGGGTCGTAGGGCACAATAGCTGGAGGGCCCATAATACTGACACCCACAATTTAAATCAAAACCAAGAAAACAGTGAAGCCCTGTCAAACAGGCATTACATACAGAATATATTTATGTTACAGTCCAATCTTCTAAACCCCTCTCACAAAAAGATAACAGTTATACATCATTAAAAATGCACCCTAACCCTTAAAACCATCAGGTCGGGGGGAAGGAGGGACCCCTCCACTGCTTCAGAGACGAAAAGTAAATATAGTTTTATTTTTATATGTGAATGTTTGATATATTTATTTATGATTTAACCTGGGTGGCCATTGGTTCCTCAAGTCAGACATTGGTAGTTTTGTTTAATACAGTAAAATGCCATTTCAGGGACTGACACAGTCAACTTAGGGCCCCGTGCAAAAATAGTGCCAGAGCCCCCTGATCATTCATCTTGGTGAGCCTTAATGTTTACAGGCTGCACTAAAAAACTTTTTCAAATAAAAAATGAATGGACTGTTAAAGACTGATAAAGGAGAAGGAAAGGTAAAAACTAAGTGTGCTTTATCAGAAAGGTCTATGTAAATAGAGCCATAAGCACTCACAGATTCCTCTGTCAAAAGAAACAGGATTTCTTGTCTCTTTGTTTTCCTGTGCCAGAGACACGCAGCTCTCTCCTCTCTCCTGCTCCCCCCTCCCTCAAGAATGCCAAGAACCCCCCCCCCTTAGGAATGTGGATCTGAGCCAATCAGCAGGAAGCTTCCTTATAGTCTAACTAACTGAGCATGTACACCTTGGTCTTGGTGCAGGACAGTGGCATTATGGGAAATTTCTTTACAGAGCTCAGCATTTTTTTTTTCCTATGAGGCTTTTGATCATCTGAAGGGGAGAAATATGGGGAGACTTAAGGGCACTATTGAGAGAACTGAAGGTATGCCTGTAGCTTGAGATTAACTCTTTATTAGCCTTTCCTTCTCCTTTAATAAGGGCCCCTACAAGGACCCGGCTACATAGACTATAGGGGTAAATTAAAGAGGTAAGTACCCATGCCTACCTTCGTACCTGCCATTCTCCTTATGTAAAAGGCTGCTTAGATCTAGGGTTGCCACTAGTGATGTGTGGGTTGAGAGAAACTCAACCCGACCCTAACCGACTCCAAAACCGAACCCTACCTGACCTAGCTTCTCCCCTCTATAGACCCGCCCCCGCCCTGCAATGATGTCACAAAAGGGCAGGGCGTGTTAGGTCGTGGGTGGGGAGGGTGAGAGGAAGAGCTCAACCCGAACCGAACAACCCGCAACAACCCGAACAACCCGCAAGTGATGTCCTAAGGTCGACCCAAACCCGCCCGAACCGGGGGTATCATGCCGGCACGCACATTACTACTTGCCACCATTTTCTGCCAATAATACCAGCCTTCGTGTTAAGAGTGGGTTGTGCTGTCATTTTCGGGCGGGGCTATGATGTAAGGGGTGGGTTGGGAAAGCTGGATGCACAATATTTGTGTTCCACACTGTTTCTTTTCTGGGTGAGGGCCACAAAAACTAATAGGGCCCTAGGCAGGGAGCCGGGCAAGCAATGCTGAGGTGAGAGGTATTATTATTATTATTAACATTTATTTATAAAGCGCCAACATATCCCGCAGCGCTGTACAATAAGTGGGTTACATACATTGGACATACAGAGTAACATATAAAGCAATCAATAACCGATACAAGAGGTGAAGAGAGCCCTGCCCAAAAGAGCTTACAATCTACAAGGTCTTTTCTTCTCGGGCAATCCGACTCCAGAAATCTTTTAAGAGCTAATTTATCACCTGTTTCAGAGCATCAGAAGTGCCATGGGTGTTTTTGTTTTTCAGATCATCAAAGTATACTGGCATGTAACGTACTGTGTACCAATTAGATATCACTAGCATACTGTAGCGGATCAGTCACTGGGGGCATAACTGTGGTTTCGGAAATCTCCGGGAATGAATTATTAAGCATAAGCTAGCAAGTATTGTCACATGAGAAAGGGATGAACTGGGCATGGGCAGAGAGGGACAGTAAACTGCAGCCAAAAAGATGTAGCTCAGGAGGCCTGAAAGCCATAAACAGGGAATCAACACTTTGTGATAAATACGTTTAAATATAAAGATTTATGTGACAGCTATTGACAGTATTCTGTGCACTGCTTGCTTTGACTCTTGAAACTATGTATCAGAAGCCAGCTAACAGCCCTGTGAAGAAGCCTGCAAGGGATTGTGGGAATTGGAGTTTGGCTGGATGAGGGCTGCCTTCTGCTACATTGTTTCAAGAGCCAGAACCAGCAGGGCAAAAAGTGTTGAATTCTGATTTCGGTAGCAATCCCATTTACAAATAACCAGTTAAAATGAATGAATGTATATTGGAAAGTTGTAAAGAATTACATTTTCTCCATGACCATTAATGTAGCATGATTGTCCAAATTTCCCTACTAATTTAATTTAAATACTTAATATATCTGTTTTTAAACTTTATGGTTTATTAAAAACGTTAACTCATTTTTGTGTTACAAGGGAGCCTTTAATCTGCCAAAGACAACTTCTGGCTCACTAACTACAACTCTCATATTTTATTATGAGTCTTTGGTTGCAGATACCTGATGTGACAGACACCTATTGTTTGGATAAATGTACACCAATCTAATTATACTTCAATTTTATATTTGGGCTCATGTTGTACAATATTCTGGTACTTTGCTCTGGTACATGACAAGATGGAACTATATCAACTAAGGGGGCCCAGCCTGAAGGCCAGTTAGGGGGGGATTTGGGGTGAGTGCTTATTTGTGCCCTGGGTACCCCTGGAACTATAGCAGGGTGACTGTTACCCCAATGTTTCTATATATCTGTAACCTTGTTATGGGCTAAGGGGGCCCAGCCTGAAGGCCAGTTATGGGGGGATTTGGGGTGAGTGCTTATTTGTGCCCTGGGTACCCCTGGAACTATAGCAGGGTGACTGTTACCCCAATGTTTCTATATATCTGTAACCTTGTTATGGGCTAAGGGGGCCCAGCCTGAAGGCCAGTTAGGGGGGGATTTGGGGTGAGTGCTTATTTGTGCCCTGGGTACCCCTGGAACTATAGCAGGGTGACTGTTACCCCAATGTTTCTATATATCTGTAACCTTGTTATGGGCTAAGGGGGCCCAACCTGAAGGCCAGTTAGGGGGGGATTTGGGGTGAGTGCTTATTTGTGCCCTGGGTACCCCTGGAACTATAGCAGGGTGACTGTTACCCCAATGTTTCTATATATATCTGTAACCTTGTTATGGGCTAAGGGGGCCCAGCCTGAAGGCCAGTTAGGGGGGGATTTGGGGTGAGTGCTTATTTGTGCCCTGGGTACCCCTGGAACTATAGCGGGGTGACTGTTACCCCAATGTTTCTATATATCTGTAACCTTGTTATGGGCTAAGGGGGCCCAGCCTGAAGGCCAGTTAGGGGGGGATTTGGGGTGAGTGCTTATTTGTGCCCTGGGTACCCCTGGAAATATAGCAGGGTGACTGTTACCCCAATGTTTCTATATATCTGTAACCTTGTTATGGGCTAAGGGGGCCCAACCTGAAGGCCAGTTAGGGGGGGATTTGGGGTGAGTGCTTATTTGTGCCCTGGGTACCCCTGGAACTATAGCAGGGTGACTGTTACCCCAATGTTTCTATATATATCTGTAACCTTGTTATGGGCTAAGGGGGCCCAGCCTGAAGGCCAGTTAGGGGGGGATTTGGGGTGAGTGCTTATTTGTGCCCTGGGTACCCCTGGAACTATAGCGGGGTGACTGTTACCCCAATGTTTCTATATATCTGTAACCTTGTTATGGGCTAAGGGGGCCCAGCCTGAAGGCCAGTTAGGGGGGGATTTGGGGTGAGTGCTTATTTGTGCCCTGGGTACGCCTGGAACATCTAGGAGATTATCATTGTTTTCTACCCTCTGTACTGTGCCTTTCAGCCATTGCTAAATGATTGCACACCCCACATGCAGGCTCTGTAGTCCTTTACCAAACCGTGGTGCAATATGGAGACCCCCCTCTGTCAGATTATAATGCTGGGCCAGCACAGGGCTATAGAATCTTGTGTTGTATATTGTATAAACCATTATAAAAGCTAGACATGGATATGACATTGAGGCAAGAACAAATGAGGGCTTCCATTCACTATTGCTGCCTCCTACAAATACACATTGCAAGGGCTCTTCTCTCCTCAGCATCCTCAGTCATTCATAAAATCACTCTATTCCACCCCCCTCCCACCACGGCAAGAAAGGGAGAAACTCAACCTCTTGGAGGAACAGAATGGGGGGAAGGGTAGAGAGCAAGGCAGAGCTGAATTCTGGTCCCAAGCAAGATGGTATCAATGAACAGTGGTCCCATTACCATGGAAACGGGGCAAAGGTAGTCCTGGAAACCATGTGAATGAGGCATGGCTTGTTGCCATGGAGACTTGCTGAATGGGGAAAGACCTATAGCTGCCTGTCACCTTCTGCCCCCCCCCCACTCCTTTCCTTCCTTCATTTGTCTTCCATCATTAACAGAAATAAATCCTTTCAGTATTGCCCTTGATTTATATTTTTGTGGCAACCCAGCTCCTAAGAGCCTAATCGCTCATTTTATTATTTTAATGCAGTCGCTCAGCTCCCAATACATCTTTTTCATATTACAGTAACTCTTTATCAAATCTGTTACATCCTATGGCATTGACACAATGCACAACTGTGCTATTTATCTGCCTATGCAAACAGAAACAACACTGGAATACGTAATTACCCTCCTAACATATAGTAACCAAGTAGTAACCGAGACCCTAAGCGACACCAGGTACCTTCTGTAGCACACATTTTGGCTAGCAAATACCTTGCCATAGGAAATAATGAGAAAACAAAAGCACTCTAAGGCATTTAGACAATTACACAATTAGAGTGTTAGCAGAGACAATGCTCATTATTCCTTATGGCAAGGTATTTTCGAATGCTCATTGCATCATTGCCCTTAAGAGTATGTCGCACAGAACATTTTGTTGCCCACGTGAAATCACCTGAAATGTTTCCTTCAAAATTTTCGCCGAATTATGGTTTCAGCTGTAAAGGAATTTTTTTATGTTTTGTCATGCATGAAGGAGGCAATTTTTTGCAGGTGACAAAATGTATGGGGGGACATTACACTTATTTTTCTGTAACCCCTTTTTTCAGTTATCCCAAAGGGCAAAATGCCCTAAGGCACTCATCTTACTGGAATAAGGCACTCAGGGGCGGGGTTACTGGAATAAGGAGTTACAGGGACAATATGGCACTCAGGGGCGGGGTTACTGGAATAAGGAGTTACAGGGACAATAAGGCACTCAGGGGCGGGGTTACTGGAATAAGGAGTTACAGGGACAATAAGGCACTCAGGGGCGGGGTTACTGGAATAAGGAGCTACAGGGACAATAAGACACTCAGGGGCGGAGTTACTGGAATAAGGAGTTACAGGGACGATAAGGCACTCAGGGGCGGGGTTACTAGAATAAGGAGTTACAGGGACAATAAGGCACTCAGGGGCGGGGTTACTGGAATAAGGAGTTACAGGGACAATAAGGCACTCAGGGGTGGGGTTACTGGAATAAGGAGTTACAGGGACAATAAGGCACTCAGGGGCGGGGTTACTGGAATAAGGAGTTACGGGGACAATAAGGCACTCAGGGGCGGGGTTACTGGAATAAGGAGTTACGGGGGCAATAAGGCACTCAGGGGTGGGTTTACCGGAATAAGGAGTTACGGGGACAATAAGGCAATCAGGGGTGGGGTTACTGGAATAAGGAGTTACAGGGACAATAAGGCACTCAGGGGCGGGGTTACTGGAATAAGGAGTTACGGGGACAATAAGGCACTCAGGGGCGGGGTTACTGGAATAAGGAGTTACGGGGGCAATAAGGCACTCAGGGGTGGGGTTACCGGAATAAGGAGTTACGGGGACAATAAGGCAATCAGGGGTGGGGTTACTGGAATAAGGAGTTACGGGGACAATAAGGCACTCAGGGGCGGGATTACTGGAATAAGGAGTTACAGGGGACAATAAGGCACTCAGGGGCGGGGTTACTGGAATAAGGAGTTACAGGGACAATAAGGCACTCAGGGGCGGGGTTACTGGAATAAGGAGTTACAGGGACAATAAGGCACTCAGGGGCGGGGTTACTGGAATAAGGAGTTACAGGGACAATAAGGCACTCAGGGGCGGGGTTACTGGAATAAGGAGTTACGGGGACAATAAGGCACTCAGGGGCGGGGTTACTGGAATAAGGAGTTACAGGGACAATAAGGCACTCAGGGGCGGGGTTACTGGAATAAGGAGTTACAGGGACAATAAGGCACTCAGGGGCGGGGTTACTGGAATAAGGAGTTACAGGGACAATAAGGCACTCAGGGGCGGGGTTACTGGAATAAGGAGTTACAGGGGACAATAAGGCACTCAGGGGCGGGGTTACTGGAATAAGGAGTTACAGGGACAATAAGGCACTCAGGGGCGGGGTTACTGGAATAAGGAGTTACAGGGACAATAAGGCACTCAGGGGCGGGGTTACTGGAATAAGGAGTTATGGGGACAATAAGGCACTCAGGGGTGGGGTTACAGGAAACAATATGGTACTTAGGTTGGGAATATTTAATAAAGAGTGAAAAATATACATTGTATTTCATTTGCAGAGACTGTGATAATTATAAAAGAATGTACAAAATTCCCTGTATTTATGTGTTA
Organism: Xenopus tropicalis; assembly: GCF_000004195.4. Classification (NCBI taxonomy): domain Eukaryota; kingdom Metazoa; phylum Chordata; class Amphibia; order Anura; family Pipidae; genus Xenopus; species Xenopus tropicalis. The sequence continues at coordinate 140,765,717 of NC_030679.2, read as the reverse complement.
AATTGTCTTTTTTTTTTTCATTTCCAGCATTGTGGCATCTACAGGCCCAGAGTTTGATCTGAGGACCCTCCGAGCTGTACGTGTCCTGCGACCCCTCAAACTGGTTTCTGGGATTCCAAGTATGTTATTTCCAATTGCCCGTACATTATTCAGTCATGTTGAACTAGTTAGGAGTCTATCTTATGGTCTGAGCCATTTCCAAGCCTGAATTTACCCTTCTTAAAGGACTCATTTAAGAAGGGGACGCAAGCTGAAGAAATTGTTGGTACAGTGCCATTTATTTTGCTTACAATGCACTCTTTGCCCCTTTTTTTGCCAGTGTTAGCCCCAATATGAAAGCCGTGCTGGTGGGCACAATTTGCACTGGCCATGGTAGCATATGGCAACATTTGTGCTGCAATTTAGTGACCCTGTGAGTGAGTACTTTACCTATTTCCTAGAATTCCCTGTATTTTGCAATGCTGTAGTTATCTTGCCCTACTTTACCTTCTCTACTCCACTCGTCCCACTATTTGTAGTGCCAAGGACAGTTGCTCTTATTTGCACTAAAGTCTTGCCTGTATTAAGTATCAATGAGAGAGACACCTCCTTAACAGGGTAATAGATCATCTTTCATTTTAATGTTGATAAATTGGATTAGGCCTGGATGTAAGCATACATGTGAGGCATTGGTTTGTAAATGTTAAAAAGGGCTGCCATGGCAGTGAATAAATGTTAGTGTCCCCTTTGGACAAATTTATAGAGTTATCTTGTTTCTCCCTCCAGGTTTACAAGTTGTGCTGAAGTCGATCATGAAAGCCATGATCCCTCTGCTCCAGATTGGACTGCTGCTCTTCTTTGCTATCCTCATCTTTGCCATCATTGGCCTCGACTTCTACATTGGCAAATTCCACACATCCTGTTATGACATGGCTGGAGGTAAGGGGCACTTTTTCTCTCCTCAAACTTAAGGTGCCCATACACCTTAAGATCCGCTTGCTTGGCGATGTCGCCAAGCGAGCGGATTTTCCCCCGATATCCCCAACCTACGGGTGGGTGATATCGGGAGAATCCAGGCCAAACGATTGAATTATTATGGTGGTGTGACATGCTGAATGCCTGTACACGCAATTTTGGGGGAATTAGCATTGGTAGGCAGGCAGGCATGCAGAGGATCTGGAGCATAGAGACAGGGACACCAAGTCTTCAGACAAAACTCAGGTTTATTAAGGGCCCATTCTTCCCAACAGAGACATAAAGACAGTTCAGTAAACAGTTCAGGGTTTTGAGATGTCCCTTCTTCAGGGTTCTCACCTTCCAGGGTTGGTTCCACACTCTGGAACACTCAGGCTTCACAGCAAGCCTTGCTGAGCCCTCTCAGCACTCATCTGTTCGGTCAGCACTCCCTCTGCTTCCTGGCAGTGGCAGGTGGCACCCCCAGCTCCTCTGGGAGTTCCTCACACAGGCAGCCCTCCTGCTCTGTGCCCTGCTCTGAGAGTGACCTTCACACATCAGCGTTCAATTCCAACTCCAACCCTGTCTCTAAATCCCACAGCCCTTTTATTGGCTGCTCACCTGCAGCCTAATCAGGCAGCTCCCTACAGCTGGCCAAATCAAACCTTAAAGGAGATTTACTCCAACACAGCATTACCTGCTGTAAAACCAGGCATTTTACCTTGGGCCATTTGTATCCCACCTTAAACACTGGTGGAAATACACCAAATAAGGACCTTTCCCATTGCATCTCTCACAGGCGGGTATAGGCAAAGTCGGTCCAGGGACCTCATCAACGAGATCTATCTATCTATCATCTATCCATAGATATCTATATGTTTCTGTCTTTCTATTGATAACCCAAACCCCAGAACCATTGTCAAGGTCCCGGTCACAGCTCACACTTCTGCTTATAACAGCCATCTTTGGCTTCAGGTGGAGCCCTCCACTATTTGGGTTCCACCAGGTCTTAAACTGAGTGGACCAGGGCAAAGGTTCTTAGCGAGCAAGGCAACCAGATTGTAAGATGAGGACTGAGACAGCTTACAAGAATCTGAGCCAGGCAGGCCGGGTCAAAACCAGAAGAGCAGCGCAGTACAAAGTCAGGATCCAGAAGAGAAGTCAAACAGGCAAAGGGGATAAGTCCAGGCAGAGATCAGTCATAGTCAGGATACGATACAGGCAAGGGGTCAGAACCAGATAGACAGAACAAAGCGCACCCAGGAACTCTGCTAGATAGAGGTATAATTGGTGTGGAAGGAACTGGGAGGTAGGGATTTATAGGCTGGATAATTGAAGATTTAGAACAGGTGTGGGTAAATAGAGACATCTATAACCAGAATTCCTGCCTGGAAAACTAAGGATATTATTGAAGTGAAGCAGGATCTTAGCAGGATCTTAGCAGTCTGCTCAAATAGGTGAGATGTAAGAAAACTACATAGTAAGCAGTAGGTTCCTGGTTCAAGTCCAGGCAGGCTGTTCCAGTAACTCCCCATCAGAAATAGGTTCAACATCTTGAAACAGTGGCTCAAGTACAAGAAATTTTTCAGGTAAGGGCAACTGTAGTTCAAGGTTCATCATATCAGAACCGTAAGGCTGGGAAATTGGTTCTGCATGTTGGTAGTAAGATATATCTCTAAATCATTTGACTGTTAATGTTAGTCTAGAAGGGAGCCGGAAATGCCGTTCCAGTCCATTGAGAACATCAAGGGACCTCATAGGGATAACAGCATGACTAGGGTGTAACATACTAAGACATTTAATGTTGGTATTTTTTTTTTTGTTAGTTGCTTGTATTTGCAAGTCATATTGCACAGCCAATACAAGAATCTTTTTTTTTCTGTTTCTTTCTTTCTCTTTTATTCCCACTTCCCCTGTTTCTTCCGTGCCATACTCTCTTATCCTTCTTTAAAAGGCACCCGTCACCCAAAGATAAAAAGCTGTATAATAAAAGTCTTTCCCAAATATATATATCAGTAGATATTGCCCTTTTACATCCTTTCCCTTGAGCCGCCATTTAGTGATGGGCTGTGTGCCCCCTCAGAGATCAGCTGACAGGAAGTGATGCAGCGCTAACTGTAACAGGAAGTAGTGTGGGAGCAAAAGGCAGAACTCTGCCCATTCATTGGCTGATGGGGCCTAGCATGTATGTGTGCCTTGGCTTGTTTGTGTGCACTGTGAATCCTATGATCCCAGGGGGCGGCCCTTAGTACTTAAAATGGCAGTTTTCTATTTAGGATTACCCAATGGCACATACTACTAAAAAAGTCTTGCTTATTCCATATATTTTCATGGAGGCCTACATTGTTTGGGGGTATAGTTTTATTTAGAGTAAGTAAAGTTTATTTGCTTGACTAACACAATAAAAAGGACTTGGAATTATTTCTTAGGGTGACAGGTCCCCTTTAATATCTCTTTTCTGTTTTCCCTACATCTCTCCCAGTATCTTCTCTTTACCCTATTCTTTCTGTTCTGCTTCACCCTTTCCTTTCCTACCCTTTCAGGTAGTTCAGGTAATTCCCACTAAACTAAATGTATCAATTCCATCTTTATTAAAACTTATGTTATTCTCTTTGCAGAAGATATAAGAGAGGAGGTTCTCTGCGGCAATGACAGCTCCTCTCGTCGCTGCCCTGAAAATACGCAGTGCCTGAGCAAATGGGAGGGTCCTAATAATGGAATCACGCAGTTTGACAACATTCTGTTTGCAATTCTCACAGTATTCCAGTGTATAACTATGGAGGGATGGACAGATATCCTGTATTATGTAAGTAGAACGTCTGATGCCAGCATTATAGGGATATTATTATCAGGTGGATGATACACAGCATTGTGTGCAGGCCCCCCACACCCCCCAGGGGCTCTGCCAACTGACCACCTAATCCTTTTACATAACTTTGCTGTGATCAGGAACAGGGTCGGACTGGGGGTTGCAGAGCCCACCGGGGCTCCCGCCCTAGGGGCCCTGCAGGTGTCCCAGCCAGCCGTGTCCCCTACCCCCCCACAGGGGTCCCCCCACCCGACGTCCTCCCCGAGCGAGTATAAATTGAACGCGTCAGGGGAAGAAGGGGGAGCGCCAGCAAAGGTCGGACTGGGCCGCCAGGGCCCACCGGGATTTTTCCCAGTGTCCTGGCGGCTCAGTCCGACTCTGATCAGGAAAGGAGGTCAGGGGGGAAGCACCAATGCTTCAGATATTCCCCATATGGAGCAACCTGGTGCTGTAAAAGCGCTTCCACCTGTCCGCGTTCCGATGCTTCTTTCTTTCCTTACCTGGAGACTGGTAGTCAGGGGAACCTAAAACTCTCTTTTCTTTTTGTATCTGTGCAGTGCTGGGAATATTGCATGGGTAAAACTATTATTGCACACATATGCTGTATATTAGGGATTCTATGGCTCAGGATTCAAAAACTAGCCTCATGGTGTTTAGTGCGAATCTCTACAACCCCCTTACTTATAATAATTTATAATAATTAATAATTAATAAACTGTTTATAAAAGGAGAAGTAAAGTCATTTTGGCATTTAAATGTCAATAGATTCACCACATTAGTGCCACCTAGAACAATATATTTATTCTGCAGTAAGCATTGTCATACCTGAGTACAGAGCCCTGGAAGCTTTCTCTGTTTGCTTAAGATTGCAGCTGCCATTTTAAATAGCTTCCTGTTTGCAGTCTTGCCGTTATAGTTCAGATCATACATTCCTAAGGGAGGGGGGAGGCAGTTCTTAGCATTCTTATGGGAGGGGAGAGAGGAGAGAACTAAGCAGACTCTGGCCCCAGGAATTAAGGATTTTTCTGAGAGAGGAAGTCAGACACCCCAACAACATGTTTACACCAAAGGAGACAAGAAATACTGTGTTTATTTTGATAGAGGACTCTGTGAGTGCTTATGGCTGTATTTACATAGACCTTTCTGATAAAGCTTACTTAGTTTTTACCTTTCCTTCTCCTTTAAATGGTTGTGAAGGGGTATGTAGGTGATCTTAATTTAAGAAACACTGCTGCACATGATGCAAATGACAGTCCTATTATATATCCTCTAACCCTTTCATGACACGAGGCATAAGTTTGTTTTAAGGTATGGCTATAAGCAGCTTTCCAAGAGAACTCTGGAACTATCACAAGGGAATGGCGCCAGCAGGACTGGCCGTAGGCCAGTTGGAACTATTTGGCCAAATAGTGCCCCACACCCATGGGGGGATAAGCATATAAAACTGTCTAGCCCTTCCCCATCAACAATTGCCTGATAATACTGCTACGTGTTCTGGGACATTAAACACAAAGTGCATTTATACTGTATGTCAGTGCCCAGTGCATGGGGGCCACATTGTGCCATGAAATGTTGGGGGCCAATAGAACAAGAGAAAGAGAGGTGGAAAGGCAGGGTTACAAAATCAGCCACAGAGTGAGAGGCAGGGACTATTTTCCCACCCAGCCCTTGAACCCTGTGCCAGCTGGCAACACCTTGTGTGGGGGGCGCAGCCAAAATGGTCCCAATTGGGCGCTGCAGTTTATAAGATCGGACCTGGGTGTCAGTACTGACACCTTACAGACTGTACCAGTATTAGGTGAATTTTTGGACAACTAAGGAAATTATTTTTGCTCCATTTAATAACTGGCAGGGGGCATCTAAGGGCTACACAGATCAGCTCATAGTAAATCAACAGACTGGCATTCTTACTCTTGTATTAATAGGCACTCATAGCAAAACAGCATTATATTAGGCAAGAGAGGAACTTGTGACTTGGGTCTCTCTGCAAATCAACATGTATAGCATTTGTAGCCCTCCTTAACTCTTGGCGCAGTCCCTTCTTTATAAGCCTACCCGTAGGGCTTGCTAGCTGGGAAGCCACTTAGTCCAAAGGGTGCTTTAGGGCTTACCAAGGTCAGACAAACCCACCCATGCTGTAGAGGCAGGCAAAACTTTGAAGCCATAGCCTTTATTACATTTTAAATGATATTTGCTCAAACCTGTTAGCTGGAATTTATGTATAGATTACCTACTAGTAGTACTCTGGGAATACACCAATAATGTCTTCTACAGCTGGGCTGCCATATGAATGATATAATATGGTGGAAATGTGAAACACTTGTAACTTGGTACGGCACGCCGCGTTTTGATGGAGAGGAAAGGCCTGACATGCAGAACAGGAAACACTGCCGCACAAGAGTGACTGCTTAACGATTCCTGCATTCTGCAGAGTCAGGAGAAACCGAAAAGCAACAAGGAGGAGGGAGAGAGTAGAAATCTGCTGCCAAGAGAGGAACAGACAAAGAAAAGAAAAGGTGGCATTAACTGAATGAGCATAGCAAGATACAAGGAAGAACGGATGTGATGAAGGCTAGGAAAATAAATAAAGAAAAAGGAAGAAGAATAAAGGAAAAGTATAAGAAGGAAAAAAGAAGACTTGTGTGTCAGGCACCCATACACACATCTTTGTAGGTGCCCAATGGAAGGGGTATAATCTTTTGTAGAACACTGGAAAAAGAGGAATCAAGAGTGACTGACAGGAAAGTGTTGAAAGTTGTGCTGGAGCATCGGAAGACCTTTTTTAAAGGGGAACCAAAACTACATTAACATTAGTTTCCATGGTGCTGCATTTTTGTTTGATGTGCGATACAGAGATTGTTTCATGACAATAACGATAACCTACACCAAAATAGTTCCCCCATTTATTTTGGTTCCATTAGTTTTCTGCAGGAGATTTCAGGTAAAGTCAAAATGTCACTCCAATCCAGAAATTTGATGGTGCACATTTTGGGATCATAAACACAAGCATAGTGACTTGTGGTACTTTTAGTGGATAATAATGGGACGCATTTTAGGTGACATTTACCTTATTTTTGCCTTTCCTTGGCCTGACACCATGTCTTTGGAAAAGGCCCTGGGAGCTGCGGAGAGACTGAACAGAGGAGAACATTTAGTGACTAAAGCTTTAAATTGAAAAGGAAACAGTATCTCCATGAGATTGAAATCCAGGTGGATGTAAACGTTTTCATTTAGAGATACATTGGGGGAGAGTTCCCTTTGCACCACAAGTGACTTCTTCACAAAAACATAAAACAAAAAGCTGTGCTCTGAAATGGTGGAGATTTCCTTACATGGATGAAAACTGTCTCTGTATAGTTCATATAATTATGGACAGTTACTCCTATTGCCCCTTTTCTAGATCGGTAAAGGCCTATGAACAAAGAACCCTTCTGATTACAGGAAAGCGGTCACAATTGCTGCCCATCCTATTCATGGTGACCAGGACAAAAGACAGAATTAAACCCTTAAATTAGTATATGTTAGAATGATCACTTGAATTAAAGATCGCCATGGCAAAAGCTACCAAGTTTTCTTCCTGCTTGCGTGACCCCATTTTTCTGAAGAGTCAAAATGGTCTAGTCTTGAAGTTCCAGAATGGAATACTTTTTCGATGTGTCGACTAATTTTGGTATTTATGATAGCATGACCATTTATACATTTTTCAGCCTCTGAAGCCTTGATATAAGCTTGGTGGGGGGGGGGGGGGGGTTGTATAGAAAACAGAGCCTAAAACTAAGATACCTCAATATCCTTTGCTTTTGCTTTAGATGGCCCCCCTTCCTGAGAAGAACCAAGAGAATTTTGGTTTCAGATTAGGGATTCGAACAAAGTTATGGTTTCGGTGTAATTCTAATTCCTTGTTTGTGAAAAGTATGATTATATACAAATGGATTTTCTTATTGGCAGAGTGTAGAGGCTATGCTAGCAACATCTTCACAGGGACCAGTAACCTAAATGCCAATGTTAGTGGCGAGACCCTCCATAATGTCTTGACAGCACTTTGCAGTTGGAGGCTCCTCCATATTTCCGAGGGCATAGACACTTAAATCATGGCTATATCTTTTTCATATATAGATCATGCAGGTAGAAAGGCTTTCTCAATTCCTTACCAGCCTCCACCTCATCCTTCAACACAGCAGCATGATCAGTAGTCTGTTTAGCGCACTTTGAAATGGGAACTGCAGGAGCACCACCTGATGGGAGTTCCACTAAGTCCTTAACTCCCCTTTGAAAGGGAACAGTGCGGAGCAAAGATCTGTTTGTATTCAGCAGTAACTACTCTAGCTGCTGGATGATGAGTGAAAAGTCAGATCTTGGATAATCGTAGTTAAAGCAGTCAAAGAGGAAGGCTCAGGGTCTTTATTCTCAATATTTAAAGATATTAATGGCTTGACAAGACTTGAATTGAAGGATAAAATGGACCCATTATTATCTTCTTTCGTTTTTGCCATGCTTTACTGTTTTTTGATTTTTTGTTTGTGCTGGGGGCATGGGTAAGTCCCACTGTGCACTTGCACCAAACTCTTGATATGGCTCCATTTAAATGGGGTGGTTCATCTTTAAGTTAACGTTTAGCCTGTTATAGAATGGCCTGTTCTAAGCAACTTTTCATTATGTCATTATTTGTTCTTTTGTATAGTTTTTAAATGATTTACCTTCTACTTCTCTCATTCCAGCTTTTATATGGGGGTCACTGACCCCAGCAGCCAACAAAATATTGCTCTTTGAGGCTACAACTACACTATTTTGTACAGGGTGCTATGACCTCTAAGGCCAACTGTGACAATCTTATTTTTACATAAGGGTCAAAAGAAAGAAACCCCATAAAGGATCAAGGTTTCCAGCAAAGCACCTGAACCAAAACACATAGGAAGATACCACTAAGGCAGTTCTGTCCAACTTCTGTGGTACCTTCCTTTGTAGGGAGCCAACATAACTCCTAACTATGGTCATCTGCCGCCCAAATTAAAAGACTTATTTGGGCGCAAGCATAATCCATTTTTTTTTTCAGATGAGATAAAAGGAGAATGAAAGTTACTCAGTGTAATGTATTGAATTGGTTGCACTCTAGATTCTTCCATTCTTACTTAGATTTGGTTTGGGCTGCTGTTTTAGGGTTTATGGTTTGCGCTGTACTGGGAACTGTACTGGGAAAGTTCCACCGCTGTTTAGGGTTTATGGTTTGGGCTGTACTGGGAAAGTTCCACCGCTGTTTTGGGTTTATGGTTTGGGCTGTACTGGGAAAGTTCCACCGCTGTTTAGGGTTTATGGTTTGGGCTGTACTGGGAAAGTTCCACCGCTGTTTAGGGTTTATGGTTTGGGCTGTACTGGGAAAGTTCCACCCCTGTTTAGGGTTTATGGTTTGGGCTGTACTGGGAAAGTTCCACCGCTGTTTTGGGTTTATGGTTTGGGCTGTACTGGGAAAGTTCCACCGCTGTTTTGGGTTTATGGTTTGGGCTGTACTGGGAAAGTTCCACCGCTGTTTAGGGTTTATGGTTTGGGCTGTACTGGGAAAGTTCCACCCCTGTTTAGGGTTTATGGTTTGGGCTGTACTGGGAAAGTTCCACCGCTGTTTAGGGTTTATGGTTTGGGCTGTACTGGGAAAGTTCCACCGCTGTTTAGGGTTTATGGTTTGGGCGCTGTACTGGGAAAGTTCCACCGCTGTTTAGGGTTTATGGTTTGGGCTGTACTGGGAAAGTTCCACCGCTGTTTTGGGTTTATGGTTTGGGCTGTACTGGGAAAGTTCCACCGCTGTTTAGGGTTTATGGTTTGGGCTGTACTGGGAAAGTTCCACCGCTGTTTAGGGTTTATGGTTTGGGCTGTACTGGGAAAGTTCCACCGCTGTTTAGGGTTTGGGCTGTACTGGGAAAGTTCCACCGCTGTTTTGGGTTTATGGTTTGGGCTGTACTGGGAAAGTTCCACCACTGTTTTGGGTTTATGGTTTGGGCTGTACTGGGAAAGTTCCACCGCTGTTTAGGGTTTATGGTTTGGGCTGTACTGGGAAAGTTCCACCGCTGTTTTGGGTTTATGGTTTGGGCTGTACTGGGAAAGTTCCACCACTGTTTAGGGTTTATGGTTTGGGCTGTACTGGGAAAGTTCCACCGCTGTTTTGGGTTTATGGTTTGGGCTGTACTGGGAAAGTTCCACCGCTGTTTAGGGTTTATGGTTTGGGCTGTACTGGGAAAGTTGCACCGCTGTTTAGGGTTTATGGTTTGGGCTGTACTGGGAAAGTTCCACCGCTGTTTAGGGTTTGGGCTGTACTGGGAAAGTTCCACCGCTGTTTTGGGTTTATGGTTTGGGCTGTACTGGGAAAGTTCCACCACTGTTTTGGGTTTATGGTTTGGGCTGTACTGGGAAAGTTCCACCGCTGTTTAGGGTTTATGGTTTGGGCTGTACTGGGAAAGTTCCACCGCTGTTTTGGGTTTATGGTTTGGGCTGTACTGGGAAAGTTCCACCACTGTTTAGGGTTTATGGTTTGGGCTGTACTGGGAAAGTTCCACCGCTGTTTAGGGTTTATGGTTTGGGCTGTACTGGGAAAGTTCCACCGCTGTTTAGGGTTTATGGTTTGGGCTGTACTGGGAAAGTTCCACCGCTGTTTAGGGTTTATGGTTTGGGCTGTACTGGGAAAGTTCCACCGCTGTTTAGGGTTTATGGTTTGGGCTGTACTGGGAAAGTTCCACCGCTGTTTAGGGTTTATGGTTTGGGCTGTACTGGGAAAGTTCCACCGCTGTTTAGGGTTTATGGTTTGGGCTGTACTGGGAAAGTTCCACCGCTGTTTTGGGTTTATGGTTTGGGCTGTACTGGGAAAGTTCCACCACTGTTTTGGGTTTATGGTTTGGGCTGTACTGGGAAAGTTCCACCGCTGTTTTGGGTTTATGGTTTGCTGATGGGAGGCACCAGAACAGTTCCAGTTCTATCAGTTCTGAGTCATTGCAACTTGCTTCTGCGGAACAACCGGTCAGTCATGTAGGTGTCTGTAATAGTGCAGGATAGACAGTTGTTGAGCTGAAGGGTTGCAGCAATCAGTGAGAGTTGCCTCATTCTGTGTGCCAAGCTATTTGATACCTCCACGTGTCATGGCGGCATGCACAGTACCAGACCCCTTTATGTTTATCAAAGGATAAGTAAGCCTTTTATTTTAAAATCCCCTAAAACTACTCTTAACAGCCCCAGAATAACATAACCTTTACACTTTACACCAGACAAGGAAGTCAGTAAAAGAGCTGTAGTTAAACCGGCTGTAAGAAAAATTAAATTCCATGTAATTAGATATACAAATAGATGGAGACAGAAAGATGAAGAACAGTGTGATAAGATACTAGTTATGAGAAACCAAATGGGAAATGGCCTGTAAAGGCTGATAAAAAGATTGGTATGTGTTTCTATATATATATATGTGTGTGTGTGTGTGTGTATACATATATATAGATATATATGTTTCTCTAACAGACAGGCTTGTGGCAATGTAACCTTCAAAAGGTTATCTGTGGCGTTACCATTTCTTCTGGGAGTTCCTGCAAGGCCATTACTATTCCTTTGGGTGGAAACTGTGTATTCTCAATATAATTCTCTACCTTATGGCCAGAATCCAGACGGAAACTGAGACCTAATTACCTAATTTTTTTAAATTTTTTTTTTAAAAAGGACCATTTTTCTGCATTGAAATGTGCTAGCCCTTGCTTTTCTCCCTTTATCCCGCTATTTAATGATTTGTGCCTTTGCAATGTGGCATTCATCTATAGCCAGCGGGAGGACTGCCTTTGTTCATAGAACACTTACCTTGTTTTTTTTAGACAGGTCTTCACCAAAAAGTAGAGCATTCCATTTAGCACTGTCAGTGCTGATTACAGTATTCTCTTATGGTAACAGCACCACGATAATGTAGCAGCCAGGCCCCCCCACCTCCGCATGTAGTTTGCCCCGAGGGGGGGAGTGAACCCAGCTGCAAGTGCACCCCCGGTAGATCTGCCTCTGATCCACCAGTGTTAAATAGTCACATCTGTGTGATCAGCTGCCCCCATGAATACAGTGTCCCCCCTTCTGCCCCATAACGTGTAGGTTGGTATCACCCAAGGGCATAAGGAGTGGGGGCATGGCTGAGAGAAGGTGGCAAAAAGTTGCAAGGCTGTGACAAATAGGGGGCAAAGCTGTGACATAGTGGGCAGAAAATTGGTGAGGAGGTAGGGTACCCACGGGTTACTTGCAAGAAACACGATTACTCTGTGGGTTGCAGGTAGGATATTCAGATGCGGGTAATGGTATGTGGGCCGCTGGTTTTATCCATATATCTTATGTTATATTACCTAAGTTATCTATATTTTACTCCTTTAAACATTGTTTTAAACTTTTTTTTCTAGCCCCACCCACTTCTGATGATGTCACTTCTGGTTTGCAGCAACAGCACTTCCTGTTTAATGGTGGTCAGCAGGTCCTGGATGGAGTTTAGGATAATGCTGGTCGGTAGTTATGTGCTGGCCAGCCCGCAACCCACGGAACCCATTGGTTGGGCAGGTTTGGGCCGACAAGGCAACATCAAAAGTGGGTCGCAACCTAACTGAGCCCAGGTTCCTAGTCTGGCAGAGTCAATTTATAGGCATGTGCCTGCCCTGCCCCGCCCCCCGTGATAGGTGGAGTGGGTTTGGGTCTATAAACCCAGGTGTCAGTGGGCCCTCCTGCTTCTAACAATTTGGCCTAATTCATGGTCATTCCCTATTTCTCTATGGGAACAAATCAAATAAATCTAAGAATAATAGATTATAGTACGTAAAGATTAAAAACTAGCAAAATATAGAGGTTGACTGAGAAGTGGATGAAAAATAATTTGGTGGGCGCACGTTCTAAAGTTTTCTGGTGGGGCTTTGAGTGGAGAAGGGGCAGGTTAGGGTCTGGTATAAGTCGACAAATAGTCGACCAGCACATCACTACTGGTTGGGTAGTGGGTCAAAGCAAGGAAAAATGCAAGCTTGGGTCACAGGTTGTGGCCCGCAGGTCCGGGTCGGATCCGTGTCTCAAAAATTGGTTCCGTGCAGGACTCCAGTGGCCAGGACAGAGCAGGAGCAGGTACTGGAGTGAGCCGGAGGTATAACATGCCCCCCAACACTGTCCCGCCGGTTTTTATAGTGCATCCCGATGTCCCGGATAGTTCTATCAATCTATGGGGGCTATTGGGGGCACTTACTATGGGGGCATTGTCTATGGGGGCAATTGGGGGCACTGTGTGTGGGGCCCCTATAGTAGGTGTTTTTTTATTATTTTATTTTTACTTCTGTAATATTTGGGGGAGGGGGCACAAAAGTAAATTTCTGCTTAGGGCACCCATTTGGCCAGCAGCGGCCCTGAGCTGCACCCAGCGTCCCCTGTCCCAGTGATCCCCAACCAGTGGCTCAGGGGCAACATGTTGCTCCCCAACCCCTTGGATGTTGCTCTCAGTGCCCCCAAACCAGGGAGTTATTTTTGAATTCCTGACTTGGGGGCAAGTTTTGGTTGAATAAAAACAAGATTTCCTACCAAATAAAGCCCCTGTAAGCTGATAGTGTGCATAGAGGCCCCTAATAGCCAATCACAGCCCTTATTTGGCTCCTCCATGAACTTTTATGGTGCTTGTGTTGCTCCCCAACCCCTTGGATGTTGCTCTCAGTGCTCCCAAACCAGGGAGTTATCTTTGAATTCCTGACTTGGGGGCAAGTTTTGGTTGAATAAAAACAAGATTTCCTACCAAATAAAGCCCCTGTAAGCTGATAGGGTGCATAGAGGCCCCTAATAGCCAATCACAGCCCTTATTTGACACCTCCATAAACTTTTATGGTGCTTGTGTTGCTCCCCAAGTCTTTTTACATTTGACTGTGGCTCACGAGTAAGAAAGTTTGGGGACCCCTGCCCTGTGCAAACTCCCGTCATGGCACCCAATGGGCAGAAAATAACAATATAAGTATCTGGGTGACTATTCTCCGCACCCCTGGCTCCGACTCATGAAACAATGCTGGAGAACTGACTTCAGCTACATTGTTTTGTCAGAACCAGAGAACCAGGGGAAAACAGAGACTGCAGTTGACTACAGTTTCACTTACACTTTCTATTCATATCGACGGATGGGATTTCACCCTTTAGCTTTTTTATTTGCCCCTTTAGTAGAGAGCCGGCCTCCTCGCAGCAGCCAAGGGGAATCCACGTTAAACGCAGGGCTGTAGGGATGGAGCGCAGAGTGGGAAGAAGCGATGTTACTATCCCTATTGATTTCCTGTATCCGTGCGGTTAATGTTTCCGTGAGTGACAGTCTCTGTGCGACAGGGCAGCGGTCTCGTGGTTGCCTCTGGATGCTCAAGGGCAGCCTCCTTATATCCAGAGATGCGGCCCTCCCCCATCCCTGTGTGCCTTCTTGCTTTTGCAGGAGCACTGCTCTTTTTTTTTTTTTTTTCTTCCTTTCCATCGGATGCTTTCTGCTGCCAGTTGTATTTTTAGTATCAAGGAATGGGCACAGGAACCTTTCAGTGCTCACGTAGATAAGAGCCGGCTCAACCCCCCCCATCATTTCTCCCTGCAGGGACTTGAAGGGAGGGGGGTCCTCTCAGTGCAAGAAGCTTGAACATTGTTCCTGTTCAGCAGTGATTTCTTACCCAGTAACTGTAGTTATCCATGCTTAATGATATGCCTCCCTGCTCTGCTCACTGCCCTGTGTGTCACACTGTTGGGCTGCAGGAACCGTCATCTTGTAATTAGCTTGTCTCGCACTAGCCTCTGAAGAAAGCGGCTCGCAAAGCACCATGGTCAGCCAGAAAATGGATAAAACTCAAACTTTATTTACATTCTTAAAAACCCAGAATGCCTGACGCGTTTCGTGCGTACCCGCACTTAATCACAGGCATAGATTTTTGTCTTTAACTTTGATCTCTTTTATAAATTGTCTAATTAAACTGTGTTAGCATACTATATATATATACATTTTACTAAATTGGCTGTCTCACACTGGCTCCCGACCATTAACTGCCCCCACACAAGCCTTGGATAGGTTTGAACCCTACAAAAAAATCAACAAAAGGGACGGGATGATGACATGGGGGGGTAGAACAATGACATATAGGGGGTGGGGCATGACATTTGGGGGTGCCTTTGTGCCATGTGACCACATCTAAGGTGGTTATTGGGCAGATTTTTGTTTAGGTCTCACAAGTAGCTTTCACCAGCCTGGTAAAATACCAGGGGTCAGTGTTCCGGCAGTGTAGCTGCTGGTAAATTAGCAAACCTCCCAACTGTTCACAGGACAGTCCCTCTTTTGACAGCTCAACCTGCAGTCCTGGATTCTTACTGAAAAGTCCCTCATGTACCTTTGATCTTATGCACCAGTACTGAACCTGCACTGAACTTGCACTGAACACTAAAAAAGATACAATGTTACTCAAACTAATTTAAAAAGTAGCTTTTGGCAGAGAGCCCAGAAACTCAACAAGCTACACCTGCACTGAGATACAATTGTAACTAATAAGCTAAACAGGTCTCTTGCATCATCTTCAGTCACTATCCTGCCTTATTGCCATCTTGTCTTACTGTCATCATCCTGTATTACTGTCACCATCTTTTCTTATTGCCATCATCCTGTCTTACTGTCATCATCTTTTCTTATTGCCATCATCCTGTCTTATTGTCATCACCCTGTATTACTGTCACCATCTTGTCTTATTGTCATCGCCCTCACTTACTGTCACCATCTTGTCTTATTGTCATCGCCCTGTCTTACTGTCACCATCTTGTCTTTCTGTCATCACCCTGTCTTACTGTCACCATCTTGTCTTTCTGTCATCACCCTGTCTTACTGTCACCATTTTGTCATATTGTCATCGCCCTGTCTTACTGTCACCATCTTGTCTTATTGTCATCACCCTGTCTTACTGTCACCATCTTGTCTTATTGTCATCACCCTGTCTTACTGTCACCATCTTGTCATATTGTCATCACCCTGTCTTACTGTCACCATCTTGTCTTATTGTCATCACCCTGTCTTACTGTCACCATCTTGTCATATTGTCATCACCCTGTCTTACTGTCACCATCTTGTCTTATTGTCATCACCCTGTCTTACTGTCACCATCTTGTCTTATTGTCATCGCCCTCACTTACTGTCACCATCTTGTCTTATTGTCATCGCCCTGTCTTACTGTCACCATCTTGTCTTATTGTTATCGCCCTGTCTTACTGTCACCATCTTGGCTTATTGTCATCACCCTGTCTTACTGTCACCATCTTGTCTTATTGTCATCACCCTGTCTTACTGTCACCATCTTGTCATATTGTCATCACCCTGTCTTACTGTCACCATCTTGTCTTATTGTCATCACCCTGTCTTACTGTCACCATCTTGTCTTATTGTCATCACCCTGTCTTACTGTCACCATCTTGTCTTATTGTCATCGCCCTCACTTACTGTCACCATCTTGTCTTATTGTCATCGCCCTGTCTTACTGTCACCATCTTGTCTTATTGTTATCGCCCTGTCTTACTGTCACCATCTTGGCTTATTGTCATCACCCTGTCTTACTGTCACCATCTTGTCTTACTGTCATCATCCTGTCTTACTGTTATCATCTTGTCTTATTGTCTTTATCTTGTCTTACTGTCACCATCTTGTCTTACTGTCACCATCTTGTCCTGTCACTATGTTGCTTCCCTTGTCCCCTCCTCTGTGCTTACTTTTTCAGTGATTTGCCAGGGCCGCATTGCCATCCCTAGTAAACTGCCACCTGTGGCAAGATTTTCACTGTGCCCTATGGCAGGACAGGACACCACCCTTACGTATATTCTATCCCTGTCTCTTCCTACTTACAGATACTGCCACTCAGCCCAGAACAGTTGCCCATGTTTACAGCTTTTTTAAAGACTACTCTGTTCCATACAAACTAATCTGTGACCAGATATATACAGACATGCTGAGAGCAACAATTGAGATGCTAAGCACTAACAGCCATAGGACTGTGACTTACATATATATATATTTCTATTACAGCGCCTATATACAGCACATACACACAAGCTCCTGCTAACAATGTCCTACTTTCCTTTTCTCCACAGAGTAACGATGTGTTCGGCAGCGCATTCAACTGGCTTTATTTCATTCCCCTCATCATCATTGGCTCCTTCTTCATGCTAAATCTTGTCCTTGGTGTCCTTTCTGGGTAAGTATGTGTAGAATCACAAAGAGTAATAGGTTCTATTATCAAAGTATGAACACAGTAAAATATCTGTAAAACACTACACAAGGTGCACCGCAACATTAAAGAATGATTAACAATGTATTTCTAGAATGTAATTGTATCGGGGTCCCATTTTTAGGGTATGGCCTATAGGTATGGACTAGAGGCTAGAGAGGCTTGTAGCCTGAAAAGAGATGATATTGTTAATAATACAGGTATCTGACCTGTTATCCAGAATACTCAGGACCATGGGATTTCTGAAAAGGGATCTTCCTGTAATTTGGATCACCATACCTTGTCTGCTAAAAAATAATTAAAATTTATCATCATTTAAAGCCAATAGGATTATTTTGCCTCCAATAAGGATCAATTATATCTTAGTTAAGATCAAGCAGAAAGTAGATGGAAGATGGCCTTCCAGTATTTCAGAGCTTTCTGGATAATGTATGTTTCATATAATGAATCCTGTACCTGTACCAATATAGTTATTTCCCCTGTGCTAAGCTCATAGCCTGTACAGAGAGATACCAATAAACAATGGCAGCATAGGGATTCCCCTGTACTGAGCACAATTCAGCAGGAACAGCCCCCTAAGTTTGCTCATAGCCTGTACAGAGAGATACCATAAAACTATGGCAGCATAGGGATTCCCCTGTACTAAGCACAATTCAGCAGGAACAGCCCCCTAAGTTTGCTCATAGCCTGTACAGAGAGATACCATAAAACTATGGCAGCATAGGGATTCCCCTGTACTAAGCACAATTCAGCAGGAACAGCCCCCTAAGTTTGCTCATAGCCTGTACAGAGAGATACCATAAAACTATGGCAGCATAGGGATTCCCCTGTACTAAGCACAATTCAGCAGGAACAGCCCCCTAAGTTTGCTCATAGCCTGTACAGAGAGATACCATAAAACTATGGCAGCATAGGGATTCCCCTGTACTAAGCACAATTCAGCAGGAACAGCCCCCTAAGTTTGCCCCTAGCCTGTACAGAGAGATACCATAAAACTATGGCAGCATAGGGATTCCCCTGTACTAAGCACAATTCAGCAGGAACAGCCCCCTAAGTTTGCTCATAGCCTGTACAGAGAGATACCATAACACTATGGCAGCATAGGGATTCCCCTGTACTAAGCACAATTCAGCAGGAACAGCCCCCTAAGTTTGCTCATAGCCTGTACAGAGAGATACCATAACACTATGGCAGCATAGGGATTCCCCTGTACTTAGGACAGGGGAGATTTTGTTTGCCTTTCCCTATGAAAGGATTGGTCAGACATTTTTCTATTTGTTGACTGTTCGCTCTTTATTTCATATGCAGCATATCACTTTCCTTCCCTGACACACACACATATACTGTATATATAATGTATTATACCAGTCTCTCCTGTAAGGCCATTTTGCAGTGGGTTACCCCTTTCTAAAACCCCCATTTTGTTGTGTGCAGGGAGTTTGCCAAAGAGAGGGAGCGCGTGGAGAACCGCCGAGCCTTCATGAAACTGAGGAGGCAGCAGCAGATTGAGAGGGAACTGAATGGCTATATGGAATGGATCTCTAAAGCAGGTGGGCTATTTTTTCTTTTTTTGGACAACCTGGTGCACTTTATCCCCTTTGCTTCCACTAAATGGGACATTCACATTGTAATTAACTTAAAACTTAGGAAAGAAGTAGGGTAGAAAGGCTGCAAAGTATGTTCTCTATCAATTCATAGGTTCCGTATCTACCCTAGTTGTTTCTGCTGATTCACTGTACATGCTCTGGGCTGCTGTCAGTTACCTCAGCTTAGGGGCCGACTATAAACTGTATATATAGAACAAAAAGGTTGCAATACAAGGCTGATTTATAATTAATTCAGATTCTCGTTCTCAGTAACGAGTGCGTAACGAGTGCGTAACGAGTGCGTAACTAGTGAACAGCTGCCCAGAGCACACTGAGCACGTGCATGTCACTGACACTCCTAATAAAATCCAAGATGGTAACCTCCTGCAACAACTTCAAAGTCCTGGATTGTTACTGTTATAGAGATGCTTATCCTTCAGGCTGGTACAGAAAGTTCAGTGTATAAAATGCAGCATTTCTAGCCATGTTCGTTCTCCTTTAAAGAAGAAGGACAGTCATTTTAGCATTTTACTGCCAATAGATTTGCCACATTAGTGCCACCTAGAACCCTATATTTATTCTGCAGAAACCATTACCATACCTGAGTAAACAGCTTTAGAAGCTTTCTCCATTTACTTAAGACAGCAGCTACCATTTTAAGTAGCTTCCTGTCTGCAGTCTTTAGTCGTTATAGCTCAGATCATACATTCCTAAGGGAGTGGGGAGGGAGTTCTTAGCATTCTGGTGAGAGGGGGAGCAGAGACAGGCCCGGATTTGTGGAGAGGCCACAAAGGCCCGGGCCTAGGGCGGCATGCCGCTCCGCCGCAACAAAATTTTTAAATTTTGCTCCTGTACGGAGCAATTGGGACCTCTCGCCACTGCTCCGTATGGGAGTTGAAATGTATGCGCATGCCCACTTGCGCTCGCTGCCACGGGGGGGGTTCGTGCATGCGCCGGGGGGTTGGCGATCCACTCATGCGCACAGGAGGAGACGGCCTCGGGGCGTCCGGATCATAAATCCGGCGCTGAGCGGAGAGAGGAGAGAACTAAGCAAACTCTGGCCCCGGGAATTAAGGATGTTTCTGAGAGAGGAAGTCAGACACTGGAACATCATGTTTACAAAAAAAGAGACAAGAAATCCTGTGTTTCTTTTGACAGAGGACTCTGAGTGCTTATGGCTGTATTTACATAGCCCTTTCTGATAAAGCTTACTGAGTTTCTACCTTCCCTTCTCCTAAGCATGATACGCAACGGTGTTATAAAAGAATTTGCAAATGGTCTTTTTTTTTATCTTTTTGTTAAACGGGTGCAACATTCTGTCTTACTTGTCGGGGGGCTGGTCCACGACAAAAAAAAAAATCTTGTGTGTTTTTAAAAGCTCACAGAACAATGGTTAGGTTGTGAATTATTTCTGCACATAAAATATTCTGCTTTTTGCACTTTGTCTGGTTCAGATACGAGCTCAGAGCTTACAGAGGATATTGATTTGGAGGCACTGCTAGGGTGTAGCTATAGTAGATGGGATTGCGGTCTGAGATTGAGAAGCGCAGAGCATAGGGCCCTCTCTCCAAAATACATTTACTCTCCACTCTTTCCCTCCCTAGCTTCTCTCTAGTGTTGTGTTTCTTTTCTAAAATTCTCTTCTGTTGCTTTTCATTCTGTTTTACCCTTCATTTCACATAACAATGGGAAATGGCCATGGTAAATGCCTACAAGGGCAAATGGTTAAAGACAAAAGAGGGAGCCCTGGTTTTCCTGGTGTGTATCCTACTGTCTCCTATCACAGTGTTTTTCAACCTTTTTTGGGCAAAGGCACACTTGTTTCATGAAAAAAATCACGAGGCACACCACCATTAGAAAATGTTAAAAAATTTAACTCTGTGCCCAGCAGCAGTGCCCCCCTAGTACATTGGTGCCCAGCAGCAGTGCCCCCCTAGTACATTGGTGCCAAGAGCAGTGCCCCCCTAGTACATTGGTGCCCAGCAGCAGTGCCCCCCTAGTACATTGGTGCCAAGAGCAGTGCCCCCCTAGTACATTGGTGCCCAGCAGCAGTGCCCCCCTAGTACATTGGTGCCAAGAGTAGTGCCCCCCTAGTACATTGGTGCCAAGAGTAGTGCCCCCCTAGTACATTGGTGCCAAGAGTAGTGCCCCCCTAGTACATTGGTGCCAAGAGTAGTGCCCCCCTAGTTCATTGGTGCCCTGCCTACGGCACACCAGGCAACATCTCGCGGCACACTAGTGTGCCGTGGAACAGTGGTTGAAAAACGCTGTCCTATCAAAATGCTCATAATGCCATGTTTGGACTCCTCCCCCTTAGCCTAGGTTCAGCGGCGTATTTATATGTAGGGACCCAAGGGCCTGTGCCTAGGGCAGCAGCTTTTAGAGGGTGGCCTAAAGGTCCCCATACACAGGCCAATTATAGCTGCCGATATCAGCCCCTTAGACGGCCCGTGTATGGGCACTACCGACGGGCCTGCCCAACTGATATCTGGCCTGAAATTGTCCAGATCTTGATCGGGCAGGTTAAAAAATCTAGTCAGATTGGGGACCGCATCGGCTCGTTGATGCGGACTGACTTTGCCTATACCCGTCATTATAATTAGATCGTTTGGCCCCAGGCCAAATTAGCCTGGATTCTCCCGATATTGCCCACCCGTAGGTGGGGATATCGGGAGAAGATCTGCTCACTTGGCGACCTCGCCAGGGAGCGGATCGGCCCGTGTATGGGGACCTTTAGTCAGTGGACTTAAAGGAGCAGTTCAGTATAAAAATGAAACTGGGTAAAATAGACAGACTGCGCAAAATAAAAAATGTTTTCAATATAGTTAGTTAAGCAAAAATGTAATCTATAACGGCTGGAGTGGGCAGATGTCTAACATAATAGCCAGAACTCTACTTCCTCATGTACAGCTCTCTAAGCTCTTAGAGCAGTCAGTAACCTGTGACTTGAGGGGGGGCATATGGGACATAAATGTTAGTTAGTTTGCATTTGAATCTGACCTGCGTGCTCACAAACTAACTGACAGTTATGTCCCATGTGCCCCCCCCTTAGACCGATTCGGCACCTAATCGGCCCGTGTACGGGCACTACCGACAGGCCTGCCTGACCGATATCTGACCTGAAATCAGCCAGATCTCGACTGGGCAGGTTAAAAAATCTAGTCGGATCGGGGACCGACTTGAGGGGGGGCATATGGGACATAACTGTCAGTTAGTTTGCATTTGAATCTGACCTCCGTACTCAGAAACTAACTGACAGTTATGTCCCATGTGCCCCCCCCTAAAGTCACTGACTAACTTAGAGGTTAGAGAGCTGTAGAGGAGGAAGTAGTGTTCTGGCTATTATGTTAGACATCTACCCACTCCAGCCTTTATAGATTACATTTTTGCCTAACTAACTATATTAGAAATATTTTTTATTTTGTGCAGTCTGTCTATTTTCATAGTTTCATTTTTACACTGAAGTCAGTTGTGTGTGTTGGGGTAACCCACTAAGGGAACCCCAGATTTACCAGCAGGTCATGTGGCTAGTGTGGATTCCAGAATTCTCTTGTACCCAGTGGCGTGTATGGTGTAAAAGCAGGTTCCGTCTCTGCTCACAGGGCCCTACAGAATATTAGCAGTAGGGATGCACAGAATCCAGGATTCACTTTGGGGTTTGGCCAAGATTCGGCCTTTTCATCCAAATTCACGCTCCTGGCACCTAAGGGCCACGCTTTATAGGCACCTAAGGGCATGCATCTAGCATACCCCCCAACATTTGAAAAATGTAAAGGGGTATGACCACTCCCCCTAAATACCACAATACCATTTTACAAAATTTGGCAGGTTATTTAGTTTGAACACATTTCTGGGGGTTTTGGGGTCCTGTTTTATGTGTTATTACAGTTTCACTAAAAAAAAAGGTGAAATTGCCCTTTCAAGCTGCAAGTCTCAGTTCCCCCAAGAGACCTGTTTAGCCCCTGTTTCGCTTATTAGTTACAATTGTATCTAAGTACAGGTGTAGCTTGTTGAGTTTCTGGGCTCTCTGCCAAAAGCTACTTTTTTAATTAAGTTTGAGAAACATTGTATCTTTTTTAGCGGAGATCAAAGGGAAATGAGGGAGTTTTCAGTAAGAATCCGGGGTGGCCTTGGGGCCCATATAGCCAAGGCTTAAAAATAATGATTCCCCTCAGCCCAATGACGGACATTTGCAGTTAATTTTGGCGGCAGAACCAGGGGGAAGGGGGCAGGATCAGCGCGTATGTTCTGATACGATGCCTAGGTCAGCACTGAGCATAAATTAACGGCCTTCTGACTTTACTCCTGTTCTCATTATGGTCTCAGACCAATAAAAATCTGCCACATTGGCATCTCTTGGCTCCTTTGGAACCCAGTAAAGCCTCTGCAATCAGTGCAAATGAATTATGATCATCCGGCGGGTTATAGGGCCATCAGCCTTATTGCTCATGGTGCTACAGGGCTCCCTCCTTGCCGCGGCTGACACCTCTCACCTCATTATCGCGTCTGTGCGCGGGAAGCTTCCCCTTGCGATTTCACGTGTAGGTGGATCTCTATGATCGGCCCCCTTTACTACATATTGTTCTCAGACAGGTCATTATTTTTATCTGTTTATTTAAAAAAAAAAAAAATTGCTCAGGCAGATTGCTATTGCAAATTAGAAAAAAAAAATGAAATGCCACTATATCCTCCCCCCTTGGTGCTAAAGCTGATTAATAATGATAAATCAATATATCACCCCTGCAGTACAAAGGACATGATTAATGTCAGTGTTCTTAACAATGCTCATCTTTTAACACTGTGATATTTTGGTAAGTTGCTTTAAAGGGAAATGCACCTTATTTAGAAACAATAGTGGTTTATTGTTGTATGACACTAGAGTTTTATGGTATCTCTCTGTACAGGCTATGAGCAAACTTAGGGGGCTGTTCCTGCTGAATTGTGCTTAGTACAGGGGAAATTTTTGTTTATTGAGTTCTTGCATCCTAATACAATAAAGCTTAAAATAACATAACAAATAAGCAAAAGCATTAAATAGATTTACATGCAGTAAACATAATTAGCTTATCCTATAAACGTATCCGCTTGCTCTCTGGGCAACTGTACAAATGTTACAAAGCTGATGTATAGTCGCACCTGAGCTATACAACGCTGCTCAATTTCCAACTTTAACTCAACTTCAATGAGCGGCTCAGCCTGGCTGGGTGCCACTCTACTATAAACAACTATATACACAAAACATGGCTCTGACTCCAGGAAGGCAAAAGATTGGGCTACTCACCTAAAACTGTATGAAGCCCCATCAGAAAAATACGACGAAGGCAAAAATCTAAGGGGGGTGAAAAGAACTAGCCCAACACCAAAGAGACATCAGAATTAGCAAGAGACTCACGGTGGGTCAAACTGAATGCCCCTCCACAGACCCTTCCACCTTGCTCCATCCATCCTTTGTCTCTCCAAAGAGCGTATCTTCCCGAGCTCACCCAGTACCATATCCACCACCACTGGACAGGGGAGGACTTCCCGCCTGAGAGAAACCTTGCACCGTGTGTTCCAGGTGTAAAAGCGGACAACAGAGCTGACTAAGAAAAGAGTGCCCAAATCATACCCCCTGTGTCGCTTGAATGCCCCATAGGCCCACTCCTGGTAATTACAACCAGAGAGGCAAGGAATGCCCAAGGCAGCAGAGACTTGTTTGTAAACATCTATGTTAAAGGGGCACTGAAGCAAGAAGTGGTCCATCGTTTCCACTTCCCAGAGCATTCCTCTCATGGGCAGTCACGGTCATCAGTACGTCTGTACTTCAGATTCCCATTAACATAGAGCTTCCCGTGGAAGGAGCGCCAGACGACATCCCTGAGCTTCGGGGGAACCCTTGGGGAATTGACTAAAGAGAGCCCTGATCTCAACACCTCGTCTGGACAGTCTTTCAGGGCCAGTGATGCATGAAAGTAGGAACCCAAGACTCTCCTATCGATGTCCCTTCTTGGAGAAGCCCTGATCTCCCCAACAGACACACACCACCGCCTCATCACCTTCAGACTCACGGCAACATAAGGCGGGAGAGGGGCATGAGGAGCACGCACGCTCTTTACCAAGCCGCCTCTCTTCCAACACTCAGAAAAGGAAGGGCCCAAACTCTGAAGATCTCCACCCACAAAGGAGGCTTCTCCAACAGGAGGTTGTTATAGTTATACTTAATAAAGGTGTTCACGAAGAACACAACGGGGTTCACCATACCGAGACCCCCCTCCTTCCTTTGTAGGTAGGTAATATTTCTTTTGATGAGGTTTTGTCTTATTCCCCCATAACAGTTGGAAGAAGAGACCTTTGATCTTAACGTAGAAAGCTTCTGGCAAAAGGCACACATGGCTGAGATACAAAAAGATTGGAATCAGGTAGGTTTTGATAAGATCCACCCTTTCTCTGAGGGTAAATTTCAACCCTTTCCACCGGTTCACCAGAACAGATGCGGTTTCCAACTTGCCCTCCCAAATTTGCTTGGCATAATCGCCATGGCCAAATTCGATACCAAGAATTTTAATTTTGGGCTGGGCCACTGGGAAGACATCCGGAAGATCGAAGGCAGGATCTCCCTTCCCCATCCAGAAAGTTTTGCACTTATTCTGATTAATCAAGGACCCAGAGGCCCTTGAGTAGTCCCTTAGCACCCGTGCCACAGTCTCTGCCTCCTCCCCACTAGACACGACTACTGTGACATCGTCTGCATAAGCGGAGACCTTCAGGGCCCTCCCGGGAGACAGAGGAACCCCTGCTAATGCATCGCACTCTATCCGCCTTATGAGGGGATCAATGGCAAATACATAAAGCAAAGGGCTCAAAGGACAGCCCTGTCGGACCCCAGAAGAAACCCCAAAGCTCTCCCCGGACCAACCATTCACAAGTGGGAAACTCTCGGCCCCTTTATACAAAATCTTTAGCCAATTAACAAATTTACCCGGAAGACCGTACCTGTCAAGGAGCAACCAGAGATACTCGTGGTTTACCCTATCGAAAGCCTTTGACTGATCCAAAGTCAGCAGATACTTACCCCACTCGCAGATCCTGCACCGCTCTAGGACCTCCCGGATGCCAAGGACAGCGGAAAAGGTGCTGCGGCCCTTCACTGTGCAGTGCTGAGAGGGGGAAAGAAGCCTTTCTGCAAAAGGAAAAAGGCGGTTGAACATGACCTTTGCCAGAATCTTTCGGTCTGTATTGAGAAGAGCGATGGGGCGCCAGTTCTCAACCTTAGACTGGTCCAAACCCTTGGAGAGGAGAATAAGAGCTGAGTGTCTCATAGAGGGAGGGAGTAGGCCCTCTTCCAGGGTGCTATTGAATACCTCTGTGAGACGAGGGGCCAGGACATCAACAAACTGTTTATAAAATTCGGCTGTTAAACCGTCAGGCCCTGGAGACTTTTTGAGGCCTAAGCCTTCAATTGCCTTCCTGACCTCCTCAACTCCAATCTCACACTCCAATTCGTCAAAAGAAATATTCTCATCTTGCAGAATAGGGGTCTCTTCCAGAAAGGAAGACATACTGGCCCGGGAGAGCCCCTGCCCCTTCAGGAGTTTAGCATAGTAGTTCTTAACAACTCTGAGAATACCAGGGACCGAAGTCTCTAGCACCCCAGCCTCATTTTGCAAGCCGTGTATGGACTTGCGGGAAAACACTTCCCGGCAGTTTTGGTAAGGGTCGGGCGAGTGGTGCTTCCCGTAGTCCCTCTCCAAAACCAGGGAAGAGTACCTGTCATACTGATACTCCTTCATGAGGGCACGGACCCTGGCAACTTCCCCACCTTGGGCCCCATCAGACACCAGTCTGTCTAACTTTCTCCTGAGAGATTGGTAGGCACGATCTTTATCAATTTGTATCTTGTTTGCTAGGCCTCGAAAGAGTCCTGCTGCCCTCTTTTTGACCATCTCCCACCACTCCGCCTTAGTGTTGCACAGATCTAATAAGGATTCCTGAGCCTGAAAGAACTCCCTGAAGGACTGATTTACACACTCCTCCCCCAGGAGGGCCGAATTCAGGCGCCAAAGACCCCTTCCCCTCTGAGGGGACTCTGAAACATTCAAGGACACACTCACCATACAGTGATCGGAGAACTCCACGGCTGTCACCTCAGGAGGAGACACTATGAAGTCCTGTTTAACAAAAAACCTGTCTATCCTACTTCTACATGTTCCTCTATAAAAAGTGAAACCCGTGCGGTCAGGGAAGTGGCGAATGTGCACATCCTCTAGGCCGGCCTGACTAACTATGCTATTCAGGTAAATGCTATCGTAGCCCAGCCGACCTGCGGCACCTCCCCTATCCATAGGCCTAGTCACGGTGTTAAAGTCACCGCCAAAAATTATCGGCCGGGCTGTAAAAAGAAAGGGCTTAATCCTGCTAAACAGGTCCCTCCTCGCCTTTAGGGTCTGAGGACCGTACACATTAATAAGGCGAAGATTCTGCCCATTCAGCAGGACGTCTAAGACCATACATCTGCCCATCTCTACCTCAATCACCCGTTTGACTGTTACCTTACTGGTCTTAAAAAGGACCGCCACTCCGCTGTACATCTCGGCCGCAAGAGACCAGTAGGAAGGACCGTGCACCCATTCCTTCTTGGCCCTATGGAGCACCTGAAGATTGCATAATCTGGTCTCTTGCAAAAATAAAATGTCTGCCTCAACTCGGGAGAGAAAAAAGAAGGCCGTGTCTCTTGCACCTACAGACTTAACGCTCGCGACATTAATGGTCACGACGCGTATCGGAGGGGGAACAGCCATTTACAGGGTGATTAAGATGAGGAGGTTTCCACCCTCCTTTTTACCTTCCTATCATCGTCAGAGCATTCCCTCTTTGCAGAGAGACCAGATGGAAGCTTTTCAGCTTCAGCAGGACTTATGTCCTCAAATTCCGAAGAGGAAGAGTTGGCGTTATCAGACTGGCCAAGCTCCCTGTTTAGCTCCTCCTCCTCCTCCAACTCTGCCCTCTCCCCCCAAGATAAAGGAGCAAATCTGTTTACTGATAAAGGAAAGGGATCAGCCCCCTCCTTTGTATGGGCACCCTCTGCCCTCTCCTCTTTCTTTCTGTGATTCCCCCCACTCGAGTTGGTAGCCTTTTGCTTGGCCAAGGTGGCTTTCTGGGGTTCGCCTACTTTGACCCAATCCCCCAATGTGTTGTTAGCCGCACTAGGCCGCTCAGAAGGGGGGGTCTCCTGAACTACCCTTTGGGACATTAGTGACCGTCCACTAGGTTGTCCTCTCCCCCTTCCCCGTGTTGCCCTAACGGATGTGGAGGACTGCGGGGCTTGGGAAGACTGCGGGGCCCGGGAAGACTGCGGGGCCCGGGAAGACTGCGGGGCCTGGGAAGACTGCGGGGCCCGGGAAGACTGCGGGGCCCGGGAAGACTGCGGGGCCTGGGAAGACTGCGGGGCCTGGGAAGACTGCGGGGCCTGGGAAGACTGCGGGGCCCGGGAAGGCTGGGGGCCCTGGGGAGGCTGGGGGCCATGGGAAGGCTGAGATGAATTATGGGGGATGAACGGGGGGTCAGGATCAGGCACAGGCTGAGTTTCCCCAACCACCTGACCCTGTGTGGCCTCGGACTCCAGCACCCCCATTTCCTTGCGGTATTCCTCCTCAATGCTTTGCCACGACATAGGACAGGAACCGTACGCATGGCCGAGCTCTCCGCACAAGTTGCACCGGATGCTTTTGGGACAGTGCTTTGCCACATGACCTACGCCAAGGCACATGGCGCATTTCAGTACATCGCAACTAATACTGAAATGCCTGGTGGAGCCGCACTTCCAACATTCCCTGGGCTGCCCGGGATAAAAGCAGCAGACTAAATCCCGGCCAATGTATGCGGAGCTGGGGATGTGCTGGGTGACATTGCCTACAGTGCGTAGGCGCACCTTAGCCTGCCAGCCCCCCGTCCATATCCCCCTGTACCCAAAGTCCCTCTCCAGCTCCCCTATCACATCCCCATACCTTCTGAGCCAGATCTTAAGGTCTGCGGGGGGGATGGACTCATTCTCTATTAGAATGGTGACCTTGCAGACCCCAGGCCTAGACACGGGCACTGCCCGAAACCCCTCCCACATCCCTGTGGCATCCCTAAACTTTTCCCAGAATTCATCTAACTCCTGGGGCCTCATGAAGCTGATGGTATAATCTTTGAAAACTTTGTTATGCACAAAACAATAAATATCATTTGCAGTGAAGCCCATATCACAGATCTTATCAATAACATTATTTCCCTCAGGCAAGGGACCCTCCCCCTCCCACTGCAACCGCACCACATTCCTGCGCCTCCCCGAGTCTGCGGGGTAGATCCTCCCACGTCGGGGGTAATTCCCCACTGCAGGTTTGTCACCCACACGCGCCCCACTCACTGCCACCTTCGCCATATTCACACTGCCAGGCCCTTTAGCCTTGCCACGGACAATATTAGCAAAGCTTTGGCCACTCACTCCCGCCACCTCATTCACTGCACTCACACCCGCCGCTGTGGCATTAACTGCACCAGTTGGGTCATTCACCCCTGCCCCCACAGCACTTGTACCCACACCCACAGCACTCATACCTGCACCCACAGCACTCGTACCTGCACCCACAGCACTTGTACCCACAGCACTCATACCTGCACCCACAGCACTCGTACCTGCACCCACAGCACTTGTACCCACAGCACTCATACCTGCACCCACAACACTTGTATCTGCACCCACATTCACCTCTTGCACAACAGCATTTGACCCTTGCACAGTTGGACCCGAGCCCCCCAACACTTTCCCCCCACACACATTTACACCCACAGAATTCACATTCCCAGTGCACTCACCAGCCTCAGGCAGTCGCTCACCGATCCCCTCACTGCAGTCACGCCCACGCACACTTGCACCATTGGAAATGGCAGCAGTTGGAATTGCTGAACTACAAGAGTCCGCTGCAGAGTCTTTTGCAGCCGCCTTCTTCCTGCCAGATTTAGGAGCAGGCTTGGTCTTCTTCTTCTTCTTTCCCTTTCGCTGTTCCTCCTGCTGCTCAGCGACTGCAGCTTTGCCTTTATGGTTCCGCTCCGAGTTGTTCCCATCACAACTGGCTTTTTCCTGCTCTGGGAGAGACACAGTAGTGGATGTAGTGGCCTCTGGCTGCTGTGAGATGACACCCTCAGGGCCCGCTAGTTGTTCTGCACCGATATTTGCAGCAGTGTGGCAAACTGATTCCCTTTCAGCCATGTTCTGCGCCGGCTGCCCTACATTCCTCCCAGATGGCAGATTCTCACTTTTCCCTGCTGTAGCCATATTGGCATTTGCTTTGTGTGCCCAACTGGCCAACGCAGCAGGGGCTGACTGCACCCCAACATCCTCAGCTGACTGAGGGGCAGCCTGGGAGACACCCATAGACATGGGCTGATTTTGGGGTGAGGGCAGGACAGGGAAATCAGATTCTGTGTAGACAAAGCTACTTACTTCCAGCTGCTGTTTCTTTTCCTTCGCTTTTACCTTTTCCTTGGGGTCAATATCTTCAATTTCTTCCATAGAAAAGACCATTTTTTGCGGTCTCAGGGAGCAAGGAGACTCCACCTGCCTGATCTCCCTTAGGAGGCCCGGTGTACCTGAGGGGGTACCAGTGGGGGTACCAGTAGGAGTGCCAGTGGGGATCCCAGGGCTCTTTGGAACTGGCCGGTTTGGCTGGAGGGCCCCAGAGCTTTCAGGCTCCTCATCGCTGGACACCTCTGTAATGGCTCTGCTTCTCAGCGATGCCCTGTATTTTTCCTCCTGGCGCCTCTGCTCCATCTCCCGGAACCGCTCGGCATTATCAAAGGATTCCTTTACCGCGCCGATTCCCTTGCCAAGGAAGTCCAGCTCCCGCTCCAGAGTGCGCTGCTTGTCGCACAGGGCAGCAATCTCTACCTTCTTGCGGGGCCGGGCCAGGCTGTAGGCCTTAGCGCACTCATACCTCTTGGTCTTTATTAGAGATTTCAGAGCCGCAAGCTCAGCCCTTTTCTCCTTAAACTTCTGAATTCCCTTGGCCAGATTTTCCTGGAATCCCGGTTCATGCGGCAGCATGTCAGGGTCAAACCCCGCAACTTGCACTGGGGACTCCGCTTGGGGCCCCTCAGAAACTCCTCCTTCTGCAGAAGCACCCCGAGGCCTAGGTGACTCAGATGAGGCCTGGGGCTTTCCTGGATCAGCATCCCTGGGCGCACCACACCCTCCAGGGCTGCAATTGCTCATGATTGAGCTCAACGAGCACCACACAACCTGCGATCAGCACCCAGCAGCACACACGGTCAGGTGAGCACTAGTGGGCGGTTCCTGCTGAATTGTGCTTAGTACAGGGGAATCCCTATGCTGCCATAGTTTTATGGTATCTCTCTGTACAGGCTATGAGCAAACTTAGGGGGCTGTTCCTGCTGAATTGTGCTTAGTACAGGGGAATCCCTATGTGCCATAGTTTTATGGTATCTCTCTGTACAGGCTATGAGCAAACATAGGGGGCTGTTCCTGCTGAATTGTGCTTAGTACAGGGGAATCCCTATGTGCCATAGTTTTATGGTATCTCTCTGTACAGGCTATGAGCAAACTTAGGGGGCTGTTCCTGCTGAATTGTGCTTAGTACAGGGGAATCCCTATGCTGCCATAGTTTTATGGTATCTCTCTGTACAGGCTATGAGCAAACTTAGGGGGCTGTTCCTGCTGAATTGTGCTTAGTACAGGGGAATCCCTATGCTGCCATAGTTTTATGGTATCTCTCTGTACAGGCTTTGAGCAAACTTAGGGGGCTGTTCCTGCTGAATTGTGCTTAGTACAGGGGAATCCCTATGTGCCATAGTTTATGGTATCTTTTTGTACAGGCTATGAGCAAACTTAGGGGGCTGTTCCTGCTGAATTGTGCTTAGTACAGGGGAATCCCTATGCTGCCATAGTTTTATAGTATTTCTCTGTACAGGCTTTGAGCAAACTTAGGGGGCTGTTCCTGCTGAATTGTGCTTAGTACAGGGGAATCCCTATGTGCCATAGTTTATGGTATCTTTTTGTACAGGCTATGAGCAAACTTAGGGGGCTGTTCCTGCTGAATTGTGCTTAGTTTTATGATGTCTCTCTGTTCCGGGTAGAAGTAAACTCAGGGGGCTGTTTGTGTTGAATTATGCTTAGTACTGGGGAATACTTTTTCTGGGATATATTTATGGCATATTACAGTACAGGCTATAGGATGTTCTTGCTGAATTGTGCTTGATGAAGTGAGTGTAATTAACAAATGAATTTTTACAGAAATCTAATTAATAATAAAAAAAAGCAGCTTATCACAACTTTTTTGAAAAATAAGGTAATTTTCTCTGTATACATCATTAGGCTTCATGCCAAGGACCTACACATTCACTGCCCTGAGCCTAAAATGACTCAGGGGCAGTAGGGATTCTGTGATTCTGTGATGATATTTATGGGGCACTTTTTATTTCTAAATGACACTGTTACACAGCAAATAATTCCCTCTGCCATTTAACCTTTTATACTTGAACCAACAAATGTATTTGTAGCTGTAATATTGGTGTGTAGGCGCCATCTCAGTGCATTGTGCCTGAGTCTGAGCTTTCAGCCAGCGCTACACATTAGAACTGCTTTCAGCTAACCTATTGTTTCTCCTACTCCCATGTAACTGGAGGAGTCCCAAGCCGGACTTGGATTTCTTACTATTGTGTGCTATTCTGATACCTACTGGGAGCTGCTATCTTGCTCCCTTCCCATTGTTCTGCTGATCGGCTGCTGGGAGGGGGGGATATCATTCCAATTTGCAGCGCAGCAGTAAAGTGTGCCTGAGTCTGAGCTTTCAGCCAGCACTACACATTAGAACTGCTTTCAGCTAACCTATTGTTTCTCCTACTCCCGTGTAACTGGAGGAGTCCCAAGCCGGACTTGGATTTCTTACTATTGAGTGCTATTCTGATACCTACTGGGAGCTGCTATCTTGCTCCCTTCCCATTGTTCTGCTGATCGGCTGCTGGGGGTGAGGGGGGGGGATATCACTCCAACTTGCAGCACAGCAGTAAACTGTGTGACTGAAGTTTATCAGAGCACAGGTCACATGGCTGTGGCACCCTGGGGTGAAGACACACAGAGCAACTTAGTAGCAGCTACTTGTCACGGCTACTAAATGCCAGAAAATCCCCTGCCATAGACAATACTGAGAATTGCCGCTGCTAAAACACACGTAGAGACAATTATCAGTAAATGATCAGCATTGTCAATTTTAGTAGCCAAGACAAGTAGCTGCTACTAGTAGCTCTGTGTGTCTTCACCCTAAAGGGACTAGTTACTCAGCACTAATCTGCTACGGTTTGGTACATGGAACATGGAGGAGGAAAATGTATTCATTTTTGAAATCTGAGTTTTTTTCAATGCTTGTGGGAAAAAAAATCTCAATTAAACCTTGTTTTTTTTTTTTTTTACGATTGTGGGTTTTTTTTTATGGTTGCTTGCATAGGTCCAAGAAATGTTAAATCAGAAACACTCAAACAAATATCTTATTGTTCCCTAAAGATTTAAAATGAGAAAAATATAGCTTGCATTTTGAATAAACATACATGAAATAACTGTTTGTCCTTTCGTCCTAGCAGAAGTCATCCTTGCTGAAGATGATAGTGATATTGAGCAGAGACTTCCTTATGATGGTAACTACCTGATGCTTTCTCTTAGTAACGGCTCTGACCGAAGGATTCTGGGGGATCTCAGTAAAAGCTTTGACTGAAGGATTCTGGGGGATCTCAGTAAAGGCTCTGACTGAAGGATTCTGGGGGATCTCAGTAAAAGCTTTGACTGAAGGATTCTGGGGGATCTCAGTAAAGGCTCTGACCGAAGGATTCTGGGGGATCTCAGTAAAAGCTTTGACTGAAGGATTCTGGGGGATCTCAGTAAAGGCTCTGACTGAAGGATTCTGGGGGATCTCAGTAAAGGCTCTGACTGAAGGATTCTGGGGGATCTCAGTAAAAGCTTTGACTGAAGGATTCTGGGGTAGTGTTGCCATCTTCGGGGTGGGGGACGCTGATGTCATTAGGGGCAGGTCTGAGATGTAAGTGGTGGGGAAATGGGCAGACTGGGCAGGGTTATGGAGCAGAAGTGGGCCCATAGTTTTTAAAGGGTGACTGGAAGAGGGTCAGGGAAGGGAGGGATATATAGGCCATTACAAATTTATATAAATTTGTAATTCTGGTGCCAGCCCTAGTTGGTGATTTACTGGCTTGGCCGATCAAATACTGGGGAGGTGGCAACCCTATTCTAGGGGCAGAGTTAGGTATAGCGCTAGTGCTTTTCTAAGAATGTTGGGTTCAATGGGAAAGCTATTCTTTATAACTACGCCCCCAAGATGCTAATAATCTCATTTAAGCAGATATCTATCCCTAGCTTCCTGTTCAGAGCACCACGTTGACTTATTTGTGCATAACTGGGATGCTGAGGCATGATAAAGATAGGGTTAACCGGAGCATCTGGCACACACAGTCACACCTATTTGTGAATTGGATTCCATCTGGTATACCAGATGCAATGCTTAAGTCTGCTCCATCTTTATATACTAACACCAACCACAGAGCAAGCACTGGGACATAGTGCAGCATGCTTAAGCTCTGAGTAAGACATGAATGGGCCAGCCTTAAATTTAAGAATGTTCTTGGCCTACGCCATTATGCTCCTTCATAATATGACACTCCTAACGCGACCAACATCACCTCCCAACCACTCCTTCTTTTCTTATTATAGGAGCCCTTCGGAGACCCACTATCAAGAAGAACAAGACAGAACTGCTGAATGCTGAGGAGGGGGAAGAGGCCATTGGGGACATAGCTTCTGTGGGTATGTGCATATTTAGTCATCATAGGCATTTTCGTCTAAGGGTAAAGACACACTGAACTGCTAGTAGCAGCTACTTGTCACAGCTACTAAACCCCAGAAAATCCCCTGCCAATACAATACTTAGAATTGCCTTTGCTAAAACACACGTAGAGACAGTTATCAGTACATGATCAGCATTGTCTTTTTTAGTATCTACGACAAATAGCTGCTACTAGTAGCTCAGTGTGTCTTCACCCTAAGGCACCGGTGAAAGATATTGCATTCAGACCGAAAGTGGTAAAGATTACATCCTGGAACCAGAAGATAAGAAAATATCTGTCTTTAAATGACTCTAAATTGCCCCTTTTTTCTCCCTGTTTGTCTGTCCCTATAGGCTCCCCTTTTGCACGTGCCAGCATTAAAAGTGCCAAGATGGAGAACTCATCATACATGCACAAGAAGGAGCGTCGCATCCGTTTCCTGATTCGACGCATGGTGAAGACTCAGGCCTTTTACTGGGTTGTTCTGGGTCTTGTGGCACTGAACACGCTGTGCGTGGCAATTGTGCACTATGGCCAAGATGACCGGCTTTCCGAATTTCTCTGTGAGTGACACAGCCACCTTACCCACCACACCCAACATATCACTGAATAATATGAGCTGTAGCTTTGATGCAATAGGTGCTGAGCTGTGTTTACTCAGGTATATGCCAAGGACTGTTATAGAGAAACATTCCTTGGCATATAATTGGGTAGCTGGATGAGCAGCTCAGGATTTTGGGGGGTTCTCAATTCATCCTTAATAAAATTCGGTGACTCTTAGGTGAATATAATATACCTGAGTTTTGAAAGGGGAGGGTAAAATAAAAACCTCTGCAGTGTTTGGTAGCTTTTTAATGTCTAGTGGGTGGTGCTGGGCTTAATGGGAGCTCAATTTAGCAGCAGCCTTAAGTGATCCACTTATTGATAGGGAAGCCTTAATGTTTGTTTTTGGCATATGCCAGATTTAAGTGAATAAAAATATCCTGTTCTTAATGCACTTCTTAAAACCATTGCTAGGGCAAGTAGTATTGTAACATATATATATATATATATATAATTTTCCAAAATGTACACAACACAAAATACTAGGGAGTAATACAGTATAGTACAGATGGTGGATCACCCGTTTCATCCAATTCCCTGCTATCACACAACTATTATTAAACCCACTACTACTGTAGGCACTATCTCTCCTTACTGGCTATGACTCTGTGTGTGTTTTTTTTTTGTTTTTTTCCAGATTATGCAGAATTCATATTCCTTGGGCTCTTTATGTCCGAAATGTTTATAAAAATGTACGGTCTTGGGACCAGGCCTTATTTTCATTCATCGTTTAACTGCTTTGACTGTGCCGTAAGTATATATACTAGTAAAGCTTTGGGTGTATATGGTTTTTTTTATAAATAGCAGAGACATGGGGTGTGTCCCTTCCACTGCAGGGTGATACAGTGACACATACAGGAGGGAGCTATGGGACACGGAGTCTGTCCCTCCCACTGCAGGGTGATACAGTGACACAGACAGGAGGGAGCTATGGGACATGGAGTCTGTCCCTCCCACTGCAGGGTGATACAGTGACACAGACAGGAGGGGGCTATGGGACACGGAGTCTGTCCCTCCCACTGCAGGGTGATACAGTGACACAGACAGGAGGGGGCTATGGGACACGGAGTCTGCCCCTCCCACTGCAGGGTTATACAGTGACACAGACAGGAGGGGGCTATGGGACATGGAGTCTGCCCCTCCCACTGCAGGGTGATACAGTGACACAGACAGGAGGGGGCTATGGGACATGGAGTCTGTCCCTCCCACTGCAGGGTGATACAGTGACACAGACAGGAGGGGGCTATGGGACATGGAGTCTGCCCCTCCCACTGCAGGGTGATACAGTGACACAGACAGGAGGGGGCTATGGGACACGGAGTCTGTCCCTCCCACTGCAGGGTGATACAGTGACACAGACAGGAGGGGGCTATGGGACACGGAGTCTGTCCCTCCCACTGCAGGGTGATACAGTGACACAGACAGGAGGGGGCTATGGGACACGGAGTCTGTCCCTCCCACTGCAGGGTGATACAGTGACACAGACAGGATGGGGCTATGGGACACGGAGTCTGCCCCTCCCACTGCAGGGTGATACAGTGACACAGACAGGAGGGAACTATGGGACATGGAGTCTGTCCCTCCCACTGCAGGGTGATACAGTGACACAGACAGGAGGGGGCTATGGGACACGGAGTCTGTCCCTCCCACTGCAGGGTGATACAGTGACACAGACAGGAGGGGGCTATGGGACATGGAGTCTGTCCCTCCCACTGCAGGGTGATACAGTGACACAGACAGGAGGGAGCTATGGGACAGGGAGTCTGTCCCTCCCACTGCAGGGTGATACAGTGACACAGACAGGAGGGGGCTATGGGACACGGAGTCTGCCCCTCCCACTGCAGGGTGATACAGTGACACAGACAGGAGGGAACTATGGGACATGGAGTCTGTCCCTCCCACTGCAGGGTGTTCTTATTCAAACCTGGTTACCTCTGCTATGTATATTGTTTTTCTCTAAGAGGATATGTACTGTAATATGTCTTATAATGCATGGCATTTCCTTACCACAGAAACCTCCAAATTAGATAATTATATAAGGCAATTAAAGTTTGACAATGCATTAGATGTAAGTAATGCAATAGTGGTTGCAAAGATTGCACCAGGTCTTATAATCCATAGCAACCAATCAGGATTCACTGGGGACCTGTTTAAAAGCAAACATTTGACTGTTATGGGCTATGAGACCTGGTCTAGTACTGGCAATTGCAAGTAGCTATGTTTTGAATCCACTGTTTGCCAATGTAAACAGTCAGTCAAGCCAACCTACTAGTGCAAACCAATGTGCCAATATTTAAGCAGATGCAGTTCACATTAAGGCCTCAGTGCAGATATTTAGATAAAGTGCAATGTAAGCACAGCTATTAATCAGAGCTGCAATCAGGGTCGCTCCTTATATTGGCCTTTGGTGCACCATTGCCTTTCCAGGAGTGTCCTACACTGTTATAATGGAGCACAATAGAATGTAGGAAAGCATTTCATGAAGCTTTGGATTTTATAAAAGAGACTATTTAGCTTTACTTGCTGCTTAGAGGTGGAGCCACCCCAACAGGAGGAAACCACAGGGCACCCCTTGTTAGTAGTACAATAGCTCAGTGCTAGAGTGTTCCACTCTTTAATTAGAATGGAGTTCTTGTGCAAAAGGTGCATTAATAACCCCTATCAGCCTTAGCTATACTGTATGAAATCTCAGTCCATTAAATAGTATCCATGGCACTCTCTTTCACTAAACATGCACAGCAACAATAGTGACCTACATTGGCCATACAAACACAAGGGGCTAAGTGACTTATACAGCAGCCAAAATAACTGAGGGTAAAGAAAGCTTTAGCATAGGGACAGTTTCTGCTATGGGTACTGATTGCAGTTATTGGGCAAAAACAGGATACATATACAGATTTATATATTGTACTGGTCACATTATGCTTTCGTTATTAGTTCTTTTAGACCCTCCCTGCTGCCATATCTGTTTGGCTTTATATAAATCTTAGCTTATGTACAGCTATAGGACCTGTTATTCAGAATGCTCTGGACCTGGGGTTTTCCGGAAAAGGGGTTTTACCATAACTTGGATCTCCTTACCTTAAAGGAGCAGTTCAGTGTAAAAATGAAACTGGGTAAAATAGACAGACTGCGCAAAATAAAAAATGTTTTCACTATAGTTAGTTAGGCAAAAATGTAATCTATAAAGGCTGGAGTGGGCAGTTGTCTAACATAATAGCCAGAACTCTACTTCCCCATTTACAGCTTTCTAAGCTGTTAGATCAGTCAGTAACCAATCAGTGACTTGAGGGGGGCCATATGGGACATAAATGTTCAGTTAGTTTGCATCTGAATCTGACCTACATGCTCACAAACTAACTGAACAGTTAAGTCCAATGTGCCCCCCCTAAAGTCACTGACTAACTAAGAGGTTAGAGAGCTGAAGTAGTGTTCTGGCTATTATGTTAGACATGTGCCCACTCCAGCCTTTATAGATTCATTTTTGCCTAATTAACTATATTGAAAAAAAATTTTCTTTTGCGCATTCAGTCTATTTTACCCACTTTCATTTTTACACTGACCTGTTCCTTTATGTCTACTAAAAATCATTTAAATATTAAATAAACCCAGTAGGATTGTATTGGTTCCAATAAGGATTAATCATAACTGAGTTGGGATCAAGAACATGGTACTTTGAGTTTTTGGGAGATGGCCTTTCCACAATTTGGATAACAGGTTTCCGGATAATGATTTTCCTGACTCTGTCCCTACAGACTTATGACAAATCAAACTAGCTTTCTATTCAGGGAAGGGTATCAAGGAAAAAGTGCCTACGGACTTGCATCTGTCTATTTCAGGTAATCACCGGAAGCATCTTTGAGGTGGTTTGGGCAATGGTGAAGCCTGGAACCTCCTTTGGGATCAGCGTCTTAAGAGCCCTTCGCTTGCTGCGTATCTTCAAAGTTACAAAGTAAGTTATTTTGTTATTCTAAAGTGTGGTTTGGCCAAAGCCGGTTATAAAGCGTCACCCACTGTGACCTACAGCCCTTACATTTGCCCATTTGTGTCTGTTAGTTACCCCTCCCATATAGATTGTAAGCTCTACAGGGCAGGGACCTCCTTCATCTTGTGTTTCTGACTCTTATTGCAACTGCACCTTGTATTTATTTGTATTTATTGTTGTACTTTGTATTTATCCATTATGTTTAACCCCCTGTTTGTATTAATGAATTCTACTGTACAGCGCTGCGTACATAAGTAGCGCTTTATAAATAAAGATATACATACAAACATACAAGGGTACGCAGCGCTGTACAGTCTTACAGAATACACAACTACACACAGGGAGGACAAGTGATATATATATATATATATTATATTTATTTATTATAAGTGCCATGTGGTATGAGACACAGTAGGAAGGAGGTCCCTGCCCCGTAGAGCTTACAATCTAAGTGGTTGGGTAACATACAGGCACAAACTGGAAGGTAAGAGTGCACCAGGTATGGGCATTTGCCCTTAAGCGCAGGACTGAGCAAAATAATGTTTAGTGCTCCAGAAGGTAACAGCTGAGCTTTTTCTTGGAGAGAGTGGGTGAGTGTTCCCTACGGAGGGATTCAGGGATAGAGTTCCAGAGGGAAGGAGCAGCGAGATAGAAAGGGTTAAGACGAGAGAGCGCAGTGGGTGTGGAGGGGGTAAAAAGACGGAGGTGCTGAGAGGAGCGTAGGAAACGACCAGGAACATGCAGGGAGACCAGTGAAGAAATGTAGTGAGGAGCAGGGAGACCAGTGAAGAAATGTAGTGAGGAGCAGGGAGACCAGTGAAGAAATGTAGTGAGGAGCAGGGAGACCAGTGAGGGAATGTAGTGAGGAGCAGGGAGACCAGTGAAGAAATGTAGTGAGGAGCAGGGATACCAGTGAGGGAATGTAGTGAGGAGCAGGGAGACCAGTGAGGGAATGTAGTGAGGAGCAGGGAGACCAGTGAGGGAATGTAGTGAGGAGCAGAGAAGGGAAGGGCACTGAATGTTAGCAGAAGGATTCTGTAAGCTCCTTTGCTTAACAGGTAACCATGCTAGAGAGCTTAAGTGAGGCTCAGCAGGTTCCTTCTTCAGAGAGAGCAGGAGGATCCTATTATCCTAATTATCCAAACCTTCCTTGAAAAAAGTTTTAGAACTGATTATTCCCAACTTTTATGTCTAATCGTTGCCTTTTATATCAACTCTATCTTTATCAACCTATAATTATCTCGTTTTTTTACTGCTTCTGTACAGGTATTGGGCTTCTCTCCGCAATTTGGTGATCTCCCTACTCAGCTCAATGAAGTCCATTATCAGTCTGCTCTTCCTGCTCTTCCTTTTTATTGTTGTCTTTGCCTTATTGGGGATGCAGCTGTTTGGCGGGCAGTAAGTAATTGTGTCAGAGTTTCTTAACTTACACATGCAATTTCACTTTGGGATGGGTGTGGTGGCTTTATCTGAACCAGGAGGTGAGGCTTTAGACATGCCGAGTGGGTCTATAGTCAAGCAGAGTGTCAGCAACATGGTCCCAGCAAGCTCATTGCAATTGGCTGCTCAATTAATCCATGTCAGGATGCAAGGCCATATGCTGAAAGTCACATTGTACTTGCAGAATGTTACATATAGGCCTGCAGAAGTCTAAAGGTGGCCACACATCTGCGATCTTTTGTGCGACCATCGGTCGCACGAAAGATAGTCTGACCCGCCACTAACCTTCAGGACTGAAACGGCAGATAAGGAGGTAGAAACAATAGGATTTCTACCTCCTTCTGCCAATTCCGCCCTGACGGCAGATTTTGCTCAGGCACCTTCTATGGCGCCCGATCAAAATTTTTTGACCTGGCCAATCGGCGAGTCGACCGATATCAGCAGCCTCCTGCGATATCGCTCGACTTGCCGACTTGCCATACACGCACCAAATATCCTATGAAACGAGGTTTCGTACGATACCGTATTATCGGTGCGTGTATGGCCAGCTTAAAAGACAATGCCTTTGCCTTTATAGGCTTTACTCCATACGGGAAACTCAATTCTTTACATGTCTGATAGATCCGTTGTATTTCCCAAGGAGAGTGACAGAGGTGGCATTAACATAAAGCTAATAGTTTTTGTTCGTGTCTAATGAGAAATGGGCGTGTACAATAATTACTGCGTGTTTCTTGTTCTCAGGTTCAATTTTGACGAGAAAACTCCTGCTACCAATTTCGACACCTTTCCTGCAGCAATAATGACAGTTTTTCAGGTATGGGTAATATGTGTGGTATCACTTTTATTATCACACAGTATAAAATGAGCTACGGTTTGATCAGCTGATTGAATAGTGGCAAAATCTGCGGGTGGGTGGGTGACACATTAACCTTTAATTGCACCCAGTCTGCACCTGGCTGGCCATGGAGGACTGATCACCCAATTACTTTGGTTAATTACATAATTAAAGAGACAGGATATTTCAGTGTGTGCATTTTTGTCAAGATCTTACTTGAAAAAATGATGCTCATATTTGCCCATTCATGAGTCAGTGTCTTGAAAATTAAGAATAATATAATAATGATTGCTGCCTAGTCAGTGTGTGACCGGCTGAAAGACAGAACAAAGCCTCAGATTTAGCGTGGCACACAAATGCACATTCTGCGTTTTCAGCTCTCTCTCTGTTTTATATTATTAATGAACCATCTCTGTCTATTCAGATCTTAACTGGGGAAGACTGGAATGCAGTGATGTATGATGGCATCAAGTCTCAGGGTGGAGTGAAAACTGGCATGGTATTTTCCATCTATTTCATCATCCTTACGCTTTTTGGGAACTGTATCCTTATAAACTGGCGGCAGTCCCGATCCTGGAGGACACGTAAGGGGAAATAAGTATTGCAACTGGGAGCGGGCCAGGGCACTGGAGGGTCTGGTTGTGGGTGGCCTAATTTGCACACAAAGGACAGAGGGTGCTAGTCTGGAGGGACACATGGCACCCGACTCTAGTATAAGCCGAGGGTGACTTTTTCAGCACATTTTGGGTGCTGAAAAACTAGGCTTATACTCAAGTATATACAGTAATAGGAAGGGAGTTTTATATGGAGAAATAGGAGTAGTTATAGGGAGAGGTTATATGGAGCAATAGGAGGAGTTATAGGGAGGGGTTATATGGAGCAATAGGAGGAGTTAAAAGGAGGGTTATATGGAGCAATAGGAGGAGTTATAAGCATTGGTTATATGGAGCAATAGGAGGAGTTATAGGGAGGGGTTATATGGAGCAATAGTAGGAGTTATAGGGAGAGGTTATATGGATTAATAAGAGGAGTTATAGGAAGCGGTTATATGGAGCAATAGGAGTGGTTATAGGGAGGGGTTATATGGAGCAATAGGAGGAGTTATAGGGAGGGGATATATAGAGCAATAAGAGGAGTTATAGGAAGGGATATATGGAGCAATAGGAGGAGTTATAAGCATTGGTAGCAGGAGTTATAGGAAGGGGTTATATGGTGCAAAAGGGGGGGTTACATGGAGCAATAGGAGTAGTTATACAGAAGGGAAGGTTTATATGGAGCAATATGATCAGTTATAGTTATAGGATCAATCATATAAAGCAAAATAAGTAGTAGTAATGTGTTATAAACAGATGCAATATACTGTATGTAGAGAAATGGAAGATAATTGTCATCACTATATATAGTATTGTTGAGGTATGTTACCTGCGTGTAAATATTATGCGTTATTTTTCTTTACTCATTCTCATTCAGACACTCTGCTGAATGTCTTCTTGGCCATCGCTGTGGACAATCTTGCTAATGCTCAGGAGCTGACGAAGGTAGTTGAGTTACAGAAATAACACGTCAGAATGGGATACATGTTTGCTGCAAGGAGGAAGCAGGGCTGGATTTCCAATTTGTACACCCCTAGGCTGACCCAAGCCC
This sequence comes from Xenopus tropicalis, assembly GCF_000004195.4. Taxonomy (NCBI): domain Eukaryota; kingdom Metazoa; phylum Chordata; class Amphibia; order Anura; family Pipidae; genus Xenopus; species Xenopus tropicalis. The sequence continues at coordinate 140,722,780 of NC_030679.2, read as the reverse complement.
ATTCTTCACCCCTTGCATTCTCAACTCCCCCCCCCCAATTCCGACCCACTCCCAATCATAGCATTCCAACTGCTTCTATCCCTAGGAGCAGCACTGTGGACTGTGTGGACTGTTTGTCCCCCCTTTTCCCAGTGTAGATATGGCCCCTAAAATTGCACCATATAGTAGAGTGCAAACTCACACCCAGGCTGCTTCACCTGTACAGTCTAGTGCACAGTTTAGGGGAATTGGCATTGGCCACCAATGATTTTATCAGGACAAATTTGACTGGTATTTGACTCTTGCAATGCTGGGATCTCCCCTGCATTTGTTCTGTCATATATCACATTTCCTGACAAAGGGGCCTTCCCCCCAAAATGTCAAATGTGATGGGAAAAATGCATGGGAGATCCCGGCATTGCAAGAGTCCTGTGTGTGGTGAAATTCTAAAAAAAGGCCGGGACATTTGTGGCCTTTCCACCAATCTGGTCTTGGGAGGAAGGTGAGCTTCAAGCAGTATATGGTGCCACTATTTTCTTTATTTGTAGGATGAACAAGAAGAAGAAGAGGCAGCCAATCAGAAGCTGGCCATGCAAAAAGCAAAAGAAGTAGCAGAGGTCAGCCCCTTGTCTGCTACCAACATGTCCATTGCTGCGTAAGTATTGAATATAATTATTAGAAATTCTTCTAATGTATGTGGCAAATAAACACAATAACGTTACTGCTATCACATATGACAAATGCAGTGAGTAGCTTAAGTTTTCAGCATATAGATCATACCTATAAAACATAAACTTTATGGTTTAAATTCAGCCTTTGACGCAATACTGGGTGACATATTATTTGCATTGTGTCTGCTGCCATAGCCACACTTCATCCATTGATAATTTTCCCGGCTCAGAAAGATGATAGTTCCTTGAATATATTTTCACTTTCCACTTGCATTCCACTTTTATGATAATAATAAAAACATTATACTGTCCTTTCAGAAAAGAGCAACAGAAGAACCAAAAGACTTCTATGTCTGTTTGGGAGCAGCGCACAAATGAGATCCGCCGACAAAACTTGATGAATAGCAGGGAGGCTTTATACAGTGAGCTTGATCCAGAGGAGCGTTGGAAGCTCTCCTTCATGAGGCCGGATGTCAAGACTCATTTGGATCGGCCACTGGTGGTTGACCCCCAGGAGAACCGCAACAACAACACCAATAAAACCCGTCCTGGTGAGGGAAGGAACCCCATAGAACAACGCTTATCCCAACAGCGAGCAGAAGACTATTTAAGAAAACAAGCACGATTTCAGGAACGTGGTGGGAGGGGATATGACATGGGCCAAGAACCTGGGCGCCGTCCTCGAATCAAGGAGCAGGATATAATACGGGATGGGCAGGACCTAGGGATGCAAGACAGGACAGGAGAAATGGATGGAGGGATTCGTCCCCCACAGGATCCACACCGGCGACACCGGGGTGGTGGGAGCAAGGAAAGTCGAAGTGGTTCACCTCTGCCTAGGGGGGATGGAGACCACAGAAGGCACAGGCCACATCGCAGAACTGGAGAGGACAATGAGGATGCGGGTGGTGGTGGTGGTGGAGGGGGCAGGGGCGGAGGTGGTGGGGGAGACAGGAGACCTCGTCATGGTAGGGATGGAATGAGGGTACGAGAAGGGGGTGGAGGAGAAAGTGAGGGTCCTGAGGGTGAGAGGAGGAGGAGGCATCGACACGCGGCACAGTCCACTTACGAGAGCGATGCCAAGAGGGATGACAGAGAGAGGAGGCATCGCAGAAGGAAGTAAGTAAAAGTGTAGGAGGGTAACTAATATTTAGCAAGATGCCTTATATTTTTCTGTATAATGCTGTGTAAAAATCCTTGGTGCCATGTAAAGATGAATCTAATGGCTGTAATACCTATGTGTGTATAGAGGTGTTGGGATGAAGAAGGACATGAAGGTATAAATGGAAAAAATGGGCACCAGATCTATAGCCACACTGCAGAGATTTACCTGATGGACTTATACTTTATGGGTTTATAGTGGAATTCTGCTCTGTGGGATGAAATGTGCTAGAGTAATGTTATTTATGGTAGATTATTTGACAGCAGCCCTTCGTGAAACAATTCTTTTTGGACCTATGCTAATTGGAAAATTATACCGTAAATCTTTAAGGGCCACTGTAGCCTCAAATGCTCATATATAACTAGGTAAGTATAAATGAGGAATAATTGTTTTATGGTCTCTATCTGGACCAAAAACCTTGTGGCAGCTTCTGCTGTGAAGATTGCCATTTACTGTGTCATTCAGATAGACATGCCCCTAGTAATGTAATTCCCAGTATGTGTAGTGGCCCTTTAAATGTGCACCATTTTCTTCCTCCTCTACCAATATCTAAGTGATAGAATGCCTGTGTGTTAATGTTACAGTGGCTATGCAAGATGCAGTCCTGCGGGATTCTGTTTAGCTGATCTATACAACTTACATTTGCTTTTATGTTAATTTTGGACACTGCGGTCTCCTGTTTCTTCCTTGCTGAAGCTGATGTTCTGTGATGATGGAATAGAACAAGAGATGGAATGCCAAGTTTTATAGAGTCAGGTAGTGAAAACGAAGGCTTTACTGCAGGAATTGTACCTTTATGGGGCCTTTGTGATGGAGTAACATGGCAACAGAAAGGCTTTATATGAAATAAACATGTAGGAGAAAGGCTGCAGGAAGGTTCATCTTCTCTCTGGTGGAATGTTCATGGGGCAATGCAATCTGCAAAAGATGTTCTTCTCTGTAATACTTCCACAAACAGAGCAGGCTAGTGGCTAGAGATTGCCTTAGCTCTTTAGCCAGCCTAGGCCCCAGTTAAGCCTGAGCTGGAAACCCTAGAACAGAGATCCCCAACCTTTTATACCTGAGAGCCACATTCAAATGGAAAATGTGTTGGGGAGCAACACAAGCATGGAAAAAAGTGTTGGGGAACAACACAAGCATGGAAAAGTTCCTGGGGGGTAAAAATAAGAGCTTTAATTGGCTATTTGATAGCCCCTATGTGGACTGGCAGCCTATAGAAGGCGCTGTTTTGCTTTAAACTGGGTTTTATGCAACTAAAGCTTGCCCCAAGCCAGAAATTAAAAAATTAACACCTACTTTGAGGCCCCTGAGAGCAACATGTTGCTCATGAACCACTGATTGGGGGATCACTGCCCTAAAAGAATATTAGTCCATGGATAAGTACTTGACTAGGTAATTATTTGCAAAGAGACAAGGGAGGGATTTAGTGAAGGTATTTTTTCCATAAATATAATGATAGTCATAGAGCTTTGCGGGTGAGAGACTGCCTTTCATTCACTCTGATGTTTCTCCATTTTTTCATCTCCCCCTATTGCTCCTACAGGGAACCCACAGCCCCAACCCCAGGCTCTGGTGGGCCAAATCTTTCCACAACGCGACCTATTCAAGACCGTTCCCGGCAGGAGAACCAGAACCAGCAGCCTGAAAACATGGATAACATTCGTAACACCAAACTTGTGACCAGTGAGCCGCCCGCAGGTGGTGGTGTGGGTGGTCTCAATCACAGCCCAGCCAAAATCGGTAACCACACCAATTGTGCCAACAACAACAGTGTGCCCACTGGAAATGCCACCCCCAGACGGACGCCTCATCCAACCAATTCAGGCCCTCCTCCTTCTGCTCCTGACCCCAGCCACACCTTTAGCAACCCTACAGAGACTGCCAAGGGGACGAAAACCACAGAACACACAACTGTGGATATTCCACCCCCATTCCCTCCACCTGTGGAGAATGCTATTGGGCAAGGTAATGTCTCCAACTGTTACTCTATAGAGTTTGTTTATAGTCATTTGATGGAGGCTGTAAAGTCACCAAGAAATGTGTCCATTATTTCATGATCTGTTTCATGCTGTATGCTTCAGTTCCCTACTAGACTGTGCGCCGATACCCTATCTAGGAACCATGCTATTTGGCACCATGTGGATAGCCAAATCCCACAGTATCTGACCTTTTGGCCCTTGGCCCATTGGTTCCATTGGTAACTTCTAGATCAGTCAGTGTTGGGTTGGGGTTAATCTCTTTTCTTTTATAACAGGTAGACATGTGTGCCCCCAGTATTTATAGGTAAAGGCTGTGCTATGATTAAAATTCTAGTGAAATGGCCGATTCTAAGTAACTTTTCAATTGGTCTTCATTATATATTTGTTATAGTTTTTTAATTATTTGCCGTCTTCTTCTTCTTCTTCTAACTCTTTGCCGTTTTGAAATTGCTCTGTGAGGCTACAGTTTTTCTCATCCAGACCACTCCCTGGTTGGTAAGATAACTTGGAACCTAGCCACCAAATAGCTTCTGGAACTCCAAACTGGGCCTCCTGAACAAAAAAACGAAATAAAATATGAAGACCAATTGCATATTCTTTCAGAATATCACTTTCTACATCATAGTAAAAAACTCAAAGGTGACCGACCCCTTTAACCCCTTTTTCCCCAAGCTCTGATACACTATACTAAATATTTCTCCAGCTTATACTTTCCCCACAGCTACATATTTTTATATCTTGTGTCTCACTTATCCCCCCTTCTAAAGATTTTAATCTTTTGCGGCAGACCCCTAATTGCCTAATTTATCAGTGTGCTTGGCCAATGGTTTCACAAATATACTGTTTTCTCTTTTACCCCCCCCCAACTTAGTTGCATCTTGGGCGTGGGCACCATTGGACCAAATGGATTCCAATGGTCATAAAATATCAAGGCAACAGCTGCTGAATGTTCCCTAATTCTTGGCCATCTGATATATGAGGTGTCGCTGGCTGTTGGTTGGATGGCAGGCAGGTATATTGTTGAAGTCCTTGCTACCAGGGTCCCGCTGGTATGTTCCTGTGCACCAAGGAACATTTATTCTGCTGTCCAATAATCACTAGTGCAGGAGAGTGGAGAGAGCCGCTCCCTACAGGGTTGCACTCACACAGAAATGTGCATCTCCCGGGAGGGTAGAACTTGCTCTACATTCTAGAATCGAGCAGCTGCATGGGGGAAGGTAAGGCACTGCAATACAACCAGAAATGCTGCAGGTTTTCATCAATCTATTCCAGAATAGTAATGGCCATATGGCAGCCCGCCAGATCTTGCTGAACTACATCTCCCAGAATCAGCATCTGTACGGCCTCCATTGGCCTATACCTGCTGTGGCCCCTGATCTATTGGGAGTACAATAAATGGAACAGTATTTGCAGCTTGGAGGTCACCATTGTAGATGAGCCCTGAATAGCATTACCCTCCCAGCCAAGGAGTATATAGTCCTTTTAGCACCTTGTAGGGGTCGTACAAGACATTTCCCATATTTACATCTATTACCCCTATGCCAGTAGTATGGTTTTTGTACCCAATTTTATGTTAGATATATAATTTCATCTATATATGGGGGTATATTTTGAACATACAGATTTACAACAAAACAGGCAATAACCAATGCCATAGGTAAAGATGGCCCAGCCCATACCAGCTTCTTTTACATGCTATTTAAAGAGAGAGCTTTGCATTCATCCTTCATCTTGTCTCAACCAGACACACTGTCAGAGCTAATCAGACAGAAAGCTCTCAAACCAAAGCGAAAGGGATATAAACCCCAGTCTGGAAAGAATGGAGCTGATACAGCAAGACACAAATTCAAACAGCAGAGAGACATTGGCATCTAATCCTGATCAGGAGTAAAGGTGGCCATACACGTTAAGACTCGCCAAGCGAGCAGATCTTCTCCCTATATCCCCCACCTACGGGTGGGCGATATCGGGTAAATTTAGGCTAATTCGGTCGTTTGGCCCTGGGGCCAAACTATGGAATTAGAATGCCGGTAATAGGCACAGTCGGTTCAACGAACCAATGCGGTCCCTGATCCGACTACATTTCTTAGCCTGCCTGATCAATATCTGGCCGATTTCAGGCCAGATGTCGGTCGGGCAGGCCCGTTGTTTGTGCCCCTGGACGGGCTGATGACCTGCCGAATCAGTCTAAGGGACTGATATCAGCAGCTACAATTGTGTATGGCCACCTTAACTGGTCACTGCATACATGGGCCAATTCTTGCACTAACATGGAGCCTGACCCTACAGACTGTATAACCTCTAAAGGTGGCCACACACTTGGCGATTTTAGATCCTGCCACTAACCGTTCAGGGCTGAAATGGCAGATAAGGAGGTAGAAACAATAGCATTTCTACCTCCTTCTGCCCATTCAGCCCTGACGGCAGATTTTGCTCAGTTGCCTTCTATGGGGCACGATCAAAATCTTTTAACCTGGCCGATCGGTGAGTCAGCAGCATCCTGCGATATCGGTCGACTCGCCATACCTGCACCAAATATCGTACGAAACAAGGTTTCGTATGATATTATCGGTGCGTGTATGGCCAGCTTAAATCTAATAATCTAATCTAAATAAATCACACTAACTGACAACTACGCCTTAGTGCAAGGTTGAAAAAAATCCCCCTCAGAGAATGAAGATATCATTAGTCCTGGGTTTGTAAGCCAAAGACCTTGTAATATTTAGATAGGAAGATGACTTGTAGCAGCGCCATCAGGATGAGAGTCAAAATAGGAATAGAATATTGTATTCAGCCCTGGAGTCTACTTAGTTCTGCTACATTGGCTACATTTATATACCTCAAGCAGGTGTGGACTGGGAGTCAATTCAAGCACACACACACCTGGCAATTCAAGTACACAGAGGCCCAAACAACCCCCCCATAGGCCCAATAAATAGTGAGTGTCTATGGCACCTTACAGCAGCCCCTCTGGCATTTGCCTGAACCCACAGATTGCCAGTCTGGGCCTGATTGTCAGTACACAGAGGCCCAAACAGCCCCCCATAGGCCCAATAAATAGTGAGTGACTATGGCACCTTACAGCAGCCCCTCTGGCATTTGCCGGAACCCACAGATTGCCAGTCCGGGCCTGATTTTCAGTACACAGAGGCCCAAACAGCCCCCCCCATAGGCCCAATAAATAGTGAGTGACTATGGCTCCTTACAGCAGCCCCTCTGGCATTTGCCTGAACCCACAGATTGCCAGTCTGGGCCTGATTTTCAGTACACAGAAGCCCAAACAGCCCCCCCATAGGCCCAATAAATAGTGAGTGTCTATGGCACCTTACAGCAGCCCCTCTGGCATTTGCCTGAACCCACAGATTGCCAGTCTGGGCCTGATTTTCAGTACACAGAGGCCCAAACAGCCCCCCAGCAGCCCAATAAATAGTGAGTGTCTATGGCACCTTACAGCAGCCCCTCTGGCATTTGCCTGAACCCACGGATTGCCAGTCTGGGCCTGATTTTCAGTACACAGAAGCCCAAACAGCCCCCCCATAGGCCCAATAAATAGTGAGTGTCTATGGCACCTTACAGCAGCCCCTCTGGCATTTGCCTGAACCCACAGATTGCCAGTCTGGGCCTGATTTTCAGTACACAGAGGCCCAAACAGCCCCCCAGCAGCCCAATAAATAGTGAGTGTCTATGGCACCTTACAGCAGCCCCTCTGGCATTTGCCTGAACCCACGGATTGCCAGTCTGGGCCTGATTTTCAGTACACAGAAGCCCAAACAGCCCCCCCATAGGCCCAATAAATAGTGAGTGTCTATGGCACCTTACAGCAGCCCCTCTGGCATTTGCCTGAACCCACAGATTGCCAGTCTGGGCCTGATTTCCAGTACACAGAGGCCCAAACAGCCCCCCAGCAGCCCAATAAATAGTGAGTGTCTATGGCACCTTACAGCAGCCCCTCTGGCATTTGCCTGAACCCACAGATTGCCAGTCTGGGCCTGATTTTCAGTACACAGAAGCCCAAACAGCCCCCCCATAGGCCCAATAAATAGTGAGTGTCTATGGCACCTTACAGCAGCCCCTCTGGCATTTGCCTGAACCCACAGATTGCCAGTCTGGGCCTGATTTTCAGTACACAGAGGCCCAAACAGCCCCCCAGCAGCCCAATAAATAGTGAGTGTCTATGGCACCTTACAGCAGCCCCTCTGGCATTTGCCTGAACCCACAGATTGTCAGTCTGGGCCTGATTTTCAGTACACAGAAGCCCAAACAGCCCCCCCATAGGCCCAATAAATAGTGAGTGTCTATAACACCTTACAGCAGCCCCTCTGGCATTTGCCTGAACCCACAGATTGCCAGTCTGGGCCTGATTTTCAGTACACAGAGGCCCAAACAGCCCCCCAGCAGCCCAATAAATAGTGAGTGTCTATGGCACCTTACAGCAGCCCCTCTGGCATTTGCCTGAACCCACGGATTGCCAGTCTGGGCCTGATTTTCAGTACACAGAGGCCCAAACAGCCCCCCCATAGGCCCAATAAATAGTGACTGTCTATGGCACCTTACAGCAGCCCCTCTGGCATTTGCCTGAACCCACAGATTGCCAGTCTGGGCTTAATTCTCAGTACACAGAGGCCCAAACAGCCCCCCATAGGCCCAATAAATAGTGAGTGCCTATGGCACCTTACAGCAGCCCCTCTGGCATTTGCCTGAACCCACAGATTGCCAGTCTGGGCCTGATTTTCAGTACACAGAGGCCCAAACAGCCCCCCCATAGGCCCAATAAATAGTGAGTGACTATGGCACCTTACAGCAGCCCCTCTGGCATTTGCCTGAACCCACAGATTGCCAGTCTGGACCTGATTTTCAGTACACAGAGGCCCAAACAGCCCCCCCATAGGCCCAATAAGTAGTGAGTGTCTATGGCACCTTACAGCAGCCCCTCTGGTCTTAAAAGGCTTAAAGCAGCCACAGAGGAGCTCAGTATGAAGGCTAATTAGGGTGAGATTTGGGCAAAATGCCTACCTGAAAGCCCAGTCAGGCTGAGATTTGGATTCAAAATGTTCAACAATAGTTGAATGCCTGATACAGCAACAACAATGGAATATACAAATGCCGCTTCCAATAGCAATTATATTTAGTAATGACTTTAAAACCACTGACCTTTTGAGAATGAATGTATACTGGGAAGCTGCTTAGAAGTGAATGCATTTGCATCTATTTTGGGCTTATTTGCCCTTTAAGTACCTGGGCAGCCAATCTCAGCGCAATAATATTGTATGATTGTTGCAATTCCCCATGTTCGCCTCTCAGCAAGACTTGATTTAAATGTATAGGGCCTTATTAGTAACTTCTCCATTAGCACCGTGATTATATTGGAGGACTGACGGGAGCAGGAGTCAGTCACTGGAACACGAGTTAATTAGTTCGGTCCTTGTGAATAGGAGCTAATGGGATTCCGGTCTTTCTGTAGTTGCAAAAATTAACCGTGTATGAAGAGCTTAACCCCTGGGATCTGCCTCCAGCAGGGTGAAAGCACATTAATACATGTGTCAATACCCATAATAAAATGTGTGAATCACTCTGTGTGCCATTACTGGCCCCAAACAAAGGCCTTGTTACTTGTTCACATTAAAGCTGGGATGTGCCCCCTGCTGTCCTCCCACCTCACCCTTTTGGAACGGGACACAGATAAAATCCAAGCCCGTCTTCTTCTAATTAGCAATTAATTTAGATTCATTCTGCATGGCTACACAGGCATCAGCACAGTCTGCAGCATATATATATATATATATAGTGGGTTTAATACCTACTTCCAAAACTGGGCTCGGGGAGGCTAAGCATTCCCATACACAAAGGGACATCATACACGAGGGGATCAGTGTTCTTCACATTGTTATATAGTTTCCTCACTGTCATTCTGTATGCTTTGGGGCTGGGGATATGTTATCTGGGTCAGAACAAGTAAGGCAAATGGAGATGGGCAGAAATACTTTATTCCCTTCCTCGCCTTTCATCTACCCTTCTTGATATAACCTATTTACAATACGATATTCTATGGAGTGATGACCTCTACATTTCCACTGTGTGGAACTGGCCCTGTATATATCTTGCTATGCATTCTGGGATATTATAAATGGAACTGGCACTATATTTATCCTGCTGTGGGTTCTGGGGTATTATACATGGAATTGGCCCTGTATTTATCCTGCTGTGGGTTCTGGGGTATTATACATGGAATTGGCACTATATTTATCCTGCTGTGGGTTCTGGGGTATTATACATGGAATTGGCCCTGTATTTATCCTGCTGTGGGTTCTGGGGTATTATACATGGAATTGGCACTGTATTTATCCTGCTGTGGGTTCTGGGGTATTATACATGGAATTGGCACTGTATTTATCCTGCTGTGGGTTCTGGGGTATTATACATGGAATTCGCACTGTATTAATCCTGCCGTGTGTTCTGGGGTATTATACATGGAATTGGCACTGTATTTATCCTGCTGTGGGTTCTGGGATATTATACATGGAATTGGCACTGTATTTATCCTGCTGTGGGTTCTGGGATATTATACATGGAATTGGCACTGTATTTATCCTGCTGTGAGTTCTGGGGTATTATACATGGAATTGGCACTGTATTTATCCTGCTGTGGGTTCTGGGGTATTATACATGGAATTGGCACTGTATTTATCCTGCTGTGGGTTCTGGGGTATTATACATGGAATTGGCACTGTATTTATCCTGCTGTGGGTTCTGGGATATTATACATGGAATTGGCACTGTATTTATCCTGCTGTGGGTTCTGGGGTATTATACATGGAATTGGCACTGTATTTATCCTGCTGTGGGTTCTGGGGTATTATACATGGAATTGGCACTGTATTTATCCTGCTGTGAGTTCTGGGGTATTATACATGGAATTGGCACTGTATTTATCCTGCTGTGGGTTCTGGGGTATTATACATGGAATTGGCACTGTATTTATCCTGCTGTGGGTTCTGGGGTATTATACATGGAATTGGCACTGTATTTATCCTGCTGTGGGTTCTGGGATATTATACATGGAATTGGCACTGTATTTATCCTGCTTTGTGTTCTGGGGTATTATACATGGAATTGGCACTGTATTTATCCTGCTGTGGGTTCTGGGGTATTATATATGGAACTGGCACTGTATTTATCCTGCTGTGGGTTCTGGGGTATTATACATGGAATTGGCACTGTATTTATCCTGCTGTGGGTTCTGGGGTATTATACATGGAATTGGCACTGTATTTATTCTGCTGTGTGTTCTGGGGTATTATACATGGAATTGGCACTGTATTTATCTTGCTGTGTGTTTTGGGGTATTATACATGGAATTGGCACTGTATTTATCCTGCTGTGGGTTCTGGGGTATTATACATGGAATTGGCACTGTATTTATCCTGCTGTGGGTTCTGGGGTATTATACATGGAATTGGCACTGTATTTATCCTGCTGTGTGTTCTGGGGTATTACACATGGAATTGGCATTGTATTTATCCTGCTGTGGGTTCTGGGGTATTATACATGGAATTGGCACTGTATTTATCCTGCTGTGGGTTCTGGGGTATTATACATGGAATTGGCACTGTATTTATCCTGCTGTGGGTTCTTGGGTATTATACATGGAATTGGCACTGTATTTATCCTGCTGTGTGTTCTGGGGTATTACACATGGAATTGGCATTGTATTTATCCTGCTGTGGGTTCTGGGGTATTATACATGGAATTTGCACTGTATTTATCCTGGTGTGTGTTCTGGGGTATTATACATGGAATTGGCACTGTATTTATCCTGCTGTGGATTCTGGGGTATTATACATGGAATTGGCACTGTATTTATCCTGCTGTGGGTTCTGGGATATTATACATGGAATTGGCACTGTATTTATCCTGCTGTGGGTTCTGGGGTATTATACATGGAATTGGCACTGTATTTATCCTGCTGTGGGTTCTGGGGTATTATACATGGAATTGGCACTGTATTTATCCTGCTGTGGGTTCTGGGGTATTATACATGGATTTGGCACTGTATTTATCCTGCTGTGGGTTTTGGGGTATTATACATGGAATTGGCACTGTATTTATCCTTCTGTGTGTTCTTGGGGTATTATACATGGAACTGGCACTGTATTTATCCTGCTGTGGGTTCTGGGGTATTATATATGGAATTGGCACTGTATTTATCCTGCTGTGTGTTCTGGGGTATTATACATGGAATTGGCACTGTATTTATCCTGCTGTGGGTTCTGGGGTATTATACATGGAATTGGCACTGTATTTATCCTGCTGTGGGTTCTGGGGTATTATACATGGAATTGGCACTGTATTTATCCTGCTGTGGGTTCTGGGTTATTATACATGGAATTGGCACTGTATTTATCCTGCTGTGGGTTCTGGGGTATTATACATGGAATTGGCACTGTATTTATCCTTCTGTGTGTTCTTGGGGTATTATACATGGAACTGGCACTGTATTTATCCTGCTGTGGGTTCTGGGGTATTATACATGGAATTGGCACTGTATTTATCCTGCTGTGTGTTCTGGGGTATTATACATGGAATTGGCACTGTATTTATCTGCTGTGGGTTCTGGGGTATTATACATGGAATTGGCACTGTATTTATCTGCTGTGTGTTCTGGGGTATTATACATGGAATTGGCACTGTATTTATCCTGCTGTGGGTTCTGGGGTATTATACATGGAATTGGCACTGTATTTATCCTGCTGTGGGTTCTGGGGTATTATACATGGAATTGGCACTGTATTTATCCTGCTGTGTGTTCTGGGGTATTATACATGGAATTGGCACTGTATGTATCCTGCTGTGGGTTCTGGGGTATTATACATGGAATTGGCACTGTATGTATCCTGCTGTGGGTTCTGGGGTATTATACATGGAATTGGCACTGTATGTATCCTGCTGTGGGTTCTGGGGTATTATACATGGAATTGGCACTGTATTTATCCTGCTGTGGGTTCTGGGGTATTATACATGAAATTGGCACTGTATTTATCCTGCTGTGGGTTCTGGGGTATTATACATGGAATTGGCACTGTATTTATCCTGCTGTGGGTTCTGGGGTATTATACATGGAATTAGCACTGTATTTATCCCGCTGTGTGTTCTGAGGTATTATACATGGAACTGGCACTGCAGTTGTAAGCATTGTGGCCTAAGCACAAAAACCATTCTTTGCCTATGACGATTACATTTACAAATATTAGAATTAGTGAAATGTTTTAATTAAGGTACAATATATACAGTGTGTGCATTGGAAGGCTGATTATTTTTATTTGGCCAGAGAGCCTCTTTAAGCCATGATATTTTGTCTAGAACATTTCCTTTCATCACAAATAATATAAGCACTCCTATTTCTATATAAAGTCGATCCAGTGGCCTCAGGGATGTGCCCCATATGTGTGCAGCTAGATTAATAGCATCTGCATGTCTGCGCTACTCACTCACTGCAAGGAAGGATGGCGCATAGTTTCTCATATATAACACTCTATTTGATTGGTCGGATCTGTTTTTATTCAGGTGCCATCTTATCCCTTTAAAAATGGTCACGTGTTAATCCACAACCTGGGTTAATAAGCAATAGAACTGGATGCAGGCTGCAGCCTGTGCAGATTCTGTACAGTCATGCAGGGCTCATCTAAATCAACTGCTACAAAGCCATTCGACATGGATTAAATGTGCCTGGTTTTTAAAGGGATAAGACCAAATATCTCTCATTATCATTGGTGCTCAACAGTCTGACTCACTTAGTGCATTCCTTTCTCTTATCACAGCCAATAAGATTGTTGCAGTCTCCCCGCTTCCTAAAAAAGACGATGAGAAAAAAGAAGAAGAGGAGGATGATGATGATGGAGAAAAGGGCCCTAAGCCGATGCCCCCCTACAGCTCCATGTTTATTTTGTCTACTACTAACCCGTGAGTAATCATATTCCTTATAGCCTCAGCATATAGAAGTACAAAGTCTACTTCCCAACTATTGTTCTAGTCTATTGCAGTCACTCTCCATTTTTAAATTTCTTCTTTTTGTTCTCTTTCCGCACAGTCTTCGGCGACTGTGCCATTACATAGTCACTATGCGATACTTTGAAATGTGCATCTTGATGGTGATCGCAATGAGCAGTATAGCCCTCGCTGCTGAAGACCCAGTGCAGCCAGATGCCCCCAGGAATAACGTGAGTTGCCTGTGCCCTAACTTGCATGGGGCCACACTTATAGGATCATCCTCCCATGAATACCCTCTGTTCTGCATTTGGCTGTCATAAGGCCTGTGGTTTGCTTGTACTGTATTTTTTGGTGGCTAAATCCACTACACACTGGAGCCACCTCTTTGTAATGACAACTCCCCCATTCCTGATTTATGTTCTTTTTATATAGATACTGTGGCTGTGGGATAGCAGGTATAGTAGGGAGAGATGGTGCCTATAGTAGCAGTGGGGGGATAATAGCCTCTGGGAAGGGACTGGGGCTGTGGGATAGCAGGTATAGTAGGGAGAGATGGTGCCTATAGTAGCAGTGGGGGGATAATAGCCTCTGGGAAGGGACTGGGGCTGTGGGATAGCAGGTATAGTAGGGAGAGATGGTGCCTATAGTAGCAGTGGGGGGATAATAGCCTATGGGAAGGGACTGGGGCTGTGGGATAGCAGGTATAGTAGGGAGAGATGGTGCCTATAGTAGCAGTGGGGGGATAATATCCTTTGGGAAGGGACTGGGGCTGTGGGATAGCAGGTATAGTAGGGAGAGATGGTGCCTATAGTAGCAGTGGGGGGATAATAGCCTCTGGGAAGGGACTGGGGCTGTGGGATAGCAGGTATAGTAGGGAGAGATGGTGCCTATAGTAGCAGTGGGGGATAATAGCCTCTGGGAAGGGACTGGGGCTGTGGGATAGCAGGTATAGTAGGGAGAGATGGTGCCTATAGTAGCAGTGGGGGATAATAGCCTCTGGGAAGGGACTGGGGCTGTGGGATAGCAGGTATAGTAGGGAGAGATGGTGCCTATAGTAGCAGTGGGGGGATAATAGCCTATGGGAAGGGACTGGGGCTGTGGGATAGCAGGTATAGTAGGGAGAGATGGTGCCTATAGTAGCAGTGGGGGGATAATAGCCTCTGGGAAGGGACTGGGGCTGTGGGATAGCAGGTATAGTAGGGAGAGATGGTGCCTATAGTAGCAGTGGGGGATAATAGCCTCTGGGAAGGGACTGGGGCTGTGGGATAGCAGGTATAGTAGGGAGAGATGATGTCTATAGTAGCAGTGGGGGGATAATAGCCTCTGGGAAGGGACTGTGGCTGTGGGATAGCAGGTATAGTAGGGAGAGATGGTGCCTATAGTAGCAGTGGGGGGATAATAGCCTCTGGGAAGGGACTGGGGCTGGGGGATAGCAGGTATAGTAGGGAGAGATGGTGCCTATAGTAGCAGTGGGGCGATAATAGCCTCTGGGAAGGGACTGGGGCTGTGGGATAGCAGGTATAGTAGGGAGAGATGGTGCCTATAGTAGCAGTGGGGGGATAATAGCCTCTGGGAAGGGACTGGGGCTGTGGGATAGCAGGTATAGTAGGGAGAGATGGTGCCTATAGTAGCAGTGGGGGATAATAGCCTTTGGGAAGGGACTGGGGCTGTGGGATAGCAGGTATAGTAGGGAGAGATGGTGCCTATAGTAGCAGTGGGGGGATAATAGCCTCTGGGAAGGGACTGGGGCTGTGGGATAGCAGGTATAGTAGGGAGAGATGGTGCCTATAGTAGCAGTGGGGGGATAATAGCCTCTGGGAAGGGACTGGGGCTGTGGGATAGCAGGTATAGTAGGGAGAGATGGTGCCTATAGTAGCAGTGGGGGGATAATAGCCTCTGGGAAGGTACTGGGGCTGTGGGATAGCAGGTATAGTAGGGAGAGATGGTGCCTATAGTAGCATATAGCAGGCATAGTAGGGTGATGGCAGCTCTGCAGGAGAGGCCCCTGTAAGAATTTCCATGATTTTATTTAAAAAAGTGTTAAAAGGCTGTTGATGTTCAGGATATGTGGAGCTCAAAGCTACATATGACAGAAATGACAATTCTACACATCCTGGTTATGTAGATACCCTAAACCTGATATTCTCTGGATATCCCCTATCATAGGATAAGCTTCATTCCTAGCAGCAAATAGCAAGACATGCTCAAGAAAACCCCAATTCATTTAGGGCGAACTCGCCATATCTGTGCAGGGATTTTAGTGCAGGGGGAAGGGGTTAAGTAGAGCAGGCTGCAGAGAGAGACTGGGAAGCTATGTTGGGAAGTTAGGGTGAGGTGTGCTGGTCTGACAGCCCCGTTAATCACACCCGCCCCTCTCCTACCGCTGCTTACTTTGCAGTTCCTCTCTCTATATATGTACTGGACAGCTCCCGCAGGGGAAACAGGGGAGAGAGAAAGGAGAGGAAAAGGAGGGAGGGAAGGGGCTGCTGATTGAAATAATGGGAACATTGGTCCCAGAGGGAGATGGGAGGAGAGGAAATGTGCATATTGTATATACTGAGACAGATATACATCTCATATCTAGCAGGTGTGTGTATATAAAACATAAACACACACATACAGTATATACTTGTTATAGATACTGCATATGCGCCGATATCCAAAGTGCTTAGGCATTTTATACAGCAGATGGGTGCAACTGTTTCTTTCCCCCATAACCTAATTGTTCCTGTCCTCTTTGTCACTGCATCAGTCTTTTTAACCTCTTTTTGGGACCCTGAAAAAGTCTGGGAATCAGCTTCATGGCCCAAAATGGGGTTTAGAAGTAATTGTCCATTGGATTTCATTATAGTGAATGAGGTTATGGTGACCTAAATGGCACGGAGACCCATTCTGGGGTAAGTTCGGCACACTGTACCATTCATGCAGAGTTTTTCTGTTCTTTCTAGGTCTTGCGTTATTTTGACTACGTCTTTACGGGAGTCTTCACTTTTGAGATGGTTATCAAGGTATGAATCTCAAGGCTGCTGTTAACTGTAGCCAGTGGTATAACTGCAGAAGCAGCAGGTGATAGGTCAGTGGGTGGAAGGTCTGCAGCGAGAGGGGGCCTGGTATGGAGTCCCCTTTGCTCTCCCACTGGCACACAACCTGCACTCCCTTTTTCCCACTATTTCCCTGGGTTATTTACTCCCCCAAAGCAAACAATGAATCTTGAATGCATCTCCAATTACATCTCTGAACCATTGCTGTTCTCTCTCCTCAGATGGTCGATCTGGGCCTCATTCTACATCAGGGAGCCTACTTCCGGGATCTGTGGAACTTTTTAGATTTCATCGTCGTCTGCGGTGCTCTAGTGGCCTTCGCCTTTTCGTAAGTACCACCCCACCCCATCCTTCCTGCGGTTGTTGTACCCCACAACCTGCCTGGCCTTGATCACTGCATGTTGATATGCATTTGGTGCCTGACCAATAGGATTTAGAGTCATTCTGCCTTTCACCCAATGCCCTTTCATTTGCTGCTTTTAGAAACAGGAGTATTGGTATCAAGAAAAACATTTTGTAGAAACAAAAATGGTTTTAAGGTGTTATTTATTTTATTTCAAGTTCTGATCATAAGGACACAACACACAAGATGTTTCTCAACTGTAAAACTTCAGGATGAGAAACACACAGTTTAGAATCCAGTCTCTGTGGGGTATAGAATGTATTTGTCCTACTATATTGTACTCATGAACAGGCCCAGGACAAGGGCAACAGAAATTTGTGGAGGTGACTGCCCTTGTTTAACAAAAGAAGGTTACGGATTCAGGAGATTCAATCGTTTGTACTGGTTAGTGAACTGGGAACATTTGGGAGCAAGGGATACCTGTTAGGACATAGGTGGCACACGTGGGTGGGACATAGGCATTCACTTGCACAGCCTTCTGTTGAGTACAATTTGAGAGGTGCGACACTGAGTGCTTAAAGGCATAGTACAAAAAAGGAGCACAGGTATGGGATCCCTTATCCGGAAACCCGTTATCCAGAAAGTTCTGAATTACCGAAAGGCCATCTGCCATAGACTCCATTATAAGCAAATATTTCTTAGTTTTAAAAATGATTTCCTTTTTCTCTGTAATAATAAAACAGTACCTCTACTTCAGGAATCCCCAACCTTTCTTAATTGTGAGCCACAGTCAAATGTAAAAAGACTTGGAGTGCAACACAAGCACCATAAAAGTTCATGGCCAAATAAGGGCTGTGATTGGCTATTAGGGAGCTTACAGGGGTTTTATTTGGTAGTAAATCTTGTTTTTATTCAACCAAAACTTGCCCCCAAGTCAGGAATTCAAAAATAACTCCCTGGTTTGGGGGCACTGAGAGCAACATCCAAGGGGTTGGGGAGCAACATGTTGCCCCTGAGCCACTGGTTGGGGATCACTGCTCTACTTGATCCCAACTAAGATATAATTACCCCTTATTGGGGGCAGAACAGCCCTATTGGGTTTATTTAATGGTTAAATGATTCCCTTTTCTCTGTAATAATAAAACAGTACCTGTACTTGATCCCAACTAAGATATAATTACCCCTTATTGGGGGCAGAACAGCCCTATTGGGTTTATTTAATGGTTAAATGATTCCCTTTTCTCTGTAATAATAAAACAGTACCTGTACTTGATCCCAGCTAAGATATAATTACCCCTTATTGGGGCAGAACAGCCCTATTGGGTTTATTTCATGGTTAAATGATTCCCTTTTCTCTGTAATAATAAAACAGTACCTGTACTTGATCCCAACTAAGATATAATTACCCCTTATTGGGGGCAGAACAGCCCTATTGGGTTTATTTAATGGTTAAATGATTCCCTTTTCTCTGTAATAATAAAACAGTACCTGTACTTGATCCCAGCTAAGATATAATTACCCCTTATTGGGGCAGAACAGCCCTATTGGGTTTATTTAATGGTTAAATGATTCCCTTTTCTCTGTAATAATAAAACAGTACCTGTACTTGATCCCAACTAAGATATAATTACCCCTTATTGGGGGCAGAACAGCCCTATTGGGTTTATTTAATGGTTAAATGATTCCCTTTTCTCTGTAATAATAAAACAGTACCTGTACTTGATCCCAACTAAGATACAATTACCACTTTTGTGTTATTATGGTCAGACCTGTAAACTATGAGTTTTTACTTCACTGGGGGTGAATCATGTTAAATTATTTATGTTTTTTCTATACAGATAGGATGTGGTAGTATATGGGCTCTAAGTCATTGTACTGGCTTGTGTATGGGCATGAGTAAAGGGTGCATAACAGCAATGGCAGCATTAGAGATAAATCCAGCCCTAAATGTGCCCCTTCAGGTGTGTAGGAAGAGAGACAGCAGGCGTCATGTTGCTGAGAGGCCCAATATGGTCCCTGGCAGCTGTACCCTTTCAGTATATGTGCCAAACAGGCCATCTGGGTGGGGTTAAGATGATTTTCTTTCAGGGCCCAGTAATCTTGCCACTGGTTCTTAAGAAAATATTGAAAGTGCATCCCATAACCCCCTTCCTGAAACAACAAAAACCTTTAATACTCCTTTTACTAAGTGTATTGCAGACCCGCAAAAGCTTCTCAGGCTCTGCACTTTTACCCGGCAAATAATAAATCCCTGAGCCGGGCTCCTTATGGGGAACACAGCGGGGTGCATTGCAGCAATGCCAGCTAATTTCACATGAGCCCAGCGTTCCTTTCTAAAATGATTAAATGCTGGAAATAACAAGGGACATCATTGTGCCAGTGTCTCATCTCCTCAGTGATGTAGAGTTCTTTTCTGGATAATCTATGTGTCTGGGCCCAAAAAGAAAGGTTATTTTGTTATCTCTTTGTTTAAATAAAGTAAAAAAATAAATAAATAATGTTTTCAGAGCACATTGTGACTCTTCTTCTATTCCCAGTAAGTAGGGCACTGGGTGCTGGATCTATCTATCTTTTTAGAGGAGGGGAAAAAACTTGATTTCTCTCCTATTACATTATCTTATACATTATTTATATCACCCAGTCATAAAAAGCTGTATAATAAAAGTCCTTTCAAAACTGAACATGAAACCCAAATCCTTTTTTTAATTAAATCATCCATACCTGTTATATATGTATTTAAAAATCTGAGCTGTCAATCATATATTGCCTGCCCCGCCTCTATGCCTGCGGCATAGAGGCGGGGCAGGCAATATATGATTGACAGCTCAGATTTTTAATTACAATTACATGAACTTTCCATTTAGCACTTGTGACATAATAATTCCATTGTACACCCTATATCTGACCCTTAGCAACACTATATCACCGAATAAGTGAAGGCAAAACAGCTCTGGATATGAAGAATACCTATTGTAATATACTCATTCCAGGCCATGCCCACATCAGTCAATGTTTATGCATCACATGACATAACTGAATCAGCGAAGGCAAAACCTATGAGGTTTACAGGTCCCACCAGTTATTCAGCTGAAATGTTTTTGGAATCATATAAAGCTTGGAACCACCACTTTTGGCACTTTGGCAGTGCCAAAAGATGAGCAGATCTTTGCCCATTTTAGACCTACGTTGCTATGATGTCTTCTACACCTTTAAGGCGTCACTTGCTGATAAATGCTGCATTCCAGGTTGGCTAATGGCTACTGATCTGCAGCATCACATCACTGATAAAGGGTCCGTGCCAAATTGGCTACTGACATGCATATGTACATCCCTCTTAGCTGCATTCACGCTGTTGACTGCAGCAGATCAGAGACAGCTTAGTACTTACATTGGATGAGTCTCTTTCTAGACTGTAGCAGAATCAGAAAGGAAGATGCTATGGCAAACAGGCTACATTATATATACTGTATATATATATCTACATTATATATTGCACCACTTGCTGCTATCATCGGGCCCCATCACAAATCATGGCGCTCCATACTACTCAGGACTCCATGGTCCATCTGGCATGTTTGCCCTTTTTAAAGAGTTGCTTAGGATGGATAAATTTCTAACATACAAATAGATTATCTAAAGGGATAGATAAAACGCTATAGGCAGTGAGGGACTGGAGGCCCCCAGGTTAATGCCCTTTCTCTCCTTCACTAAAATGTAGGTGTAGGTAACTTTCCTCGGTGCCTTCATCCTATGACCAGCTTGACTAAAATAGAGGTATTATAGGATTTGTAGTTCTGGAAATGCTGTTTTTCCCTGCTGTAAATGTGTGTATATTTTATCTGATACAAGGTAGTCACATGCAGTGATATGATTGGTCAGCTCATATGGTTTTGGCTAATTGCCTTACCATGATTAATTTTGGGCCCTTCTTGAGACACTTTTAGCAGTTATTTCTTTAATCCCATCAGATCAGCCGATCCGGTCTGACAAGGCATTCCCCAGTGTATGGTTGGCTCATCCGAAGGCCCCAGAACTGACAAGGGCAGCACTTTTCTCTTGCTTCTGTAGAAGTTCTGCAATGGGCCCTGTAGTAGATCAGCACAATTGGTCATTCATGTGTTTGGCATGATTGCACACAATCTGCTTGCTCAGCCCTTGGGCTGAAAGAGCCGATTGCAAGAGAATCTGCCCAAGTATGACCAGCTAAAGTGAATTGCCTATAAAAATAACTTTTAAAACACATTAGATAAGCTTGACCTCAACTAGACCAGCATTCCTTCAGTAAATACTATAAGCCTCTGCCATTGGCTAAGTGCAATGCTTAGTGCCTTATATATCTCAGTAGTCTTGGTGATCCCCCCACCTTCCTTTTAGATTGTAAGTTCCGACAAGCAGAGCCCTCTTTACCCTTGTATTAGTATTTGTACGTAATCTGATCAGGAAAAATCAACCCACACCCTACCCTAACCCATAAAACCATAACCCGCCCCACAATATGTTGCTATTGTAGGACCTACACAGGCCCCATACCATGTATTTCTGCTCTGTAGGCTACTTCTGCGTGTGCCTTAGGTTCAAAGACAATGGAAATTTCAACCCTAACCCGCCTGATCCCACAGGTCCTGGAGGTTGCGGGTCAACTCGCACATCACTGGTATACCCTCGACTGTTGTACATCACTGTGGAATATGTTGGCGCTTTACAAATACTTTATTAATAATAAATCCTAACTCTGCTGCCAATAGGAAACACATGTGTGAGTTAGCCTGGCTAGACACATATGTGCAGCAAGAGAGAGTCCAAAATATAGGGTAAAGGAAATCTGAAAAGAAGTCATTTGCGATTGAGCGATTCCATTCTCAGTTTGCATTGTCCATAACCATCGACTGCTCAATAAGGTTCCCATTCAAGCCTTATTGCTTCCGACATTTACTGCATGCCCCCGTGTTAATAAACATGACCCCCACCATCTTACGTCATACTCTTTGCATACAGAAGCTGTGCATGCTGGGTAATGACATACCAAAAAAGCTCGCGCTCCATGTCATTTTCAGCTTCCAATGCAGTCCGTCATTTTAGGCGTCCCCCCCCCCGGATCGTCGATTTTCACCCTGTGCATTTCATTGACAAATGTAATTTGTGCTGGAGATGCTACCCCTTTGGTGGCAAATAAAATTGTGCTTATATACAAAGCACAGACCCACATGTGTTCATATTTACACTGAGTGACCAGGTCCCAACGGGCAACTCAGCCATCACCAGTCCAGCCAAATGTTATCGAAAGTGCTTATAACCATGGGTGAGGTAATAGATCAAAAATCAATACCCACTCATATTCTGATGACTCAAGATATAGGTAAATTATTCAAAAGTCTTGGGTATATATAATGGGTAAGTTGGTGCAGTAGTCAGGAACCCACCAAAATAGAATAGAAGGCTGTAAAGGAGCCTTTTATGGCCAGCTTAGAAGATATTTATCTGCAAGATTTTAGAGCCACTGAAGGGAAGGGCTTAAGGTGGCCATACACAACCTGGGGCCTTCAGACCACATTAAGATCCTAATGTGTAAGGCCACCTTAAGTCAATGGAACCAACTTTTCAGAATTATTTTAATCCTCTCTGCATGTTCTGTTGTCTTATCTTATGTTCTTTGTTCCCTGGTATTCCATTTGTTTTTTTTGGGGTCTGTTTTTCTCTCTACTACCCGGTTCTCTCGTTTTTTTTTTCATTTTCTCCCCCTTTTCCTGTTTTAGTCTTTTTCTCATTTGGTCTTTTTATTCTCAATGGCCCATTGGGTTTTTTTTGTGTTCCTTGAAGAACCACTCCAAAGCTCACTGAGGTGTCTATAGAAAGTTAGGGGCCATCCCTGGTCTCCTTATTTTTGGGGTCAGTTTAGAAATCTCTACCTTAAGGTCCCCATACACGATTGTAGCTGGCGATATCGGTCCCTTCGACCGTGTATGGGCAGAAACGACGACCATACCCAACCGATATCTGGCCTGAAATTGGCCAGATATCAATCAGGCAGATTAAAAGATTCAGTCGGCTCGTTGATGCGGTCCCAGAACCAACTGCCCATTGCCGCCGTTATAATTCGATTGTTTGGCCCCAGGCCCCTACATGTTCCCCGATATCGCCCACCCGTAGGCGACCTCGCCAAGCGAGCGAATCTTCACATGTATGGGGACCTTTAGATAGCACTCTTGTCCACTGGTACCTTCTCCCAGATATTCTGCATTTAGAAGCTTGTGTGACTTCCTACTACCCAGGTTTTTGGCTTGGTACACCTATGGTTGGATACCTAGTCTGCCCTGGGGTAAGACTGCCAGGGTGATCATGTCTGTTCTTGGGGGTAGAAGCGAATGGTGCATGAGAAGCAGATTAGTCAATAAGGGGGAGCTTGTTGCTTGTAATGATCGAAGGTGTGGGTGGTGGTGCAGTTTGTGTTCTTTGTCTCAGTATCTGTTGATTCATTCCCTCTCTCCTTACATTGGCTGCTTCGTCCAGGAGCAATCAGCGGTAATGTCTGTCTGTCCTCTCTTTCTCTCTTCTTTTCCTCATTCCTTTGTTAGCTGTGGGGATGTAGTGGTTAACGGGAAGCTTTAAAATACCTCTTGCTTTGATTCTCTTGATGGAATTTCACATCACCTCTTACTGTGATTCCATATTACCTCTTACTGTGATTTTACATGGCACTTATAATGTGATCACTGCCCTGTTAAATAACAGGGGCTATTTTGACTCTCACTTCAGACATGGTGGTCACAAGTACCCTTATTATAACAACACTGCACACACTGCATAGGTGGGCATATCAGAGACAATCCGCTTGTTTGGCGAACGCCATTTTTTTGCGGCTGTGGCAAATGGTATATGCCCATCTTTCTATTTATGAACAGGTAAAATGTCTTTTTAATTTCCTTAGATGCATTTGCCACAAGGGTAAATCTTGTAAACGCAGCAGAACATTTGCTTGGTTTGTAACACCTCTGCGGCTCGTGGCATTGCTCAGCAGGGCAGTTTCCCCCCCCTGGTACCAGCCTGTAACATAAATGGCCCCAGTCTGTGTGCGCAGAGGTGTCACTGTCAGATTGCGAGGGATTTTTGCTGCTCATTAGGGATTGCAGGTAGGAGAGCGGAAAGGCTGGAAGTGTTGTCAGAGCAGCTGGTAAAAAGCCTCCTGGGAGCTTTTCACATGTAGCACCAAGGGATTAAATGTATCAAACATTTGCTAACAGCACTCTCTTCTCTCTCTCTCTCTCTCTCTCTCTCTCTCTCTCTCTCTCTCTTTCTATCTATCTATCCTGCTTTCTGGTATTCTCTGTCTTATCTTTATCCCATCATATATGCCATATTGCTTTCTTTCATTATTCCTACTCTTTCTATGTCTTTTTCTTTCTCTTCTGTTTCCACAATTCTTTCTTCTTCTCCTCTATTCTGCCTCTGGTTTTCCTCTGTTTAACCTTGGCCCCTGTCTTTCTGCCAATCATTCTGTTCTTTATTTCACCCCTCTGTCTGATCTCTCTCTATTTCTCTCTATCTCTCTCTTCTGTTGTCTCCTCTCATGGACACTGTATTTCTCTTTCGGTTTTGTAACTTCGTCTTCCCTTTTCCCTACCACTTCTGCCTTTCCCCGTCCGTTCCTTTCTCTCTTTTATTCTCGGTTTCCCGACAGAGGTGGAAGCAAAGGAAAGGATATAAGTACCATCAAGTCACTGCGTGTTCTGCGTGTCCTGCGTCCTCTGAAAACAATCAAACGGCTTCCCAAGCTAAAGGTTAGTGGCACAGCTTTGCATTCTATTATTCTACATGTTAAAGAAATGATGTGTAACACATTATAAAGTGATAATCTCTGTCCTATAACTCCCCATCCATTTTCAGTTATGAAAATAGTGTTGGTGACCCACACAAGCATGAAACAAGTTCTTTAGGGAAGCCAAATAAGGGCTGTGTTTGGTTATTTGGTAACCCCATGTGGATTGCTTGGGGTAAAACTGTGTCTCGGTGCTTCCAAAACTTGCCTCCAAACCAGAAATGTAAAAACGGGCACCTACTTTGAGGCCACTAGAAGCAACATGGGATGATGAGCAACATGTTGCTCACAAGCAGCTGGTTGGGGATCACTGCTCTATCACCTATCAAAGATTCTTATTAAATTGGCATATTACCTTTTCACATCTCTTTCCTTGAGCTGTCACTTTGTTCTATTCTGTGTGTCACCCAGTCATCACCTGATAGGGGAAGATTGTAATAAAAAATGCCTTTGTCCCATTACATCTTTCCCACTGTGCCTGGTTTCTCTCTGCCTCAGGCCGTGTTCGACTGCGTAGTCAACTCTCTGAAGAACGTTCTGAACATTCTCATTGTCTACATGCTCTTCATGTTCATCTTCGCTGTTGTAGCCGTCCAGCTTTTCAAGGGGAAGTTCTTTTATTGTACAGATGAGTCCAAGGAATTCCAGAGAGACTGCAGGTGAGACATATAATTATTGCACCTCTATCTGAAAGAGGTACCCTATTCAACGTATAACGAATTTGACTACAATTTAAACGGTGAAAATGTAAAATACCAAAAGTATCCAGATTACACTTCTTTGCATAGGGTTATCAGTGTTATAGAAATAAAAAAGGCTATTGGCCTGGTCTTTGATGATACTGGACAGATGTGGATAACACTGGGCAAAGCCAACACTTACTTCAATCCCTTGAGAAGGGCAGCCACTGCATAAGGAACTAAAACAGCCTATGATTGGCATTTGGGTTGACATGGTGAATGGACCCCACCATTTGAGAAGTGCAGCCAATACATAAAGAATAAGGACAGTCTATGTTTGCCATTGGGCAGACATGGTGAATGGGCCCCACCATTTGAGAAGTGCGGCCAATACATAAAGAATAAGAACAGTCTATGTTTGCCATTGGGCAGACATGGTGAATGGGCCCCACCATTTGAGAAGTGCGGCCAATACATAAAGAATAAGAACAGTCTATGTTTGCCATTGGGCAGACATGGTGAATGGACCCCACTCGAGAAGTGCAGCCAGTGCAGAAGGAATTGGAGTAACCTATGATTTCCTTAAGGCAGACCCAATGGTTGTTTCTAGGGATCATTTTCCCACATGAGAGAGCAGTGAGAGGCATCCAAAGAATCATTAACCTCCTGATATCCAAGCAGAGGTGGTTATTGGCCACACCCCTTGCTCCATCCAAAAACACATATTTTCTGGGATTTGTTCATGCTGATCTTTTCTTTTTAATTTTTTCCTGCTATTTTGTAATATTTATACATACAACTTTTGGTTTCACCAGTGTTTCTTACACCTGCTCCCCTGTCTTGATGTAGTTGAAGCCAAAATGTCAAGCAAAATGTATCATTGTTTGATAAATTCAGTGTCCGAAATGTCTCTAATTGTTTTTCTATTGCATTTTATATGTATTAAGTTGAAACTGTACTTTCACCACAGGGGAGAATACCTGGTCTATGACAAAAGTGAAGTTAAAGCACAGAAACGAGAGTGGAAGAAATGGCCGTTCCATTATGACAATGTGCTATGGGCACTTCTCACCCTCTTTACTGTATCTACAGGGGAAGGTTGGCCAGAGTAAGTCTTTGTGTGCGTTTCGATATATATATATACAAGGTGGTGGTAAGTGGTTATATCACACATCTATGAACATTGTATAAACTGTTGGCCCATAAATCATACATTTTTAAATGTAAATGACCAACTCCCATATGTAATAAAAGACACTAAGGGGCCCATTTACTTACTCACGAACGGGCCGAATGCGTCCGATTGCGTTTTTTTCGTAATGATCGGTATTTTGCGATTTTTTTCGGAAAATTATCGCGACTTTTTCGTTACCAATACGATTTTTGCGGAAAAACACGAGTTTTTCGTAGCCATTCCGAAAGTTGCGATTTTTTCGTAGCGTTAAAACTTGAGCAAAAAGTTGCGATTTTTTTGTAGTGTTAAAACTTGCGCAAAACGTCGCGCCTTTTAAGTTTTAACGATACAAAAAAAGCGCAACTTTTCGCGCAAGTTTTAACGCTACGAAAAAATCGCAACTTTCGGAATGGCTACAAAAAACTCGCGTTTTTTCGCGCAAATCGTATTGGTAACGAAAAAGTCGCGATAATTTCCGAAAAGTCGTAAAGGCGCCGAAAAAAATCGCAAAAAATACGAAAAAGTCGTGTTCGTTTTCCAATCGGAATTTTTCCAATTCGGATTCGAATTCGTGGGTTAGTAAATCAGCCCCTAAGTTTGACAAGGAGCAGTGACCAATAGCAACCAATAAGACGACTGCTTTTAGACAGGCTTTGACGCTATATCATCACTATCAACTCCCAGCTTAACAATTTATCACATAATATTATAGCCCCTCAGTATTGATCACCAGCTATTAATGACTTACTGGTACAAATTTGGAATTGATTTATAAAGTGATTGATTTATACATTATAAATGTATACATTGATTTATTTATAAATAGCGTCACTATCAGCTCCAAGCTTAACAGTTTGATACATTATAGGCACTCAGTATTGATCACCAACTATTAATGATTTACTGGTACATTTGAAATTGATTTATAAAAAGGCTTCATTTAGTTCCTTTGTTGCCAAATATTTCAGAATATGGACTTTATTATAACCAACTGAACTGTGCCCTGTAGTACTTTTTTGTTTATCTTTTTACAATGAAATTAGTATGGGCATTTTACACTACATTAAATAAGTGTGCAAATAAGATTACATGCAGCTTATGTGTGTTATCCTAAATGATATATGGGAATGCATATGGGAGATAGTGGTCACTCTAGTCTAGTTCTAGGCTCT
Organism: Xenopus tropicalis; assembly: GCF_000004195.4. Classification (NCBI taxonomy): domain Eukaryota; kingdom Metazoa; phylum Chordata; class Amphibia; order Anura; family Pipidae; genus Xenopus; species Xenopus tropicalis. The sequence continues at coordinate 140,694,782 of NC_030679.2, read as the reverse complement.
CTCCGCCTTACTCTCTCTCTCTCTCTCTAATTATGCAGTGTGCTCAGACATTCTGTGGATGCCACCTATGAGGATCAGGGTCCCAGGCCTGGTTTTCGGATGGAGATGTCTATATTTTATGTGGTCTACTTTGTGGTCTTCCCTTTCTTCTTTGTCAACATCTTTGTGGCCTTGATTATCATAACTTTCCAGGAGCAGGGTGACAAAATAATGGAGGAGTACAGTTTGGAAAAGAATGAGGTGAGAAAACTTCCACGTCAACAAAATATTTATGAGCTATACTTTTGCAATGAAATAGGCACCCAAGCAGCAGGTTATATTTGTCAAAGATTGAAACACTGACTACTCAAAGAGGGCATAGTTATTCAATTGGACTTGCTGAGTAATCATTGGAGACATTTAACTACTCATTCAAAATGTCTTCAATAATTACTCAGCAAGTCCAGTTGCTCTAGATATACCTATAATAAATTTACCATGACCTGGTTGAATGAAAATCTTTATAGTCACGATTTTAGAAAATAATCCAAAATCCATACAAGTGAAGGAGTTTTTTTTGGCAAATTTTCCAGTAAATTCATTTTTTTCTTTTCATCCTTTGCTAAATATGCCCCTATCGTTCTACATGCCTTACCCCCATTCAGTGATCACTTGCTAAACCAGATTGTTTCAAGCAAGAGTAATGTTTACTGCTGCTGCTGCAGTGACGGTAGTTTGAAGGGGTTGGTAATCACTGAGTTAACTTTTAGTATGACGTAGAGAGTAATATTCTGAGACAGTTTGCAATTGGTCTTGATTTTTTATTATTTGTAGTTTTTTAATCATTTTCATTTTTGTTCAGCAGTTTCGAGTTTCATCAGCTATCTGGTTGCTAGGGTCAAAATTACCTTAGTAACCAGGGAGTGGTTTGAATGAGCATAGAAGAGGACGTGAATAGAAAAATAAGTTAAAAAAAATAAATAACAATAAAACTGTAGCCTCAGAGAGCAATCGTTTTTGGCTGCCCTGGTCAGTGACCCCCATTTTAAAACTGCAAAGAGTTAGAAGAAGGCAAATAATTCAAAAACTATAAAATAAAAGTGAGCTACCCCTTTAAGTTCTACTTCAACCAGCAGCAGGTTATATAATGTGCTATGGGATACACACCAGTTAAGGGGGATTAACCATATATGATATCATTTAATATTGCAAATGTATAATAATTATAAATTTATTATTTATTTATTTTAGGAAAAAATGCAACACATTATTGCATTAAGATGAGTCTATTTATTCATAATTGTACTAGGTTATGGTGTCCTGACAAAGACCACCGTGAGCCCAGTAACGGTCAAAACCTTGATTTATGAATAAAGTTGCTTATCCAATTAGAGTACAAAGGTTTTGTATGTATTTTATTTATTATATAATTTAAAGAAACTAACATGTATCTGATCTGGTTTCTGCTTACAGAGAGCTTGCATAGACTTTGCTATCAGTGCCAAGCCGCTGACGCGCCATATGCCGCAGAACAAGCAGAGCTTTCAGTATCGCATGTGGCAGTTTGTGGTGTCTCCCCCCTTTGAATACACCATCATGGCTCTCATCGCACTCAATACGATTGTGTTAATGATGAAGGTAAGGGCCCATCGGAAGAAATGTCCTCTGGCTCTCATTTAGTATTAGAAGAGTTTACAGAATTTCAGCTACTTTAATATGGAGGTATGGAGAATGATGGGTGGGTTTAGACATGCACATAGAATATGCAAGAGTACGTCCTACATACAGGGAATATGGGAAGGATTTACAGAGATAATCTAATGGGGGAATTAGGAAACTACACCCTTAGGAGCTACGCCCTTCTTTCTGTCACTTGGCAAATCTCACAGAAGCCCTTATCTTCAGTTGTGAGTAAAGGTCCCCATACACGGGCCGACTATAGCTGCCGATATGGGTCCCTTGGACCGATTCGGCAGCTAATCGGCCCGCTTATGGGCAGAACAGAGCGGCCTGGCCGACCGATATCTGGCCTGAAATTGGCCAGATCTCGATCGGCCAGGTTAGAAAATCCGGTCGGATCGGGGACCGCATTGGCTCGTTGATGTGGTCCCCGAACCGACTGCCCCATAACCACAAATGTAATCCGATCGTTTCGCCCCAGTTACTTGCTACCCGATATCGCCCACCCGTAGGTGGGGATATCGGTTGAAGATCCGCTCGCTTGGCGACATCGCCAGGCGAGCGGATCTTATAGTGTATGGGCACCTTAACGGTTGTTTAATAAGTTCTGGGGATGGCATGGGACACCTGTGACACCCCTGCTGTAGAGATATACTTATTTTTCATGTTAAACTGGATTTCAGACCATGCCCCTGGTACTGTTAGGTCAAAGACTCCAAATAGCATCTTATAAGAACATTAAAACACAGTAGGGGGGCTTTAAAGGACGCTTGTAGCAAGTCAGCCCAAAAGACAATGGCAGCTTACAAAACATAGGGAAAGTACAAAAGTAAAATTATTATACATTCATCCTTTTAATATATCCATCAGCCAAATACAGCTCACAGAGCCCTCACGTTTATTTACTACTGTCCTTTTCTCGTAGTTCCACGGATCTTCTAATACATATGAAAATGTGCTGAAAACATTCAACATGGTCTTCACCTCCCTCTTCTCTCTTGAATGCCTTCTCAAAATAATGGCTTTCGGTGCTCCGGTGAGTGGCGTCCATAATGAAGTTCTGCTCATGGTCACATGCATGAATCATTGGCAAGAGCAGCCCTGACAGTCATTGGGGACGATACATATGAAAACTTGAATGAATGGAGTATTGCACAGCCATTGTGCCTTTCCAAAATGGAGCTACATTTATGCACAGAAATGGCATGTCCTTGTAATGCTTCCTTAGTCCGGCCTACCATCCAGAAGCAGGCCCTATGTATACTATTCATATCACTGGGCCTTACCCATGTTATCAGATTTTTAATATGCTCTACCCTTGTTGCTCTGTGAATACTATACCCTTTCCATGTCACAGGCACACAAACTCCAAAATATGGGAAAGCCATCTCCCATAGACTCCAGTTTAATGAAATAATTCTCTTTTTTAATTAATTTCACTTTTCTCTGTAATTAAAAAATTACCTTGTACAGGTATAGGACCCGTTATCCAGAATGCTCGGGACCAAGGGTATTCCAGATCCGTAATTTGGATCTCCATACCTTAAGTCTACTAAAAAAATCAGTAACCCATTAATTAAACCCAATAGGTTTGTTTTGCATCCAATAAGGATTATTTATATCTTTGTTGGGATCAAGTACAGGTACTGTTTTATTATTACAGAGAAAAGGGAATCATTTAAACATGAAATAAACCCAATAGGGCTGTTCTGCCCCCAATAAGGGGTAATTATATCTTAGTTGGGATCAAGTACAGGTACTGTTTTATTATTACAGAGAAAAGGGAATCATTTAACCATTAAATAAACCCAATAGGGCTGTTCTGCCCCCAATAAGGGGTAATTATATCTTAGTTGGGATCAAGTACAGGTACTGTTTTATTATTACGGAGAAAAGGGAATCATTTAACCATGAAATAAACCCAATAGGGCTGTTCTGCCCCCAATAAGGGGTAATTATATCTTAGTTGGGATCAAGTACAGGTACTGTTTTATTATTACAGAGAAAAGGGAATCATTTAACCATGAAATAAACCCAATAGGGCTGTTCTGCCCCAATAAGGGGTAATTATATCTTAGTTGGGATCAAGTACAGGTACTGTTTTATTATTACAAAGAAAAGGGAATCATTTAACCATTAAATAAACCCAATAGGGCTGTTCTGCCCCAATAAGGGGTAATTATATCTTAGTTGGGATCAAGTACGGGTACTGTTTTATTATTACAGAGAAAAGGGAATCATTTAACCATGAAATAAACCCAATAGGGCTGTTCTGCCCCAATAAGGGGTAATTATATCTTAGTTGGGATCAAGTACAGGTACTGTTTTATTATTACAGAGAAAAGGGAATCATTTAACCATTAAATAAACCCAATAGGGCTGTTCTGCCCCCAATAAGGGGTAATTATATCTTAGTTGGGATCAAGTACAGGTACTGTTTTATTATTACAGAGAAAAGGGAATCATTTAACCATTAAACCCAATAGGGCTGTTCTGCCCCCAATAAGGGGTAATTATATCTTAGTTGGGATCAAGTACAGGTACTGTTTTATTATTACAGAGAAAAGGGAATCATTTAACCATTAAATAAACCCAATAGGGATGTTCTGCCCCCAATAAGGGGTAATTATATCTTAGTTGGGATCAAGTACAGGTACTGTTTTATTATTACAGAGAAAAGGGAATCATTTAACCATTAAATAAACCCAATAGGGCTGTTCTGCCCCCAATAAGGGGTAATTATATCTTAGTTGGGATCAAGTACAGGTACTGTTTTATTATTACAGAGAAAAGGGAATCATTTAACCATTAAATAAACCCAATAGGGATGTTCTGCCCCCAATAAGGGGTAATTATATCTTAGTTGGGATCAAGTACAGGTACTGTTTTATTATTACAGAGAAAAGGGAATCATTTAACCATGAAATAAACCCAATAGGGCTGTTCTGCCCCAATAAGGGGTACTTATATCTTAGTTGGGATAAATTACAAGGTTCTGTTTTATTTCAACAGAGAAAAAGGAAATCAGTTTCAAAATTCTGAATTATTGATTAAAATTGAGTCTATGGGAGACGGGCTTTCCGTAATTCGGATCTTTCTGGATAACGGTTTTCCGGATAAGGGATCCCATACCCATACTTGACCCAGCTAAGATAGAATTCATCTTTACTGGAGGCAAAACAATCCTACTGGGTTTGTTTAACGTGTAAATGACTTTTAAGGGACCCCTTATCCGCAAGACCCCAGGTCCCAAACATTCTGGATAATAGGTCCTATACCTGTACACATACAGTAGGACTTGTATTGTGTTCTAATGTTACAGATTTGCATTGTACCCTACCCACAAAGGAAGTACACATTGTTAACACACAAAATACATGTACAGGTATGGAACCTGTTATCCAGAATACTCTTGACCTGGGGTTTTCCGGATTGGTGGTTTTTCCGTAATTTGGATCTCCATAGCATAAAAATAATTTAAACGTTAAATAAACCCAATAGTATTGTTTTCCTCCCAGAAAGGATGAATCTTTCAATTCCGCATTACGGTGCAGTAAAGCAGATCGTCAGTCTGCGTCTCAGTCCATAGTGCTCAATATTTCACATCGCATGTTGCACTTGACCCTTTTTTTTCAGTTTTAAAAGCCCCCAAATGCCAATTACACAAATCACTTTTAACCAGCTTTGCTACTTCCAGCCATTGGGGCCTTGCAATTCAGCTGTAAATAAAACCGCGCGCTTCTTCCCCAGAATATATTTATTTATTGTGCCCTAGATATGTCTGTTTAGATAACATTATGCTCTGCTGCAAAAACCTATAGGTGGCTAGTTTTGTTCCAGATAGGCAAGGTTTGCATTTAAGGGTAAAGACACACAGAGCTACTAGTAGCGGCTACTAAAATAGACAATGCTGATCATTTACTGATAATTGTCCCTACGTGTGTTTTAGCTGAGACAATTCTCAGTATTGTATATGGCAGGGGATTTTCTGGGGTTTAGTAGCCGTGAAAAAGTAGCTGCTGCTAAGTCGCTCTTCGCTGTAAAGGCTTCTATTTGTACCCTGTCCCCAGTCTTTGAATACCATCTGCCCCCTACGTAATATATAACATTCTACTTTACGGGCTCAGTATTCTGTTGCTGTGCAAGTTGCTTATTGCATTCTGTATATATATATATATTCTGTATATATTCTGCATAGAATGTACGTGCCTACACCTCATTATTACTGTTTAAGTTAAATAGTAACCGAAAATAACTTGGTCTCCCTGTAGAATTATTTCCGGGACGCCTGGAACATCTTTGATTTTGTGACGGTTCTTGGGAGCATCACGGATATTGTAGTGACTGAGCTCTGGGTAAGTACAGAGCAATGCTCTTGCTGGTGAGTTGATTGTGGGCACTGTGTGTGTGTGTGTATGGAGTGCAATGAATGGTGTGAGCTTGTTTGGCAGTTTATACAAATGGAGCACAGTGTACATAAGACAAGTTTTGTGTGCCTGATGCATCAGTACAATGTTGTATGTTTGGTGATGTCCTACTGGGCCACTTAAGGTGGCCATACACGGGCTGATTCTAGCTGCCGATATCGGTCCCTTAGACCATTTCGGCAGCTTATCGGCCTGTGTATGGGCACTACTGACGGGCCTGCCTGACCAACATCTGGCCGGAATTTGGGCAGATCTCGATCGGGCAGGTTTGAAAATTAGTTGGATCGGGGACCGCATCAGCTCGTTGATGTGGTCCCCAAACCGACAGACGTCTACATCCGCCTTTCTAATTCGATCGTTTGGCCCGAGGGCCAAACAACCAAATTAGCCCACTATTGCCCACCCGTAGGTGGGGATATCGGGAGAAGATCCGCTTGCTTGGCAGCGTCACAAAGCGAGTGGATCTTAGCGTGTGTGGCCACTGGCTACTCTTCCCTAAAACTAGACCTGCAAGTAAAATATGATTAAAATATGAGTGTGGATGCAGTTTTCTAGATGCTGTTTAATTGATCTAATTAGTACAGTGGCATGTTAGTACAGTGTGCAAGATGCTGATTGGTGAAAATGATTAGAGGTTGAAGCCGCCAGTTGCAAAATATATACCCCCATATGTAATAAAAGGCACCAAGTTACCCAGTAGCAGTAACCCATAGTAACCAATGAGATGTTTGCTGTTACACAGGTGACCAGTAGGGATGCACCATATCCAGGATGACCAGTAAATTCTACCTGCTGATTGGTTGCTATGGGGGTTACTGCTCCTGGGCAAACTTAGTGCCTTTTATTACATAGCCCTGATAATGTTCTAAAGGACTCTTTGTGGGATGTATCATTTTTGACTAAATTTTTTTTTTGCCACAGGCAGTAAAACATACTGCATGGTGTGTGTGTAATGCTTTGCAGTGCCAAGTGTGGAATTCCCATTGGATTCAGCCCGTTGGAAAACTGAGTGTGATTGGTTTGGTGTAATAATGATGCTGTTCTCGTGATGCCCGGCAGAGCACTTCTGTATGGGTTAAAGGGACCCTCTCACTGTTTAGTACTACAGGTTTTTAACACTTCTTATTAACAGGCTGGTGGCTGAACAAAGCAACAGGGATAAGTATCTTCTGTTATCTGTTATTTTGAAGAACAGTTCAGCATAAAAATAAAACTGGGTAAAAAGACTGGCTGTTCAAAATGTTTTCAATAAGCCAAAAAAGTAATCTAGAAAGGCTGGAGAGAACGGATATCTAACATAATAGCCGGAACACAACTTTGCATGGCTCTAACCTAACGGATCTGAGGGCAAACCACAAAGGCCCCGGCCTAGGGCAACAAAAATTCCAGCGTGAATTGGTCCATCACCCCTGAGGACTGGCTTAGTCTCCAATGGAGGCAATTGTGCTGAAACAGGTATGGTAGGGGGGAAGTGGTTTGAGCGAAGGGCAGTGCGAGTGGGCCCTATGATCTAGGGTTACGCAACTTTTAAATCCAGCCCTGGCTGTTAAGGTGGCCATACACGGGCCGATTCTAGCTGGCGATATGGGTCCCTTAGACAGATTCAGCAGCTTATCGGCCCGTGTATGGGCACTAAAGACGGGCCTACCCGACTGACATCTGGCCTGAAATCGGGCAGATCTCGATCATGCAGGTTTAAAAATTAGTTGGATCGGGGACCGCATTAGCTCGTTTATGCAGTCCCCGAACCAACAGACGCCTATACCCGTCGTTCTAATTTGGCCCTGAGGCCAAACGACCGAATCAGCCTGATATTGCCCACCCGTAGGTGGGGATATCGGAAGAAGAGCACAACAGAGACCGTTTCCGCACACCCTGGCTCTCCAAACTTGAACGCCCGGTGCACACTGCTAGAGGGATCGGCACCCTCCCAAAACTGCAAAGCAACAAAAAGCAAAGGCACTCAGGGCTACAAGGGAACAACCCTTTAAAAATTTATTGCGGAGGTGCAACATTTCGGAGCAAACCAAGCCCCTTGATAAAGGGGCTAGGTTTGCTCCGAAACGTTGCACCTCCGCAATAAATTTTTAAAGGGTTGTTCCCTTGTAGCCCTGAGTGCCTTTGCTTTTTGTTGCTGTTGATATCGGAAGAAGATCCACTCTCTTGGCAACCTTTAGTCACTTAGCAACTTGAAGGAAAGGGCATCGATTGACAATGTTGAGAGGAGTCTCTTGCTCCCTGAGCAACACCTTGCTGGGACAGGTAGTGCAGGGGGAGGAGAATGCAGCAGGGTGCAGGGCAGTCAGTTGGGTAACAGTCAGAAAGTCTAATGTGGGTATGAGTAAAAATGGAGTCTATGGGAGAAGACCTTCCTGTAATTTGGAGCTTTCCGCCCTTGAAAAAGAGGCATTGACTTGAGGGATGAAAACCTAATGTTGCCCATTTATTGATCCTTGGTAAGGCCTCACCTTGAGAATGCAGTGCAGTTTTAGGTCCCAGGATATTAATAGACTGAAAGGAACACAGAGATGTGCAGGTACACAGAACAGAAGAATGAGACTATGAGGAAAGAATGTCAAGGTTGGTGCTGTATTCTCTGGAGAAAATGCGCTTGCGAGGGGACATGATTACTCTGTACAAGTACATTAGAGGGGATTATAGGCAGAGGAGCATCTTTATCACATGGAAGAAAAAACAAGGCTCCTTCTTTAGACTTGAAGAACCAAAGCTCCCCTTGAAGCAACCTAAGGGTTGTACATGTTAAAGGCAATGTGATTGGGGAACACAAACTGTTAAAGGACTCTGGACAGAGAGAGCAGAGATCTGTAATCTTTAGCCTTCACCAGAGGAACTACCACTATCCTTACTCTCAACAGAGCTTGGAAGTGACTGCTTAAGGGTAGTTTGTAGGTAAAAACATTCATATTACACCAATAAAGACATGAAGACATAATTTACTGCCCTCAACAACTCCCCAGTAATGGACATTACGCGCTGAGCCCCAGAACTATCTCTTAGGAAAAAGTTCCTGGGGGTGCCAAATAAGGGCTGTGATGGCTATTTGGTAGCCCCTATGTGGCCTGGCAGCCTATATAAGTCTCTAATTTGCCTCCAAGCCAGGAATTCAAAAAGAAGCACCTACTTTGAGGCCACTGGGAGCAACATCCAAGGGGTTGGGGAGCAACTGTGAGCCACTGTTTGGGGATCACTGCCCTATACCATGCCTTTTGGGTTTGAGGTCTTTACTGGCTTGGCCACATGGACCAGCGACCACTGTGACTCACTTGGGAAAACTCAGACTTTGCTTTGCTACACTGTATGACCTGCCTTGCCTGACCTTGAGGTTTTGGGCATAGTAAGGTTGTTTCCTGTGGTTAAATCTGGGCTACCGCGGGCAACAAATCTCCCCTAAATGCTTTCCCACCGGTGATAATGAAAATTACCCATGGCAAAACTGCACAGGAAACTAAATGCCACATGTGCCTTCCCACTGGCGATTCACTTTGTTTCCTGCTGTAGCCCTGTGTGCCATTGCCCTTGGGGGTGTTTCTTGGGATTGGAACGAAACTCTTGCTCTTTCCCTTTATGGTTGTCTCTTTTTTCTTTTTGTTTCTTCTTTTAAACCAAGCAAACGAGCTGATCTAATTGTTTCCACCCACTACTTATGCAATCAGTTAGTTGACTGTAAATACCAGCTTGCCTCCCACTCTGTGCTTCTTTACCACAATTAACACTATCCTATTTGTGTAGTTTCCCTTTCTCTAGATGGCCCCAGCCTGGCCTTCATTCTTGATCCTATGCCACCACCTTTGATTGTGTCTCACTGACCATTCTACTATACTAGTTCAGACCTTTGCCTGCCTGTGTTTTTGTCTGCTTTAAACCCTATTTTGGCAAAGAAGGAAGACATGCTGGGCAACTTAAGATACTGCTGGGTCCTATCCGAGGGCCACGTTTTATTTCTAAATGACTGTTTACATCGTAAATAATTCCCTCTGCCATTTAACATTTTATTCTTGAACCAACAAATGTATTTGTAGCTGTAATATTGGTGTGTAGGTGCCATCTCAGTGGATTGTGCAGTACATTGAGGGGGCACCATTGTAACAAATGTCCATAAAATTGTAATGCCTTTGTGGAGAGCATGGTAGTGTGTAACACAGATGTGTTGGGTGTGCCTGATACAGTGTGGGTTTCTATGTGCTTAGTGACTTATAGGTGTGGGTGGATATTTGATATTCATTTGTTATCCTGAATAAAAGAGAAAACAGCGCTCTGTGTGGGTGGTACAATGTCCACGAGACTCTCTCTCCTCTGTTATGATAACTGTATCTCTGCCTTGTCTTTTTCATGTCTTTCTCTCTTTCTTTCTTTCTCTCTCTCTGTCTCTCTGATATTATGGGCCCTCGGCAAAAAATTACTCATCCAAAATGCACTATGAATCTCATGTGTCCATCCATGAAACTGGTCTATGTCTTCATGCCAACTACACCCCCACTCCCTACTCCTTCCTTCCTCCTCTCCAACAACCCTTACCTGATCCCACACGCAATTCTTGCCACAATCTCCTAATCTCCTCCATCTACAACTGCATCGCAGAACCCGGTTGGTTTGTAATTTATGACCTAATGCATAAACATTACTCGCTGCATGTCAGAGGCTGTGCACTGAGCTCCCAGCTTCCCACACTCCCTGCTGTAATACCTCTGTACACCTGGAGATATTTATCGGCCACCTCAGTTTCCCTTCTTCACCCACCTAACCAATGACTTTTTATGTTTCTGATTGTCTTTAATCACACACTGTTACTGTCTTCTGTTGTCTTTCTCATCAAACCTTCTTTTCATATCCTACCCAGAATCATATTCTGTCCTTCAGGTCCCTAATGTGGTCTTCTCCTACGCATATAATCTTGCTTCATGTCCATATACTCTCTACATCCATTCTATGATCTATTTATAATCTCCTTATCTATTATACTCTCATACACATTCTCTTGCATCCCAGTCCAACCCTACACCTCTTTCCATGACTTGCATCCATCCTACCCATCTTCATTTTGTAGTGGTATGTCTAAAGGTGGCCATACAGGGGCAGATTTAAGCTGCCAATTCGTGTCCTTTAGACTGCACAATTGAATTAGCCCGGTATAGGGCCAAACAATTGAATTAGCCCCTTATGGCCCTCCTTAGGTGGGCATATCAGGAAAAGATCTTATAATGTATGGCCACCTTAAGCCAACTTGACGTACAGAGTAATAAAACATTTGACCACTTGTCTGAGTGGCTTCTTCATTTCAGCCCTTATCGCCCTCCTTAGGTGGGCATATCAGGAAAAGATCTTATAATGTACAACCACCTTAAGTCAACTGGACGTACAGAGTAATAAAACATATGACCACTTGTCTGAGTGGCTTCTTCATTTCAGCCCTTATCGCCCTCCTTAGGTGGGCATATCAGGAAAAGATCTTATAATGTATGGCCACCTTAAGTCAACTGGACGTACAGAGTAATAAAACATATGACCACTTGTCTGAGTGGCTTCTTCATTTCAGCCATTAAACTGCAGAAGCCACCCATCATGTCAAGTTGACTAAAGGTGGCCTTAGACTATAAGACTGGCTCGTTTGGTGAGGTTGCCAAATGAGCGGATCTTTCCACCAAGTTCGGAGTAATCCAATCATTTGACCGATCGATTTACAACAACAGGAATAGGACCCATCGGAACAAGTCAGAAAGGTCTGTCAGGTATCCCTGATAAACCACCGAAATGGTCTGAAAGACCTGAATTGGCAGCTTAAATCTGTCTGTATATGGCCACCTTTAGAGATACCGCTACTAGATTCCTACTTTTTTTTTTTTTATCAAACCTATTACTCTTGTTCTGTTCTTTATTCCTTTCCAAGTGTATTTGTTGTACACGTTATATCTTCTGCTTTTATATATGATTTCCTTTCCCCCTCCAATCTCTTGAGAACATTGCATGCCACCCTTTGTATGTGCCTCTTGCTCTGCATGTTGCCTTGCCCAAGCCAAACACTAGCAGCTTCTGGGATAGCAGTTTTTCCTAACCCAGTTATTCCTCTCTGTATCCCTCTTTCTAGTGACAACCCTTTGGCTTTACTAGAGTTTTATAAAGCCCAGACATAGCCCAGCATAGCATTTTTTCAGATAACCCTATAATGATTGTTTTTTCCTGCTGCTAACAGCTCAGCTATGCTGTTTGCCAATAGTGCATTGCGATTTGCTGAGCCTGTTAGAGAGTATCAGCCTGGGATGCCAGGGGCCCACCGGACGTTTTAGACCATAGTCCCACTCTCCACGTGTTTTTCTTCCTTACCCAGCTTCCTTATGATCCTAATCTAATCTCTTTACCTATCATCTAGCCTCCTTTCTATTTCTCCTCTTTGTTCTCATACAAAAAAAGATCAATGGCAAAAATACGTGCGTATAAGGCAAAATGCTGACCACTAACACCTGGGCCCACCGGGAGTAATTCTGGTATCCTGATGGGCCAGACACTGCAGTTAGGGTGAAGACACACAGAGCTACTGTACTAGTAGCAGCTACTTGTCGTGGCTACTAAAAAAGACAATGCTGATCATTTACTGATAATTGTCTCTGCGTGTGTTTTAGCAGGGGCAGTTCTCACTATTGTCTATGGCAGGGGATTTTCTGGGGTTTAGGGCTCTGGCACACGGGGGAGATTAGTCGCCCGCGACAAAACTCCCTGTTCGCGGGCGACTAATTTCCCCGAGTTGCCATGACCCGCCATCCCGCCAGCGAACATGTAAGTCGACATGCAAGTCTTTTTCGGCGATTTCGGGAAATCGTGCTGCCGCATGTGCCATCCCGCCGGCGACTTACATGTTCGCCGGCGGGATGGCGGGTCATGGCAACTCGGGGAGATTAGTCGCCCGTGAACAGTGAGTTTTGTCGCGGGCGACTAATCTCCCCCGTGTGCCAGAGCCCTTAGTAGCCTTGAAAAAGTAGCTGCTACTAGTAGCCCAGTGTGTCTTTACCCTAAGGTATAATCTGTCAGTGACTTGCAGCAGAAGGTTGCTGTTTGCAGCTGGAAAAAAATGTAAGGTTGAGGAACACTGGTAATTATTATTATACAGTAAAATGGATTTTATCCATAATAGTAATGGTTTAAAAGTTTGAAGTTATCCTAACAACAATGTGGTAAAGTCATTTACTGTTTTAGGTCCATATATGAAAATGAATAACGTCAGTGGCATTAATTAAAGATTCTCTAATTCCACTTTTGGCCACTGTACAAAACAGACACCTTGGAGATCGTGTCAGCTAAAAGCTTTTAGTATTATTAAGTCTTTTTGCCCCCATATGCTAGCGAGAAATTTAATAGGACTGTGCAAAAAAATACGATGATGTTTTATGATTTAAAGGGGAAGTAAAGCTCCCACTGTTAGATTTGTAGTTTTTATATCACTGTTGCTTGCCCCTACACCCCCATTCCACCTCCAATGCCACAGAGCTGCACAGTAGTGTCGGCAGCCATAGTCATTTGGGGGACAGTTACTTTAGAGCGATTGGCAGTTGGGTTGGTGGCCGAGGGACCTTGGTGCAAAAACTTCTATTTATTCTGTGGGTGTTAGAGGTTCATAAAAATAGCTGTGCAAAGCAACATGCCTCCTGATCCCATTAATTCAATCATTAATTATGCACAATTAATTGTCAGGGGGCGGGGTCTCCACGCTATGCATGTGCCAACACGTCTAACAAATTACTGCTGCTTGTTCCGAATACAGTGCATTTGGTTTGATTCTTGTCTCCTGAACAGATAAAATGAAGCACCTTAGCCGGGGTGGAGGGATTCACAAGGCTTTATCTCTATCAGCCGTTCTTCTGTCCCACCTAAACCAGGGGTCCTGTAATACAATGACACTTTTATATATAAATAAAATTATTACATTAGTTCCACTGCACTTCTGCCTGACCAGACTTCCACAGTTCCACAGCGCCGACCCACTATGGAAGGACATGTTTGGGGCAGAAAGCAGAAAATCCGGTTCTTGCCTTCATTTTGCAGGATCTGGTTTTTCTAGTGATAATTTTATTTATGTCTAAGTCGAGAAGCTGGTCCTTTATCTGACCTTACTAACTCTCATCGTTTTCCTTTCACTCTCTTCCCTGTATACCCTACCATATCTTATGCCTTTTAGGACAGCATCATCAACCTCAGCTTCCTCCGTCTGTTTCGAGCTGCCCGACTTATTAAACTCCTGCGGCAGGGATACACCATTCGTATTCTACTGTGGACCTTCGTCCAGTCCTTCAAGGTCAGTTTCATTGTTGTGCCTACTCTGGTATCGTTCTGTTAAGCCTTATAAATCAACTGCTTAGGTATATTCTCTGTATGCAACTGTTTCGCCTAGCAAGAATGGGACTTTCCTTGGTGTCCATTGTTCCAGGGGGGTGTGGTATATAGTTCTGTCAGGATTTGTTGGGTGCCTGTTGGAATACTGAGTGACTGTTTATTTCTTAATTTATTTACATGCAACTAGTTCAGTTGGTCTTGATTTCTGAGTAAGAGATACACTGTTGAATCTTAGATATTGGGTTTTTCCTCTAATTAAAGATCAGTTTGAAGGATCTAGTTCCTTGAATTAATAGATATATATATATATATATACAGTATTTGTATTTCTGATATGTTTGCAGTCTCTCTGGATCCTGGACGTTCGATAGATTAGTAGACTGCAGAGGGTAAGCCAGGCTTTCTGATTCTTGGAAGTTTGGAGAGCACTAGAACATAGATGGAACTAAAGGTGGCCATACACGGGCCGATTGTAGCTGCCGATATTGGTCCCTTGGACAGATTTGGCAGCTTATCGGCCCGTGTAGGGGCAGGAACGAGCGGCATGCCTGACCGATATTGGCCAGATATCAATTGGGCAGGTTAAAAGATTTAGTCAGATCGGGGACCGCATCGGCTCGTTGATGCAGTCCCTGAACCGACTGCCCCATTGCCACCATTATAATTAGCCTACATTTTCCCCGATATCGCCCACCCATAGGTGGGGAGATCGGGTGAAGATCATTGTGAGTTTGGAGAACACTAGAACATAGATGGAACTAAATAATTGTGAGTTCTGGCTGTTTGTTGATCTTGGGAGTTTGGAGAACTCTAGAACATAGATACAACTAAATCATTGTGAGTTCTGGCTGTTTGTTGGTCTTGGGAGTTTGGAGAACACTAGAACATAGATGGAAGTAAATCATTGTGAGTTCTGGCTGTTTGTTGATCTTGGGAGTTTGGAGAACACTAGAACATAGATGGAACTAAATCATTGTTAGTTCTGGCTGTTTGTTGATCTTGGGAGTTTGGAGAACTCTAGAACATAGATACAACTAAATCATTGTGAGTTCTGGCTGTTTGTTGGTCTTGGGAGTTTGGAGAACACTAGAACATAGATGGGACTAAGTCGTTGTGAGTTCTGGCTGTTTGTTGATCTTGGGAGTTTGGAGAACTCTAGAACATAGATACAACTAAATCATTGTGAGTTCTGGCTGTTTGTTGGTCTTGGGAGTTTGGAGAACACTAGAACATAGATGGGACTAAGTCGTTGTTAGTTCTGACTGTTTGTTGGTCTTGGGAGTTTGGAGAACACTAGAACATAGATAGAACTAAGTCATTGTGAGTTCTGACTGTTTGTTGATCTTGGGAGTTTGGAGAACACTAGAACATAGATGGAAGTAAATCATTGTGAGTTCTGGCTGTTTGTTGATCTTGGGAGCTTGGAGAACTCTAGAACATAGATACAACTAAATCATTGTGAGTTCTGGCTGTTTGTTGGTCTTGGGAGTTTGGAGAACACTAGAACATAGATGGAAGTAAGTCATTGTGAGTTCTGGCTGTTTGTTGATCTTGGGAGTTTGGAGAACTCTAGAACATAGATACAACTAAATCATTGTGAGTTCTGGCTGTTTGTTGGTCTTGGGAGTTTGGAGAACACTAGAACATAGATGGAAGTAAATCATTGTGAGTTCTGGCTGTTTGTTGATCTTGGGAGTTTGGAGAACACTAGAACATAGATGGAACTAAATCATTGTGAGTTCTGGCTGTTTGTTGATCTTGGGAGTTTGGAGAACTCTAGAACATAGATACAACTAAATCATTGTGAGTTCTGGCTGTTTGTTGGTCTTGGGAGTTTGGAGAACACTAGAACATAGATGGAACTAAGTCATTGTGAGTTCTGACTGTTTGTTGGTCTTGGGAGTTTGGAGAACACTAGAACATAGATAGAACTAAGTCATTGTGAGTTCTGACTGTTTGTTGATCTTGGGAGTTTGGAGAACACTAGAACATAGATGGAATAAGTCATTGTGAGTTCTGACTGTTTGTTGATCTTGGGAGTTTGGAGAACACTAGAACATAGATGGAACTAAGTCATTGTGAGTTCTGGCTGTTTGTTGATCTTGGGAGTTTGGAGAACACTAGAACATAGATGGAGCTAAATCATTGTGAGTTCTGGCTGTTTGTTGATCTTGGGAGTTTGGAGAACACTAGAACATAGATAGAACTAAGTCATTGTGAGTTCTGGCTGTTTGTTGATCTTGGGAGTTTGGAGAACACTAGAACATAGATGGAACTAAGTCATTGTGAGTTCTGGCTGTTTGTTGTTTGGTAGATTACTATATAACTGACAAGAGTTCAGCCTTTGTGAATTCCTAATGTATTTTTTATCTTGATAATTTGGTAAACCATTAAAAATGAGCTCAATCTTTGAGACTTCAAAATACCTTGATGTTTGTGGTTTGATAGAAGACAAGACACCATTCAGTAGAGTGCTAAACTGATTACTTTCAGTCCTGTGTTGAATGCTGGGTCTATCTCAGATATCTCTTTGTTCCTTGCTTGACTTCTGTACTTAATAAATAATCTGATTTTTAGTGAATGTATTTGACGAAGACACCGAGGAATCTTCATTGGTGCTTTTTTGGGCTGCTCTTCTGATTAATTTCACTTTATGTAGCCTCATTGTTTTAGCATTTGTGTCAATGTGAAGGGCGTGAGTGAAATCTGACATTATTCTCTAAGTCTGTGTAATGTCCTCAGAACACCGGCAAGTATGATCCAAATGTGGGATCCTTCACCGTAGTTGATAGATTTATGCTGAACCGGCCTTTGTTAGTTGTCTGCAGAATTGTTGGCCTCTGTTTAAGAGTGTTTCTTATTTAATATAAATATATATATAATAGATATTATTGGTTGCTTTTTAAGCCTTTACTGGATGCCTTACCAATATCTCTTGAGGCTGAGAACCTGATTGGTCTCTCCAATGTGTTCCTTTGAGTCTCTCCAATGTTGAGTACTTATTGGACCTCTCTAGATGTCTTTGTTTGTTAGATACATTCTGTGTTGTGATGTTTCGGGGTTAGGTGGAGTAAGTAAAGTGGTTTGGTTTTCTCTGTAACCAAGGCTTATGGTTTCCTCAAATACTCGAAATACTGGAACTTATGTTGTAATCAACTGCTGTTATTTGTTTTGTTCGATGTTAACTGTGTAGATATTCTGCTGCTTTCAAGATGTTTCTGGAGTTGGAGTTCTTTGTGCATTTATTGTATGTCTCAGCGCTTGATGTTTGTTCTTTCTGATTGAGAGGAGCCTATCATCAAACAAAACATTTATCTAATCCCCAAAACACTGATCATATTGAGCCACTGTAGTTAACTGACTTCATTTTTCGGTGAGAATGGCTACAGTTTCCATTTTTTTTCTGCTTGCGGAAGCTTATTTTTTTTAATCACGTTAATCCCCTTACATTAAAGAGCAGCGTAATCATGTTTTAGGAACTTTCAAGACACATTTTATTTCATCGCCGTTTGGTTGCCAAAAGCCAGGGCAAAAGCATTGATCGTCTGTCTGGAAGAGTCAGACATTTGCCTTATTTATAGTCATATATTAAAAGAATTAGATAGCGAGAGTTTGGGAAACAAGAAAGGTTAACTAATGGAGAGGGGGCAAATGAGCAGTACCGCAGAACATTATTCAGGCAATGGGGTGTGAAATGTACAATAATGTGATGATATTATCCATTCAGTACATGTTCACTATGGTGCTCTTGTGCATGTTGTTGTTGTCTACATTATAGTTAACTGGGGTTTTTGTTACTGTCTTCATGTGTGATGGTCCCTTAGGGTTATTGGAGATACGGAACATTTGCTAGTTATTTTAAAATGCCAACTGCCTGCAGTTGTGTGTCTTGCAGTGTGTCCATAGCCTACTAGATCGTTATGGATGTTGAGTGCCCATGGGTTCTCTGTTGATGGTCAGTGTTCTTTGTGCCTTACCTTTATGCAAGCTTTATGGCTTCAGGCTGACCTCTTTGAATTCTGTGGATTTTAATGATATTTGCACATTCTTAATAGAGAGCGACTTTGAATGTCTCTAGATGCTGGGAGCTTGATAGCTTTAGAACTGTGTACTAATCTTAATTGATGGCGGCATGGTCTTCTTTCGGAGATGTTTGGTGTCTGTTAGACAGTCAGTTCTGGTATTTTTAAGGTATATTTGTAGGGGGTATTATTGGATGTTTTCTGTGACATAATGGTGGGTGATTATCTGAATGCAGAGGTAGAGAATGGGACCATCGGAACACAAAAACAGGCAAGATACAAAACAAGGAAGCAGTATCAACCCAACGTCATCTAAAAGAACCTGTACAAGAGAATGAGACATATCTGAGCATAACAACTACATCACATCACAAGAAATTCTGGCAAACAGATCAAATAACACTGAGCTCAACTCAGAACCTAATAGAAGTGGCAGAACTCTGGAGTTGAGAGTAAGATCAACAAGACGAAGCTAGAGAACAGATCTAACAGGTTTCCCACTCAGTAGCAGAATAAAATCGTAACGCAATGACATAATGGCCAGGAAATAGGTCATCTAGAGCACAGGTGTTACAGTCATGTAATATGAATACAGGTTTGCAAATAAAATGATCTTTGAAGTAGCAGTCAGTTAAAACTAACTAAAAAAGACCCAGCAATAATAAAAATATCACCCTAGAAAAATGTAGAAACAAGGTATATCTAGTATAAATAAATCTAAAGCAAATGGACTTGTTAGGTTAGTTGCTTTAGATTTATATATACTAGATATACCATGACCTGGATGAATGAAAATCTTCATAGACAAACAAGGTATAATGTCTGGAGCAGAATACATTAGAGTGCAGGAGTCACATGCAGGAACATAGCATGAAGTTAGTAGCGGGGTACAGAGTTGGAAGCATTAGGAGTATGGCGTTAAGATGTTGCAAAGGAGAGTTAAACGCATATCCAAGAGAATGATCCTGCACAGGGCAGAGCTGGTAAAAGGATCCTGAAGGCACTGTGTCATTGATGGAACATAAAAGAATAGGATCAAGAGGAGGTTTTCTTTAGTATTTGGGTCAAGTGGATCATCTTGCATGGCAGAGGATCAGAAGGAAGATCCTCCAACCGCAGGGTCAGGGGGAGGATCCTGTAGGCTCAGGGACAGGAGGATAACTCTGCAAAGCACAGAATCAGAATGAGGATCCTTCAACCCCAGGGTCAGGGGGGGATCCTGTAGGCTCAGGGACAGGAGGATAACTCTGCAAGGCAGAGGATCAGAAGGAGGATCCTCCAACCCCAGGGTCAGGGGGACGATCCTGTAGGCTCAGGGACAGGAGGATAACTCTGCAAGGCAGAGGATCAGAAGGAGGATCCTCCAACCCCATGGTCAATTGGAGGATCCTGTAGGCTCAGGGACAGGAGGATAACTCTGCAAGGCACAGAATCAGAATGAGGATCCTTCAACCCCAGGGACAGGGGGAGGATCCTGTAGACTCAGGGACAGGAGGATAACTCTGCAAGGCACAGAATCAGAATGAGGATCCTTCAACCCCAGGGTCAGGGGGAGGATCCTGTAGGCTCGGGGACAGGAGGATAACTCTGCAAGGCAGAGGATCAGAAGGAGGATCCTCCAACCGCAGGGTCAGGGGGAGGATCCTGTAGGCTCAGGGACAGGAGGATAACTCTGCAAGGCAGAGGATCAGAAGGAGGATCCTCCAACCGCAGGGTCAGGGGGAGGATCCTGTAGGCTCAGGGACAGGAGGATAACTCTGCAAGGCAGAGGATCAGAAGGAGGATCCTCCAACCCCATGGTCAATGGGAGGATCCTGTAGGCTCAGGGACAGGAGGATAACTCTGCAAAGCACAGAATCAGAATGAGGATCCTTCAACCCCAGGGTCAATGGGAGGATCCTGTAGGCTCAGGGACAGGAGGATAACTCTGCAAGACAGAGGATCAGAAGGAGGATCCTCCAACCCCATGGTCAATGGGAGGATCCTGTAGGTTCAGGGACAGGAGGATAACTCTGCAAGGCAGAGGATCAGAAGGAGGATCCTCCAACCGCAGGGTCAGGGGGAGGATCATGTAGGCTCAGGGACAGGAGGATAACTCTGCAAAGCACAAAATCAGAATGAGGATCTTGCAAGGCTCAGGGCCAAGGGAGGATTCTATAGGCACAGACAGAGGTTATTTTAAAGCATAAAATTAAGAGGGACAGATCTGAGAATAGGAAGAGTCTGGTGTAAGGTACTTCCTAAGGAGCAGGAAACACATGGTGGATCCTCAAAGGCACTGGAGGAGGTAAGGTTTAAAGCAGAAAAGCCATCTGAAATGTTGCAATCTTTCATTCAAGAACGCTATAACCGTGCTTCTTGGTCCCAAATATTTGCTAAGATACCCAAAAAACTTGAGCTAAGCTGAGGTTGATATTGAACATTTATTGGCTTTTTTTTGTTTCAGTTCAGTTTTCTGAAATGCTATACAGGTTGGGTTTTGAGTTGATATCTTAGGCATTAGGGGTAGCATTGATGGGCATTAGGGGTATTCTTTGTTTATTTTTGCATGAAATAAGCAATTTGCTGGACACAAGTTATAACTGAGACCATACTACTGGGTAGGGAAATCCAATAGTTTGGCTTGATTGAGCTACAACTTCGATCAACGGAGGCTGCAAGTTCTGCAACTGAAGGGAAGGAGCCACCGGTTGGTTCAGTGTTGAATGGACCTCTAAGGGATATATAGAACTACTATTAATAAAGAACTGAATGTTTTGTCTGTCTGGGTTGTTGGATCTGCCTGGTGTTTGTTGGATCACTCTGGATGATGTATATGTTGAGATTTGGTATGTGGAATGGATTTATTTAATCTCTTTGACCGTTGGTTGCATCAATATGGGTGTTGGATTTAGATGTTTGGTTTCTGGGTGCTTCACGCCTGGATGTTTCATAAAGAACTAATCAGGGAGGGATGAATGTTGAATCTGATAATGTGCTTTATTTGTCAATGATGACTGGCTTTGGATCTGGAGCTGCCAGATAGGCTGTTTCTTACCTCCTCCTCTCTCCCCTCACAGGCTCTACCCTACGTCTGCCTCCTGATCGCTATGCTGTTCTTTATTTATGCCATCATCGGCATGCAGGTCCGTGCTGGAACCCGTTTGTGTGTGTACACGTGTCTTCCTATTTTGTGTGCATTATGTACTTGTGTATGTTTATGGCTATTCAATGAATAATATCTGTCCATGCGTGTATGTTCATGGGTGACTGTGTGTTCTCTGAGGTTTCTTTCTATGTACTTACATTGTATTCCAGATGTACCTGGATGAATGTTTCTTCATGTTTTCTTTCTTGTGCTTCTGTCTGTGTGACTATGTTTTATCAGTGTCATAGTAGTGCTGTTAGTAACAGTCAACAATTCTTTTATTTCTTCCCTTGCCTCCCTGCTGATACTTCTCTTACTCCACATCTTGGCATTCCCTCTGTATGCCCCCTATACCACATTCATGCCTTCCTTTGCAGGTGTTCGGTAACATTGCCTTGGATGAAGAAGACGACGACACAGCTATAACCGAGCACAATAATTTCCGCAACTTTTTCCAAGCTCTTATGCTTCTCTTCCGGTGAGTTTCTCCCTCTTTCTGCTCATTCAGCCCTTCCCACACATACAGTAGCAGGGTCTTTACCAAAACCAGTGCCTGATAAATAAAGGATATAATAACACACAACATGTTCTGATTTTGATGATTATGCAGGAACATACCATTATACCATCATACAGATTTCTATTTAAGTATCTGGACTAGACCAACAAGTTACTACTGATTGGTTGCTAAAGCAACAACCATTCTACAACCATAGACTACATGTTGCTGTTCAGAAAGGGACTACAATTAAGTATTCTTATATTTTGGTTTGATGGTTAATGGAGAGCATACAAGTGGACAGCATGTCCACTCATAAGCACAAAAGACGGTATGGGTTTTCCATGGGGCACAGTGTAAAGCAAGTCAGCTTGAGGTCCTTTATCAGAATCTTTTGGAATCCCAGCAGATAGTAGTACATCTGGGATTAGGACCCCTTACAAAAAAAAAAAAAACTGAAAAGAACCGTAAGAGAAGATCCATGAATGGCACAGTCCACAAATACCATGAGATTCTATAAACTGAGAATGAAAGACAACAGGGGTTCATTTACAAAAACTTGGGGAAAAGTGCAAGAGTACTAAGGGATTTAAGAGCCTGACCCTTCAGTGTGCATTCAGGCAGTCTGGGCCTATATATATTGGCATATAAAAGAATCCAATCAGTGCAGCGTTTGTAGGCTTTAAGTATCGTGCATGCAAGAAAACACTAGATGCTCAAGGACTTTGCAATAGAAGTTTATTTAAAAATTAGGAAGGCTATAGGTTACATTTTCAGGAATGGTAAAAGGACCATTCAATAAACAAGTCAGTCATGGAATAAAGGGAAAGTAAACCATCCAAACAAACAGAGTATACGTTTCCTCTTGGTTGGCAAGTACGAATTCTGACATGATTCTGCTTTCTTTGACTCTATAGCAGTGCCACGGGCGAGGCTTGGCATGAAATCATGCTGTCCTGTTTGAGTGGGAGACCATGTGACGTCGGGTCCGGATTAAAGGAGAAGGAGTGCGGCAGTGAATTTGCTTATTTTTACTTTGTGTCGTTCATATTCCTCTGTTCCTTCCTGGTGAGTAAGAGAGAGAGATGATGGGTGAAAGCCTCAAAATAACCTGTGTGTAGAATTGTGTGTTTTTTTTCCCCATTTTGTGGGTGTGGCTATGACATAAGGGGAGGGGAAATGGGCAGGCCAGGTGGGGAAAGAGTAAATGTGATTGGTGAATGAGGTGGGCCTGTGATTATAAAGGCTGATCAGTGCAGAGAAGGTGAGGAAAGGATGGGGGGGGGGGGTATTTATAGGCTATAACAAATGTAATAGTAAGTACATTGCTGGTAATTTTGTAATTCTGGTGCCGGCCCTAGCTGGTGAATGACTGGCTAGGCCAGTAAATTACCGGCCAGGTGGCAACTTTACTTGTGTGGGGTGGTGCAATTATTAATATAGGGAATATGAGGATGGATGAAAAATCAATTAGACAATAAAATGTGATGATGATGATAGTAATACACTAAGTTAAGCAGGTAAAAGAGTAAGTACACTTGGGATTAAACACACACTCAATAGTTTTAGGCTTAGCTGTGGCTTCCCCCTGTGTATATTATTCCAATTCCTGCCCAACACTTACCCAGACAGAGAGCTTTAGTTTTTTCTACTTCAATTTCCAACACTGCTCTCTTTCCCATTGTCAATTGGGAGGTGAGGCTTAATACTGTGCAAAAAAATCTCATTTTCAACTGAACTGATCTCTGTGGAACAGGACATCTAATGTAAGTAGCATGATGGCAGGACATGATTCCATCAACTTGCGTTAAACCAGGGATCCCCAACCAGTGGCTCGGGGGCCACATGTTGCTCCCCAACCCCTTGGATGTTGCCCTGGGGACAAACAATCGAATTATAATGACGGGCATAGGCAAAGTCGGTCCAGGGACCACATTAACGAGCCGATGCGGTCCCCGATCCGACTATATTTTCTAACCTGCTCGATCGAGATATTGGTCAGGCAGGCCCGTCGGTAGTGCCCATACACGGGCCGAAACGGTCTAAGGGACCCCTATAGCAGCAGCTAGAATCGCCCCGTGTATGGGGACCTTTACCCATATGAAACGGGCCTTGTCACCTTTACCTTTGTATTTAAATAAAGATAGCCCTAGCTAGTCCAACAAGGAAGCGGAGTTCATCTCCCAGAACCTGCAACAGAACACATTCACAGGTTGATTATAACAATGTTTCTTCTAATCAAAAATGAAATGCTGATGGAAGTTGCCCTAGCATAAGCCTAAGTCATAAACACATGTGTTCTGTACCTCTGCAGATGTTAAACCTGTTTGTTGCTGTCATCATGGACAACTTTGAATATCTGACCCGTGATTCATCCATCTTGGGCCCTCATCACCTTGATGAATACGTGCGAGTATGGGCGGAGTATGATCCTGCCGCTTGGTGAGTTTTCAACAATGGGGAAGGGGGTAAAATGTATATAGGAATTCAGAGTTAGTACAGCTGGGCTGCAAGGTACAGGAGAGTCCATATTACAGCAGGACAGAGCCTAGTCGTTGGATTAATAGCCAATTAATGGAGTTGGTTGATTAGGAAACAATCTAAAAATGAGTAGAACAACAAACCTGAAAAAAGTCCAGTCAAATGCAAGAAGATCTGCCAATTAGACAGCAGAAGGAAAGTCAAAGAGATGAAACAACCAAGAAGACTATGACCTGGGGAACATAATGGAAGCCAAATACTGGAACCTGCTTGGTTTAACTAAGATATACACAGGCGCTTAATAAAGTCAGACAACAGTGAAACTCAGTTATTACTCCCCAAGGGGCAACATCGCCTGGACAAAGCCAACAGGCTGATGGGAAAATGTTCATTTAAATGGTTATGCAGGCGACTGAATGGGAGTTTGCCCTGTGTAATGCAACAGTGCCTATACTGCCAACCCTTCCCACTAATACTACTGTTTTAGCCAGTCATTATACCCATTCATACAAGAAAAAAGTATTATATATACAAAGACATCCATGTACACCACTAAGCACCTAATTGCCCCTAACCCCAGCTCCACACAATAGCACTCAGTAGTAAGAAATACAAGTCCGGCTTGGGACTCCTCCAGTTACATGGGAGTAGGAGAAACAATAGGTTAGCTGAAAGCAGTTCTAATGTGTAGCGCTGGCTCCTTCTGAAAGCTCAGACTCAGGCACACTTTACTGCTGCGCTGCAAGTTGGAGTGATATCCCCCCCCCCCCTCACCCCCAGCAGCCGATCAGCAGAACAATGGGAAGGGAGCAAGATAGCAGCTCCCAGTAGGTATCAGAATAGCACTCAATAGTAAGAAATCCAAGTCCGGCTTGGGACTCCTCCAGTTACATGGGAGTAGGAGAAACAATAGGTTAGCTGAAAGCAGTTCTAATGTGTAGCGCTGGCTGAAAGCTCAGATTCAGGCACAATGCACTGAGATGGCGCCTACACACCAATATTACAGCTACAAATACATTTGTTGGTTCAAGAATAAAATGTTAAATGGCAGAAATAATTATTTGCTATGTAAACAGTGTCATTTAGAAATAAAAAGTACCCCATAAAAATCATGACAGAATCCCTTTAAACCCAATAAGATCATTTTGCCTCCAATAAGGATTAATTATATCTTAGTTGGGATGAAGTACAAGTACTGTTTTATTATTACAGAGAAAATGGAATCATTTAACCATTAAATAAACCCAATAGGGCTGTTCTGCCCCAATAAGGGGTAATTATATCTTAGTTGGGATCAAGTACAGGTACTGTTTTATTATTACAGAGAAAAGGGAATCATTTAACCATGAAATAAACCCAATAGGGCTGTTCTGCCCCAATAAGGGGTAATTATATCTTAGTTGGGATCAAGTACAGGTACTGTTTTATTATTACAGAGAAAAGGGAATCATTTAACCATGAAATAAACCCAATAGGGCTGTTCTGCCCCCAATAAGGGGTAATTATATCTTAGTTGGGATCAAGTACAGGTACTGTTTTATTATTACAGAGAAAAGGGAATCATTTAACCATTAAATAAACCCAATAGGGCTGTTCTGCCCCAATAAGGGGTAATTATATCTTAGTTGGGATCAAGTACAGGTACTGTTTTATTATTACAGAGAAAAGGGAATTATTTAACCATGAAATAAACCCAATAGGGCTGTTCTGCCCCAATAAGGGGTAATTATATCTTAGTTGGGATCAAGTACAGGTACTGTTTTATTATTACAGAGAAAAGGGAATCATTTAACCATTAAATAAACCCAATAGGCTTGTTCTGCCCCCAATAAGGGGTAATTATATCTTAGTTGGGATCAAGTACAGGTACTGTTTTATTATTACAGAGAAAAGGGAATCATTTAACCATGAAATAAACCCAATAGGGCTGTTCTGCCCCCAATAAGGGGTAATTATATCTTAGTTGGGATCAAGTACAGGTACTGTTTTATTATTACAGAGAAAAGGGAATCATTTAACCATTAAATAAACCCAATAGGGCTGTTCTGCCCCAATAAGGGGTAATTATATCTTAGTTGGGATCAAGTACAAGCTACTGTTTTATTATTACAAAGAAAAAGGAATTATTGGTCTTCCCATAACTTGGAACTTTCTTGATAATGAGTTTCCCGAAAACGGACCCCATACCTGTAAAATAAAAGGGCTTCCCAGCACACCATTCAGCAAAGTATCAGACTGCTATAACAAAAAGTTTTGCTTTATATTAGAGAAAAAAAACGTAGTGGAAAATAAACCTTTTGTGACTGGTAGACAGAATATTATACAGTAGTTCTATAAGGTGACACAAACATGGAGTTTGCCTTGCCACGTGGCACCGCCGGTTGACCCCAAGGGAATTCCACTGATGGAGATTCAGTCCTGTTCTGCCCCACTTCTAAACATATTATTAATGAGTTTTTCCTCAAAATATAATTGTTTTCACTTTGGGCCCCAAAGTCATGACATTTAATCATGTCCAAGCAGTGTTGTGTTCCTGTCTGTTCCACTATATTCATCTGTCTGTGCTTAGTCCTCTATGTCTTTGTGTGGGCATGGCACCTTGCCAATGCCTTTAGTTATTGTGGGCATTACGAAATAACATTGGAGAGGGTCAATTGCAGTGCCAAAGCAGTTCCCATACACACATTGAGCAGTGTTTATTGTCCGTATTCTTCCTGGCACGTCGGTTGCCGCTAAAGTAGTTGTTGAATGTTGCAACAGTCCAGCAGCACCAACAAATACTTATGTATATTACTAAGCTGGAACTAGGAGTCCAACCCTACCCAGAAACCAGAACTATTACAGATCTATTTCACTGGAACTCCGTCCCCAAGAATGATGAAAGAATGTGTAAGTCTAAGTAACTTTACAATACACATAGTCAGTGGTTTCAAAGAAATTGTAACTGCTATTGAATGTAGTAGAAGCCAGCTTTCCTCCGGCCAAGACTCCATTTCCCATAGTGCTTCTTCACAGAACTCCACCCAAACACAACTTGAGCTTTTTGAAAAGTAAACATTTAAAGCAACTTTGCAATATACATCAATTAAAAATATGATTTTTAATGTAATAATATGGTTTGGAACAGTTCTCTAAGCCCCCTGCTGAGCTGGCTGACTACTTTGAGACTCAAATAAAATGTAACAGTAGTCGCCTGTCCTCAGCCTGCCTTCAGCCTGCATCCTCCCAATCCCACAATTCCCTGCACATGTGATATCAATAAGGAAAGGAAAATCACAGTGCTATGCATTGTGGGTTATGTAGTTCCTGCATTCTGTCTGTAAGCTGTGGAGACGTTGTTACAATTTGTAACATCAATGTTTTAGTCCCTCCTCCCCTGCCAGGATTTCAAATGATGCAGAAAGAGAAGAACTGTTTTGCAGCTGGATTTCAGCATATAAAAATAGTGTTAATTCATATTTTTTGAAGGAACAGATTACAGTTATATGTATATTAGGGGTTTCTGTGTTGTGTGGGGCTCTTTACCAAATTTTGGTTCGGAAGCCGGAGTTCCCCTTGAACTTAGAACCTGCAGAGTAGAGAAATGAAAGGGACTGCATTCAATAATACACTTTCAAATAACTACTGGAAATGTTTCATTATAGTAATACTGACATGTCCCTGCAACAGCTAGTAATTAGTTTTTTATGGCCCAACATACATCTAAGACACCCCCCCAGCCCAGCAATCAGGAGAGAGAGTCAATTCTGTAAGTCACACTTCACTGGGGGCTGCGCGATCCTTTCATAGGCCAGAGAATAGCTGTAATCAGTACTCCAGCCTGCTGAAGGATTGTGCTGCCCCCAGCCCAGCGCGAGTGATAGAACCAGTAAGGCTGACAGTGTTGGGATAGGTGAGTAGAACTGAGCTTAGGGGCAATTTAGCTTGAGTTCCATTTTTTTCACCCTGATGATCATCCTCTTCCTCCTTATTTTTGACCTGTTACTCTCATTAAACCTTTAGCTCTCTCCATAGATGTGGCTGTGCAACCAGGGGAAAGACTCATTATACACAGAAAAATATATATATCATTTCCCAACACTACATAGCCACTTAAGGCAAGCTGGGTGAAGTGTGCCACCAAAACCCCTGCCAGATAGCCATGGATCTAAATAAGTTCACACCAGTTTATGGCAAGAGTGACCATATAACCAACCCCCCTTAGAGCCTACATTTAGCTATAAAGCTTAAGTTTACCACCAGCAAAAATTGTTGAGTAGTAGATGCTGTACTATTTACTAAAGGTCCCTATACACGTTAAGATTGGTGATGTCGCCAAGCGAGCAGATCTTCACCTGATATCCCCACCTACAGGTAGGCGATATCGGGGAGCGTGTAGGCTAATTCAATCGTTTGGCCCTGTGGCCAAACGATCGAATTATATTGGCGGCAATGGGGCAGTCAGTTAGTGGAACTCATCAACGAGCCGATGTGGTCCCTGATCTGACTGAATTTTTTAACCTGCCCGATCGATATCTGGCCAATTTCAGGCAGGCCCCTCGTTTCTGCCCCTACACGGGCCGATAAGCTGCCGAATCGGTCCAAGGGACCCATATCAGCAGTTACAATTGGCCCGTGTATGGGGACCTTTACCCGAGGACTATCTGCTGCCCCCAATTCCAGTTTGCTCAGTTTCAGAAGGACAGAGTCTAAGGCTTATTTTAAATATATATATATATATAGAAGAAAATTCTTATTAAAGTTGAACATTAGGGGGCTCTCAGGGGCAGAGCACTGCTACATACAAGTCCTCACCTCAGGGAGGCCCTCGCAGTAGTAGTAGAGGAAGGGTCTCCAGGCTGAACTAGAATTTATAGCACGTTCGTTTTGATAAAGAAGCTTGGGCACCAGTGATCCTTAACTGGGGACAGTAGACTTTTTTTAACAGAACTGCCCTACCAAATGTAGTCCCCACAGTCTGATAGGTGCCTAGGAACCACCCACACTACAATATCCTTGTGGAGCTCAATCTGCTCTACTAGTTATCCCAGTCTTCGGCTTCCAGGGAACATTCGGATATTGAATGTACGTTTATATGCAACTAACATTCAGCTTTTGTAGGATAAAGCCCTAAAATTGACAAATCAGAGGATGTTCTGGACATAAAATAATTGGCAGACAACAAACGTACAAACGTGCTGTCCCAAAAATGCATTATAGGTCCCCCAGGGATATAAAGAGTGGATTTTCTTGTTATCCAATTACATTTTTTGACTAAACGACTGTTTGCCATGGTTCAAAAATTATCGGGATTATAATTCAGAACAATGTTATAGCGGTGTGTGTATGGGCAACTGAAGGCCTTGGTTAGATAAGGGCTTATTACTCTTTACATAGGCCTCCTAGCTCTTGCTCTCCAGCAGCGTCCACCCCCTTCATGGAGTGCAATCCAAAGAGAAAGAACCATGTGTTCCCTGCCCTAATATAGACTAGTAAACAGGAATCACTACAGTCACTACCCCTGGGCCAATGGGAACACATTTCACCCCCTGGGCACAGATACACTTGCTCACAATAGGAATGGGCAACTCCTTTACATCCCAGACCTGTAACAGTTTTTTAAAGCAATTAAAAAGAGGGTAATGTATGCATTATGGCATTAAATGATGACTTTATTTCATACAGAGATCTGTTGTAGCCATCTTTCTCCATACACATCCGTTTGTGTATATATCCATGGGTCGTTTGTGTTTGTGTTATTCCTGTTGCAGCTCTCAGCTTATACAATTGCACGTATAAAACATACGACGGTCCCCTGCTGTCCGCGTGTTTTAGGTCTTCCGTGTATTAACATACTAACAAAGAGTTTCACTCTCCATCTTTATATGTAACTGTTTATTTAGGGGTCCAATCAAAATCCTTTTTAATATTACAAGGATCACAAGAAATCAAGGAAAATCAACCAAATGAGCACTCTGGACTTAATCAGGGTAATTCTGATATGAATGGGTTGCAGGGACCCACAGTAACCAATCCAATCTTTGCTTTTAGTTTTTAATCTATGGTAGACAGCATTTAATAGAATATTATTCTGTATATAATAAAAAGCATATAATAGAATTTAAGCTGTAGTGGGTCGACCTGTTCATTAAGTCACATTACCACCTTGATTCCAAAGTCTTATCTATAGTCATACCCTTTCTTTCACCTCCTGTTCAAACATGTCACATCCAGAGGTCTCAACTAGCATCCATTTTGTTTAGGAGATAATTATCTGCTCCAGGCATATCTGAGGCCTCATTTCATGGTACCATGTAGAGTGAAGAAGAATTAGATGCAGGCCTGGCTGATTATTGTTCCAATAAGATGGAGTTAGTTGACACCAAGCATAAGCCACCAGTCTGATAGAGGTATTCATTCAATCAACGAATCAATGTTGGGTTTCAGCTCTTCAGTACAGATATTCATTGGAACATGCACAATATTTAGACACATTTCTTTAACCTAGAGGTTTTTATAAATAGAGGGAGGATGACAGTGGAATGCTTCACACTCTTACTAACCACCCCTCTGTTCTTATTTCAGCGGGCGTATTCATTATAAGGACATGTACAGTTTGTTACGGGTTATCTCCCCTCCGCTGGGGTTGGGGAAGAAATGCCCCCACAGGGTGGCCTGCAAGGTTTGGAAAACCGTTACAAAAACAAAAAAACCCCAAAAAATTCCACCACCCTCCCTTCCCTCATCTGATCCCCTTCTTTATCTCACCCTTGGATAATACCCCTCTCCCCCATCCTTCAAAATGAGCCCCAATCCCTTGCAAGAATCTCAGCGGAATGTGCGTTGCTTTCACCTTTCTACTTTAATATATATATGCCATATATATATTTCTATACAAAGCTGTATTCAGCTGTGTACACATTGTGCATCCCCTCTCTTTGGCTACTTTGGGGGTTGAAAGATCACCCTGTGGCAGCTAAAGAGTCAGTAATTCCCAGATGAAGCATGGGCTTGCTGCATTATGGGTGGTTGGGTACTGGTTTTGTAGAGTTGGGAGCCTGCATTAGAAGAAAAAAAAAAGGATTGCTTGATTGAGGGGGAGGTTGCGGAGGGGTCTCAGGGGGTTTCATTAACCATTCTGGATCTCCCTCCCCATTCCATAAACCTTGCCCGTCTCACACACTCCTTTACCACCACCACCGAAAACATCTGCCTTCCTGCTCTCCTCTAAACATTCCCCAATCCACACTGGTGGGTCAATGCAAAGTCTTTCCAAACTCCTATTCTGGAGAGAGGCCGTAAAAGGAGATCACTATCACCCTTGCAGATATATTCAGGGGGAAAAAAACTCCATTGTTGCCTTTACTGTTGGTCACAGAAAAATGATTTCCTGTTCATGACTTTCCTTCATGCCCCAGCATGCACCAGGGCTGCTTAGACATGTTTTGTCACTGCAGAATTGTGGGCTGGAGGAGCTTTAGGGCTGATTTCACAAGAGTCTATCCATCCTTGGGGTAGCTGTCTCCAGGAAAATGCCCTGAAAGAGCACCTCCTTTGTGATGTGGTCAGTTGAGTAGCAGCTACTTGCCTCCCTTGGGGGAGCGAGGGGGTGTTCCGCACATTGTCTGTGCCACCTTCTCAGACCGTGACATAACCTGATCTAATCTCTTTTCACCCTCTTTCTCTCCAAGTTACCTGTGAATCCTGCTCCTGCCTCCTTCGTGTGTCCTGGCTAATACCTCTCTTCTTGCTCATTTTTTTTTTTTTCTTCCTCTCACTTTCTATTTGGCTTCCTTCCCTGTCGTTTCCCTCTTATTTCCTCCTCCATGTTCTGCCTTTTTGTTTTTACTCTACGTGACCTGTAACCATTCTTTTTATTTATTTTATTTGAATACTCTTTCCTTTTGATTATTCCCATCACCTTTTATCTTGCCATCGGACCATTTCACATTATTTTCCTGCTGCCATTGTTACCCACTTTTGTGATGTTCTTTAACTTCTTTGCTTGGATTAATATTTTGAACTTATTTTTCCTTCTTACATTCATTCATTTCCATCTGTCTACACCATTTGTTAACATTTTCTCTGTTCTTTCTTATCCGCTCATTGCCAATAAACCACCCAACACCAAAATATGTATTTATCATCATCTATACTGTCATCTTGCCAACTTTTTTATTTGTAATGATGTGGGTTCCAAAATGCCACCAACCCAATCAACGCTCCATTGTCCTATTCGTTTTTCATGCTCCCCCTTACCCCAATTCTTTCCACCTACCCCATCTTCTGTTTCCCTTTCCTTGCCTCTTTGGCTCCTCTCTCTCTGTTCCCAGGGGTCGCATGAAATACACAGACTTGTATGAGATGCTCAGACTTATCTCGCCTCCCTTGGGTCTGGGGAAGAAATGCCCTGCTCGAGTTGCTTATAAGGTAGATCCCCCTCCCATACCCATCCCTGTGCAACCCATCCTTTTACCCTGGTTCGTCATTCAACCTTTTATCCCACAAGGGATAGGTAACTTAACCCTTCTGCTGCTCAGTTGGTCAACACTAGGTTGTTCTGCTTTAGAGGCAGGAGGGTTAAAAATACCCATAAAGTTCTTCAACACCAGGATCTTTCTTGTAGCCAGAATCTTCTGATTTACCTTGTCTTTTAATGTAATTCTTTGGGGTATTTTGATGTGGAGATGTGATGTCAATGTGTACGTGTTTGTCTCTGGAGACGTGTTCTGTATAAACTTAAGACATATAAATAGGACCTCCATCTAGCTCTTTTGGTTGTTGCTTTGCTTCTCTGTAGTAAGTATAATGAGAATACAAACTCTTATACCAAACAGCCCCCCATGGTATGTTACGTGGCGAGACATGGAAGTACCACAGCTCCTGCAATGAAACCCTATATTGGCATAAGCTTTGACTGCTCTTACATCAGTTGCCTTTACCCTGAAATTTTCCTGGTAACCTTGGCATAGTAGAATACCTCTGTTGGCATGGTTTTATTGTGTCCCTTTTTACAGGCCATGAGCAAACATAGGAGGCTATAATACTTATATTGGCATATATTTATGGCAATGAAGAAACCTAGAAAGTTTTCCCTGTTTTTTTCCAGTTGCTTACTGTTTCCCCCCTGCTAAAATAACCTTTTGCCCCCTTGCTAGAAATCAATACTCAATAGGAGGGCTTTTGGAGGCAATATGGAAGTCTGTGACCTTTCAGTAAAGCTGGACACACAGTAAAGTCAAGGACTACGACTGGAAAAGGCACCCCCTTCCCGTAAAATTTGCCATACTATGCAAGCACTAGTGGAATGTTCTTTTGGCAGATCAGAATTCACTTTGGAGGAAGGTTCCTGTTGATGGTTGACATTGCTGTTGTAGTGGCAGTCTGTAGTGCTGATATATAGTTCCAACGGAAAGGTTTCAGGAAATGGGCATTGCCTTATGAGGAAATTAGATCGGTCAGCGAGGAGATAGCCAAGAACATATGGAGTCAGTCAGCAAGGAGATAGCCAAGAACATATGGAGTCAGTCAGCGAGGAGATAGCCAAGAACATATGGAGTCAGTCAGCAAGCAGATAGCCAAGAACATATGGAGTCAGTCAGCAAGGAGATAGCCAAGAACATATGGAGTCAACCCTTGCACTTTCATTCATATATGGGTCTGTGGTAGCTTAGCTTCACATTGTGCCTCTGTCCCCTCAAGACCAGAATTAAAGTGAGCAGCTGGGACTATGCACAGTGATCTGTGGGCACAAGAGGAATAACTTACATAGAAGAACATGTGGGCTGAATCCAAGGAACAGCTCAGAATTACTCTCCTTTGGTTGAATGCAAACCATTGAGATGATCTGAGTAGTAAAGGAGTAAAGGTGCAGGCTCATTTCATGGGATTTTGAAAGCTTGGGATGAGGAGTACTCCGACTAAAGTAGAACTGACTGGTTACCAGCCCCTTCTCTGCTTTGAAGCAGGGCATTATTCCTGATAACATGTGGGTTTCTAGGCTAAGGGGTAACAACATAGCTCCCTGAGGCATGTACTTTTTAGATTAGAATTTTCTGCCTTGATGTAAGAGGGCAAGCCTTGCCTATTGGCACATATGCCCCTTCTGAATTTAGAGATGACTGGAAGAGGATTTATCAGAGGACCAGTTCACAGAAGACTATTGTAGTCCACTCAAATTAAAATTGGAGCCTGTAAAGAGTCCATAGTACGACTCAGTAATATGTATTTGGTGTAATTATTGGTGGGTTCCTTATCTTTTCAGCAATAGAGATGTGAGATGGCTTTAGCAGGTTATTAGGCTTCCGTTGTTTGGGCTTTACCATTTGGGCTGTGTGTTGATTCGTAGACATTCATCAGGACCCAAGGGTTTTTGTTGGCGACCATAAAGCAAAAGGCAAAATAGTTAGGAAATCTAGTTACAGATGGAGCAGACTTTATCTAGACATTTGTCTCGGATCACCCTGTCACTCCATTTATTAATTAGAGCGTTATCATGGTTGCTCTGCTGTGTTGGGCCGTGGTAGACTGGGTGAAGTCAACACAACATTTGCCCCACCTGTATTTTCAGTGATGGTTGTAATGGCGATAACCACCCCCAGTGCTGAATACTCTCAATAGAACCATCTCCTGGCCTCTAGTCAAGGGGTATAATGCATTGCCCATTGTACGGGCATCTTGGGAGAATGCCCCACAGCTACCCCTAGTTCCCCGTTATCCTTACTAGTTTCACCAGCTGATGGTGCAGATCTGTAAAGGGGGATGTGACGGATAACCAGAACCAGAACTGTGCCATGACCAAGATTAGAACTACAGTTGTTTAAAATGTCCCCGACTTTGCATAGCTGAGTCTGTCGCTCTTTCTACTTGGCATCCCTCTTCTTTCTCACTCTCTCGCCTGTGTGTATCTCTCCTTCTCTCTCCACACTCACTATGGTAAGTGCACAGTGCATTCAAAGGATGCTGCAGGCCTGTTTCCCTCCTCCCCCTTACCCCCCACTATCTTGCTTGACTAGTTCCCTTATCCAAAGGCAAAAATGAGTTATTTATCAGTTGTTCAGATAAATGGGCTCATATAATAGACTGGACAGAGCCAAGTGTGCGCCAGGTCTAGTAAACCATAGCAACCAACCAGATGTTTGCTCTCAAGCAGCTGACTAGTAAATGCTACCTGCTGATTGGTCCCCAGGGAGTTACTACTAGACTTGTAGCAAACTTCGCACCTTTTATTATATTGCCTCCTAAATATCTGTAAATATGACCTCAGTGATAGCGAGAGACATCTTACCCTGATATTGTTCTCTGCCTACTGATGCCCCTTGCCAGGGACTGCCCTGTTAAATACCCAGTAACTATCACTGCTTTATTCAAGGACACTGTGGCCTGTATGTGTCCTGTACCATCATACGGTTTGCATGCTATACAAGGGGATTCTTCTAAACCTATAGGTGTTCCATTAATGGGTCCCCCACCCCGTAACAGACCCCTGCCAATCACTGATCTATTAATGCCTAAGGCCATAATATGCTTCTAAGGAAGAAGGCTTATGGAACATGC
Organism: Xenopus tropicalis; assembly: GCF_000004195.4. Taxonomy (NCBI): domain Eukaryota; kingdom Metazoa; phylum Chordata; class Amphibia; order Anura; family Pipidae; genus Xenopus; species Xenopus tropicalis. The sequence continues at coordinate 140,658,692 of NC_030679.2, read as the reverse complement.
CTAATTTAGGGATGTATGGATTTCAAATGTGACATATTAGTAAGCCTCCCCCTCAAAAGGATATGTTGGCCTATATAATATTACTGGACTTCCCACCCATTAACTGGCCTGCACCCACCACTGCTCTGTTACTAGTCCATTTATCATCTAACAGTTATTTACCTATCACTGCTCTAACCGGTGGGCCACTCACCCTATATCTGCCCCGTGTCTATCCCTACTCTGTTACTGGCCCTCCCCTATACCTGCCCTATATCTATCTCTGTTACAGGCTCCTACACCTGTTTCAGTCCTCTACCTATCTCTGCTCTATTATAGGTTCTCTCCCCTATAACTGTCCTGTACCTATCCCTTATCTTATACACGGCCCTCCCTCTAACCCTGCACTATTACAAGCCCCCCACCCCCATTATACCCCTATAATAACATAGACATCAACATCAAGAAAGCCAAGTCTAAGTGTTACCTTGCTGTTACAGGCCTCTTCCCTTATAAATGTCCTATAACCATTCCATATCTATAATGTCCCTCCCCTTACAACCAGGCCTACTCTATTATAAGCCCCCTTATAACTGCCCTGTGCCTATGCCTACTCTGTTATAGGTTATAACTAAACTGTCCCTGCTCTATTGCAGGCTGCTACCCCTTTACCCTCTCCTTTAACCTGCCCTGTATATAACATTGTTATGCTATAGGTCCCATGTATTTATGCCAGTGCTCTATATGGCCACTCAGCCTAGCTCCCCTGAAGTTTGTACTCTCACTTTATTCCATACCCCTATATGTATTAGTAGAGGATGTTTTTCCCTATACCTACGCTGTTCATTTGCAGCCTATTCTGGAATATGCCTTAGCTATGTCCAACGGGAGACCTGCAGGCCAAATGTATCCCTTAATCTAACTCTAATGACTCCCCAGCCTGTTTAAGGGCTTACTAGTCTTATTTATATAGCATCGTTAGTTTATTTAACCCTTCCTCACAAGGCAAGACCCATTGCCCCTTTCTGCCTGATACGTAGCACTCTCTCCTTACCTTTTACGTATCCTGTGCCCATTATACCGTCACTACTGAACCTAACCCATACCAGTCCTGGAATTTCCAACCATGTATTATATACTATGGCACTACAGAACTATCCTTTCTCTCTGACTGCTCTTTAACTGGACCTTCCACCCAATAACCATTGTGTATCTATTATGGCTGTTTTACTGGACCCATCCCCCTAATAAATGTCCTGTATTAGTAAAGTCCTATGATTCCCGTCTTACCTGTCTTCTGATGTGCTAGGAAATGGGCATCTGGTAATGTAGTGTGGCAAAAGTTCTACTTGGTGATGCGGGGTGTCTTGTCCATCTTTGGTGCACACCAAGTTCCACAGCTGTTTTGTGAATGTATCTTTTTCTCTCTTTTTACTCCCTCTCTTCTCACCATTCCCCCCTCCGTCTCACCTTCTCTCTATCTCTCTCTCGCCTTTCTTTACTGCCTCCCCAGCCCCCTTCTCTCCCCTGTGCTCCCTCCCTCTGTAGGAGTTCTAGTGCTAAGGGTTTGCATGGGGGTCCCTGCACGTTGCACATAGCGATCCTGCACGTTGCATGTACAGAATCTTGGCCTGTGTTTCTCGCCTGATGATCTTGCCTACAGCTCGTGCTGCCTGTTGCCAGTTTTAACTTCTTCACTGCCAGACGGGTGGGCTGTGTAACAGTTGGCCCTAACACCTAGTCCACTTTCAGTCTCTCTGGTGATGGAGCAGTTAACAAACAACTTGGGTTTTTCATGACAGAACTCAGAGGCTCTGTGACCATTTACATTCTATTCTCTGCAGTCGCGGGGGCCATTATTAATATAGAAAACATTATTTCTAAGGTAAATTGTTAGGTTCTAGACTGCAGAAATAAGACTTGGAGTCTTAGGTGAGCACTGCAGAGTATTTCATGCTGGTGGGCAGGCCAAGGAACATGATTTTACCTGAACAGCATATCTTCAGAGCCTCTAAGTCCTGGGGATAGAAGGGGAAAATGTGAGGGGCTCTTGTGCTCCAGAGAGCTTACACATTGTTCTGTGGGTTCCTGCAGAGGTTACTCCGAATGGATCTTCCTGTTGCTGACGATAACACTGTGCATTTCAACTCTACTCTGATGGCTCTGATTAGAACTGCGTTGGACATCAAGATTGCCAAGGGTAAGTCAATGAATGAATTCAGCCCACTCCTTCCTCATGGAATATGTTGCCTCTATGCAGAACATCAAATATCAGTATCAGTAGAAACAGCACACATTTCTATCAGTGTTGGGAATGGGATTCACCCTGACAGATAAAGGGTTTACTCCTCTATCATCTGCATTTGCAATAGTCACACTCATGGCTGAAATAAAATGGCCACGAGCTTCTTTCAATCAGGGACTGTCCTTGGAACATATTGAGACTGAAACAATGAGATATTCTGCAACAGAGTTGTCCAACTGGAGGTCCATCGCCCAATAATATATTTGTATGGCTTCCAGAATGCCCATAGACCTTTTTGTATGACATCACTATTTCGTAACAATCACCCTCAGACATGTTAAAGAGCAGATACAATTGCCCACAGCAGGCAATGTTACACTATATAGATTACTTGAGGATCCAGTCTAACGTGCCTTTTTGTGTTTATGTTTTGCAGGTGGGGCAGACAAGCAGCAGATGGACAGTCAACTCAGAAAGGAAATGATGGCTATTTGGCCAAACATGTCCCAGAAAACACTGGACCTATTGGTGACCCCACATAAGTGTAAGGCAACTGAGTCTGTGCGGTATACAGTATAGAGTGAGGTATGGTGTTGGGTTAGAGCCACACAGGTAACTTGCTGCAACTTTTCAAAAAAGTAGCAAGGTACAAGAACCTGTATGTGGTCTTAGCCCAGGGCTAGATGGCTGAGTGTGTATTGATCATTGTACGGGTAGACCCAATAAGGCTATCTGATGTATTGCCCTCTGTCTCTTCTCAGCTACTGACCTCACTGTTGGAAAGATCTATGCTGCCATGATGATTATGGAGTATTACAGGCAGAGCAAAGCAAAAAGGCTTCAGGCTCTGCAGGAGGAACAGGTAAGACATCACTGTCATCCCAAGGCCTTACCCTAACTAACAGTATTCCTGCTCTTCTGACCCTTTGTTACTGGCAGACCTGTCTGACTCTGGCTCTTTAGAGCAGTGCTTTCCAGTGCCGTGGGTCAATTATGCATTATTTCACATTTTGCAGACCAGGTTGACCAAGAGGCCAGTGGTCTTCAAGCTGTTATGGGACCTGTTATGGGAAAATGATACTGTTTTGACCCATGACATGCTGGATTTGATCCTGAGATTATATCTAGGTTACCTCCCTTTCACTCCCTTCTAAAAACAACTTCCACTAGGCAATACAAATACAAAGGCTTCCCACAAATCGGCTGTTTTCTCTTGCTGCAAAAACTGATGCCTATTCTATCTTACAGTTCTGAGCAATAATTCAGTTACCCATTGTGTAAATATTTGACAGTTTGGTAAGTTCCATTCTTATCTCTTTTTTTAGAACCGCACCCCTCTCATGTTCCAGCGAATGGAACCACCATCGCCCACACAGGATGGACCCTTAGGAATCAATGCTTTGCCGTCCTCCCAAGCTGGAGAAATGTAAGTCTCTTTGTACATCTTATTCAGCACTTGTATAGCCACCATTGTGCAACCAACTTCTTCAGCTGTCTGAACTCCTTATCCTAATATTACAGACCATGTATGTAATGCAATAGCAGGCACACAATTTACTTCAGGTCATCAGCCTTAGCAGCCAAACAGCTGGCACATTCCTGGTCTGCTGTTTGAAATCAAATATCTGATTGGTGAATTTGGATTTCCAGACCTGAAACCAATTTACCAGTGTCTGAAGCACTGCAATTCCCACACTTGGAGACATGAAAGTTCTAGGGTCAGTGGTTGGTTCATAATGTCTGGCAGTTTGAGGATAAACATGTAGAAGTGATAAAACATCTCATCCGAACAGTCTTTCATGTGCAATCTGCTTTTCCATAGGGGGCTGCCTGAAGGGGGCATGAAGGAGAGCCAGTCTTGGATGACCCAACGGGCCCAGCAGATGTTTCAGAAAACAGGGACCTGGAGCCCAGAGAGGGCGCGCACACAGGAAAATACCAACAGCTGGCCAAATTCCCAAGTGAGCAAAACTTTCACTTACCTTTTACTTACTTATTAATTCCCCTCACCTCTTTCCATATCCCATGAGCCCACTCTGGAGCTCTGGCACCTGCATCTGACACACTGCCACAATGCTGAGAAAAGTTTCTGCTAAAACACACACAGACACAATTTTCAGTAAATTATCAGCATTGTCTATTTTAGTAGCCACGGTAAGTAGCTGCTTCTAGTAGCTCTGTGTGTCTAAGGGCAGGGGTACACGGGGAGATTAGTCATGCTGCGACAAATCTCCGTTGTCGCGGGCAACTAATCTTCCCGCAATGCAATCCCACTGGCTAGAATGTAAATCGCTGGTGGGATGGCTAATGCGCTCCGATGTCCCAAAGTCGCCCAAAGGTGTCTTCAGAGGAAACTTCGGGCTACTGCGGGACATTGCAGCGGCACGTATGCCATCCGACCGGCGATTTACATTCTAGCCGGTGGGATCACATTGCAGGGAGATTAGTCGCCTAGGACAACGGCGTGAATTTGGATAACCTTGGGCCTTTCCATCGGCGATTCCCTTTATTGCCAGTGGAAAGGCTTTTCGGGGAGATTAGTCGCCTGCGCTAGCACAGATTTATCACAGGTGACTTATCTCCCCATGAGGCATTAGCCTTAAGATGTCTCCTTTATGATTCTGTGCTCCTTCCCCGTTTGCCACAGAACAGCAACGCCTTGTAACTCACATATTATGTGTTTATAGAACCTCCCTTTTAAGACTTCTTCTTGTCTAGCAGTCTGTAGAGATGAGTGACATGGGTCGGGACGGTTACTCAGACAGCGAGCAGTACCTGGTCATGGAGGGACATGGAAGAGCCGCTTCAATGCCACGGCTTCCAGCTGATAACCAGGTAAGCTCTTTGTACCTTGCTGGCTGTGCTATAAAACTTGTTGCCTGCATACCATTTCCTAATAAAATCTTCATCCTGCCAGGTATATGCATAGTAGGGGGATTCCATTTGTCACTGTAAGCTGCTATGCCAAGGTCCCTTACCATAACATTAACATACACAGCACAGAAATAACATGAGAGGATAACCAGGGTGGAGGTTCAGTGCTCACAACATATCCATTGCAAACCTTCAACCATTACAAGAATATTATTTAATCAGCTAGGAGGATCAAGTCATTATGTCCATGTTTATTCCACCTTATTGGCCTGGGGTGGGTATTAATTAAACAAAATACTAGGGGTCCAAGCCTGGACTGGGGCTCAAAATAGGCCCTGGCATTTTAAGGACACAGAGGTCCAAACAGCCCCCCACCAGCCCAATAAAAAGTGAATGTCTATGGAATCATTTGCCAGAACCCATAGATTGCCAGTCTGGGCCTGTAGGGGTCCAAGAAACATTTGATGGAGCTCTCTTTGCAAGTCCAAGATAGAAACGGTGTTGAAACGGTGTTCCATTCAGCTCAAAGCCCAGATTCATTTAGCTTAAATTCAGTCGAGGTTTGGAAACGTGTGTGACTGTAAGAGCAAGCTGTATCCAAGCATTAGGGCTCATTTATTGTCTGCCAGGTAAGTGCTGGGATAAAACAGGCCCTAAACTGTAGGAAATAGAGAAAGGGATGACCTTTACCCATTAGTAGTGGTAAAAGGGTGCATTGCTCATCCCAGCCGCTATATAGCATGTACTGCATTCTTCATTTCCCGGCTATCCTCTCCGGCCCGGGCACCATCCCAGCTCTTCCTTTCCTTATGTTTCTGTGCCCGTTCTCTTTCTGCCCTTCTGTCCTCTCGCCTAGAGATGTTCTCCTGCCTTATGCTTATCCCACTCGTATTCCTGCTCTCTCTGTTCTGTGTCATGTTATCACTTTGCTTGTGTTTGAATGAGGCCCGTGCTACGTTGATATTTCCATGGTTCTTGTCATTGTGTAATGCACCTTCTCGTGGTCACCGTGTCCATCTCAGAACCCTCGAGCCCCTGATGAGGATGCTGTTTATTTGAAACTGTTTCGGTGTAACCGTGTTAACCTGTCTTTTCTCTCTGCCCCCTTTCTCCTGCTCTTTTTTGTCCTGTTGTATCTCTCTCACCTTGTGCCTTGCTGTTGGCCTGGACCTCTCCCTCCCTACTGTTTCCCCTCTGTCTCTTGTCTTGTCTGTAGCAGCGAAGGAAAACCCGAACCAGAGGGAGTAATCTCAGTGTATGTAACTCCTCTATTGTGTCTCTTCACTCTGTGTCTCTCTTTCCTCTATCTCTCAATCCTGTCTCCAACACTTCTCTTTGTCTGGTTTCCTTCTCTTTCTCTTCTTGCTCTAATTTCCATCTATGCTTATTGTAAATGTGATTTCCATCATGCATGAAAGGAGTGGAACATACAAAGGGTCATGTATAAAGCAGTTCAGCCATAAAGGGGCGGTTTTGTCACTAAACTGTATAGTATAGTGCTGCCCTTCCCCAATATGTGCAATATACTTTCCTATCAGAGGGGAGATATAACTGAGAAGTAAAAGGATGTTCAATATTTATCATATTTGTAAATTGTCTCTAATTAGTTAGATCTGAACACAGAAGGGGAGGAGGGACTAAAACATTGATGTTACAAAATGTAAAAACTTCCCCACAGCTTACAGACAGCATGCCGGAACTACATAACCCACAATGCATTGCACTGTGCAGGGGATTGTGGGATTGGGAGGATGCAGGCTGAAGGCAGGCTGAGGGCAGTCGACTACAGTAATATTTTATTTGAGTCTCAAAGTAGTCAGTCACATCAGCAGGGGGTGGGGCTTAGGGAACTGTTCCAAACCATATTATTTCATTAAAAATCACAAAAAGGCTGCATATTTTTTTTTAAAAGGGCTTCTGTTTGCTTATACAACAAAAAGATATCTTTCCCTGTGTAATGTCCAATATATAGCATTTCAGTGGCCTTGCTGTATACTATTCACAAGCTGTAGAGGTATGGTATGTTTTTAATTCCTTATGATATTCTGCAGGGGTCATCTATCAGATCTGGTGTGGAGAACAAAATCCATAGAAACCTATTAGGTGAAGTTCTTCATAAAAAGACTAGAATGATCCAATAGAGATGAGTCAAAAAAAATAAAGCATTCTGCACTGAACAGTATTTGTATAGTTGGCTGAATATCCAGGGGCAGGATTGGATAAAAAGAACAATGTCATGCAAGGAATTGTGGGAGCCATGTCCATCCTGTTGACTTGACAGAGTAGATGTAATACCCAAAGTAGGCCAAATAGGAGTACGCAGCCAAACGTTTTTCTGATTTTCAACATCCTGTACATAGGCCTCATAAGTCACACAGTTTCCAGGCCAAGGCTATGGGGCAGCACTGCCTCCTCCCCTTATAAAAGATGCATCAAACTTCCAACCAGCTTCTTATTATGATGTTCATCCACCATGAGCTGGACAGATATTCTAAAGCCAGCAACTACGGGAGGATCCATTTGTTGGTGCAGGTTGATAAACACGTCGTTCTTTGCCCAGTTAGGCCACCCATTCCATCACATGTCCTGTGGTCTGTGTAGACCAGGGATCCCCTTCTTTTCTTACTCGTGAGCAACAGTCAAATGTAAAAAGACTTGGGGAGCAACACAAGCACCATAAAAGTTCATGGAGGTGCCAAATAAGGGCTGTGATTGGCTATTAGGGGCCTCTATGCACCCTATCAGCTTACAGGGGCTTTATTTGGTAGGAAATCTTGTTTTTATTCAACCAAAACTTGCCCCCAAGTCAGGAATTCAAAAATAACTCCCTGGTTTGGGGGCACTGAGAGCAACACCCAAGGGGTTGGGGAGCAACATGTGGTCCCCGAGCCACTGGTTGGGGATCACTGGTGTAGACCCATCGGTCAGGCAGGGAACACATCTGATGGAATCTTCCATCCAGCCCCAGTCATATCTGACTAAGTCAGTAATCAGGGCATCATTTTGGGCCAGTGAATGGTCAATGGGCTGCTGACTTGTGAGTGAATTTGGCAAAGAATATCTGCCAATGAACAGGTCTTAGATAAGAAGTTGAACGTTGCTGAACTTCTAGATGGTTTATTTTTTATCCAATCTCATATACTTTGCTGCCAGAAACTAATCTTGTTTGAATAAAATGTTCAGACTTAGTGTTGCTATTCTTTTTTTTTAGACTATTACGGACGGGAGTCCTATGAAACGTTCCGCCTCCATGCTCGGCCACTCCCAGTCTAAAGGCATCAGATTGGATGAGTATTCATTAGAGAGGGTTACACCTGAGGAAGGACCTCGCCATGGGCACCAACGCAGGAGGGAGAGGGGACACAGGGTCTCTGACAGATCCCTCACCCGATATGTGGATCTGGAGTCAGGTCAGTGGTGGATGTGTTTGTGTGTCAGAAGCAATCTGTTTCTATTCTTTCTTCTCGAGTACACAGGGCTTATAGGAGACATATTGGATAAATAAAAATACCTCTAATCTTGTAGGCAATTATGAATAATATACAGTACTGGTTTCACTTCGGGCTAAAATGGCCCCTTTATTGGAGCTCCCTATAGATCCTTTCAGGTCCCTGTCCGTCTTTCAAATAAGGGGTGGGTGTGTCCTAAGCACAGTAGGAGGGGAGTAGCCAATCACAGCCCTGCAGTCACACAAGCACAGACAAGCTTCAGTTCCCTATCAGGTCAGCCTAGTTGCTGATTGGTTCCTATCCTACAGCACAGTGAGCTGAGTGCCGCCGCCCCCTGCACAGCCTGGGAAAGGAGCAGCAGGAAGTGGAACAGATGGGCGGGGCTAGTGGGTTTTTTTGAGACATTTTCAATAAATCAGCCCCAAACACTACTTTATAAAGCCCATTCCTTCTACTGTATATTTAGATGAGTACAATTGATTGGCACAAAATTGTTTTTCACACAATATGTCCAATTGCTATTAGTGCCCCTTCAGTCCAAAGCTCTAATGCAGATTTCTCTCCCACAGGATTGGGTACAGAGCTCAGCACTACAACACAGTCATGTGATCTCCCCACTGAAGAGCGTGGACGCACTCGAGATCGGAAGCACCACCATCACCACCACCACCATCATCATCACCATCATCACCACCCCAGCACTGAACGGGAGAGATTAGAGTACGGAAGGCCAAGCTCTCGCTCCCCCAGCACAGGGCGAGATTATGCTCCACACAGACAGGTGGGTCCTTATGTCCATAATGTGGGGCAGAAAGCAATAGAACAGAAAAACCAGGGTGTCCCCTGTATATAGACAGTAATATGTTACGTGGAAGGGGAAACGTTGTGGCAGGACCAGTGCTCAGCAGATTGATGGCAAATTGTCTCGGTAAGATTGGAATACGCCCAAAGATATGTGAAGACAATTAAAAAAAACAAAACACCTTGGTATATCTCTGTATCCATAAATAATGCCTTCTATTCTACCCCTATCTCTTCCCCAGTCTTTCCATTTGTAAATTCTGCCTTTGGTTGGGAGGGTGCCAGTGTGACACCCCCTCATTCCATTTTCCCACTTCCGTGTTGTCCCGCTCTGCTTGCTGGGGTATCAGCTTGCCATATTGCCATACTCCCCCCTGCTGCTCATATCTTGATAGGGTATCTTGATTGGGAGGCTTGGATTGTGGGAGGTGGAACGGAGGAGAAGAGGGTTGTGCGGTGGGAGAGGGGCTTTATCTCTCTCTTTCAGTTGCCTCCCCCTGTTTTGGTTGGATCTTCTCACTCTGACCCCCTGCTTATTTTGCTCAGTCTGCTTTGTTCCTGCACAAAAACTTACAGAAAATCCATCTCTCTTCCACTTTTTCCTTTCTTTTTATTTTTTTATTTTTTTTTAACTTCCTTGTCGCTGTGGCACTCTTCCTCTCTCCTCCTTCCTCCATCATAACCCGTCCCCCCCCCTTTGTATTTGTGTGAGGGTGATTTTCTTCTCCTCTTCTTTATCTGTATCTGGGTTGTTTCTATCCTTCCTTCCTCATCGACTTTCCATTACTGTGGTTTTCTGCTTCCTTTTACTCAAATGCCCCCCGTATGTCTTATTCCTGTCCTTATTTATTCTTCTGTGTGTGTCCGGCACCTTCTGATCTCTTTGTTCCTTCCTTGACTCATCCTTTCATACGTCTCTGCCCTTTCTGCCTTTTCCTTTTCACACTCCGTTCATACCCATCTCTCGTCTGTTGCCTCTTTTCACATCATCGTATCCCACCACGTTACTATCTCGACCATGGCCCTACTGAAATCGGCCTCCATATTGCTCTTCTCTCTCCCTATACCTTCTGTAATCTCTTCTCACACTTCTCTATTCCCTATTGTGTCTTTTATCCCACTTCCCTCGCGTGTCTCCTTCTCGTGTTTTCTCTCGCTCTTGAATTCCCATTTTGTTTGGATTTTTGTGTAGGGCAGTAGTTCAGTGGATGGCAGCCCCGTGCCCTCAACCTCTGGGGCCAGCACACCCCGCAGAGGAAGGCGACAGCTGCCCCAGCTGCCAACAACTCCCAGGCCACGAGTTACTTATTCTCCAGTGGTCCGCCGGCCTGCCAGCGTTTGCTCTCCCCAGCAGCAGTCCTTGTGCAGAATGACCACCCCTATCCAACGGAGATATCCCCAGACTGAGAACCGTCCAAGCAGCAATGAAAGACGGTCCGTTAACAATGATTCCCCCCGATCCCATCGTCACACAAGAGGACACTGCACGGAAGTCCCCCGCGCTGGATGCAGGCACAGCGGCCCTTATCGAGATTCCTCTTTTGAGGACCCTCATCCCTGCGATCAGCGCTCCTCCAGGACTGCCGAGTCTGGGGGGGTACCCCCTCTCTCACCGCGCGGGCGCAGGTTGCCCAATGGTTACTCTCATGGGACCCCGCGATCCACAAAATCACGTCATGAACGTTACAGTGAGAGTGAGGAGGATGACTGGTGCTAAAAAATTATATATTAAAGACAAACAAACAAAAAAAAGAACTTAAATCTAGCAGGGAAATCAAAGACACATCTGCAAGGAGTGAAACTGGGGAAGCGGTGTACGACCCACCCCCCCGACACACACACCCCACGCACTCCGAGGAAACAAATCAATGAAAAATCACTCCATTGTATCCTTCCATATTTTGAAAAAAGCGGAAGGGGCGCCCTCACAGCATGCGTTTTGTAATGCAGTATATTTTGGGAGGGCATCTGTGTTTTGAAAGGGAGTAGGTGACACTCAGGAGGATTAAGCAACAAGTTTACCACCAAAATGTAACCCCTGACCCCAAGCACCTCCCCATTGCGCTACATTGAACGATCTCCACTGGTCGAACTTTCCAACAAGAAAGGAAAAAAAAAAAAAACCGACACAGCAAAATCGGAGTGAGAGAGTTTATAAAAGCTGCAGAGAACTTTTGGGAAAAATGTACAAAAAAAAATGGTATTATTTAATTTTATTTTTTTTTGGATTTGTATTGATGAGTTTTATCATCCAAAAGATTGGATAAAATGTAGTGTGCCAGTTAATGCAATGGAGCGAGAGCACGCAGATGCACACACGTGAGTGTTCGGCGCTCATATTTGTTAATATTGCCTGCGGAAATGAGAATTAACAAAAAAAAAAACAAAAAAAACGACAAAAAAAAAGTTGGAGAAAAAAAAAAATCAACAAAAAAAAGCAGCATTTGATTCAACATCTAATTTTTTGCTTGAAAGTCCCAAACACAAGACCGAATTTTTTTTTTCTTTTGCTTTGCTTTATTTGAAAAAAGAAAAAAAAAAAAAAGCTTTTTTTTTTCCCGAATTTGTTTGAAAAAAAAAAAAAAAACGTTAGATCCGGAGTGTGGCGGATGCATGAATATTATAAATGGCAAAAAAATTGTTAAATATATATACATATATTGAATATAAAAAGATTAAAAAAAAAACAAAAAGAAAAAAAAAAACAAACTTACTAAGCTGGGGGATAAAGGACGATAAATTGCGAATCTCTTCCCGAGTGGCGAGCTGGGATTTATTTCTGTTTGTCGGAGCCGGTTTCCATTAACAGCATGAGCGACGCCTTTGGCCGTGACCATTCGTAGGTGATACAGAAATAGATGTTCGGTGAGACGTACGTGTTTGTGCCAATGATTGTTCCCCGTTCCTTTCTTACCCTTATCCACTGCACTTACCATCACTTCCCGGGGCAGATTTTCTTTACGGCATAGTAACAGTGACGTCATCACCCCCCCCCCCCCGTAGACGATTAGTGGCACAGTCGCATGAGCAATGCACACACCCCCCCCCCCGCGCGCCATCATTCTGCGCCACACACACACGTACCATTTATAACCCGGAATGCAACTTTCTTTTTTACAAATAAAAAAAGGCACAGAAATTGTTTTTTTTTTTTATGTTTAAGCCTTGAACGTCTGGGAGGAAAAAAATAAAATAAAAAAATAAAAACTCAGGGCTTAAAAACCTCATAGATTTAAAAAAAAATAAAAAAAAAGCATGCCTATATAAAAATCATTTCTCTTGCTTGAAATAAGGCGAGATGTTGCCGCACCGTTGCACAAACACACACCCAGGCAACATGGCCCCCCCCCCCATACAGAGAGTTTCTTTTCTGTTTTTTTGTCACCCGTGTAAGCAAAGTCATATGGTTTGATCCATGCAATACATTGTGAGGGTAATACTACTGCGCAGGCTATGGAGGGAGGAACAGCGGAGGCGGGTTATAGAGAGCATGGAGTCACCATGTTGCCCCGTGCAGCAGGATTTTATAGCCTTAGGGTGGAACTCTTTATTAAAACATTAAAGCAAATGAATACGAAAAGGCTCCTTTCCTATGTTATTTCTCACTCGTTATTGGGTTTGTGTGGAGGATCTGGATATGTCCCGGCCTCGGCCCTGGTGTAATGGCAGCGGCCCATGTGACAGCAAGCAGCACAGACATTGGCTATGGCAGGGATCCCCAACCTTTTTTACTCGGGAGCCATACTCTAATGTAAAATTAGTTGGGGAGCAACACAAGCATGAAAAATGTTCACGGGGTACCAAATAAAGGCTGTGATTGGCTATTTGGTAGCTCCTATGTAGACTGGCAGCCTACTAGAGTCTCTGTTTGGCAGTACAACTGGTTTTTATGCAACCAAAACTTGCCTCCAATCCAGGAATTCAATAATAATCACCTGCTCTGAGGCCACTGGGGGCAACATCCAAGGGGTTGGGGAGCAACAAGTCGCTCACGAACCACTGGTTGGGGATCACTGGGCTATGGCAACTCAACGCTATTCAGCTGGACTAGAACTCATGGTAGCCCAGAAGCCTTAGGACAGGGATCCCCAACCATTGTTACTTGTGAGCCACAGCCAGTGTCGGACTGGCCCTCAGGGATACCAGGAAAACTCCCAGTGGGCCCCCATGCTTCTAGCCATTTGGCCTAGTTTATGGTCATTTCTTATTTTTCTATATGGATAAAGGGACTAAATAAATACAAGAATAGAATATAGTATGTAAAGATAAAAAACTAGGAAAATATAGAGGTTGAGTGAGGAGTGGAGTAGAAGTAGTTTGGAGAATGGGCCCATGGTCTAAGGTTTCTGTGGGTCCCAGTCTGACACTGACCACAGTCACATGTAAAAAGACTTGGGGAGCAACACAAGCACCATAAAAGTTCATGGAGGAGCCAAATAAGGGCTGTGATTGGCTATTAGGGGCCTCTATGCACCCTATCAGCTTACAGGGGCTTTATTTGGTAGGAAATCTTGTTTTTATTCAACCAAAACTTGCCCCCAAGTCAGGAATTCAAAAATAACTCCCTGGTTTGGGGGCACTGAGAGCAACATCCAAGGGGTTGGGGAGCAACATGTTACCCCCGAGTCACTGGTTGGGGATCACTGCCGTAGGTTAATGGCAGCTGCAATGGCTGGAGATGACTAATAGAGGTAGAGTTGTCACCTCTTAGGGCAGGGATCCCCAACCTTTTATACCCTTGAGTGACAAATGGAAAAAGTGTTGGGGAGCAACACAAGCATGGAAAAAGTTCCTGGGGTGCCAGTAAGAGCCACAATTGGCTATTTGGTGGCCCCTATGGGGACTGGCAGCCTATAGAAGGCGCTGTTTGGCTTTACACTGGGTTTTATGTAACCAAAACTTGCCTCCAAGCCAGAAATGTAAAAATAAGCCCCTACTTTGAGGCCCCTGGGAGCAACACCCAAGGGGTTGGGGAGCAACGTGTTACCCCTGAGCCACTGGTTGGGGATCACCGCCTTAGGGGCTAGTATTACAGATTTACCAACAACACAATTGCCAGTAATTTTGTAATTCCTATTTCTTAAATGTCTCCCCCTCTGGTACTTACTTTTAAAGAGATACTGACACCAAAAATGAAAACTTTTTTTATATCTATCATAACATTGTCTTATTGTTTATAATTTTGCCATGAAAGTACTTGCTCGATGCTTTTATATTCCCTATCTGATCCCCCATGTTCCTCTATGAGGGGGCTGCCATATTGGTGCAGCAGGAGGCTATTAGCATTACAGTCAGGTTTAGGGACTTCACGTAACAATTACTTACAAAACCAGCCCTATCAGTGTAAAAAGATCAGCACGACCTATAGGAAAGTACATTAATATTCTGAGGAATAGTTTTTTAGTGTCAGTATCTTCATCTTTATGGGCAGAACCCATGCACCTATCCCTGCCCCCAACACTCCCGAAACTCCCACTCCCCGCCCCCCATGACATCACCACTAGACGGTAACCTAGAGGGAATATGGTGAATTTTACCCGTAGGTTGTTAAGGGTTTCGCCTAGGGATCATCGAATACAGGATCCGGTTTGGGATTCGGCCAAGATTCGTCCTTTTTCAGCTGGATTCAGATTTGGCTGAATCCCAATCCCACCTAGCCAGTAAATCACCCGCTAGGGCCGGGGCTAAAAACACCAGCAAAAAAATGCTAAGAAAATAGGAAAATTTTTGAAAAATGGTACAGCCCATCAAAATGACTGGCTTCCCCCCTGCTCCAGTAGCCCCATTTTTCATTTCTTTGGGGTTGAATTCTGATGTTTTGATGCTTGAAAAATCATGGTTTTGCCCCATCCCATTCATACCACTGGGAGACCTGCTCCTGGTCACCAAGCCTGGGTATAAAGCTTATATTGGGGAATCAGTATTAAGGTGTTGCCTTTATACTAACTTGGTGCCTGGGCTGTACCACTGATCTGTCCCTGAGGTGTCCTCATCCACTAGCCCAAAATGGGTAAAGGCAAGTGAGCGGATCTTCACCTGATATCCCCACCTACGGGTTTACGATATCAGGGAGCGTGTAGGTAAAAAAAAAATAATTTGATCGAATTATATTGGCGTCAATGGGGCAGTTGGTTCGGGGACCGCATCAACGAGCCGATGGGGTTCCCAATCCGACTAAATCTTTTAACCTGCCCAATCGATATCTGCCCAATTTCAGGCCAGATATCGGTCGGGCAGGCCCCTCGTTTCTGCCCCTACACGGGCCGATAAGCTGCTGAATCTGTCCAAGGGAACCGATATCAGCAGCTACAATCGGCCCGTGTAGGGGGGCCTTTAGACTTAATAGAAAGTGGGTGGAGCTAGCAGAACAGCCCTGTAGCAGTTACCGTTAGGCCTAGCAGGTCTCAGACACCTAGGCAGCTGTATTATGGTGGGACCCCCCTATTTTTACCCAACGCCTGACATTTTCACCCATAATCCCACCTGATAGTTGCCGGTCGGAATCCTGTGATTATTCTTGTTTTCCTCTATCTGTGCCAGGGATATCCTGTATTCCGATTTATATTAATAGTCACAGTCGGGGAATCCCTTGGAATTGTTCTTACCTGTTTTAACCATTCTTCTTCCTCCATTTCATTTTATTGATAAAGAACAACAGTGGGAGATTGAATGAAAGTTTTAATGCCATTTTTACCCCTCTCCTAATGAAATGTTTTATTTTTCTTTCCTACGGGAGGCTGGAAGAGTTTGATTTTGGTAAAATGAGTGGGAAAAAAAGAATACAAATGTTCTACTTGTCCCAATGTTATTGGATCTAGGGATGCGTTGAATGGATTGCGCTGCCTGGCCAAATCCCAAACATAACTCGTCTTTTTAAAGTATCATGTGACTTTAAACCAGAAATGACTTTCGTTTTTGTTATATTCGTTATCCCTGTGATATTGGTAAATCGCAGATGCAGTTAAGGGTTCGGCTGAATCTTTTTGGTGGTTACAGTATTTGCCCATCATAAAACCGTGTGTATTGATGTAACTGACAAGGCATAAAGACCATATAAGATTCATACCTGTGTCCAGAACCCTATGTCATCTTATTTTTTTTTTTTGGTGGTACAGCCAATCAAATTGCCATGACTGAGTCACTTATATACTTAGGAAATCAGGCTGCTAGCCACTTGTATATATATGGGATTTGGGCCAAGGGTTGCCACCTTATAAAGCTTCTAATACCAGCCAGGGTGGGAGAGGGATCTGTAGGCGGGGGATCAGGCAGATCAGGGGTGGGCCGGGGCCATAGGCACCGGTGTCGGGAAATTTCCACACCGACCTTGGTTTGGATGATACCCAGGAATCAGTATTTCTTGATACCTTTTTGATTTTATATTTATTAGGGAATCATGGCTTCCCCTGTTGGGTGCAATTCATTTTAGGGGAGGGCTTTCCCCCCTGGGATGCCATGCCACCTGGAACATGGCCACCTGGAACAAGGGCATTGTGGCCACTGAAGTTCTCTTGAGAGCACAATGGCCAGGGTTACCATCTATCCGGTATATCACCAGCTAGGGCCGTGGCCGGTATATGGATCCCTCCCTTCCCTGACCCTCACTGCTGACAGGTTTCCCCTTATACTCCTCCCATTTTCCTTCCTGCTCCACCCATTTTCCCACCCAATATGACCCCCCTGCCTGCTCCCCCGACCCAAACAGTAAGAAAAAGATGGCAACCCTAGCTATGGCAGCCAAACTCTCTAAAGAGGCAAGTGGCTACTGTGGTGACCCGCTGGTCCCCAGGTAAGGATCTACTGGCCACAGGCTGGACAATCTGCTTGCTTGAGGAGGTGGCTAGTAAGCTTATCTGGGCCAAATTGGGTCGATATGATTGGGGCCAACTATCCAGAAGGCTTAATAGGGTCACAAAGCTGAGAAACACCTGTGCCAATTGATATATTGTTTTTTTACATGTGGTCTGTTTTACATGCACCTGTATGGCGCCAATATCGCTTTACAAAGTGCCCGCCCATAGCAATGGCTGCCTTGTATCCATTCACACATGGCGGCATTAGCCATTCTCCTATATTCCTCAATACTGTAGATTCCATTAGATCTCAGGGAATTTCAAAGAACCAGGAGTTCTCGTCCTTTTCCACAAAAACCATATTCAATATGTGGGAGAAATGGAGATGATATCATACTTGTTAAAGGCATTTGGTCCCGTAAGTTACCCTGTCCCAACTGTCAGCCAAGGGGTATTTCTAATGTCTGTTCTTCCTGTGCTGAATTCTCCCGTTCCTTATGTATAGAAATGGCTTGTAGGGATGTATATAGCATGTGTGGATTTGGGAGAAATAGGAGGGTTTATACAAGTTCCTAGACTGAAGGCGTTGGCGTTGCACCGATGGCAGTTTGTGCCATGAGTTCTCTAACAGTTGCAGTTCATGTTGCCAACAGTGGGGCACTCAGTGTGACTGGGGCCGGGCATGTATTGCTGCCGGCAGTTACTGTGGCCTTCCTGCATGTACATTACCCAGAGTAGCTTGCCGGCCTTCCTACCTTTATAAGACCTCAGCACCTCTACCCAGTGCTGACTGAGCCAGGGACTATTGTCCTTAGGGGATGCCTCCTTAGCAGGGTCTCAGCAGCCGAACCAGTAATTAAACAGCTACGGCTGGGGCCAATATTGCAAATTGAATGTTATGCACCCAATGTGCATAGTCATGTCCCTAACTGACCCCAATCCCACCACAGCCAGCTCCCAAACCAGCTAGGCCCCACCCAATCCCTGCTAATTCACCCCACTACCATCACAGCCAACCCCTGGATCAGCTAGGCCCCACCCATGCCCACCCAATCCCTCTAATTTAATCCACTTCCACTACTGCCAGCCCCCAACCCCTGGATCAGCTAGGCCCCACCCATGCCCACCCAATCCCTCTAATTTAATCCACTTCCACTACTGCCAGCCCCCAACCCCTGGATCAGCTAGGCCCCACCCATGCCCACCCAATCCCTCTAATTTAATCCACTTCCACTACTGCCAGCCCCCAACCCCTGGATCAGCTAGGCCCCACCCATGCCCACCCAATCCCTCTAATTTAATCCACTTCCACTACTGCCAGCCCCCAACCCCTGGATCAGCTAGGCCCCACCCATGCCCACCCCATCCCCTCTAATTTACCCCACTTCCACTACTGCCAGCCCCCAACCCCTGGATCAGCTAGGCCCCACCCATGCCCACCCCATCCCCTCTAATTTACCCCACTTCCACTACTGCCAGCCCCCATCCCCTGGACCAGCTTGCCTCCCCCCCCCTTGGCCCCCAATCCCTTCTAATTTACCCCACTTCCACCACAGCCAACCACCGAACCCTGGACCAGCTAGGCCCCACCCTTTCCCACCTGATCCCTCTAATTTACCCCACTTCCACAACAGTCAGCCCCCATCCCCCGGACCAGCTAGGCCCCACCCATGCCCACCCAATTCCTGTTTCCTTCATTAGTAGCACCCTACCTACTGGCAGTGCCATGTATAGCTCGGAGGCTGAGAATATTAATATAAACTGATAACGTTTGGTGGAGAGTTGGATTTCTGAGAAATAAATATTTAGTCAGTCAGGGGTTGGACTTTGACCTTTGGACAGTTCAGAATTTTTCTGTAATTAGAAAAACTGAGTTTGGTCAGAAAAAAGCATCAGAGCCGAAAATTAGAAAGGTCCAGTGAATTCCAATGGGCGGGCCAATTATCTGTGACATCATTAAAAAGTCTTTGAAAGTCATGGAGTTGCTAGGGAACCATTAGACTCCTGTGCAGTGCCCCATCCACCTCCCATGCCCCTCCCATTCCCCCATGTTACAACTGGCATCTGACTGGCTTTTGGCCACATATTACACAATGTGCCAACCACTGACAGTCACATCTGACAGTTACTCGCTTACATCATACACTATCATCCCAAGTGATTCCCTGGCTCACTAACTTGCAGACAGAATGTTAATAGAGACATCTTTATCCTTACATATTTCAGTTGGGGAGGCTCAGGCTCTCCAGACTAATGGGATGTGGGCACCAAAGGTTCACATGACTTTTTGTGACAATGTATCCTGTCATTTCAAGGCTGCGATTGGGGGGGGGGTAAACCGACGAGCCAATAGGTGTTCTCCCTAAATCTCAGTCTAAATAATCCTCTTGCCACTGCTCCATTCTCAGCTTCCGGCCGGGTCAGGCTTCAGTTGAAAAGGACTGGGTTAGGGTGAGTGTGGGTCGGAAAATACATTTCTCGCAGCTGGGGGTAGGTTAGAGATAACATGGCCTTTCCTTACCCCCCAAAATGCACCAGTATTAATAGGTTCTTCTGCCATTCACATCCCGGGCTCAGGCAGACTGAGGTCACTCATTTGGGGTGAGGGGAGGGATATACTTTTCTTCTAGAAGCCCTATCCTATGTAAGGACATGGCACTAGCAAAAACAGCAGCGCCACCTTGCTTTATGGCAGGGAAACAGTGAGGTTCCTCTGTGATTGGCTAATATCCCCCTAATATCAGATTCAGGTCTCTTTAATCCTGAGTGACTGTGAATTATGGCCTCGCTAGCAACACAGCAAGATGGCGACGGGGACAGAATACGGGGACAGAATTCGGGGACAGAATATGGGGACAGAATATGGGGACAGAATTCGGGGACAGAATACGGGGACAGAATTCGGGGACAGAATTCGGGGACAGAATTCGGGGACAGAATTCGGGGACAGAATTCGGGGACAGAATACGGGGACAGAATACGGGGACAGAATACGGGGACAGAATTCGGGGACAGAATACGGGGACAGAATACGGGGACAGAATACGGGGACAGAATACGGGGACAGAATACGGGGACAGAATTCGGGGACAGAATACGGGGACAGAATACGGGGACAGAATACGGGGACAGAATTCGGGGACAGAATACGGGGACAGAATACGGGGACAGAATACGGGGACAGAATCCTATTCTATTTGTATTACTGACTGTATGGGAAATGGGATTGTTTTGCAAACAGAACTAAATCCATCAGCTCTCCACTTAAAGGGACGGGGTTATGGCGACACTGCTGTCCCTGTTCCGGGGGAAGCCGTATGACTTTGCACAGGAAGGTAACAAAGCATGCACAACTATGTGTTTCAAGCTCTTCTGGGGTTTAAGGGGGTCAGGATATGCTAAAGGGCACAGCAGGCATGGGAACGGCAAGGCTCTACAGCTGTTGTTGAACTACAATTATTGGCTGTCTGTGGGGAGGCCGGGGGGGTTGCAGTTCAACAAGATCTCCGGGTCAGCCCTTTGCCCGCGCCTGGGTTATGCTTGTGAAGATCTAAGAATAAAAATGGCCCAGATAAAGGCCAAGCTGGCCAGGCTGTTTCACTTTCTATCCTGACTTTTTTTTTTTTCCTGTATGATTTTAGAAAAAATACAAAATAAAAATATAAAAAAAAAACATGTTTTGATGCATTTTAAAAGGAAAAAAAGTGAAAGAAATAAATAGTGAACTGCTTTACATGGCTGTTGTGAAACCGCAAAGCATCCTATTTCTTTGTTTTATTGCGCGGTGCCGGCAGTAGGGGGCGATAGGGTGTCACGGTATAGAAGGATTGGGCTTCTCTAAAGGGGTTTTGTTCCTTTAAAATGGGGTTTGGGGATTGGTTACAAGTGACGCTAAAGGGCAAGTAAACTCAGAGCGGGCTTTATGGGATACTAATAGAGGCAGCACATCCCTGCAGTTACAGTCAGGGGCAAGATGGAGAGGGTAAAACAACATGGCAGTGGCTGGGAGAGTGACAGGGGCAAGATGGAGAGGGTAAAACAACATGGCAGTGGCTGGGAGAGTGACAGGGGCAAGATGGAGAGGGTAAAACAACATGGCAGTGGCTGGGAGAGTGGCAGGGGCAAGATGGAGAGGGTAAAACAACATGGCAGTGGCTGGGAGAGTGGCAGGGGCAAGATGGAGAGGGTAAAACAACATGGCAGTGGCTGGGAGAGTGGCAGGGGCAAGATGGAGAGGGTAAAACAACATGGCAGTGGCTGGGAGAGTGGCAGGAACAAGATGGAGAGGGTAAAACAACATGGCAGTGGCTGGGAGAGTGACAGGGGCAAGATGGAGAGGGTAAAACAACATGGCAGTGGCTGGGAGAGTGACAGGGGCAAGATGGAGAGGGTAAAACAACATGGCAGTGGCTGGAAGAGTGGCAGGAACAAGATGGAGAGGGTAAAACAACATGGCAGTGGCTGGGAGAGTGACAGGGGCAAGATGGAGAGGGTAAAACAACATGGCAGTGGCTGGGAGAGTGGCAAAACAACAGGTTAGAGACATTAGGGAAAGATGGAGACAATGATCGGGTCAATATGGCAACATTAGGGCTTAAAGGCGACAGACAAGATGTTACCTGTAAGACAAGATGGCACCAGTAAGGCATGATGGCAACAGTAGGGCAAGATAGCCACTGTAAGAAAAGTTGGTGACAGTGGGACAAGATGGCAACAGTAGGGCAAGATGGCTCCAGTAGGACAAGATGGAGACAGTAGGACAACATGGCAACAGGACAAGATGGTGACAGTAGGACAAGATGGAGACAGTAGGACAAGATGGCAACAGGACAAGATGGTGACAGTAGGGCAAGATGGAGACAGTAGGACAAGATGGTGACAGTAGGACAAGATGGCAACAGTAGGGCAAGATGGAGACAGTAGGACAAGATGAAGACAGGTGGCCAACATGGCAACAGGACAAGATGGTGACAGTAGGGCAAGATGGAGACAGTAAGACAAGATGGCAACAGTAGGGCAAGATGGAGACAGTAGGGCAAGATGGAGACAGTAGGGCAAGATGGAGACAGTAGGACAAGATGGAGACAGTAGGGCAAGATGGAGACAGTAGGACAAGATGGCAACAGTAGGGCAAGATGGCAATGAATGACAGGACAAGATGGCACCAGTAGGACAAGATGGAGACAGTAGGACAAGATGGAGACAGTAGGACAAGATGGCAACAGTAGGGCAAGATGGAGACAGTAGGACAAGATGGCAACAGTAGGGCAAGATGGAGACAGTAGGACAAGATGGCAATGAATGACAGGACAAGATGGCACCAGTAGGACAAGATGGAGACAGTAGGACAAGATGGAGACAGTAGGACAAGATGGCAACAGTAGGGCAAGATAGAGACAGTAGGACAAGATGGCAATGAATGACAGGACAAGATGGCACCAGTAGGACAAGATGGAGACAGTAGGACAAGATGGAGACAGTAGGACAAGATGGAGACAGTAGGACAAGATGGAGACAGTAGGACAAGATGGCAACAGTAGGGCAAGATAGAGACAGTAGGACAAGATGGCAATGAATGACAGGACAAGATGGCACCAGTAGGCCAAGCTGGAATGGTGGAAACAGTAGGACAAGATGGCACCAGTAGAGCATGATGACAATGGAAGGACAAGGTAGCGACTGTAGGAAAAGATGGAGACAATAGGACAACATGGCAACAGGACAAGATGGAGACAGTAGGGCAAGATGGCACCAGTGGAACAAGATGGCAACGGTAGGACAATATAGTGACCACAGAGCAACATGGCAACAAGTGGGCAAAACGGTGATAGCAGGGCTGTCATCTGCCCAGTTTGAAGATGGTGATGACAATGCCAAAACAAAATGGTGACAGTAGGACAAAATGACAAAAATAGGTCAAGATTTAGCGAGTAGGGCAAGATGGCAACAATAATATCTCAGCTGCCCAACCTTCAGCCCTTCAGCTGCATTTGTAGCAGAACATGGAGATTCTGTGTATCAGTGCTGCCCAACCTGTGGCCCCGGGCTTGCTGGAGCGCAGCTCCCTGCTTTGTTCCCTCGGGGCTCCTAAGATTTGTAGTTTAACAACAGCTCAAGGGGCCACAACTTTGGAGCTAATTTGCTCCATATTTTTTGCTTAGTGCCCAGAGCATTCCTTCTTTGTATTTTCTCGTTTATAACTGGATGGGAGCTGCCATATGGTTTGTACTGACTCCAGGAGAATGGGGGAAGAGAAAAAGGGTAGGTTTCTGCTAGATTCTGGGCTGACCTGGGGCATAAAGGGGCTATTACACTGTTACTATTACACTGGCACTGGGAACCAGTCCTCTTCCCTGGGGTTGGGCCCCTAGAACCGTAGGTTGGGTGCTTCTGTAGCACAAACAGGCCCAGTAATGATAAAATAAAGCAGCAGGGTTTGTACTGGGTGTGAGGTACAGGCTGTCCAGCAGGTGGCGCCAGCACTCTGTACCACGTACATTGTGTGTAAGATTTGTAGCTACGCTGGCGCTCCCATTGGCCCAAAATGCCAGTTTGGCCAAAGCCCAGCACCAGGTCTGGACTGGGAGTCAAAATAGGCCCTGGCATTCCAAGTACACAGAGGCCCAAACAGCCCCCCACCAGCCCAATAAATAGTGAGTGTCTATGGCACCTTACAGCAGCCCCTCTGGCATTTGCCTGAACCCACAGATTGCCAGTCCGGGCCTGATTTTCAGTACACAGAGGCCCAAACAGCCCCCCCATAGGCCCAATAAATAGTGAGTGTCTATGGCACCTTACAGCAGCCCCTCTGGCATTTGCCTGAACCCACAGATTGCCAGTCCGGGCCTGATTTTCAGTACACAGAGGCCCAAACAGCCCCCCATAGGCCCAATAAATAGTGAGTGTCTATGGCACCTTACAGCAGCCCCTCTGGCATTTGCCTGAACCCACAGATTGCCAGTCCGGGCCTGATTTTCAGTACCCAGAGGCCCAAACAGCCCCCCCATAGGCCCAATAAATAGTGAGTGTCTATGGCACCTTACAGCAGCCCCTCTGGCATTTGCCTGAACCCACAGATTGCCAGTCCGGGCCTGATTTTCAGTACCCAGAGGCCCAAACAGCCCCCCCATAGGCCCAATAAATAGTGAGTGTCTATGGCACCTTACAGCAGCCCCTCTGGCATTTGCCTGAACCCACAGATTGCCAGTCCGGGCTGACTAACTCATAGGGGAAGGGAAGGCCTGGGGGGTGGGTGCCTGGGGTGTCTCCATGTGGGCACAAACTGGGACACTGTATTTGCCTGGGGAGCCCTAATGTATTACCCTACTGCTAACTGCCAGCTGGTTGCCATGGGTAACAGTTAGTGCAGTTTATTGATTGGATGAATGTCACTCTCAGAGGAATGTGTATGGCTCCTCGGGCTGCATTACATCACCTCATTATCATCCTGATCAGGAAAGTGCGGTGCATGAGTCAGAACTGACACAGAAAGCGGAGCAGACTGGTACAGCAGGATCCCTGCATTCCGCTTCTATTAATACACCAGGAAACAGGCTGGGGGCGGAGCCCTAGATTTCCCATACGTAAATGAGCCAGAGCGCCGGCCCCTCCCAAAGCCAAGGAAGTACCAGCCCGTACTATGCCCAGTGTGCCCCGCAGCCCCATGTCCCGGCCCCTGACCCGCCTACCCTGTGCCCAGTGTGCCCCGCAGCCCCATGTCCCGGCCCCTGACCCGCCAACCCTGTGCCCAGTGTGCCCCGCAGCCCCATGTCCCGCCCCTGACCCGCCTACCCTGTGCCCAGTGTGCCCCGCAGCCCCATGTCCCGGTCCCTGACCCGCCTACCCTGTGCCCAGTGTGCCCCGCAGCCCCATGTCCCGGCCCCTGACCCGCCTACCCTGTGCCCAGTGTGCCCCGCAGCCCCATGTCCCGGCCCCTGACCCGCCTACCCTGTGCCCAGTGTGCCCCGCAGCCCCATGTCCCGGCCCCTGACCCGCCTACCCTGTGCCCAGTGTGCCCCGCAGCCCCCTACTAAACTCAACTTAGTATGACCTACACCAGTGATCCCCAACCAGTGGCTCAGGGGCAACATGTTGCTCCCCAACCCCTTGGATGTTGCTCTCAGTGCCCCCAAACCAGGGAGTTATTTTTGAATTCCTGACTTGGGGGCAAGTTTTGGTTGAATAAAAACAAGATTTCCTACCAAATAAAGCCCCTGTAAGCTGATAGGGTGCATAGAGGCCCCTAATAGCCAATCACAGCCCTTATTTGGCTTCTCCATGAACTTTTTACATTTGACTGAGGCTCATAAGTAGGAAAGGTTGGGGACTGCTGACCAATGGGCGCTCCAGTGACTGTACCAAATATAAAAGGGGGGTTAAAATAATGACCAAGGTTAATAGTAGAAAAATAAAAAGCTTTATTACCACACACTGTACATATACACAAAGGGAATGCCAAGGTGCCCCCCAAGGGGCTTGTCTTATTGAATTTCACCAGTCTGACCCCCCCCACATAGGAATGAGTCCGTTTCCGTAGGGAGCCAATCACCACATAGGAATGAGTCTGTCTCCGTAGGGAGCCAATCACACAGCTCACAGTATCCAAGGCCCCAGCAAGGGGTAAAACGGGCACATTTGCCCCAGTGCCTGAGAGGAATGAGGGCGGCTCGGTGCCGGTACGAGGGAAATGCCCCAGTAGGGAAGGGCGGGCTCCCCAGACTGGCGGTGTGACGCACCGATACTCTCCCAGTGAGTCACCGTTACGGCTCCGCTTGGTTTCGCTCAGCCCGAGTGTTTGGCCGGAGGCCGGTACTGCAACTCCAGGGGGCGCTGGAACCCAGCTCATACGAGTCCCACAGGACAGTAGGGTTGGCGCACGGTTTTGCTGGCAGTGTCCGGCCCCGGCAGGCTGCAGTTATACGGCGGGCAGTCTCCTTCCGCCCCGCGGCTTGTAGTTCCTTCCTCCTCCTGCCGCTGTACCTCAGGGGCCCCAGAGACACCCCGATACTTTAGCTCGGGAAGGAGAGGGTCCTCCAGTCATCCTAACCTCCCCCCGGTAATGTTCAGAACGCCTCCACCGGCCTGGAGTGGAACCCCGGTACCGCCATGGCTGCCCGGCACCCCAGGGGCTGAGCTTGTGGGATGGAGCCGATCAGTCTCTGTAACACCTCGGCCATGCCGGGAAAGGCGCCCCCTTGAGGCTGCGGCTCAGGGATCACTTGCCACAGGCAGGCTCGCTTGCTCGGAACCAGCTCTGCCATTCGGGGCCCCTCGGACCTCCGCTTGCGGCTCTCCCGGAGTGTGGGAGCGGTGTGGGGCTGAGGCGCCTCCGGGGGGAAGGCGGTAGATATGACGAGATCTCTGGCGCTGCGTAGGACCATAGCCAGCTGTAAGGAGCGGTGCAGCCGCATCCCCCCTCGCTGGGTCCGGGTGCGCAGCAGCTTCATGGCGGACAGGGAGGCGATGCGCTGGGCCTCCCGGTGTACGGCCTCTTGGTGAGCGATCATCTGGGCTCGGCTCTCCATCACTGCCCTCAGCGCGTCAGCAACTGTTTGTGTAACCCGAGTGCGGCGGGGCAGGGTTATATAGCCTTCACTGACGTCACGGAAAGGAGCCGGGGGAAGGGGCGGGGCGACGGTTAAAGGGACACTGACAGGAATAGGAATTGCGTGAGTAGCGGAGGGAAGGAAAGTGATGGGAAACGCCGGACTGCAAACTCCCTCAGGGTTACAAGAGGGCATGCTGGGAGCTGCAGCATCTGGAAGTCTAATTGCCTATATCTAAAGGATGCTGATTGGAGTCGCCGCCTCAAAACTGGCGGAATCAGCAGATTATACATACGCATGGCTGCCTAGAATTCGCACAGTCTGCAGCACGGAGCCAGTCTCGCTTCTAATTGGCCGGGGGGGGGGTTATATCCGTCCGAACGATAGTCTATAAATATCTAATCGGTAATGCGCTCCTATGTGTCCTGCTGTGGCCGCCGCTCTTTGCATCAACGCACCGGGCAGCAACGGGTTAACTGTCACTGTCCCATCACAGCCGCTCAGCTCTCTCCCCGCCCCTCCCACTAACGGATCCCGTGACTATATATGGCGAGTGTGATGTCAGCAGAGGGAAACTCGCAGCCGAGAAAGCCCCAGGGTTTCCTGTGCCCAAATATGGCCGGGCAGGTGTGAGGGAGAGCGGCCTCTGTACTGGGGCACCCACCGGGGCACTAACCGCCCGCCCTGCCCGCCATAATGTAATATAGTAGGTGAGGGGAAACACACACTATCACATTTAGTCAATATGGCAAAAGAGCTTGCACTCTAGCGTGTAAAGGCCTGGGTACCCCTGGAACTATAGCGGGGTGACTGTTACCCCAATGTTTCTATATATCTGTAACCTTGTTATGGGCTAAGGGGGCCCAGCCTGAAGGCCAGTTAGGGAGGGATTTGGGGTGAGTGCTTATTTGTGCCCTGGGTACCCCTGGAACTATAGCGGGGTGACTGTTACCCCAATGTTTCTATATATCTGTAACCTTGTTATGGGCTAAGGGGGCCCAGCCTGAAGGCCAGTTAGGGGGGGATTTGGGGTGAGTGCTTATTTGTGCCCTGGGTACCCCTGGAACTATAGCAGGGTGACTGTTACCCCAATGTTTCTATATATCTGTAACCTTGTTATGGGCTAAG
The DNA here is from genome assembly GCF_000004195.4 of Xenopus tropicalis. NCBI lineage: Eukaryota > Metazoa > Chordata > Amphibia > Anura > Pipidae > Xenopus > Xenopus tropicalis. The sequence goes on along the minus strand of NC_030679.2, from coordinate 140,630,878 downwards.
GGGGCCCAGCCTGAAGGCCAGTTAGGGGGGGATTTGGGGTGAGTGCTTATTTGTGCCCTGGGTACCCCTGGAACTATAGCAGGGTGACTGTTACCCCAATGTTTCTATATATCTGTAACCTTGTTATGGGCTAAGGGGCCCAGCCTGAAGGCCAATTAGGGAGGGATTTGGGGTGAGTGCTTATTTGTGCCCTGGGTACCCCTGGAACTATAGCGGGGTGACTGTTACCCCAATGTTTCTATATATCTGTAACCTTGTTATGGGCTAAGGGGGCCCAGCCTGAAGGCCAGTTAGGGGGGGATTTGGGGTGAGTGCTTATTTGTACCCTGGGTACCCCTGGAACTATAGCGGGGTGACTGTTACCCCAATGTTTCTATATATCTGTAACCTTGTTATGGGCTAAGGGGGCCCAGCCTGAAGGCCAGTTAGGGGGGGATTTGGGGTGAGTGCTTATTTGTGCCCTGGGTACCCCTGGAACTATAGCAGGGTGACTGTTACCCCAATGTTTCTATATATCTGTAACCTTGTTATGGGCTAAGGGGGCCCAGCCTGAAGGCCAGTTAGGGGGGATTTGGGGAGGCCAGGCTGAAGGCCAGTTCGGGGGGATTTGGGGAGGCCAGGCTGAAGGCCAGTTCGGGGGGGATTTGGGGAGGCCAGGCTGAAGGCCAGTTAGGGGGGATTTGGGGAGGACAGGCTGAAGGCCAGTTAGGGGGGATTTGGGGAGGCCAGGCTGAAGGCCAGTTAGGGGGATTTGGGGAGGCCAGGCTGAAGGCCAGTTCGGGGGGATTTGGGGAGGCCAGGCTGAAGGCCAGTTAGGGGGGATTTGGGGAGGCCAGGCTGAAGGCCAGTTAGGGGGGATTTGGGGAGGCCAGGCTGAAGGCCAGTTAGGGGGGATTTGGGGAGGCCAGGCTGAAGGCCAGTTAGGGGGGATTTGGGGAGGCCAGGCTGAAGGCCAGTTAGGGGGGATTTGGGGGGGCCAGGCTGAAGGCCAGTTAGGGGGGATTTGGGGGGGCCAGGCTGAAGGCCCGTTTGGGGGGCCCAGGTTGAAGGCCAGTTAGGGGGGATTTGGGGGAGCCCAGGCTGATATATTTGGGGCAGGAGAGGGCAGACACAGGGAGTGGGTAACTATAATAAATCCGCTGACAGATTACAGAGCAGAATGACAAACCCAGTAATTATTTCTAGTTTTACTTCCCCTTCTCTCCCTCCCACGCACTGTCTGTTTCCTCCCCCTCAAACCACATCCCCCCCCCCCCCCCCCAGTATGTGTAAGTGGCTCCTTCCCTTCCTGGGAGATCCCCCCGGTGCCCCCGGTGCAGCAGTGCGTGGGTGTGAGGAAGCTGGAGGTACAGGGGCGGAAGGAGTGGATTCCGGCAGCTGCCACCCACGCAGCTGCTTCAGGCTCAGCCATATTCATTCCCCACATCAGGGAACAGCGAGCTCTTTGTAAACAAATCACTTCTAATGCGCCATTAGGATTAACTGAGCAGCCAACCAATCCCTGTCCTGTACTCACTCCTGCACTCACAGGTGGACTCACTCCTGCACTCACAGCTGGACTCACTCCTGCACTCACAGCTGGACTCACTCCTGCACTCACAGCTGGACTCACTCCTGCACTCACAGCTGGACTCACTCCTGCACTCACAGCTGGACTCACTTAGTACTCACTCCTGCACTCACTCCTATACTCACAGCTGGACTCACTTAGTACTCACTCTTGCACTCACAGCTGGACTCACTTAGTACTCACTCCTACACTCACTCCTATACTCACAGCTGGACTCACTTAGTACTCACTCTTGCACTCACAGCTGGACTCACTTAGTACTCACTCTTGCACTCACAGCTGGACTCACTTAGTACTCACTCCTACACTCACTCCTATACTCACAGCTGGACTCACTTAGTACTCACTCTTGCACTCACAGCTGGACTCACTTAGTACTCACTCTTGCACTCACAGCTGGACTCACTTAGTACTCACTCCTGCACTCACAGCTGGACTCACTTAGTACTCACTCCTGCACTCACAGCTGGACTCACTTAGTACTCACTCCTGCACTCACAGCTGGACTCACAGCTGGACTCACTCCTGCACTCACTTCTATACTCACAGCTGGACTCACTGTAGTTCTGACTCCTGCACTCACTTCTATACTCACAGCTGGACTCACTGTAGTTCTGACTCCTGCACTCACTTCTATACTCACAGCTGGACTCACTGTAGTTCTGACTCCTGCACTTCTATACTCACAGCTGGACTCACTGTAGTTCTGACTCCTGCACTTCTATACTCACAGCTGGACTCACTTTAGTTCTGACTCCTGCACTTCTATACTCACAGCTGGACTCACTGTAGTTCTGACTCCTGCACTTCTATACTCACGGCTGGACTCACTGTAGTTCTGACTCTTGCACTCACTTCTATACTCACAGCTGAACTCACTTTAGTTCTGACTCCTGCACTTCTATACTCACAGCTGGACTCACTGTAGTTCTGACTCCTGCACTTCTATACTCACAGCTGGACTCACTGTAGTTCTGACTCCTGCACTCATGCCTGTTCTCTCATTAATACGGTCTGTAACCCTTTGTTGGCAATAGAGCCAACACATTACAGCAAATGAGCCTTTGCTCAGGTGGAGGGAGGAGTCAGATGAGGCTGAACTGTATCTCTCAGACTATGCACAGAAGGTGCAATAATACTGATGGTGAGAAGGTTTGTTGGGTGTGGTAGGGGTACAGTTTCTCCTCTTGGGTGGAAGGACTATCCCCGCCATGAGTGCCCCCCATGCTCACCTTGCTCCTACTGTGAGACTTGCAGCACAGGGTTTATCTGGCACCGGTGATGTCCCACTGCCTTCTTATAGGGGCCCATTCTGCAATCACAACAGCACCAGGAACATCTGCCTTTAATCCTTCTAGGACCTCTGCCCCACACTTGACACTATGGCCACTGCTGACCAAGCCCCTCCTTACTTTCCCAAGATTCCAGTCCCCCCACACCTCTGGCTGTAATCCACAACCCCCCCCCCCCCCCCCCCCGATCAGAAGTGTGGCACCCCCAGCATCAGCCATCAAATCTATCCCATCCATTACCATTACCTGCTGCTATTATTTCTGCATGAAGATATCCATTCAGATTCACATTCAGAACTACCCACAAAATGGCAGCGGTTATACTTGGCCAATCACTGCTCTTCATTTACTCCCAACAAGCGCAACAACCCCCTCCTGAAGTGGGATCCACAGACAATGCGCCCCATACTATTGGGGGAACAAGGTGCAGGTTACACAGCCAGTTGTGCCAGTGCAGGGCAGCAGTACAATATATATTCATTACTTTGATATACTTTATTATTTTTGGTGTTACTGTTCCTTTAATTGGGCTGGTTGGGCCAAAAATACCCCAAAGTCAACGGAAGTTCTCAGCAGCCCCTCTGGCATTGGCAAAGATTTCCCCAAAAGGTCGATTTTTCCATCTTCTTAAAACTAAATAAATACTCCTATGCCACCCTGCCCCATCTTGTTTGCGAACGTTCTCCCATTATGCGGGTATTTTCCTCCAAATTTCCCTACTTTCACTTCCTCATTAGAAACAACACAGCGCCCCCAGCGAAGCTTCAACCGAACTGCAGCATTTCAGCACCAGTCACGTGACCTAGAAGTGAACTGATCGGATTAACAGAAATACACTACAAGTCCCGTGATGCTTCGCGCCTGAACCGGAGACACGTGACGGCAGGGAAGCCGAGGAGGGCGGAAGTAGGCGAAAAAGTGACTGGAAGAAAGATTGTCAGTAGGGGAGAGTTTAGAGTGTTGCGGAGAGAGTGAGACTCGGGGTCGGAGTGACAGAAGCTTGTTGCTAGGAGACAGATTTATTGTTATTATTAGAGGTACAAGTGATAGAGGTGCGGGGCAGGGAGCGGGGGGAGATGAGTTTATACACGTGTTTATATAAACAGAGGCTGTGAGGGGAGGGGGCAGAGTGCGGCCCCAGGGATGGGAGAGATACCCTGCTAGCCCCTATACTCACATATACACACACACACACATATATATATACAGGTATAGAGAGAGACAGGAGCTTATATAGAGGCTGTAGATTCCTATAAGGGCAGCTGGGGCAGAGAATGCAGTAAGTGCCTGGGCACTCTAGGGGCGCTATGTAAGTACAGACATAGATTATTGTATAGAGTTAGATAGAAGGGGAAATAAGCCAAAACAGGAAGAAAAGCCAAAATGTCTCTGGACGATCCATTCTCAGTGGTGAGAGGGTGAGTATTGGCTTCTTATTCCAGCAAATGGGCAGTGCCATGCTGCCTGTCTCCTGTGCCCGGGGGGTTACCATAGAGACCGCAGCGAGGGGCGCCAGGGAGTATACAGGGACATGTGGGGTTCTGCCTATAGGGGAGACAGATTGTGTGACTACTGGGGGTCCTAAGAAGTATAGGGGCCCAGAGGGGCACTGACTAATAACAAGGGGTTTAGGGGGCCCAGAGGGGCACTGACTGATAACAGGGGGTATAGGGGCCCAGCGGGGCACTGACTGATAACAGGGGGTATAGGGGGCCCAGAGGGGCACTGACTAATAACAAGGGGTATAGGGGGCCCAGTGGGGCACTGACTGATAACAGGGGGTATAGGGGGCCCAGTGGGGCACTGACTGATAACAGGGGGTATAGGGGGCCCAGAGGGGCACTGACTAATAACAAGGGGTATAGGGGGCCCAGTGGGGCACTGACTGATAACAGGGGGTATAGGGGGCCCAGAGGGGCACTGACTGATAACAAGGGGTATAGGGGGCCCAGTGGGGCACTGACTGATAACAGGGGGTATAGGGGGCCCAGAGGGGCACTGACTGATAACAGGGGGTATAGGGGGCCCAGAGGGGCACTGACTGATAACAGGGGGTATAGGGGGCCCAGAGGGGCACTGACTGATAACAGGGGGTATAGGGGGCCCAGTGGGGCACTGACTGATAACAGGGGGTATAGGGGGCCCAGAGGGGCACTGACTGATAACAGGGGGTATAGGGGGCCCAGTGGGGCACTGACTGATAACAGGGGGTATAGGGGGCCCAGAGGGGCACTGACTGATAACAGGGGGTATAGGGGGCCCAGAGGGGCACTGACTGATAACGGGGTATAGGGGGCCCAGCCGGGCACTGACTGATAACAGGGGGTATAGGGGGCCCAGAGGGGCACTGACTGATAACAGGGGGTATAGGGGGCCCAGTGGGGTACTGACTGATAACGGGGTATAGGGGGCCCAGCGGGGCACTGACTGATAACAGGGGGTATAGGGGGCCCAGTGGGGCACTGACTGATAACAGGGGGTATAGGGGGCCCAGTGGGGTACTGACTGATAACAGGGGGTATAGGGGCCCAGAGGGGCACTGACTGATAACGGGGTATAGGGGGCCCAGTGGGGCACTGACTGATAACAGGAGGTATAGGGGGCCCAGTGGGGCACTGACTGATAACAGGGGGTATAGGGGGCCCAGCGGGGCACTGACTGATAACAGGGGGTATAGGGGGCCCAGTGGGGCACTGACTGATAACAGGAGGTATAGGGGGCCCAGTGGGGCACTGACTGATAACAGGAGGTATAGGGGCCCAGCGGGGCACTGACTGATAACAGGGGGTATAGGGGGCCCAGTGGGGCACTGACTGATAACAGGGGGTATAGGGGGCCCAGTGGGGCACTGACTCAGTTGCAATATATATTTCTAACTTGTTCCCAAAGTTAAGAGGGTCCCTAAAATGACTTTTCTATGGGGTCCAGTAAAGTCTCTTTATGCCGATGGCAAGCGCTTCCTGCACCTTGTCATTCCCAAGGCTCAAACCATCCGTGGCCTGTAGTGAAGCCCGCCCTACAAGGATGTCAAACAGACCTGTGTATTACAACTCCCCCCCACTCACTGACTGACTGACTGACTGACTTCCCTGCCCTAGAAAGTAAACACAGGTCAGGCTGGCTGGGCTTTGCCTTGTGCTAGAGACCATAACCAAAGATGAAGTTATACCGTAAAACATAGACATTTGGCTGCCACCAACCCTTTCCCTGGGAGTCATTTCCCTATAGTAGTGCTGTTAGTCAGGGCCCCATAGTTAAAACAAAACTAGACTCCTCCCTTTCTCCCCCCTCGTTCCTCTGGTAGCCATCTCTCTGTCCTGTATTACTCTCTTTCTCCCCCCGCAGAGAGGTGCAGAAGGCTCTGAACACCAGCCGGGGTTTGTACCAGCGCTGGTGTGAACTCCTCCAAGAAAGCCAAGTTACCAGTGCCGAAGAGTTTGATTGGACGACCAACGAGTTGCGGAATTCCTTGCGCAGCATTGAATGGGATCTGGAGGATCTGGAAGAAACCATCAGTATCCTAATTGGTCAGACACAGTGCCAGTCCCTGTCAGGTAACCCTGAAATAGCCCGAGAGGCACCTAGTTGATACCAGGCATATTGATAGGAGGCCCCGAGGTGGCCCATCTAACATACTGGCGCTAGAATAAACCCATGGGATACAAAAGGGCCCCTAGCGTATGGGTTTATTCTACTGTTACGCTCTGTGTTGTTCCCTTGGCCACTGGTAGCCTTTTTGCAATTCTAGTCCATTCCACAGTTTTCCTTTACTCCCATCTTGGGCATCGTGGAATCGAACTCGCGAAAATTCAAGATCACCGGGACGGAGCTTAGTGAGAGAAGGAGTTTTGTGGAGCAGACGCGGAATTCTGTAAAGGTAAATTAAATTCCCACTCCTCTATTTCTTCCTTATTTCCCAGCCTGCAAGGGTCTCTCTGTGCCATCTTTGTTCCCATCTTAGCGCTCTAATACAAATTTGTTTTACTTATTTGTCTAGGAAATGAGAGATCACATCTCCAGCCCGAGATCTCTGGCTTTTAGTGAACGCAAGAACCGAGAGGTAAAAACCCACCCTCTATATATAGATAGAGTATTGCAAATCTGAGCATTCTGGCTGGCACAGTGATAGACGGGGTTTGGGATCATATCTGGGAATTCCCAAGCCGGTGAGTCTGACACCCAGTCAGAAGAGAGTAAAGCCGGAAACCACTATGAAAGGGAAATGATTCAACTGATCTGCTAGTTGTGCCAGTCTCATTGAACAGCCGACGTAATGAAGATTATTTCTGCATGTCGCGTCTCTATAGGTGCTACTAGGTGCTGGCCAGCAGCCCATAAATGATCGTTTTTCTCGTCTGGACGAGGAAATCATATCTGGCAACTCTCGCTACGTGGAGGAGCAGCAAGCGCAGCAGCAGGTGGGAAAGGCGCTTTTTATATACTGGTTTCATTTTATAGTGGCACAGAAATTGCCTTTACAGCAGTCCTAGCCTTACTTTATGGCAGGGATTTTAGATACAGAGTATCCCTAAAGCAAGATCAGTTGCCCTCCAACATAGGGTAAGCACGCTGCTGCCTGGGGAGGGCTGTGCCCGGCTTAGTGTTCTGCTCGTGTCTCTGCAGCTGATTATCGATGGGCAGGACGCGGAGCTGGAGATGGTGTCTGGGAGTATACGGGTTCTGAAAGACATGTCTTCCCGGATTGGTGACGAATTGGAGGAGCAGACTGTGTAAGTCGCTTATTACATATGATATATATATTCATATATTAGACTTAGGAGGGGGCGTGGCCTCGTGCCGTGGGACATCGTTCTGTACGAGATGTCGGTAATGGCCTTCCAGAGACACACAAAGACCCCCTTCTATTCTCCCATTCTCAGTACAGTATGGCAGCCCATTCATTCCATGGCTGATGTTATACTAGTGCTGCACTAGCTCATAGTGGTGGGAGTTGTAGTTCAGGAGCTGGGCCACAAGTTGACTTGCCTGGCAGAGATGACGGAATACTACTGTCTGCTTCTGTTTTCCCAGGATGCTCGACGACTTCACCCATGAAATGGATAACACCCGCACTCGCGTGGACTCCGTATTCAAGAGAATGGCCAAAGTCTCTCACATATCCAGCGGTGAGGGGGTGTTGTACGTGTAATGGCTACTGAAAGCCACGTCTGTGACTTGCTATGCTCTGCACTGCTGGGCCTGACTCCATTTCCCACAATGCCTTGCTTCTGTGAGTCTGTTAATCCCAGACTATGCAAGGTCTAAGCGGGAAGAGGAAATCCAAGTAGCCAGTCTGCAGCGCCACCTAGGGGCATTCCAGGCACAGTGCAAGCTGCTTCTATATAGACTCTGTTGGGGTCATTTATGAACACTGGGAAAATTTGCACCCGACCTGTTACCCATGGTAACCGATCAGATGTTAGATTTCATTTTTCTACTTGCAGCTGGCTCAACAAAAAGCTAATCACTGATTGGTTGTTATGAGTTTATAAATGAGTCCCATTATATACTAGGCATGTGTGGGTCAACCCACACTAACCCGACCGCTATCAAACAGCACCCAACTGAACCTGGTAGTCCATCTCAGCACCTGACCCACTCCATCTCTGACATCATGAAGGGGGCGGAGCAGGCGCTAGCCTATAAATAGAGGCTGCCAAAAGAAGGGGAAGAGCTAGGCCCGAAACCCACAGATCTTGTGTGGATGTCCGTCCAAACCTATCAAAACCAACGGGTCCTGCAGGTTTTGGGCCGACCCACACATCACTGGTATATTCTCTAGCAGCTCCTAGCACAGCAGGAGCGCTGGGAGTTGAATATCTGCACCACCCGGAATGCCAGCAATAGCTAAAACATCATTGGGTTCTGCAGGTGAATTCTAATCGTGACATCATTCCTGTTTGGACCAATAGGAAAAGACAATAAGGGCTGCATCAGCATTATGCACACTAGCACGTGGCCAGTTGCTAATCTAGTTTGAGAGTCAGAATCAGCAGTGCAGAGAATACACAATGAATGTATATGGGGAGTTGCTTAGTGGCCCCCTTACTGCGCGTGTAAATTGTCCCACTGCTTTCTCTCCCCGCAGACCGCCGGCAGTGGTGCGTAATCATCACGCTCCTCCTCGCTCTTATCATTATACTGATCCTGATTTTTGTTCCATGAATGTGCCGCGCCACAGAACCAGAGAACCCCACAGACCGGATTGTACCTGGGAGGACTGTACCACCGCCACCGCGTGGATGATTTTAGGGAACGTTGCACAAGTATAAGGTCAATTTGTTTTGCTTTTAGGCACGGGGGGTTGGGTGGAGCCGGGGGTGGAGCCACACACTGTATGACTGGCACACTGACAGCTGGAACATGGCGGCTCCTTTACCTGCCCAGCGTGTGAGAGAAATAAAATATTTTGTATGTGTCTCCCTGTCACTGTCTGTATCTCCTTTATAGGGTTGGCACCTCTGGGTCCTACTGCCCCTCTCTCCTGGGTCACTGGGGGACTTACACACTACAGTGCTTTGACTCTGGCACTGGCTGCTCTCCTCCCTATGGTCAGGCAAAGCCTTGTTCCTTGCCCACTAGAGGGAGCTCTTGGCCAGTCAAGCTGCCTAATGCTGCTTCCCCTAACCTAGGGATGGGTAACCTATAGGTTGGGACACAGGGCAGGCAGCTATGGGTAGAACAATTAAAGCAAACCTCTAATTGCTCACTGAGGATAAACCCCACTAGCCCCGCCCATCTGTTCCACTTCCTGCTGCTCCTTTCCCAGGCTGTGCAGGGGAGCCGGCGGCACTCAGCACACTGCGCTGTCGGATAGGAACCAATCATCAGCTAGGCTGACCTGATAGGGAACTGAAGCCTGTCTGTGCTTGTGTGACTGCAGGGCTGTGATTGGCTCCTCCCTCTCCTACTGTGCTTCTGGCAGGGACCGTTAGGACACACCCACCCCTTAATGAAACACAGACAGGGACCTGAGAGGATCTATAGGGAGCTCCAATAAAGGGGACATTGTTACAGATAGGGTTAATGTTTAGCCCAAAGGGAAACCAGCACCGTATATTATTCATAATTGCCTACAGGGTTAGGGTTTTTTATTTATCCTGTTTGTCTCCTGTATGTCCAACTGGCTCTTTGTCTGCTTCCCCCACTACTCCAAACTATTCAGAACTGGGGGCCACACTGGGCTATGGGTTATTTTAGGTCTCCTATAGGCTGAGCACGTTGGTGCTGATTACGGATTGGGCTCAGTTGCCGGTGAGTCAGGGACAAAGCACATAGCGCGGCGCTGAGAAGAACAAACAGAGCGGGAGGCTCCGCAGGGAGAATCAGCAAGAGGTTATGTGGCAGCTGTTGAAAGCTCTGCACCCCTCCTCCTATCTAGTTGGCCATATGTACTTATTAATTAGACCCGCCCCCTCCTTTATTTCAGCCAATGAGATGGGACAGATATAATAAAACAAAATGGAAATGAGAGGATATCAGATTCCAGGTGGAATGATGATTTATATGCCCTGGGAGCTGACAATCTATTTCCCACACTGTTTCAGTGTGGAAAATAGATTGTCAGCTCCGCTGTCTTGCTTTGGGCAGCGGTATCTGACCAGGCACAGTATGTGGCCAATCAGCCACATTGTACAGAAAGGCGGAGTTTAAGCTCAAGGCTCCCTGAATACCATTAGGCTGATCTGTGATTTGATGCCAAACTGCCAGCGCCCAATTCCTGCTTCAGTAGGAAGTTATAGGTGCAACTAACATTTTAGTAATTAGAGCTCCTTTTATCTGTTCCCATATCTGAGCCTCCCTCATAACTAATCCATAGACACAGAATAGATCCTGCCACTAGGTGGCGCAAGTAACACAAACTAAGCTCAGCTGCAAAGGCTCCGCCTATCTCTGCATTCTTACATGCCCCCCCAATACAAACGACCACCCACTGGGGCAGACTGCCTTAAAGGGGCAGTTCACCCTTAATTTAGCTTTTAATTTCCCACAGAATGGCCAATTCTAAGCAACTTTTCAATTGGTCTTCATTGTTTATAATTTAAGTTTTTAAATTTGCCTTCTGCTGCTGCTGCTTTCCAGCTTTCAAATGGGGGTCACTGACCCCGGCAGCCATCCACGCGTGCTCTGTGAGGCTCCAGTTTTATCGTTACTTTCTTTTCTATTCGCTTATTCATATATCATTCTCCATTCTAACCACACCCTGGTTGCTAAGGTAATGTGGACCCTAGCAACCAGACAGCTGTTATAACTCCAAACTGGAGCAGCTGAACAATTATTGAAATAAATAAAAAATGAAGACCAATCGCAAATTGTCTGAGAATATTACACTTTACATCGTACTAAAAGTTACATTTCCCCTTTATGTCCCTCCCCCAATAACACAAACTGCAATGCAAAGAAGTGTCATTTTTGTTAAAAATTTTATTAATCTTTGCTTTCTGATCCGTATTTGATAATGTGCAATTGCTCCGGCCTCACAGTTAGGGGAACACACAGCGATATCTTGGCACTTAAAGAGCAGAAGAGAAGGATACGGGGTGGGCGGGCGGGGAAACTGCATTAAGCCACACCCACTGGACAGCGGAAGTGGGCGGGCTATGGAAAGAACTGTTGGGATTGGCTGCTGAGAGTGCGCTATTAGTATCAGGTTTGGTAGAAAGTAAACTTTTTTTTGTGTGTTTTTGTTTTTATTCTTTAATTCCTACGATTATAAACATGATGGGCGCCGGCCGAGGCGCGAGAGGATTATCGTTAGTGTGCGAATCTCCCGCCATTCTCATCCTATCCACCTATTGGTAATGACCTGCAGGCTGAGGCCCTGACATTCTATCCACTTGGCGTGTTGGGCGGGGCGAGGGCTGTGTCACTCACACTCACAGCCTTTACTTTAAAGGACAAATAAAATATTTCTTAAATCCCATGTAACACACTTTAGCATGATTGCTCTGCCCTTGCACAGAATAAAACCCAATATATACATCAGACTGGAGGGTAATAAGCCCCACCCCCCCATGGGTGTAACAGTTTACTATAAAGTATGAGGTGACCAATCAGAATCCTGACACCACACCCCATGACTCCATACCGTTTAGGACTTTTCTAGAAAGGGGAAGAGTGGGCAGGGGGTAGGAGAGAGCGGTCTCCGGGTGAACCAATGCCGCTCAGTCAGTGAGCTAGCAATCGGCCCGACACTTGCTAAGCCAAAGCCATACAATGTTATATCTGAAGTAGCGGCTGAACCAAAGGGCCTGCTGGGGGGGTCAGTGAGGCAGAGAGGCCTATGGGAGATAAAAGGTGCACAAGTATCATTCACTATACACACAGAGAGCAGACGGACAGACAGCCAGGCCGGGGTCCCGCCTACACAGCCATCCAGCCAACACAAACAAGCATACCTAGTGCAATCTTGGTCATAGTAAAATGTGCTAAATACAAGCGCGCAGAGACCCGGCCTGGGGGAGAGAAATGCGCCAAATGCAACCGCAAGCAGCAACAACTACGGCAAGTACAGAGGGGACGCGTGCAACTGCATTGCTGCTTCCCAGCCAATCACAGAGAGCGCAAAGCCTACAGCGAGCGCACACAGGGGGGCGCCCTGCCCATACCCAACACTAGTGCGCCCTAACAAGGCAGTCGAGGGCTCGATTACTTACAGTGGTGCTACGGTCTCATATTCTCCCTCGACCAGTTGTGTATATGATATGTCGGACCACCATTGTGTTGGGGCGGGGGGGGGGGGGGCACATTGAACCTTCCTGCAATGCTCCTTTTTCATTCAATTCTCACATTTACATCATTCTAATAAATATTTTGTATAAAAGAAATAAAGCCCAAATATACAGGCGACTCCCACACACTCCCATCTCTCAGCCTGCCCCCCACATTGTACAGGACCATGTGCTACGGGGACGTTTCCGGGGACATTACCGGGGACATTAGGGAAGGCACCTAAACGTGCACAGGTTTGGTTGGAACGTTCACTTTGATCTCCCCCCAAACCAGTGATGCGGCTCCTTCCTCAGCATTTTAGTAGTAGACGTCAGGCTACTAAGAAGCGGTGTCAAGAGACCGACACAAGTCCATAACAGGGAATGTGGACAAGTGTCGCTATCTCTCTCTCTAAAGGACAAGGAAAGTGTAAATGCTAAGGGGGGGGTTCTAGTAGCTCTGCACGTATGATCCGAGCTGGGAGCCTATGGGAAACCCCTCAGTGCAACGCACTCCTTCCTGCCCATGCCACCATGCAAGAGGCGGGATCCCCGAGACTCGCATCACAGCTACAAGAAGCCACGCCCATATCAGTTACACTCGTCCCTGGTTGGTTGCACTGTGGTTCTTTGGTTGTTTCTGGCCAATAAATCCCAGCATTCCAGATGCTGTGAACACCCCGCTATCCCACACTGCACCCCAAATACCGTCACGTCGGGACAGGCGCTCGCACACACACAGCCCCCTCGTCCCCCAACACGGTCAGCTCGCCTCAGCCTTGAACTTACCATAAGTGAGTGGGTTATACCAAGTGGCGGGTGGGCTTGAAATGAAAGGGAATTCTGGGGGGGGGGGGTTATTAAAATAAAACAGTCTCTCTGCTCCGGGCATCAGGAACCCAGGAGTTGGGTTATCAAAGGGCCAGTGATATCGAGTATCTACCTCAACTGCACTATAAAAGGATGCAGAGGATCTATGTACAGTTCAGTCCCGGTGAGCGATATGGAGGATCTCCAGACTTTTACAAGCATGACGCGCTGTATAACGATGCCGAGTATCCCTATACACTGAAAATGGACACGCTGGGTTATATAATGACACTGCGTATAACTGTATACTGATAATGGACACGTGGGCGCTGGGTAATGATACGGAGTACCTCATGCAGCAGTGTATAGCGATACCGTGTGCCTCAAGTGCCACCGTCGTGCAGCAGCGTACAAGCCATAGCGAGCACTTCCATCGGTGGCGTACGGATGATAGCCCATCTCCTGAGTGCCTTATTGTCCTCCCTCCTCCTCCTCCTTGTGGGAAAGGGAAGGGGAGGGAATATCTACATAGCAAGGAAGTGGAGTCACGGCATCCCCTCCCCCGGCTCCCCCTCATAACCCGCCCCGTGCTCCACGGGAGTCGCCGCCCCCATCAGATCGGGCTCCATTTTGCCGGTGTCGTTGATGAAGGAGGTGTAGGCGTCGCCCTCGGCCATGAGAAGCTTGAGTTTGGGGATCCAGCTCTTGCGCACCACGCGCCGGGCGTTCGTACACATGTCGGCGGCAATGGCGTTCATCTCACTCTCTTTGAAGTTCGGGGCAAAGTTCTGACAGTAAACTGTGGGCAAGAAGATGAGAAACCATAAGCTGCCTGTCCTTTATACACAGCAAGTACCCCTGCCCATGTGATGCCAATTAACCCTTACTGCCCCCCCTACATACGGCCCCTGCCATTGTCACCTACATACGAGGCCACCCTTGTTTTCTGTTGACAGTCATAGGTGTGGTACCCACTGCTCCACCCCCCCACACCATGCAGCACCCAATCACAAGAAAGCTCACATTTCACTGCGTGCAGCACTCTGCTGTCCAGTGGTTTCCTGCTGGGGTCGTTGGTCGAGGAGCGGATTCCGGTCCCACAGCTGTTGGCTAAAGTGTTTCTAAATACAAAGACAAGAGTATTAAGCAACAGGTATGGCAGCTCTCACCTTCCCCCTCAGCCAATCACATTAGGTCTTTCTTGTGTGCTTGGTTTCAGGCACTTTAGTGCCCACCATTCCTATATGTGCAGCCACTAGCACCAAATCACCCGAAACTGCCCCTGGCACCTACAACTCTTCCCTCCCTCATTCATTCATTCGCTACATCCCAGCCCCACGGCCCAATATCTGCCACTCTTACCTGTCAAAGAAGGAAGCCAGCAGCCTGCGAAGTAGAACTTTATGTCGTGTTCCAGCACTGATGTGACAGTTCATCAGCTGAGCCCGAGTTATAAACACATTGGTACCTAGAGCCCAAATATACAGAAAGGATACTGAGACCCAGGGCAGGGTGATACAGTGACACAGACAGGAGGGGGCTATGGGACATGGAGTCTGTCCCTCCCACTGCAGGGTGATACAGTGACACAGACAGGAGGGGGCTATGGGACATGGAGTCTGTCCCTCCCACTGCAGGGTGATACAGTGACACAGACAGGAGGGGGCTATGGGACATGGAGTCTGCCCCTCCCACTGCAGGGTGATACAGTGACACAGACAGGAGGGGCTAAGGGAAATGGAGTCTGCCCCTCCCACTGCAGGGTGATACAGTGACACAGACAGGAGGGGCTAAGGGAAATGGAGTCTGCCCCTCCCACTGCAGGGTGATACAGTGACACAGACAGGAGGGGCTAAGGGAAATGGAGTCTGCCCCTCCCACTGCAGGGTGATACAGTGACACAGACAGGAGGGGGCTATGGGACATGGAGTCTGCCCCTCCCACTGCAGGGTGATACAGTGACACAGACAGGAGGGGGCTATGGGACACGGAGTCTGTCCCTCCCACTGCAGGGTGATACAGTGACACAGACAGGAGGGAGCTATGGGACATGGAGTCTGTCCCTCCCACTGCAGGGTGATACAGTGACACAGACAGGAGGGGCTATGGGACATGGAGTCTGCCCCTCCCACTGCAGGGTGATACAGTGACACAGACAGGAGGGGGCTATGGGACACGGAGTCTGTCCCTCCCACTGCAGGGTGATACAGTGACACAGACAGGAGGGAGCTATGGGACACGGAGTCTGTCCCTCCCACTGCAGGGTGATACAGTGACACAGACAGGAGGGGGCTATGGGACATGGAGTCTGTCCCTCCCACTGCAGGGTGATACAGTGACACAGACAGGAGGGAGCTATGGGACACGGAGTCTGCCCCTCCCACTGCAGGGTGATACAGTGACACAGACAGGAGGGAGCTATGGGACACGGAGTCTGCCCCTCCCACTGCAGGGTGATACAGTGACACAGGGGGGGCTATGGGAGCACAGCGGTACCTGTCACTAGCTCTATCTTCTCTGCCGGGTCTCCCTCCTCATACAATTTGGGGTGACAGCGGTTGCCAATCTGGCTGATTAGTTCTGCGGGAAGAGTTGCCAGATCCTGCCTGACGCGCACGCGGTTCCTGGAGTCGGAAAATACCGGATCAGGAAGAGCCTCCACCTTTTCAGCTGAAGGGAAGAGAAATGCAGTCAGTAGACGAAGGGGAAGGGGACACAGGCACCAGGTTAGAGGTAAGGGGGCCACACTATACTGTTTGGGTGCTACCGACACCTCAATGTGACCAATGGCTGCCCCTCGGCCTACACTGCATGTGGCTCCCCAGTACTGCCCCAGAGACTGTTTGGGTGCTACCGACACCTCAATGTGACCAATGGCTGCCCCTCGGCCAACACTGCATGTGGCCCCCAGTACTGCCCCAGAGACTGTTTGGGTACTACCGACACCTTGATGTGACCAATCGCTGCCCCACGGCCAACACTGCATATGGCCCCCCAGTACTGCCCCAGAGATTGTTTAGGTGCTATCGACACCTCAATGTGACCAATGGCTGCCCCTCAGCCAACACTGCATATGGCCCCCCAGTACTGCCCCAGAGACTGTTTAGGTGCTACAGACACCTTAATGTGACCAATGGCTGCCCCTCGGCCAACACTGCATGTGGCCCCCCAGTACTGCCCCAGAGACTGTTTGGGTGCTACCGACACCTTAATGTGACCAATGGCTGCCCCTCGGCCAACACTGCATGTGGCCCCCCAGTACTGCCCCAGTACAAGAGGGCAGGGGATCTCACCGGTCTGGTTGACGTTCATCATGCTATACATGGTGTACATGTTACAGATCTGCCGGTACTGCTCCTCCGTTCCGTCCTCTCCTACTTCCTCCTCCTCGTCTTCCTCGTTGTGATAGGACCCGGGGCTGTCACTTGTGTACGCACTAGAGGTTCCTGGGCTTGTCCTCTCTGATCCGGCTGGAGCCACTTGCCCCGCGGGCCCCACGGCTGCACCCCCACCCTGTGAGAAGCGCGGCACTTTCCTACCCACTCCGCCAGCCTCCTTCTGCCCCCCTTCCCACAGTCTTTTGGCCACCGGAGTGCACTGCACCGCCTCCGACTCCTGGCTCTCTGTCTTCACCTTGGGGGCTCGGGAGGAAGAGGAAGATGAGGAGGCGAGAGCAGCCGCTGCCGTTGCTGCCGCCGCCACTGTGGCCGCTGGACTCGGAGGCTCAGAGCCGGGGGTCTCCTCGGGGTGAAGGCCTTGGGAGTCGCAGCTGGGGGAGCTGACCTTCAGGAAGAACTCGGTGCCCTTCTCCATGATCTCCTGGATCTGCAGGAAGCCGGCCGTGTACATGAGCAGGAACTGGTCCCCCACGTTCATGCTGAGCCGGCCCGTGTAGCAGAAGCTCAGGATCTGCTGGAAGGACTGCGGCTGGACAGAACCGGGCAGCTCCACCACCGGGTTTTTGCTGCTGTGAAAAAGGTCTCTGAAGTAGGAGCTGCTGGCTGCCAGCACCGCCCGGTGGGCTTTGAACTGGTGCCCCCTCACCACCACCGACACGTCGCAGTACAGGCCCTGGAGCCGCTGCTCATTCAGGCATTCCAGGATGCTGTTCCCGAAGTTGGGGATCTCCATCTGCAGCGTCTGAGACATGGCGGCGGGAAGCTACAGAGACAAGGAAAAGGGGAGGCAGCGGGGAGGGTGCCCAGGCTGGGGAGACAGGAAACACAACAGGGTGATTATTACATACATGTATTCCACACGCACCCAACATGCCTATGTACAGCCCTCACACAGGGACATAGAAAGGGGAGGGATTTATAGAGCGCCCCCTGCTGATGAGAAAGAGCCCCACCCCCAGGAGATGTATGAGCCCCTCCCCACAGTGCAGCTCTACTGCTGCCAACAGGACAAACGTGGAACTGCATGGGATGGTTCCCCTTTACTTTCACTATTATCCTCCTGCTGCAGAATGGCCAATTCTAAGCAACTTTACAATTGGTCTTCATTATTCATTTTGCACTGTTTTTGAATTATTTGCCTTCATCTTCCAACCCTTTGCAGCTGTCAAATGGGGGTCACTGACCCCGGCAGCCAAAATCCTATTGCTCTGTGAGGCTCCAGTTTTATTGTTATTGTTACTTTTTATTCCTTATTTTTCCATTCGGTCCCTCCCCTATTCATATTCCTGTCTCTCAATCCAACTCTACCTTAGCAAGTCCATGGTTGCTAAGGTAATTTGGACCCTAGCAACCAGATAACCACTAAAATTCCAAACCGGAGAGCTGCTGAACAAATAGCAAAAAAAACACCATAAATAACAAAAAATGAAGACCAATTGCAAATTGCCTCAGAATATCACTCTCTACATCACAGTAAAAGTTAACTCAAAGGTGAAGAACCCCGTTAAATGTTCCCCCAATAACTTCTGGGCATCTCCAGCCTGAAAACCACTGATACTTTGCCTTTAAAAGGGGCAGTTTCTGTTAATAATGAAAAGGATACAAAATTGCCTAATGAAATTGCCCTTTGTGCACCACCCGTTCCGACTCCTGAATTCGTATAGGAGAAGCAGCACTTTCATAACCAGACTACAATTCCCATCATGCCATGCTTTTCGTCAGTGGCATCATTGTTTCAGCAGTCGGAAGCAGCAATGCAGGGAATAGAAACAGACACTGCTTCACTAGCAAATACATGTATATTGAGATTGAGGAATAAATGGATATTGGGGAGCGGATTCAATTTATATTTTCTTTTATTGGGCAAAAGGCAGTTGTGGGTGTAGTTCCCCTTTAAAGCAGTAAAGTTAGCATCCAGGAAACTCCATGAAATATTAAAGGCCGTCCCTCCCTGCACCTATTCTGGCTGCGCCCGCTCCGGATTGTTCTGGCCGTACGGGCCCGGCACATAATACAGGGCATTGTGTGGGGTAAGGGAGGGGCAGTTTCATGTACAGTTTAATTCAGTTACTGCCAACTGCTCCCTCCCACACACTCAGGCAATGTCACGAGGCAAAGCTGGCAGGGAGAGACTACTAATCCCGCACCTTAGGGGCCACTGTGGCACAAGAGCTGACACTCAGAACAAGGAGATCAAGTGAATCACATGGATGTGACCTGCAGTTCAGCACTTCACTTACCTGTGGAATTAGTATAACAGAGAAGGGGGGGTTTCAATAATAATAGAAGACCAACTGAAAGGATGCTTGTACCCACAGTCACGTAGACATATGAGAAGCTACAACTGACCTCCCTATATTATGGGCTATAAGCCAATCACCATGTCCAACCCTATAAGGGAAAAGAAGATCACAAGCAGATGGGACCCAAGCTGCTCCTCTCAGCAGTCCAGGGGCCCCCCTACTCCCCTCAGGCCCCCCCTGAATTCAGCCCCTTTACCTGTGCATGTAACAAGCCGCCAGTTGGCCGTTGTAGGCCGGCCCTGAGCAGCCACGTGCCACCCCGCCAGTTTATACAGAGATGCTGATAGTTGAACCAGTAACAGTACTAGGGTGGGAGCACAGAGCGCAGCCCATAGGCCCAGTCCAATATGGAATATTCTCCTCATATAAATAGGACAGAATGGGAGGCCCTCCTGCGCCTAAGGCACAACGTGACTCATGACTCTATAGCAGCAGTTCTACCGATTCTTTAGCAAAGCCGCATACTCACAGGCTCATCATAGGGAAACATATTGGGGATTCAAACCTGCAGCCCCCCAGGGAGTCCCACCCAGCTTCTCACTTCCTCCCCACCCAAACTCTCACTTCCTCCCTACCAGCCTCCCCCAGTCTCCCTCTTATTCCTCCCTGTTCCCGACCTCTAATACTTTCCCTCTTAGTCCCCTCACCCACTCACTCTTAGTACCCCCCTTACCAGCCACTCACTCTTAGTACCCCCCTTACCAGCCACTCACTCTTAGTACCCCCCTTACCAGCCACTCACTTAGTACCCCCCTTACCAGCCACTCACTCTTAGTACCCCCCTTACCAGCCACTCACTCTTAGTACCCCCCTTACCAGCCACTCACTTAGTACCCCCCTTACCAGCCACTCACTTAGTACCCCCCTTACCAGCCACTCACTCTTAGTACCCCCCTTACCAGCCACTCACTTAATACCCCCTTACCAGCCACTCACTTAGTACCCCCCTTACCAGCCACTCACTTAGTACCCCCCTTACCAGCCACTCACTTAGTACCCCCCTTACCAGCCACTCACTTAGTACCCCCCTTACCAGCCACTCACTCTCTCTCTCTTAGTACCGCCCTTACCAGCCACTCACTCTTAGTACCCCCCTTACCAGCCACTCACTCTTAGTACCCCCCTTACCAGCCACTCACTCACTCTTAGTACCCCCTTACCAGCCACTCACTCACTCTTAGTACCCCCCTTACCAGCCACTCACTCACTCTTAGTACCCCCCTTACCAGCCACTCACTCACTCTTAGTACCCCCCTTACCAGCCACTCACTCACTCTTAGTACCCCCTACCAGCCCTCCTCTTTACCCCCAGCCACTCACTCTCTTAGTACCCCCCTTACCAGCCACTCACTCTCTTAGTACCCCCCTTACCAGCCACTCACTCTCTTAGTACCCCCCTTACCAGCCACTCACTCTCTTAGTACCCCCCTTACCAGCCACTCACTCTCTTAGTACCCCCCTTACCAGCCACTCACTCTCTTAGTACCCCCCTTACCAGCCACTCACTCTCTTAGTACCCCCCCTTACCAGCCACTCACTCTCTTAGTACCCCCCTTACCAGCCATTCTCCCTCCCCCCCCCCAAACCCCTCACTTTCCTTTAATTACCCATCCCTATCACACTCCCTAAGACAAATGTATCAAACACAAGGCCCATGGGCCGAATCCGTTTGTTGTGGCCCATGGTGACTGTGCCTGACTGTGCAGCACCAATCGCCTGACTGCGCTCTGACTGCGAGGGATCAATCGCCTTATGGTAAGTTTGACACCCCTGCCCTAAGTGACTCTACCAGTCCCATTTAGCTTTTCTCTCTCTAGGTCACATCTGGCCTCTCCCAGTCACCCTTCCCATCCTCATATCTCCCACCCAGGTGCACCCATAGCACCTTCCCAGGATTTGTGCCACTGGCCTCAGATGTGAGCAGTTTGCCCATACACATCCCCCTAATCACGTGAGGCCTCAGGCTATGATTTCTCAGGTGTTTCCTTCCTTTGTCAGAGCAAATGGCCCCACTGTATCAGCAAACAGAGTGTTTATAGCAAAGCAAACACTCCCACCATGCATTCCCCTCGGCTCCTCCCCCAGGTTGGGCCCCAAATCACAGAAAATCATCCCACTGAGCTAAAGCTACGGGCAGGGGTGCAATGTTCCTGAGTGGGAGCCACAGCCGGTCGATATGAGGGGCCGCACACACTTTGCAGATTTGTACAAACACCCAATTCCGACTGCCGACAACATGTACATTATCTGTTTGGCCCCAAATGGTGTCTTGTCGCATTAAAGAGGCAGTTGAGATGTAATTTATAGTTTGTTACAGTCAGGCCTTTTATTACCTGAATTCCTGTTCTGCCTTTATTCAACTTGTTTTTAAAACGCTATCTGGTTGTTAAGGTCACTGACCCTGGCAACCAGCTGCATGGCTAAATTAATGTATGTAGAGAAACTCTCTGCCATTCACCTTGCTCTGACTTTTAAACTGCTGCCTGGTTGCTATGGGAAGTTAGACCTTAGCAACCTGATAACCATAAAAATTGCAACAGAACAAAAAAGAAACCAGAGAAATAATCTGACCAACTGCAAGCTGCCCCTGCCCAGAAGCAACACAGACAAAGCTACTCTATCCTGATTGGTTATCACTCCCCCCAACCCCCCATTATATTTAACCAATGAAATCACACCCAGACATATATGGGAGCCCTTAGTAGTGTGCGGATCATCCCAACCCCATAGAGGGCCCCACCCAGCCGGAGGGCCCCCAGCTTTACAGCCCTACCCCCATCAGGTGAAACTTTCCAACTTTCCACTCATAAAGACAAAGCAAAAAAAAACTAACTAAAAGTCTCAAACAAGTGGCTAAATCAGCCCCCACAGAACAAATAAGCAGGGGCCGGCAGGGGATGCTGGGAGTTATAGTCCCCCCCAAAAAACAGGTGAGTAGACAAAAGTTGAAGCCCCTTTAACAAGTGTGTATACATCAGTGTGGGGCCAATATGGCGGCTACAAACACCTCCTTTTTCTAACGATTTCGCTCCATAAAGAGACATAAGGAAGATACGTACCCCTCCTGCTCTCACCACGGTCCGCTCCCCCCGGTGACCGCTTCCGTTTCCGGTCCTCGGGTCTCAGCGGCTCCGGGACCAACAGCGGCCATTCATCGCCAAGTAGGGGAGAGCTATCGAGCGCCGATGTTACCCAGCCGCGAAGGGGTGAGAGAGCGACTGCCGAGAGTTCCGAGCCAGACAGTAGGGGGAGATAGGCAGGCGCCTCAATCGAGCGTCGAGTCCGAGGAGCCAGACTATGGGGGGATGTGGGCAGCGCAGGTAGCGGAGCGCCGCAGCAACGAGCCAGACTATGGGGGCGGGGGTGAGACGAGCGATAGAGAAATAAAGCTAGCGGGATAAACAAATAGGGTCATTAAATAGAGCGGCGCCGGGTGCCTAGCAACGGAACCGGCTGAGGGAAAGCCTATCGGGCTGAGCGGGCGGGCTAGCGTAATAGGTACGCCGGGTGCGTAGGCAGGTAGCAGTACTCCCAGCGCCCAGGCTTGTGAGGGAGATGCGGCAGAGTGGGGCAAAAAAGCGCCGGTAAAAGCCGCGGCTGGAACGAGCGAGTCGGTGAAGCGGCCCCAGAGAGACGAGCCAAGCTGCGGGGAGAGCCAAAGTATCGGGGAAAAGGAACAGACTGCATCCCCAGGGGAGACTCAAGGATCGCCGAGAAACGGAGTAGACAGTGGGAAGAGATAGCCAGGCAGCATCAAGCCATCCTCGAAACACGGAGCAGACACTCAGGGGAGAAGAACTGATCGCCGAGAATTCGAGACCCAGACAGAAAGAAAGAGAGCACGCAGGGAGCGGACGAGGATGCAAACAAAGACGGGAGCAATCGAGCGCTGAGAAACCGATCCAGACACCACAAAAAGAGGAATGGAGATGGGAGAATCATCGCTCCAGGCAGGAAGTGTATTGCGGAGCATCAGGGAAGGAATCCATGGCTTATTCTTACCATGAAGAAAATCTTATATATCTATTATGATAAATAGTCTATACATTTAGAACTAACTGATACACAGTTTTAGTGTGTAAAAACCCATGTGCCAGTGCTTTATACCCAATATATGGAAGGAATTTGCTTAAACCGTTTATTCTTAGTCTGATTTATTTACAGTTTCTCCAAAAACTGTCCTAGTCCCGCCCATTTGTTCCACTTCGTACTTTCTCTTTTCCAAGGCTGCAATAGCAAAAAAATCCAGTCGCACACTGACATTGTAAACCATGAAAAAATGGGTTTATTTGCCCTAGTACATACAAAAAAGCAACGTTTCGGGCCCTTTCTCAAGCTTTTCCAAGGCAGGGCAGGGGCATACCTCCCAACATTTTAAAAATGAAAAGAGGGATAAAAAGACTTGCCGCGTCCACTTTGTGGCCACGCCCCAATTGCCACACCCCATTTTTAAAATAGTGCCCACGATGACCCAATAGACAGCACCCCATAGAAAGTACCCTCCATACACAGTGCCCCCATACACAGTAGCCCTCCTTACACAGTAGCCCTCCTTACACAGTAGCCCTCCTTACACAGTTTCCCCCATACACAGTTCCCCCCATACACAGTAGCCCTCCTTACACAGTGCCCCCAATACACAGTGCCCCCAATACACAGTGCCCCCAATACACAGTAGCCCCCCATACACAGTAGCCCCCCATACACAGTAGCCCCCCATACACAGTAGCCCTCCTTACACAGTGCCCCCAATACACAGTAGCCCTCCATACAGTGCCCCCCATACACAGTGCCCCCCATACACAGTAGCCCTTCATACACAATTCCCCCCCATACACAGTAGCCCTCCTTACACAGTGTCCCCCCATACACAGTAGCCCTCCTTACACAGTGTCCCCCCATACACAGTAGCCCTCCTTACACAGAGCCCCCCCATACACAGAGCCCCCCCATACACAGTGCCCCCCATACACAGTACCCCCCCAATTGCCCCCATAGTGAGTACCTCATACATAGCGGCCCCCATTGCGGCGCCCATTGACTTCTTGGGCTCCTGCTCCTTACTCGGCTCCTCGTAAGGCGGCGACAGGTCCTTTTATAAGGTTGCGCCCGTGCGTACGTGTGACGTCACACCCACAGGCGCAACCTTATAAAAGGGCCTGTCGCCGCTGTATGAGGAGCCGAATAAGGAGCAGGAGCCCAAGAAGAATGAGCCGGAGCGCTCCGCTGTTGCCAGCGCGTCCCGCTGGCCTGGATAGTTTAATGAATGTTCTGCATTTCCGTGATGCGGGACATTCATTGAACAATCCGGGACAGCAGGATGCGCTGTAAAAACCGGGACTGTCCCGCGAAAAGCGGGACAGTTGGGGGGTATGCAGGGGGGCCAGCAGTACTCCGCACATTGCGCTGTAAGAACCAATCAGCAGGAAGGCTGACCTGATAGGGAACTGAAGCTGGTGTAACTGCAGGGCTGTGATTGGCTATCCCCCTCCTACTGTGCATCTGCAGGGACCATTAGGACACGCCCACTCCTCATTTAAAACAGGGACAGGGACCATAGCAAATTAGGTAGGTGCTCCAATAAAGGAAATATTCTTAAAGATAATGTTAATTAGTATCCGAGAGAAAACCAGCACCATATAGTATTCCTTATTGTCTATAAGATTGGGGGGGGGGGGGGGTTGTTAGTTATGCTCTATGTCTCCTTTTTGTAGGGTTGCCACCTGGCTAGTGCAAATGTTGCCTGACAGCAATGTTATTAATATGAAAGAAAGGTACAAATATTGGAAGGGTTAAATGCCCACCCAGAAGGGGTGTTCACCTTTAAATAACTTTACTGCGATGCAGTGTTTTTGTTTATACTTTTTTTAACCTTTGTGTTGAGCAGATCTCCAGTTTGGAATATTGGCAGCTGACTAGCTGCTACGGTTAAATTCACCCTAGCAACCAGCAAGTGGTTTCTATTAGACACCGAAAGATAAACAGGAGAGGCCTGAAGACAAAAATAAGTCATGAAAATTAACAATATTTTAGGGTTTCTTAATTAATATCATCCAGAACCCCCCTATATTCAGCACTATTTTGTTTTATGAAACTCTTCATCTACAGGACATATGATGGAACTGGGGCAAGCTAAGAGTAAGCACAAATTATTTGTTTTATTCTTATAATTAGGGAACAGAAAATTCCAAATGCTTTATTTTACCATAATCTAAAGGAAAATGCTCAACCATAAGAATGCAAATATACATTTTTAGCAATCTTGCAGTTATTGTGTCCCAACACATATCGTCCAAATCTGTTGTCCCCTTCTGTATGTTTTTCATTTGTAATTACACATTGCATTGCAAAAAGACATTAACTTTAACTCTTTCACTGTACAGTGTACCTCCTACTGTAAATGATAAGGATATTAGCAGTCACTGAGGGGTTCTGTGCCCATATAAAGGCACAAGGCTACAGGCTGAGTTATACAGGGAACTCTGAGTATCACTCATGTATTATAAGGGATAATGTACCCTCTACTGTAAATGATAAGGATATTAGCAGTCACTGAGGGGTTCTGTGCCCCCCATATAAAGGCACAAGGCTGCAGGCTGAGTTATACAGGGAACTCTGAGTATCACTCATGTATTATAAGGGATAATGTACCCCCTACTGTAAATGATAAGGATATTAGCAGTCACTGAGGGGTTCTGTGCCCCCCATATAAAGGCACAAGGCTGCAGGCTGAGTTATACAGGGAACTCTGAGTATCACTCATGTATTATAAGGGATAATGTACCCCCTACTGTAAATGATAAGGATATTAGCAGTCACTGAGGGGTTCTGTGCCCATATAAAGGCACAAGGCTGCAGGCTGAGTTATACAGGGAACTCTGAGTATCACTCTTGTATTATAAGGGATAATGTACCCCCTACTGTAAATGATAAGGATATTAGCAGTCACTGAGGGGTTCTGTGCCCATATAAAGGCACAAGGCTGCAGGCTGAGTTATACAGGGAACTCTGAGTATCACTCGTGTATTATAAGGGATAATGTACCCCCTACTGTAAATGATAAGGATATTAGCAGTCACTGAGGGGTTCTGTGCCCATATAAAGGCACAAGGCTGCAGGCTGAGTTATACAGGGAACTCTGAGTATCACTCATGTATTATAAGGGATAATGTACCCCCTACTGTAAATGATAAGGATATTAGCAGTCACTGAGGGGTTCTGTGCCCATATAAAGGCACAAGGCTGCAGGCTGAGTTATACAGGGAACCCTGAGTATCACTCATGTATTATAAGGGATAATGTACCCCCTACTGTAAATGATAAGGATATTAGCAGTCACTGAGGGGTTCTGTGCCCATATAAAGGCACAAGGCTGCAGGCTGAGTTATACAGGGAACTGTGAGTATCACTCATGTATTATAAGGGATAATGTACCCCCTACTGTAAATGATAAGGATATTAGCAGTCACTGAGGGGTTCTGTGCCCATATAAAGGCACAAGGCTGCAGGCTGAGTTATACAGGGAACTGTGAGTATCACTCATGTATTATAAGGGATAATGTACCCCCTACTGTAATGATAGTAGGTGCTGCCTGTGTAAATGTAACACGTTAGTGAAGAGGAGAGGCAGGAGTAATAGTATTTGCTGTTAGTGCCACAGGGCAATTTACAAGCTGAATCCATAAATGAGGAAATGCACCTCCCCAGCCGGGCAGCCAGCCTCTGTGGTTACTGTTACTCACACTGACGCCAGGCAGGGACAGAGGCTTTACATGTTCATCACAGTGAGTCAGTGGCCTTATTTACACCGGTGATGGCGAGGCTTCACTTTTATGGCATTTCAGCACCACCGAGCATAATAGGATATATAGGTCATTGGTACATAGCTACTGTACAGCGCTGCGTACATAAGTAGCGCTTTATAAATAAAAATATACAAATATACATACAAATGGCTGGGCAGTATTTATCCATTGTACAGGAATACTGGATTGGGGCAGGCAGCTTTTAGGGTGAAGACACACAGAGCTACTAGTAGCAGCTACTTGTCACGGCTACAGAAATAGACAATGTTGATCATTTACTGATAATTTAGTCTACCTGTGTTTTAACAGAGGTAATTCTCAGTATTGTCTATGGCAGGGTATTTTCTGGCATTTAGTAGCTGTGACATGTAGCTGCTACTAAGTAGCTCTGTGTGTCTTTACCCTTAAAGAAAGTTAAGCTGATAAAACACACAGACAAATGCATCAAGTCCTGCCTTTCAGAGACATTCTAGAAATGGATGCAGCAGAAGGCAAGGGAAACCCACAGCAATATAATATTTACCCATAGTTACCCCAGTTACCCATAGTTACTCCAGTGACCCGGAGTATCAGTAAAGAAATCCTTGTGGCGCTGATGATATAATCTCCTTTCCTCCAGTCTCAATGGCTGTTTAAGTAAAAGGAAAAGCTCACGGTATTTATAGACAGCGATATCCTGAGACAATTTGCAATTGGTCTTCATTATACTTTTGTTATGGTGTTTTTTGGATATTTAGCTTTTTGTTGAGCAGCTTTTCCAGTTTGGTATTTAAGTAGCTATCTGGTTGCTAGGGTCTTGTTTTCCCTAGTGACCAGGCAGTGGTTTGCTTAAGAGACTGGAAGCATAGAAGAGGAACTCAATAGGAAGATAAGTAATACAAAATTGTAGCCTCGCGGAGCAATAATTTTCTGGTTGCCAGGGTCAGTGACCCCTATTTCAAAGGTAAAAACTATAAAGAATGAATAATGAAGACCAATTGCAAAGCTGCAAAGAATAGAGCATTCTATTACTTATTAAAGGTGAACCAGCCTTTAAAGTCTAGGTGCAGACTGGATGCAGACCTGAATGCTGAACTTAAATTAATAATTATAATTAAATATATGTATTACGCACAAATGGAGACCTCAGTAACCCTGACCAGTGACTTGTGCTGAATTCATAAACTGTTGAAATTCCTGCAAAATATAATTCTTATATATATATATATATATATATATATATATATATATATATATATATAATTCCCAATATACATTCTTCATGCTCCCTTTCTGTTTTCGGGTCTGACACGGGAAAATGCAGCAGAAGTGCGCTCTTCAGATACTATTAGTCGGCTTTAGTCAGGCTTCTGCTACAATGTTGTAGGAGTCAGAAACAGCAGTGCAGTAAATATACAGTAGAGAGCCAGTGGCTGCTTTCAATAGCAATTACATTTACACATAACTTTACAACCAATGGGTACGAGTCACAAATGTATATTGGGAAGTAATGTAGAGGTATATTTTCCCATATGTGTATAATAACACTGGCATTAAGTGTCACTATTACTGGCCGGACCGGTAACCTACAAGCCTGGTGGCCTCCCTACATGTGCCTGCACCAGAATGAATGGGATACGCTCGGGTACAGGCACATGTAGCCGATATACGCATGAAAACGCGACTTTACATTATCTTGCATTTTCATGCGTATATCGGCTACATGTGCCTGCACCTGAGCGTATCTCATTCATTCAGGTGCAGGCACAAGTAGCAGGCATAGGGCTGTATTTTCGCCAAGCGTCTTTCCACTTGCCGAAAATATCAGCCCTACGCCTCGTGTGGCATCAGCCTTAGGATTTTCATGTCAGAGGTGGCTGCATCACTAGCGCAGAAAGCACAATAGTGCACTCTCCATTAGAGAGCTCAGATTCTGATTTAAAAACCTGAATTTTGGCTCACATTACCAGGAGAGGCTTTTTCTGCCATCCCTGGTTACTTCAGCTGCGGTGCTGCCAGAATACCAGCATTCCTATACATTTATATACATCCTATACATGTATTTGCCCTCTCTGCCCTGTTAATAACATTAGGATCAAGCATCAGTATACCAGCCAGGGGGCAACCCCAGCACCTTGTGGCACCTCTCACTCCTTTTTTATTTCAGTTGCATCAGTCTCTTGCATTTACCTCATGGCAGAGCGCCCTCAAGCGCTGGGAAACGCTCAGTGAAAGATTATTCATATAAAACGCTATTATATATGTGTATAGGCCAGTGCTTATACTGATTCCTGTGCCTTCCTGCACATGGCTGTCATTAGATAGCCTTTATTAATGGGAAAGTGCTTGCCCTATTTGATAAAATGCGGTATTAATTAAGCGCCCAACGTTTATACAGAGCGCATCCCACACCGCAGCACTTCCGCAAGCGCAGTTATGTGTCTGGCTCTGCGGCTCCTCTGATTGGTTTGCTCTGTGCATGTGACGAGCCCACCCACAAGATGGCGGCGCCCTTATGATCATGCTTGGCTAAGGAGAGACCCGCAGTGTATATACGGGTGAGAAGCGTTCTTGGGTCGGGTTCCTACAGTGCAGCGCTGCGGGGTATGAGTTAGAGAGTGACTTTGGGTCAGTGAGGAGGGTCGGGCAAAGTGTTTGCAACTACAGCTAAAAAGCGGATTCTGTTGCCTTCTGGGACTTGTAGTTCAGCAAAAGCCGGGCAGGTTGGTTTTAGGCAGGCTGGATGGTATTAAATGTTTGGCAGATACACTGTAATGGTGGGAAGGGTGGGCTACTGCATATATAATAATAAAGTATTGGAGAGGGGGTTGCTGTGGCACTTTAGTTGGGTTTATTATACAGGGGGAGGGTTGCCCCAGGCCTGAGTATGGGCTTTGTGGGGAATAGCCTGTTTGCTTGTCACTTACTGATACTGCAAAATGCTCTGACCCATAGCAACGTTTAGGTTTGCCCACAGAATTAGTTTTTATATGAAAGGGGTGGGTTCACCTTTATATTAACTTTTATTATGTTATAGAATGGCCTAGTCCAAGCAACTTTCCTATTTGTCTTTATTATTTGTCTTTATTTATAGTTTTTTCATTATTTTCCTTCCTCTTCTAACTTTTTCCAGCTTTCAAATGGGGGTCACTGACCCCGGCAGCCAAAAAACGATTGCTCTGTGAGGCTCCAGTTTTATTGTTATTGTTACTTTTTATTATTTTTGTGTTCAGGTTCTCTCCTATTTATATTCCAGTCTCTCGTTATAACCGCTCTCTGGTTGCTAAAGTAATTTGGACCCTAGCAACCAGATAGCTGCTGAAATTCAAAACTGGAGAGTTGCTAAACAAAAGGTGAAATCATTAAAAAAAAAACTACAAGTAATAAAAATGAAGACCAATTGCAAATTGTATCATCATATTAAAAGTAAACACCAAGGTTACCACCACTTAACTGCACTGAGGGGGAGGAACCCTATTGTCACCCCTGCTGAACCCCAGTAATCATACAGCAGCTTTCTGACAGGGCATAGATGATTGGACACAGTGTAGGACAGGCTTTAGATGATTCTCATTTCCCATGATGCCTTGTTAGACCTCCTGTGCTTATTCACTGCAGGGCAGTAGCCTGATAGAGAGATACTTTCTGATGCTGATTTTGTCCTTTCTCTGCTTAGGGCTCATTCCTCAGATGCGCTCCTGGGCGGCCATTGTTAGGCTGTCAGCTCTGCCCTCTCACAGTTTTCCCTTCTTCAGAACAAAACTCCAGGCCTTGGGCAAAGCCTCTTGTTCATACAGTATGGAGAGTTCCGGAGAAACCTTTATACACGAGGGAAAAGCCAGTGTGATCTTCCCCAGCGCCAACCAAGTCTTCTATAATCCTGTGCAGGAGTTTAACAGAGACCTGACGTGAGTACAGCACTGGGGCTTGTACAGTACAGGGGTAGGAATGGGCATGGGTTCTGGGGAATCCTGTCCCACAGAGCTTACACTCTAATATACAGAAGGACACAGATACAATACAGGGAGAGGGAACCATTGGGAGAAGGGAATCCTGCCCTGCAGAGCTTACACTCTAATATACAGAGGGACACAGATACAATACAGGGAGAGGGGACCATTGGGAGAAGGGAATCCTGCCCTGCAGAGCTTACACTCTAATATACAGAGGGACACAGATACAATACAGGGAGAGGGAACCATTGGGAGAAGGGAATCCTGCCCTGCAGAGCTTACACTCTAATATACAGAGGGACACAGATACAATACAGGGAGAGGGAACCATTGGGAGAAGGGAATCCTGCCCTGCAGAGCTTACACTCTAATATACAGAGGGGCACAGATACACTACAGGGAGAGGGAACCATTGGGAGAAGGGAATCCTGCCCTGCAGAGCTTACACTCTAATATACAGAGGGGCACAGATACAATACAGGGAGAGGGAACCATTGGGAGAAGGGAATCCTGTCCTGCAGAGCTTACACTCTAATATACAGAGGGACACAGATACAATACAGGGAGAGGGAACCATTGGGAGAAGGGAATCCTGCCCTGCAGAGCTTACACTCTAATATACAGAGGGACACAGATACAATACAGGGAGAGGGAACCATTGGGAGAAGGGAACCCTGCCCTGCAAAGCTTACACTCTAATATACAGAGGGACACAGATACAATACAGGGAGAGGGAACCATTGGGAGAAGGGAATCCTGCCCTGCAGAGCTTACACTCTAATATACAGAGGGACACAGATACAATACAGGGAGAGGGAACCATTGGGAGAAGGGAATCCTGCCCTGCAGAGCTTACACTCTAATATACAGAGGGACACAGATACAATACAGGGAGAGGGAACCATTGGGAGAAGGGAATCCTGCCCTGCAGAGCTTACACTCTAATATACAGAGGGACAGATACAATTCAGGGAGAGGGAACCATCAGGATCAGAGAATTCTATATATGAAGGATACAAATACACAACATGGAATGAAGGGGAAATAAACCTATGTTTGTATTCCAGTGAATGATTATCCTAATGGCTGCTCTGTTCCCCTTTAGATGCGCGGTAATCACAGAATTTTCTCGCCTGCATCTCCAGCAGAAAGGGACTGACAGTGAGTGTTGCTCCCCCCTCTCTGTATAAAACTGTCACCTTCAGGCTGCCCGGCCAACCTAACGGCTGGGTTTGTACCACGCCGACCAATAAACACTCACATTCTTCTCTCCTACAGTTGTGGTGCCCGGTGAGAGGGTGGAGCAGAAGCTGGTGGTGAACCTGTCGGAGACGGGAGAAGACAAAGTGACCTCTAGTCCAGAGAATAACTCCACCCCCCCAGACCGACCCACTGCGCATGTAGGGGAGCCCTGCCCTGTAAGTAAGAAAACCCAGATTGTGTGTGTCTCCCAGCTGGGCATCCCCTCACACTTACCCCCAATCCCACTAGAAATTTCTTCAACCCTGTTGGATCAATGCCTTCAGTCCATTGGCCTTTTTCGTTCCCCCTCTCCTTAGGGAGAGCCCAAATCACACAGTTTAAAATATAAAATAAATGTCAAGTTGAACCCTAACAAGTAAGAGATCATATGGAATAGAATGGGATACTGACAGGCTGGGGAGGAGGGGCTTAACCTCCTGTCTCTATTTCTTCTCTCTTGAGCCTCATCCCCAAACGAGTGCCCTCAGGCCTTATTGCCCCCCTTTGTACTAATTATGCCACCCTGTACCCTTCCCCTAATGTATCCGCGTATTTCTATCTATCTATCCTGCATAGGATGGGTTGCGTATCTTAGAGGGTCTGGCTGCGTCTGGCCTGCGCTCCATTCGCTTTGCCCGTGAAGTGCCCGGCCTACACAGCGTCGTTGCTAATGACTTCTCCGCCAGCGCCGTGGAGCTTATCAAGCGCAATATACAGCACAACGATGTGGGGAACCTGGTGACGGGCAGCTACGGCGATGCCCGGTGAGAGGCTAACCAAGCTTTAATATACAGAAGTTTGTCCCATACCCTCGCCAACTACAGGCAGCCCTTGGCCGGAAGGACATTAAAGAGATGCATAGGATCATAGGAGTCACAGTGCACACAAACAAGCCAAGGCACACATACATGCTAGGCCCCATCAGCCAATGAATGGGCAGAGTTCTGCCTTTTGCTTCC
Organism: Xenopus tropicalis; assembly: GCF_000004195.4. NCBI lineage: Eukaryota > Metazoa > Chordata > Amphibia > Anura > Pipidae > Xenopus > Xenopus tropicalis. Next base: position 140,597,857 of record NC_030679.2, on the reverse strand, counting down.
ACACTACTTCCTGTTACACTTAGAGCTGCATCACTTCCTGTCAGCTGATCTCTGAGGGAGCACACAGCCCATCACAAAATGGTGGATCAAGGGAAAGGATGTAAAAGGACAATATTTACTGATATATATATTCCAGTTTGGGGAGATTCTTTAATCTGTTGGCCAAGTATTTATTCTGGGGGTGTAGTTTGGCTTTAATATGGACACTTTGTACATGTCTATAGGATGGTGATGTACAACAGGACGGGCGCAAAGGATCGCTTTGATGTCATAGATCTGGATCCCTATGGGAGCCCCTCCATGTTCCTGGACGCTGCGGTGCAGAGCGTGAGCGAGGGAGGTGAGCCCCATACCCCGCGGGCACAATACCAGAGTGTTTATTGCTAAACCCCAGTCACATTGGCTTATTTCTCCGCTCTGTAGGGCTGCTGTGCATCACGTGCACGGACATGGCGGTTTTGGCGGGAAACAACGGCGAAACGTGTTACAGCAAATACGGCGCCATGTCCATTAAATCAAAGTTCTGCCATGAAATGGTAAGCGGGTAATGCGAGTGTTGGATTGTGTATAAGTGATGCCCCGGCTGTGTACGGGGGGGGGGGGGGGCTGGTCATGTGACTGTTCCACTGTACCAACCGCACGTGTGCCATTCTCTGTGCCCCACAGGCTCTCCGCATCCTCCTACACAGCCTGGACCTGCGCGCTAACTGCTACCAACGTTACATAGTGCCGCTGCTCTGCATCTCCGTCGACTTTTACATTCGGGTGTTTGTGCGCGTGTTTACTGGCCAGGCCAAAGTGAAGATGTGTGCCAGGTAAGTACGGGCCGATCTAGAACCAGAGAACCGTCTCTGTAAAAGGGCGGGGTCAAGGGCAGGTGTCTTAGTTTACCATATGGCTTAAACTTGTATCATTCTTCATATTGTATTTTCATATTCAGTTAGTCTGCGGGGGGGGAGGGTCAGTGACCCCCAGCAGCCAAAAAACTATTGCTTTTGAGCTTACAATTATTAATTCTTATTCCTTATCTTTCTATTCTATTCTTTCTTTTATTCATGTTCCAGTCTCTCATTAAAATGACTGCCTGGTTGCTAAGGTAAACAAGACCCTAGCAACCAGAAAACCGCTAAAACCATTTGCATATTGTCTCCGAATACCATCTATGTTGTATTAAACGTTAATTTTAAGGTGAAGGAACACTTTAACACCTGCTAGCTTTGGATGTAACTTGGACTTGAGCAGCACCTGTGTTGATCTTGGCTCAGACTTGACCACTTATGATCATGAATAGGACTTGACCCTTTTCTGGACTGACCTCAACTTGACTCACTCCAGCCATTGACTTTACACCACCAACCAGTCCTGGTCATGACTTGGATTTGCCCCTTGCCAGTCCTGGTCATTATCCTCTACAGTTCTGCAGTTAAATACCATTCTTGGTCTTGAACTCTTTCAGGTTTGGTTGTGACATGGCCTTGACCCTTACCATTCTTGGTCTTGAACTCCTTCAGGTTTGGTTGTGACTTAGACTTGATCCTTACCATTCTTGGTCTTGAACTCCTACAGGTTTGGTTGTGACTTGGCCCTTACCATTCTTGGTCTTGAACTCCTTTAGGTTTGGTTGTGACTTGGACTTGGCCCTTACCATTCTTGGTCTTGAACTTCTTCAGGTTTGGTTGTGACTTGGCCCTTACCATTCTTGGTCTTGAACTCCTTTAGGTTTGGTTGTGACTTGGACTTGGCCCTTACCATTCTTGGTCTTGAACTTCTTCAGGTTTGGTTGTGACTTGGACTTAGCCCTTACCATTCTTGGTCTTGAACTTCTTCAGGTTTGGTTGTGACTTGGACTTGGCCCTTACCATTCTTGGTCTTGAACTTCTTCAGGTTTGGTTGTGACTTAGCCCTTACCATTCTTGGTCTTGAACTTCTTTAGGTTTGGTTGTGACTTAGACTTGATCCTTACCATTCTTGGTCTTGGGTAGGAACATTATTGGTTTTGGAACCTCAGTCTCATCCAGGCAGTTGTGTAGAGCTAACTGGCAAACTGTGTGTCATTGGTTGGGAAGGGTGTGTCCAAGGTGGGCAAATGAACTGGAATAATAAGCCTCCCTTTATTTCTACAGTAAGCAAGCCCTGTTATACAACTGCGTGGGGTGTGGGACATACCATCTACAGCGCCTGGGGAAAGCCACCACTCATGGGAACAAGTGAGTTTTGGATAAATCTGTTTAATAAAACCAGAAGTTTATCAAAGTAAAACAATGATCTGAAACAATATTTATTTAAATGGTCAAATGTTCTGTTATTTAGGGGCAGATTTATCAGAATGTGAGTTTAGAGCTTAGTACATAAAAACATACCCATGTTCTATTAACTCCTATGGTTTTTAAAGGGTATTTATTAAAAGAGGAACGCAGGTGAGTTTTTATGTATTGAGCTCTAATCTCTTATTCTGATAAATCTGCCCTTTTAGTACTGAATATGTAAGTCATTTTTGTAATAATTAATTTTAATTTTACTGCCAATAGATTAGTAACAATAGTGACACCTAGAACACTATATTTATTCTGCAGAAAGCTTCACCATACCTGAGTAACAGCCCTAGAAGCTCCCTCTGTTTGTTTAAGATATCAGCTGCCATTTTAGCTCGGTCCCAGTAGCTTTCTGCTGCAGCTCTAGAGTCTGGTAGCAAAGATTACACATTCCTAAGGGAGGGGGGAGTGAGTTTTATGAATTCTTATGGGAGGGGGTAGCAGGAGAGAGAGAGGAGAGAGCTTGACAGACTCTGGCCCCAGGAATGAAGGATTTTTCTGAGAGAGGAAGTCAGATACCCAAGAACATGTTTACAAAAAAGGAGGCAAGAAATCCTGTGTTTCTTTTGATAGAGGACTCGGTGCAACTGAGTGAGTATTTACATAGACCTTTCTGATAAAGTAAGCTTTATCTTAAGGGACATTTTATGATGTTCATAAGAGTGTGTGTATAGTGACCCTGGGAATATCCTTGGCTCTCACCCCAATATTCTCTCTATATTTCCTTTTATCAGCATGAAATACTCACCTGCAACTGGCCCTCCGGTGACTGCAAGCTGTGAATTCTGCCATCAAAGGCATCAGGTATATCGGCCTATAGATACTCAGCCCCATTATACAGAGCGGGGAGATCATTATCGGCCTATAGATACTCAGGCCCATTATACAGAGCGGGGAGATCATTATCAGCCTATAGATACTCAGCCCCATTATACAGAGCGGGGAGATCATTATCGGCCTATAGATACTCAGTCCCATTATACAGAGCGGGGAGATCATTATCGGCCTATAGATACTCAGCCCCGTTATACAGAGCGGGGAGATCATTATCAGCCTATAGATACTCAGTCCCATTATACAGAACGGGGAGATCATTATCGGCCTATAGATACTCAGTCCCATTATACAGAGCGGGGAGATCATTATCAGCCTATAGATACTCAGCCCCATTATACAGAGCGGGGAGATCATTATCGGCCTATAGATACTCAGTCCCATTATACAGAGCGGGGAGATCATTATCGGCCTATAGATACTCAGCCCCATTATACAGAGCGGGGAGATCATTATCGGCCTATAGATACTCAGCCCCATTATACAGAGCGGGGAGATCATTATCAGCCTATAGATACTCAGCCCCATTATACAGAGCGGGGAGATCATTATAAGCCTATAGATACTCAGCCCCATTATACAGAGCGGGGAGATCATTATCGGCCTATAGATACTCAGCCCCATTATACAGAGCGGGGAGATCATTATCGGCCTATAGATACTCAGCCCCGTTATACAGAGCGGGGAGATCATTATCGGCCTATAGATACTCAGCCCCGTTATACAGAGCGGGGAGATCATTATCGGCCTATAGATACTCAGCCCCATTATACAGAGCGGGGAGATCATTATCGGCCTATAGATACTCAGCCCCATTATACAGAGCGGGGAGATCATTATCGGCCTATAGATACTCAGCCCCGTTATACAGAGCGGGGAGATCATTATCGGCCTATAGATACTCAGCCCCATTATACAGAGCGGGGAGATCATTATCGGCCTATAGATACTCAGCCCCATTATACAGAGCGGGGAGATCATTATCGGCCTATAGATACTCAGCCCCGTTATACAGAGCGGGGAGATCATTATCGGCCTATAGATACTCAGCCCCGTTATACAGAGCGGGGAGATCATTATCGGCCTATAGATACTCAGCCCCATTATACAGAGCGGGGAGATCATTATCGGCCTATAGATACTCAGCCCCGTTATACAGAGCGGGGAGATCATTTTCAGGGTGTTTATCAAAGTACAGATTGTGAATTTGAATATTTTTTCATGTGCATTTCTCAGCTTGGGGGACCTATTTGGGCGGAGTCTCTCCATGATAAAGATTTTGTTGAGCGCATTTTATCCGCTTTGGAGCGAAATCCGAAGAGATTTAAGACTTCAGAAAGAATTCAGGGAGTGCTGAGCATGGTGACAGAGGTAAGAGTGTGATACGGGCTTCTGTACTCTGTATATAAGCTTCCCCTCCCACTGCAGGGTGATACAGTGACACAGACAGGAGGGAGCTATGGGACACGGAGTCTGCCCCTCCCACTGCAGGGTGATACAGTGACACAGACAGGAGGGAGCTATGGGACATGGAGTCTGTCCCTCCCACTGCAGGGTGATACAGTGACACAGACAGGAGGGGGCTATGGGACATGGAGTCTGCCCCTCCCACTGCAGGGTGATACAGTGACACAGACAGGAGGGAGCTATGGGACACGGAGTCTGCCCCTCCCACTGCAGGGTGATACAGTGACACAGACAGGAGGGGGCTATGGGACACAGAGTCTGCCCCTCCCACTGCAGGGTGATACAGTGACACAGACAGGAGGGAGCTATGGGACACAGAGTCTGCCCCTCCCACTGCAGGGTGATACAGTGACACAGACAGGAGGGGGCTATGGGACACAGAGTCTGCCCCTCCCACTGCAGGGTGATACAGTGACACAGAGGGGGCTATGGGACATGGAGTCTGCCCCTCCCACTGCAGGGTGATACAGTGACACAGACAGGAGGGGGCTATGGGACACAGAGTCTGCCCCTCCCACTGCAGGGTGATACAGTGACACAGACAGGAGGGAGCTATGGGACACGGAGTCTGCCCCTCCCACTGCAGGGTGATACAGTGACACAGACAGGAGGGGGCTATGGGACACAGAGTCTGCCCCTCCCACTGCAGGGTGATACAGTGACACAGACAGGAGGGAGCTATGGGACACAGAGTCTGCCCCTCCCACTGCAGGGTGATACAGTGACACAGACAGGAGGGGGGCTATGGGACACAGAGTCTGCCCCTCCCACTGCAGGGTGATACAGTGACACAGAGGGGGCTATGGGACACGGAGTCTGCCCCTCCCACTGCAGGGTGATACAGTGACACAGACAGGAGGGAGCTATGGGACACGGAGTCTGCCCCTCCCACTGCAGGGTGATACAGTGACACAGACAGGAGGGGGCTATGGGACATGGAGTCTGCCCCTCCCACTGCAGGGTGATACAGTGACACAGACAGGAGGGAGCTATGGGACATGGAGTCTGTCCCTCCAACTGCAGGGTGATACAGTGACACAGACAGGAGGGAGCTATGGGTCACGGAGTCTGTCCCTCCCACTGCAGGGTGATACAGTGACACAGACAGGAGGGGGCTATGGGACACGGAGTCTGCCCCTCCCACTGCAGGGTGATACAGTGACACAGAGGGGGCTATGGGACATGGAGTCTGCCCCTCCCACTGCAGGGTGATACAGTGACACAGACAGGAGGGGGCTATGGGACATGGAGTCTGTCCCTCCAACTGCAGGGTGATACAGTGACACAGACAGGAGGGGGCTATGGGACATGGAGTCTGACCCTCCCACTGCAGGGTGATACAGTGACACAGACAGGAGGGAGCTATGGGACATGGAGTCTGTCCCTCCAACTGCAGGGAGATACAGTGACACAGACAGGAGGGGGCTATGGGACATGGAGTCTGTCCCTCCCACTGCAGGGTGATACAGTGACACAGACAGGAGGGGGCTATGGGACATGGAGTCTGTCCCTCCCACTGCAGGGTGATACAGTGACACAGACAGGAGGGAGCTATGGGACATGGAGTCTGTCCCTCCCACTGCAGGGTGATACAGTGACACAGACAGGAGGGAGCTATGGGACATGGAGTCTGCCCCTCCCACTGCAGGGTGATACAGTGACACAGACAGGAGGGAGCTATGGGACATGGAGTCTGTCCCTCCCACTGCAGGGTGATACAGTGACACAGACAGGAGGGAGCTATGGGACATGGAGTCTGTCCCTCCCACTGCAGGGTGATACAGTGACACAGACAGGAGGGAGCTATGGGACATGGAGTCTGCCCCTCCCACTGCAGGGTGATACAGTGACACAGACAGGAGGGGGCTATGGGACATGGAGTCTGTCCCTCCCACTGCAGGGTGATACAGTGACACAGACAGGAGGGGGCTATGGGACATGGAGTCTGTCCCTCCCACTGCAGGGTGATACAGTGACACAGACAGGAGGGAGCTATGGGACATGGAGTCTGCCCCTCCCACTGCAGGGTGACACACATGACCGTATCTGGGTCAGTACCATACAGTAGAAGTATTACATATGTACTTGCCCCCCCAGGAGCTGAGTGACGTGCCCCTATATTATACGCTGGACAATCTGAGCAGTGTGATTCGCTGTAACACCCCGTCGCTGCTGCAGTTCCGGTGAGTGTTCGGCCTGTGCCTGTATATACAGATCCCTATTATTCTAACTGTCGCCTCTCACAGCCCTATTTCTCTTTTCATTCCCCCATTTGAATGGTAAAACTGAGCCCTAGACTCCAAGGGGCCAAACTACCCCCGTTGGTTACGCCAGCCCCTCCCCTAGGTGGCACTGTGCCCACCTCCCTCTCATTTGTCCCATAAGCCCCACAGGATATTTTGGTGCCAGTATAAATAATCGGGTTCTGTTCTTCCCCGCTGCCAGCTCTGCTCTGCTCCACGCGGGGTACAGGGTCTCGCTCTCACACGCCTGCAAGAACGCCCTGAAAACCGACGCTCCGCCCTCTGTCATTTGGGACATTATGCGCTGCTGGGTGAGTCTCCATGTGAATTTCTACTTACTTTCTGTATTTCCAGAGCTTAAAATACCTTTAAAGTCAGTCCATTTGTTGCTTTTGCAGTAAAATCATATATGGTGGTGCTGTTCCTTTGCAGCCTATGGGAAAGAGCTGCTTCTGGCAGGACTGGTCAGATGTGGTACTGCAAGTGGCAGTACAGTTAGGCAATTGCAAGTAACATTGGATAATATTTACTCATTAATAATTGTATCCCATAACCTAGAATATCTTGGTACAGATCCAATTGGATGGTGTTATATGTGAAGCTGGCTATACGTGCCCAGTCACACAACACTGGCTGGCAGTGCTAAGGTTAAAATACTCAGGTCCCCGTAATTTGATGTGCTTTTTTGTGCCCATCAGGAGAAGCAGAATCCAGTGAAGAGAGAGAGGCTCTCAGAGACCTGCCCAGCGTTTCACATCCTGAGCAAGGAGCCAAAGTGAGTGTCTGGTGTGTAGTTAGTAGGGGGTGAATACAGTACCCCTACTGTAAATGATAAGGATATTAGAAGTCACTGAGGGGTTCTGTGCCCATATAAAGGCACAAGGCTGCAGGCTGAGTTATACAGGGAACTCTGAGTATCACTCATGTATTATAAGGGATAATGTACCCCCTACTGTAAATGATAAGGATATTAGCAGTCACTGAGGGGTTCTGTGCCCATATAAAGGCACAAGGCTGCAGGCTGAGTTATACAGGGAACTCTGAGTGTCACTCATGTATTATAAGGGATAATGTACCCCCTACTGTAAATGATAAGGATATTAGCAGTCACTGAGGGGTTCTGTGCCCATATAAAGGCACAAGGCTGCAGGCTGAGTTATACAGGGAACTCTGAGTATCACTCATGTATTATAAGGGATAATGTACCCCCTACTGTAAATGATAAGGATATTAGCAGTCACTGAGGGGTTCTGTGCCCATATAAAGGCACAAGGCTGCAGGCTGAGTTATACAGGGAACTCTGAGTATCACTCATGTATTATAAGGGATAATGTACCCCCTACTGTAAATGATAAGGATATTAGCAGTCACTGAGGGGTTCTGTGCCCATATAAAGGCACAAGGCTGCAGGCTGAGTTATACAGGGAACTCTGAGTATCACTCATGTATTATAAGGGATAATGTACCCCCTACTGTAAATGATAAGGATATTAGCAGTCACTGAGGGGTTCTGTGCCCATATAAAGGCACAAGGCTGCAGGCTGAGTTATACAGGGAACTCTGAGTGTCACTCATGTATTATAAGGGATAATGTACCCCCTACTGTAAATGATAAGGATATTATATCACAGATGATTGGTTTTTGTGTATTATATAGTGAATAAAGTACCCCCTGTTGTAAAATATAGGGATATTATAAGTCACAGAGGAGTTCCATGACCATATAAAGTTACGAGGCTGAAGGCCGAGTGCTTTTATACAGGTCATGGAACTCCGAGGTGAATTCTAATATCCTCATATCTTACAACAGGGGGTACTTTATTTATTATAATACACAAGTTTTAGTGAGTCATGTAACAAATTACATCAATAAACTCCATTGATAAGGATATAATTTAGTTTGAACTAATTTACAGGAAATAAACAAACTCTGTATAAGGATATAACTCTCAGGTTATTCAAGTCTTTTATGCATTATATGGGGCTAAGCCATTGGGGGGGGGTACAACCCCAGTGACAGTATCTCCATTACATATCGTGTTATTATGTCTCTGCACCTACAGGATCGAGGGCAGCTTTGAGATTCGCGAGGACGCCAATCCTAAATCTCGTAAAATGGGTTTAAAGAGGTTCCAGGAAAACCCCGAGGCAAACTGGGGCCCCAAAGCAAGGGCCAAAGCCGGGTAATTTGAGTTCTACGGAACACGAGTGTTTATGGGATGGTAACTCTGGGGGGTGATCACTGATTGGAGATCAAGGGGGTAATTCAGTGGATTTAGTGAGGGGTCATTATTAACTTATCAAAGGCCTGTCTTTGTCTGGCTGAGGATGCTGGGAGTTGCATTGTAGCATCTGTGAGGCGCAGGTAGGAATAGGACATCCTGAATGATGATTCGCTATCCCTAGTACCCATCATGGCTGCCAGGCAGTAGCCCCCCCGCCTTGTCTGTTGGATCTCACATTGGGCTCCTCTCTTTCAGGGGTGGGATTGCTACTACACTGGAGGATAAACGGAAGCAGCACCAGAACAAGAGGAAGAACGCTCCCAGCGCAGACGAGAGTCACCTCAAAAGCTTCCCCTGCAAGAAGCTCAAGGAGGTGAGTGTGCATCCTGTGGGGGCGGGACTTCATTCAGCCACACCCCCAGTCACCTCCTTTCCCCCCTGCTCTGCTGCCCCTATAGTTACCCCCCACTATATTATGTGTGACTTATGCCCAGCAGTTAGCATTGCTGCTGCTGCTACAGGCACGGGCCGGCTATTCCCAACTGGAGCTTATGAGCCTTTCCTTGCGTTACACAGGGTTCCTGCGAGTTGGGGGACAGCTGCCGTTACTCCCATAACCCATCGGAGGTAACACAGGGAGAATCCCCTGCACCCCTGGAGGGAACCCCTTCCTAACCCTGCCCCACTGGGGGTAAAATGTGGACATGTTACATGGCAAAGGTTCCAAGCAAGTCCCTAGGAGACCCCACGGGGGGGAGACACAGACTTGGTAGATTCCAGGAAGAACGGAAATCGCTGGATCCTTCTTTTATTTAAAAGAGCACACCCCGCGGTTGTGTTGGGTACATCCTGCTATTGGGGGGGCTACATTTTATAAAGGGGTTGGACTAATACAGGTGTAAAGATAAACATACCCTATTTGTAACTAGTTTACTTGCCCTTTAGCAGTACTGTATGAAACTGCATGTGTACATTTATACATAGGACTGGGTGCTGCCATATCGCTTCTCTGACAGGGGTTATTCACCTTTGAGTTAACTTTTAGTATGATGTAGAAAATTGCAATTGGTCTTCATTTTTTATTTTTTACTTTGTTCAGCAACCCCTTCATTTCAGCAGTTATCTGGTTGCTAGGGTTCAAATTACCTTAGCAACCAGGTAGTGGTTTCTATAAGAGACTAATATATTTATAGGAGAGGACTTGAATAGAAAAATAAATTATAAAAAAGTAACAATAAAATAGTAATAGTGTTCTTTTGGCTGCTGGGGGTCAGTGACCCCCATTTGAAAGTTGGAGAAAGTCAGAAGGCGGCACAATTCAAAAACTTTAAAAATAAAAAGTCATGAAGACCAATTGAAAAGTTGCTCAGAACTGGCAATTTTTTTTTAACTTCAGTGAGCGAGTTCCTGGCTGATCTATATTCTGTAAAAGGGGGGGACCCTAATAAAATCTTTTAGCGTATGTAGGAAACCCCCACTCTCTGCCTTGGGTGGGTCACTCATAATGCAGAGATTTTTTTTTTTTTTTTTTATACATTAAAGGGCAAATTATACCAACTAGGTGAGGTTTAAGGAAAATATTTTGTATGGCTTCCTTGTGTAAAGATGGCCATGTGATGGTTTTGACTGTAAAGCCCCATTCTCGGGGCAAGGATGGACACCAGCCAATGAGAACTTCAGAAGGACCTCCCTTTTTCTGTCCAATGTGCTCACTCAGCTCTTGGTCCTTTTTAGTTGCCCCCATCATTCCAAGGGCACCCATTTCCTGTATGATGTGTTTCCTGGTCTGATTAGCCCCGCCCACATCTCTATGCGCAGGCTGCTGTGTATGAAACAGGGCTCGCTTTCCTCGTTTTTAAAAAAAGTGTTTATTGATTTCTTTTAAACCAAATCTGTGCATCAAGAAAGGAGCAGTGAGAGAGACACAAAAATAAGGCAAGGGGCAAAGGCAGCTGTTTAAAGTGGGGTTCCCTGTGCCCCATGGCAGGGCCCCCCAAGTCTTGTTACCGGCCATGCAGGGCAGCCTTGTACCGTACGTTAGCCAGGAATGTGCGGATCTCCATAGGGGAGAGAGTGATGTTGGACGGGTCCACAACGGGGGCACGGGGAGAGTCCATCTGTAGGGGGGACCCTGGGCAAAGAAAAATAAATAAATAAATAAATAAAAAGATACTTTTTTTCACAAACTCTGCATAACTCAGTCCCTAACGGGAGAGCCTTGCACCCCCAGCTCAGTGCCACTGGGCATACCCACCTTATTTCTATGGTTTTATATAAAATGTACTAATCCCCCAGGAGCAGCCATTAAAAAGTTAACATGACCCCTGCTGTAAGTAATCACGGGGCCCCATGCCACAAAGTCAGCAGGGCCCTAACTATTAACCCACTGTGTCCTGTACGCAAATGACTGCACCCCTGATCTGCCTATTCAGGTCAAACCCTGCCCATAATCTGCAATAACCCCACCCACTCTCGCTGAGACCAATGAACAGCACCTTTACATCTCTTGGGACCTCTGACTGGTGTACCCCCTGATCCTGCATATAGATAGTCAGAAAAAAATCCAGAAAGGGGTGGGACCTCGTCTCTTGGCACATTAGCAGTATGGCAACCCCACTGCCCATATCCCAGCTGCCAAAGGGAGGGCCCTAGGGCAGCACAGACCAAACATACAGTCCTGCAACAAGGACTTAAGCGAAACCCATCATGTCTTATTTTGGTGGAGATCTAGTGGCTAAGGTTTCTCTTTCACTCTCTTTCACCTTTAACATTTAACATTTAGTATGTTATAGAATGAACAAATCTAAGCAACTTTCAAACTGGTCTTCATTATTTATGTATTTTTTAATTTATTGCCTTCATCTCCAGACTTAGTAGCTTTCAAATGGGGGTCAATGACCCCGGCAGCCAAAAACCTATTGCTCTGTGAGGCTCCAGTTTTATAGTTCTCTTTATTTTTTTATAACTTTTTTTCTCTTCAGTCCCTCTCCTATTTATATATCAGTCTCTCATTCAAACCACTCCCTGGTTGCTAAGGTCATTTGGACCCTAGCAACCAGATAGCAGTTATAACTGGAGAGTTGCTGAACAATTATTGAAATAATTCGAAAACTACAAATAATACAAAATGAAGACCAGCTGCAAATTGTCTCAGAATATTATTCTTTACATCATACATCAACAGCCCCTTTAAAATCTCTCCTTTGTTGCTAGTGTTGGTGACCCTGGCAACCTTATGACACATAAAAGTGGAGACTAAGAGTTTGCATCACTCAGTACCTGTTCTGGTTCTCCACTGTAGCCGCTTCAGCCGGCTCTTTTCCATATTTGCACCTAGTGTGGTTTCTTCAAAGTTAGACAGAGAGACGGAGGAAAACAGTGTCTGTAAGGAGCAGAGAGAATTGCCTGTGTGAGTTATGTAGGGCTGGGCAAGTTCGGCCTATGAGAAGGCAACAGGTGGGTGATATTGAATATATCCAATCATTTGGCCCTCGGGCTGAACATCCAGATCACAGTTACAGGATGCAGGCCGTTGGACATCAGTGCGCCAATGCGCTCCTTGGCCAGATGGGATTTTTAAACCTGCCTGATCGATATCTGGCCAATGTTTGATCAGACAGGTTTGTCGGGGTGCCCCATACACAGGCCAATAAGCTGCTAACTCAAACTGTCGGCAACTTCTATGGGCACATGTATGGCCGGCTTTACTTTGGAGGAGGGAGAGAGATGGTTTGTGGGAGCGTGAGGGTGGCACTTACATTTAGGTTGATGGTGATTGGCTGAGAATTGTTCTTGCTCTCCTGGCTCTGGAATGGGTGTTCCAGTCTCAGTAGGATCTTATCAGCGGCATGCATGGCAAATGTGAGTAGGTGGCCATTCTGGGGCAGCTCTCCATTTAGTGCTGAGAACTAAAAGAGACCAAGAATGTTTTATACAGTGGTGCATACAACACAGGGGTATAGCCCTCTCTTACAGTGATCATGGAGTGACAGAAGAGGGGGTCCCCTGGTGAAAGCCAAACAATTACATTAGTCAGAGCTGTAGTGTTAGACAGCCCTGCAATGTATTATTAATTTATCCATCAATTGCCATGTAGTTTTGAGTTCCACTTAATAGGTCCCTTTGCTGCTTTGGGCCCCGGGTAAATGCTCTATATATACCAGTGCTAGTCACAAAGGGCTGTGGGCAGAGCTGGATTTACATCCTCACATCGGGCAGCAAAAGTGGGGTCCTAATTGATCGTTTTCTTATGAGGCAATCACCTAGAACAGGGGATTCTCCCCAAGCTCTGTTGCTGGACTTAGCTGTGATTTTCCGTATATAGCCACCCGAAACATGGCCCTGGCTGTGGGGCGATACAAGGATGGTTCAAGTGCTTTTGATCAAATATAAAACTGCAGGCCAGACAGGTAAACCCATGTTGGTCAGTATGTGGCCATCCTATAGACCTAGTGGGAACATTTTTTAAGGAAACCTTTTGTCTTAGTCGCATTCAGGCCCAGGCTACTTACCTTTCTCTTGGGGGTTCCACTTTGGCTGTAGGGAATCCCATCTCCAGAGGAGAGAACAACTTGTGGGGACATATATTGCTGCAGGGCGAGGGTCCTGTGTGTATCGGCTGCTTCGTCAGCATGATCCAGGAGCAGTAAATGCCTCCCCCTCACCACTATCCCCTCCCCAAGAAGCCCATTCTCAAGCAGCGGCTCCCCAACTCCACGGTAATCATCACGCAGAAGGCGCCGGTGAACCTGATGGGAGAAGCATTACGGCATGAAACGGAGTGCCAAACCGGGCAGTGATGCACAGTGGGACGGTTCAAGCAACTGAGCACATAATGGAAATCCGGGTTGGCACAGAGCTCCACCCACAGAGGCCATTTTGGCCCGGCTATAGCTATACCTTACCAACTTACTCACCATTAGCTCTAGGGAACCATCTCGGATGCTGGATCCACCCTGCGATCTGTCTGTAAGGACTGTGACCTGAGTGTTTTTACCCTGCAGAGAGAGAGAGAGACAGATATGTGACAATTGTAATGAATGTATATTGCAAAGTTGCTAAGATTTTTTTATTAGGCAAAATATTATATTTTGGGTTGAATTGTCCTTTAACCCACTGCATTTCTCATGCACACACACTATAGGGAATTTCCCCTATGTGATTCCTTGGTTTACTCTTCGGGGGGGGGTCATCAATAATGGATTCTTCACATTCTAGTAGGACCTATATCCTCACCTTTATATAAATCCGGCTGTTCACAGGATAGTAATTCCCAGCAATAGGCTCTGTTTGGTTAAGTTTCCACGTTTCACGTGAATCCCTCCTGTAGTTAAAAAGATACGGTAAATACTGATTGGAGACATGGAGTCTGCCCCTCCCACTGCAGGGTGATACAGTGACACAGACAGGAGGGAGCTATGGGACATGGAGTCTGTCCCTCCCACTGCAGGGTGATACAGTGACACAGACAGGAGGGAGCTATGGGACACTGAGTCTGCCCCTCCCACTGCAGGGTGATACAGTGACACAGACAGGAGGGGGCTATGGGACACGGAGTCTGCCCCTCCCACTGCAGGGTGATACAGTGACACAGACAGGAGGGGGCTATGGGACATGGAGTCTGTCCCTCCCACTGCAGGGTGATACAGTGACACAGACAGGAGGGGGCTATGGGACACGGAGTCTGCCCCTCCCACTGCAGGGTGATACAGTGACACAGACAGGAGGGAGCTATGGGACATGGAGTCTGCCCCTCCCACTGCAGGGTGATACAGTGACACAGACAGGAGGGAGCTATGGGACACAGAGTCTGCGCCTCCCACTGCAGGGTGATACAGTGACACAGACAGGAGGGAGCTATGGGACACGGAGTCTGTCCCTCCCACTGCAGGGTGTCCCTCCCATTTAAGAGTGACTGAAGTTCCTACCTTCTTTTCAGGATCTGTCTGCCGTTGGAGTCCGTATAGAAAACTCCATCGGTCTTCAGATTAGTCTCAATCAAACTGATCACTTCCTTCCCCCACTCGTCTCTGCCATAACAGAAGGGCAGTCAGTGAGAGAGGTACAAACCATTAGAGACGGACCCTTCCTGTTACACCCAGTACAACTCACCCAATGGGAACGGGGCCAACTGTCCACTCCAGCTCAATGTATCTCTGATCCCTGTACAGGCGGACAACTTGAGAACACCAGGAAGAGAAGTTCTGATGCACTTCCTGCACCAGGGAATTCTGCAAAAGCAAAAGGGAGAGTTAAAGTTGGGGGCCATCTTTAATAAGGGCAGATATGGGGGCAGACCCCTGAATTAAAGTAGTAGTAGGTACAGGGCAGTTGTGACAGGGCAGGGATAGATGCACTAGGGAGTAAATAATAATGTACCAAGAAGAAGGAAAATTTCATTATCTATAAAGAGGATTTGATGTCTCCATCTCACCTGCACTAGGTAACTGCGGACATGTTGTGACACAGGCACGGAGTCTGAGTTGTTTGGCCTGAAGATATAAGCGCCCGACGGCTGGGAACTCTCCTCATTCCCAACGCTGGCATTATACCTAATGGAGTAAAGGGTAAACGCTAAACTGCCTTGTGCTATATAAATATCGTACCATATATAGATCCCACCCACTTACCCATCATGCATCACATTAACCAGTACAGTAGCTTCTGTTTATATGAATCATTATATATAAATATCACTCTGTAGATTAACCCATGCCTCTATGTCTTACAATACATGTATTAAACAGAATAAACAGGGAGAAACCCCTATTTATAGCATTTATTATATATTATTCTTACCAGTAAAAACTCTGTTTTAGGGGCAAGGAGATCTTTTTTTCCAGGTTGTGAATTCCACTGATCAATCCTGTTTCTGGGTCAAAGTCAACCCTATAATACTAAGAAATAGAGAGAAAAGAATCTGTATAGGAATTAAATAACAACAGGCCCGGTTATGAGGAGTTAGTGGGGACAATAAGGCACTCAGGGGCGGGGTTACTGGAATAAGGAGTTACAGGGACAATAAGGCACACAGGGGCGGGGTTACTGGAATAAGGAGTTACAGGGACAATAAGGCACTCAGGGGCGGGGTTACTGGAATAAGGAGTTACAGGGACAATAAGGCACTCAGGGGCGGGGTTACTGGAATAAGGAGTTACAGGGGCAATAAGGTGCTCAGGGGCGGGGTTACTGGAATAAGGAGTTACAGGGACAATAAGGCACTCAGGGGCAGGGTTACTGGAATAAGGAGTTACAGGGACAATAAGGCACTCAGGGGCGGGGTTACTGGAATAAGGAGTTACAGGGACAATAAGGCACTCAGGGGTGGGGTTACTGGAATAAGGAGTTACAGGGACAATAAGGCACTCAGGGGCGGGGTTACTGGAATAAGGAGTTACAGGGGCAATAAGGCGCTCAGGGGCGGGGTTACTGGAATAAGGAGTTACAGGGACAATAAGGCACTCAGGGGCGGGGTTACTGGAATAAGGAGTTACAGGGACAATAAGGCGCTCAGGGGCGGGGTTACTGGAATAAGGAGTTACAGGGACAATAAGGCACTCAGGGGCGGGGTTACTGGAATAAGGAGTTACAGGGACAATAAGGCACTCAGGGGCGGGGTTACTGGAATAAGGAGTTACAGGGACAATAAGGCACTCAGGGGCGGGGTTACCGGAATAAGGAGTTACAGGGACAATAAGGCGCTCAGGGGCGGGGTTACTGGAATAAGGAGTTACAGGGGCAATAAGGCACTCAGGGGCGGGGTTACTGGAATAAGGAGTTACAGGGACAATAAGGCACTCAGGGGCGGGGTTACTGGAATAAGGAGTTACAGGGGCAATAAGGCACTCAGGGGCGGGGTTACTGGAATAAGGAGTTACAGGGACAATAAGGCACTCGGGCGGGGTTACCGGAATAAGGAGTTACAGGGACAATAAGGCACTCAGGGGCGGGGTTACCGGAATAAGGAGTTACAGGGGCAATAAGGCACTCAGGGGCGGGGTTACTGGAATAAGGAGTTACAGGGACAATAAGGCACTCAGGGGCGGGGTTACTGGAATAAGGAGTTACGGGGACAATAAGGACTATAAGAATGTATGCAACTACATAAGAACAAACCTGGTTTTGGATTTTATCCGGTTGCTTTTTGCCTCTTTTGCCCTTGATGACAAAGCGGTCTGGCAGGGACAGTTTCCCTACTGTAAAGCTGCTGAACCCCACGGCTGGTATCTGACCCTGGAATATTAGCTCTCTTTCAGCTCCCCCTTGTTGGAAACGCAGTGCCTTTGTGAAGTCAGACACATCTACTACCTATAGAAAAGAAACCCTTATTAAAAGATGGATTCCCATTAGCACAGCATTCATATTTCTATAGCTTTATTATAGCTGCAAAGGGACTGCATTGACCTGAGCAGACACCATTTGCTATAACTGCTAAGGGCCAGGAGCAAGTTATTGCCTGTGGCAAGATAAATATATAGAGCCAAACGCCGATCCTGTTACTAAGGCATAGCTTACAAATCAAAGTGAGATGAAAACAAACAGTGTTGATTTATATAGCACTATGCATAGGGAGATAGGATGAGCACCCTGATAATGCAGAACCACTGATACCATACATTGGTAGGTGCACTGGGACAAACACACCACCATCGATTTACACTTCCCTTCCTGTAGGGTGTAACAAGGCAAGAAACATGCTTTACAGAGTATTAAGATATTCTAGTGGCCTTTTACAGTAGTAGTATAATTATTCCTAATTTATGTAGTGCTGACATATTTGTCAATGCCGTACAGAGATTATACAGCAGTCCCTGTCACAGTGGAGCTTAAGGTGACAGTGGAGCTTAAGATGTCGCCAAGCGAGCGGATCTTCTCCCGATATCCCCACCTACAGGTGGGCGATATCGGGAGAATCCAGGATAATTCGATCGTTTGGCCCTGGGGGCAAACGATCGAATTATAACGACGGGTATAGGAAAAGTTGGTCCAGGGACTGCATTAACGAGCCGATGCGGTCCCTGATCCGACTAGATTTTCTAAGCTGCCCGATCGAGATCTGGATGATTTCAGGCCAGATATCGGTCAGGCAGGCCCATTGGTAGTGCCCATACATGGGCCGATAAGCTGCCGAATTGGTCTAAGCTCTAAGGGACCCATATTGGCAGCTAGAATCGGCCATGTATGGGGACCTTTACACTCTAATTCTGTATCACCTTCACTCACTATGATCAGTTTTATCAGGAGCCAATTAACCTGCCTGTATTTATCGGAAGCGTGGGAGGAAGCCTTGCAGGTAGCGCCCTTGCTGGAATCGAACCTGGGACCCTAGTGCTGCAAGGAAGCAATATTGACTTCTGAGCCAGTGTAGCAGTGTGCGAAAATCACTTAGTGTAATATCCCACAGCAACCAGCCCTTTAATTCACAAGGTTTCCTATTAGTGACATTGCTTTACTCACCTCACTGGGTACAGTTTCATCATTGGGGCCGATAACTTTGTAAGCGTGGCCATTAACAGGAAGCCGAACAGTCCATGTGACGCTGCGCCCAAGGGGGTTGTACAGGTACACTTTGAACTGAGCAACAGGAGAGAAAGACGGTGTAGTAAGAACAGAGGGTACATGTGCCTTTTCTATGAAAAGTCAGAAAGACCGGGAAAGTATTAAAGGGGAAGTTAAAATTATAGTTAACTGTGAAAGGGGTTGGTCACCTTTAAATTAATCTTTAGTATTTTATATGGCCATTTCTTAACTTTATTTTTAATAGTTCTTGAATTATTTGCCTTCTTCTTCTAACTCTTTGCAGCTTTCAAATGGGGGTCACTGACCCCAACAACCCATAAACTATTGCTCTGTGAGGCTACAATTGTATAGTCGTGTTACATTACTTATCTTTCTATAACTCACCTTTCCTATACATATTCTAGTCTCATATTCAAACCACTGGCTGGTTGCTAGGCTAATCCGGACCCTAGCAACAAGACAGCTGCTGAAGTTCTGAACTGGAGAGCTGATAAACAAAAGGCTAAAAAATTCTAAAAACCACAAATAAAAAAAGACCAATTGCAAATTGTCTCAGACTATCACTCTCTATATCATACTAATAGTCCATGTAAGGTTAAATAACCTCTTTTATGTAGACACTGATGTTTTGAGGCGATACGCAATTGGTCTGTGGACTATACAAACTCCAACTGCAAATATAGTGAGTGCACATGTGTAAGAATTTTCACAAGCACTGTGTGTGTGTTTGTGTGTGAGTATCTTTGCACGACATCAATTCAAACTTATCAGTAAGGCACGGTGCGTGTTGTCTGGTTCGGCAACCATGTTAATATGGCAGTCGATTATTGTCGCTTTATCTCTCCACTTACGTTATTGGCTGTCTCCGTCACATGACACACACTGATATTAAGCAGATTGCAGAAGGCAAAGTTTTCCTTGGTCCCAGTCAGGCTGGACAGAGAGTTGCTGATCACCACCTGTAGCAGCAGCAGAATTGGGAGAGACGGGTTTTAGAAAAATCAGTAGACTCCTATATGCTGCCTGTTGGTCAGTTACTATGGGTTACTAGTACTGAAGTACCCAGCGGACCCAATACTGCATCAGTACTGTATAAGTAAAACAGGCGGTACCTGGCAGCTGTCCCACCCCTCAGACAGGCGCAGGGAGTAGTCATTATTCACGTGCTGTTTCGCCGTTCCAGTCACAGCGTCGTGATGCTGCGCTACACCCATTGCTCGTCCTGAAAGGAGACAGTCAGCACTGAGGAGATGCCACAGGAAGCACGGTCAGGACGCTAAGGGGCGGGGTTACTGGAATAAGGCATTACAGGGACAATAAAGCCCTCAGGGGCGGGGTTACTGGAATAAGGAGTTACAGGGACAATAAGGCACTCAGGGGCGGGGTTACTGGAATAAGGAGTTACAGGGGCAATAAGGCACTCAGGGGCGGGGTTACCGGAATAAGGAGTTACAGGGACAATAAGGCACTCAGGGGCGGGGTTACTGGAATAAGGAGTTACAGGGGCAATAAGGCGCTCAGGGGCGGGGTTACTGGAATAAGGAGTTACAGGGACAATAAGGCACTCAGGGGCGGGGTTACTGGAATAAGGAGTTACAGGGGCAATAAGGCACTCAGGGGCGGGGTTACTGGAATAAGGAGTTACAGGGGCAATAAGGCGCTCAGGGGCGGGGTTACTGGAATAAGGAGTTACAGGGACAATAAGGCACTCGGGGGCGGGGTTACTGGAATAAGGAGTTACAGGGACAATAAGGCACTCAGGGGCGGGGTTACAGGAATAAGGAGTTACAGGGACAATAAGGCACTCAGGGGCGGGGTTACAGGAATAAGGAGTTACAGGGACAATAAGGCACTCAGGGGCGGGGTTACTGGAATAAGGAGTTACAGGGACAATAAGGCACTCAGGGGCGGGGTTACTGGAATAAGGAGTTACAGGGACAATAAGGCACTCAGGGGCGGGGTTACAGGAATAAGGAGTTACAGGGACAATAAGGCACTCAGGGGCGGGGTTACTGGAATAAGGAGTTACAGGGACAATAAGGCACTCAGGGGCGGGGTTACTGGAATAAGGAGTTACAGGGACAATAAGGCACTCAGGGGCGGGGTTACTGGAATAAGGAGTTACAGGGGCAATAAGGCACTCAGGGGCGGGGTTACTGGAATAAGGAGTTACAGGGGCAATAAGGCGCTCAGGGGCGGGGTTACTGGAATAAGGAGTTACAGGGGCAATAAGGCGCTCAGGGGCGGGGTTACTGGATAATAAGGTGCTCAGGGATTTGGAAACATTATGTTTAACTTTATTCTATAAAGAGATACAAATCTTAGAGTTAATTACGTACTCACTCATAACAGTACTGCTACTTTGTCCGTAGGGTCCATTTCTTGCTTCCAGTCCTGATAAAGCCTCCATCTGATTGCAGACCTGGGAGATATAATGGTAGCTGAGGATGAGAGGTCCAATTAAAAGAGATTTATAAAGTACTAGGAATGATCCCACAGAGACCTTTCTATGAGATCATTTTTATTTAATCTGCCAGCATTACAAGGTGTCACTCACTTGAAGGAAGTTGTTGCTCAGCCTTTCGTACCCTTTAAAGGCCGGGCGGCTGGTGAAATATCCTGTCCAGAACATGTGGGGGCCGTCAGCATATGGGAAAAAATCATCCATCTTCATTGGCCTTTGTGTGAGAGATAAATAAATGTGCAGTGAGCATCTGTGTGGTCAGATAACGAGCACATCCTGTGGGGTTTTAAAGGGTAACTCCACCCAAATAAAATATATGATTCTGCCTCACAAGTGTAGCTCTGGGGCCGCTTTTCAATATACATTAACAACAGGTTTTCAGTTAATTTATGTAATATAATGTACTGCTGTCCTGCACTGTAAAAGTTGTGTGTTTGCTACAGAAATCCTACTATAGTTTATATAAATACCCCGCTGTGTAGCCCCGGGGGCAGCCATTCCTGCACTGGTACAGCTGGGGTGTTTGCTACAGAAACCCTACTATAGTTTATATAAATACCCTGCTGTGTAGCCCCGGGGGCAGCCATTCCTGCACCGGTACAGCTGGGGTGTTTGCTACAGAAACCCTACTATAGTTTATATAAATACCCCGCTGTGTAGCCCCGGGGGCAGCCATTCCTGCACTGGTACAGCTGGGGTGTTTGCTACAGAAACCCTACTATAGTTTATATAAATACCCCGCTGTGTAGCCCCGGGGGCAGCCATTCCTGCACTGGTAAAGCTGGGGTGTTTGCTACAGAAACCCTACTATAGTTTATATAAATACCCCGCTGTGTAGCCCCGGGGGCAGCCATTCCTGCACTGGTACAGCTGGGGTGTTTGCTACAGAAACCCTACTATAGTTTATATAAATACCCCGCTGTGTAGCCCCGGGGGCAGCCGTTCCTGCACTGGTACAGCTGGGGTGTTTGCTACAGAAACCCTACTATAGTTTATATAAATACCCCGCTGTGTAGCCCCGGGGGCAGCCATTCCTGCACTGGTACAGCTGGGGTGTTTGCCTCAGAGACATTACTATAGTTTATATATAAACAAAGCTACTGTGTAGCCCGGGGGCAGCCATTCAAGGTGGAAAGAAATAGAAAAGGCACAGATAACATAGCAGGTAACAGATAAGCTCTGTAGAATACAATGGGAATCTGCTATGTAACCGTTGCCTTTTCTCCTTTTTTCCAGCATGAATGGCACCTTACAGCAGCCAATCTGGCATTTGCCAGAACCTACAGATCCGGGCCTGAACATGGCTAAGTACAAGCTCAGGAAAGGGACACACAATCCACTTTCCATAAAAGGAAGGCAACCAAATATTATGTATAAAACACATATAAGGTCACATGACTCCTTCGGTCTCACCAGGTGAGGTTGGCTCTGTGCAGCGACTGCAGGTAACAGCTCGGGGTGGAATAGAAGACGTTCACTTTGCTGCCGTTAATTTGCTGGCAAAAGAAAAAGCAAAACCAAAGTGTGAATTCCCATTCAGATGCAGGAAATGTTTAAGGTGAAGACACACACAAAGCTACTAGTAGATGCTATTTGTTGTGGCTACAAAGGGTGAAGACACACAGAGCTACTAGAAGCAGCTACTTGTCATGGCTACTAAGATAGACAATGCTGATCATTTACTGATAACTATCTCTACATGTGTTTTAGCAGAGGCAATTCTCAGTATTGTCTATGGCAGGGGATTTTCTGGAGTTTAGTAGCCCTGAAAAAGTAGCTACTACTAGTAGTTCTGTGTGTCTTCACCCCTAATATAGACAATGCTGATCTTTTACTGATAACCGTCTCTATGGGTAGCAGAGGCAGTTCTCAGTATTGTCTATAGCAGGGGATTTTTTGGTGTTTAGTAGCCGTGACAAGTAGCTGCTACTAAGTATCTGTGTGTGTCTTTGCCCTTATGGGTTAAACAGACCAGGTTTATCTATTTCCATTGTAAAGAAAGAACTTATGAATGATAAGACTGGGTGCCCTTGGCTAATGTGGGGCATCTGCTGGATACAGAGAGGGAATAAAGGTTTCAGCCGACCTTCAATAAAATGATCTTGGAAACCTCATAATGACGGCCATTCACTAAGCCTCTAATAGGCCACTTCCTGGGGCCCCGTCCTAAGGGATTACTGGGAACAGATGCCCGGCCATTCAATACGGCAGCAAAGAAATCCCAGCTAAGGAACATGAAACCAATAGACGCAACACTGATAGCGATGATGCTGTTGGAAGCGCGTGGGCTGATCGTATTAATGGCCCCCGGTGTATAATGTGACACAAAAGGAATATGGGGGGGGGGGGAACAGATTGTTCCATCTCACAGTAAATACCCAATAACGCACCAAGGAGGTTTAAATATTCAACACTATAGTCTTTGAGAAATGATAGAATGTTAGGGTGGTTAGAGCGTTAAACACGCCCAAGCAAAATCTGCGTTTAGGGCTGAATCTTCAGGTGTAGGTAGAATACCTATTGTTTTACCTCCATATCTGACAATTCAGCTCTGAACGTCAGTGGTGGGAACGATCTTCCCAAAGATCGTAATTGTAAGGTGTATGGCCGCCTTAATAGGAGTATTTATTAACATTAGAGACAAATCTGACCAGTGATGTTGCCCATAGCAACCACACAGCAATTAGATTTGAAGGATCACCTACAGGTTAGAAGCAAAGATATTATTGGTTGCCGTGGGTAGCATCACCGGTGAATGTTTGTCTCCAATGTTAATAAATACATCCCTACATGTATTTTAGTATTAATGACAGTAATATTCTGAGACAAATTTGCAACCAAGCAGTGATAATAGTTTTTTATTAATTTGCCTTAATCCTCTGACTCTCTCCAGCAAATAGGGGGTCACTGACCCCGGCAGCAAAAAACAATTGCTCTGTGAAGCTACAGTTTTATTGTTATTGTAGCTTTTTATTACTCTATTCAGCCCCTCTACTATTCATATCCCAGTCTCACATTCAACCCACTCCCTGGTTGCTAGGACAGTTTGGTCCTTAGTGACCAGATAGCTGATTAAATTCAAAACTAGAGAGCTGCTAAACAAATAGCTAAATAATTCAACAATTACAAATAATAAAAAATGAAGACCAATTGCAATGGTCTCAGAACAGCAGTCTCTACATCTTGCAGAAATGGTACAGAAATGTTATATATTGATTTTTATATAAACTTATATTGCATTTTCTTTCTCCCTATAAAAGATAAATCAACTCTTTAAGATATGAATCACAGAAAATAAATGGGACCCCTTACCTGCATGTTTACGTTTTTAATCAGCCTGTCCATGTTCTTGAACCACATAATGGCATTTTCATACTGAAAATCAGAGCCCATTGTCATGACAATATGACTGGAGAGGTACTTCTGTGCCTAGGAGGAAACAAACAAAATGATTTCTTCAAGTACAGTGCGTGTAGTAGCCCCAGTACAGCCCCAGTACAGTGCGTGTGGTAGCCCCAGTACAGTGCGTGTGGTAGCCCCAGTACAGTGCGTGTGTTGTAGCCCCAGTACAGTGCGTGTGTTGTAGCCCCAGTACAGTGCGTGTGGTAGCCCCAGTACAGTGCGTGTGTTGTAGCCCCAGTACAGTGCGTGTGTTGTAGCCCCAGTACAGTGCGTGTGTTGTAGCCCCAGTACAGTGCGTGTGTTGTAGCCCCAGTACAGTGCGTGTGTTGTAGCCCCAGTACAGTGCGTGTGTTGTAGCCCCAGTACAGTGCGTGTGTTGTAGCCCCAGTACAGTGCGTGTTGTAGCCCCAGTACAGTGCGTGTTGTAGCCCCAGTACAGTGCGTGTTGTAGCCCCAGTACAGTGCGTGTTGTAGCCCCAGTACAGTGCGTGTTGTAGCCCCAGTACAGTGCGTGTTGTAGCCCCAGTACAGTGTGTGTGGTAGAAAAGCCGTAGACACCCTGCTACACCAGGACTGTATATACCACATACAAGCAGGATCAGACTGGTCCACCAGAACTAACCCTACTGGGCCCTGCAATTCAGCCACCCCCGGTGTCACGCATTCCACTGTGGAACTAACAGGCATTCCTACACCTTGTGTCTCAAACCGTTCCTGTTATAGATTGTAAGCTCTTTTGGGCATGGCCTTCTTTACTTCTTTTATCGGTTATTGGTTGCTTTGTATGTAATTCTGTATGTCCAATGTATACACCCGTAGCAGTAGCAGTGGCTGGGGGCGGAGCAGGAGTGGGGAGCAGCGGTGGCTGGGTGGTGAGCCCTTGAGTGGGGAACCCGGGTACCCCATGCTCAGTAACAAACCTGCTGTGTGGCTGCCTTAAGAAATTTCTGCACAATAACGTCTGCATTATAATCTTCTACAGATGGATCATCAATAATTGGTGTATCGTCACAGAGCTGATCCCAACAAAAGCCATCAGGAGGGTTGTAGCCATTGGGCAGGACCCCTATATTGGAACCAAAAGCAGAACGAGAATCCGTTTCAATCAACCAACAACACAAAGGGTAAGGTAAACCAAACAATCTCATTAGATCATAAGTATGGGACTGGAGGAAAGGAGGTTTCACCATCAGATTAGGAGGGGGTTTCATTACTGTAAGAGCAGCTGGAATAAATTGCTGGTGCGATATAAGGTTGTAAATGACCAACTGGCTGGAACTAAAAATGTGTTGCTTATTATACTTTGTATGGCACAGAGAATTCATACACTGACCGGTGAACAGGTCAGCATAGGGCGGGGAAATGTCATCACTTGCTCTCCATAGCATCTCCATCTGCTTGGTCTTCTCTCTGTTGGCCTTGTCTTGATAATCCAATCGGCCAAAAAAGAAGCCATCGTAGCCCATCTGAAAGATAAAGCTTAGACTGTTATGCACAGAGGCAAAAATATATCACAGATATCACTAGGAGAAGGGAATCCTCTAATATACAGAGTGGCACAGATACAATACAGGGAGAGGGAACCATTGGGAGAAAGGAATCCTGCCCTGCAGAGCTTACACTCTAATATACAGAGGGACACAGATACAATACAGGGAGAGGGAACCATTGGGAGAAGGGAATCCTGCCCTGCAGAGCTTACACTCTAATATACAGAGGGACACAGATACAATACAGGGAGAGGGAACCATTGGGAGAAAGGAATCCTGCCCTGCAGAGCTTACACTCTAATATACAGAGTGACACAGATACAATACAGGGAGAGGGAACCATTGGGGGAAGGGAATCCTGCCCTGCAGAGCTTACACTCTAATATACAGAGTGACACAGATACAATACAGGGAGAGGGAACCATTGGGAGAAAGGAATCCTGCCCTGCAGAGCTTACACTCTAATATACAGAGGGACACAGATACAATACAGGGAGAGGGAACCATTGGGAGAAGGGAATCCTGCCCTGCAGAGCTTACACTCTAATATACAGAGGGACACAGATACAATACAGGGAGAGGGAACCATTGGGAGAAGGGAATCCTGCCCTGCAGAGCTTACACTCTAATATACAGAGGGACACAGATACAATACAGGGAGAGGGAACCATTGGGAGAAGGGAATCCTGCCCTGCAGAGCTTACACTCTAATATACAGAGGGACACAGATACAATACAGGGAGAGGGAACCATTGGGAGAAGGGAATCCTGCCCTGCAGAGCTTACACTCTAATATACAGAGGGACACAGATACAATACAGGGAGGGGGAATTATTTCCTTACCTGTGCAAACAGCAAGGCCTGCTCCCTGGAGTGGCCAAAGGGATCAATATGCCAAGCCACGCGTGGCCTGCCACAATCCCCAAACGTGGACTTCAAGAACTGCAACCCTAGGGTCATCTGGTCGATAATGGAACTGTAGTGTGTGGCGGCTTCATCGTTCATAGACCAGCCCCCATTTATAAACTCCAAGCGCCCTGAAAGTTGCGTATTAAAGGGTCAGGTAATAATAATGACAGAACCATATCGACACGTTACAATTTGGGACTGAGAGCCAAAGATCTGGGGGCGCTCAGACAGGTCATTATGGGCACAACTGCTGTACTCACCCTCTTCTACAAGGCGGGTAACGTCTCTCCTCACCAGCTCATCCTGCTGCTTCCACCAGCGCCAGAAGAACGCAGATTCCACGTAAATAAACCGTTTACTGGGGTCATGGAGGAGCTGCGAAACCACCGAGTCCAGGATGTACTGCACCCCAGCATGCTGGATGTCATTATGGGCTGCAAGATACAGTTTTTTATATATATATATATATTAGGTTGGTGTACATTCTGCCCCAGAGCACCCCCATAGCATGTTCTGACATCACAGAATGTGCCCAGTTCCGGGGTGTCAGTATCCCTGCCTACCCAGCCTTATACCCCATAGAGACGCATTCAGTTAGAGCAGTGCTGTCCAACTGGCGGCCCCCCTCTGTGTGGCCCCCCACCTGTCTGGCTGCTTTGATGGCTTACCTTTGTGTAAGCTTTAAATGGTATCAGTACTGGCCCCCTGCATGGTTAACACCTCAGATTCAGGCTGTAATCAGGCTGTATTGTTTAAAAATGTAATCCCCTGTGGTATTCACACCTTTTAATCCCTGCATTGTTCTACCTCTGCAGCGTTCACACCTCAGGCTCAGGCTGTATTCACCCCCCATTGTTCACCTGTTCACACCTCAGGAGCAGTAGAAACCCACAAATAAACCCTGCACACTACAAAAAGAACATATACTGAGGTGGTACTGCAATTAAAATGTTTTTAATATATACTTATTGTGCAGACTGTAGGAGCAGTGCCAGCATTGCATCACTGTAGGCTGCCTGTGTGCCATACTCTGCTTGCCCTATGCTGCCTGTATGTGCCATACACACAGGCAGCATAGGACAAGCAGAGTATGGCACACACAGGCAGGGTAGGGCAGGCAGAGTATGGCACACACAGGCAGGGTAGGGCAGGCAGAGTATGGCACACACAGGCAGGGTAGGGCAGGCAGAGTATAGCACACACAGGCAGCATAGGACAAGCAGAGTATAGCACACACAGGCAGGGTAGGGCAGGCAGAGTATGGCACACACAGGCAGGGTAGGGCAGGCAGAGTATGGCACACACAGACAGGGTAGGGAAGGCAGAGTATGGCACACACAGGCAGGGTAGGGCAGGCAGAGTATGGCAGGTATTTGCTGTACTACCACCATTAATATGGCTATGGTCATGCGAAAACATGGGTGTGGTTTCAAGTGGGTGTGGTTTTAAAAAGGGGAGTGGTCAAAACTAGCTTCCATTATTGGCCCTCCACCACGGAGGCCGGAAAAATTCCGGCCCTCGGTACCACAGAAGTTGGACAGCACTGAGTTAGAGTACTGTATATACTCGAGTATAAGCCTAGTTTTTCAGCATATTCGAGTCGGGTGCCATGGGACCCTCCAGACTAGCACCCTCTGTCCTTTGTGTGCAAATTAGACCACCCACAACCAGACCCTCCAGTGCCTGTTGTTTTAGTTGACCCTCTTCTCCACTTACAGAGCTAGTTTACTGTTTCTCTTTGAAATAAATATTTACAAATATACACACCACTGATGCCTCAATTAATGTAATTTTATTGGTATTTATTTTGATTACCGAAACTTAGCAGTAGCTGCTGCATTTCCCACCCTAGGCTTATACTCGAGTCAATAAGTTTTTCCAGTTTTCTTAGGTAAAATTAGGTAGTTCGGCTTATATTCGGATTGGCTTATAATCGAGTATATACGGTAATAAGTCAGTGAGACTGTATGTAGCGGTACAGTTACTGCTGATCTCACCTCCATAGTAATACTGATCCACAGTCTTCAGCCAGCCCACGTCATTGTGAGTGTGAGGGATGAGATGCACATTCAGAAAGCCATCGGGGGCTTGAGGGCAGCTCTAAAGGTGGCAGGAAAAGACAGAAGGGCACATTACTCAATACAAATGGCTTGTAACCCAGACTTACAATGCTGCCATAGTGTTATGGTATCTCTCTGTACAGGCTATGGGCAAACTTAGGGGGCTGTTCCTGCTGAATTGTGCTTAGTACAGGGGAATCCCTATGCTGCCATAGTTTTATGGTATCTCTCTGTACAGGCTATGAGCAAACTTAGGGGGCTGTTCCTGCTGAATTGTGCTAAATACAGGGGAATCCCTATGTGCCATAGTTTTATGGTATCTCTTTGTACAGGCTATGAGCAAACTTAGGGGGCTGTTCCTGCTGAATTGTGCTTAGTACAGGGGAATCCCTATGCTGCCATAGTTTTATGGTATCTCTCTGTACAGGCTATGAGCAAACTTAGGGGGCTGTTCCTGCTGAATTGTGCTAAATACAGGGGAATCCCTATGCTGCCATAGTTTTATGGTATCTCTTTGTACAGGCTATGAGCAAACTTAGGGGGCTGTTCCTGCTGAATTGTGCTTAGTACAGGGGAATCCCTATGCTGCCATAGTTTTATGGTATCTCTCTGTACAGGCTATGAGCAAACTTAGGGGGCTGTTCCTGCTGAATTGTGCTTAGTACAGGGGAATCCCTATGCTGCCATAGTTTTATGGTATCTCTCTGTACAGGCTATGAGCAAACTTAGGGGGCTGTTCCTGCTGAATTGTGCTAAATACAGGGGAATCCCTATGCTGCCATAGTTTTATGGTATCTCTTTGTACAGGCTATGAGCAAACTTAGGGGGCTGTTCCTGCTGAATTGTGCTTAGTACGAGGGAATCCCAATGCTGCCATAGTTTTATGGTGTTAGAGGCTATGGGCAAACTTAGAATCCTGTTACTTTAAAGACATGTTTAAAGAATGTTTTTTAAAGAAAAATCATTCTCACTATGAAATAAAATTAATTAATTCTACCACTTCCTTAAAGATCACATGGACTGCAGCTATTTGCTTGCATCTGGTTCTGCCTGTGTATACAGTGGTGTGAAAAACTATTTGCCCCCTTCCTGATTTCTTATTCTTTTGCATGTTTGTCACACAAAATGTTTCTGATCATCAAACACATTTAACTATTAGTCAAAGATAACATAATTGAACACAAAATGCAGTTTTTAAATAAAGGTTTACGTTATTAAGGGAGAATAAAAACTCCAAATCTACATGGCCCTGTGTGAAAAAGTGATTGCCCCCCTTGTTAAAAAATAACTTAACTGTGGTTTATCACACCTGAGTTCAATTTCTGTAGTCACCCCCAGGCCTGATTACTGCCACACCTGTTTCAATCAAGAAATCACTTAAATAGGAGCTACCTGACACAGAGAAGTAGACCAAAAGCACCTCAAAAGCTACACATCATGCCAAGATCCAAAGAAATTCAGGAACAAATGAGAACAAAAGTAATTGAGATCTATCAGTCTGGTAAAGGTTATAAAGCCATTTCTAAAGCTTTGGGACTCCAGCGAACCACAGTGAGAGCCATTATCCACAAATGGCAAAAACATGGAACAGTGGTGAACCTTCCCAGGAGTGGCCGGCCGACCAAAATTACCCCAAGAGCGCAGAGACAACTCATCCGAGAGGCCACAAAAGACCCCAGGACAACATCTAAAGAACTGCAGGCCTCACTTGCCTCAATTAAGGTCAGTGTTCACAACTCCACCATAAGAAAGAGACTGGGCAAAAATGGCCTGCATGGCAGATTTCCAAGGCGCAAACCACTTTTAAGCAAAAAGAACATTATGGCTCGTCTCAATTTTGCTAAAAAACATCTCAATGATTGCCAAGACTTTTGGGAAAATACCTTGTGGACCGACGAGACAAAAGTTGAACTTTTTGGAAGGTGCGTGTCCCGTTACATCTGGCGTAAAAGTAACACAGCATTTCAGAAAAAGAACATCATACCAACAGTAAAATATGGTGGTGGTAGTGTGATGGTCTGGGGTTGTTTTGCTGCTTCAGGACCTGGAAGGCTTGCTGTGATAGATGGAACCATGAATTCTACTGTCTACCAAAAAATCCTGAAGGAGAATGTCCGGCCATCTGTTCGTCAACTCAAGCTGAAGCGATCTTGGGTGCTGCAGCAGGACAATGACCCAAAACACACCAGCAAATCCACCTCTGAATGGCTGAAGAAAAACAAAATGAAGACTTTGGAGTGGCCTAGTCAAAGTCCTGACCTGAATCCTATTGAGATGTTGTGGCATGACCTTAAAAAGGCGGTTCATGCTAGAAAACCCTCAAATAAAGAAGAATTACAACAATTCTGCAAAGATGAGTGGGCCAAAATTCCTCCAGAGCGCTGTAAAAGACTCGTTGCAAGTTATCGCAAACGCTTGATTGCATTTATTGCTGCTTAGGGTGGCCCAACCAGTTATTAGGTTCAGGGGGCAATTACTTTTTCACACAGGGCCATGTAGGTTTGGATTTTTTTTCTCCCTAAATAATAAAAACCCTCATTTAAAAACTGCATTTTGTGTTTACTTGTGTTATCTTTGACTAATAGTTAAATGTGTTTGATGAGCAGAAACATTTTGTGTGACAAACATGCAAAAGAATAAGAAATCAGGAAGGGGGCAAATAGTTTTTCACAACACTGTACATGGAGCGGGCCCCAGGCCTGTAACCCAGGGGTGTGCAAAAGGTAGCTCTTGGTCCTGAGCCAGTGGATCAGTAAATTCCAGCATTGCCCACAATCAACATCTTCAGGCCATTATGTATCAGAAACCAGCACACATGGCACCTAGCAATGAGACTACTCTTAAGGGGGCCATACATTAGGCACATTTAAGCTGCCAATTTGGCCCATCAGACTGGTTTGGCAGCTTATCCGCACCCCTGACTGGCCTACCATACCATATCTGGCCTAAAATTGACCAGATGTTGATCAGCCAGCTTTGATTTTCCTGTTGGGTTGGGGACTGCATTGGCTCATTGATGCTGACCTCATTACCGCGGGTCCCAAAGGCCAAACAAACACATTACTCTGATAGGTGAGCATATCGGTAAAAACATATAAAAGCGCATCTTATAGGGGCAGGTTTATCAAAATGTGAGTTTAGATACATAATACATAAAAACTCACCCACGTTCTGTTTGTTCCTATGGATTTTTAAAAGTATTTATCAAATGGCGAGTTCTAACTTTTCACCCACTGATAAACAAGCTTCTATAAATCCCATAAGAATGAATAGAACGTGGGTGAGTGTTTATGTAGTAAGCTCTCAACTCCCATTTTGATAAATTTGCCCCATAGTGTATGGCCAGCTTTTCTCTCCATTAATGCTCTTTACTAATTGAAACTACCAATGATGCAATAACTTCACCCAATACCGAACCCTCATTGCAGTGGGGTAACTAAAAGTCACTGGGCTCCACAGCAAAAACACATTCGGGGGCCCCCCTAAACGTTATCCTTATTAATAGAAGAACAGAAACCATAGAATAAGGCATTGTTTCCTCAGTCAGTGCCCCCCAGGACCTCATATACCTACTGCCCCCCCCACCCCCAACCCCCCCCCCCAGCAGCTGCAGAGTCTGTCCCCCCCCGCCCCACACACTCAGCTGATTAAGGAAAGATATACAGCAAGATGAGTATCTACTTCCCTATTCTGCGCATCACAGGTTCTGCTCGGAAGATCTAGTTTCATTATGAAATCAGACAGACAAAAAAAATTATATATTGTGTGTATATCATATATATATATGCTGTAACAGGATGAACTAGCAGTGAGATGGAGATAAGAAAGCTTAGAAAGGCAAGGAAATGACACCGGGTAACCGCTCTTTCCGGAGCAGAAGAGCTGAGAAAATGAGATTAAACATTTTTAATAAGGGCCATCTACAGCAATCTCTTTATGCTCTCGCCCCATTAGGTCCAAGGGTCACAATCAGTGCGACTCCAGCCCTGTAGTGCAATTAACCCATTCGGATCAGCCACCTACCATGGAAAATCAGTTTAAAGGGATACTGTCATGATTTTTATGGGGTACTTTTTATTTCTAAATTACACTGTTTATCTACTATTTAAACTTTTATTCTTGAACCAACAAATGTATTTGTAGCTGTAATATTGGTGTGTAGGCGCCATCTCAGTGCCTTGTGCCTGAGTCTGAGCTTTCAGCCAGTGCTACACATTAGAATTGCTTTCAGCTAACCTATTGTTTCTCCTACTCCCATGTAACTGGAGGAGTCCCAAGCCGGACTTGGATTTCTTACTATTGAGTGCTATTCTGATACCTACTGGGAGCTGCTATCTTGCTCCCTTCCCATTGTTCTGCTAATCGGCTGCTGGGGGTGAGGGGGGGGGGGGATATTACTCCAACTTGCAGCGCAGCAGTAAAGTGTGCCTGAGTCTGAGCTTTCAGCCAGCGCTACACATTAGAACTGCTTTCAGCTAACCTATTGTTTCTCCTACTCCCATGTAACTGGAGGAGTCCCAAGCCGGACTTGGATTTCTTACTATTGAGTGCTATTCTGATACCTACTGGGAGCTGCTATCTTGCTCCCTTCCCATTGTTCTGCTGATCGGCTGCTGGGAGGGTGGGGGGGTATCACTCCAGCTTGCAGCGCAGCAGTAAAGTGAGACTAAAGTTTATCAGAACACAGGTCACATGGCCGTGGCACCATGGGAAATGAAGAATATGGCTAGCCCCATGGGAAAAACAGATTACAATGCAGATTACAATGGAGAAGCTCTATTAACTGATGAGTTTTGAAAAAAAAAAAAACACATTTTCCCATGACAGTATCCTTTCAACTGAATTACACTGAAAGAATACTGTGCGCTGTGTTATAATTAAACATACAGCATCCACTTTTCTAAATCTGATTAAGGGAAGAGCTATTGGTGGGCAACACCCTACTGTTGGGGCACATCGCAATGTGAGCTCTATTTCTCTGTGTGTGTCTTTTTTTCCCCTAATGAAAGTGTCACTCTGCTGAGCCACTTGCCAATATACATTTATCACACATCGATTTCATTTCAACTTTTTTTTTAATGTTATTTATAATTGTGTGAATCAATGTAGCAGAAGTCAGTTTGCTGGTTATCAGACCCGGTGCAACATGCATTACATGGCCCCATATGCACAGTAAGGCCAATGTGTGAAGTAAAACTCACACTTATCTGCCTGCACTTTCTCTTCTGTTTCTAAGACACACAGAGCTACTAGTAGCAGCTACTTGTCACGGCTACTAAGATAGACAATGCTGATTATTTACTGATAATTGTTTCTATGTGTGTTTTAGCAGAGGCAATTCTCAGTACTGTCTATGGCAGGGGATTTTTTGGCATTTAGTAGCCTTCAAAAAGTAGCTACTAGTAGCCCAGTGTGTCTTCACCCTTATCGGTATGCACTTCCTCTACTGTGTGTAAAGACACACAGAGAGCTACTAGTAGCAGTTACTTGTAATGGCTACTAAGAAAGACAATGCTGATCATTTACTGATAATTGTTTCTATGTGTGTTTTAGCAGAGGCAATTCTCAGTATTGTCTATGGCAGGGGATTTTCTGGCGTTTAGTAGCCCTGAAAAAGTAGCTGCTACTAGTAGCCCAGTGTGCCTTCACCCTAAATGTAACCACCACAGCAGCTCTTACAGCCAGTATAGATATCACTGTTTCCAGTGTATTTTGTACCCAGGTTCTACCTAATACAGCCCAGTCACCGGTGACCTATAATCACGTATCACTGTGTGTCGCCATTTTTATCCCCCTCAGAGTTAATATGCCATAGGGGGCACACTTCAACTCCCAGCACCCCCATTCCAGGAGAAGCTATGGTCATTTTTTCATCTACCCCTTTCATTAGCCCAGAGCGGGATTTAATAACACTTCGATTGTAAGCTCTTTCTCCCCATTGTGTGTGATTAGTTCCTAGGAACAAAAACAACACCCAAAAGGGCCCCATGTATATACCCTGGGAACCCCAGTCAGCACCCCTAGTTCTGTTGTGTGATTCATTCCTATAACAAGGAACAAAAACAACACCCAAAAGGGCCCCATGTATATACCCTGGGAACCCCAGCCAGCACCCCTAGTTCTGTTGTGGGATTCATTCCTATAACAAGGAACAAAAACAACACCCAAAAGGGCCCCATGTATATACCCTGGGAACCCCAGCCAGCACCCCTAGTTCTGTTGTGGGATTCATTCCTATAACAAGGAACAAAAACAACACCCAAAAGGGCCCCATGTATATACCCTGGGAACCCCAGCCAGCACCCCTAGTTCTGTTGTGGGATTCATTCCTATAACAAGGAGCAAAAACAACACCCAAAAGGGCCCCATGTATATACCCTGGGAACCCCAGCCAGCACCCCTAGTTCTGTTGTGGGATTCATTCCTATAACAAGGAACAAAAACAACACCCAAAAGGGCCCCATGTATATACCCTGGGAACCCCAGCCAGCACCCCTAGTTCTGTTGTGGGATTCATTCCTATAACAAGGAACAAAAACAACACCCAAAAGGGCCCCATGTATATACCCTGGGAACCCCAGCCAGCACCCCTAGTTCTGTTGAACTACAACTCTCTTTGGCTGTGCAGGGAATGCTGGGAGCTGCAGATCAAGCACAGTTGCAGTTGGTCATCCCAAACGGCCCCTATGAGACCCTACAGCCCAAGCATATATCCCTATCCAATTAAACAGCCCTCCCTTCCCAGAATGCTCGCCTGTTCTCCGCAGCCCTCCGCCTGTTTCAGTCTCCCCGCAGCACCGAGCAGCAGCAGAGGCAGAAGGAGCAGCTCCACTCGTTCCATCTCTCACATGACAACCGCCAGCTGAGCCAGAGGGGGGATTTACATCTGTTCACGTGACCTTGCACTTGGGCTACGCCCCCTCACCGCGTTACTGGATAAAAAAAAAGTCACATGACCGCCCGGGTCTAAACAACGAAGCGAAAGCAGTAGCCGTTCGGGGGTTGAAAACTACAATACCCAGAATTCCCTAACGCGGCAACCAAGGTAGAGGAGTGCTGGAAGATGTAGTTTACGACTGTTTTTCGTGAGGAAGCAAGCAGTTTTTTTTTTTTTTAATAACCAAATCCATTTTTGTTGCGTTGGAATGTGTACTTTCAGAAAATATATGTCTTTTTTTTTATATAAATCCCTGTATATCTACCACAAAAATAATGAAGACATGGGGGGGGGGGGGGGTGAGCACCAACCCTAGGCACTGACCCTCCTATTATTTGCAGCTATTCTGTCCCCCCAGCTACTCCTTTTTCCTTCTCTGGAAAGCATCTTGCTTCTTATTTTTCTACATTGGACCCATATACCCAGGTTGATGCAGCAGCAACCATTGTAGGTATAAACTCTGTAACCAGTAACATCCAAACCCCTATTTGTAATAAAAGGCATTAAGTTTGCCCAGGGCCAGTAACCTATGGCAACCAATAAAAGGTTTGCTTTTAAACAGGTGACCAGTAAATGCCTACTGCTGATTGGCTGCTATTGGTTACTGCAACTAGGCAAACCTCTTGAAAACATCTTTTATTACATAACCCCAGTTTACTTAGGTATATTTATCATGTGGTGTAAAAAGTGGAGTGAAACATTACCGGTGATGTTGCTCATAGCAGCCAATCAGATGCTTTGCTTTGGTTTTCTAACTGTTGAAATCTAATTTCTGATTGGCTGCTATGAGCAACAACACCGGTAATGCATCAAACCACTTTTTACACAGCATGATAACTATACCCCTTAGTGTAATATATTATACAACCCTAATTTTAATGTCTGAGCTCCTGCCAAGATAACTGGATTGCAGGTGGGTCACTTGTCTCTGCAGCAGTTATTGCACTGCTGTGTATCCCCCATAAGCTGAGAAACGGAATCATCTCTGTGCATTGGGGAGATGGGTGTAGAAATGTGATTGGGCTTTTCTTTAATTTTAGATTCCAGCCAAACACACTGATAACCTACAAACCCTGTGCATATGGCATACCCAAAACATTGAAAAATCAAAAAATGGGACATATAACAAACACACCCCGACCTTTTTACATGGTTGCCATGGCAATGAGTAGGAAACACTAGGGGGTATATTTATCATGCTATGTAAAAAATGGAAGCATTGCCGGTGATGTTACACAGGGCAACCAATCAGCAATTAGATTTCAACAGTCAGAAAACCAAAGCAAAGCATCTGATTGGCTGCTATAAGCAACATCACTCCATTTTTTACACAGCATGATAAATATACCCCTAGGTGTACCAGCATTTTATCTACAAAACACGGTGGCCCACAAAAATGGTAAATAGCTGTGAGGCATGAGAGAGCTTTTTAGATGGTACCAAACCCAAGACCCTCAACACTGTAAGGCAGAAAAGCTTAAATAAACCTTAAACATGTCACCATCCTTCAGCGTCCACTGAAAGCATTCAGGTATTGGATGTTGGATCTGAGTCATTGACAACAGTGCATCACGTGACACAGATTCTGCTCTATTTCTGTGTATTCTTGCTGATCCCATTAGCAAGTCATACACCTTGGCAGTTGAAGTGTTAAATGAATGGTGTTACTGCACTGACAGCACTGATCCTAAAAGCACAGAGGAGCAGCAAAGAATCCTTCACAGACTCGAGTTTCTCCAAAATCAGATAATTTATTGAGAAAAGAACCCCCCCCACCTGGGGGTGACAGGCAGTATAAAGAGATTCTGCAGGCCGGGATGGCATAGCCTTGCTACCAGGGAGGCGACATGGGCTGTGGGTTCTGTAGATACGACATTACCACAGCAGAGATGGATAACCTGGGGGAAAACAATAGTGATTATTAATTATTGCTGAATTAAATTGCATTAAACATGTACCCTATGATCCGTACCATGCATACCATCCCTGCTCCATACCCCCCTTACCTGCCTTTTCAGTCACCTCCTATATTTCACAACTCCACCCTCCCACTTTTGAGCCTCTCACTCTTTTCACCCCCCTCCACACCTTTGTCCTCCACAGGTCACTCTCCCCAGCTCTACCCCTGCCTCCATTATACTCCCCTGCCTCTCTTCTCCAGAGTTACTTCTCTCTGGTCTCTTTACCCCCACAACTCCATTTGCCTGGTCTCTCTCAACCCCATAATAATCTATCCTATTTATATTGCACTTCTACATCCCCCACAACCATGCCATATACTCATAGGGGTATATCTATTATGCTGTGTAAAATGTGGAGTGAAGCATTACCAGTGATGTTGCCCAGGGCAACCAATCAGCAATTAGATTTCAACAGTTAAAAAACCAAAGCAAAGCATCTGATTGGCTGCTATAAGCAACATCACCAGTAATGTTTTACTCCACTTTTTCCACAGCATGATAAATATACCCCTTAGTTGTCCAAAGTTCCCGGATCCCTTAGGCCTCCTCTGTTGGACTTACATAAAGCTGCTCATCATTTGCTTGGTGTCTTCAGAGCTGCGAGAATTAGCGAAGCTGATAAAGGAGCAATACACAGCAATCCACGCACACCACTTCAGCTACGATAGAGGGGAGAGATATTAAACAAGGGGAAGACAATGCTCAGAGTTAATAGAAACAAAATGGACTATTCACAAGCAGAGGAAATTATGATTAACCAGTAGCCCTTCATTCTCCTGAACAACGAGAAACATAATTGGAAACAATAAACATAATTACATTTAGGGCTTATCAATAGTAAACTATGAGTGTCAAGAAAGGGGTAATTTAATATCAAGGTTTAAGGAAAGCATTAGAAGTGATGCAGGCAACATGGCAGCTCCCATTCCTGTTCTGTACATGATGCTCCTCATGAAACAAAGCAGTACAGGAATCGGACCTGTTATCAAGAATGCTCGGGACCTGGGTTTTTTCAGATAAGAGATCTTTGTAATTTGGTTCTCCATATCTCAAATCTGCTCCAAAACATTCAAATATCCAATAGGCTAGTTTTGTCAACAATAAGGATTAATTCTCTAAGCTAATTAATCTCTTAGCTAGGATCAAGGACAAGGTATTGTTTTTAATATTACAGAGAAATGGGAAGTTATTTTTTTTAAAAATGATTTAAACCTAATGGAGTCTATGGGAGATGATCCTGAGATTTCTGGATAATGGGTTTCCAGATATGGATCCTTACACTGTATTTGCCATTTCCCCATACATTTAGGCTCTGATCTCAATCATATTGTTCTTACTGCAAACATCTCATCTGAGAGCCCCATTGCCCTCTTGTGTAGCTCAGCTTGTGCCTCCAAGCCCCAGCCTTCAATGGACGTCTCTATAACACCATCTGGCTACTTCTAAACAGCAACTGATAATAAGATTATCCCTCCTGCAATCCAATTTATCCTGCTCCCAATATCTGCAGACTGTAATCTCTAGGGTAGGACAGACAAATTTAGCACTCCAGATTACACAGAACTACAGTTCCCAGCATCCCCCTATATCTGTGGCTGTTGCGACCACTGCAAATGGCTGCCCACAGAGAAAGACACAATCCTGCTGTTACTCCCAAAACTCACCTTAAGCATGAGTCCACACATACTGAATATCATCCCCAGCAGGTTCATGTAATCGGGTGTAGGATCATCTAGAGTAGGGGAGCTCTCTGTGGTTGGGGCTTTGTACCTATGGAAATACACAGTTAGTAAAATTAGGGAAATCAGGAGTCAGCAAATTAGGGTGTTAGACATCCTTATTACAAGTTTTCTCTTTATACTGTGTCTGGTACTTATCTCCCGTTATTCCTTCTATAGCAAGGGTCCTCAAACTATGACCCCCTAAGTCGTTTACTTGTGCCCGCTGCTTCCTCACCCCTGGCTACTACCTGTCTGCCTCAGCCCCAGCACATCACGTCACCAAGTCCCACCGGCCAACACTATGACTTGTCCAGCGGGGGCCCGTAATTTGAGGACTAACTATAGCCCGGCCCCCCCAACAGTCTGCGGGACCGTGAACTGGCCCCCTGTTTAAAAAGTTTGAGGACCCCTGCTGTATAGCAATGGCTTATTTTAACCCTGTTTACCACTTGAGAACCCCACCCTATTAAATGTACAAGGCTCCCCCTCTGACTTTACCAGGCACTCTACAGAGGAGCAAAGTCTGCATTTTATTATGACATATATATATATATAACATATGGTGCCAGCTGACTGGCCTGCCCAACTGGCCAGATATCCATCAGGCAAGTTTGATTTTCCTGTTGGATCGAGGACTGCACCTGAACATTGATGCGGTTCTTGTCCTGATTGCCCGTAGGCCCTCGTCCCAAGAGCCCAACAATCAAATCAGCCTGATATTGCCCACTGTGCTATGTAGATTTCAGGGTTAGTCTATGGGTATTGGACATATAGGTGTGCAGTTAAATTCTGGTGAAAGTAGAAAAACATGGGGGTTGAGGTTCTTGCTGCAGGTTCACCCAATTAGAACTTTGCAGGTCTCTAGTCCCAGGTAAACCACAACTAAAGCTCAAGAGCCCCTCTGCCATAAAGCATCCTGTTGTACTTTGCAAATGGACCAGATTGGGCAAGTTTGATGAATAAAGGGGTATAACAGAGAAATAGCATTATTATTATTATTATATGATTAAGCATTTGCAGCATGGTAGGGCCCCTAATACAAGGCTCTAACTATGCCTCATTACAGATTTGCAGAGTAAAGCTAACCACACATAAAGATTCACTCCTTGGCACGGTCTACAAACTAATGGGTCTTTTGATTTGGCCTACTGCTTTCTAGGCTAATCCAAAGGTTTGAACCCCGGCCAATGAATAGATCATAACGAAGGTTCATGCAGGCCTGTCGGGATTAGACTATATCAACGGGATTTTCAAACCTGCCCAGCAATCTCTCAGGGAGGGTAAATACACAGGCAGAAAAGCTGCCGACTTGAGATCCGCTATAAGCCACTGGCTGCCCTTCAAGACGAAAGCTGGCCTTACACGGGCGGATTTAAGCTACAAGTGCAGCCCCTTCAGTCTTGGAGTTGGCAGCTTATCTGCCCTTGTAGGGCCCTTTCACACACCGTATCCCATAGAGATCTATAGAAATATGGGCCAGATATCTAGCCTTAAAATTCCTGATGGGCAAAAGCCTGATATAACCCACCTCAATTCGACCTCACCAAACAAGCAGATCTTTGCGTACATTGCCACCCTCAGCCAATCACCCCATGTATGGGGCTTCCTGACCGAGTCAGCGGCTTCTTGCCCACCAACGGGCCTACCTGACCAATATCTGGCGAACTGGACAGGCCTGTAGGCCCAAAGATCTTCAGGGAACTGGCAGATGTTCCCATAAATGCCCAGCTTTACAAAAAAAAGAGATCCCCTGGGATGGTGGGACCCATCTCTGAAGGAGAAAGAATTAAAAAAAAAACCAAAGAATGTCTGGTCTGTAGCCACCAGCTACAACTCCAACTACAACTACAACTCCCACAATCCCCAACTGCACAGGCTTTAGGGGGATGCTGGTCACTGTAGTTCAAACACAGGTGCCTTTAGCTTTTCTAATGAATATAGAGAACCATATCAGTATAACATAGGACATATTATCCGACTACACCTAGAAGGAGCAATGTGATTGGTCCCTTCTCTTCCACCCTAAAACCATCCCATTGGCGGAGGTAAAGCTGATTGTATGGAACCCAGAGATGCCCCATCCCTCACCGGTGTACTTTCCCCGGCCGCCTGGGGTCGTTCGCTCCGTTCCCCGTCATCTCTCCCCGAACGCCGGATCTCAGCTCAGCAGGAAGCTCTAATCCCGATCCCAGCGCTGACCCAAGCCAGCTGCTCCCCACTTCCGCCTCTCAGACCGGAAGTCTAGGGAGACGTCATCACCGGAAGGAGGAAGTGTTGCTGGGGAGGAGCACATGGTTAATGTTTATACACCTGAGAATGTATCAGTAGGGGGCTGGAGAGGAACATCAGTATGTGAGTAAGTGGGGGTTGGGCTATTGCTCTTGTTATGCTATTGTCCCCTATACTGTTACTGTCCCCTTTACTGTTACTGTCCCCTTTACTGTTACTGTCCCCTATACTGTTACTGTCCCCTTTACTGTTACTGTCCCCTATACTGTTACTGTCCCCTTTACTGTTACTGTCCCCTTTACTGTTACTGTCCCCTTTACCGTTACTGTCCCCTTTACCGTTACTGTCCCCTATACCGTTACTGTCCCCTTTACCGTTACTGTCCCCTTTACCGTTACTGTCCCCTTTACCGTTACTGTCCCCTTTACCGTTATTGTCCCCTTTACCGTTATTGTCCCCTTTACCGTTATTGCCCCCTTTACCGTTATTGCCCCCTTTACCGTTATTGCCCCCTTTACCGTTATTGCCCCCTTTACCGTTATTGCCCCCTTTACCGTTATTGCCCCCTTTACCGTTATTGCCCCCTTTACCGTTATTGCCCCCTTTACCGTTATTGCCCCCTTTACCGTTATTGCCCCCTTTACCGTTATTGCCCCCTTTACCGTTATTGTCCCCTTTACTGTTATTGTCCCCCTGTTATCCCTGTTTGTGTGTCTTCAGATCCCAAGTCTGTCTCTGTGCTAGGGAGCTCCTACATGCAACCCAGTTGCTGCCTGTCAACTCCTAGGGTTGCCCTAAAGGGGAAGTTATCCCATACTTTAGCAATATGGCCCCTGCTTAGCTCCTCCTCCACTCTCACAGATCCACCAGTGAGATTCCCCAGAATGGTTGTGCTGCAGACTGCAATGAAAAAGCTGTGCAGCAGGGTTAGTGGCAGCCATGTTTGGCTAAACAGTAATGTGAAAACTGGTAGCAAAAGGCAGACTGTTTTTTAGTTGGGGTACTATTGTTTGGGTCAGCACCAGGGACAGGAAGTGAAGTAGTTACCCACCCAGGTACAGGGGAGCAGCACTATCTTGGGGTGTCTAATTGGAGCAATTGTGGAAAGGAGCCAGTGCAGGTGCCCTATGATTAAAGCATGGGTTTACTTCTCCTTTAAAATAGAACACATATATATATATATATATATATATATATATATATATATATATATATATATATGTTCTATGTAGTAATAGAGAGAGAGTGTGTTTATATCTAATGGTGACATTTGTGCAGTCTGACGCAGACTTAA
Source organism: Xenopus tropicalis (assembly GCF_000004195.4). Lineage (NCBI taxonomy): Eukaryota > Metazoa > Chordata > Amphibia > Anura > Pipidae > Xenopus > Xenopus tropicalis. The sequence goes on along the minus strand of NC_030679.2, from coordinate 140,554,790 downwards.
CCGATTCTCTTTTCTCAGGCCCAGGTCACCGCGTCACTGCTGCCATTTAGCGTCACTATGTCCTTTCCAGCCCCGAAACCCAAAGCTCCAGAGCTACCCCAGAAGCTGCAGCACAAACTCGAGTGCAATCAGGGGGCTGTGCGGGCAGTAAGGTTTAATGGTAAGTACAAGTATGGGTTTAGTTTGTGCCTTCCATAGCCATGTGTGGCATCCATTGCTGCAGCTTACTTAACCCATGAGAACTAAATGCTAAAGCTGGGAGAAGAGCGAGCCCCACAACCTGCGTGTGATTTACAAAACCGGATACTAATTGGCCACCTTGCTAGTGCATCACATAAAGGTATAGTTATCCAGAATGCTCGGGACCAAGGGTATTCTGGATGGGTTTTTTCCGTAATTTGGATCTTCATGCCGTAAGTCAACGAAAAAAATCACTAAAACATTAATTAAACCCAACAGGATTGTTCTGCCCCCAATAAGGGGTAATTATATCTTAGTTGGGATCAAGTACAGGTACTGTTTTATTATTACAGAGAAAAGGGAATCATTTAACCATTAAATAAACCCAATAGGGCTGTTCTGTCCCCAATAAGGGGTAATTATATCTTAGTTGGGATCAAGTACAGGTACTGTTTTATTATTACAGAGAAAAGGGAATCATTTAACCATTAAATAAACCCAATAGGGCTGTTCTGCCCCCAATAAGGGGTAATTATATCTTAGTTGGGATCAAGTACAGGTACTGTTTTATTATTACAGAGAAAAGGGAATCATTTAACCATTAAATAAACCCAATAGGACTGTTCTGCCCCAATAAGGGGTAATTATATCTTAGTTGGGATCAAGTACAGGTACTGTTTTATTATTACAGAGAAAAGGGAATCATTTAACCATGAAATAAACCCAATAGGGCTGTTCTGCCCCCAATAAGGGGTAATTATATCTTAGTTGGGATCAAGTACAGGTACTGTTTTATTATTACAGAGAAAAGGGAATCATTTAACCATGAAATAAACCCAATAGGGCTGTTCTGCCCCCAATAAGGGGTAATTATATCTTAGTTGGGATCAAGTACAGGTACTGTTTTATTATTACAGACAAAAAGGGAATCATTTAACCATTAAATAAACCCAATAGGGCTGTTCTGCCCCAATAAGGGGTAATTATATCTTAGTTGGGATCAAGTACAGGTACTGTTTTATTATTACAGAGAAAAGGGAATCATTTAACCATGAAATAAACCCAATAGGGCTGTTCTGCCCCAATAAGGGGTAATTATATCTTAGTTGGGATCAAGTACAGGTACTGTTTTATTATTACAGAGAAAAGGGAATCATTTAAGCATTAAATAAACCCAATAGGGCTGTTCTGTCCCCAATAAGGGGTAATTATATCTTAGTTGGGATCAAGTACAGGTACTGTTTTATTATTACAGAGAAAAGGGAATCATTTAAGCATTAAATAAACCCAATAGGGCTGTTCTGCCCCCAATAAGGGGTAATTATATCTTAGTTGGGATCAAGTACAGGTACTGTTTTATTATTACAGAGAAAAGGGAATCATTTAACCATGAAATAAACCCAATAGGGCTGTTCTGCCCCAATAAGGGGTAATTATATCTTAGTTGGGATCAAGTACAGGTACTGTTTTATTATTACAGAGAAAAGGGAATCATTTAAGCATTAAATAAACCCAATAGGGCTGTTCTGCCCCCAATAAGGGGTAATTATATCTTAGTTTAGATCAAGTACAGGTACTGTTTTATTATTACAGAGAAAAGGGAATCATTTAACCATGAAATAAACCCAATAGGGCTGTTCTGCCCCCAATAAGGGGTAATTATATCTTAGTTGGGATCAAGTACAGGTACTGTTTTATTATTACAGAGAAAAGGGAAATCAATTTTAAAATTCAAAATTATTTGATTAAAATGGAGTCTATGGAAGACGGGATTTCCGTAATTTGGAGCTTTCTGGATAACAGATCCCATACCTGTTACAGCAGATGCCAGCATGGGGGTGCCTTCTATTACACTGACATTCCTGGGGAAAGTGCTGCAATGTGGGGAAAGAACAAACTGATTTTCATTAAATTTTTTTGTTTGTAATAACATGGGGACAAACATGCTGAACTTGATGTCTAAGTAACACCTGAATAAATACTAGTTTATCAAGAGAAAGGGGAAAAAGTCTTTGTTGCCACCCATTTGAGATTTTTTTCAGGATATATATATTACTGCAGTTGCTTGATTCTTATAGAAAATGTAGCAACGACCTGTTGTTCCTATTTCTAGTTCTTACGTACTGGCTCTGTAATAATAATAACTCTTACTGTGGCGCCATAGTGGGACCCACCCAAAGGCTGTTCCTTCATGGAGCCTGTCCTGTTCAGTTAACTGAACTGTTATAGAATGTTCCATTCCTAGCAACTTTTCAATTGGTCTTCATTGTTTATTTGTTATAGTTTTTGACTACTTCTTTTATCTCTTTGCAGCTTTTCCAATGGGGGTCACTGACCCGGCAGCCAAAATCTATTGCTCATCTATTGTAAGGCTACAGTTTAATTGCTATTGTTTATTATTATATCTTATTTTTCTATTCAGCCCCTCTCCAATTCATGTTGCAGTCTCTCATTCAAACCACTCCCTGGTTGCTAAGGTCATTTAAATCCTGGCAACAAGATAGCTGCTGAAATTCTAAACAGGAGAGCTGCTAACAAAATGTTAAATATTTATTATTTAATTATAAACAATGAAGACCAATTGCAAACTGTCTCAGAATATTATTCTCTACATCCTACTGAAAGTTAAAGGTGAACAACCCCTTTAAGATGCTCATACATTGTAATATCTGCTCATTAGGCAAGGTCACTAAAAGAGCGGATCTTTTGCAATTTGCAATTGGTCTTCTTTTTTTATTATTGGCAGTTTTTAAATTGACTTTTTGTTCAGCAGCTCCCCAGTTTGGAATTTCAGCAGTTATCTGGTTGCTAGGGCCCAGTTTACCTTAGTAACCAGGGAGTGATTTGAGAGAGTGACTGATATATGAATAGGGGAGGGGCTGAATAGAAAGATAAGTCATATAAAGTAACAGTAACAATAAAACCGGAGCCTCACAGAGCAATAGTTTTTGGCTGTCTGGGTCAGTGACCCCCATTTGAAAGCTGGAAAGACGCAGAAGAAAAGGCAAATAGTTCAAAAACTATAAAAGATAAAAAATGAAGACTAATTGCAAAGTTGCTTAGAAATTAGTCATTCTATAACATATTAAAAATTGACTTAAAGGTGCCCCCTGGGAACCCGCACCCCCAGCCCATGGACCCTTACTGAATATTGTCTCTGTGCACTTCTGTATAACAGCTTTTCATTGGCTGTAGGTTGTTCCTCTTCGGTAACAGTTCTCCAGAAGTTGGGGGGGGGGTAAATGAATTGGAAGATAACACTCTTTTCTGCTTTTCCGCTTTTTTTTTTTTTTTTTTTTTAATAAAATAAAGATCTTATAAGATAAGGTCTAACCGCTACTGATGGCTTCTGTGTGTGCCCTGTGCCAGGAGATTGCTGATGCACTCGGATGTAGCGCAGGCATGGTATAGCTCATCCAAATGTTTTCTTTGTATTTGTGTCCCAAAACAATGTGAACAGTTTCATAGGCTTTTAGGATGTGGCCTGCCCTGCTTTATGGCTGAGATTCTAGTTATCTGTATAACAGAGCATTCTGTCACAGTGGCACAGATCCTATCTGATCCCCCCATTGTAAGCAGCAGTCCTGCCCTGCTTTATGGCTGAGATTCTAGTTATCTGTATAACAGAGCATTCTGTCACAGTGGCACAGATCCTATCTGATCCCCCCATTGTAAGCAGCAGTCCTGCCCTGCTTTATGGCTGAGATTCTAGTTATCTGTATAACAGAGCATTCTGTCACAGTGGCACAGATCCAATCTGATCCCCCCCATTGTAAGCAGCAGTCCTGCCCTGCTTTATGGCTGAGATTCTAGCTATCTGTATAACAGAGCATTCTGTCACAGTGGCACAGATCCTATCTGATCCCCCCCATTGTAAGCAGCAGTCCTGCCCTGCTTTATGGCTGAGATTCTAGCTATCTGTATAACAGAGCATTCTGTCACAGTGGCACAGATCCTATCCCCCCCATTGTAAGCAGCAGTCCTGCCCTGCTTTATGGCTGAGATTCTAGCTATCTGTATAACAGAGCATTCTGTCACAGTGGCACAGATCCTATCTGATCCCCCCATTGTAAGCAGCAGTCCTGCCCTGCTTTATGGCTGAGATTCTAGCTATCTGTATAACAGAGCATTCTGTCACAGTGGCACAGATCCTATCTGATCCCCCCATTGTAAGCAGCAATCCTGCCCTGCTTTATGGCTGAGATTCTAGCTATCTGTATAACAGAGCATTCTGTCACAGTGGCACAGATCCTATCTGATCCCCCCCCCCATTGTAAGCAGCAGTCCTGCCCTGCTTTATGGCTGAGATTCTAGCTATCTGTATAACAGAGCATTCTGTCACAGTGGCACAGATCCTATCTGATCCCCCCATTGTAAGCAGCAGTCCTGCCCTGCTTTATGGCTGAGATTCTAGCTATCTGTATAACAGAGCATTCTGTCACAGTGGCACAGATCCTATCTGATCCCCCCATTGTAAGCAGCAGTCCTGCCCTGCTTTATGGCTGAGATTCTAGTTATCTGTATAACAGAGCATTCTGTCACAGTGGCACAGATCCTATCTGATCCCCCCATTGTAAGCAGCAGTCCTGCCCTGCTTTATGGCTGAGATTCTAGTTATCTGTATAACAGAGCATTCTGTCACAGTGGCACAGATCCAATCTGATCCCCCCCATTGTAAGCAGCAGTCCTGCCCTGCTTTATGGCTGAGATTCTAGCTATCTGTATAACAGAGCATTCTGTCACAGTGGCACAGATCCTATCTGATCCCCCCCATTGTAAGCAGCAGTCCTGCCCTGCTTTATGGCTGAGATTCTAGCTATCTGTATAACAGAGCATTCTGTCACAGTGGCACAGATCCTATCCCCCCCATTGTAAGCAGCAGTCCTGCCCTGCTTTATGGCTGAGATTCTAGCTATCTGTATAACAGAGCATTCTGTCACAGTGGCACAGATCCTATCTGATCCCCCCATTGTAAGCAGCAGTCCTGCCCTGCTTTATGGCTGAGATTCTAGCTATCTGTATAACAGAGCATTCTGTCACAGTGGCACAGATCCTATCTGATCCCCCCATTGTAAGCAGCAATCCTGCCCTGCTTTATGGCTGAGATTCTAGCTATCTGTATAACAGAGCATTCTGTCACAGTGGCACAGATCCTATCTGATCCCCCCCCCCATTGTAAGCAGCAGTCCTGCCCTGCTTTATGGCTGAGATTCTAGCTATCTGTATAACAGAGCATTCTGTCACAGTGGCACAGATCCTATCTGATCCCCCCATTGTAAGCAGCAGTCCTGCCCTGCTTTATGGCTGAGATTCTAGCTATCTGTATAACAGAGCATTCTGTCACAGTGGCACAGATCCTATCTGATCCCCCCATTGTAAGCAGCAGTCCTACCCTGCTTTATGGCTGAGATTCTAGCTATCTGTATAACAGAGCATTCTGTCACAGTGGCACAGATCCTATCTGATCCCCCCATTGTAAGCAGCAATCCTGCCCTGCTTTATGGCTGAGATTCTAGCTATCTGTATAACAGAGCATTCTGTCACAGTGGCACAGATCCTATCTGATCCCCCCCCCCCATTGTAAGCAGCAGTCCTGCCCTGCTTTATGGCTGAGATTCTAGCTATCTGTATAACAGAGCATTCTGTCACAGTGGCACAGATCCTATCTGATCCCCCCATTGTAAGCAGCAGTCCTGCCCTGCTTTATGGCTGAGATTCTAGCTATCTGTATAACAGAGCATTCTGTCACAGTGGCACAGATCCTATCTGATCCCCCCATTGTAAGCAGCAGTCCTGCCCTGCTTTATGGCTGAGATTCTAGCTATCTGTATAACAGAGCATTCTGTCACAGTGGCACAGATCCTATCTGATCCCCCCATTGTAAGCAGCAGTCCTGCCCTGCTTTATGGCTGAGATTCTAGCTATCTGTATAACAGAGCATTCTGTCACAGCAGTGCTCTTTGTTTTTTAGTGGATGGCAATTACTGCATGACCTGCGGCAGTGACAAGACCCTCAAGCTCTGGAATCCACACAAGGGAACTTTGCTGAAAACCTACAGTGGCCATGGGTACGAGGTGCTGGATACGGCAGGGTGAGTACCCAAGGGAAATGGCCAAATATTCTAACCAACATAACTGTGGGGGGAGTTGGTTTATTCCCATGAAGAATGGAGGGCTGGAATATTAACATGGGAAGAACATTCTGTCCCAGGCATGGTCTGATATTCCTGTATCCCTGCTCACTCTTCTATTATATCACTCTGCATCAGTATAGGGGTTTGTGTGTTATTCCATTAAATGTGAGTAAGTAATTATTGCTGTAATGTAGCATTCCTGCCTCGCAGCGCTGGGGTCCTGAGTTCAATCCCAGCCGGGCATTATCTGCAAGGGGTTTGTATGTTCTCCCTGTGTCTGCGTGGGTTTCCTCCGGGTACTCCGGTTTCCCCCCAAACATACAGGCAGGTTAATTGGCTTCTGACTAAATAGTGAAATTTCCCATAGTGTGTGTGAATGAGATAGGGACCTTTAGATTGTAAGCTCCTCTGGGGCAGGGACTGATGGGAATGATGAATAATCTTTGTAAAGTGATGTGTCAGCGCTATATAAATAACAGGGAATAAATAAATAAATGTGGCAGAACCTGCACAGAAAGCTGCTGTTGGAGCCTGAGGGTATGGGGCCCTCTAGTGGCGGTGACTGAGCATTCAGTGGATCTCTGGGATCTGTTTTGCTGTGTGTGCGTATGATTCAGCCATACTCTTGTGTAAAATCTCCATCGTGTCTCTGCTCCGCAGGTCATACGACAACAGCCAGATGTGCTCCTGTAGCTCAGATAAGACAGTCATCCTGTGGGATGTGGCCCAGGGTCAGGTGGTCCGGAAATTCCGTGGACATGCAGGGGTGAGTCTCCATTTACCTCTCCCACTCAGCCATATGCAGTCTGGCACATTTACACTCCTATTCCAGAGCTAATGCTCCCCTTCTTCTTCCCATAGAAGGTGAATTGTGTGCAGTTTAACGAGGAGGCAACAGTGATTATGTCAGGTAATGTGACACTGAGCTGTAGGATTTCTACTCTTTATTCACCTCTCTAGGCCTCATTTACTTATATAGGTGCAGCATCCCATAGTAACCAACCTGCCGTCTATACTGAGCAAAGCTAAGTATAATATTCCCCTGTACTAAGCACAATTCAGCAGGAACAGCCCCCTAAGTTTGCTCATAGCCTGTACAGAGAGATACCATAACACTATGGCAGCATAGGGATTCCCCTGTACTAAGCACAATTCAGCAGGAACAGACCCCTAAGTTTGCTCATAGCCCGTACAGAGAGATACCATAAAACTATGGAAGCATAGGGATTCCCCTGTACTAAGCACAATTCAGCAGGAACAGCCCCCTAAGTTTGCTCATAGCCTGTACAGAGAGATACCATAAAACTATGGCAGCATAGGGATTCCCCTGTACTAAGAACAATTCAGCAGGAACAGCCCCCTAAGTTTGCTCATAGCCCGTACAGAGAGATACCATAAAACTATGGCACATAGGGATTCCCCTGTACTAAGCACAATTCAGCAGGAACAGCCCCCTAAGTTTGCTCATAGCCCGTACAGAGAGATACCATAAAACTATGGCAGCATAGGGATTCCCCTGTACTAAGCACAATTCAGCAGGAACAGCCCCCTAAGTTTGCTCATAGCCCGTACAGAGAGATACCCTAAAACTATGGCAGCATAGGGATTCCCCTGTACTAAGCACAATTCAGCAGGAACAGCCCCCTAATTTTGCTCATAGCCTGTATAGAGAGATACCATAAACCTCCTGTTAAAGTTACAGATGGAAATGGCAGCTCACTCTTTTGTGTTCCCCCCAGGCTCTATAGACTCCTCAATAAGGTGCTGGGACTGTCGCTCTCGTAGACCCGAAGCAATTCAGATTCTGGATGAAGCCAAAGATGGGATTTCCAGTATCAAAATATCAGACCACGAGATCCTGGCAGGGTCTGTATCACTGTGGGGCATTAGCCCACCCCAGTCTATTTAGCAGTTATGTGGGTGAGAGAGTGGGAGGTCCCACCTGTCATCCTGTCTGTCAGACCAATGCCATCATATGAGAGGGATAATGGAAGTTCCTCTGTGTCCCCTATTGCAGGTCAGTAGATGGGAACCTGCGTCGCTATGACCTTCGGAAGGGAGAGATGTGCGCAGATTATCTTGGCAGTAAGTTCTTGCTAATGAGGATCAATGAGCCTCTGCCTGGGACAGGGGAATAAGGTAGAAAGTTTCACACAGGGTTCCGTGTCCGTGTGTAAATAAGTAAAAATCTCCCTTAGAAATGGATTTATTCCTATCCTGAGTAAGGAAGATGCACTGTAATACCTGCAGCCAACATAGAATTAATGAGAGTTCTATTGTAGACACTTTTGCAATTTGCAGTATATTCAGGGCTATACAGTCAATATAAATGAATTTTGTCACAACAGCGCCACCTACTGGTCAGTTTCCGACAATGATGTTGAAGGAGAAGAATGAGGGCTGATGTTCTTCTGGTAGGATACCATTAGAGACCTCGGATAACTCTTCTCATGTCTTTCCTAACCATCGGCCCTCTTTATTTCTCCTGACAAAAATGTGACAAAATTAATTCATTCAGCATTACCTATATCGCTTGGAATAACAGTCCACTTTCATCAATTTTACATTCATTTATTTTAGAGGTTTACTTATCCTTTAAAGTGATACTGACACATTTCTGTAAAAATCCAGAGCATATCAGTATCTTGTTCTGTATTGGCTGCCGCTGCTAAGTTGTTCAGTCTTTTATAGCTTTGGTAATGTTCCCTGGCATAAGAGGGAGTGTTACTTTCCCTTTACAGGACTATTTTCAGATTGAAAGCAGGTGCAGAGAGCGTCAGAGCTGTGAGAGGCATAAGAGCCATGTATAGCCTGTAAATGGTATCCTTATAATACGCTAAAGCCTTGAATATCCTGTAAATTATATTAGTGATGTCATCAGCTATAATTGGTGCTTAGCAATGTAATTTCTGTCACATGACTCACTAAAATGTGAGTATTATAATAAATAAATATATATAATATAATAATAATATCCCGTGTTGAAAAATATGAGGTCACCTCGGAGTTCCATGATCTGTATAAAAGCACTCAGCCTTGTGCCTTTATATGGGCACAGAACCCCTCAGTGACTGCTAATATCCTTATCATTTACAGTAGGGGGTACATTATCCCTTATAATACATGAGTGATACTCAGAGTTCCCTGTATAACTCAGCCTGCAGCCTTGTGCCTTTATATGGGCACAGAACCCCTCAGTGACTGCTAATATCCTTATCATTTACAGTAGGGGGTACATTATCCCTTATAATACATGAGTGATACTCAGAGTTCCCTGTATAACTCAGCCTGCAGCCTTGTGCCTTTATATGGGCACAGAACCCCTCAGTGACTGCTAATATCCTTATCATTTACAGTAGGGGGTACATTATCCCTTATAATACATGAGTGATACTCAGAGTTCCCTGTATAACTCAGCCTGCAGCCTTGTGCCTTTATATGGGCACAGAACCCCTCAGTGACTGCTAATATCCTTATCATTTACAGTAGGGGGTACATTATCCCTTATAATACATGAGTGATACTCAGAGTTCCCTGTATAACTCAGCCTGTAGCCTTGTGCCTTTATATGGGCACAGAACCCCTCAGTGACTGCTAATATCCTTATCATTTACAGTAGGGGGTACATTATTCACTATATACATTTCCCACAGGCCCAATCACATGTGTGAGCTTCAGTCAGGATTCACAGTGCCTTCTGGCATCGTCCTTAGACTCCACATTGCGCCTGCTGGACAAAGACACGGGAGAGCTGCTGGGAGAGTGAGTACCTGGGCATAGGCTGCTGCTCTAGGAAATAATCACACATATAATGTAGGGGGTTCATGTATTATTGTGAGATGTTTAATAAGGTTCCTTTATGTCCAGAGACCTGGGTATCAGGGTGCTATGGGTGGCATCAGAGAGGTCATTGTGCAAGGCATTCTGCCCTATTAGGCAGGTTGGACTGCAATGCTATATACCAGTGCTGTCCAACTTCTGTTGTACCGAGGGCCGGAATTTTTCCGACCTACGTGGTGGAGGGCCGATAATGGAAGCCAGTTTTGACCACTCCCCTTTTTGAAACCGCACCCACTTGAAACCACACCCATGTTATCACATGACCATACCCATATTAATGGTTGTAGTACAGCAAAAACCTGCCATACTCTGCCTTCCCTACCCTGCCTGTGTGTGCCATACTCTGCCTTCCCTACCCTGCCTGTGTGTGCCATACTCTGCCTTCCCTACCCTGCCTGTGTGCCATACTTGGCTGGTTTGTGCCATACTTGGCCTGTGTGTGCCATACTCTGCCTTCCCTACCCTGCCTGTGTGTGCCATACTCTGCCTTCCCTACCCTGCCTGTGTGCCATGCTTGGCTGGTTTGTGCCATACTTGGCCTGTGTGTGCCATACTCTGCCTGCCCTACCCTGCCTGTGTGTGCCATACTCTGCCTTCCCTACCCTGCCTGTGTGTGCCATACTCTGCCTTCCCTACCCTGCCTGTGTGCCATACTTGGCTGGTTTGTGCCATACTTGGCCTGTGTGTGCCATACTCTGCCTTCCCTACCCTGCCTGTGTGTGCCATACTCTGCCTTCCCTACCCTGCCTGTGTGTGCCATACTCTGCCTTCCCTACCTTGCCTGCGTGGGCTATACTTTCACTGTGTTTGCCATTCTTGGTTGGTTTTTGCCATACTCTGCCTGTGTGTGCCATACTCTGTCTTCCCTACCCTGCCTGTGTGTGCCATACTCTGCTTGCCCTATGATGCCTGTGTGTATGGCACACACAGGCAGCATACAGTGACACAATGCTGGCACTGCTCCTACAGTCTGCACAATAACTATATTAAAAAACTTTTTAATTGCAGTACCACCTCAGTATATTTTCTTTTTGTAGTGTGCAGGGATTATTTGTGGGTTTCTACTGCTCCTGAGGTGTGAACAGGGGAACAATGGGAGTGATTACAGCCTGAGCCTGAGGTGTGAACACTGCAGGGGGTGAACAATGCAGAGATTAAAAGGTGTGAACAACACAGGGAATTACATATTTAAACAATACAGCCTGATTACAGCCTGAATCTGAGGTGTGAACCATGCAGGGGGGCAGTTAATCACAGTACTGATACCATTTAAAGCTTACACAAGAGTAAGCCATCAAAGCAGCCAGACAGGTGGGGGGCCACACAGAGGGGGGTCGCGGGCCGCATGCGGCCCGCGGGCCGCCAGTTGGACAGCACTGCTATATACAATGGTGAGACAGCAAGAGTCTGTTATAACTAATGTTACAAAGCACCTTAACTCTGAATACAGGTATAGGACCCCTTATCCAGAATGCTCAGGACCAAGGGTATTCCGGATAAGGGGTCTTTCCGTAATTTGGATCTCCATACCTTAAGTCTACTAAAAAATCAATTAAACATTAATTAATCCCAATAGGGCTGTTCTGCCCCCAATAAGGGGTAATTATATCTTAGTTGGGATCAAGTACAGGTACTGTTTTATTATTACAGAGAAAAGGGAATCATTTAACCATGAAATAAACCCAATAGGGCTGTTCTGCCCCCAATAAGGGGTAATTATATCTTAGTTGGGATCAAGTACAGGTACTGTTTTATTATTACAGAGAAAAGGGAATCATTTAACCATTAAATAAACCCAATAGGGCTGTTCTGCCCCCAATAAGGGGTAATTATATCTTAGTTGGGATCAAGTACAGGTACTGTTTTATTATTACAGAGAAAAGGGAATCATTTAACCATGAAATAAACCCAATAGGGCTGTTCTGCCCCAATAAGGGGTAATTATATCTTAGTTGGGATCAAGTACCGGTACTGTTTTATTATTACAGAGAAAAGGGAATCATTTAACCATTAAATAAACCCAATAGGACTGTTCTGCCCCAATAAGGGGTAATTATATCTTAGTTGGGATCAAGTACAGGTACTGTTTTATTATTACAGAGAAAAGGGAATCATTTAACCATGAAATAAACCCAATAGGGCTGTTCTGCCCCCAATAAGGGGTAATTATATCTTAGTTGGGATCAAGTACAGGTACTGTTTTATTATTACAGAGAAAAGGGAATCATTTAACCATTAAATAAACCCAATAGGGCTGTTCTGCCCCCAATAAGGGGTAATTATATCTTAGTTGGGATCAAGTACAGGTACTGTTTTATTATTACAGAGAAAAGGGAATCATTTAACCATTAAATAAACCCAATAGGGCTGTTCTGCCCCCAATAAGGGGTAATTATATCTTAGTTGGGATCAAGTACAGGTACTGTTTTATTATTACAGAGAAAAGGGAATCATTTAACCATGAAATAAACCCAATAGGGCTGTTCTGCCCCCAATAAGGGGTTATTATATCTTAGTTGGGATCAAGTACCGGTACTGTTTTATTATTACAGAGGAAAAAGGAAATCAGTTTTAAAATCAGTATTTGATTAAAATGGAGTCTATGGGAGACAGGCTGTCCGTATCTGGTTCCTCTATGTAAGGTATCTGGTTAAGGGTCTGTGGGGGGGGGGGGTAAAGCACCTCTGTATATCAACATGGAGAGACTTCTAATGACTGTGTGACTGTAGGTACACGGGACACCAGAACCACAGTTACAAGTTGGACAGCTGTCTGAGTGAGAAGGACACTCACGTGCTGAGCTGCTCAGAAGATGGGACGGTGTGTTTCTGGGATTTGGTGGAGGTAAGGGCAGATGGGGGGGTATTTTGCATAGTGGGGTGCAATAAATGCCATCAAGCCGACAGATCGAGGGGCAGAATCTATTTATGCAGCTCTGGAGCAGAAGTCTCGGTAGCAGACACTACTCATTCTGGGGTAAAGACCTCTCTGTAAGACACCTATCCTGCATTGTAATCTTTTTTTTTAAAAACACAAACAGATTTTTTTATATTTCTTTTTGAAATGTGACATGGGGCTAGCCACATTCTTCATTTGCCAGTGTGCCACCTGTGCTCTGATAAACTTTAGTCACACTTTACTGCTGCGAGTTGAAGTGATATCCTCCCACCCCCCTCCTCACCCCCAGCAGGCGATCAGCAGAACAATGGGAAAGGAGCAAGATAGCAGCTCCCAGTAGGTATCAGAATAGCACTCAATAGTAAGAAATCCAAGTCCGGCTTGGGACTCCTCCAGTTACATGGGAGTAGGAGAAACAATAGGTTAGCTGAAAGCAGTTCTAATGTGTAGCGCTGGCTGAAAGCTCAGACTCAGGCACAATGCACTGAGATGGCGCCTACACACCAATATTACAGCTACAAATACATTTGTTGGTTCAAGAATTACATGTTAAATGGCAGAGGGAATTATTTACTATGTAAACTATGTCATTTATGCAGTAATACGTGTTTTTGTTACCTTCAAGGTTAGGGGTAATTGATAGTTCTTTGCCAGATATTTTATCTCTTGAAATTCTATCCTGTCTCTGCCCGGAAACCACATGACCGTCTTGTTTCCCAGACTTCTGTTCCCCCAGGGATGTAGGTGCCACAACATATTGTTGATTTATCTGTCTGTGATACAATACACCATTGTCCTGTGTTTTGTCTGGGTCAGACACAGTGTGGCAAGATGGAGTATACAGTATCACACACTGTCTCTTACTGATATTATATTACTGGGAATATATATGTGCACATAAAACAGCCTTAAAGGGGCAGTTCACCTTAAAATTAACTTTTAGTATGATGTAGGGCAATGATATTCCGAGCCAATTTGCAATTAGTGTTTTTTAGCCTTTAGTTATTTAGCTTTTTGTTCAGCAGCTCTCCAGTTTGGAATTTCAGCAGCTATCTGGTTGCTGGGGCCTTTGTTTACCTAGCAACCATGCAGCAGTTTGAATGAGCAACTTGAAATATGAACAGAAAGATAAGGAACACAAATTGCTGTCCCACGGAGCAATTGTTTTTGGCTGCTGGGGGTCAGTGACCACCCTTGGAAAGCTGAAGTGAAAATTTAAAAACTATAAAAATGAAATAATGAAGACCAACTGAAAAGTTGTTGCGAATAGGACATACTATAACATATTTACAGTTAACCCAAAGGTGAACCATCCCATTAAACTTATCTTCAAGGAGCCAATTACAGCTAATATAGCCGTATAGAGGAACGGCCTTTCCCCTCTCCGACCCACATTCTCCCTTTCTTGCCTGCAGGGCTCATTGGTTCTGAAACTTCCCGTCGGTAAAGCAGCGGTGCAGTCGCTCTCCTTCCATCCCAGCGAGTGCTGCCTGCTCACTGCCAGCGAAGGAGGGGTGCAGCTCTGGAGAGGGGCGTCTTATGAAGAGGAAGGGGGAAGCTGAAGGCATCTTGCAATTTACTATTTTGTACATGATTCAATACATTTCCATTAAATTTCCTTTTTTTTTTTTTTTTTATTTCAACCCTTGAAATAGTGGGGTCGCGCCTTCATTCACAAAAATAAAACTTAAATAGACAACATAAAATACAAATGACAGCAGCCAAGAACACGTAGGGGTTATCACTACTGACCCACCCCTCACCGATTAAATAACGACCCCCTACACATGTAAACTTATGTACAACACAAGAGCATACGGTACATCTACCATTGCACTCATTCTAGAAAGGCAGGCTAACGAGATCTAGAACTAGAACTCTTGCCAAGAGACATGGCGGTTTGCCACGAGGCAGAACATGCATAGTTTGTATGCACTGGGGAAGGCCAAGCCACGGCACAGACCCAAGCTCTGGCCATAAGGCCAGAGGGAGTTTAATCCTGTTCTTGCTTTTTGGCAGGGAAATCTGCCTGTTTCTGTGCGAAAGTCTGAGCCACGAGCAAAGGGAAGACCAGGGTGGCTTCGGCGTAGATCTGTAGGGAGAGAAAGTGCAAGGTGAGACAAGAATGTGCTAGGGGAGGCGACTGGAAAAGTGACCCGCCCACTTCCAACCCACGCCCAATGATCTGCAGCTACTTATATTCCCGCACCCAACCCATTTCTGATGTCACAGAGAGGGTGGGGCAGGCACGCGCCTATAAAAAGCTGCTGCTAGGAGCGGAAGTGGGGCACAGTTAGGTCACAGGCAGGGAGGGCGGCAGGAAGAGCTTGGGCAGGGGGTTAAAAGAGAAGGAAAGGTAAAAAACTAACTAAATCAGAAAGGTCTATTTATATACAGCCTTAAGCACTCACAGAAATGCTGCACTGAGTCCTCTGTCAAAAGAAACACAGGATTTCTTGTCTCCTTTTTCCTGTGCCAGAGTCTACGCAGCTCTCCCCTCTCCTGCTCCCCCTCCCACAAGAATGCTAAGAACTCCCTTCCCCCCCCTTAGGAATGTGGATCTGAGCCAATCAGCAGGAAGCTTCCTCATAGTCTTAAAAACTGCGCATAAACAGGGGTTGGGGGCTTGGTGCAGGACAGTGGCATTATGGGAATTTTGTTTACAGAGCTCAGCGTTTTTTTTCCTATGAGGCTTCTGATCATTTCAACAGGGGAAATATGGGGAGACTTAAGGGCACTATTGAGAGAACTGAAGGTATGCCTGCAGCTTGAGATTAACTCTTTATTAGCCTTTCCTTCTCCTTTACCATGTTATGCCTCACACACAGACTTTCTGACCTTGACTGGTTTTGCCTCCATACGGATTTTGCCCCATGACACGGCTTCATCCGGCCTCGCACCAGCGTCCGACCCATCAAACTCCTGAGCTGTGTTCACATAAACTGCATAATCTGCTCCGTTCCTCTAAAAAAATAACAAAAAATTGGTTTACACACATAAATTAACTTCTGCTATGAGAGCAATAGTCTAAAGCAATCTGCAATTGGTCTTCGTTTATTTTATGTTTTTTTTATTGTTATTTCTTTTTTTAGCTTTTAATTTTTTTATTAGTTTGGAATTTCAGCAGCTATCTGGTTGCTAGGGTCCAAATTACCCTAGCAGCCAGATAGTAGTTTAAAAAGTGAGACTGAAAGATGAAAAGAAAGGGGCCAGAACAGCACGATAAATAATAAAAATGACCCTCCTCCCTACACTTACCATGAGGTTAGCATTGCAGATGTGGTGTTTGATAAGTCCCCCACCCAAGATAATCATTCCTGTCTTCTTTGCAAAGATTACATTGGAGTTCAACTTCTGTATATCTAATGAGAGAGGGGGGGAATGAGAGATTTGAGAAAAACAAATATAATTGCATAGGCCTTTCTCAACACATGTACCAATGTGATTAAATGTGCAGATATTACTGGGATCCCTCCCCAGAGGGGGGCGCCGCGTATAACTGTAATAGAAAGGGGCCGTATAAATGCGCAGATATTACTGGGATCCCTCCCCAGAGGGGGGCGCCTGTATAACTGTAATAGAAAGGGGCCGTATAAATGCGCAGATATTACTGGGATCCCTCCCCAGAGGGGCGGCGCCTGTATAACTGTAATAGAAAGGGGCCGTATAAATGCGCAGATATTACTGGGATCCCTCCCCAGACGGGCGGCGCCTGTATAACTGTAATAGAAAGGGGCCGTATAAATGCGCAGATATTACTGGGATCCCTCCCCAGAGGGGCGGCGCCGCGTATAACTGTAATAGAAGCCGTATAAATGCGCAGATATTACTGGGATCCCTCCCCAGAGGGGCGGCGCCGTGTATAACTGTAATAGAAGCCGTATAAATGCGCAGATATTACTGGGATCCCTCCCCAGAGGGGCGGCGCCGCGTATAACTGTAATAGAAAGGGGCCGTATAAATGCGCAGATATTACTGGGATCCCTCCCCAGAGGGGCGGCGCCTGTATAACTGTAATAGAAAGGGGCCGTATAAATGCGCAGATATTACTGGGATCCCTCCCCAGAGGGGCGGCGCCGCGTATAACTGTAATAGAAAGGGGCCGTATAAATGCGCAGATATTACTGGGATCCCTCCCCAGAGGGGCGGCGCCTGTATAACTGTAATAGAAAGGGGCCGTATAAATGCGCAGATATTACTGGGATCCCTCCCCAGAGGGGCGGCGCCGCGTATAACTGTAATAGAAGCCGTATAAATGCGCAGATATTACTGGGATCCCTCCCCAGAGGGGCGGCGCCGTGTATAACTGTAATAGAAGCCGTATAAATGCGCAGATATTACTGGGATCCCTCCCCAGAGGGGCGGCGCCGCGTATAACTGTAATAGAAAGGGGCCGTATAAATGCGCAGATATTACTGGGATCCCTCCCCAGAGGGGCGGCGCCTGTATAACTGTAATAGAAAGGGGCCGTATAAATGCGCAGATATTACCGGGATCCCTCCCCAGAGGGGCGGCACCTGTATAACTGTAATAGAAAGGGGCCGTATAAATGCGCAGATATTACCGGGATCCCTCCCCAGAGGGGCGGCGCCGCGTATAACTGTAATAGAAAGGGGCCGTATAAATGCGCAGATATTACCGGGATCCCTCCCCAGAGGGGGGCGCCTGTATAACTGTAATAGAAAGGGGCCGTATAAATGCGCAGATATTACTGGGATCCCTCCCCAGAGGGGCGGCGCCTGTATAACTGTAATAGAAAGGGGCCGTATAAATGCGCAGATATTACCGGGATCCCTCCCCAGAGGGGCGGCGCCGCGTATAACTGTAATAGAAAGGGGCCGTATAAATGCGCAGATATTACTGGGATCCCTCCCCAGAGGGGGGCGCCGCGTATAACTGTAATAGAAAGGGGCTGTATAAATGCGCAGATATTACTGGGATCCCTCCCCAGAGGGGCGGCGCCTGTATAACTGTAATAGAAAGGGGCCGTATAAATGCGCAGATATTACTGGGATCCCTCCCCAGAGGGGCGGCGCCGCGTATAACTGTAATAGAAAGGGGCCGTATAAATGCGCAGATATTACTGGGATCCCTCCCCAGAGGGGCGGCGCCTGTATAACTGTAATAGAAAGGGGCCGTATAAATGCGCAGATATTACTGGGATCCCTCCCCAGAGGGGCGGCGCCTGTATAACTGTAATAGAAAGGGGCCGTATAAATGCGCAGATATTACCGGGATCCCTCCCCAGAGGGGTGGCGCCGCGTATAACTGTAATAGAAAGGGGCCGTATAAATGCGCAGATACTACTGGGATCCCTCCCCAGAGGGGCGGCGCCGTGTATAACTGTAATAGAAAGGGGCCGTATAAATGCGCAGATATTACTGGGATCCCTCCCCAGAGGGGCGGCGCCGTGTATAACTGTAATAGAAAGGGGCCGTATAAATGCGCAGATATTACTGGGATCCCTCCCCAGAGGGGCGGCGCCGCGTATAACTGTAATAGAAAGGGGCCGTATAAATGCGCAGATATTACTGGGATCCCTCCCCAGAGGGGCGGCGCCTGTATAACTGTAATAGAAAGGGGCCGTATAAATGCGCAGATATTACTGGGATCCCTCCCCAGAGGGGCGGTGCCGCGTATAACTGTGATAGAAAGGGGCCGTATAAATGCGCAGATATTACTGGGATCCCTCCCCAGAGGGGCGGCGCCGTGTATAACTGTAATAGAAAGGGGCCGTATAAATGCGCAGATATTACTGGGATCCCTCCCCAGAGGGGCGGCGCCTGTATAACTGTAATAGAAAGGGGCCGTATAAATGCGCAGATATTACTAGGATCCCTCCCCAGAGGGGCGGCGCCTGTATAACTGTAATAGAAAGGGGCCGTATAAATGCGCAAATATTACTGGGATCCCTCCCCAGAGGGGCGGCGCCGCGTATAACTGTAATAGAAAGGGGCCGTATAAATGCGCAGATATTACTGGGATCCCTCCCCAGAGGGGCGGCGCCGCGTATAACTGTAATAGAAAGGGGCCGTATAAATGCGCAGATATTACTGGGATCCCTCCCCAGAGGGGCGGCGCCGCGTATAACTGTAATAGAAAGGGGCCGTATAAATGCGCAGATATTACTGGGATCCCTCCCCAGAGGGGCGGCGCCGCGTATAACTGTAATAGAAAGGGGCCGTATAAATGCGCAGATATTACTGGGATCCCTCCCCAGAGGGGGGCGCCGCGTGTAACTGTAATAGAAAGGGGCCGTATAAATGCGCAGATATTACTGGGATCCCTCCCCAGAGGGGCGGCGCCGTGTATAACTGTAATAGAAAGGGGCCGTATAAATGCGCAGATATTACTGGGATCCCTCCCCAGAGGGGCGGCGCCGCGTATAACTGTAATAGAAAGGGGCCGTATAAATGCGCAGATATTACTGGGATCCCTCCCCAGAGGGGCGGCGCCGCGTATAACTGTAATAGAAAGGGGCCGTATAAATGCGCAGATATTACTGGGATCCCTCCCCAGAGGGGCGGCGCCGTCACGCACTTACCCTCAACAATGTCCAGTTTGAGGCCAGGATTTTTGTATGAGTGAAAATACATCATATCTCCAAGAGATCCATCTGTCAGCGCAGGGCTAAACACTGGGATGTTGTTCTGTTATTACAAAAACAAAAGAAGTGTATTACTTCCAGCAATGGAAAGGCCAAGCATTAAGCCATGGGCACCATAATGCCTGTATCTTTGTGACTGAGGCTGAATACCTTATAGGCCCAGTAATACACAGAGTCTGGGTGGTTGATCTCCTTTCCTAGACGAGCAATCATCTTAGAGGGAGTCCACTTCGTGCCCTGTGTAGGAAGAAGAAATAAAGTTTAGCAGTAGGACAAGCTGGGTTTGCTGAGCAAAACAAATGCAACTCGTGTATTGCAGCTTCTGCTCACCTCGGTATCTTGCTCCAACACCATCTGATCCAGGATCGGGGTGACCCAGTCCTCAAATAAACAGTAATTATTGTTTGGAACCAAGAGATTACCGATCCTGTAAAGAAATTATGAGATGTGGGAAAAGAGGAGACTCAGGAGTCACTAAATAACCATAAAGGCTTAGTACAGGATCACTTACCGGTTTATTCCCCGAGGCCTCAGGTCTGCCCCCTTCAGGCTAAAGTCTCCCAGGTACGTTGGTGCCAGGCATTTAATCAAGTCCTCTTCAATTCCCCCGGCCGTTGTGACTACAATATCCACCTGAAGGGAGACAAAGATGTAATCGATGCATTTAACTAGCTCGTTGGCCTTGATCTGAAATAGCTCTTGTTCATTCCTAGCTGGTTGGGAAACCTTTACCCTACATAGAGAATCAGCCTCTTTACCTGGTAACTCACTTCCCTAGGGAAAAATTAACAATAATGCTTTCATCCCCAAAGGTATATGAATTCTGCCTCACTGTAAAGCAAAGGCAGCGATTGGCAGGGGCGGCATTTACCTTATATCCATTAGTGCATGCAAAAAAGCATCAGGGACACTGTAGCTGCTTATGTGTTCAGCTCAATACCCACCCATCTCTGTTAACCCCCCGGCTGGGGTTAAATATGACTATATGCTATCTTATAGGCCAATAAAACTACAGTATATCGACAAATGCAAGAACTGGGATATGAGTCTGGATGTGCTAAAGCCAAGCCAGTGAATAGCCCCTTACCATGCTGTGCTCCACCAGGTACCGTATAGTTTCTCGTACTCCGGAGCTGATCAGGTTGGATGTGTATCCAAGAAAAATGGTGCAGCCTCCGGGAGATGCCAGCTTCGCCTCTATCTGCAGAGAGAGGAACATTCTGTATTAGTGATACAGGTATGGGATCCCTTATCCGGAAACCAGTTATCCAGAAAGCTCTGAATTACGGAAAGCCTGTCTCCCATAGACTCCATTTTAATCAAATAATTCAGAATTTTAAAACTGATTTCCCTTTTCTCTGTAATAATAAAACAGCATCTTTTAATTGATCCCAACTAAGAAACAGGTATAGGACCTATTATCCAGAATGCTCGGGACCAAGGGTATTCCGGATAAGGGGATTTTATACTCACCGGAAAATCCTTTTCTCGTAGGCCCGAACTGTCAGTGCAGAACGTGTGGGTTTTGTCTGTGATCACCTCTGGAGGCAGGACAGAGAATTGAAACTTAGTGGCTCCTGGTCCCTCCCACTGTATATAAGGCTCGTCTCCACCCTCACTCCTCAGTTCTGTTGGTAAGCTCAGTCGGTGGAGACAGTACAGATAGAAGGAAGGCCAAGACATAAGGTAGAAGTATATTGAGAAGAGGTCCCGGAGCCCATACTAAATCAGCCTGGGTGGGACTTACTGCACTGGCAGTTCGGGCCTACGAGAAAAGGATTTTCCGGTGAGTATAAAATCCCCTTTTCTCTATCGGCCCTCCTGTCAGTGCAGACGTTAGGGGACGTCCCAAAGCTGTCCCTCTCATTGGGTGGGTAAAATTTTAGTATGCCGGGTATAATGTATTTATTCACTACGCCACAGTAGCCTGTAAAACTTTTCGGCCAAACACGGCCGGCTGAGAGGTATGAACTTGATAAAGGTGTTTGGTGACACCCAAGTAGCTGCTCGGCAGATCTGGTCTGCGGATGTCATGTTCTGCAGTACCTATGAGGTACTCTGTGCCTATGTAGAGTGGGCTTTCACTGAAAATGGTTTCTATGGTCCTAAGCCATAAGAATAGTCTCTACTAGCCAACGGGCTATGGTTCTCATAGATCCAGCTTTTCCCTTGTATGTCGTAGTATATGATATCAGTAGGCTATCCGGCTGAAGTCAGCTGATCTCTTGAGATAGATGCGAAGTGCCCTGACCACATCCAACTTATGTAGTGGTTTCTCCTTCTCATTGGTTGGTTTCGGACAGAAGGATAGTAGAATGGTGTCCTGGTTCATGTGGTTCTCTGACACCACTTGTGGTAGGTAGCTTGGTGTAGCTCAAGGCACAACCTTATCTTGGTGGAGTGTAAGCCATGGCTCCTTGCTGGAGAGTGCTGCCATCCCGGATACCCTTCTCGCTAATGTAATCGCTATTAAGAATGTCACCTCGAGCAACAACCATTTGAGTTTGCATATTGAGAGTGGTTCTTGTAGTGCTGTTAGCACTAAGGGTAAGTTCCATTTTGTTATTGGTTCTTGGTCGGGGGCCGGACTCTGGTTACGCCTCTGACGAATTCCTGGACCGTAGGATCCTCGGCCCATTTGGAGTGTATCAGTGCTGTAATTGTTGAAATTTGCATCATTGGGTGCGTAAGCCCAGCCCTTTCTGGGAACCGTCTGTCAGAAATTCCGCCACCTGAACCATGGAGATATCCTTCCAATTCTGAACAAGGTTAGAAGTGTCCTCCAAATTCTATGGTATACCCTCACAGTGGCCTGCTTGTGGGCTTGTAAGAGAGTGTATATGGCATTCGGTGAAATTCCTTGTCATCTCCACCAATCGTTTTCAGAGCTACGCAATTAGGCGGAGCATTACCAGGTTGGGAAGTTTTATCGGTCCTTGCATTAGCAGGCCGGGAAGTAGCGGTAATCGTCAGGGTCTGGCAAATTACCTTTTGACGGATACTGTATACCAGACTCTGTTCGGCCAGTCTGGATTTATGAGTATTGTGATCATGTTGGCTATGTTCAGTCTTCCTGATCACTCTAGGTTAGAGGTGGGAACGCATAGACCATCCGAGTGTTTCATGGCACAACCAGTGCGTTCACTAGCGCTGCCCTTGCATCCCTTGTTCTGGCATAGCCAAGTGGAAGGTTTGTGTTGTGTTTTGATGCAACCATGTCTACCTCCGGGGTTCCCCGCCTCTGAATCAGTGTTTGAATGTCTCCGTGTTGAGGTACCATTTCCGTGGTCTATAGATGTTCTGCTCAGGTAGTCCGCTTTCCAATTCTGTACTCCTGGTATGAATACTGCAGAGATGTTTGATATTGCGTGTTCCGCCCCCGTAAGTATTCTGGAGGCCTCCTGCATGGTGAATCTGCTGCGAGTGCCACCTTGTTTGTTGATACGACCGCTGTCGGTTGTCGGATGTCGGATTGTACTTGGAGTGCCCGTGTTTGCAGGATTGGTGACCGATCTTCTAGTGCTAGGGCAATTGCCTGTAGTTCCAATATGGGTAGGTGCCTCTCTTCCCTGGACCAAGTCCCTTGGAGTGAGAGGTTTTTGTACACTGCCCCCCCCATCCTCTGAGGCTGGCATCGGTGGTTACTACTTCCAAGTAGTGACTGCCCAGCTCCTCCCTCGTTGGAGATTGTCGTCCTTCATCCACCAGAGAAGGCCGTCTTTGGTCGTCTGCGAGCTAGGTATCTCCTGTCGCAGGTTCTGGCGGTTCCTGTCCCAGTGTCTTAGGAATTGTGCTGTAGAGGCTTGGAATGGAATCTGGCAAAGGGTATGGCTTCCAGGGTTAGATCCAGGAGGCGTAATTAGTTGTCGAGGCTAAGGTGTCGACTTGTCCTGGGACAGGAATACTCTCTGTGCTCCCTATTCAAAGAGCAGGCCCAGGAATAGGATCGTCTGGTTTGGCGTAAGAGAGCTTTTGCGGTAATTGATGAACCAGCTGTGTTGTGTCAGTACCTGGATACACAAGTTTGTGTCCTTTATTGCCTGTGCGTCTGCGGGGGCTGTTATTAGGAGGTTTCCCACATGTGCTGTGTGAACCTAGGGATCTCAGGTGTGCTACTACCCATGCAAGCCCTTTGGTAAAAGTGCGTGGCACAGTATGTAGTCCAAATGGTAGCGCTGTAATTGAAATGCGAGTTGCTGGTTGTGAATCTGAAGTATTTGCGTGAGGACTGGCCTATCGGTATGTGCAGGTAGGCGTCCTGTAGGTTTATTGAGGTCATGAAAACTTCTGGTTCCCTGGTCGCCAGTATCAATCTGATGGGGACCATCCTGAACCTTTGATTCAGATCCATTGGGTTGAGGACCGGTCTGAAGGACCCTTCTTTTTTTTTTTTTTTTTTTTTTTTTTGTATTAGGACATATTGGGGTAGAATCCCTTGAATTTGTGGTGTTCTGGAACTCTCTCTACCACTCCTGTAAGCAGCAGTGTGTCTACTGCCAGTTGGAGTAGCTGCTCCTTGTGAGGTGCAGTGGAGGATGGGAGAAATCTTACTCTTGGGAGATGTGAATAAGAGGAGATTTTGTTGCTTGCCGTATTATGGTTAAGACCCATGTATGTTTGCCATGTATGTTTGCCATGTCCCCCGAAGTGTTGAGTCTGCCCCTTGTTGCCTGGTTGTATCAGGCAGGATTGGTTGGTCGGTTGGGAGTTTCTGAAACTCGTGCAAAAAGAGGGATTGTGAGGCCCATCCTCTCTTTCCTGCGTATCCATTAGTTGGGTAATTTTTAGATTTCTTCCCCGCGGGTAAGGAGGTACTTTTCCCTCCCATAACCCTTAATTGGGTCTAATATAAGGATTCCCCTGTGAACTTAGAGATAGTAACGCAGCTTGGATGCCGTGTCCCAGTCCAATGTCTACAGACCGCGTACAACCCCTGTGTTGGTCGTAGCCTTGGCTGTTAGTTTAGTGATTTCCATTGCAGCTTCTGCTAGGAATGATAACGTGGTGGACAGTGTTTTAACCTCCAACTGTAGTTGTTGTCAAGAGGTTGGCGGGTGGCATGTTAATTCCAATGCTGAATGCCTGTGCGGGCTAGGCCCACTGACGCCGCAGCGGGCTGAGTATTGCTGCCGCCTGTGTATCTGCTGTAGGCTGTTTGGCGGGTAACTAGGCAACTGTTGAGTTCACTTTTGGAGCCTTATCCCATTATTTCTGATGCTTCTCTGGTGTGAGCGCAATGCGACGCTCAGGTTGGGCCCACTCTGGCTCAATTGCCTGAGTGAGGGAATTAACACTGGGAAGGCTAATTTAGACTTCCTTTAAACTCCCAAAAGCTTATCCGCTTTAGACAAGGTCACTGTCTCATCCTTGATTTCCTGTTATCTTGGGCTTTTGTTTGCCCCCCTTGGGGGAGTGGAATCTGCCTCACTACCACATGTTGAAGCTGTGAAGCTTGTGGGGAGAGGATAGGTGGCTCAGAATAGATGGAGCCTCTGAGGCAGGTTTGCAATCAGAGCAGTAATGCCTCTATGACTTACTTAGGGAGTGCTTACATATCTTGTTTAATTTGCTTTTTGCTGACTGGATTACCTCTCTGAGGTGTTTGAGTGAATCAGCCTTCTCCATGTTAATGCAGTGTATGCTATGGAGTTGTGTGTTTACTGAACGTATAGTGGGCTGAAGCTAGGCCCGGTTAAGCAGCTTTGTGCTGTGTTAATCTCCCATGGGAGTTCTGTTGTGCGCTCCCTGTATAGCCGCGTTATGTCGGCTGGGGTTGATAGTTGTCCCCCTGGTAATGGTGAATTGGCCGTGGGGGTATTTGGCAGTGAGGCAAGGTCCTGTGCCTTGCATTTAGGCAGTTTGCACTGCCCCCTCTGCTTTCCTTTTTTATTTTTTATTTTTTTGTTGATTGTGCTACCTCTCTGAGGTCGTTCAGTGAATCAGCATTTTCTGTGTTTACTGTAGTGCCTTTCTCTGTAATATGTGCTCTGTATACTGTATATGAGGCAGTAGGGGGAGACTGTTGCCTTTATTCCAGCAGAGGCGCTACTGCAATCCTCAGTGTGTATTGCATGGCCGCGCTGTGTCGGCTATGCAGGGGCGCATGAATGACGTCATCGCGCCGTTCATTTGGCGCGAATCTGAAAGGCGCGCTCGTTCGGCACGTTGCCTAGCAACCGGCGGCGCGTGTTCCTGCAGATTAGTATGCGCGCCAGTGTGGTTTCTCTTCCTGCTTATTAAAGCATGGCCCCTTACAATCTCTCCCGGTCTGAGTGCCTGTTCTCTACTGGGCAGCTCAGCGTGTGTATTGCTCCTGTGTTGGGGATGATACCTTACAGGCAGCTCTGCGTGTCATGTCTCAAGGTAAATGTCCAAGTGCCCCGGGGTAGTGATAGTTAACACTTTAATAGGCAGCTCTGCGTGCCCAAGTGTCCCGGGGTAGTGATAGTTAACCCTTTAATAGGCAGCTCTGCGTGCCCAAGTGTTCAATCCTGTGTGGCGCTGCTACTGTGAGCGGGGTTTTCTCCCGCGTTTGCCAGGTAGGGCTCGCTATGCCTCTATTTATAACCCTTAGTAAACTTACCTCTCCGTTGTACTCGGACTGCCTGGGTCTGCTCCAGAGACAGCTCTGCGTGTCCCATTGAGCTAAGTGTGGACCTTTTAGTATGCTGGATACGTTGTGGTCCTGTGTAGGGGGTTACACTTTTGGGCAGCTCTGCGTACCCTGTGTATTCCCCATCGTATTTCGGCCAGCACTTATAGGGGTAGCTCTGCGTACCCAAGTGCAACAGTTTGCTATCGGCCAGCACTTGTATGGACAGCTCTGCGTGTCCCAGTGCCCATTAATCGATGTGAATCCTCACTTGTGGTGGCAGCTCTGCGTGCCCAAGTGTCCAGTCATTCCACTAAAACAGCTATGTGTTCTAGTAATTCCTTTTTCCTGATTGGTATATTAGTATTAAATAAAATATAAGGTAAAAATAAATTAGATAAAAAGAAGATATAGGTAACTGTCCTTCACCTCCGAGGCAGGACAAAGAACTGAGGAGTGAGGGTGGAGACGAGCCTTATATACAGTGGGAGGGACCAGGAGCCACTAAGTTTCAATTCTCTGTCCTGCCTCCAGAGGTGATCACAGACAAAACCCTAACGTCTGCACTGACAGGAGGGCCGATAGAGAAAAGGGGTCTTTCCGTAATTTGGATATTCATACCTTAAGTCTACTAAAAAAATCTATAAAACATTAATTAAACCCAACAGGATTGTTTTGCATCCAGTAAGGATTAATTATATCTTAGTTGGGATCAAGTACAGGTACTGTTTTATTATTACAGAGAAAAGGGAATCATTTAACCATTAAATAAACCCAATAGAGCTGTTCTGCCCCCAATAAGGGGTAATTGTATCTTAGTTGGGATCAAGTACAGGTACTGTTTTATTATTACAGAGAAAAGGGAATCATTTAACCATTAAATAAACCCAATAGGGCTGTTCTGCCCCCAATAAGGGGTAATTACAGTGGTGTGAAAAACTATTTGCCCCCTTCCTGATTTCTTATTCTTTTGCATGTTTATCACACAAAATGTTTCTGATCATCAAACACATTTAACTATTAGTCAAAGATAACACAAGTAAACACAAAATGCAGTTTTTAAATGAGGGTTTTTATTATTTAGGGAGAAAAAAAATCCAAACCTACATGGCCCTGTGTGAAAAAGTAATTGCCCCCTGAACCTAATAACTGGTTGGGCCACCCTAAGCAGCAATAACTGCAATCAAGCGTTTGCGATAACTTGCAACGAGTCTTTTACAGCGCTCTGGAGGAATTTTGGCCCACTCATCTTTGCAGAATTGTTGTAATTCAGCTTTATTTGAGGGTTTTCTAGCATGAACCGCCTTTTTAAGGTCATGCCACAACATCTCAATAGGATTCAGGTCAGGACTTTGACTAGGCCACTCCAAAGTCTTCATTTTGTTTTTCTTCAGCCATTCAGAGGTGGATTTGCTGGTGTGTTTTGGGTCATTGTCCTGCTGCAGCACCCAAGATCGCTTCAGCTTGAGTTGACGAACAGATGGCCGGACATTCTCCTTCAGGATTTTTTGGTAGACAGTAGAATTCATGGTTCCATCTATCACAGCAAGCCTTCCAGGTCCTGAAGCAGCAAAACAACCCCAGACCATCACACTACCACCACCATATTTTACTGTTGGTATGATGTTCTTTTTCTGAAATGCTGTGTTACTTTTACGCCAGATGTAACGGGACACGCACCTTCCAAAAAGTTCAACTTTTGTCTCGTCGATCCACAAGGTATTTTCCCAAAAGTCTTGGCAATCATTGAGATGTTTTTTAGCAAAATTGAGACGAGCCATAATGTTCTTTTTGCTTAAAAGTGGTTTGCGCCTTGGAAATCTGCCATGCAGGCTGTTTTTGCCCAGTCTCTTTCTTATGGTGGAGTCGTGAACACTGACCTTAATTGAGGCAAGTGAGGCCTGCAGTTCTTTAGATGTTGTCCTGGGGTCTTTTGTGGCCTCTCGGATGAGTTGTCTCTGCGCTCTTGGGGTAATTTTGGTCGGCCGGCCACTCCTGGGAAGGTTCACCACTGTTCCATGTTTTTGCCATTTGTGGATAATGGCTCTCACTGTGGTTCGCTGGAGTCCCAAAGCTTTAGAAATGGCTTTATAACCTTTACCAGACTGATAGATCTCAATTACTTTTGTTCTCATTTGTTCCTGAATTTCTTTGGATCTTGGCATGATGTCTAGCTTTTGAGGTGCTTTTGGGCTACTTCTCTGTGTCAGGTAGCTCCTATTTAAGTGATTTCTTGATTGAAACAGGTGTGGCATTAATCAGGCCTGGGGGTGACTACAGAAATTGATATTGAAATTGAAGTTATTTTTTAACAAGGGGGGCAATTACTTTTTCACACAGGGCCATGTAGATTTGGAGTTTTTTTTCTCCCTTAATAACGTAAACCTTCATTTAAAAACTGCATTTTGTGTTCAATTATGTTATCTTTGACTAATAGTTAATGGTTTTTGATGAGCAGAAACATTTAAGTGTGACAAACATGCAAAAGAATAAGAAATCAGGAAGGGGGCAAATAGTTTTTCACACCACTGTATATCTTAGTTGGGATCAAGTACAGGTACTGTTTTATTATTACAGAGAAAAGGGAATCATTTAACCATTAAATAAACCCAATAGGGCTGTTCTGCCCCCAATAAGGGGTAATTATATCTTAGTTGGGATCAAGTACAGGTACTGTTTTATTATTACAGAGAAAAGGGAATCATTTAACCATTAAATAAACCCAATAGGGCTGTTCTGCCCCAATAAGGGGTAATTATATCTTAGTTGGAATCAAGTACAGGTACTGTTTTATTATTACAGAGAAAAGGGAATCGTTTAACCATTAAATAAACCCAATAGGGCTGTTCTGCCCCCAATAAGGGCTAATTATATCTTAGTTGGGATCAAGTACAGGTACTGTTTTATTATTACAGAGAAAAGGGAATCATTTAACCATTAAATAAACCCAATAGGGCTGTTCTGCCCCCAATAAGGGGTAATTATATCTTAGTTGGGATCAAGTACAGGTACTGTTTTATTATTACAGAGAAGAGGGAATCATTTAACCATGAAATAAACCCAATAGGGCTGTTCTGCCCCCAATAAGGGGTAATTATATCTTAGTTGGGATCAAGTACAGGTACTGTTTTATTATTACAGAGAAAAGGGAATCATTTAACCATTAAATAAACCCAATAGGGCTGTTCTGCCCCCAATAAGGGGTAATTATATCTTAGTTGGGATCAAGTACAGGTACTGTTTTATTATTACAGAGAAAAGGGAATCATTTAACCATTAAATAAACCCAATAGGGCTGTTTTGCCCCCAATAAGGGGTAATTATATCTTAGTTGGGATCAAGTACAGGTACTGTTTTATTATTACAGAGAAAAGGGAATCATTTAACCATTAAATAAACCCAATAGGGCTGTTCTGCCCCCAATAAGGGGTAATTATATCTTAGTTGGGATCAAGTACAGGTACTGTTTTCTTACTACAGAGAAAAAGGAAATCAGTTTTAAAATTCTGAATTATTTGATTAAAATGGAGTCTATGGGAGATGGGCTTTCCGTAATTCGGAGCTTTCTGGATAACGGTTTCCGGATAAGGGGTCCGATACCTGTGTAATTAATCCTTATTGGAGGCAAAACAATCCTGTTGGGTTTAATTAATGTTTTATTGATTTTTTAGTAGACTTAAGGTATGAAGATCCAAACTATGGAAAGACCCCTTATCCGGAATACCTTCGGTCCCAAGCATTCTGGATAACGGGTCCTATACCTGTATTACTTGACGTTCAGCCAAGGGATCCCTTTCTCCCTAGGTGAAGGTACTTAGA
The DNA here is from genome assembly GCF_000004195.4 of Xenopus tropicalis. Lineage (NCBI taxonomy): Eukaryota > Metazoa > Chordata > Amphibia > Anura > Pipidae > Xenopus > Xenopus tropicalis. The sequence goes on along the minus strand of NC_030679.2, from coordinate 140,524,720 downwards.
TGTGTAACCTTTTTCCCTAGAGCATTAACTCCCCGTTACCAATCAAGCATTTGCTTCTATAAACAGCACAAAACCACTTAAATATGGCTGCCAACTAGATGCTATGCATGACTACACTAAATACAAAAGTGATGACTAGATCAGCCACAGAATCAGCACCCCCACCTCCCCTTCGAATTCTTCCTTCTTCCCAGCACGGCATCACAAGAGAAGGAGAAAAAGCCCTCACCATGTTGTTGATCTCTTTGGCCGCTTGCCCAAAGTGTGTGGCCTGGAAGCCTGTAGTCAGGTAGCTCTGCAGCAAAGCTTCATAGTTGACTCCACGGTTAAAGTCATATCCTCTGACCTGAACGGAGCCCTCTGGTAGGGAGTCGCTGGGCATCAACACTGCCCCCTTGGCATCATTGGGAAGGCCCTCTGCCATTATGTTGTTGGAAACCTGCAAAAGAGGTGGGGAAATGAAGTGCAGTGGATACCGTTGGGGGGCATTCCTGATACTGAGAGCTGAACTGCCTGTTATAAACTACAGCAATAATAACGTAGGCCACTAGTGGGTCGGCCTGAAACCAACTGGGGACCTGCTGCCCCCCCCCCAAGTCAGAATTCACATCCAGCACAGCCCCTCCCTGATATCACCATACTGTACCAGCTACACTATTGTATAATAAACGGTGTGGTGGGGCCAGTCAGTCTTGGGTTGAGTTATAGGGGGTTAGAGCTTACAATCTAATGGGGTAGGGAACATATGAGACATAAGGAATATAAAAACAGCTGTTTTCTGATCAATCAAGATGCATTGAATATATTTCTCTAAAACAGGTGGGTCCTATAATTCATATATTATATATAAAACATAAATTATATAGTGTCTCAATAAATTATAATTAAAAGCATATTTTTTTTTGTTACTGATCTTTTTATGTCTATGGTTAATTTTATGATAATCCTACACTTTAACCATAATGAGACTACAAGAGCCATAAAAAAAAATACATGCATTCATTGTGTTGTACAGATAAATAAATGGGCTCCATGTAAGGGCCTATTGCTATTATGTTTCATGTTCAGCACCCGGGGACACAGAAGCCATTGATAGAGCAGGTCATTAACACATACCAGTCATTTCATAGAGACAAAACCCCATACATTTAACACACAGACATACACAGTACAGCATTCTTCTCTGTTATACAGCAGCGGCACTGTAGGTGTACATACACACAAGCCCATACACACATACATAGAAGACCATACACACACAGACACACACAAGCCCATACACACATACATAGAAGACCATACACACACAGACACACACAAGCCCATACACGCAGACAGACATACACAGAAGCCCATACACGCAGACACACACACATAGAAGCCCATACACACACACATAGAAGCCCATACACACACACAGACATACATGGAAGCCCATACACACACACAGACATACATGGAAGCCCATACACACACACAGACATACATGGAAGCCCATACACACACACAGACATACATGGAAGCCCATACACACACACAGACATACATGGAAGCCCATACACACACACAGACATACATGGAAGCCCATACACACACACAGACATACATGGAAGCCCATACACACACACAGACATACATGGAAGCCCATACACACACACAGACATACATGGAAGCCCATACACACACACACAGACATACATAGAAGCCCATACACACACACACAGACATACATAGAAGCCCATACACACAGACACACACAAGCCCATACACACACACACAGACATACATAGAAGCCCATACACACACACACAGACATACATAGAAGCCCATACACACAGACACACACAAGCCCATACACACACACACAGACATACATAGAAGCCCATACACACAGACACACACAAGCCCATACACACACAAGCCCATACACACAGATATACAGACACACATAGAAGCCCATACACACACACATACACACACAAGCCCATACACACACAGACATACATAGAAGCCCATACACACACACATACACACACAGACATACATAGAAGCCCATACACACACACATACACACACAAGCCCATACACACACAGACACACATAGAAGCCCATACACACAGACATACAGACACACATACAAGCCCATAGACACAGACATACACACACAAGCCCATACACACAGACAGACATACATAGAAGCCCATACACACAGACACACATAGAAGCCCATAGACACAGACATACAGACACACATACAAGCCCATACACAAAGACACACAGACACAAGCCCATACACACAGACAGACATACATAGAAGCCCATACACACAGACACACATAGAAGCCCATAGGCACATACAGCCTCACTACAGAATACATCATGGATTGACTTTGGTTAAAGGGTTAACTGTTAGTATGTTATAGAATAGCCAATTATAAGCGACTTTTCAATCGGTCTTATAGTTTTTTAAAATTATTTGCCTTCGTCTTCTGACTCTTTCCAGCTTTCAAATGGGGGTCGCTGACCCCGGCAGCCAAAAAACTATTACTCCGTGAGGCTCCAGTTTTATTGTTACTATTGTTAAACCAGTCAACCCAAAATATACATTTTTGCCTAATAAAAGTAAACATAATTCTAAGCAACTTTGCTGTATACATTCATTACATATTTGTCATTTACTTTAGTTAATTGTATATATAATTGCTATTAGAAACAGTGTCTCTCTGCCTGACCTTTCTATTCCCTGCCCTGGGGGCTCTGACTGTTGAACCAATATAACACAAGGCAGCAGCCTGACAGACCTGACTCGCTGGGGGAGACCGACCTTTGCAACATTGCATAATAAATACCAATCAGGAGTTCAGCAAATGCTGCTTTCTATAGCAATTCCAGTTACAAATAACTTCTAAAACACTAAACATTTTTAATAAATTCACATTGGAAAGTTGCGTAGAATTATATTTTCTTTTATTAGGCAAAAAAAAATAAATATTTTTGGGGTTGACATGTCCTTTCAACCACATCCTGGTTACAAAGGTAATTTGGACCCTAGCAACCAGATAGCCGCTGAAACTCCAAACTGGAGAAAGCTGCTGCACAAAAAGTGAAATAACTAAAAAAATATAAAAATAAAACATGAAGACCAATTGAAAACTTATTCAGAATATTACTCTCTATATTATACTAAATGTTAACTCAAAGGTGAACCCGTTAAGCACACATTATGGCAATCACAAGCAAACAATCAATGTATTTATTGCACCTACCAACCTGCGGCTCTTATAAACCAACCCATAGCAACAATATTGCATGTACAGCCTATAAGAAATTAAAGGGAATATAAAGCCTTCCGATAGTAGTGGAAAGTGATGGGGGCTTTTTTTTTTAACTATTTTATTGAATCAGCACCAGGTGGGTTGTTATACTTAAACTAAAATCTGTCACTTTCATGATTGACACTTTAGTGTGGGTGCTAGGGTCTTGTTACCCCTAGCAACCAGTGTAGTCTGAGTGACAGGTGGGAGGATAAACAGGGGAGAGTGTAACACAAAGACAGGTAGACAAACAATAAGAAACCCCAGCCCCAGGTTGTATCTGCTTTACGGCTGGGGGGCGTTAATGATCCCGGATAAGGCACCGCATTATGGCAGGGGAGCCCAGGTCCCACCTTCCCAAGGTAATTACTGATACGCAATGACTGCCTTTCCTCTATGGGCCCCCCTCTGCCGTACCCTAAAACAGGGAATAGAACCCCACAATCTATTAGCCCTAAGCAAAAGGCCCAGCTACAGTAGCCGCGGCGCTCCCCCGACCCCCCAGCCCCATCTCCCCAGTGTAGGTACCTCCATCACCTCTGCTCGCAGCTCACATGGCGTATCAGACCGGTACGGAAGCCGAACCAGGACAACCCAGGAGCTCGGAGATCTTAACCACGCCCACTGACCGCTTCCTGCTTCTGCCTTTCCTCAAATCACGTTCAAGGGGGCGTTTCTTCGCCTCTGCCTTGAGTCCCGCCTACCGCTCAGCTCTCCTTGATTGATTCTGTGGGGTTCTGTGCCGGTACCGACCCACTCCCGCTTTTATCCACCTTCTCGGTAGGGAAGTTTTCATGGCTTGTTATAAAGGGGTCAGTCACTCACAGGGAAGGCTGTAGTAGCGCCCCAGTGGCACCCCCACATTCCCAGTACCTCATAACTACTTTCCCAACGGTTTGCCTTCTCCTTTTATAGTTATATTTCCACTTTTTCAAATGGAGAAAGTGTTGGGGAGCAACACAAGCATGGGAAAGGTTCCTAGGGTGCCAGTAAGAGCCACAATTGGCTATTTGTTAGCCCCTATTGGACTGGCAGCCTATAGAAGGCTCTGTTTGGCTTTACACTGGATTTTATGCAGCCAGGACTTATCTGCAAGCCAGGAATTAAAAAACGAGCCCCTACTTTTAGGCCCCTGGGAGCAACATCCAAGGTGTTGGGGAGCAACATGTTCCCCCCGAGCCACTGGTTGGGGATCACTGGCTTAGAGGCTTAGATGCAACTTATATATCTCCCAGTAACCCCGCCCCTGAGTGCCTTATTGTCCCTGTAACTCCTTATTCCACTAACCCCGCCCCTGAGTGCCTTATTGTCCCTGTAACTCCTTATTCCAGTAACCCCGCCCCTGAGTGCCTTATTGTCCCTGTAACTCCTTATTCCAGTAACCCCGCCCCTGAGAGCCTTATTGTCCCTGTAACTCCTTATTCCAGTAACCCCGCCCCTGAGTGCCTTATTGTCCCTGTAACTCCTTATTCCAGTAACCCCGCCCCTGAGTGCCTTATTGTCCCTGTAACTCCTTATTCCAGTAACCCCGCCCCTGAGTGCCTTATTGCCCCTGTAACTCCTTATTCCAGTAACCCCGCCCCTGAGTGCCTTATTGTCCCTGTAACTCCTTATTCCAGTAACCCCGCCCCTGAGTGCCTTATTGTCCCTGTAACTCCTTATTCCAGTAACCCCGCCCCTGAGTGCCTTATTGCCCCTGTAACTCCTTATTCCAGTAACCCCGCCCCTGAGTGCCTTATTGTCCCTGTAACTCCTTATTCCAGTAACCCCGCCCCTGAGTGCCTTATTGTCCCTGTAACTCTTTATTCCAGTAACCCCGCCCCTGAGTGCCTTATTGCCCCTGTAACTCCTTATTCCAGTAACCCCGCCCCTGAGTGCCTTATTGTCCCTGTAACTCCTTATTCCAGTAACCCCGCCCCTGAGTGCCTTATTGTCCCTGTAACTCTTTATTCCAGTAACCCCGCCCCTGAGTGCCTTATTGCCCCTGTAACTCTTTATTCCAGTAACCCCGCCCCTGAGTGCCTTATTGTCCCTGTAACTCCTTATTCCAGTAACCCCGCCCCTGAGTGCCTTATTGTCCCTGTAACTCCTTATTCCAGTAACCCCGCCCCTGAGTGTCTTATTGTCCCTGTAACTCCTTATTCCAGTAACCCCGCCCCTGAGTGCCTTATTGTCCCTGTAACTCCTTATTCCAGTAACCCCGCCCCTGAGTGCCTTATTGTCCCTGTAACTCCTTATTCCAATAACCCCGCCCCTGAGTGCCTTATTGTCCCTGTAACTCCTTATTCCACTAACCCCGCCCCTGAGTGCCTTATTGTCCCTGTAACTCCTTATTCCAGTAACCCCGCCCCTGAGTTTCTTATTGTCCCTGTAACTCCTTATTCCAGTAACCCTGCCCCTGAGTGCCTTATTGTCCCTGTAACTCCTTATTCCAGTAACCCCGCCCCTGAGTGCCTTATTGTCCCTGTAACTCCTTATTCCGGTAACCCCGCCCCTGAGTGCCTTATTGTCCCTGTAACTCCTTATTCCAGTAACCCCACCACTGAGTGCCTTATTGCCCCTGTAACTCCTTATTCCAGTAACCCCACCCCTGAGTGCCTTATTGTCCCTGTAACTCCTTATTCCGGTAACCCCGCCCCTGAGTGCCTTATTGTCCCTGTAACTCCTTATTCCGGTAACCCCGCCCCTGAGTGCCTTATTGTCCCGGTAACTCCTTATTCCGGTAACCCCGCCCCTGAGTGCCTTATTGTCCCTGTAACTCCTTATTCCGGTAACCCCGCCCCTGAGTGCCTTATTGCCCCTGTAACTCCTTATTCCGGTAACCCCGCCTCTGAATGCCCAGGTACCTGCCCCCCATTGGGTCCCACCTGGAGGTCCCTACTGTAGCATAATGGATACACACATAGGGTTATATTTATCATGCTGTGTAAATAGTGGAGTGAAACATTACCGGTGATGCCAATCAGATGCTTTACTGTGGATTTGAACTGTTGAATTCTATTTGCTGATTGGTTCCCCTGAGCAACATCACCACTTTTTATATAGCATATACCCCTCTGTGTATAGGTGGGGGTCCCAGTACAAAATGCCTAGGACAGTAGCCGTGTCGCTGACTCCAGGGTGCCTGTAAGCACATACACTAAACAGATACACACGGGGGTGCAGAAGCAGAGAGGGGGTACATCACACAGGGAGGGGCAGAGATACAGAGATCTGTGGATAAATCACTGCTGTTCCTGGGTATCTGTGGCAGAAAACACAAGTGATTTATCACCTCTGCAAAAGAAGATATGAGTGGGCATCCCTTACTGTAATGCAATGTGCCCCCCACGCCCCTTACCCCATATTCATTCATTCATATACAGTAACAACCCCCCCATCCATGCAACTTCCCCCATATTCATTCATTCATATACAGTAACAACCCCCCCATCCATGCCCCTTCCCCCATATTCATTCATTCATATACAGTAACAACCCCCCCATCCATGCAACTTCCCCCATATTCATTCATTCATATACAGTAACAACCCCCCCATCCATGCAACTTCCCCCATATTCATTCATTCATATACAGTAACAACCCCCCCATCCATGCCCCTTCCCCCATATTCATTCATTCATATACAGTAACAACCCCCCCATCCATGCAACTTCCCCCATATTCATTCATTCATATACAGTAACAACCCCCCCATCCATGCAACTTCCCCCATATTCATTCATTCATATACAGTAACAACCCTCCTATCCACGCCCCTTCCCCCATATTCATTCATTCATATACAGTAACAACCCTCCTATCCACGCCCCTTCCCCCATATTCATTCATTCATTCATTCATTCATATACAGTAACAACCCTCCTATCCACGCCCCTTCCCCCATATTCATTCATTCATATATAGTAACAACCCCCCCATCCATGCCTCCCCCCCATATTCATTCATTCATATACAGTAACAACCCCCCCATCCATGCCTCCCCCCCATATTCATTCATTCATATACAGTAACAACCCCCCCCATCCATGCCCCTTCCCCCATATTCATTCATTCATATACAGTAACAACCCCCCTATCCATGCCTCCCCCCCATATTCATTCATATACAGTATTTCAACAACCCCCCCATCCATGACTCCCCCCCATATTCATTCATTCATATACAGTAACAACCCCCCCCATCCATGCCCCTTCCCCCATATTCATTCATTCATATACAGTAACAACCCCCCTATCCATGCCTCCCCCCCATATTCATTCATATACAGTATTTCAACAACCCCCCCATCCATGACTCCCCCCCATATTCATTCATTAATATACAGTATTTCAACAACCCCCCCATCCATGCCTCCATGAACACAAACCTCTTGCTTCCAAACTTCCATTCTGCTCGCTGAGCTCAGTTGCTGGCAGACTGTTGTCTGTCATTACAGTGTCAACTTAAAAACCCGTTTGCCCCACCTCCCCCTGCCCCCCGCCGCCCCCTTGTTGTCACAAATACTATTGCCCCACCTCTCCCTCAGGCTCTGAGCAGCGTAGCGAAGTTTCCCAGCCTGTGAGACAGCGATGGGATTGGCGGCTGCATACATTGCCCATGGCCGGTGTCACTCTGCGTTTGTATAAGGGACCATGTAGGGCTCCCTAATATTCTGGGGGGCTCTGTGGGGGTCGCAAAACCCTACTGGCCCCCACTCTGGAACTATAAATAGTGTATTATAGGTTATGTATAGGAATTGTCCTTGGTTGAGGCCCACAAGAACTTGGCCCCCCCCAGGGGATCATCCACTTCTCTTGCAGGCCAGTCTCACTCTGTTTGGGGCCAAGTCGATGGAGGACAGTCAGTAGCTAGGGGAGGGGGATTGAGCTTTAGAAGATGCAGACCCCGTGTTCTGGGCCCCCATGGGACCGTGGGTTATGTCTCTGAGGCCAGTGATATATGGTTGCCATGGGGCACAAGTCCTGGGAGACATAAAACAACTGGGCCAACGATCGTATCTCATGGGGCACCATGGGAAACAGCCTGTGGCCACATTGGGATAAACAATAGAAGCTACGGAACATCAAACAGTGACCAATTAATAGGATTACATGGCTCGGCTTATCCTGGGGATCTTTCAGCATTTTCATTGGCCGGTTGGTTTAAATTTGGCATTGCTGTTTGCCAAGAGCTGCTCTGCCCCGGGCATGGACCAAGTCTGGACTTGCATATAAAATAATCCCTTGCATTCCAATACACAGAGGCCCAAACAGCCCCCCCCCCCCCCAGCAGCCCAATAAATAGTGAGTGTCTATGGCACCTTACAGCAGCCCCTCTGGCATTTGCCTGAACCCACAGATTGCCAGTCTGAGCCTGATTTTCAGTACACAGAGGCCCAAACAGCCCCCCAGCAGCCCAATAAATAGTGAGTGTCTATGGCACCTTACAGCAGCCCCTCTGGCATTTGCCGGAACCCACAGATTGCCAGTCCGGGCCTGATTTTCAGTACATAGAGGCCCAAACAGCCCCCCAGCAGCCCAATAAATAGTGAGTGTCTATGGCACCTTACAGCAGCCCCTCTGGCATACGCCGGAACCCACAGATTGCCAGTCCGGGCCTGGCATAGACCCCCAAACACCCCCTTCATGTGCAAGAAAATCTTTGCATTGCAGTGATTGCCTAGGGCAGGGTTTTTTTTCTGTTAAGGCACCTGAAGGATCCCCCCCCCAAAAAGAAAGACTTCCCCCCAAACTATGTGCCCATGGCTACCTACACACAGAACACAAGCTGGCTAATGCCAGGCTGGATGCCAACAAGGCTCTGATGTGAGTGAGGAGTGAGTACTACACAGATACCATATATTGTGTTTGGGAGAACTGGTTTCTCTCTTGTGCTTTGTGTCACTCACATCTCTAAACTCACACAGATATTTTGGAAGTCACCCAAATTTGCCTCCAGCGTCACCCACAGCCCAGATTCCTTCAGCCTGTCATTAGCACCCAAATCATTTTAAATCCCTGTGGCTGAATAGGCCTCACCCATAGTTACTACACATATACACAGTAACTGAGAGTATGGCCTGGGGTGTAACAGGGAACAGCAGGGACATTACATGGTGGCACAGCAGGGACATTACACGGGGGCACAGCAGGGACATTACACGGGGGGCACAGCAGGGACATTACATGGTGGCACAGCAGGGACATTACACGGGGGCACAGCAGGGACATTACACGGGGGGCACAGCAGGGACATTACACGGGGGCACAGCAGGGACATTACACGGGGGGCACAGCAGGGAGATTACACAGGGGCACAGCAGGGACATTACACGGGGGCACAGCAGGGACATTACACGGGGGCACAGCAGGGACATTACACGGGGGGCACAGCAGGGACTTTACACGGGGCACAGCAGGGACATTACACGGGGGCACAGCAGGGACATTACACGGGGGGCACAGCAGGGACTTTACACGGGGGCACAGCAGGGACATTACACGGGGGGCACAGCAGGGACATTACACGGGGGCACAGCAGGGACATTACACGGGGGCACAGCAGGGACTTTACACGGGGGCACAGCAGGGACATTACACGGGGGGCACAGCAGGGACATTACACGGGGGGCACAGCAGGGACATTACACGGGGGCACAGCAGGGACATTACACGGGGGGCACAGCAGGGACTTTACACGGGGGCACAGCAGGGACATTACACGGGGGCACAGCAGGGACTTTACACGGGGGGCACAGCAGGGACATTACACGGGGGCACAGCAGGGACTTTACACGGGGGGCACAGCAGGGATATTACACGGGGGGCACAGCAGGGACATTACACGGGGGGCACAGCAGGGACATTACACGGGGGGCAAAGCAGGGACATTACACGGGGGACACAGCAGGGACATTACACGGGGGGGCACAGCAGGGACTTTACACGGGGGGCACAGCAGGGACATTGCACGGGGGGCACAGCAGGGACATTACACGGGGAGCACAGCAGGGACATTGCACGGGGATCACAGCAGGGACATTACACGGGGGGCACAGGAGGGACTTTACACGGGGGGCACAGCAGGGACATTACACGGGGGGCAGAGCAGGGACATTACACGGGGGCACAGCAGGGACTTTACACGGGGGGCACAGCAGGGACATTACACGGGGGGCAGAGCAGGGACTTTACACGGGGGGCACAGCAGGGACATTACACGGGGGGCACAGCAGGGACTTTACACGGGGGGCACAGCAGGGACATTACACGGGGGGCACAGCAGGGACATTACACGGGGGCACAGCAGGGACATTACACGGGGGGCACAGCAGGGACTTTACACGGGGGGCACAGCAGGGACATTACACGGGGGGCACAGCAGGGACTTTACATAGGGGGCACAGCAGGGACATTACACGGGGGCACAGCAGGGACTTTACACGGGGGGCACAGCAGGGACATTACACGGGGGGCACAGCAGGGACTTTACATGGGGGACACAGCAGGGACATTACACGGGGGGCACAGCAGGGACATTACACGGGGGGCACAGCAGGGACTTTACATAGGGGGCACAGCAGGGACTTTACACGGGGGCACAGCAGGGACTTTACATAGGGGGCACAGCAGGGACATATTAGGAGAAGATCTGATCACTTGGCGACAAGTAAGCAGATCTTACTGTGTATGGCCAGCTTAAGGCAATTAGTCACTCTGAAACACTGATAGGTTACAGGGGAGTAGCTGCTGCTCATTACAAAAACACCTTGACCTTACCTGGCAATGGCAATGGCACAAGGGGAGATTTGGGTACATAAATAGATCCCCATATGCCTGATCTGTCCAACCACATTACCTGGCACAAACCCCGCCCCTTTTGTGCAGAAAACTCAAAAGCCAAGCTTAATAAGGGGAAACAAAATGAGTAGATATTTAGTGCAACGTCACATGGAACCTTCTGAGCAGGGATGCACCAAACCCACCCACCCACGGATTCTGCCGAATATGCTAATATTAAAATGATACTGATTAGGATCAGGAAGGGTTAAAAATCATCCGAATGCTAATTAGCATATGCTAATTTATACTTGATGGATTCGATTTGGCCGAAACCGAATCTTTCAAAGAAAGGCTGGATTTGGCCCGAATCTGGGATTCAGTGCATCCCTACTTCTGAGCAGAGCTGATATTCACGTTCCTCTGCTTCCCCAGTAATTTGGCACCAATGGTTATTTTGACAAACTGCATTCTTTCCCTTTAAAGGAACAGTAACACCAAAAAATGAAAGTGTATAAAAGTAACTAAAATATAATATGCTGCTGCCCTGCACTGGTAAAAGTTGTGTGTTTACTTCAGAAAGTCTACTATAATTTATATAAATAAGCTGCTATGTAGCCCCGGGGGCAGCCATTCAAAGGAGAAAAGGCACAGGTACATAGCAGATAACAGATAAAACACTATTGTATTCTACAGACCTTATCTGTTATCTGCTATGTAACCTGTGCCTTTTCTCCTTTTTTCCAGCTTGAATGGCTGCCCCCGGGGCTACACAGCAGCTTATTATATAAATTATAGTAGTGTTACTGTAGCAAACACACCAGTTTTACCAGTGCAGGGCAACAGTGCATTATATTTTTATTACTTTAAAGCTCTTTTATTTTTTGGTGTTACTGTTCCTTTAATGGGCCCTATATACATACCTGAATACATACCTGACTGGCGGCTCAATACTTCCCATTACTGACCTTTGGGCCAGCTCCTCTGTCTCTATTGGTTGCTCCTGTGGGCTTTCTGGTTTTTCTTGGGCTGGGCAAACAGAAACAGAAGTCCCAGCACAAATATGGGGGAAATAACAAATAAAATGTTGCCTAATACAGGTATAGGACCCATTATGCAGAATTCCGGATAAGGTGTCTTTCCATAATTTGGATCTTCATACCCTAAGGGGCTGATTTACTAACTCACGAATCCGACCCGAATTGGAAAAGTTCCGACTTGAAAACGAACATTTTGCGACTTTTTCATATGTTTTGCGATTTTTTCGGATTCTTTACGAATTTTTCGTTACCAATACGATTTTTGCGTAAAAACGCGAGTTTTTCGTATCCATTACGAAAGTTGCGTAAAAAGTTGCGCATTTTTCGTAGCGTTAAAACTTACGCGAAAGGTTGCGCATTTTTCGCGTAAGTTTTAACGCTACGAAAAATGCGCAACTTTCGTAATGGATACGAAAAACTCGCGTTTTTACGCAAAAATCGTATTGGTAACGAAAAATTCGTAAAGAATCCGAAAAAATCGCAAAACATACGAAAAAATCGCAAAATACCGATCATTACGAAAAAAACGCAATCGGACTCATTTCGACCAGTTCGTGGGTAAGTAAATCAGCCCCTTAGTCTAATAAAAAATCAATAAAACCCAATAGAATTATTTTGCATTCAATAAGGGGTAATTATATCTTAGTTGGGATCCAGTACAGGTACTGTTTTATTATTACAGAGAAAAGGGAATCATTTAACCATTAAATAAACCCAATAGGACTGTTCTGCCCCCAATAAGGGGTAATTATATCTTAGTTGGGATCAAGTACAGGTACTGTTTTATTATTACAGAGAAAAGGGAATCATTTAACCATTAAATAAACCCAATAGGGCTGTTCTGCCCCCAATAAGGGGTAATTATATCTTAGTTGGGATCAAGTACAGGTACTGTTTTATTATTACAGAGAAAAGGGAATCATTTAACCATGAAATAAACCCAATAGGGCTGTTCTGCCCCCAATAAGGGGTAATTATATCTTAGTTGGGATCAAGTACAGGTACTGTTTTATTATTACAGAGAAAAGGGAATCATTTAACCATTAAATAAACCCAATAGGGCTGTTCTGCCCCCAATAAGGGGTAATTATATCTTAGTTGGGATCAAGTACAGGTACTGTTTTATTATTACAGAGAAAAGGGAATCATTTAACCATCAAATAAACCCAATAGGGCTGTTCTGCCCCCAATAAGGGGTAATTATATCTTAGTTGGGATCAAGTACAGGCACTGTTTTATTATTAGGGCTCTGGCACACGGGGGAGATTGGCACGCGGGGGGGCAATTTCAGGGAATCGCCGAAAAAGACTTGCGAGTCTTTTTCGGCGATTTGCGTGAAATCGCGCCGCCGCGTCTGCCATCCCGCCGGCGACTTACATGTTCGCCAGTGGGATGGCAGAGGTAGGCAACTCGGGGAGATTAGTCGCCCGCGAACAGGGAGTTTTATCGCGGGCGACTAATCTCCCCCGTGTGCCAGAGCCCTTACAGAGAGAAGGGAATAATTTAACCATTAAATAAAACCAATAGGATTGTTCTTCCCCCAATAAGGGGTAATTATATCTTAGTTGGGATCCAGTACAGGTACTGTTTTATTATTACAGAGAAAAGGGAATCATTTAACCATGAAATAAACCCAATAGGGCTGTTCTGCCCCAATAAGGGGTAATTATATCTTAGTTGGGATCAAGTACAGGTACTGTTTTATTATTACAGAGAAAAGGGAATCATTTAACCATGAAATAAACCCAATAGGGCTGTTCTGCCCCAATAAGGGGTAATTATATCTTAGTTGGGATCAAGTACAGGTACTGTTTTATTATTACAGAGAAAAGGGAATCATTTAACCATGAAATAAACCCAATAGGGCTGTTCTGCCCCAATAAGGGGTAATTATATCTTAGTTGGGATCAAGTACAGGTACTGTTTTATTATTACAGAGAAAAGGGAATCATTTAACCATGAAATAAACCCAATAGGGCTGTTCTGCCCCAATAAGGGGTAATTATATCTTAGTTGGGATCAAGTACAGGTACTGTTTTATTATTACAGAGAAAAGGGAATCATTTAACCATTAAATAAACCCAATAGGACTGTTCTGCCCCCAATAAGGGGTACTTATATCTTAGTTGGGATCAAGTAACATAGTAAGTTGGGTTGAAAAAAGACATACGTCCATCACGTTCAACCATAATGCCTATATCTAACCTGCCTAACTACTAGTTGATCCAGAGGAAGGCATCTGAAGCCTCTCTAATTTGCCGCAGAGGGGAAAAAATTCCTTCCTGACTCCAAGATGGCAATCGGACCAGTCCCTGGATCAACTTGTACTAAGAGCTATCTCCCATAACCCTGTATTCCCTCACTTGTACTGAGAGCTATCCCCCATACCCCTGTATTCCCTCACTTGTACTGAGAGCTATCTCCCCTACACCTGTATTCCCTCACTTGTACTGAGAGCTATCCCCCCTACCCCTGTATTCCCTCACTTGTACTGAGAGCTATCCCCCCTACCCCTGTATTCCCTCACTTGTACTGAGAGCTATCCCCCCTACCCCTGTATTCCCTCACTTGTACTGAGAGCTATCTCCCATACCCCTGTATTCCCTCACTTGTACTGAGAGCTATCTCCCATACCCCTGTATTCCCTCACTTGTACTGAGAGCTATCTCCCATACCCCTGTATTCCCTCACTTGTACTGAGAGCTATCTCCCCTACCCCTGTATTCCCTCACTTGTACTGAGAGCTATCTCCCCTACCCCTGTATTCCCTCACTTGTACTGAGAGCTATCTCCCTACCCCTGTATTCCCTCACTTGCTAAGAATCCATCCAGCCCCTTCTTAAAGCTATATAATTTATCAGCCAGTACAACTGATTCGGGGAGGGAATTCCACAACTTCACAGCTCTCACAGTAAAAAATCCTTTCCGAAGGAAAGGAAGGACCTACTGGTAAATAAAACATTAGAGAGGTTATTATATGATCCCTTTATATATTTATACATAGTTATCATATCCCCCTTAAGCGCCTCTTCTCCAGTGTAAACAGACCCAACGTGGCCAGTCTTTCCCCATAACTGAGACTTCCCATACCCTTTACCAGCTTAGTTGCCCTTCTCTGGACCCTCTCTAACTCAATAATGTCCCGTTTGAGCACTGGAGACCAAAACTGAACAGCATATTCTAGATGGGGCCTTACCAGCGCTCTGTAAAGGGGAAGAATAACCCCCTCCTCCCGTGAATCTATACCCCTTTTAATACAGCTCAAAACCTTGTTTGCCCTTGCAGCTGCTGCCTGGCATTGCTTGCTACAGCCAAGTTTATTATCTACAAGGACTCCAAGGTCCTTCTCCATTATGGATTTGCCTAGTGCAGTCCCATTAAGGGTATACGGGGCTGCATATTTTTACATCCCAGGTGCATGACCTTACATTTATCCACATTAAATCTCATCTGCCACTTAGCTGCCCAGATTGCCAGTTGGTCAAGATCCTGCTGCAGGAATGTCACATAGTTACATAGTTACATAGGGTTGAAAAAAGACCTGTGTCCATCAAGTTCAACCCATCCAAGTAAACCCAGCACACCTAACCCACACCTACCAATCTATACACTCACATACATAAACTATAAATACAACCACTAGTACTAACTGTAGATATTAGTATCACAATAGCCTTGGATATTCTGATTGATCAAGAACTCATCCAGGCCCCTCTTAAAGGCATTAACAGAATCTGCCATTACCACATCACTAGGAAGGGCATTCCATAACCTCACTGCCCTCACCGTGAAAAACCACCTACGCTGCTTCAAATGGAAACTCCTTTCCTCTAATCTATAGGGGTGACCTCTGGTGCGTTGATTGTTTTTATGGGAAAAAAGAACATCCCCCAACTGCCTATAATCCCCTCTAATGTACTTGTACAGAGTAATCATGTCCCCTCGCAAGCGCCTCTTTTCCAGAGAAAACAACCCCAACCTCGACAGTCTCACCTCATAGTTTAAATCTTCCATCCCCTTTACCAGTTTAGTTGCAGTCTCTGCACTCTCTCCAGCTCATTAATATCCTTCTTAAGGACTGGAGCCCAAAACTGCACTGCATACTCAAGGTGAGGCCTTACCAGGGACCTATAAAGGGGCAAAATTATGTTCTCATCCCTTGAGTCAATGCCCTTTTTTATACAAGACAGCACTTTATTTGCTTTAGTAGCCACAGAATGACACTGCCTGGAATTAGACAACTTGTTATCAACAAAAACCCCTAGATCCTTCTCCATTAAGGATACCCCCAACACACTACCATTCAGTAGATAGTTTGCGTTTATATTATTTCTACCAAAGTGCATAACTTTGCACTTATCAACATTGAACCTCATTTTCCAGTTTGCTGCCCAGTTATCTAATTTTGTCAAATCGCTCTGCAAAGCAGCAGCATCCTGCATGGAACTTATAGTTTTGCACAATTTAGTGTCATCAGCAAAAATAGAAACAATACTGTCTATGCCCCCCCCCAGGGCATTAATAAACAAGTTAAACAGCAAAGGCCCAAGGACTGACCCCTGCGGTACTCCACTAACCACACTGGTCCAATTAGAAAATGTTCCATTTACAACCACTCTTTGTACTCTATCCTTCAGCCAGTTCTCTATCCAATTACAAATATTATGTTCTAGGCCAATATTCCTTAATTTGATCATTAACCTTCTGTGAGGTACTGTATCAAATGCTTTAGCAAAGTCCAAGTAGATGACATCAACTGCCATTCCAGCATCAAGGTTCCTACTCACCTCCTCATAAAAGGCAACTAAATTAGTCTGGCAAGATCTGTTACGCATAAAACCATGCTGGCACAAACTAATAGTATTGTGAACTGCAATGTATTCAAGTACCCTATCCCTTATTACCCCTTCCAAAAGTTTTCCTACTACTGATGTCAGACTAACAGGCCTATAGTTTTCAGGCTGAGAACGGGATCCCTTTTTAAATAACGGCACCACATTAGCAATCCGCCAGTCTCTTGGCACCATGCCAAACCTCAATGAATCCTGAAAAATTAAGTGAAGAGGTTTGGCAATCACAGCGCTCAGCTCATTTAATACCCTGGGATGAATCCCATCCGGCCCTGGACCTTTGTTTACCTTTACATGTTCAAGTCTCTTTTGAATTTCCTCCCGAGTGACCCATGCGTCAGTAGCTAAATTACTAGAACTGGGCATATTACAAGGGAAGCCTTCATTAGAATTGACTGGTCTGCAGAGTTTTGTGTCATCTGCAAACACTGATACATTACTCACTGATCACCCTCCCCTAGGTCATTTATGAACAAATTAAACAAAAGTGGACCCAGTACAGAACCCTGAAGGACCCCACTGAGAACCTTACTCCAAGTAGAGAATGTGCCATTAACAACCACCCTCTGTACCCGATCCTGTAGCCAGTTTTCAATCCATGTGCAAATGACTTCACTAAGACCAATATACCTTAGCTTAGAAAGCAGTCGTTTGTGGGGAACGGTATCAAATGCTTTGGCAAAATCCAAATAGATTATATCTACTGCATCCCCACTGTCCAGCTTCTTAATTACCTCATCATAAAAAGCAATTAAATTGGTCTGACATGACCTGTCCTTCATAAAGCCATGCTGATTACTGCTCATAATGGCATTCTCCACTACATAATTTTGTATGTGATCCCTTAACAAGCCTTCAAATAACTTGCCCACCACGGATGTCAAACTTACAGGCCTATAATTGCCAGGCTGAGATCTTACTCCCTTTTTAAATATAGGAATGACATTCGCCTTCTTCCAATCCCTAGGTACCGTACCTGATGAGAGCGAGTCTGAGAATATCAGAAACAAGGGCCACTGCAATTCTGCCCCTAGTTCTCTCAGTACCCGAGGGTGTATTCCATCTGGCCCAGGTGCCTTGTTTACATTTATTGTGTGTAACCCTTTAAGCACCATATCCTGCGCCAACCACTGTGTAGTTGGAGCTGAGGCAACAGTGAAGCTATTGGGTGGGACTTGGCCCACTGGCTCCTCCTACTGTATACACAGAAGAAAAGAACTGGTTAAGCACATCTGCCTTTTCTGTATCCGCTGTAACCATATTGTTATTATAACTCAATGGGGCCACACCCTCAACCTGCATCTTTTTACTATTAATATACTTAAAAAACTTTTTGGGGTTAGTCTTGGCCTCGGCCGCGATGCGCTCCTCATTTTCTATCTTTGCCTTCCGGATTGCTGTTTTACACACTTGTTATAGTGTTTATAATCATTAAACGCAGCTACTGTCCCCTCTGACTTATATTTCTTAAAAGCTTTCCTTTTTCTCCCTATTAACTTCTTTACCTCAGAGTTAAGCCACATAGGGTGATTTTTAACACTTCTACTTTTTCTTATTAATGGAATAAATTGAGAACAGTAATGATTTTATATCATTTTATATGACAACCATTTCTGCTCTGTGTTTTTATCAGAAAACATAATGCCCCAATCTATGCCCTGAAGCGCTGCCCTTAAGGAGCTAAAATTTGCCTTCCTAAAATTCAGTGTCTTTGTTGCCCCCGTGTAAATTTGTTTCCTGCACCAAACATCAAATGAAATAACATTATGGTCACTATTACCCAGGGGTTCAACCACTTGCACATTTGCTATACGTTCTGGGTCATTAGAGATCACTAGATCCAATATAGCATGGTTCCTGGTTGGCTCCTCAACAACCTGTGACATAAAGTTGTCATGCAGCAAGTTTATAAACAGTTTATAACAGTACTATTGCCCCAGTCAATATCAGGGTAATTAAAATCCCCCATTATTATCACTTGCCCCAAACTAGCAGCCTTTTCTATTTGCAACAGGAGCTGGGCCTCCTCCTCCTCACTCACATTACGGGGTCTATAGCATACCCCCACAATTAGTTTGGTAGCTTCTTTACTATCTGTGAGAAGCTCAACCCATAAGGATTCAGCTCCCTCTGTTCCCCCCATCACTTCCTCCTTAATATTTGCTTTTAATTCCTGCTTAACGAACAGACATACTCCTCCTCCTTTTCTATTGCCCCTGTCTCTCTGAAACAATGTATACCCCCCAATATTAACAGCCCAGTCATGTGACTCGTTCAGCCAAGTTTCAGCAACACCAATCACATCATATTTCCGCTCCAACGCCAGTACCCCCAGCTCTCCCATTTTACCAGTCAGACTCCTTGCATTGGTAAACATACATTTAATACTGGTTCCGGCGTGAGAATGACGCGTAAACAACTTATGGGCCTCCCTGCCATTATCAGTATCCCGAAGCAAGTCTCCTCCCCCATTTTCCCTTACTATGCCCACTACCTCATCTATCCTGTCTCCCACAGAATTTCCCGCTGCACCCTCCCCCCCCCCCCCACTCCTAGTTTAAAATCTCCTCCAACCCGCTAGCCATCTTTTCCCCCAAAGCAGCTGCCCCATCATCATTGAGGTGCAGCCCATCCCTGGCAAAGAGCTTGTAGCCGACTGAGAAATCAGCCCAGTTCTGGAGAAACCCAAAGCCCTCCTCCCTGCACCAATCTCTCAGCCACGCATTAATCTCCCTAAGCTCCCGCTTCCTTCTTAATGTTGCTCGTGGCACAGGTAATATCTCTGAGAAAATTACCTTGGAAGTCCTCGCCCTCAACTTCGCACCTAGCTTTATAAAATCGTTCTTGAGGACTTCCCCCCCTCCTCTAACTTTGTCATTGGTACCTATGTGTACCAAGACCGCCGGGTCTTCCCCAGCCCCCCCACCTCAGATTCCAAGAGGAAAACCCACCTGCATCTCTCACAAGTAAATGCTGCATGGAACTGCTGCTCCAGGACCACATACATGCGACAAGATGCACACTGAATAACACCAGCAATCATACTGCAACTCATATTGCCACTGGGTACTTAACAGTCTTTTTAGTTTCAAACGCCTTTTTTTTTTAACGCCTGCTAAACACTTAATTCACATGCAACACTTGGATTACATGCAACACTCGCTTAGCAGCTCCCACCGCCCCTGTTCCTCCGAAACAATGTATACCCCCCAATATTAACTGCCCAGTCATGAGACTCATTCAACCAAGTTTCAGCAACACCAATCACATCATATTTCCGCTCCAACGCCAGTACCCCCAGCTCTCCCATTTTACCAGTCAGACTCCTTGCATTGGTAAACATACATTTAATACTGGTACCGGCGTGAGAATGACGCGTAAACAACTTATGGGCCTCCCTGCCATTATCAGTATCCCGAAGCAAGTCTCCTCCCCCATTTTCCCTTACTGTGCCCACTACCCCATCTATCCTGTCTCCCACAGAATTTCCCGCTGCACCCTCCCCCCCCACTCCTAGTTTAAAATCTCCTCCAACCCGCTAGCCATCTTTTCCCCCAAAGCAGCTGCCCCATCATCATTGAGGTGCAGCCCATCCCTGGCAAAGAGCTTGTAGCCGATTGAGAAATCAGCCCAGTTCTGGAGAAACCCAAAGCCCTCCTCCCTGCACCAATCTCTCAGCCACGCATTAATCTCCCTAAGCTCCCGCTGCCTTCTTAATGTTGCTCGTGGCACAGGTAATATCTCTGAGAAAATTACCTTGGAAGTCCTCGCCCTCAACTTCGCACCTAGCTTTTTAAAATCGTTCTTGAGGACTTCCCCCGCTCCTCTAACTTTGTCATTGGTACCTATGTGTACCAAGACCGCCGGGTCTTCCCCAGCCCCTCCCAACAATCTGTCCACTCGTTCCACCACATGCCGAACCCTAGCACCAGGCAGGCAACACACAGTTCGGCATGTAGGGTCTTTGCGACAAATTACCCTATCCACCTTTCTAATAATTGAATCCCCTACAACTATAACCTGCCTTCCCTCCCTAGCACTATTCCCCCCACCTGTATTAGAGGTGCCGGCTCCCAGGGGGCTCTGAGAGTCAGCCCGCTCCATACATGCCAGCTCAGAGCTGTCTTCCCTTCCTAGCACTATTCCCCCCACCTGTATTAGAGGTGCCGGCTCCCAGGGTGCTCTGAGAGTCAGCCCGCTCCATACATGCCAGCTCAGAGCTGCCTTCCCCAGCATCTTCACCTAAAGCGGCAAATCTGTTGGTTTGTACAAGCTGTGACCCAGCCCCCCTACCCCTGCGTCCCTTACTGCCCCTCTTAACTGTCACAAATTTGTCTCCCTCATTAACCTTCACTGTCCCTTCTCCACCCCCCACTACACCGGCCCCTGCCAGTGGTTGCTCAGTGAGCCTCCTGTTCTCCCCCATGTTTGCAGCCCCCTCAGTGCTGCCAGTTCCCCCCTTAGATTCTGCACCTCAGATTCCAAGAGGAAAACCCACCTGCATCTCTCACAAGTAAATGCTGCATGGAACTGCTGCTCCAGGACCCCATACATGCGACAAGATGCACACTGAGTAACACCGGCAATAATACTGCAACTCATATTGCCACTGGGTACTTACAGTCTCCCGAGTGCAATCCCTTGTATAGTGCCTTTTTAGTTTCAAACGCCTTTTTGTTTTTAACGCCTGCTATACACTTAATTCACATGCAACACTCGCTTAGCAGCTCCCACACTCGCTGTGCAGCCAGAAACTTATTGAGGTTTTATTGTTACAGAGAAAAGGGAATCATTTAACCATTAAATAAACCCAATAGGGCTGTTCTGCCCCCAATAAGGGGTAATTATATCTTAGTTGGGATCAAGTACAGGTACTGTTTTATTATTACAGAGAAAAGGGAATCATTTAACCATTAAATAAACCCAATAGGGCTGTTCTGCCCCAATAAGGGGTAATTATATCTTAGTTGGGATCAAGTACAGGTACTGTTTTATTATTACAGAGAAAAGGGAATCATTTAACCATGAAATAAACCCAATAGGGCTGTTCTGCCCCCAATAAGGGGTAATTATATCTTAGTTGGGATCAAGTACAGGTACTGTTTTATTATTACAGAGAAAAGGGAATCATTTAACCATGAAATAAACCCAATAGGGCTGTTCTGCCCCAATAAGGGGTAATTATATCTTAGTTGGGATCAAGTACAGGTACTGTTTTATTATTACAGAGAAAAGGGAATCATTTAACCATGAAATAAACCCAATAGGGCTGTTCTGCCCCAATAAGGGGTAATTATATCTTAGTTGGGATCAAGTACAGGTACTGTTTTATTATTACAGAGAAAAGGGAATCATTTAACCATTAAATAAACCCAATAGGGCTGTTCTGCCCCCAATAAGGGGTAATTATATCTTAGTTGGGATCAAGTACAGGTACTGTTTTATTATTACAGAGAAAAGGGAATCATTTAACCATTAAATAAACCCAATAGGGCTGTTCTGCCCCCAATAAGGGGTAATTATATCTTAGTTGGGATCAAGTACAGGTACTGTTTTATTATTACAGAGAAAAGGGAATCATTTAACCATGAAATAAACCCAATAGGGCTGTTCTGCCCCCAATAAGGGGTAATTATATCTTAGTTGGGATCAAGTACAGGTACTGTTTTATTATTACAGAGAAAAGAGTTTCAGTTTTAAAATTCTGATTCATTTGATTAAAATGGAGCCGGAACTTTCTGGATAATGGGTTTCCGGATAAGGGATCCCATACCTGTAAAGGAAATATGCCCCTTTGTGTTAACACATAACTTTAGTACCAGTGAAAATGAGGAGTGAACGGATATTGGGGTGCTACTAAGAATGATATTTGCATGCCCCCTTGCCCCCCAAGCCACACACCAGATACACCTTGGCACTGCCATGTTCCCACTGCTCCTCTCCACCCACTCCCTCTTAAATAGCGCCCCCAAACCAACTGCACCCAAGGCACGGGTCCGCTTGCCCCTAATCCCAGCCCTGTTTCTTAGGTAAAATTATTGAAGATTTCCAAGATAAAGGGTAAAGTTTTGAGATACTTCTGGTACAAGCATGACTTAGAGTGGTTGGGCAACAAAGCCGGTGCAACGGAATGGGCGGGTGCTTGGAATATTGTATAGCAAAGGCTACCATAAAGTAAGTCAGAACTGTTGTTTGTAGCTAGACAGGAAATAGAGACAGACAGTGTTAACCCTTCATCTGCCACCCACTGTAGAATCCACAGCACTTCCTTAGTGAAAAACCCTCTAACCTTGAAGGCAATTATGAATAATATACGGTGTTGATTTTACTTTGGGCTAATAATTAATCCTATCTGTAAAAATGGCTCCTTTATTTGAACTCCCTATAGATCCTCTCAGGTCCCTGTCTGCGTTTCAAATGAGGGGTGGGCGTGTCCTAACGGTCCCTGCCAGAAGCACAGTAGGAGGGGAGTAGCCAATCACAGCCCTGCAGTCACACAAGCACAGACAGGCTTCAGTTCCCTATCAGGTCAGCCTAGCTGCTGATTGGTTCCTATCCGACAGCGCAGTGTGCTGAGTGCCGCCGCCCCCCTGCACAGCCTGGGAAAGGAACAGCAGGAAGTGGAACTGATGGGCGGGGCTTAGGGGATTTTCTGGAGAAATTTTCAATAAATCAGCCCCAAGCAGTGCTTTTTAGAGCACATTCCTTCTGTATTTATATGAGTACAATTCATTGCCACTGTCATGCCAGGGCTGTATTTCTCTGGCATGTCCAGGGTTAAACCTGGCAACATTTGGCCTTGGGTCCACACAGAGACCCTTAATTAAATATACAACGAGGGACTGTGGGAAGGCGACAAACTTATCTGGGGTAGAACACGATGGGGGGCAGGGAAGCTGGGGCAATTGGTTTCTTAGATCTGTTGATCAAAGAAAGGCAATTGTGGACCTAGAATGGCAGGGTGGGTGCAGCTAGGAGAAAATATGGATCCATCTCCTTTGCTTTAGGGTTCCCATCCTCATAAATCACATATTGGTTATGAGGAGGCCCCATGCTTCCCAATGATACCAGACAGGGACTGCCTATACCCACCAGTGAGGGGGGATAGCTTCTGGGGGACTGGGACAGGAGACACCCCCCATGTTGGTATCATTCTGATCGCCCACATATGGGTTAAAGCAAGCCCCTACTTTCATAATAATATTGGGTACTGGCAAGTGCCGATATGATATGACAGAAACTGGCCTGAGAATTGCAGCTCTCTACAGGGGGCCACAAGGGACAAGTTCCTGGCCACTCCCCCCTCATGCATATGGGGTCCCAGCAGGGGGATAAAAAGGCAAAAGACCCAGGTACTTACCCAGCTCTAACAACAAACTCACGTAGCTCGTATGAACGCTTGGGCCTAAATGTATGAACCTCCTGGCTGTGTGCAGAGGGCAAGTTCTCTGTGTAAATGCTAATTAACTGAAAGGGTCTGTCTGTATCCAAACTGCATCTGGGGGGGGATTTGTTATGAAGAAATGCACTGAAAGTCCCTCAGTTTGATGCCACGTGGGTCTCTCCCATGATTCTGGTTATGGGAATATAATTGGATTAAGCCCTTGCTTCCCTTACAGACTCAGAACCCTGGTAATTACCAGAGTGTTTCATGTTGTCCTGAGATCTGGGGCTGGGACTTGCCCCTCATTAATACAGCAGGATAACGCACTTTTTTGTTTCGGAATCAGCCGCTGTGGTTTGGGGGTGCAGCTCGTGGGTTTATAAATAGAGTTGAGACTGCTGGAGGGGTCAGAGCTGTTAGGGGCAGGGTGGTGGGGAGATTAAGCCACACAGACTCCTGCACTGCCTCCTAGTGCCATTCAGGCCCGGACTGGCAATCTGTGGGTTCAGGCAAATGCCAGAGGGGCTGCTGTAAGGTGCCATAGACAGTCACTATTTATTGGGCCTATGGGGGGCTGTTTGGGCCTCTGTGTACTGAAAATCAGGCCCGGACTGGCAATCTGTGGGTTCCGGCAAATGCCAGAGGGGCTGCTGTAAGGTGCCATAGACACTCACTATTTATTGGGCCTATGGGGGGGGCTGTTTGGGCCTCTGTGTACTGAAAATCAGGCCCAGACTGGCAATCAGTGGGTTCAGGCAAATGCCAGAGGGGCTGCTGTAAGGTGCCATAGACACTCACTATTTATTGGGCCTATGGGGGGCTGTTTGGGCCTCTGTGTACTGAAAATCAGGCCCGGACTGGCAATCTGTGGGTTCAGGCAAATGCCAGAGGGGCTGCTGTAAGGTGCCATAGACACTCACTATTTATTGGGCTGCTGGGGGGCTGTTTGGGCCTCTGTGTACTGAAAATCAGGCCCGGACTGGCAATCTGTGGGTTCAGGCAAATGCCAGAGGGGCTGCTGTAAGATGCCATAGACACTCACTATTTATTGGGCCTATGGGGGTCTGTTTGGGCCTCTGTGTACTGAAAATCAGGTCAGACTGGCAATCTGTGGGTTCAGGCAAATGCCAGAGGGGCTGCTGTAAGGTGCCATAGACACTCACTATTTATTGGGCCTATGGGGGGCTGTTTGGGCCTCTGTGTGCTTGATATGCCAGGATCTATTCTGAATCTCAGTCCAGGCCTGGGTGCAATCATAGGGCCCATATTGGAAGTTTTTGCCCCCAAAGTATTGGTAGGTGCGGGTGAGAGCCAAGTAGTATTTGCCTTGGGCACTGACACTAATGGGCCTGACTCTGCTCTGCTGTCTGGGAAAAACTCCTAACAGGATTGGCCACAGTTGGCGTAACTAAGGATTCGCCCAAACACTCGCTCCCTTTCATCCGGCCTTAGATCGATTCTTCGCAGGGAGACGCACTGTCATTTCAAAATAGTCTGCACCCCCCCCCCCCCTTCCCCCATCCAATGCACAGAACAGGGATAAATAAAAGGTCAACTAAACCCTCAGTACAATTTATCAATATCTGCTTTTTAGTAAAGGGTAAGTTTATACAGTAGAATAAATTTATATTCTAGATTTTTTTTATTTTAGATACTTTCCCTTATGTCATACTAAGAGATAATTATGAGGTGAGCTATCCCTTGGGAATACCGAGCCGCGCAGGTTCATCTCGCCACGGGGCCGCAGAATTCAGTACGTACGACACCACACACACTCTTTCATGTATTTATTATTCTTGGTGATTCACACAAAAATTAAAAAAATCAACAAATTATCATTTCATTGGCGATATTATTTTAAGAAGCCACGGGACCACAGACAAGATAACTCCTTGTACCTGTTAAAGGGAATAGAAGGCACAACAGATCGGTATTGCCCCCACCCAATGCGGCGGGGGGGGGGGGCAGGGGCAATAGACAGCTGTTGGAGAGCAAATACAGTAGGCCGCTATGGTCTGCGGCCCTTGAGTTGTTGCTAAAGTGCAACTCCAGGCACATTTAGGGGGTGCTGGGAGTAGTAGTGCAACAGTAAAAGGGACATATAATGAGCAGTACCTGTTGGTCTCTGTGTGTGTAGGCGAATGACTCCCCCCCTCCCCAATATCAATCAAAACTACAGGATATTACTAGTCCAGATAATAGATTTATAATTCATTTATCATTTTAAAAAAAAAATTATAATAGTAATTAAATAAAAAGCAAGGCAAGGATAAACCCAAGTAATAAATATGGTAAAGTTTCCCTTTAAACATCCCCTACTATGGTCAACAATGGAGACTATATAAGAGGTTGTGTGTGGGAATTGGCCAGCCCGCTGACATATTATATTATATTCTAGAACTGAATGACACTTTCTGGCTCTCAGTGTTCTCGCCCCCCCATCACTGGGAGGTCTGGCTGGATATCCTGCTCCCACAAAGAAGGATTTGATTGAAGTATTAAGGTTTTTATTCCTGGAACCGCCAGATTTCCACTGTTTGGCCCCCACAGGCAGCAGCTACTGTGCGTCCCACGGCACTTACCTAAAAGTACCAGAGAAAGGAATGATGGGAGGTAGCATGGGAGCAAATGAATACGGTAAGTGAGGTGCTTAACTGTGTCCTTTTATATCCTTACCCTAATACAGTGGCTTGCAAAAGTATTCGGCCCCCTTGAACTGTTCCACATTTTGTCACATTACAGCCACAAAGATGAATCAATTTTATTGGAATTCCACGTGAAAGACCAATACAAAGTGGTGTACACGCGAGAAGTGGAAGGAAAATCATACATGATTCCAAACATTTTTTACAAATAAATAACTGCAAAGTGGGGTGTGCGTAATTATTCAGCCCCCTTTGGTCTGAGTGCAGTCAGTTGCCCATAGACATTGCCTGATGAGTGCTAATGACTAAATAGAGTGCACCTGTGTGTAATCTAATGTCAGTACAAATACAGCTGCTCTGTGACGGCCTCAGAGGTTGTCTAAGAGAATATTGGGAGCAACAACACCATGAAGTCCAAAGAACCCACCAGACAGGTCAGGGATAAAGTTATTGAGAAATTTAAAGCAGACTTAGGCTACAAAAAGATTTCCAAAGCCTTGAACATCCCACGGAGCACTGTTCCACCGATCATTCAGAAATGGAAGGAGTATGGCACAACTGTAACCCTACCAAGGCACGGCCGTCCCCCTAAACTCACAGGCCGAACAAGGAGAGCGCTGATCAGAAATGCAGCCAAGAGGCCCATGGTGACTCTGGGGGAGCTGCAGAGATCTACAGCTCAGGTGGGGGAATCTGTCCGACAACTATTAGTCGGGCACTGCACAAAGTTGGCCTTTATGGAAGAGTGGCAAGAAGAAAGCCATTGTTAACAGAAAACCATAAGAAGTCCCGTTTGCAGTTTGCCAAAAGCCATGTGGGGGACACAGCAAACATGTGGGAGAAGGTGCTCTGGTCAGATGAGACCAAAATGGAACTTTTTGGCCAAAATGCAAAACGCTATGTGTGGCGGAAAACTAACACTGCACATCCCTCTGAACACACCATCCCCACTGTCACATATGGGGGGGCAGCATCATGCTCTGGGGGGGCTTCTCTTCAGCAGGGACAGGGAAGCTGCTCAGAGTTGATGGGAAGATGGAGGGAGCCAAATACAGGGCAATCTTGGAAGAAAACCTCTTGGAGTCTGCAAAAGACTTGAGACTGGGGCGGAGGTTCACCTTCCAGCAGGACAACGACCCTAAACATAAAGCCAGGGCAACAATGGAATGGTTTAAACCCAAACATATCCATGTGTTAGAATGGCCCAGTCACAGTCCAGATCTAAATCCAATGGAGAATCTGTGGCAAGATCTGAAAACTGCTGTTCCCAAACGCTGTCCATCTAATCTGACTGAGCTGGAGCTGTTTTGCAAAGAAGAATGGGCAAGGATTTCAGTCTGTAGATGGGCAAAGCTGGTAGAGACATACCCTAAAAGCCTGGCAGCTGGAATTGCAGCAAAAGGGGGTTCTACAAAGTATTGACTCAGGGGGCTGAATAATTACGCACTCCCCACTTTGCAGTTATTTATTTGTAAAAAATGTTTGGAATCATGAATGATTTTCCTTCCACTTCTCACGTGTACACCACTTTGTATTGGTCTTTCACGTGGAATTCCAATAAAATTGATTCATGTTTGTGGCTGTAATGTGACAAAATGTGGAAAAGTTCAAGGGGGCCGAATACTTTTGCAAGCCACTGTATGTCTATTTATATCCTTATCATTTACAGTAGGGGGTACATTATCCCTTATAATACATGAGTGATACTCAGAGTTCCCTGTATAACTCAGCCTGCAGCCTTGTGCCTTTATATGGGCACAGAACCCCTCAGTGACTGCTAATATCCTTATCATTTACAGTAGGGGGTACATTATCCATTATAATACATGAGTGATACTCAGAGTTCCCTGTATAACATTATCCCTTATAAAGTGCTATATATTTTGCTGCTTTATAGTGGGCACTTACTGCATTGACCACATTACTGTGTGGCTGTGAATAGAGTGTTTGAGGTGGATCGGTAGGAACGTGGGCCTGGAAAGAGAGAGAAAGAGAGAAAAATCATCCCAGCAGATACATGCAAACAGTTCCAAACCTCTCTAATTTGCTGCAGGGGGGTAAAATATCCTTCCTGACCCCAAGATGGCAATGGGACCAGTCCCTGGGGCAACTTGTACTAAGAGTTATCTCATATAACCCTGAATTCCCTCACTTGCTAAAAAGTGGATATGTTTAATTGGTTAAAGGGTAAGTCCCACTGGGGAGTGTAAATGGGTGGAGCAGAGTGGTATAATGGCAAAGGTATGACAGAAACATCAGATTGCCTTCTGATTGGGCAGTAGGTTACATACATGCCTCCTTATTGCAGATTTCAGTAGAACACCTCACTCCCAGGCACACTTACCTTTATGGTTTTATCAGTGGAAGTTGTGTAAAGGGCCCCTGCCGAATGCCAGATACCGGTGACTTGTGATGAATGACCTACATCAAACCGCTGAAATAGGGGCAGATGGTCAGTGAGACAGGGCAGAGAGGGGAGCAAACACAGTGAGATGGGGGCAGAGAGGGGAGACAGGGGGCAGAGAGTGGAGCAAACACAGTGAGATGGGGGCAGAGAGGGGAGACAGGGGGCAGAGAGTGGAGCAAACACAGTGAGATGGGGGCAGATAGGGGAGATAGGGGGCAGAGAGGGGAGCAAACACAGTGAGATGGGGGCAGAGAGGGGAGACAGGGGGCAGAGAGTGGAGCAAACACAGTGAGATGGGGGCAGAGAGGGGAGACAGGGGGCAGAGAGTGGAGCAAACACAGTGAGATGGGGGCAGATAGGGGAGCAAACACAGTGAGATGGGGGCAGAGAGGGGAGACAGGGGGCAGAGAGTGGAGCAAACACAGTGAGATGGGGGCAGATAGGGGAGCAAACACAGTGAGATGGGGGCAGATAGGGGAGATAGGGGGCAGAGAGGGGAGCAAACACAGTGAGATGGGGGCAGAGAGGGGAGACAGGGGGCAGAGAGTGGAGCAAACACAGTAAGATGGGGGCAGAGAGGGGAGCAAACACAGTGAGATGGGGGCAGAGAGAGGAGACAGGGGGCAGAGAGTGGAGCAAACACAGTGAGATGGGGGCAGATAGGGGAGATAGGGGGCAGAGAGGGGAGCAAACACAGTGAGATGGGGGCAGAGAGGGGAGACAGGGGGCAGAGAGTGGAGCAAACACAGTGAGATGGGGGCAGAGAGGGGAGCAAACACAGTGAGATGGGGGCAGAGAGGGGAGACAGGGGGCAGAGAGTGGAGCAAACACAGTAAGATGGGGGCAGAGAAATCAAACTGTAAACGATAAGGAATCTTATTACAGTCTAGAATGTTTAACAAAAGTGATAATAACGTGGGAACTGTGGAAAATAAGTTAAAGGGGCGAGGCCCCGTCAGAAACTATTAGTTTGTATAAAAATGGGAAATACAAGATAGACATTGCAAAAAATTTTATTTTTATTATATAAATACTGATGCAACTATATATGTAACAAACAATGCTTGTACATGCTTTGAAAATTTGAAAAAATAAAAATATTAAAAAGATGGGGGCAGAGAGGGGAGCAAACACAGTGAGATGGGGGCAGAGAGGGGAGAAAACACAGTGAGATGGGGGCAGAGAGGGGAGACAGGGGGCATAGAGAGGGGAGCAAACACAGTGAGATGGGGCCGAGAGGAGAGACAGGGAGCAGAAAGGGGAGCAAACACAGTGAGATGGGGGGCAGAGAGGGAGGAGCACACAGTGAGACAGGCAATGGGAGGAGCATAAAGTGAGATAGTAGCTGTGGGAGGAGCACACAGTGAGACAGGACAGAGGCAATGGGAGAACCATATAGTGAGATAGTGGCT
The DNA here is from genome assembly GCF_000004195.4 of Xenopus tropicalis. Taxonomy (NCBI): domain Eukaryota; kingdom Metazoa; phylum Chordata; class Amphibia; order Anura; family Pipidae; genus Xenopus; species Xenopus tropicalis. The sequence continues at coordinate 140,493,906 of NC_030679.2, read as the reverse complement.
GAGGGAGGAGCACACAGTGAGACAGAGGCAATGGGAGGAGTAGAACATACAGTGAGGCAGCAATAAGAAAATAAGGTGAGAGAGGCAGAAGAGGAAGAATATATACAGAGAGATGGAGGCAGGTATATATATATATATATATATATATATATATATACATATATACATACACACACACACACACACACACACACCACACACACACACACAGGCAGGTTAAATTCAGTATCGATCACCCACTCCCCAACATGAGCTATAAATAACTGTAGGTCTCTTTACCCTTAGGTGCTGAATTGTCCCTCCTTGGCTCCTGTACACATGGACCAGGCCCTGGTTGTCTCCTGCCCACAGCTCGGGCGCTTTGTACGACATACAGAACAGGTAATTATCCAACTGCAATGAATGAAGGAATTAATTCATTAGGGACATGGCATGGAAACAGTATGAGATGCTGTACAGTGATAGGGTAACCACTTGTACTCCAAACTACAACTCCCATAATTCATTCCTTTACGCACCTGTAGCCTCTGCGACACTGCATTCGCTCTGCGGTCAAACACCACCAACGTTCGGTCTTCACCGCCGGACATGATGTGATGCTCATCAGCAACAAGGCACAAAACAGGGCTGCTGTGGATCTTGCGTGACTTTATCAAGGGTTTGGAAGCTGAAACGATAACCATGAAAAGGGCTTTGGGTTTTGTTCCCCTTGAAATACCACAGTGACCCTAGTGCCGCAACAATACCACCTTACCTCTTGGGTCATAGACACTGACTCGCTTGTCATAGGAGCCAGCCACCAAAATATCTGGCTGGAATGCCAAAGACAAGATGGCTGCCCGGCCCCTGGGGAGAGAGCAAGAGTCAAGCAGGAGCGGCAGATCTACAGGTGTTTGTTAGGGAAGGGGATTGCGCAGAGCCTGTACCTGATTTCTCCCACCTGCTGTCCCTCCGCCCCAATATCCCAGATCTTTATGGTGCTGTCCCAGGATCCGGAGCTCAGAAGATTCCCACAGGATGCCAGAGACCAGGCCCAGCCCTGTGAGAGTTAAAAATTCAAGGGAAAGTTAGATACGTATAATTGTAATGGTAATGTAATTGTCCTGAGCCAAAGAACCCACGGTACCTTGTGTGTTCCTGTTTTCTGTGTCCCCAGTGCTTTCACTTTCACTTTTTCCTGGTTCTGTCCCAGTTTAGTCAGGTCCCAGAGGCACACATTCCTGTCTCGTGATCCAGACACACACAAAGAGCCCCCCTGGGGAGAACAGAACCAATCATAGGCAATGTGTCACTATATATGGCACTGACATACAATGTAGCGTGGCACACAACTGGGCCAGAGGGCTGTCACCTCTAGCAGCAGCACGGTATCTACAGAGGCAAAGTGTCCATCAGGCAGTGAGAAATGCTCGGCCTTCGGCCCGCTGTCCGACCAACGAGAGAGCTGCTCCTCAAGTTCCATACAAGCGGATGGCCAATCAAAATTGTCCTCTGTGAAAGGGCAAAAAGGGAGGTGTCCATCAGGTCTGTATTAGTAAGAAGGAAGGGTCCTGATTTCTGCATGGGAAGAAGAATGAGAGGTTTATGGAGAAGCTGGGAACCTTGGGGCCAGTGGAGGAAGCAGACCCTGCGGTCGAGGGATAGGGGGGCCTGGAACGAGGGGATTGCATCCCCTATAGTGAAGGAAAAAATCCCCACTCCCCAACTGGCAGGTGGGGGTTGGGGTGGGAGGCAGGCAGTGGGTGGGCAGGGTGCTAGGTAAGAGTGGTTGTGTGCTGGAGAATTCTGAAATCTTTTTTACAAGGGGGCCCGGAGCTGATTTAGCCAGGCCCCCTGCTTGGGGCTACTGTATTTCTTGCCACAGAGAGTTGGCCACACATGTAGTGATTCCTTCCAGCCCAACCACCATACCAAGTGGGTAGTTCTGAATGTCTAGTCCATTTGGCTGATAACCTTCAATTTAGCGAGGAGCCATTTCAGAACACTGTCTGCCACATGTTTCAAACAATCTGATTGGTAGAATGTGACCATGTGTGGCCAAGTCTGAAATATCTGCTTTATGTACAGCCAACCACAGGCAGTAATAGGGGTTTGGCCCCCCTGCGGTGGGCACAGCATGACACACCTGTCCGCTGACCCCTTCACTCACGTTCCACCACTGGAAAGCTGGCTCTGACCCGTTTCTGGACGCGGATCCTCCACGTCGTCTCCTCTGCCACAATAAGCCTGAGGGTCCGACACACCCGAGGCAGCACGGTCAGAATGAATCGGGGGTCCAGATGAGTGAGAATGTGCAGGATCAGCTCGAGGGGGAGCAGAAGAAGAGGTGACATCTCCCCGCTCTCGCTCGCTGCCGGAGACTTCTTCAGATCCAGGCCCCCTCTCTGGAGCCCACTGGGAGCCTCGAGGGAAAGGGTCTCTGGGGGGCTGTGCTCGGGCCGGCCTTGTAAAGCCTCCTGGCTCAGGACCCTGCAGACATAATCTTCTGCCCGTCTGTCTGGATCTTCCAGCGACTCCTCATCAGAATCATTATCGGACTCTGGCTGGCAGCCGGACGCCATGATGGGAGAATGCCCTTCTCTCTTCACTGCCTCTCACACAAACTAAAATACAGGACCCAGATATACATTTAAGTGACTATGAAGTGTATGAGAAACCTTAAAGTGTGCTTACCCTCACCCTCAGTCTGTCCCCTCACCCTCAGTCTGTCCCCTCACCCTCACCCTGTCCCCTCACCCTCAGTCTGTCCCCTCACCCTCAGTCTGTCCCCTCACCCTCAGTATGTCCCCTCACCCTCAGTATGTCCCCTCACCCTCAGTCTGTCCCCTCACCCTCAGTATGTCCCCTCACCCTCAGTCTGTCCCCTCACCCTCAGTATGTCCCCTCACCCTCAGTCTGTCCCCTCAGTCTGTCCCCTCACCCTCAGTCTGTCCCCTCACCCTCAGTCTGTCCCCTCAGTCTGTCCCCTCACCCTCAGTATGTCCCCTCACCCTCAGTATGTCCCCTCAGTCTGTCCCCTCACCCTCAGTCTGTCCCCTCAGTCTGTCCCCTCACCCTCAGTATGTCCCCTCACCCTCAGTCTGTCCCCTCAGTCTGTCCCCTCACCCTCAGTCTGTCCCCTCAGTCTGTCCCCTCACCCTCAGTATGTCCCCTCACCCTCAGTATGTCCCCTCAGTCTGTCCCCTCACCCTCAGTATGTCCCCTCAGTCTGTCCCCTCACCCTCAGTCTGTCCCCTCACCCTCAGTATGTCCCCTCACCCTCAGTCTGTCCCCTCACCCTCAGTCTGTCCCCTCACCCTCAGTCTGTCCCCTCACCCTCACCCTGTCCCCTCACCCTCACCCTGTCCCCTCACCCTCAGTCTGTCCCCTCACCCTCAGTCTGTCCCCTCACCCTCAGTCTGTCCCCTCACCCTCAGTCTGTCCCCTCACCCTCAGTCTTTCCCCTCACCCTCAGTCTGTCCCCTCACCCTCAGTCTGTCCCCTCACCCTCAGTATGTCCCCTCACCCTCAGTCTGTCCCCTCAGTCTGTCCCCTCACCCTCAGTATGTCCCCTCACCCTCAGTATGTCCCCTCAGTCTGTCCCCTCACCCTCAGTATGTCCCCTCAGTCTGTCCCCTCACCCTCAGTCTGTCCCCTCACCCTCAGTATGTCCCCTCACCCTCAGTCTGTCCCCTCACCCTCAGTCTGTCCCCTCACCCTCAGTCTGTCCCCTCACCCTCACCCTGTCCCCTCACCCTCAGTCTGTCCCCTCACCCTCAGTCTGTCCCCTCACCCTCAGTCTGTCCCCTCACCCTCAGTCTGTCCCCTCACCCTCAGTCTGTCCCCTCACCCTCAGTATGTCCCCTCACCTCACAGGGAGCAGATCTACAGGGCAGGTAGATAAGGAGACTTTCTCCTATCCCAGCCCTGCCCTCCAGAATGGAACTTCATTCTGCACATTAACCCTTTATATCCCAGCACTGCCCTCCAGAACAGACCTTCATGCTGCACATTAACCCTTCATATCCCAGCCCTGCCCTCCAGAACAGACCTTCATGCTGCACATTAACCCTTCATATCCCAGCCCTGCCCTCCAGAACAGACCTTCATTCTGCACATTAACCCTTCATATCCCAGCCCTGCCCTCCAGAACAGACCTTCATGCTGCACATTAACCCTTCATATCCCGGCCCTGCCCTCCAGAACAGACCTTCATGCTGCACATTAACCCTTCATATCCCAGCCCTGCCCTCCAGAACAGACCTTCATTCTGCACATTAACCCTTCATATCCCAGCCCTGCCCTCCAGAACAGACCTTCATTCTGCACATTAACCCTTCATATCCCAGCCCTGCCCTCCAGAACAGACCTTCATGCTGCACATTAACCCATCATGTACCAGCCCTCTAGAACAGGCCTTCATTTTGCACATTAACCCCTCGTATGCCAGCGATACCATAGAGCACAGGAATTTATTCTGCATATTAACCCCTCACACCCCAGACACTTTCAATGAGCCTACAAAAGCTCTTCCCGCCAGACGCTGCCCAATCCCCGGATACCGCCCATGAAGCTTGAGTCGCACAGAGGAGCGGGTCGGTACTGAGCCCGGTGTCCCGGTACAGAGGAATGTACCTGCATCCCTAACGAACAACACGCCCGTCTCCTAGGACACCGCCCGAACGGCTCATGTCAGTGACGTGTTTCCCTAAGTGCGTAGCCATGGCAACCAGAGGAGAGCCAATCGGATTTGAGAGAGGGAGTTGGTTCCGCCCAGTCAGTGGGACTGGATATGAAAGCCTGAGACACCGTGTGTATGTTCTGGCGGGACAGGACAGGTGAGGCGTTAGCAGAGAATCAGACTGAGGTAAATGTGGGCGTGTCTGTATGAATACAATTCCCATAATGCACGGCTACATGCAGTGACCACTTATTGCACAGCCCCTTGCTTTATGCTAGCACCCCCATAGGCAATAAAGGCACTAAGTGTGTCCAGGGGCAGTAACCCATAGCAACCAATAAGATGCTTGCTTTTAATCAGGTGACCAGTCAATTCTATTGGCTGTTACTGGTAACTGTTCTTGGGCATCTAAAAAAAAAAGTATATTAGATTTTTATTACAAGTGTTTCTATGCAGTTTGTCACTCTCCTGGGACAGAGCGTAAAATACAGCGGGATAAAGAGTATGTTTTGAGGGGACTTTGACTCCTCCAGAGCTCAACTCACCTGTATATTGCCTACAGGCCTGCGTATGGGCAGCACCCATTTACCCAGTAACTCCCTGGGCTAATCAACCCCCAGCTAAGGCCACACATAAGGCTGATACGTATTTACCGATTTACACACACAAGGAACCCATTTTTACATGGCCCTCTTTGTTACCATTAGGATTATATCCCCCCCATCCAAGTATCTCTTATAAATGTGAAGGTCTTTGAAACCAAGTGCGGCCAAGGGAAGTACCATAACCGCATACGAATGGCTGCGCGCCCGGCAGTGATGAAATTATTTCACTTTCTATTCTGGGGCTTCTCTAACCTGAAATTAAAAATGTTGTCTAGTCAAGTCGTGTGGGTCAGCAAAGCAGGTTACTCCACAAGGCTGCCCCCCCCCCCCCCCCCCCCCCCCCCCATGCATTGGCCATTGTCTTTGCATGCTCATTGTATTTTTGCCTTAAACGTATTTGCTCAAAGCCTGAGGGGGCTGCCAGGCTGAGAAGAGACAGTCAGGTTGGCAAAACAGGTTTAGTGATTTCAAGTAACAATTACAGGTATGGGATCCCTTATCTGAAAATAATAAAACAGTACCTGTACTTGATCCCAACTAAGATATAATTACCCCTTATTGGGGGCAGAACAGCCCTATTGGGTTTATTTAATGGTTAAATGATTCCCTTTTCTCTGTAATAATAAAACAGTACCTGTACTTGATCCCAACTAAGATATAATTACCCCTTATTGGGGCAGAACAGTCCTATTGGGTTTATTTAATGGTTAAATGATTCCCTTTTCTCTGTAATAATAAAACAGTACCTGTACTTGATCCCAACTAAGATATAATTACCCCTTATTGGGGCAGAACAGCCCTATTGGGTTTATTTAATGGTTAAATGATTCCCTTTTCTCTGTAATAATAAAACAGTACCTGTACTTGATCCCAACTAAGATATAATTACCCCTTATTGGGGCAGAACAGCCCTATTGGGTTTATTTCATGGTTAAATGATTCCCTTTTCTCTGTAATAATAAAACAGTACCTGTACTTGATCCCAACTAAGATATAATTACCCCTTATTGGGGGCAGAACAGCCCTATTGGGTTTATTTAATGGTTAAATGATTCCCTTTTCTCTGTAATAATAAAACAGTACCTGTACTTGATCCCAACTAAGATATAATTAATCCTTATTGGGGGCAGAACAGCCCTATTGGGTTTATTTAATGGTTAAATGATTCCCTTTTCTATGTAATAATAAAACAGTACCTGTACTTGATCCCAACTAAGATATAATTACCCCTTATTGGGGGCAGAACAGCCCTATTGGGTTTATTTAATGGTTAAATGATTCCCTTTTCTCTGTAATAATAAAACAGTACCTGTACTTGATCCCAACTAAGATATAATTAATCCTTATTGGAGGCAAAACAAGCCTATTGGGTTTATTCAATATTTAAATGATTTTTAGCAGACTTAAGTTATGGAGATCCAAATTATGGAAAAATCCCTTAACCGGAAAACCCCAGGTCCCGAGCATTCTGGATAACAGGTCCCATACCTGTACTTACAAAAGCAGCCCTAGCTGTGAAAAATGATCAACATAACCTATAGGGAACTTTTAATGTACATTCATATTTTGAAGGGTTGTTTTTTTTAGAGTCAGTATCACTTTAAAGGGGAGCCACCCCTCAGAAGATTATCTGTCTGTTACCTTCAAACAGTTAATGGAGGCTGTATACTGTACCAAGCTCAAGGGTCACCCTGTGTGCCTTTGGTGGGGGCTGTGGTACAAAGGAGCCTGGGTGCGCACTAAATAAACACACACGGGTCTAAAGGTGGCATTTACGCTCGTTTGTCGAAGTCAGTGAGCCAAGGGATCAAAATAAGGCGGTGGGTATCTGGGTCGTTAGACTGATGGCTGCATCAACGAGCCAATGCTGTCCCCGATCCGAATATCAAACCAGCCAGATCCCAGTATGGTAGGGCTGTCAGGGGGGCTCATACACAAGGAGCAACTGGCAGAAGCCAGTCATGAAGCCCATGGAACCGCCTTAAAACAGAGGAAATATCTTTCCCAAATGAAGGGAGACTGAAGACCAGAGTTCTGCCCAAGCCCTTTGGACTTTTATGGAACCATCAGCCCCACTGGATCTGTGCAACCTGGAGAAACCATAACATCAAGGACTGCAGTATATCAGCCTATCTGTGGCTTGGCTACACGTGGACTCTGTGGGGCACTCTGGGTAAATCCTGCCAGTTGGTGGCGCTAACTCTTTTTAACATATGGCTTAAAATGGCACCAATATCTTGTGCTAAAATTACTAGAAGTTCTCTTGCCTGATAAATATACCATGTTATGGTATATGGGTAATGAAGGCCTAATTAAAATGTCTCCTGCTGCTCTTCCAGTACTTTGTTGGGGGGGTCCATTCTTCTACCCAGGGAGAACTGTACCCCGGAAGTCACATCTGAGTTTTCCAACTGCCACCAATGAGGCTCAGATTTGGTAGCCATTTATAGCTGCTGGGATGGCTAAAACTCTAAGAAGCCCACTCTTAGGGCAGTGACAGACGGGGAGATTAGTTGCCCCGCGAAAAATCTTTAGTGCGGTTGGCTAATCTCCCTGCAATGCCATCCCACCGGCTAGAATGTAAATCGCCAGTGGGATGGCATACGCGTCGCTACGATTTCCCGGACGTCGCCTGAAGTTGCCTTGAGAGGAAACTTCGGGAAATCGTAGCGACGTGTATGCCATCCCACTGGCGATTTACATTCTAGCCGGTGGGATGGCATTGCAGTGCAACTGATCTCCCCGTCTGTTACTGCCCTTATAGAGGATGGATCAAGGCCATTGCTTAAGGACCCCATACACAGGGCAGTCTTGCATAGTACCAGGCTAAACAGAGGGATATCCCGTATACTGGGCAAATATGGTGGCTACCACTCCTCTGGAGTAGTACCTGTGAGCGCACTAATATATGGTCATTATTAGCTAAATAAAGGAAATAGAAGATAATTCTGTTTTGAATACAACCCGAATTGGCCCTGGTCCAAAATAACAGCAGTGCTTCCTTTATAAACGCTAGGAAAATTTGCCCATGGGCAGTAACCCATCAGTGATTGGTGGGTTTTTTGTTTTTTTTTTCAGCCAGCTGCAGGTAGAACAATGAATGCAATAATGTGATTGGTTACCATGGGTTGCTGCCCAAGGGCAAATTTGCCCAGTGTTGATAAGTGACCCCCAGTATCCCCCCCGCAGGAAGGTAGGCGTAACCAATAATTGCAATTTGTGTCAGTGTTCCTATACATTTGCCAAGGCCACCTCACCCCATACCTTTATGCCAATCAGTAGTAGCCCCAGCACATTCCGCGTTGTACCCATACCACCCTGCTCCGACAAAGAAATTATTCCAGCTCACAGTTAAAGTGGTAAAATCCTCCATATTGTTTTTTTTTTTTTTTACTTTTCCCGCGACAGAGACAAACATCTCCCTTGGTTGGGGGGTTGTTCCATGTTCCATATTGCATTGTACAATAAGACACAACATTGTTTTTGAGTCACAAAAAAAAAAAAACCTGCATTTTTAGTTAACAAAAAAAAAAAAAATATACATAAAATGAGAATATAATTCTCATCTGAGCAAAGGTGCAAGCAAGATGGCTTTACACTAAATACACTGCAGTTTTACCATAGGAAACATTACATCACAAATACCAATACACAGACCCAGAATTGAACTGGAGCCTAGTGGTGTGCCCTAGAAAACAGGGGAGGGAGGAAGGGTGATATTACTGAACGGGCGGCATTGCGTCCCACCCCGGCTCAGGCAGGCTGTGACATCTTGAAGCCCACCCTTTGCTTCTTGCTTTTAAAAGTAGGTATTGTTAAAAGGTCACCCACCCCCCAATACCTGTCCTCATCTGTTCGGGTTCACCACTTCCCTGCCAGCGCAATGCCAGCTCATCTCTAGCGGCAAGGCCTCAGCCATTTTGGACCCAGTCAATGCTTGTCTCCCAAGTTCATTGCTTGGAGTCAGTGCCGGCCAACGCTGCGGAGCCAGGAACCTGAAATGCCAGCACCGGAAGCCTCAGCTCACTAGGAACAATAACATTTACTAGGAGTCTGCTGGGAAAAGCAAATCTCTTTTCTTCCATCCCACGTCAGCAGCCAAAGGGTTAAGGAGACCCTTTGCGAAATCGATTTTGTGATAAAAACTAAGCAGCCCCCCTTATGCCACGGAGATCCTGGGGCACGAGGAGAGGGCCGATAAGCTGGGGATGCTGAAATGCAACGTTTCTTGGATAAAACATGGATGAACGCCAACCTGGGTCCCTGCTGTACTTCAAATGCCAGTGACTTGGAGCCATCCACGAGGTAGGTGGCAAGTAGGGGGTTTCCGCAGGAAGACCGTAGGTCTGGCGCTCTGGGCTTGCTGCCTTTGCCAACAGTATGAAAGGTGGGACCCCAAATTGATTGGGTAAATGGTGGGCAGTTTAAAGGCCACTCCGACGAGATGGGCCGGCCACCCTTCAAATTGGGATGGAGCAATGATGTAAGACTTGGGTGTTCCACACATGCCCAATTACAACACAGTTTGAACAATACTCTGTTTCCTTCCTCCCTCTGTATGCCCACGGGCCCTAAAATACGCTGAACAGCCCTGCCCTACCTTAATTTAAACCCTATCTGTAAGAGATACGGTCGTCTGAACCTGTGCCAGCTCTAACACGGAGCACAGGAGCCAATTACTTCCCTCCTCCTCCCTCCCTCTATGCGCTACCTCCCCCCACCCGCTTCTTCCCCTTCCCACATCCCGCTGTGTGCCTGGCATCTTCTCTTATTCCCTACCTCCTCCCATTAACCATAGAGTTTCATCTTTAAGCCCAACCCCCTTGGATGCACAATAGAAAACAAAATTAACGACTAAATCTGCGCCATGTCTGATGGTGGTAGGGTGGGGGTTGAAATGTTGTGTTGAGCTGTGTAGTTTGCACTATGCAGCACACTTCTCCCTGCAATAATGTTCCTGGGGGTTGGCGACGAGGGGGTGTAATTCTAGCCTTGGACACTGTTCCCTAAAACCCTTCTAAAGACCGGATGAGGGGGCGTAGGACATCTTTCTCCCCGATGACCACATGGACCAAACAGGAACCTAAACAGAGAAGAGACAAAATGAGCGGGTGGACTAAACCAAAGGCCTTAGGTATCTTCTCCTACTATAACCCCCAGAGGCCACTTACCTCCCACGCTGGGTGTGTATCTGCTAACGAGCCCTTTTACACACCGTAGAACGCGGCTAAACGCTCCTTTAGCAGAGGGGGAAACTGCTCAGAGAACTGGTTCCAATTCTCCTCCCCAACCTGCTCTTTAAAACCGTGCAAAATCTACAGGATCCAATGAAGCAAAAGTCAGTCCAGTATAAAGGGTAGGCCTGGGCTATATATACATATATAATATATAATATATGAAGTAAGTAAACATAATTTCAAGCAACTTTGCAATATACAATATCATTCCAAAATATGCAGCCTTTTCATGATTTGTAATGTAAAAATAGGGTTTGGAACAGTTCCCTAAGCCCCGCCCCCTGTTCTGCTGATCTGGCTGACTACTTTGAGACTCAAATAAAATGTAACAGTAGTCGCCTGCCCTCAGCTTGCATTCTCCCAATCCCCTGCACTTGATGTCAGTAAGGAAAGGAACATCTCTGTGCAATGCATTGTGGGTTATGTAGTTCCTGCATGCTGTCTGTAAGCTATGGAGAAGTTGTTGCAATTTGTATCAGTGTTTTAGTCCCTCCTCCCCTGCCAGGATTTCAATTGATGCAGAAAGAGAAGAACTGTTTTGCAGCTGGATTTCAGCCTATAAATGGTATTTATTCCTACTGTTTGAAGGAACAGATTACAGTGATAGGGATATTAGGGGTTTCGGTGTTGTATGGCGCTCTTTAGAAGAACAAGAAAGTCCTATCTTTGTTATAGAATTCTTACCTTATAGAACATGTCCCTCAGATCATCCTTCGGACTCATCCATGACGCCACAGCATCACAAAAGAAAATAAAATCCTGAGGGACAAGGGAAGAGAGGACACAAGTAAGTAAGGGCAAGGCAAGTGTATGGAGGGAACACACCCATCTCTGCTGCCCCCCTATCCCCAAACCCCCCCCCCCATAGAGTGAAGCATATTTACCTGTACAACTCCACCAGGATTCACACCTATCATTATACAGATCCCCCTGAAGGCGGAGTCTTTCTCCTCATTGTCACGGATATTGCGAAGTGATGTGCACCTAGCAATTAAATGATCAAGGCAGTATTTATAGCGTTAAAAGATTCCATTATTGGTGCTTTAAGTTAGGGGGGGGGGGGGTTGCCCAGTAGCAGTAACAGATGACTAGTAAATTCTACCTGCTGATTGGTTGCTATGGGCAAACAATTTAGTGCCTTTTCCCCAAGGTGTCAAGTCAGTGGCTGATAGGACTACCCACAATCCTTTGAGCAGGAGGAAAAGTTAACCCCCCCTGTGGTTCCCAAAGCTTTAAACATTACTTACCAAGGCCTGATAAACTGTTGCAGCATAGGAGCCACTTCCTGGGGACACACACAGCCCAGGCGCCCAATGGTTATGGCTGTACAGGAAAAAGACAAAAGATGGCACCTTATAAAAAGCAAAATGACCTGCAATCCCACTATGCTGTTATAGAGATGTGGACAGAACCAATCAGCTTTCATTGTAATGTCTGTGGTGATTTACTAGTTCCCTCTAGTGGCCAAGCGCTGCCTTGCACACACTCAGGGAAGGTCTGTCTAAGGTAATATTGATGCTTACAGGAAAGCTGGACCTCTAGAATTAAGGAATTTCCCCTAGATATTGTCCTTCAGCTTAACATGAGGATATTACGCACCTGTGTTTTCCAGAAGGGTCTTTGGAGTATTTGGCCGGTTAATGATTTCCACAAGGTTATTTAAGACCATGGGGACATATGGCTGCATCTCCGCTCCTGTAAGAAAGAAATAGAGAGAAAGCCCCTCAGCATCAGCTCCTATAACCGCATTGTGTGTCCCAAAGGGTTAAGCTTCTATTTTCCTACTATTCTGATACTGAACCCGAAATATACAGGCACAGATTCCATTAGGGGTAATATGTCGCCCTGCATCACTCACCCATCTGCATGCAGATCTCTCCGATGGCCCACGTTGCATTATTGCACACAGAGATAAACTCTGGATTTAAGTTGGTGCCCAGAATAGGCATGAACTCCGCTAGAAAAGACAAAATGGAAATTTTAAGTTGTAACAAGTTCAGCAGCTAGATGGTGTGCCACAGAGTCGGCCAGGGTCCCAATCAGCCAATAGGCTCACAGTTACCACTAGGACACCCTTATGATGATAAACACACAAATCTCTAATGGGGTTATGTAATAAAAGGCACTGGAGTTTGCCCAGGAGCAGTAACCCGTAGCAACCAATCAGCAGGTAGCATTTACTGGTCACCTGTTTAAAAGCAAACATCTTATTGGTTGCTATGGGTAACTGCTTCTGGGCAAACTTAGTGCCTTATATTGCATATGGGGTACAGAGGGCAAGTTATGTTTTGTTCTAGCCAAGGCTGGGTAAGCGAAGGGTTACATTTATTGTATGATACTTACAGATGCACGGCTTGACGTGCAGGAAGCAGGCCTTTGTCAGATCTCCCAGGAGAGCAAAGGAACTTTGCCGTACTTCAGGCATGATGTCCTGAGAAGAGAAGGCAGGGGGCACAAATGCCATTAATACATCTCACAGACAGAATTCCTGTATTCCCTGCATCGTTGGAAGCTTCCATACCTGCATGCACTGAAACAACAAGGTCATGATGTTACTCCTGGCCACTAACTGCTCCACGTGGGAACCTAGCCCTTCTGCCAGGCCGCTCAGCAGATCCAAGGCTACGATCATGAAATCCTTATCGGGCGCTTCGTATTGGTCAGGGTGTTGGCTGTACATCTGCCAGCGAATAAGGGAAAAGTCAGTAGATAAAACCAGAAACGCTCAGCCCTACATCAGTGTGACAGCCTGGAACTGTGTTACATGCAGACAGCATGCAGGAACTACATAACCCACAATGCACTGCACTGCGATGTTCCTTTCCTTACTGACATCACGTGCAGGGGATTGTGGGATTGGGAGGATGCAGGCTGAGGGCAAGGCAACTACTATTACATTTTGAGTCACAAAGTAGTCAGCCAGATCCGCAGGGGAACAGGGGGCGGGGCTTAGGAAACTGTTCCAAACCCTATTATTACATGAAAAGGCTGCATATTCTTAACTGATGTATATAGCAAAGTTACTTATAACTATGTCTACTTATATATTATATTATATGATTTTTTTTTCAAAAAGCTTGAAGGTGACCAGACATAAAAAGATGTACAATAAAAGTCCATTCAAAGTTAAACATGAAACCCTAATATTATATTATAACACAAAGCTGGCAAAATATGTTTGACAGCTGGGATTTTTACATTCCTTTATAATGGGTATGGACCCATTATAAAGGAATATAAAAATCCCAGCTGTCAATCATATATTGCCAGCCCCGCCTCTGCCTTCGGAATATAGGAGGGACAAACAATAACTTTAGCTTTCCATTCAGCACTCCTCACTTTTCCCCTCCCTCCTCATCATCATCTAATTATTTAGCCAGTGCATGAGTATGGGTATCTGGTCCTCTATTCTATCACAGAAACAAGATTTAGGCAGGACACAAAGCTTTCCATACTAACAGTGTCCACAAAATGGCGCCTGCCTGCTTGTTGCGATTGTCTAATTTTAGATTTATACGATTAATATAGTGTAAGTGAAGTTTATTTTGCTCAACTAATATGATAGAAAATAATTTGGAGTTATTTCTTAGGGTGACAGGTCCCATTTAAGTTGTGTTTGGGTGAAGTTCCCCTTTGAATTAACTGATTGTAGATATTCTAATCAATTGCTGTGTGATTCTGGAGGCAGCCCCTCTCTCACTGGATACGTACCATGGCCTGGGCGAGTGTTTTCTGGACCAGCGTGACACAGCGCTGATATACAGGCTCACAGTAGGGCAGGAATCCACTCTGCAGTGCAGTAGCTATGGAGGATAAACACTGGAGAAGAAAAGAGACATTGATCAGAGATAGTCGGCATTTACACAGATCCCATTAGTGGTTTAATATTTGGAAGGCAAAGGATCTGTAGTCTTTCCCCAAACAGGCGTTAGAGATTTTGTGCCATTCCTAAAGGCCCAACTCAAAGCCGGGTACAGGCACCGGGGGTCAGATAACAATAGTTCATTCACAGTAAGCATCCTATTTCTGGTTCAGCATCACTCCCCCCACACCAGGTTTTTGCCTACTAGGCCTCCAATTGCCAGTCCTGCAGCAGACAAGCCACCTGGGGCAAGTGGGAACTCACCTCTAACAGTGGGAACAGGTCTTTGTCTTCATCCTTCAATTCATTCCATTTCTGAATCAAAGGGGGCATCAGTTTTTGGATGTACTCCTGCAAAAAGAGCAGTAGCCATGAGTGCTAAACCCATTGCATTGTGGGGACACAGACAGAGGGACAGGTAGTAAAACCTTGGGGAGATAAGTTTGAATTGTAAAACCCAATGGAGGTAATGGAGCTCTGTGTCTGGATCAGACAGTATGAATACAAAGGGAATCATGAGATAACTTCAATATTCACAATGTGCATCACTTCCAGAGATGGGTCCCCCTCAAGCGGTTGGCGACACTCACCGGCTGGTTTAGATGGTGTCCCACGGAGTCGGCCAGGGTCCCAATAGCATCATAGAGAATCAGCAGGTTCTTGTGCTGGTATTTGCCAAAGGCGAACACCAGGGTATCCAATATAAAGCTTAAATAGGGCACAAGTTCTGTACATGCCTCTTCTTCCAGTGTAGCAAATGCACTAGGTGGGGGGGGGGGGGGGAGAAACAATGTTAGCACGGGGTTAAATAGAGCAACATTAGGCCATGTTTGAGGATACTACTTAAAAGGGTTGTACATCTTTTCCCTACATTTTGTATGATAGACGTTGATATTGTGAGACAATTCACAGTTGGTCTTCATTTTTATTTGTGGCTTTTTCTTCAGCAGCTATCTGGTTGCTAGGGTCTTGTTGACCCCAGTAACCAGGCAGCAATTTGAATGAGATACTGCAGTGCTGTCCAACTTCTGTTGTACCGAGGGCCGGAATTTTTCCGACCTACGCGGTGGAGGGCCGATAATGGAAGCCAGTTTTGACCACTCCTCTTTTTGAAACTGCACCCACTTGAAACCACACCCATGTTATCACATGACCATACCCATATTAATGGTTGTAGTACAGCAAAAACCTGCCATACTCTGCCTGCCCTACCCTGCCTTTGTGTGCCATACTCTGCCTGCCCTACCCTGCCTTTGTGTGTGCCATACTCTGCCTGCCCTACACTGCCTGCCCTACCCTGCCTGTGTGTGCCATACTCTGCCTGCCCTACCCTGCCTGCGTGCCATACTTTCACTTTGTGTGCCATTCTTGGCTGGTTTGTGCCAAACTTGGCCTGTGTGTGCCATACTCGGCCTTCCCTACCCTGCCTTTGTGTGTGCCATACTCTGCCTGCCCTACCCTGCCTGTGTGTGCCATACTCTGCCTGCCCTACCCTGCCTGCGTGCCATACTTTCACTTTGTGTGCCATTCTTGGCTGGTTTGTGCCAAACTTGGCCTGTGTGTGCCATACTCGGCCTTCCCTACCCTGCCTGTGTGTGCCATACTCTGCTTGCCCTATGCTGCCTGTGTGTATGGCACACACAGGCAGCCTACAGTGACACAATGCTGGCACTGCTCCTACAGTCTGCACAATAACTATATATTAAAAAACTTTTTAATTGCAGTACCACCTCAGTATATGTTCTTTTTGTAGTGTGCAGGGTTTATTTGTGGGTTTCTACTGCTCCTGAGGTGTGAACAGGGGAACAATGGGGGTGATTACAGCCTGAGCCTGAGGTGTGAACACTGCAGGGGGTGAACAATGCAGAGATTAAAAGGTGTGAACAACACAGGGGATTACATATTTAAACAATACAGCCTGATTACAGCCTGAATCTGAGGTGTGAACCATGCAGGGGGCCAGTTAATCACAGTACTGATACCATATAAAGCTTACACAAGAGTAAGCCATCAAAGCAGCCAGACAGGTGGGGGGCCACACAGAGGGGGGTCGCGGGCCGCCAGTTGGACAGCACTGAGATACTGGAATATGAATAGAAGGAGGGACTCAATAGAAAGGATTAACAAAACAATAAAAATAAAATTGCAAGCTCAGAGAGCAATAGTTTTATGGCTGCAGGGGTCACTGAACCCCATTTGAAAGCTGGAAAGATGTAGAAACGGTAGGTAAATAAGTTTGTATTTGAGTGTAAACTTCTGATTACAGGAATCCTTCCTACGTGCCACCAGTAAGACAACTGTTGGGACATTGTGCCTTACTGCACTGCTGCATTTAGTGAATGTAAAGGCAATATCTTCTAAATAAGGAATAGGAACATTATATTGTACTATTTACTCTGGGAGGGAGAGGTTGCCCTTTAGTCAAGGGTTTGCATATTAAATAATAAGAGCGTAGATAATAATGAACAGAACCCAAGCCACAGGGCAAGTGGGCAGTCTGTGCCAGTACCTGCAGGCCGCCTCCTGTACCCGCTTGTTGCTGTCTAGAATACGCTTCAGGAGCTCAGTCATCAATGGCTTCAGGTAGAGGTCCGGGGGCTGACTGACCACCCAATGAGCATAGCGGCTCAGCGTCCAACAGGCAATGGAACGGACTAGAGCCTTCTTATCCGACAAGCACTGGATCAGGTGTGGGATGAGCTCAGGCAGGTACGGCACCATGCCCTGCATACAGCCTGCTCACAGAGAGAGAGGGAATAATGTTATATGTAGCCACAAGAGCTCACACTTCCACTCTACTGGCACAGAAAGCATATACGTGACAAGCTGCATGTATGAAATAGGACTATGGGGACAAAAGACAAAAGTCATCATTGGGCTGCACTGACCTTCAGCAATGGCACCAAGGACAAGTATCCCAGACTCCTTTATGACCCACTCAGGGTGGAAGAGGAGATCTTTCAGCAGTGGGAGTAGGTGAGGCAGTAGTTCCTCCCGAAATACATTGGCGAGGATGTCCAGAGCAGCGGCCGAACATTTCCCTGCGAATCCACAAATGAGAGAAGATGAAGGAGACGTCGGCAGTTTGGATGGTGTGCGCGCAGGGGTTCAGCCCGGGTCAGACAGTATGAATACGTGGAACCCTCAGGGGTCAGGCCAGTCAGTCTGCATCATGTCCACGGAACTGATCGTATTTATCTCTTCCCACCGCTGCTATCCATACTGCTCATACTCACTTAGATTCCAGTCAGACAGGGTGTCGTCATCATCGTCGTCGTCATCGTCTGCTTCATCTTCCCCCTGCGCTCGCTCCTCCTCGTGTTGCAGCGTCACCGTGCGAGACTTGTGAAAGCGAGGCTTGATGTCCTGCTCGCTGTCTGGGATGGTCTCGTCCTCCTCCACATCCCCCTGACAGGGACAGAGCAGAAAGATTTAATATGATTGTAGATAGATAATCTAAGATAATTTGCAATTGCTCTTCATTTATTTTTTTTAATGGTTTTTCGTTTATTTAGCTTTTTGTTCAGCAGCTCTCCAGTTTAGTATTTCAGCAGCTAGTTGCTAGGGTGCAGTTTACCCTAGCAACCAGTGGTTTGAACAAAAGTTGGGAATATGAATAGGAGAGGGTCTGACTGCATAGTGCATAGTGACCCCCATTTGAAAGCTGAAGAGGAAGGCAAATAATTCAAAAACTATAAAGACCAATTGCAAAGTTGATCGGAACCACCCCTTTACCTGACAGAAGGGGGTCAGTCAGACAAACGGTTGTCCAGGAGGTTCTAATGGGCCCAAAGAGGCAGACACACCCGACCCGGGAACTCACCTTAAGCAGAATGATGTCAATCTCATTATATTTCATCCCATTCACCAGAATTGGAATTAATCTGAAAAGAGAGGTAGAATAGGAAGTAGACAGAGGCTAAATGACTCTACCCCCTGCAGCTTATGGAAGTGCGCCCTCCAAAGGATACTTACTGCAGCAAGTGGTTGGACAGGGCTTCCTTACAGATGGGCTGGTCGGCCAACGTTAGCCAAAACTCACAGGCCTCCAACGCAACGTTCTCATCGTTGTCCTGTGTCCTCTGCAGCATGTACTGGGGGGACAGAGGTTACACACAGTGAGCCACACAGGCGCAGCGGGGCCCACACAGGCGCAGCGGGGCCCACACAGGCGCAGCGGGGCCCACACAGGCGCAGCGGGGCAGCTCCAAATATTGGGGATAAAGGTAAATTCCCTACCTGTATTATGCTGTGCATGTGTGGGAGCAGCCGGTCTATCCGCACCTCCAACAGCATCACCAGCGCCCTACAGACATTCTTCCGAACCTCGGGGTCCTCATCCACCGCCAGGGCAAACAAATGCTGCCAAAATAACGAGCAACAGATTTAATTCAGAGCCTGATATAGTTTCTGACTGCAGTGCCAGCGACGAGGCGAGCCCGGATCAGACAGTATGAATACAAGTACCCCCAGCTTTGGGTCGGGTTAAGTTCTGCTGCATCATCTCCGAAGGGCACGTCAGATTTATTGCAGCTCTAAAAGGGTTAATCTGCAAAATGGACTCACCTCAATGAAAGTGTCTATGTTATCCATGAGAGCCTGGGCCCGGTCTGTGATAAACTGGTTGACGCAGGCAATGGCATGGGACCTGCACAGGAAGGAACAGACAGTTACCCAGGAAGGAGAGGGGAGCAGTAAGGGGCAATGGCAGAAAGCACTGGTGTATAGCAAGGTACCTGATCTTGGGGCTGCAGTGCTTAAAGAACTGCAGGAACTTGGGGATCATGATATTGAGCGGCCGGTTTAACGCGTCGCTGTCTAGGAGTTCGGAGGAATCCTCGCAGATCTTTTGCAGAGCCCCGAAGGAACCCTGATAACAGAGGAACGCCAACAGTGAGCCAATGGGAGCAATGGGCACCGTAGTGAGCTTCAATGCATAAAGAGCAACCCCAACAGTGAGCCAATGGGAGCAAGGGGCACCGTAGCGACCTTCCATGCATAAAGAGCAACCCCAACAGTGAGCCAATGGGAGCAAGGGGCACCGTAGCGAGCTTCCATGCATAAAGAGCAACCCCAACAGTGAGCCAATGGGAGCAAGGGGCACCGTAGCGAGCTTCCATGCATAAAGAGCAACGCCACAGCATGTGCTTATGGTACTTCAACAAGCCAGAGGGGGGAACTGCTCCATCTACTGTACCACAGACAGTACTGCAGGTACAAGCAATTACCCCCAACAGCAGCCCAGAGCATGTACCCCAGAAGCCAATAAGCTACACTGGGAAACTGCTCCATCTACTGTTCCACAGGTAGTACTGCAGGTACAAGTAATTACCCAACAGCAGCCCAGGGCATGTACCCCAGAAGCCAATGAGCTACACTGGCAGATACTGGCCACCCAGGTAGGCAGTGGGCAGCCATTCCCACTCTCTCATTGCATTTGTAGGATTCTTGGCAGGAGGGGCAAGAGATTTTCACCCCATTGCACCAATACTGACCAAAAAAAACTCAATTTGCACGAATAGCAGGTGGCCCACTGTACCCTGCCCCCACCATTGCTGGCAGTGATAACCTGCATACCCCCTGCTGCACTTATAAACTCCCATCAACTGCAATCACATGAGAGGTCAATTTTACCGCCTCTTTATCAGTATGTGGCCAGCCAACCCCCACCCACTGACAGTTTCCTACAAGGGTAGGGGAATGTTTGTGTAGATACTGTTAGTCGCCCCCATTACTTACATAACTGCATCAGCAGGAAGCCCTGCCCCCTGCACCACACCAGCACGAATCTGCCAGCCACTCCCCTCAAAGCAACAGACCCATTAACTACACTATTCACCACATTTTTGGACCTCTCACAGCACAAATACCCAATTTAGTGATCAGAAAAAAAACACAGACAGCTTTTCTCAGGACACAAGGGCCAACCCTCGGTTCCACCTGCCTCGGTGTGCCAGGGGACCTGCCATTGGCTTGTACCTCACACGTGTTGTAATCCTCAGAATTGAGCAGGTTGCACAGCTGGGGAAGCAGCTCCGGCCACGTTTGCAGCTCCCCCTTGGAGGCAATGGTGGTGATAAGGATACCTAGAAAAGAAACGCCATTATAGACGGATATTGTTTATTGGGACAAAGGCCATCCATTCCCTATATATCCATTTCTTTATACAACACAGGGAGCTGCCATAGTGCTTGTCTCTGAGCATTACTATGCAGCAGCCAAGATTATATCCCATCACTGCGGATGTGCTAGGCTTACTGACAAGTGCACCCCTGGATCAGACAGTATGAATACAATAACCCTCATATTATATCAGGTTAATTACATGCATCATTTCCAGGGTTACGGATGATAAGAGAAGCACCCCCAATCCCAGAGCTTCCCACCCAATGGCAGGCAGCCGGGCCACTCACCAATTGTAGCCCTGATGAGGGAGGAGGAGTCTCCTATACTGTTCAGGCACTCCTGCTTTATAAAGTCAGATACATTCTGCGGGAAGCTCTGATAATGTGCTTTCACGTTATTCTTCAGGATCAGCCCACTGAGGGACCGCGTCGGCTCATCTGGAAAGAAAGGCAACAAAAAAACGGACATATCAGGGCACTGGGGCTGGGAAATGCCGAAATGCAACCGGAGCAAGATATGTACGGGGTGGGGGGGGGATAGAGATTTAGGAAATACAACCCAAAGGGTTAAAAGACTGCAACGTGAAGAAACAACAGGGGGCTAAGTATTCAGCTACACTGCCTTAGCTCACATAGTAGTTAAGGTTGAGAAAAGACCCACGTGCTTTGCCTGCTGGTCGTACATGGGTTGTTTTTATCCCTGCAATCTTCACAGGAAGAAGCCCCCCCCCCCCTTCCTCCTTCCTGAGGGGTCCCCACCAGAACTGGTGTCAAATGCATGGGAAGTGGTTAACAGCAGGCAAGAACCTCTTGACTAATGCAGTTCTCCCTCCCTCAGGCAACTGCAGCACCATCACCATAAGGTGTTGGCACCGGCTGTTATGACTCACTGGGTGCTTGGGTGATGATGTCATCACCAAGGGACCTAATTGAGTCAATTGCACAGTCACACTTTCATTAAAGTGGTAGTTCACCTTTAAGAAAGCCATTATATAACCTACTAAAAGTTCATTCTTAGCAACTTTCCAATTGGTCGTTATTTTTATTTATTATAGTTTACAAGTAAATCACCGCCTTCGTCTGACTTTCCAGCTTTCAAAAGGGGGTCGCTGACCCCGGCAGCTAAAAAACCCCATGCGCGGTGAGGCTACAATATTAATATTATTGTAACTTTTTATTTATTCTCTTTCTATTCAGGCCTCTCCTATTCATCTCACAGTCTCTCACTCACACCACTTCCTGGTTTCTAGGATAATTTAAACCCTAGCAACCAAATAGCTGCTGAAATTCCAAACTAGAGAGCTACTGAACAAAAAGCTAAATAATTCAAAAAACACAAATAAAAAATTAAGACCAATTGCTAAATGTTAATTTAAAGGTTTACAACCCCATTAAGTTGCCATAGTTACTAATTATAGTTTTATTAATATCAATATCCAATAAGAATCTTGGGATGGGTTGGCCCCACACTCACCTTCAGACTTGAGCCTCGTCAGCACAAAGATCAGGTAATTATTGAAGTCAGGGTATTGGTTCAGCTGCTTAAGTTTCTGCATTCAAGCTCAGGAAAAACAATACAATTGTGAAACGTTCCCTCCCAAACCCAGTTATGTGGCATAAAGCCCTGCCATTCAGGGGTCGGGGGGGGTGGAAGGAAAGAACACATGCACTTATCACTTCCTGCCTTGTTCTGTTATATGGTGCAAATAGAAACATACTCCCCTGACCTGCTGAGAAACTGTATGGCTTTTACGAACAGCTCCCCTTCTGGCCATAAGCAGTGGTGCATCTCTAGAGGACAGACATTAAGCTAAGCAGGAAATGTATAACGTTCAGGGTACTGACTGGGGGGTGCAGGGCCGACTGCCCCAGGGGCCCTGCAGGTCCCCCGCACCCCCTGCTGACCCTCCCAAACCCCACCCCCACCCGACATAATCCCCTGAGCACTTGTAAGTTTAACACGCCAGGGCAGGAACACTGTCGGCCGGGGGAGTGCTGGCAAGGGTCCCAGTCTGACCCTGATAACGATTCCAAAGACCCATAATTAATTATCATCTGATATTACTAGCTTCCACCATGTGACAAGCCTTAAGGTGGTCTTCTTCTGCCAAACGCTTGAATAACGATCTTACGGACAGTAATTCTGAACCCACGCGGTCCAAAAATTGTACGAAACAGTTTCAATTATATTGGTGCGTGTATGGCCAGCTTCATACTGATCACTCCCTGGGGGGCGGAGCTATTGCCCTAATGTACTGAACTGCATCCCCTATAAATGATCCCAAGGCTATAATGTGGGCTGACTAGAGATAAAGGTTCTATTCTGTGCTTCTCTGCAGTGAGTCAGATGCCTTCTGCTCCCTCTGTACAACGCCGCGCGCTGGCGCCTCCTCAAGCCGTTCCCACATGGCAGCGCCTTCCTCTGCACACACGGAGGAAGCCAACTTCATTTCACAAGGGATGCCAACAGGAACAAAGGCATCTGCATCTTCACATCTTGTGCGCAAGTTTGTAACAACGCCACATTCTAGTAGCTACAAACTGAATAAAAAGCATTTGCTTAAAGGGGAACTACGCCTGATTTTTTCCAACATAACTAAAACAACTGCAGATGTAACAGACTGATCAAAGGGGTTGTTCACCTTCACGTTAACCTTTAGTATGTTATAGAATGGTCTATTTGTAGCAAGTTTTCAATTGGTCTTCATTTTTTTTTATGTATTATAGTTTTTAAAGGTATTTGCCTTCCTCTTCTGAATCTTTCCAGGTTTCAAATGGGGGTCACTGACCCCAACAGCCAAAAAACTGTTGCTCTGTGAGGCTACAATTGTATTATTACTTTTTTTTTTTTTTAACTATTCTATTTAGGCCCTCCTCTATCAAATCACTGCCTGGTTGCTAGGTTAAATTGGACCCTAGCAACCAGTTTACTGCTGAATTCCAAACTGGAGAAAAGCATAACAAAAAGCTAAATAACTCAAAACCTGCAAATAATAAAAAACAATAGTAAAATGTCTCAGAATAACAGTCTCTACATCATTCTAAAAGTTGATCTAAAGGTGAACAACCCCTTTAAACATGTCCAAAGCAGCATTTGTTCGTTTCTGCCCTGCTGGTTCCGACTCTTCGAACAATCTAGCCAGCTTCCCAGCTCCAGACATGACTCCAGTTCCCACATGCTTTCTCACAGGTCTGTTAAGCAGCTGGATTCTGCTACATTGTTACAAGGAGTAGGAAAGCATGTAATGTATTAAACTGTAATTAATGTATCAAACTGTGGGCAAGTAAAGGATACATCCTGGACTACCCTCTGGGTGGCCGTGTCTGGGGACTGGGAGTCCTTTAGCAGCTGCAAGACTTGCTGCAGTCCTTCCTCATCTGGGCGCCAGTCCATCGCGGCAACAATAATCTAAAAAGAAAGGGCAAGTAAGTACTTTGCTTTGTATTTATAGTCAACGCGATTCTGTGCTGGCCTGTCATTGTGTGTGAGTTTTGTATATCTCCTGTGATTAAAGGAACCCCATAGGGGCGAGGGTGATTGGGGGTTCGCTTCAGCTTATGCAGATATTAACCCCTAGAGAACCAGAACCACCATAGAAACATTAGATTAGATAAGGGCACAGTTCCCTCCATCAACAGCATGTACTGTGAGTCTGGACTGTACCGAGGGTCGGCCCCACCAATAACTTGGCCCTCAACCCTCACCCCCTTAAGAATGCGATGCAAGCTAAAGAATGCAACACTGCATGTAATGGGGCAACAGGGTGTGCTCACAGGGGGGGGGGAATGCTCGCCCGAGGGTTAGGAAGATCGCAACTGGGGTGAGGGGGCCCCACTAGGTGGCAGCTTCGGACACCCCAGTCCAACCGGACCCCCTGCTCCTGACAGAAGTAAATGCAGCAGCACAGCAGTGCAGTAAAGGGAATCAAAGCTTTGGCACCCTGACAGATAGTTCTTTAGATTGTACCAGCCCAGAGACCCAGCACAGCCGGAGTTAACTTGCCAGGGCAAACCATTGCTAGGCACAATCTACTTATGTCCCTATAGGTATAGATGGCTACTAACTTTGTTTTTAAGGCTTCAGTTCTGCTTTAAAGTGTATAAATACAAAATATATCTATATGAAGAATATCAATAAATGCACTTATGCTGCACTCTCTCCCAGCTCTGTATTCTTTTAACCCACATCCATTCCCCAAGCCCCCTCCTCCCCCGGCTTGGAACTAAAGGAGAGGGGCCACTGGAACAGAACTGATGAAACCATTGCTGCACTATAATATACCCCACATCACTGTACATTCTACTCCCACCGCCAGGGGGGCCTGTAAAGCCCGGGACCTCGGGCAAACCCCTCTAACTGCCGCCCTTATTAACGGGAGTCACAAAGGGTCAGATTGGATCCGATTCTAATCTCTGCCTCTCACAGCTGATACTATCGGACTACAGTTCCCAGCATCCCCCAGGAGCACAAGGCCTATGGGAGATTTGGTCATCAAAAGCGCTAAAGCCGGGCGGGCTAACACGCCTCGATTATTATCCCCATTCTCCAGCCAACATTCGCCGGTAACGCTTCTCCCCTCACCCTTACTGCCCACATCCGCTCCCTCCCGCTCCCGTGAGTCCCAGCTACCCGTTATCCGTGCTCCCAATAACCGTCCCGCAAGGTCTCACCGCGCTGGGCTGCTGGAGGCTCGCAAGCAGCGGAAACTGAGAGAAAGCGAAAAGAGGGAGCGCGGCCTGATGACGTCATTCACTCCCCTCCAACCAATGGCGTGGCGCGGAGTGGGAGGGGTTACGCCTCGCCTGAGCCACGGCGGCTCCCGTAGGACCCAGGATTTGAAAACGACGGCCTGCCTAATCCCTGAGGAGACCATGTGATCTTTCTAAATGGAGGAGGCGAAGCGGCCGGCGCCATCTTTGTTGGGGAATTAAAGCCGCGGCGGCGTTGGCATACAAATCCCATGTGCAGTCAAACGAGAAAGGAGTCCCTGTGAGGGCTTCCAAGCTGTATGCACACATATAGTAATAGAGCCTGAATTACTAAAGGCCTTCCCTTGCTTTAATGGTTCATAATAATAGAAGTTCCTCTGCCCCCACAAGTAGTAAACTGGGCACAGCCTAGAGCAGGGTGGCCAAACGTTTTGACTCAGGGGCCACATTGACTTACAGAGGGGCCATATTGACTTACAGAGGGGCCACATTGACTTACAGAGGGGCCACATTGACTTACAGAGGGGCCACATTGACTTACAGAGGGGCCACATTGACTTACAGAGGGGCCATATTGACTTACTTACAGAGGGGCCACATTGACTTACAGAGGGGCCACATTGACTTACTTACAGAGGGGCCACATTGACTTACAGAGGGGCCATATTGACTTACAGAGGGGCCATATTGACTTACTTACAGAGGGGCCACATTGACTTACAGAGGGGCCACATTGACTTACAGAGGGGCCATATTGACTTACTTACAGAGGGGCCACATTGACTTACAGAGGGGCCATATTGACTTACTTACAGAGGGGCCACATTGACTTACAGAGGGGCCATATTGACTTACTTACAGAGGGGCCACATTGACTTACTTACAGAGGGGCCACATTGACTTACAGAGGGGCCATATTGACTTACTTACAGAGGGGCCACATTGACTTACAGAGGGGGCCATATTGACTTACAGAGGGGCCACATTGACTTACTTACAGAGGGGCCATATTGACTTACAGAGGGGCCATATTGACTTACTTACAGAGGGGCCATATTGTCTTACAGAGGGGCCACATTGACTTACTTACAGAGGGGCCATATTGACTTACAGAGGGGCCACATTGACTTACAGAGGGGCCACATTGACTTACAGAGGGGCCATATTGACTTACAGAGGGGCCACATTGACTTACAGAGGGGCCACATTGACTTACAGAGGGGCCATATTGACTTACTTACAGAGGGGCCATATTGACTTACAGAGGGGCCATATTGACTTACAGAGGGGCCACATTGACTTACAGAGGGGCCACATTGACTTACTTACAGAGGGGCCATATTGACTTACACAGGGGGCCATATTGACTTACAGAGGGGCCATATTGACTTACAGAGGGGCCACATTGACTTACAGAGGGGCCACATTGACTTACAGAGGGGGCCAATGTCACGCCATTTCCGCTCGTCAGCCCCCAGACGTCAAGTCTCGCGTGATAAGACTTGTGGAGTCGGCGGGTCGGATTAAAAAGACCAATGGGCTGGACGTGGCCCGCGGGCCGTAGTTTGCCCACCCCTGGCCTAGAGGGTCAGCTCCCTCACAGGATAAAAAAGGAGGTGACTGGCACAACAAGTGTAATGTAAGGGGGCTGAGCCCCCAGTGTGTTTATGGAACATGTAGCAGCAACATCTCGGGGGCGTACCCGGCCCAATACAAGCGGGGTTACCGACGGAGCAGTTACCTGGAGACGAGAGGACAGGAGCACTGTAGGGGTGCATATCGATTGCTAAGGGGCTGCCGTATATCATAAAATGCTTGGGGGGCCACAATATGTCATGAAAGGGCCAAATTGTGTTTATCCTTCCAACGTTTGTGTTGCTAATTAATAAACCCAGACACTCATTTGCAAGGGGTATGTACCTAATTGCCTGTTGGACTTATGGGGTTTAAGCCCCCCACTGTAAGCTTTGGTTCTCTGCCCTCCAGGATGGGGCCCACCTTGAAATCCTCTAGTAGGCCAGTATGCACATAGGGACAGATGATATTGGTCACATGAACAGTGTTAGACTTTGATACCTGGGGCCCACCAGAAACCTCACCCCAACGGGTCCATCAAACACATAAGCACATCAGTAGCACCCCTACCCCCCACTATGTACACAGACCTGATAAAACATGGACCTTAAGGCAAATGTGAAGCTTAGATTTTAGGCCCCCACCCCAACATCTGGCACTCACTTTAACCACAATCACCCAGAAAATGTATGAGCACTCCATTAACCCCAGACATGCCACTAAATTGACTGCAAAAAATGGATAACGAGCATTCTATTAAACCCAGACATACATGGAGAGAAGGGGATAGTAAAACATTGGGGCAGACAGTAAAAAAGTTTTGTCAACAAAGAGGGGATAAGGAATTGGGCCCAGGCAAAGTCAGACATCGATGGATTGCAGTGAGAAGGAACGCCGATAATGGCGGTAAAGGACAGGCTAACTATTTACAGCTGGGTTAAACAAGTCTAGGCAGGCATGTCGGGGCCCACTAGGAATTGGGTCCACCAGGTTCCCATTAGTCCAACCCTGGCTGCGACCAATGGTGTATCCCCATAAGGCCAATCTGGGCGGTTGCCCAGTGTTGGGGAGGAGGGGGCAGAGGTTGGGACAGATGGTGCCAGGCTTGGATGGGTCACATTTGGGAAGGTTTGAGAAGGGGTACCACTTATGGCCCCACTGGCCATTAAACTGCCCCTGGCTGTGACATACATACCCTCTGGCCATTAAACTGCCCCTGGCTGTGACATACATACCCTCTGGCCATTAAACTGCCCCTGGCTGTGACATACATACCCACTGGCCATTAAACTGCCCCCGGCTGTGACATACATACCCACTGGCCATTAAACTGCCCCTGGCTGTGACATACATACCCTCTGGCCATTAAACTGCCCCTGGCTGTGACATACATACCCACTGGCCATTAAACTGCCCCCGGCTGTGACATACATACCCACTGGCCATTAAACTGCCCCCGGCTGTGACATACATACCCACTGGCCATTAAACTGCCCCCGGCTGTGACATACATACCCACTGGCCATTAAACTGCCCCTGGCTGTGACATACATACCCACTGGCCATTAAACTGCCCCTGGCTGTGACATACATACCCACTGGCCATTAAACTGCCCCTGGCTGTGACATACATACCCTCTGGCCATTAAACTGCCCCTGGCTGTGACATACATACCCTCTGGCCATTAAACTGCCCCTGGCTGTGACATACATACCCACTGGCCATTAAACTGCCCCCGGCTGTGACATACATACCCTCTGGCCATTAAACTGCCCCCGGCTGTGACATACATACCCACTGGCCATTAAACTGCCCCCGGCTGTGACATACATACCCTCTGGCCATTAAACTGCCCCTGGCTGTGACATACATACCCTCTGGCCATTAAACTGCCCCTGGCTGTGACATACATACCCACTGGCCATTAAACTGCCCCCGGCTGTGACATACATACCCTCTGGCCATTAAACTGCCCCTGGCTGTGACATACATACCCTCTGGCCATTAAACTGCCCCTGGCTGTGACATACATACCCTCTGGCCATTAAACTGCCCCTGGCTGTGACATACATACCCACTGGCCATTAAACTGCCCCCGGCTGTGACATACATACCCTCTGGCCATTAAACTGCCCCTGGCTGTGACATACATACCCTCTGGCCATTAAACTGCCCCTGGCTGTGACATACATACCCACTGGCCATTAAACTGCCTCTGGCTGTGACATACATACCCACTGGCCATTAAACTGCCTCTGGCTGTGACATACATACCCACTGGCCATTAAACTGCCTCTGGCTGTGACATACATACCCACTGGCCATTAAACTGCCCCTGGCTGTGACATACATACCCTCTGGCCATTAAACTGCCCCTGGCTGTGACATACATACCCACTGGCCATTAAACTGCCCCTGGCTGTGACATACATACCCTCTGGCCATTAAACTGCCCCTGGCTGTGACATACATACCCTCTGGCCATTAAACTGCCTCTGGCTGTGACATACATACCCACTGGCCATTAAACTGCCCCCGGCTGTGACATACATACCCACTGGCCATTAAACTGCCCCTGGCTGTGACATACATACCCACTGGCCATTAAACTGCCTCTGGCTGTGACATACATACCCACTGGCCATTAAACTGCCTCTGGCTGTGACATACATACCCACTGGCCATTAAACTGCCCCTGGCTGTGACATACATACCCACTGGCCATTAAACTGCCCCTGGCTGTGACATACATACCCTCTGGCCATTAAACTGCCTCTGGCTGTGACATACATACCCACTGGCCACCAATTACTTTTTTTGGTTCCTGGTCCCATGGCAGTTGCAGCAGCAGCAGTCATGTGTCAGGAGTGTATATTGGGGTGCATACGGCATTGTGACAAGGATGTGTATTTGCCATCACATTATGCACCTCAAAAATAGAAGGACTGAGCGCTGCTTCAATTCAAAGCTACACAAAAACCCCTTACTAAAACCACCCAACCAATCCACTTCCAATGTCTTTGCACCCCAGTATATACACTAGGTTTGTCACCCCACTGCTTTAAAGCATAAGCCCCAAGTCAATGTTAGGGACCCCTCCCTGTGGGGAGCAAGCAGCATTGGCCTGGTGTGGGGGGGGCACACTCTAGTGATTTGGGGTTTAGTTCTCCTTTAAAAAGAGTCATGTTTAATCCACATGTATCTCTGCTTAGTGGCAATGTATGCAGACTGCACTGATATCAGCACGGCCATGCATCAAACTGTATCACTAACTGGCCATTCAGCAGGCAGGCATGATGTACGTTCGGCTTGTTGCCCTGGGTGTGAGACAAGAGTCCTGTGCAGAGAGAGCCAGTCCCTTCCCGGGGTCCATCTGTCGAGCAGTGAGGGTATTAGCATGTACCAGGCCTAGTGGCGCAGGCTAAAGCATGACATATGGACACGCTAATGACAGGCTTGCTTTGTATGGGGCTTACGATATGTTTTATCCCTGTGACTGAGAATCACTGTGTAAATACAAGGGATCGAGGGGCTTTGCTGGGTAATTGTGGGATTAAGGACAGGCTATTCATGACTCGTGCCGTGGCCCACTTACTGCTCGTTGCTAAATATCGGCTCTTTGTGGAACGCCAAGCCTGGGAATGGCACATTTGCTTCAGTTATTTTGTGCAGAAGTGACTACTGAAAGCAGCGTCTGTCTGTCCCTTTCTATTCTCTGCACTGCTGGTTCTGACTAATGTACCACAAGCAAATCAGCAGCTATGAGGAAGCGACTGTTTTAAAAGTCAGAACCAGCAGTGCAGATAATATAAACAGCCACTGCGTTCAATAGCGATTACATTGGCAGATAACTAACACTACAACTGTGGAATGGATATTAGGAAGTAGCTTAGAATGATATTTTCTTACATTGGTCCAGGGGCGGGCCAAGCCGATGGGGCGCCCTAGGCAACCCGGTCGGCCACCCCACCTGCACCCCACCCCACCCCCTTGCGTGTGCTTAGGCATTCGGCCTTTCCCCAAACGGCGCATGCGCGCCAAAGCAAATGCAAGGGGGAGTGTGATCTGATCGGTCATTGCCTCCACCGTTAATTACAAGCGGCGGGGGCAATGACAAGTAGCAGGACTAGGGGTAGGCAGGAGAGGCTCCTGTCTGGCGCCCCCCAATCATTGCGCCCTAGGCAACTGCCTCTTCTTCCTCCCCCTAGTTCCGGCCCTGCATTGGTCAAAATTTCATTTTTGGGTTTATATCCCCTTAAGAAGTGAGCGACAACAGGGTGCAGTTCTAGCCATACACAAATGAGCAGTATCTGTATCCAATCTGACACACAGACTGTTGGGCAATAGACATCTAGCTGATTCCCCCAACCAGGGGGTCTGAAATGTTATCATTTTGGCCCCAAAACAATAGCAATAAGCTGCCAATTTGCTCTGGCGTGTGGGCAGATGGCATGGGCAGCTTTACTGGTATCAAGAGCTCCCTCTGCTGGTTTAGAAAAGGTACTAAAGTAATTCCATGGCCCAATCCATTCATGAGCCATTCAGATAGGGGGGAACTGATCCTGGCCTTGCTTTGGGGGACACTGGCTCTAATCCTGGGGGTACCTCTGCAATCCCTTCCATAAAGCAAGAGGTTGTTGTTCGCCAGAAAGGAAATGGAAATAGTCTTGCCATGCAAGCACAGAAAGTGCTAATGTCTTTCAAAATATTTATTCTCAGAACAATAATGCTTTGCACAGTATAGGTATTGGACCCCTTATCCGGAAAGCCATTATCCAGAAAGTTCTGAATTACGGAAAGGCTCTCTCCCATAGACTCCATTATAAGCAAATAATTCAAATTTTTAAAAATGATTCCCTTTTCTCTGTAATAATAAAACAGTACCTGTACTTGATCCCAACTAAGATATAATTACCCCTTATTGGGGCAGAACAGCCCTATTGGGTTTATTTCATGGTTAAATGATTCCCTTTTCTCTGTAATAATAAAACAGTACCTGTACTTGATCCCAACTAAGATATAATTACCCCTTATTGGGGCAGAACAGTCCTATTGGGTTTATTTAATGGTTAAATGATTCCCTTTTCTCTGTAATAATAAAACAGTACCTGTACTTGATCCCAACTAAGATATAATTACCCCTTATTGGGGCAGAACAGTCCTATTGGGTTTATTTAATGGTTAAATTATTCCCTTTTCTCTGTAATAATAAAACAGTACCTGTACTTGATCCCAACTAAGATATAATTACCCCTTATTGGGGCAGAACAGCCCTATTGGGTTTATTTAATGGTTAAATGATTCCCTTTTCTCTGTAATAATAAAACAGTACCTGTACTTGATCCCAACTAAGATATAATTACCCCTTATTGGGGGCAGAACAGCCCTATTGGGTTTATTTAATGGTTAAATGATTCCCTTTTCTCTGTAATAATAAAACAGTACCTGTACTTGATCCCAACTAAGATATAATTACCCCTTATTGGGGCAGAACAGCCCTATTGGGTTTATTTCATGGTTAAATGATTCCCTTTTCTCTGTAATAATAAAACAGTACCTGTACTTGATCCCAACTAAGATATAATTACCCCTAATTGGGGGCAGAACAGCCCTATTGGGTTTATTTAATGGTTAAATGATTCCCTTTTCTCTGTAATAATAAAACAGTACCTGTACTTGATCCCAACTAAGATATAATTACCCCTTATTGGGGGCAGAACAGCCCTATTGGGTTTATTTCATGGTTAAATGATTCCCTTTTCTCTGTAATAATAAAACACCTTCCCCTGCCCAGTGGCTAAAAGTGCAACCTACTCGCCCGACTGAAGAAACCGACTGGTTCTACATCCCCAATCTCAGTTCCCAGGGGGGGAGGGGGGGCTCGTTCCTTGCCGCTGCTTATGAGCTGAGCCCTAGGAACCCAGGGGCTGGGGTTGAGGGTAACGATGCGCCAGATTCCCATCTGCTATTGGTACACTCTGACTCTTGAAACAATGTAACAGAAGTCCAGCCATGACTCCATTTGCTTTCCAAGAGCTTACAATCTATAAGGTGATTAGTGCAAGGAGAGGAAGACCAGGGGAAGAGGAAGCAATAGAACCAATATGAATTGAGTCCAACCGAAGTACAAACACTCGCACTTCCGCAAACCACAAAATTAGTAGAATAAAGTGGAAGTAAATGCGCCCGGACGCAGATAGGCAGCCGCCTGTGGTTTATTTACATCCTTCTCATTGAGGGACTGTCCCTAGGAAAACCACTAGTTATGGATCCTCAGCAACCCCCAGCAAAAGGGCCACAAGATTCGCTATGGGGGCAGCCACAAGCAATATCTGATGGATACCCCTTGGCCTATGGGATATTTTATTTCTGGGGCCCCACTGTAGCTCAAGGCAGCTGTACTGATATGCACCCCACTATAGGCAGCTGTACTGATATGTACCCCACTATAGGCAGCTGTACTGATATGCACCCCACTATAGGCAGCTGTACTGATATGTACCCCACTATAGGCAGCTGTACTGATATGCACCCCACTATAGGCAGCTGTACTGATATGTACCCCACTATAGGCAGCTGTACTGATATGCACCCCACTATAGGCAGCTGTACTGATATGCTCCCCACTATAGGCAGCTGTACTGATATGTACCCCACTATAGGCAGCTGTACTGATATGTACCCCACTATAGGCAGCTGTACTGATATGCACCCCACTATAGGCAGCTGTACTGATATGCACCCCACTATAGGCAGCTGTACTGATATGCACCCCACTATAGGCAGCTGTACTGATATGTACCCCACTATAGGCAGCTGTACTGATATGCACCCCACTATAGGCAGCTGTACTGATATGTACCCCACTATAGGCAGCTGTACTGATATGTACCCCACTATAGGCAGCTGTACTGATATGTACCCCACTATAGGCAGCTGTACTGATATGCTCCCCACTATAGGCAGCTGTACTGATATGTACCCCACTATAGGCAGCTGTACTGATATGTACCCCACTATAGGCAGCTGTACTGATATGTACCCCACTATAGGCAGCTGTACTGATATGTACCCCACTATAGGCAGCTGTACTGATATGCACCCCACTATAGGCAGCTGTACTGATATGTACCCCACTATAGGCAGCTGTACTGATATGCACCCCACTATAGGCAGCTGTACTGATATGTACCCCACTATAGGCAGCTGTACTGATATGTACCCCACTATAGGCAGCTGTACTGATATGTACCCCACTATAGGCAGCTGTACTGATATGCACCCCACTATAGGCAGCTGTACTGATATGTACCCCACTATAGGCAGCTGTACTGATATGCACCCCACTATAGGCAGCTGTACTGATATGTACCCCACTATAGGCAGCTGTACTGATATGTACCCCACTATAGGCAGCTGTACTGATATGCACCCCACTATAGGCAGCTGTACTGATATGTACCCCACTATAGGCAGCTGTACTGATATGTACCCCACTATAGGCAGCTGTACTGATATGTACCCCACTATAGGCAGCTGTACTGATATGTACCCCACTATAGGCAGCTGTACTGATATGCACCCCACTATAGGCAGCTGTACTGATATGTACCCCACTATAGGCAGCTGTACTGATATGCACCCCACTATAGGCAGCTGTACTGATATGTACCCCACTATAGGCAGCTGTACTGATATGTACCCCACTATAGGCAGCTGTACTGATATGCACCCCACTATAGGCAGCTGTACTGATATGTACCCCACTATAGGCAGCTGTACTGATATGTACCCCACTATAGGCAGCTGTACTGATATGTACCCCACTATAGGCAGCTGTACTGATATGTACCCCACTATAGGCAGCTGTACTGATATGCACCCCACTATAGGCAGCTGTACTGATATGTACCCCACTATAGGCAGCTGTACTGATATGTACCCCACTATAGGCAGCTGTACTGATATGTACCCCACTATAGGCAGCTGTACTGATATGTACCCCACTATAGGCAGCTGTACTGATATGTACCCCACTATAGGCAGCTGTACTGATATGCTCCCCACTATAGGCAGCTGTACTGATATGCACCCCACTATAGGCAGCTGTACTGATATGTACCCCACTATAGGCAGCTGTACTGATATGCACCCCACTATAGGCAGCTGTACTGATATGTTCCCCACTATAGGCAGCTGTACTGATATGCTCCCCACTATAGGCAGCTGTACTGATATGCTCCCCACTATAGGCAGCTGTACTGATATGCACCCCACTATAGGCAGCTGTACTGATATGTACCCCACTATAGGCAGCTGTACTGATATGTACCCCACTATAGGCAGCTGTACTGATATGTACCCCACTATAGGCAGCTGTACTGATATGTACCCCACTATAGGCAGCTGTACTGATATGTACCCCACTATAGGCAGCTGTACTGATATGTACCCCACTATAGGCAGCTGTACTGATATGTACCCCACTATAGGCAGCTGTACTGATATGTACCCCACTATAGGCAGCTGTACTGATATGTACCCCACTATAGGCAGCTGTACTGATATGTACCCCACTATAGGCAGCTGTACTGATATGTACCCCACTATAGGCAGCTGTACTGATATGCACCCCACTATAGGCAGCTGTGCAATTGGTCGGTAAATATTGAACCCCGACATTGCTCTCATTATACTATACCCAATATAGAAGGATATGATTATAGTAGGTGTTAACTCAGATCTGTGAACTACATTTCCCAGGATTCCCTTGCAGTTTGTCTGTAACTAGTACGCACACCTGGAACGTCCAACCTGGCACCGCCCATCCCAGGGGAACCGTGCGCCTGCGCACTGGCCGGTTACAGGGTAAAGTCTCTCCAGCCCGATGATGTCATTGTGTCGGTGAGGCGCGGAGCATGCTGGGGAGTGTAGTTCTTGGCACTGTTATTTCCGGAACTTGCGGCTGGGGAAATAGCTTGAAGCTGCTCTGGGAGTTTTGGGGCGGCCCTAGGGCCCCTGGAGCGGGGAGATGGGGAACTGCTTGTCCTCCCAGGCTGCCGATGATCTGTCCCTGCTCAACGACTCGGACGGTGCCAGCCTGCCCGGGGAGCCCCCCCCGCCTTACCAGGTGCAGCTTCCAATGACATTGGGGCTGTGAGAGGCAAAGTGAAAGCGACAGTGTGAGAGGGAGAGTGTGTGAGACCGACACTGTGTGGCCCTATGTGTCAGGGACTGGGGCCCTATGTGTCAGGGACTGGGGCCCTATGTGTCAGGGACTGGGGGAGAGGGGCCCCATGTGTCAGGGACTGGGGGAGAGGGGCCCCATGTGTCAGGGACTGGGGGAGAGGGGCCCCATGTGTCAGGGACTGGGGGAGAGGGGCCCCATGTGTCAGGGACTGGGAGAGAGGGGCCCCATGTGTCAGGGACTGGGGGAGAGGGGCCCCATGTGTCAGGGACTGGGGGAGAGGGGCCCCATGTGTCAGGGACTGGGGGAGAGGGGCCCCATGTGTCAGGGACTGGGGGAGAGGGGCCCAGGGTGGGACTGTGTGGCCCTATATGTCAGGGACTGGGAGAGTGGGGCCCGGGGTGGGACTGTGTGGCCCTATATGTCAGGGACTGGGGGAGAGGGGCCCTATGTGTCAGGGACTGGGGGAGAGGGGCCCTATGTGTCAGGGACTGGGGGAGAGGGGCCCTATGTGTCAGGGACTGGGGCCCTATGTGTCAGGGACTGGGGGAGAGGGGCCCTATGTGTCAGGGACTGGGGAGAGGGGCCCTATGTGTCAGGGACTGGGGGAGAGGGGCCCTATGTGTCAGGGACTGGGGGAGAGGGGCCCTATGTGTCAGGGACTGGGGGAGAGGGGCCCTATGTGTCAGGGACTGGGGGAGAGGGGCCCCGGGTGGGACTGTGTGGCCCTATATGTCAGGGACTGGGGGAGAGGGGCCAGGGTGGGACTGTGTGGCCCTATATGTCAGGGACTGGGGGAGAGGGGCCCAGGGTGGGACTGTGTGGCCCTATATGTCAGGGACTGGGGGAGAGGGGCCCGGGGTGGGACTGTGTGGCCCTATATGTCAGGGACTGGGGGAGAGGGGCCCGGGGTGGGACTGTGTGGCCCTATATGTCAGGGACTGGGGGAGAGGGGCCCCGGGTGGGACTGTGTGGCCCTATATGTCAGGGACTGGGGGAGAGGGGCCCAGGGTGGGACTGTGTGGCCCTATATGTCAGGGACTGGGGGAGAGGGGCCCGGGTGGGACTATGTGGCCCTATATGTCAGGGACTGGGAGAGAGGGGCCCGGGTGGGACTATGTGGCCCTATATGTCAGGGACTGGGGAGAGGGGCCCGGGTGGGACTGTGTGGCCCTATATGTCAGGGACTGGGAGAGAGGGGCCCGGGTGGGACTATGTGGCCCTATATGTCAGGGACTGGGGGAGAGGGGCCTGGGGTGGGACTGTGTGGCCCTATATGTCAGGGACTGGGAGAGAGGGGCCCGGGGTGGGACTGTGTGGCCCTATATGTCAGGGACTGGGAGAGAGGGGCCCGGGGAGTGAATAGCACAGGAGAGGTTGATAGAAGCTGCCAGGGTATAAATGGCCCAGTAGGAGACTAGGGGTGCACATGGTGAAATGGGGTTCCTAGGATGTAAGTGGCCCTAGAGCCAAACAATGGAATTGGCCCGAAGGGTTGGCTAGAAATAAAGGCCAAAGGTGGGTGGGAGACTGGGGGAGGCAGAAGGCTGTGCAGGAACCAGAGGGGGTGAGAGGAGGGGCATTAGGGGCAAGTAAGGGTGGCAGCCAGGGTTATACCAGTGTATGGCAGGGGAGGCACAGAGTGCCCCAGGGTGGTTCCTTCCTAGCACTTCTGTAGGTTGGGTGACCTTCCCATTCTCTCTTGTACCAGGAGCGAGAGCCTGTGCCCGTTTACCACCCCACACCCAGCCAGACCCGCCTGGCCACTCAGCTGACTGAGGAAGAGCAGGTGTGGATTGCGCAGAGGATTGGGCTCATCCACCATCTCCCCAAGGGCAGATACGATCCGGGCTCTGGCCCCGCAGAGAAGAAGCTCAAAGAGTGAGTCCGACTGCTCCCTCACTGTTACTGGGGCCCCTCTGGCATTTGCCTGAACCCACAGATTGCCAGTCCGGGCCTGATTTTCAGTACACAGAGGCCCAAACAGCCCCCCATAGGCCCAATAAATAGTGAGTGTCTATGGCACCTTACAGCAGCCCCTCTGGCATTTGCCTGAACCCACAGATTGCCAGTCTGGGCCTGATTTTCAGTACACAGAGGCCCAAACAGCCCCCCATAGGCCCAATAAATAGTGAGTGTCTATGGCACCTTACAGCAGCCCCTCTGGCATTTGCCTGAACCCACAGATTGCCAGTCCGGGCCTGATTTTCAGTACACAGAGGCCCAAACAGCCCCCCCCATAGGCCCAATAAATAGTGAGTGTCTATGGCACCTTACAGCAGCCCCTCTGGCATTTGCCTGAACCCACAGATTGCCAGTCTGGGCCTGATTTTCAGTACACAGAGGCCCAAACAGCCAGTAGCTGTATAGTAGTAGCTTAATACTCCCCCAGCTACATATGGATGAATATAATACTAAAGGGGAAATTGCACATTATACTGAGAGTTTCTAATGGCAAACTGCCCCAGGGCAACTAAAAGAATTTCCAGGCTAGTTTATATGTTCTTTGTCTCCCTGTAGGTGTGTGATCTGCATGCTGGACTTTGTCGGCGGAGATCCGGTCCGGTTTTTACCCTGCATGCATATTTACCACGTGGAATGTATAGACGACTGGCTGATGCGTTCCTTTACCTGCCCATCGTGCATGGAACCAGTGGATGCCGCTTTGCTTTCATCCTATGAGACAAACTAAAGAGAGACGGTTGGTCTCTGGCAGGGGGCGGACACACCTGAGACTAATGTAACAAGAGGCAGCTTCCTAATGTGCAGAACTCAAGAATTACCCTCATTGGGGGAGAAAAGCTGCTGTAGCGAGGAACAGCCACATGGGGGCAGCGCAGACTATTTTCTAGTCCTACTAAACCCACTCCTTGTGCAACGAGCCCCCCTGGCAGAGCAGACGTCACACTGATGGACAGTCAGCCCCCGTCCCTGATGAGCCGCTTAGATGTGAACTGCAGTGATGGAATCATGAGATTGCTGATGCAGGGAGTAGTACGGACAGAACTGCACCGTCTCTGCGGGGAGGGGAGGCCTTTGAGCCGCAGCCGGGAATGCTCTTCAGAGTAAGAGCTGGTCTGTAATCTAATGATCTGCTTATTGTTATTTTTGGGGGTGAGACATGGCTGAATATTCAAAATTCCGAAACAGTGGGATTTCTTTCATATCACATTATTACCTGTACAACTGGTTGTGACTCCTGAAACAAAGTAGCAGAAGCCAGCAGAACCCCGCAGCCCTGTGAGGCAACAATTATTAGTTTTAATACTTAGCTTTCTGATTAGGCCTTTCCTATTCATTTTCAAAACTACTGCCTGGTTGCTATGGCAAATGGGACCCTAGCGAGCAGATAGCTGCCTAAATACACGTACCAATTGCGATCTCTCCTGCACTCGCATTCTCCACTAACGTTCAGGGCTGAATCGTCAGATATGGAGGTAGAAACAATAGGAATTCTACCCCTATCTGACGAACATAAAGACCAATTGCATCTGAATATCTCTAAAGTCTTAATATTTACCAAAACCGCCCCTTTAAAGCTGGCTTCTACTTTGCTTTCTTTGTATTAATATTTTTTAAAGGGGAAGTCAGCCTTTGACAGTGTAGGAAGCAGTCTAAGATGCTATGGGCCATTTTAAAATTTGGAATTTCCAGTGAACTTGCTATCTGGTTCCTGGGAGCAGTAACCCCGTGATATTAATAGTAGTTTGCAAGGAAAAGCCATTATCACCAAAGCCCCAACTGCTGAACTTCCCCTTTAAAACACTGCCAATTGTTCTCATAGTGTTTTGGGTTGTTTTAACTATAAATATAGGATTAAGACGAGACGACTGGCACAGCCCAGTTAATATGCAGCTGCCATGGTCCAAGCAGGGAATGCCCCTGTATATTTCACTGATCAGTACCAGGATATTTCAGTTGCTCCTGATTGGTTCCTCAGCACCAGAACCTCCCACTTCTTTTTCTGCAGACAAAAGACTATAGGAGACATTTCTCATTTACGATCTTAATTAAAATAAAGTCTTAATTTCCTTTTGTCCAAAGAGAACCCACTTATAGAGCAATGTGCTCAGTGGGGGAAAAGAATGTACGGCTGAAGCTGCTGATGAACCCCCCCCCCCCAATATTTTGCTGCTAAGCAGTGTGGATCTTTGCACACTGGCCCGGGATACATAGAGCTTTGCGAGTTCAAAATAAACATGCTGTGCGTGGACCCTGCCTTCCTTGTCTTTCTTTCCACATAGATGTTGCAGACTACAACTTCCAACCTATCCCATCACTTTTCTGGCGGGCCAAACCAACGCGACTATAGAAAGGTGCCCCCATGGCAGCGACAGTTCCACAAGGAGAGGAAACGCACTCGGTGCTAAGTTATATTGGTTTAATAGCACATTATTCTACAGGTTGAGTTATCGGAACACTGCCGTTTTTACAAAATAAAAGAGGGAAAACGAAAATACGTGCCCCCCCCCCAACGCACGGATAATACAAAAAAATAAAATTAAACGCAGATGATATCTATGCTGCAAGGCAAAGCAGCAACAGACGGGGGGGCAGTGGGTTTCAGGGGCGCTTAACTGACGGCAAAGGCAGAAGGAGAATAATCTCAATCACAAGGTCTGTGATTTTAAGGTTACTTGGGGGGAAAGTCTTTTCTCTCACTTTGATAAAGTGTCTTTGTATCCAGAATGCATAATGTGGGGGAAGCGAGACAAGCTGGGGTGCCGGGGGTCCGCCAGAAACCTTAAGACCAGGGGCCCACAAGCCTGCAACAAAGTTGCGAGGGTGGGGGAAATGATAGTGTGTTGTTATAGTGGCTCCAAAGCGGCCATCCTGGGCCTCCTGAAGGGCTGTGCAGCCTGCAAGTCTCCCCCGGATTTGTTATTTGACCAGCGGGCGCGTTTTGTCGTCATCGCCGCACTGGTGGGCTTTGTACTTTTTCACTTCTGCCATGTATTGGGCCCAAGCCCCTCCTTTGTTAGATACCACCTGGGGGAAATAAACCAACATAAGCATTACCAGAGCAACATGGCCGGGGCCCAGACACAACGAGACCTCCAGCAGTCAAGCCTATATCCCCGGATCAGACAGTATGAATATAGTAACCCTCACCCTTCATCAGGCCGAGACATCTGCATCATTTCCAGGAGATACAGACAGGCTACCATGTTCGGCTTTGAGAAAAACAGCAGCCCATTTAAGGCCAGCCAATCAAAATCTTATGTATTTGCCATCTAGGAAGTGCTGAATGGAAAATGAAAGTAATTGCAATTAAAAATCTGAGCTGTCAATCATATCATATACGCCGCAGGCATAGAGGCGGGGCAGGCAATATATGATTGACAGCTTAGATTTTTAAAAACATTTATAACAGGTATGGATGATTAAATTAAAGTGACAGTTCCACTTTAACAGGTTTAACAGTAATGTACGAATGATGTTATAATAGAACATCCTAATTACACGTACTCACCTCCTCTTCTTCATTCTTTGGCTTCTTGGTTACAATGCCCGTCTTCAGGGCCAGCTTTGCCCCTCCTCTACGCTTGCCCACCTGGGGGTGGAAGGGACAGAAGACTGCAACCGTTATACGAGCCCTTGCAGCCTCTCTGTGTCCCTCTAT
This sequence comes from Xenopus tropicalis, assembly GCF_000004195.4. Classification (NCBI taxonomy): domain Eukaryota; kingdom Metazoa; phylum Chordata; class Amphibia; order Anura; family Pipidae; genus Xenopus; species Xenopus tropicalis. The sequence continues at coordinate 140,452,321 of NC_030679.2, read as the reverse complement.
ATGACAGAATATAAGGGAGGCCTGGGTTAGACAGGCACAAGACACTCCCCTACAGCACTGCTCTAGCAACAAGACAACCTCTAAGCAAAATGGGGTCCGGTACAGGGGGAAGGGGGTTTGGTTTACATACTGTTATAGACATCCCAGCACATTCAATGGGGTATTTGCACTAAAATATTTACTGCATACTAGAATGTTGCTTAGGATGCAAAAAGATTTTTGGTGAAGTTCCCCTTTAAGAACAAAATGCAAGGAAAACTATAACCCCAAACAATGTAGGTCTCTTCTTCTTTTACTTCTTTAGCAGTATGTGCCATTGGGTAATCCTAAATAGGAAACTGCCATTTTAAGTACTAAGGGATCATAGGATTCACAGTGCACACAAACAAGCCAAGGCACACACACATGCTAGGCCCCATCAGCCAATGAATGGGCAGAGTTCTGCCTTTTGCTTCCACACTACTTCCTGTTACAGTTAGAGCTGCATCACTTCCTGTCAGCTGATCTCTGAGGGAACACACAGCCCATCACTAAATGGCGGCTCAAGGGAAAGGATATAACAGGCCAATATTTACTGATATATATTCGAGTTTGGCGAGATTCTTTAATAGGCCACTCAGTTTTTATCATATTATCTATTGGTTACGTATTCATTCTGGGGGTATAGTTTTCGTTTGAGGAGGAAAATCAGGTTGTATTTTTATGCACGAGCAGTCCAAGGCTCTGCTAAGGCAAATACAACAGGACTGCTGCATTTAAAGGCAAACTATCCATTATATTTGTGCAGTACAGCTAAAGAGAATATTAACAGAATATAGATATTCGTTGGCCACGAACTAAGTTACTTGCACAAGGCAGCCGAGAACAAATATGGCAGAAAAACAAACAGATACCATTTTATGATGATGTTACCGATCCCTAATGTTAACAACTAATAGCAGAACCGCTAGGGTCAGACTTTCACAATAATGAAGCCAAAGCCAGCGAAGTAACAAACCTGTGGATAAGGCACAGAAAAATGCTGCTGTTAAGGGAAGTTTTTTGGAAGCTACAAGGGGCCCATATACTGCCTTTTCAACATGAGTGCAATGAACATGATTTTTACCTACTGTTCAATCACAAAAGTTAATTACTGGAGCTAACCAGGGAGACGCTACACCATGTTTGGTCCCTGTGAGGCAAATAATGCAATAATATCTGTGCCCAATGCACTGATAACCCCCATGTATAACGGACTACTGATAGAAAGGGTGGAGGAAAGGGGTTGCATACTGGGAATCTAATTATTTACCTCGTAAGGACCAAATATGGAATTGCCTCAGTTTCCCTATTTAGCTATAGAAATAAAAAAAAAAAATGAATTCATCATGATTACAATAGGCACAAGCCCTATTAATTGAACTTGTGCTGAATACAGGTATATTTTGCAATTTTAAAGCCTCCCTTTGATGTCCCATGTTTGCCCACACTTGGCTAAAACACTTTTACAGTCTCGTGAAAATAATGGCGTCTCGTCCAATGAGCACTGGCTTGAAGATTAACTATAGCAGCCAATCCCCCTCCCCCTTTAAAAAAAAAAAAAAAAAAAGCTAAAGGTGGCCATACACGATAAGATAAGACCAATTCAGTGTGATCTGACAAATCCATCCTCCCACCCTCAACTGCAGCTTGGCTGAAAGACCATAATGCTTTTGAAGGAGCCAGTAATGCTCAATCCAAACTGGGGGGCCCCAGATACAACAAGATTATAGGTAAACCCTTCAGGCAGCCCTGGACATGCTGCCATCAAACTTGTGTTAATGTCAGTGCATTCAACTATGGACACATTACTCTAGTGATCCCCAAGCAGTGGCTCGGGGGCAACATGTTGCTTTTCATCCCCTTATGGTTGCATAAGAACCAGATGTACTGCCAAACGGAGCCTCCTGTAGGCTGCCAGGCCACATAGAGGCTATTAAGTAGCCAGTTATAGCTCTAATTGGCACCCCAGGAACTTTTTAATGCTTGCGCTGCTCCCCAAATCTTTTTACATTTGAACGTGGCTCACAAGTATCCCTGCATAACTCAATACAGTTCTTATCAGCAGAAGCTTCCGTCCCTACTGAGAAAGCTCCCTGAGCTTTACCAATGGCAGCTCTTCAAACCGATACATTAGTTGCTGGCATTGCTCTGATACTGCTGAAGAATTAAAGCGCACCTACAGCCTGCACTCCAGTTGTGGGAAACAATGTTTTTTTTGTAAATCACCCTCCTACTTCATGCAAACAGGCATAATGAGTTACGGCACTCGCTCATTATACGCACTCGTGTGCTCCAACATGGCTGCCCACACCGGAGGCTCCCTCCTGGTGCGGGTAGCCCAGCGCCAACAGGGGCAGTTTATTTATTTATTTTTATTTAACAATTATTTTCCCTATCTGAAGTGCAGGCTCTATTACCCTGCACCCCTAGTTGGCGAAACAATGTTGGACTGGCCCACCAGGGTACTGGCAATATTCCCAGACAGCCCTTCTGCTCAACAAAGCCTTAGCCTTTTATGCCTGTGCCATTTCCTATTTATATATGAAAACCAAGGGCTGTGGCAGACGGGGAGATTAGTCGCCGCACAACAAATTTCCCTTGTCGCGTGTGACTAATCCCCCCGAAATGCCATCCCACCGGCTAGAATGTAAATCGCCAGTGGGATGGAATATGTGGCGCTAAAATTTCCTCTCAAGGCAACTTTGGCAAATCGCCGTGCAGCGTATGCCATCCCACCGGGGCACCTGGCATTTCAGGGAGATTAGTCGCCCGCGACAAGGGAGATTTGTTGCGGGCAACTAATCTACCCGTCTGTCACGGCCCTAAAGCGGACAATCTCTCAGTGGGACATTAGCCTAAGAAGAGAAATGGAGGGAAGCAAAGATGAGAGTATGTTAAGAGACTAGTCCCCATATGTAATAAAAGCACTAAGTTTGCCTGGTAGCAGTAACCCATAGCATCCAATAAGATGTTTGCTTTTAATCAGGTGACCAGTAAATTCAACCTGCTGATTGGTTGCTATGTGCTAATGCTCCTGGGCAAACGTAGTGCTTTTTAATTACATAACCGCATAGGAGAATAAAGATGAGTGGAGAGTGGGCTCATGGTCTATAGGTGTCTCATGGACCCCTGGCACCCAACACTGTGTGTGATTAGTGATGCATGGATTGCCCACAACCTGTGGGTTTATGCCTAGATCAGGTGGGTTGGGTCAGACTGGGGAAGTGCACTGTTCCACTGCTTTCCCTGTCTCAAAACCGAAGGTGTGCACAGAAGCCACATACAGAGCAGAAAAACATAGGTACATTTGCAGGTTAGGGTTAGGTGTGGGTTGAGTTTTCCCAACCCATATATATATATATATATATATATATATATATATATATATATATATATATAAATATATATAAACTAGTGTGAATCCTAGTGACCAAGGATACACTCGCTCTCTAACGTATAGGACAAGGGTCCTCAAACTACGGCCTGCTGCATCCGCACCCCTGGCTACTACCTGTCTGCTTCAGCATGGTCCTTGGCCCCAGCACGTCAAGTCACCGCGTCACACCGGCCGATGCTAATGACGCACCGAGCACTACACTAAGGCAGACAAGGTAGTAACCAAGGGTGAGGATGCAGCGGGGGGCGTGTAGTTTGAGGACAAACTATAGTTCGGCCCCCCAACTGTCTGAGGGAATATGAACTGGCCCACTGTATAAAAAGTTTGAGGATCCTTGGTATAGGCCATGTAATCTAAGAGCCAAATTTAGAGCAAAGGGGGCCCCTACCAACACAGAGGTTGGAAGACTCATCTGGATGGGTGGGTGAAGCTATCATATGTTCGATACACTGGGGCTGTGCTCCATTTCCAACTTCCACAATCCCAGGTTGAAAGCTGAAGAGCTGCAATTCAATAACAGCTAGAGGGATGCAGGATAGACAGGGCCTCATATACTTGTATCCTTTTAATTCCTCTACCCCCACCCCTCTGAAAGGCCAATATGATTTGAGGGGGGGCAGAAGGTGTCCCCTCTCTCTAGCCCTAAATGCCAGTGCTGGGTTAAGATGGCCATACATGTTAAGATCCGCTTGCCTGGCAAGGTCACCAAGCGAGCGGATCTTCTCCCGATATCCCCACCTACAAGTGGGCGATATTGTGTGAATTTAGGCTAATTTGGTCATTGGCCCTGGGGCCAAACGATCAAATTAGAACACCGGTAATAGGTGCAATCAGTTCGGGTCCCGATCCGATTAAATTTCTTAATCTGCCCGATCGACATCTGGCCGAATTCAGGCCAGATGTCAGTCGGCAGGTCCGTCTGTAGTGCCCATACACGGTCTAAAGGTGCCCATACACTATAAGATCCCCACCTATGGGTGGGCGATATCGGGTAGCAAGGGACTTAAAAAAAAAAAAAAATAATCCGATCGTTTGGCCCTGGGGCCAAACGATCGGATTACATTTGAGGTTAAGGGGCAGTCGGTTTGGGGACCGCATCAACAAGCCGATGCGGTCCCCGATCCGACTGGATTTTCTAACCTGGCCGATCGAGATCTGTCCAATTTCAGGCCAGATATCGGTCAGCCAGTCCGCTTGGTTCTGCCCCTACACCGGCCGATTAGCTGCCGAATCAGTCTAAAGGACCCATATCGGCAGCTACAATCGGCCCGTGTATGGGGACCGTTACCCAGATCAATGCATGAGGGGAAGCCCAGGGTTCCTTACAATGCTGATGGGCTTCCGCTTCTCCGCCTCCGCGCTCTTCTCGACGTTCTTTGGTTCCTCCCCTGCGGAACTGGCCGCGCCGCTGCTCTCGCCCGCCTTGGCCTCCATCTGCTTCTTAAAGAGCTCCATGAAGCTGCCATCATTGGCGAACAGGTTGACCCCGCTGGACAGGGATGGGGCAGGCTGCGCTGCTGGTGGTGCGGCCGGGGCCCCGCTGTAAGAAGGGAAAGCTGTGGAACTGCACAAGGGCGCTCCTTCCCGGTAGTTGGCTGGGCTGGGCCTTGGGAAAGGGGTAGGCGAGGAGCCGCGATAGGCTGCGGTTAGTGGGAGTGGGGAAAGCCGCTTGGAGCCCGGGCTGGGGGGCTGGGGGGCAGTGTCCCGATGGGGCGATACCGAGTCCCGCCGCTCAGGGGCAGCTTTATCCCTTCCGGCTGCAGGAATCCCCTTCTTTGTCTCTCTCTGTGCCGGTGCCTCCGCCGCCTCTTCCCCCTCCTCTTCAGCCTCACTGTCTCCCTCCGTTACCTCTCGCTGAGCCTCCGCCATCTTGGGGAGTACAAGGGGCCAACACGTCTGTACTACTGCAGCAGCTGCCTCTCCGCATAAACTCGCCCTACAGTCCCATATGGACGCCCCACAATCACCTGCAAGAGTATCGTCAGCGGCTGTGAGAGAATATGGCGGGAAATTTGGTTTTACGCTTTTCAAAATGGCGTCAAGTTATTCCTTGCAGGAAGAACCCGATTGAGGGCGGGTATAGTGTGTGACTGACTGTGGAAATGGGCCACTAGGTGAGCCGGATTGGTAATCCGTCAACCAATTACAAAGCGTCGAGGCGGAGTCTTTCATATAGCGCAAGTCATACAATAACCACCAATCAGCAGCTAGCGCTAGTGAGGCAAGTAAACAAGGAAAGTTACGTCCATTGAAAGCGACAGCTGTGCGTATAGGACGCGCGTTGACCAATTAGAGATCTAGTAAGGTGATAGACAGAAATGGGACCCAGTTGGGATACGAATACTGACGGGCGTCACTGTGGGAGGAGGAGGAGAAACATGATTAGCGTTCGTGTCAGCCAATGAGAGAACATCTCTGATAGAGTTTCGTCGAACCAGAGTTGCGGTTTATGAGTACACGGCTCCTAACAACAGGGCTGTCACTAGCGATGTAGGGGTAAGCCAATCAGAGAGGCGATGCGGAGAACCAGTGGTTTGTGAGTGTGTCTCGATGATGGGAGGCGGAGCCTAGCCGGTCACGTGAGTAAGTTGGAAGATGGCCGCGCCGGCAGATGATGAGTTTGAAGATGCTCCTGACGTGGAGCCTTTAGAACCAACCCTGAGTAATGTGATAGACCAGCGCTCCCTCAGGTGGATCTTCGTGGGAGGAAAGGGAGGCGTGGGCAAGACGACCTGTAGGTGAGGAACGTTAGGGGTTAAACCGAGCCGGTAGGACAGGGGGCGGGGGGCGTTGAAGGGAAGACACATGGGAAGAACTAATTCAGGATGAGCGATAGGGGGATAGAAACGGGCTGAACCAAATGCATTGTGGGGTGGGGAAGGTAAAGTGCTTATATGAATCACTGAGACTGTCCTGGCTACATAACTACAACTCTTTAGTTCCTTTCTACTTGCACTGGGGATCTTTATAATTCCCACACTGAGTGCTTACAGGAGCCTCCCCCCCAGAGGCGCTGGGAGAGTCCTGAGAGAAGCCCCGCCCCTGAGGACACTCAGTATATATAGATATGTAATACTCAGTATATCCCAGCTGGCTTTCTGCTCATGGTCATTGGCAGCAGGTGGCTAGATATTGTCTTACAGGTATGGCCTAAACTATTATATTAACTAAGGGCTAATATATTGATAAAGTAGCAAAGGGTAGGCACAAAGGATAAACTAAAACAAAATCCTTGTAGGCAATTATGATTAATATATGGTGCTGTTTTAACTTTGGGTATTGGAACCCTCTATGGATCCTCTCGGGTCCCTGTTGTGTTTCCGGGGTGGCTGTGTCCGATTGGTCCCTGCCGGAAGCGCAGTAGGAGAGAGAGAGCCAATCACAGCTGAGCAAAGGCAGGCTTCAGTTCCCAATCAGGCCGGCTTAGCTACTATTTGGTTCCTATCCTATATAAGTTTATATAACCTATATTAGTTTATTATATTAATATTGCGTATTGAAGAGCCAGTCACATCTGTTAAATACCGCCTTCCTAGCCAATAGGGTTGCAGAGTTGTGTATTTACAGAATCCATGAAAGCTTATGGGGTACCAGTCACTTTATTTCACTAGTGACCCCTCCTTATCCTTGTCTTGCCTCACCCTCCTGTGTGCCCACTCCATTACCCAGCTATCTTACCTCTCTATTTCAGTTGCAGCTTGGCAGTGCAGCTTTCACGGGTACGGGAGAGCGTTCTCATCATCTCCACAGACCCCGCTCACAATATCTCCGATGCCTTTGACCAGAAGTTCTCTAAGGTCCCTACAAAAGTCCGGGGCTATGACAACCTTTTTGCTATGGTGAGTGATCCCAAGAGCTGATTGTCTCAAGATGTGGCAACATACATGCTTATCATTGTGATTTATTGTATATAGAGCGTAATGTATCACCCTAATGTATCAAGACTTTTATGTGGCAATATAAAGCCACAAGGCTGAGTTATACAAGGAATTCTGAGTATCACTCATGTATTATAAGGGGTAATGTACCCCCTACTGTAAATGATAAGGATATTAGCAGTCACTGAGGGGTTCTGTGCCCATATAAAGGCACAAGGCTGCAGGCTGAGTTATACAGGGAACTCTGAGTATCACTCATGTATTATAAGGGATAATGTACCCCCTACTGTAAATGATAAGGATATTAGCAGTCACTGAGGGGTTCTGTGCCCATATAAAGGCACAAGGCTTCAGGCTGGGTTATACAGGGAACTCTGAGTATCACTCATGTATTATAAGGGATAATGTACCCCCTACTGTAAATGATAAGGATATTAGCAGTCACTGAGGGGTTCTGTGCCCATATAAAGGCACAAGGCTGCAGGCTGAGTTATACAGGGAACTCTGAGTATCACTCATGTATTATAAGGGATAATGTACCCCCTATTGTAAATCATAAGGATATTAGAAGTCACTGGGGGGTTCTGTGTGATTTTATCTTCCCAGTAAATTTGAATACCCTGATATTTCAAGTAGTGGGACACATATGTTACAGGTTAGCTTAGGGATCCCCAACCTTTCTTAGTTGTGAGCCGCATTTAAATGTAAAAAGATTTGGAGAGCAACACAAGCACCATAAAAGTTCATAGAGGTGCCAAATAAGGGCTGTGATTGGCTATTAGGGAACCTCTATGCACGCGTAAAATTTGCCACCAAGTCAGGAATTCAAAAATAACTCCCTGGTTTGGGGGCACTGAGAGCAAAATCCAAGGGGTTGGGGAGCAACATGTTGCCCTCGAGCCACTGGTTGGGGGTCACGGGGTAAGCCTTTATTCCTCTTACTGACCTGAGTGGGTTTTTTTTTTACAGGAAATTGACCCCAGCCTGGGGGTGGCAGAGCTCCCTGATGAAATATTTGAGGAGGACAACATGCTAAGTATGGGAAAGAAGATGATGCAGGAAGCGATGAGTGCTTTCCCAGGAATTGATGAAGCCATGAGCTATGCTGAAGTGATGAGGTGAGAAACGGGAGGGAGCTATGGGACACGGAGTCTGCCCCTCCCACTGCAGGGTGATACAGTGACACAGACAGGAGGGGGCTATGGGACATGGAGTCTGTCCCTCCCACTGCAGGGTGATACAGTGACACAGACAGGAGGGGGCTATGGGACATGGAGTCTGTCCCTCCCACTGCAGGGTGATACAGTGACACAGACAGGAGGGGGCTATGGGACACGGAGTCTGTCCCTCCCACTGCAGGGTGATACAGTGACACAGACAGGAGGGAGCTATGGGACACGGAGTCTGCCCCTCCCACTGCAGGGTGATACAGTGACACAGAGAGGAGGGGGCTATGGGATATGGAGTCTGCCCCTCCCACTGCAGGGTGATACAGTGACACAGACAGGAGGGGGCTATGGGACACGGAGTCTGCCCCTCCCACTGCAGGGTGATACAGTGACACAGACAGGAGGGGGCTATGGGACACGGAGTCTGCCCCTCCCACTCCAGGGTGATACAGTGACACAGACAGGAAGGGGCTATGGGACACGGAGTCTGCCCCTCCCACTGCAGGGTGATACAGTGACACAGACAGGAGGGAGCTATGGGACACGGAGTCTGTCCCTCCCACTGCATGGTGATACAGTGACACAGACAGGAGTGGGCTATGGGACACGGAGTCTGCCCCTCCCACTGCAGGGTGATACAGTGACACAGACAGGAGGGAGCTATGGGACACGGAGTCTGCCCCTCCCACTGCAGGGTGATACAGTGACACAGAGAGGAGGGGGCTATGGGATATGGAGTCTGCCCCTCCCACTGCAGGGTGATACAGTGACACAGACAGGAGGGAGCTATGGGACATGGAGTCTGCCCCTCCCACTGCAGGATGATACAGTGACACAGACAGGAGGGAGCTATGGGACACTGAGTCTGTCCCTCCCACTGCAGGGTGATACAGTGACACAGACAGGAGGGGGCTATGGGACACGGAGTCTGTCCCTCCCACTGCAGGGTGATACAGTGACACAGACAGGAGGGAGCTATGGGACACTGAGTCTGTCCCTCCCACTGCAGGGTGATACAGTGACACAGACAGGAGGGGGCTATGGGACATGGAGTCTGCCCCTCCCACTGCAGGGTGATACAGTGACACAGACAGGAGGGAGCTATGGGACATGGAGTCTGCCCCTCCCACTGCAGGGTGATACAGTGACACAGACAGGAGGGGGCTATGGGACACGGAGTCTGCCCCTCCCACTGCAGGGTGATACAGTGACACAGACAGGAGGGAGCTATGGGACATGGAGTCTGCCCCTCCCACTGCAGGGTGATACAGTGACACAGACAGGAGGGAGCTATGGGACATGGAGTCTGCCCCTCCCACTGCAGGGTGATACAGTGATACAGACAGGAGGGAGCTATGGGACATGGAGTCTGTCCCTCCCACTGCAGGGTGATACAGTGACACAGACAAGAGGGGGCTATGGGACATGGAGGCATTATTGCTAACACATATGTACATATATTTAAGTTGTGACTGTACCCACAGGCTGGTGAAAGGGATGAATTTCTCCGTAGTGGTGTTTGACACGGCTCCCACTGGACACACCCTGCGTCTGCTCAACTTCCCCACCATAGTAGAGCGAGGCCTGGGGCGCCTCATGCAGATCAAGAACCAGATCAGCCCATTTATATCACAGGTGAGATACTGGAAAGGCAGGTAGTGGGGGGTATGTGGGGGGCCATTGTACTAGAGGCATAAAGACCCGACTCATTCATTGCACTGAGAGGAAGGCAGTTTGTTTGGCTCATAATAGAACTGAGCCTAATGTAATAGGGACTTAGAGTGTAAGCTCCACTGGGGCAGGGACTGATGGGAATGATATATGTTCCATGTACAGTGCTATGGAGTATGTTGGTGCTATATAAATAAAGGATACTCTCACACATCTGTTCCATACAGCCATTATACATCCTGTGGCCCTTTAATAAGTAAGAAGAATAATAATGTTGTTTTTTCCCTCCAATATTTAATTCATATATTTTTTTCCCTGGCAAGTTCCTTTTGTCTCTTCGTCTGCCTGACCCCATTCTGTTCCGCTCTCCCATAGATGTGCAACATGCTGGGACTTGGCGATATGAACGCCGACCAGTTGGCCTCCAAGCTAGAGGAGACGCTTCCCGTGATCCGGTCTGTCAGCGAGCAGTTCAAAGATCCGGTGAGCATTCAGAGCTTGCGTTGTTTCTCTATGGAAGATAGAGGGCGCTGTGCCATAGGGTCTTATTGAAAGGGAAAGTCAATGTGAGATTTATTTATAAAAGCCCCATTGATTTCTAGCTGAGGGTTCTGATTTAAAATCATCTAGGGTCCCACTGATTGGCAGATTCTACTTTAGTCTGACCTATACAGCTTTTTAGAATTGTCATGGTAACAATTGGATGATTGTTTCCTGCGCACAGGAGCAGACCACGTTCATCTGCGTGTGTATCGCCGAGTTCCTGTCACTGTACGAGACCGAGCGCTTGATCCAGGAGCTGGCCAAATGCAGCATAGACACTCATAACATTATAGTCAACCAGCTGGTATTTCCCGAGCCAGAGAAACCGTGCAGGATGTGTGAGGCCAGGCACAAGATCCAATCGAAATACCTGGACCAGGTAGGAAATAGAGCTTGTCCCTCCCACTGCAGGGTGATACAGTGACACAGACAGGAGGGAGCTATGGGACACGGAGTTTGCCCCTCCCACTGCAGGGTGATACAGTGACACAGACAGGAGGGGGCTATGGGACATGGAGTCTGTCCCTCCCACTGCAGGGTGATACAGTGACACAGACAGGAGGGGGCTATGGGACACGGAGTCTGTCCCTCCCACTGCAGGGTGATACAGTGACACAGACAGGAGGGGGCTATGGGACACGGAGTCTGTCCCTCCCACTGCAGGGTGATACAGTGACACAGACAGGAGGGAGCTATGGGACACGGAGTTTGCCCCTCCCACTGCAGGGTGATACAGTGACACAGACAGGAGGGGGCTATGGGACACGGAGTCTGTCCCTCCCACTGCAGGGTGATACAGTGACACAGACAGGAGGGAGCTATGGGACATGGAGTCTGCCCCTCCCACTGCAGGGTGATACAGTGACACAGACAGGAGGGGGCTATGGGACACGGAGTCTGCCCCTCCCACTGCAGGGTGATACAGTGACACAGACAGGAGGGGGCTATGGGACACGGAGTCTGTCCTTCCCACTGCAGGGTGACAGACATATGTATGAGACCTACATTGCTGCCTCTCATTATCTGATTGGTTCGTTACAGATGGAGGATCTCTATGAAGATTTCCACATTGCGAAGCTCCCTCTTCTTCCTCACGAGGTTCGAGGGGCAGAAAACGTAAACACCTTCTCAAAGCTCCTGTTGGAACCCTACAAGCCCCCCAGCGGGAAGTAGGCATGGAGAGCGGCACGGGGGGCGATATTTCAGAAACCCTCCAGCTGTTTATAGAGAAGAGTCGGACTGGCTGGATGGCACTACTCACACAGGAGGGGGGCTCCCTGACCAGCACCCACCCATGTAACTCCTAATCACCCCAAGGCTACGTCTATTTATTATAACTGGATTTAGGGGACCTGACCTTTAAGCCTCCCTCTCGTTTGTTTTATTTCTATTGTCTTGGACAGTTGAATGCCTTTGTTTTTCTGGCTGTCTCACTTTATTTCTCTGTGTGTCTGTCAGTCTCTTCCTCTCGTCTGTCAGGCCGTCTGGCAGTCTCTTCCTCTCGTCTGTCAGGCCGTCTGGCAGTCTCTCACCTTGTCTCTCTGTGTGCCTGGCAGTCTCTCACCTTGTCTCTCTGTGTGCCTGGCAGTCTCTCACCTTGTCTCTCTGTGTGCCTGGCAGTCTCTCACCTTGTCTCTCTGTGTGCCTGGCAGTCTCTCACCTTGTCTCTCTGTGTGCCTGGCAGTCTCTCACCTTGTCTCGCTGTGTGCCTGGCAGTCTCTCACCTTGTCTCTCTGTGTGCCTGGCAGTCTCTCACCTTGTCTCTCTGTGTGCCTGGCAGTCTCTCACCTTGTCTCTCTGTGTGCCTGGCAGTCTCTCACCTTGTCTCTCTGTGTGTCTGGCAGTCTCTTCCTCTAGTCTGTCAGGCCGTCTGGCAGTCTCCTTGTCTCTCTGTGTACCTGGCAGTCTCTCCTCATCCCTCTGTGCATCTGGCAGTCTCTCCTCATCCCTCTGTGCATCTGGCATTCTCTCTCTTTGTCTCTGTGTGTCTGGCAGTCTCTTCCTCTAGTCTGTCAGGCCGTCTGGCAGTCTCCTTGTCTCTCTGTGCATCTGGCAGTCTCTCTCCTTGTCTCTGTGTGCCCGGTAGTCATTTTGTCTCTGTGCCTGGCAGTCTCTCACATTGTCTCTCTGTATGCCTGGCAGTCTTTGGGAGTCTCTACCCTTTGCAGAACTAATCCTTTAACTCCCACCATCCCCAGATGCGGCAGTAGGAGGTATTAGTTCAGCAGTCTCTGGGGTGTTCATGGCCCTCTCTCTTTGGGCCTCTTTCAGCCTGGAGCTCCCTTTGTTTCTGGTAATCTTTTTGTCTCTCATGCGTTGTCTAACCCCCCCTTCCCATATTATCTAACCCCCCCCCCCCCCTTAGCCAAGAGAATGGCACGGTCTGTGTAAGTTCTGAGCATGACTGCCCCGCAGACTAGAGCTGACATGTATTGCAGTTGCACACTGTCCTTTCTGCCTACTGCCCCCTACTGGGCGGCGGGGTGCGGGGCAGTTCTTAAATTAAACTCTTTGTAAAACATGTAGTTTGAGTCCGGGTTAATCTCTAGCTCTGCGCCAGTGTCTCTGGATACACGGACGTCATAGACAAACATTGGACGGAACATTCAGGCAGTGAGGGTTGGGGGCCACCATGTTTGGTTGTGGCACTTCTGGGGGCTGATTGCTTGATAGGGGCTGGTCTGTTTCCCCCAAACATGGCAGCCATCAAGCCCATTCGGTAGATCTGCTTTTAGGCAGTTGGGAAATGGGGTAAGGGCAGGACCATATTTATAATAAGGCACCTGAGGGTCTGTGCCTAGGGGGCAGGGCCTATGGGATGTCACGCACACTGGGGCAGCACTAGACCTAAATACACCCCTGGGTAAGGGGCAGGAACGGCTGATGTGGGGGGGGGGGGTTGTTTGTAGAGATTGGTTCCAAGCATATCTGCCCATTTGTGGCTGGAACTTGTACGGCAGGGGTCTATTTGTAACCCTGCCTTCAGCAGACATCATGGAGTCCTATGAATCCTGAATTCCTATTGGCCGCTGAGAGAACCTACCCTACCTATTGATGAGTAACTGAGGAACAAATCGATCAATATTTCTTTGTTACATACAATGGAGCTGGGATTGTAGTGTTCTCAGTCACACTCAAGTGTTGGTGTCAAATGTGAGGCACAGGACTAAGATACAGATACAATATTGGGAGAAGGGAATCCTGCCCTGCAGAGCTTACACTCTAATATACAGAGGGGCACAGATACAATACAGGGAGAGGGAACCATTGGGAGAAGGGAATCCTGCCCTGCAGAGCTTACACTCTAATATACAGAGGGACACAGATACAATACAGGGAGAGGGAACCATTGGGAGAAGGGAATCCTGCCCTGCAGAGCTTACACTCTAATATACAGAGGGACACAGATACAATACAGGGAGAGGAACCATTGGGAGAAGGGAATCCTGCCCTGCAGAGCTTACACTCTAATATACAGAGGGACACAGATACAATACAGGGAGAGGAACCATTGGGAGAAGGGAATCCTGCCCTGCAGAGCTTACACTCTAATATACAGAGGGACACAGATACAATACAGGGAGAGGGAACCATTGGGAGAAGGGAATCCTGCCCTGCAGAGCTTACACTCTAATATACAGAGTGACACAGATACAATACAGGGAGAGGGAACCATTGGGAGAAGGGAATCCTGCCCTGCAGAGCTTACACTCTAATATACAGAGGGGCACAGATACAATACAGGGAGAGGGACCCATTGGGAGAATGGAATCCTGCCCTGCAGAGCTTACACTCTAATATACAGAGGGGCACAGATACAATACAGGGAGAGGGAACCATTGGGAGAAGGGAATCCTGCCCTGCAGAGCTTACACTCTAATATACAGAGGGACACAGATACAATACAGGGAGAGGGAACCATTGGGAGAAGGGAATCCAGCCCTGCAGAGCTTACACTCTAATATACAGAGGGGCACAGATACAATACAGGGAGAGGGAACCATTGGGAGAAGGGAATCCTGCCCTGCAGAGCTTACACTCTAATATACAGAGGGGCACAGATACAATACAGGGAGAGGGAACCATTGGGAGAAGGGAATCCAGCCCTGCAGAGCTTACACTCTAATATACAGAGGGGCACAGATACAATACAGGGAGAGGGAACCATTGGGAGAAGGGAATCCCGCCCTGCAGAGCTTACACTCTAATATACAGAGGGACACAGATACAATACAGGGAGAGGGAACCATTGGGGGAAGGGAATCCTGCCCTGCAGAGCTTACACTCTAATATACAGAGGGACACAGATACAATACAGGGAGAGGGAACCATTGGGAGAAGGGAATCCTGCCCTGCAGAGCTTACACTCTAATATACAGAGGGACACAGATACAATACAGGGAGAGGGAACCATTGGGGGAAGGGAATCCTGCCCTGCAGAGCTTACACTCTAATATACAGAGGGACACAGATACAATACAGGGAGAGGGAACCATTGGGGGAAGGGAATCCTGCCCTGCAGAGCTTACACTCTAATATACAGAGGGACACAGATACAATACAGGGAGACGGAACCATTGGGGGAAGGGAATCCTGCCCTGCAGAGCTTACACTCTAATATACAGAGTGACACAGATACAATACAGGGAGAGGGAACCATTGGGAGAAGGGAATCCTGCCCTGCAGAGCTTACACTCTAATATACAGAGTGACACAGATACAATACAGGGAGAGGGAACCATTGGGAGAAGGGAATCCTGCCCTGCAGAGCTTACACTCTAATATACAGAGGGACATAAATACAATACAGGGAGAGGGAACCATTGGGAGAAGGGAATCCTGCCCTGCAGAGCTTACACTCTAATATACAGAGGGACATAAATACAATATAGAACTAATTAGTTTATGGAAAAGTACATTTAGCCTGTTGGGTTGTGCCTATAACACATACAGTAGATGCCTGGCAGCCCTGCTGGATTTTGCAGACATTCCCCCACCCTGCGCTGTTTTGATTTTTTACACTTAATTGCCCTTAAACAAAACACAAGAGTGGGATGGGGGGAGGAAGAGGTGCACCTGACTGGGACATTAAGTTCCAGACATTGTAAAAGTAACGTCTGCTCCCCTGTAACATTCCCACCCTCATCCATGTCTGGCCTCTCTGCAACCACACTCATATAGACCAGAGGATCTCAACCTCCCTAATGCCGCGACTCTTTAATACAGTTCCTCATGTTGTGGTGACCCCCAACCCTAAAATATACCTAATGTGTTTTACGACGGTCTTAGGCGACTCCTGTGAAAGGCCAAAGGGGTCCCGACCCACAGCTTGAGAACCGCTGATATAGATCCTTTATCCATGGAACCTAAGCACATTTTCTGCATTGTCACAGTTTGCTTTGAGTTACTGTAACCCCCTAATAACAGCCCCGCCCCCGAGTGCCTTATTGTCCCTGTAACTCCTTATTCCAGTAACCCCGCCCCCGAGTGCCTTATTGTCCCTGTAACTCCTTATTCCAGTAACCCCGCCCCTGAGTGCCTTATTGTCCCTGTAACTCCTTATTCCAGTAACCCTGCCCCTGAGTGCCTTATTGTCCCTGTAACTCCTTATTCCAGTAACCCCGCCCCTGAGTGCCTTATTGTCCCTGTAACTCCTTATTCCAGTAACCCCGCCCCTGAGTGCCTTATTGTCCCTGTAACTCCTTATTCCAGTAACCCCGCCCCTGAGTGCCTTATTGTCCCTGTAACTCCTTATTCCAGTAACCCCGCCCCTGAGTGCCTTATTGCCCCTGTAACTCCTTATTCCAGTAACCCCGCCCCTGAGTGCCTTATTGTCCCTGTAACTCCTTATTCCAGTAACCCTGCCCCTGAGTGCCTTATTGTCCCTGTAACTCCTTATTCCAGTAACCCCGCCCCTGAGTGCCTTATTGCCCCTGTAACTCCTTATTCCAGTAACCCCACCCCTGAGTGCCTTATTGTCCCTGTAACTCCTTATTCCAGTAACCCCGCCCCTGAGTGCCTTATTGCCCCTGTAACTCCTTATTCCAGTAACCCCGCCCCTGAGTGCCTTATTGTCCCCGTAACTCCTTATTCCAGTAACCCCACCCCTGAGTGCCTTATTGTCCCTGTAACTCCTTATTCCAGTAACCCCGCCCCTGAGTGCCTTATTGCCCCTGTAACTCCTTATTCCAGTAACCCCGCCCCTGAGTGCCTTATTGTCCCTGTAACTCCTTATTCCAGTAACCCCGCCCCTGAGTGCCTTATTGCCCCTGTAACTCCTTATTCCAGTAACCCCACCCCTGAGTGCCTTATTGTCCCTGTAACTCCTTATTCCAGTAACCCCGCCCCTGAGTGCCTTATTGCCCCTGTAACTCCTTATTCCAGTAACCCCGCCCCTGAGTGCCTTATTGTCCCTGTAACTCCTTATTCCAGTAACCCCGCCCCTGAGTGCCTTATTGCCCCTGTAACTCCTTATTCCAGTAACCCCGCCCCTGAGTGCCTTATTGCCCCTGTAACTCCTTATTCCAGTAACCCCGCCCCTGAGTGCCTTATTGTCCCTATAAGAGTAAATGTGCTGCAATTCTATAGACAGATTATACAGCACATTGATGTAATAGCAGTAAAATCATAAAGCTTTAAACAAATAGTATGTAATTATTTTGTGCTGTGAATAGGAATTTATATTGCTGAAATCTATATCTGATGGACGTAGGAGTCCAACAGAACTGGATCCACTGCTGAATATGACTCCCAAGATCCATTAATGCTTGGGACCAAGGGTATTCCGGATAAGGTGTCTTTCCGTAATTTGGATCTCTATACCTTAATAAACATTAATTAAACCCAATAGGGCTGTTCTGCCCCCAATAAGGGGTAATTATATCTTAGTTGGGATCAAGTACAGGTACTGTTTTATTATTACAGAGAAAAGGGAATCATTTAACCATTAAATAAACCCAATAGGGCTGTTCTGCCCCAATAAGGGGTAATTATATCTTAGTTGGGATCAAGTACAGGTACTGTTTTATTATTACAGAGAAAAGGGAATCATTTAACCATTAAATAAACCCAATAGGGCTGTTCTGCCCCCAATAAGGGGTAATTATATCTTAGTTGGGATCAAGTACAGGTACTGTTTTATTATTACAGAGAAAAGGGAATCATTTAACCATTAAATAAACCCAATAGGGCTGTTCTGCCCCCAATAAGGGGTAATTATATCTTAGTTGGGATCAAGTACAGGTACTGTTTTATTATTACAGAGAAAAGGGAATCATTTAACCATTAAATAAACCCAATAGGGCTGTTCTGCCCCCAATAAGGGGTAATTATATCTTAGTTGGGATCAAGTACAGGTACTGTTTTATTATTACAGAGAAAAGGGAATCCGTTGTAAAATTCTGAATTATTTGATTAAAATGGAGTCTATGGGAGACGGGCTTTCCGTAATTTTGATGGGTTTCCAGATAAGGGATCCCATACCTGTAATTACATTTACACTGTACTTTTCCAGGAATAATGAATGTATATTGGGCTTTTATTAGGCAAAAACAACATTTGGGTGAGTTGCCCATAAAGCTAGGGATGGCGCCCACACACAGCAGGACAAGAATGCTCAGCGGGTCGGACGGAGCAATAATAATAACGGGACCTGCCCCGGAGCGGAGAGGCAGAAGGGCTGAGGGCTTGGCCAGCAGACTAGGGAGGGGGCAGGCAGAGGTTTGGAAGGGACGATCTGATGCGGGTGATTCTGGTTTGAGGTTGCACAGAACCGGCTGAGAGAGAGGAGTCTCCCCGTCCCACATCAGGGTTAATGATATGTGAGTAACAGCAAATCCAATGTATTTATTACTAAACCAGCGGTTCTCAACCTGGGGGACGGGACCCCTTTAGGGGTCGAACCCTTTCACAGGGGCCGCCTAAGACCATCGGAAAACACATATTTCCGATGGTCTTAGGAATAATTTTATGGTTGGGGGTCACTACAACATGAGGAACTGTATTAAAGGGTCACGGCATTAGCAAGGTAGAGAACCTATTTGGGGTGGGGGTTTGGGGCACATAACATAGCACAGTTCCCCCATGCATGGTTTGGCACTGCCAGTTTGGGCAGAGAATTTGCCCCACGTGCCTTCGCCCTTGGAATAATCTTTTGGGGGGTTAAATAAACATCTGGATAGCGTTGCCCCCCTTGCCCCATTGAGATGTACAATCTACAGGATGAGCGGCTAAGTGCCCAATGCATTTGGGTATATGTTTGGTGGCCCCTAGAGAGACAAGTGCAGGGGCCATTGCACCCCCTGTGGCAGCACATAAAACTGAGTTACCCCAATCAGCACTTTAAAGGGGGGACACCTGCAGGGATTCAAAAGGGGGGGGCCTGCTAAGCCTACATGCAATCCACATGGAGAGCAGCTAATTAGGAGTCAATTCAGATGCGCCTTGCATGGCCGCACAGAAACCAGTGTTGCCTGCAGCATGAATCTAAATGCATTGCTTTTCACCTTGTGTGTTTGCTTGTAAGGCAATAAACCTTCCCCTTTAAATGTCTCCCTATATAAAGGGGAAGGTGTGACTTCTCCACTTGTTTTTCCTTGGAAAAAGCTTGGGGTTTTGGGAGCCCTTATTACAAATATACCCTTTATTAACAGGAAACTTATCCAGTCCCTATGCTGAACAGCTAATTAGCAATTCGTTAAACTGCATGAAAATCAGTGCGGCCTGCAGCTTGCCTCTATATATAATTCTAAGCATTTAAAAAGTAATGCGGTGGCAAATAAGTGCAGGGGAATGTAGCTCAACAATAACAGGACGTCTGTTGGTTACATTGGCAATGCATGCTGGGAGTTGTAGTGCACTGATGGCTTCCTGTGAGGGGGCACAATGCAGGTAGGGCAATGGGAGCAGAGGGATGGAGGTGAGAACTGATACTGGTTCCATTCATCAATTCATTCCATTAATCTTATTAACAGTGGAACAATTTTAGGAACTCACTCCCCTGATAAGATTTAGCCTTTGTTTGCCTTTCCCAAAGTCGCCCCCATGCCTTTTTTAATGGAAGGGGCAGTTTAAAGGCCAGGGTAGCTCCACCCCTTTACCTGGACAATTGGATGGAGCCATGCAGGGGGTGAGAGGGTGTTTTGAGAGAGGGGGGAGAGGTGTCTGGCCTGGGAGGAGAGATGGGTCTGGAGAGACTGTGTAGGGAGGGGGTGTTAGTTTGGACATTAAATAGGATGGAGAGGCTGCACTCCTTATTGTGAGAGTGACTCCTTATTGTGAGACTGACTCCTTATTGTGAGACTGACTCCTTATTGTGAGACTGACTCCTTATTGTGAGACTGACTCCTTATTGTGAGACTGACTCCTTATTGTGAGACTGACTCCTTATTGTGAGACTGACTCTGGCTTCTAAGGTAAGTGCTCGGTGCCATGGGGTGGTTGGGCATGCTGTGCCCCTAGGGCAGAAACCGCTGTCAGTACCCAGTAGTCTGGGCAGTGGCCCTTCTGGTTGGCATGGTTCTGTCCTACTGTACTGGGGGGGGGGGGATTATACAGTTGTGGTGCTGAGCTGCAGATTCTGCCCCCCAGTGTGCACAATGGAGTGGAAGTGCCCAGTGTTGTACATTCCCAGACACCATGTGGATCTCTGCTCTTTAGAGATTACAATCTAAGTTTTGATGCCTGGGGCAAATGGAGAGCAGGTGGGGGTATATGGAGAGCAGGGGGGTATATGGAGAGCAGGTGGGGGTATATGGAGAGCAGGGGGGTATATGGAGAGCAGGGGGGTATATGCAGAGGGGGGGGCATATGGAGAGCAGAGGGGATGGGGGGGATATGGAGGACAGGCCTTGCCCCCAGTCATAATGGCTGGGCATGGGAATTGATCCTGGGTCAGTTCTGCTATAGAAAGAAGCAGACAAGTCAGGGACACACAGGGCTTCGGCTTTGGATGTTGTGGGACTGCTGCACCTCTCAGCCTGGGAATGGCACTCAGTGCCGGAATCTGGGAAAGAAATGCCCAGGGATAGGGGGGGGGATGCTCTGTGGGGTTATGTACTGGGGGGGATGCACAGTGTCCTTATGTACTGGGGGGGGGTTCACAGTGTCCTTATGTACTGGGGGGGGATGCACAGTGTCCTTATGTACTGGGGGGGTGCACATTGTCCTTATGTACTGGGGGGGGGGTGCACGGTGTCCTTATGTACTGGGGGGGGATGCACAGTGTCCTTATGTACTGGGGGGGGATGCACAGTGTCCTTATGTACTGGGGGGGGGATGCACAGTGTCCTTATGTACTTGGGGGGGATGCACAGTGTCCTTATGTACTGGGGGGGTGCACATTGTCCTTATGTACTGGGGGGGGGGTGCACGGTGTCCTTATGTACTGGGGGGGGATGCACAGTGTCCTTATGTACTGGGGGGGGGATGCACAGTGTCCTTATGTACTGGGGGGGGATGCACAGTGTCCTTATGTACTGGGGGGGGGGGTGCACATTGTCCTTATGTACTGGGGGGGGGGGTGCACGGTGTCCTTATGTACTGGGGGGGGGGTGCACAGTGTCCTTATGTACTGGGGGGGGGGATGCACAGTGTCCTTATGTACTGGGGGGGGGTGCACATTGTCCTTATGTACTGGGGGGGGGATGCACAGTGTCCTTATGTACTGGGGGGGGGGATGCACAGTGTCCTTATGTACTGGGGGGGGGTGCACAGTGTCCTTATGTACTGGGGGGGTGCACAATGTCCTTAGGTACTGGGGGGTGCAGTGTCCTTATGTACTGGGGGGGGTGCAGTGTCCTTATGTACTGGGGGGGTGCAGTGTCCTTGGGTACTGGGGGGGGGTGCAGTGTCCTTAGGTACTGGGGGGGGGTGCAGTGTCCTTATGTACTGGGGGGGTGCACAGTGTCCTTATGTACTTAGCGGGGCAGCTCTGTGGGGTTTATAATGCACAGTTTCCTCATATACTGTGGGGGGGGGCTCTCTGTGGGGTACTGGGGGTGTCTGTGTGGGGTTTATAATGCACAGTTTCCTCATATACTGTGGGGGGGGGCTCTCTGTGGGGTACTGGGGGTGGCTGTGTGGGGTTTATAATGCACAGTTTCCTCATATACTGTGGGGGGGGGGGCTCTCTGTGGGGTACTGGGGGTGGCTGTGTGGGGTTTATAATGCACAGTTTCCTCATATACTGTGGGGGGGGGGGCTCTCTGTGGGGTACTGGGGGGGGCTGTGTGGGGTTTATAATACACAGTTTCCTCATATACTGTGGGGGGGGCTCTCTGTGGGGTACTGGGGGGGGCTGTGTGGGGTTTATAATGCACAGTTTCCTCATATACTGTGGGGGGGGCTCTCTGTGGGGTACTGGGGGGGGCTGTGTGGGGTTTATAATGCACAGTTTCCTCATATACTGTGGGGGGGGCTCTCTGTGGGGTACTGGGGGGGGATATGGAAGGGATATGGTTTGGAACAGTTCCCTAAGCCCTGCCCCCTGTTCCCCTGCTGATCTGGCTGACTACTTTGAGTTGACAGTCGCCTCCCCTCAGCCTGCCTTCAGCCTGCATCCTCCCAATCCCACAATCCCCTGCACATCGGTCATTAAGGAAACCAGGGATCCCCAACTTTTTTTTTTTTTTACTTATGAGCCACACTCAGACGTAAATAGTGTTGGGGAGCAACACAAGCATGAACAAAAGTTCCTTGGGGGTGCGAAATAAGGGCTGTGATTGGCTATTTGGTAGGCCCATGTTGATTGCTGGCCTGCAGGAGGCTCTGCTTGGAGTAAAACTGTCTCTCTCTTCAAAACTTGCCCCAAGCCAGAGATTTAACAATAGGCACCTACTGTGAGGCCACTGGGAGCAACATCAAAGGGGGTGGGGAGCAACATGTTGCCCCTGAGCCATTGGTTGGGGACCACTGAAAGAAAGGAACATCACAGTGCAATGCATTATGGGTTATGTAGTTCCTGCATGCTGTCTGTAAGCTGCGGAGATGCAATCTGTAACATCAGTGGTTTAGTCCCTCCTCCCCTGCCAGGATTTCAAATGATGCAGAAAGAGAAGAACTGTTTTGCAGCTGGATTTCAGCATATAAAATGGTATTATTAATACTGAATGAACAGATGACAGTGATAGGTATATTAGGGATTTCTGTGTGGGGCTCTTTAACACATTTTGGTTCTGAAGCTGAAGTTCCATTTAATTGGTTTTATTTTAGGGTAGAGAGTGGTATTTTAAGATGGCTTGAAGTTGGTCATTTTGTTTTCTTTTCTGTGGCTTCTTTTTTTTAATAATTTTTATTTTTTCAAATTTTCAGTGCATACACAAGCTTTGTTTGTTACAGGTATAGTTGCATCAATAATTATATAATGAAAAATCGCAATATCTATCATGTATTTCCCATTTTTGCACAACCTTATAGTTTCTGACGGGGCATCGCCCCTTTAACTTATTTTTTCTGTGGCTTCTTTATTTGGATTCTAGGGTACCAATTACCATAGCAACTAGGCAGTGGTTAAAAAAGCAGGCAAGGTGAGAGGAAAGTGACTAAAAAAGACCAGGAATAAATTATCTCAGATTAAATTTCTCTTACATATTATATTTTGTAAGAACCCAATATACTATAGACCAGTGATCCCCAACCAGTGGCTCAGGGGCAACATGTTGCTCCCCAACCCCTTGGATGTTGCTCTCAGTGCCCCCAAACCAGGGAGTTATTTTTGAATTCCTGACTTGGGGGCAAGTTTTGGTTGAATAAAAACAAGATTTCCTACCAAATAAAGCCCCTGTAAGCGGATAAGGTGCATAGAGGCTGCCTAATAGCCAATCACAGCCCTTATTTGGCTCCTCCATATTTGTATTTATTCTGCTCTCACACCTTGATGAGAAGGTGAGGAAGATCCACCATTCATCTGCCTCTCCCTTTGTTGTCTGGGAATGGATGTACTGACAATAAGTATTTACATCACAGCAAGACTCAAGCAAACAGGCTCTGTGTATATAACTGCCTGAAATGTCCTTATATTTGTTACATTCTCCTGTTTCACTCCATCACCAACCGCCAAATTGTCCCTGTAACTCCTTATTCCAGTAACCCCGCCCCTTAGTGCCTTATTGTCCCTGTAACTCCTTATTCCAGTAACCCCGCCCCTGAGTGCCTTATTGTCCCTGTAACTCCTTATTCCAGTAACCCCACCCCTGAGTGCCTTATTGTCCCCGTAACTCCTTATTCCAGTAACCCCGCCCCTGAGTGCCTTATTGTCCCTGTAACTCCTTATTCCAGTAACCCCGCCCCTGAGTGCCTTATTGTCCCTGTAACTCCTTATTCCAGTAACCCCGCCCCTGAGTGCCTTATTGTCCCTGTAACTCCTTATTCCAGTAACCCCGCCCCTGAGTGCCTTATTGTCCCTGTAACTCCTTATTCCAGTAACCCCGCCCCTGAGTGCCTTATTGTCCCTGTAACTCCTTATTCCAGTAACCCCGCCCCTGAGTGCCTTATTGTCCCTGTAACTCCTTATTCCAGTAACCCCGCCCCTGAGTGCCCCATTCTCAGGGTGTAATGATATTTCACTTACCCAGTTCCTTGTTATTAATTTTCAGGTTGGGCCCCATAGCGCTGTGACCCTCCGTGGGAAGACATGACAGTCACGTACACGGCACGAGTGGCAAATGCCCGTTTTGGGGGCTTTTATAAGCTGTTGCTGCTATGGAGGGGGAGCATATACAAATTACTTTACAAGGAATTCCTGGCTTTTTTCCTCATGTACCTGGCGCTTAGCATCATATACAGGTAAGCTTGGTGGAGCCTATTAAGCAATAACTGACAGCTATATACCTACCAAAAATATATTAAAGGGGGTCTAAACCCTTAAAAATGAATTGATGATAATGTACGCAGGTTGCTTCTCTTAGCACTTTTGCAATTTACATTCATTTATAATGATTTTAGAGAGAGTTGCATTTTTAGACTGATTATACCAGGCTTTTAGCTCAAGAGAGCCAGCAACCTGAGGGTTAACAGAATACAAAAAGCGCATAGAAGGTTCTTAAACAGCCGGGGTCATTGACACGCCTGGCCTTCAAAAAGATATGTCAAGCCAAGCCTGCCCAGCAGTATAAAACTGCCCAATACTGCTAATATTCCAGAAACCACTAAAAATAGAAATTGAATGTAAATTGCTCAGAGAGCTACTTTCAATAAGTTTACACTAATTCATCTTTTCCGGGTCTAAAACCCCGTTAAGGAGTTATATATATTATTATGTAGGTTTATACTATAATGTTGTCCAAGTGAAGTGACCTATTACAGCCAATCAGATGCTGCCATTCATTGTTCTGAGCCCATAAAAGCTAACTGCTAATTGGTTGCTATAGAGTAGTTCACAGGCAAGGCTTTCCATATTCCATAAGTATCTTGTGGTGTTAGTGCTTGGGGCAAGGTGCACTTTCAGGACTCTGATACTTATATAAGTAGGGATGCCCCCTGGCTGGTATTTCACTAGCCTAGCCGTATATCAGCCCGGGTTGGTATTACAAACTTACTGGCAACGTAGCTGCTGGTAAATGTGTAATACCCTGTCCTGTAACATCGGCCTGCCTCCGACCCACCCCCAGCCCGCCTCTGATTCACCCCCAGCCCTCCTCCGATCCACCCCCAGCCCTCCTCCGATCCACCCCCAGCCCTCCTCCGATCCACCCCCAGCCCTCCTCCGATCCACCCCCAGCCCTCCTCCGATCCACCCCCAGCCCTCCTCCGACCCAGCCTCAGCCCTCCTCCGATCCACCCCCAGCCCGCCTCTGATTCACCCTCAGCCCTCCTCCGACCCAGCCTCAGCCCTCCTCCGACCCAGCCTCAGCCCTCCTCCGACCCAGCCTCAGCCTTCCTCCGACCCAGCCTCAGCCCTCCTCCGACCCAGCCTCAGCCTTCCTCCGACCCAGCCTCAGCCCTCCTCCGACCCAGCCTCAGCCCTCCTCCGACCCAGCCTCAGCCCTCCTCCGACCCAACCTTCCTCCGACCCAGCCTCAGCCCTCCTCCGACTCAGCCTCAGCCCTCCTCCGACCCAGCCTCAGCCCTCCTCCGACCCAGCCTCAGCCCTCCTCCGACTCAGCCTCAGCCCTCCTCCGACCCAGCCTCAGCCCTCCTCCGACCCAACCTTCCTCCGACCCAACCTTCCTCCGACCCAGCCTCAGCCCTCCTCCGACCCAGCCTCAGCCCTCCTCCGACCCAACCTTCCTCCGACCCAGCCTCAGCCCTCCTCCGACCCAACCTCAGCCCTCCTCCCGACCCAGCCTCAGCCCTCCTCCGACCCAACCTTCCTCCGACCCAACCTTCCTCCGACCCAACCTTCCTCCGACCCAGCCTCAGCCCTCCTCCGACCCAGCCTCAGCCCTCCTCCGACCCAGCCTCAGCCCTCCTCCGACCCAACCTTCCTCCGACCCAGCCTCAGCCCTCCTCCGACCCAACCTTCCTCCGACCCAGCCTCAGCCCTCCTCCGACTCAGCCTCAGCCCTCCTCCGACCCAACCTCAGCCCTCCTCCGACCCAGCCTTCCTCCGACTCAGCCTCAGCCCTCCTCCGACCCAGCCTCAGCCCTCCTCCGACCCAACCTCAGCCCTCCTCCGACCCAGCCTCAGCCCTCCTCCGACCCAGCCTCAGCCCTCCTCCGACCCAGCCTCAGCCCTCCTCCGACCCAGCCTCAGCCCTCCTCCGACCCAGCCTCAGCCCTCCTCCGACCCAGCCTCAGCCCTCCTCGCGACCCAGCCTCAGCCCTCCTCCGACCCAGCCCTCCTCCGACCCAGCCTCAGCCCTCCTCCGACCCAGCCTCAGCCCTCCTCCGGACCCAACCTTCCTCCGACCCAACCTTCCTCCGACCCAGCCTCAGCCCTCCTCCGACCCAGCCTCAGCCCTCCTCCGACCCAGCCTCAGCCCTCCTCCGACCCAACCTTCCTCCGACCCAGCCTCAGCCCTCCTCCTCCGGACTCAGCCTCAGCCCTCCTCCGACCCAACCTCAGCCCTCCTCCGACCCAGCCTCAGCCCTCCTCCGACCCAACCTTCCTCCGACCCAACCTTCCTCCGACCCAGCCTCAGCCCTCCTCCGACCCCAGCCTCAGCCCTCCTCCGACCCAGCCTCAGCCCTCCTCCGACCCAACCTTCCTCCGACCCAGCCTCAGCCCTCCTCCGACTCAGCCTCAGCCCTCCTCCGACCCAACCTCAGCCCTCCTCCGACCCAGCCTTCCTCCGACTCAGCCTCAGCCCTCCTCCGACCCAGCCTCAGCCCTCCTCCGACCCAACCTCAGCCCTCCTCCGACCCAGCCTCAGCCCTCCTCCTCCGACCCAGCCTCAGCCCTCCTCCGACCCAACCTCAGCCCTCCTCCGACCCAGCCTCAGCCCTCCTCCGACCCAGCCCTCCTCCGACCCAGCCTCAGCCCTCCTCCGACCCAGCCTCAGCCCTCCTCCGACCCAGCCTTCCTCCGACCCACCCTCAGCCCTCCTCCGACCCACCCTCAGCCCTCCTCCGACCCAGCCTCAGCCCTCCTCCGACCCAGCCTTCCTCCGACCCAGCCTCAGCCTTCCTCCGACCCAGCCTCAGCCCTCCTCCGACCCACCCTCAGCCTGCCTCCGACCCAGCCTCAGCCCTCCTCCGACCCAGCCTCAGCCCTCCTCCGACCCAGCCTTCCTCCGACCCAGCCTCAGCCCTCCTCCGACCCACCCTCAGCCCTCCTCCGACCCAGCCTCAGCCCTCCTCCGACCCAGCCCTCCTCCGACCCAGCCTCAGCCCTCCTCCGACCCAGCCTCAGCCCTCCTCCGACCCAGCCTCAGCCCTCCTCCGACCCAGCCTTCCTCCGACCCAGCCTCAGCCTTCCTCCGACCCACCCTCAGCCCTCCTCCGACCCACCCTCAGCCCTCCTCCGACCCACCCTCAGCCCTCCTCCGACCCAGCCTCAGCCCTCCTCCGACCCACCCTCAGCCTGCCTCCTATCCCCTTTCCCATCTGCCTTTCTAGTTTGCCCTCAAACTGTTCCCCTCGAATGCAGCCCTCTGACTTCATGCCCTGCCCCATTAATGTTGTTGCTCCACCCCCGATGTCATAGACCCACCCACTTAGCCTGCACCCTGCCCTGGTTGGTAAGAGGAGGCCTGAAAGGTGTCATTCCTATATATAAGGTAGATCAGTCTATGGTAGAACTGCCTGCACCCCCAAATGGTAAGAAGGTTCCACTGAGGAGGGAGAGGGAAGCCCAGGAGAATGTGCCACGTAACCTACAGTGTCGCTGCCTGCCATTTGTACCCACAGGTTCTTTCTGAATGAGGAACAGAAACTTTACTTTGACAAAGTGGCCATTTACTGTAATAACTACGCCAACCTCATCCCTGTGTCCTTTGTGCTGGGTGAGTCTGTCTGTTGTCCCACAATTCCTCCTCTCCATTACTTCCTCCCTTTAATTGACAGCCCCTTCTCGTTCTGTTTAGCCCCTCCCCCAAGGTTCCCCGTTAAACCTTTTAATTTTTTTTTTTTCTTACAGGTTTTTATGTCAACCTGGTGGTAAATCGCTGGTGGAACCAGTATCTCTCTTTGCCTTTCCCCGACCGTGTCATGTGCGCCATCTCCGGGACTGTGCATGGATCTGATGAAACGGGGCGTCTGTACCGCCGGACTCTTATGCGCTACTGCAGCCTATCAGGGCTATTGATTCTGCGCTCTGTTAGTACCGCTGCCTTCAAAAGATTCCCTACAATAGACCATGTTGTAGAAGCTGGTGAGTGCTCCTCCTACTGCGGGGTAAGGTAATCACATGGGGGGGGGGGATGCAAATAAGTATCTGACCAACCAGACAGACAGGAGGGAGCTATGGGACACGGAGTCTGCCCCTCCCACTGCAGGGTGATACAGTGACACAGACAGGAGGGAGCTATGGGACACGGAGTCTGCCCCTCCCACTGCAGGGTGATACAGTGACACAGACAGGAGGGAGCTATGGGACACGGAGTCTGCCCCTCCCACTGCAGGGTGATACAGTGACACAGACAGGAGGGAGCTATGGGACACGAAGTCTGTCCCTCCCACTGCAGGGTGATACAGTGACACAGACAGGAGGGGGCTATGGGACACGGAGTCTGTCCCTCCCACTGCAGGGTGATACAGTGACACAGACAGGAGGGGGCTATGGGACATGGAGTCTGTCCCTCCCACTGCAGGGTGATACAGTGACACAGACAGGAGGGGGCTATGGGACACGGAGTCTGCCCCTCCCACTGCAGGGTGATACAGTGACACAGACAGGAGGGGGCTATGGAACATGGAGTCTGTCCCTCCCACTGCAGGGTGATACAGTGACACAGACAGGAGGGAGCTATGGGACACTGAGTCTGCCCCTCCCACTGCAGGGTGATACAGTGACACAGACAGGAGGGAGCTATGGGACACGGAGTCTGTCCCTCCCACTGCAGGGTGATACAGTGACACAGACAGGAGGGAGCTATGGGACACGGAGTCTGTCCCTCCCACTGCAGGGTGATACAGTGACACAGACAGGAGGGAGCTATGGGACACGGAGTCTGTCCCTCCCACTGCAGGGTGATACAGTGACACAGACAGGAGGGGGCTATGGGACACGGAGTCTGCCCCTCCCACTGCAGGGTGATACAGTGACACAGACAGGAGGGGGCTATGGGACATGGAGTCTGTCCCTCCCACTGCAGGGTGATACAGTGACACAGACAGGAGGGGCTATGGGACATGGAGTCTGTCCCTCCCACTGCAGGGTGATACAGTGACACAGACAGGAGGGGGCTATGGGACATGGAGTCTGTCCCTCCCACTGCAGGGTGATACAGTGACACAGACAGGAGGGGGCTATGGGACATGGAGTCTGCCCCTCCCACTGCAGGGTGATACAGTGACACAGACAGGAGGGAGCTATGGGACACGGAGTCTGCCCCTCCCACTGCAGGGTGATACAGTGACACAGACAGGAGGGGGCTATGGGACATGGAGTCTGCCCCTCCCACTGCAGGGTGATACAGTGACACAGACAGGAGGGGCTATGGGACACGAAGTCTGTCCCTCCCACTGCAGGGTGATACAGTGACACAGACAGGAGGGGGCTATGGGACACGAAGTCTGTCCCTCCCACTGCAGGGTGATACAGTGACACAGACAGGAGGGGGCTATGGGACATGGAGTCTGCCCCTCCCACTGCAGGGTGATACAGTGACACAGACAGGAGGGGGCTATGGGACATGGAGTCTGCCCCTCCCACTGCAGGGTGATACAGTGACACAGACAGGAGGGAGCTATGGGACATGGAGTCTGCCCCTCCCACTGCAGGGTGATACAGTGACACAGACAGGAGGGAGCTATGGGACATGGAGTCTGCCCCTCCCACTGCAGGGTGATACAGTGACACAGACAGGAGGGGGCTATGGGACACGGAGTCTGTCCCTCCCACTGCAGGGTGATACAGTGACACAGACAGGAGGGAGCTATGGGACACGGAGTCTGTCCCTCCCACTGCAGGGTGATACAGTGACACAGACAGGAGGGAGCTATGGGACACGGAGTCTGCCCCTCCCACTGCAGGGTGATACAGTGACACAGACAGGAGGGGGCTATGGGACACGGAGTCTGCCCCTCCCACTGCAGGGTGATACAGTGACACAGACAGGAGGGGACTATGGGACACGGAGTCTGCCCCTCCCACTGCAGGGTGATACAGATGGGAGGGGACTAATTGGATATGTATCATTTTCTCAGGGTTCATGACTCGCCTGGAGAGAAAGAAGTTTGAGAACCTCCAGTCATCCTATAACAAGTACTGGGTTCCGTGCGTGTGGTTCTGTAACCTGGCGTCGCAGGCGCGGAGCGAGGGGAGGATCCGAGATGACCATTCCTTTAAAATGCTGATGGAGGTGAGCAGTTAGTGGGCGGGGCAAGTAAGGGAGACTGGGTGGTACCACAGGACAAAGCTCTGACTCTCTTCTCCTTTATTTGGGCCTCAGGAGCTGAACACCTTCCGGGGGAACTGCGGCATGCTCTTCCACTATGACTGGATCAGCGTCCCCCTGGTTTATACTCAGGTAGGGCAAATGGCAGTGTGTTTTGTGTACTTGGCCCTGTTATCATTGTACCCGCTCTGCGTCACTCATAATAATCATAATCACGGTGCTCTTTTTCCATTTATCTTACATTTTTGCCTTTTCTTATGATATTAACACTTTTATACTGCTAATATTATGAGTTTACACCAGAGTGCGTATCCCAAATCTCTGCCATAAAGCAAGAGAGGACTTTTGTTTCTTTACCAAAAAGGAAATGCAGTTTCTTGTGAGTTTTTTTCACAAGGAAGGACAAAACCGTACTCCCCAACACCATCCCCCCCCAACAACACCACTTCATGAAGACCGTGTCCCCCCCCAACAACACCACTTCATGAAGACTGTGTCCCCCCCCAACAACACCACTTCATGAAGACTGTGTCCCCCCCCAACAACACCACTTCATGAAGACCGTGTCCCCCCCCAACAACACCACTTCATGAAGACCGTGTCCCCCCCCCAACAACACCACTTCATGAAGACCGTGTCCCCCCCCAACAACACCACTTCATGAAGACTGTGTCCCCCCCCAACAACACCACTTCATGAAGACTGTGTCCCCCCCAACAACACCACTTCATGAAGACTGTGTCCCCCCCAACAACACCACTTCATGAAGACCGTGTCCCCCCCCAACAACACCACTTCATGAAGACTGTGTCCCCCCCCAACAACACCACTTCATGAAGACCATGTCCCCCCCAACAACACCACTTCATGAAGACCGTGTCCCCCCCCAACAACACCACTTCATGAAGACCGTGTCCCCCCTCAACAACACCACTTCATGAAGACCGTGTCCCCCCCCAACAACACCACTTCATGAAGACCGTGTCCCCCCCCAACAACACCACTTCATGAAGACCGTGTCCTCCCCCAAACAACACCACTTCATGAAGACCGTGTCCCCCCCCAACAACACCACTTCATGAAGACCGTGTCCCCCCCCCAACAGCACCACTTCATGAAGACCGTGTCCCCCCCCAACAGCACCACTTCATGAAGACCGTGTCCCCCCCCCAACAGCACCACTTCATGAAGACCGTGTCCCCCCACCAACAACACCACTTCATGAAGACCGTGTCCCCCCCCCAACAACACCACTTCATGAAGACCGTGTCCTCCCCCAAACAACACCACTTCATGAAGTCCGTGTCCCCCCCCCCCCTTAGGCCCAGTCCCAAATATCTGGTAAAAGTTGGTTATTGGTTATTCAGCATTTTATCCTTCTATGCCACCAGGTTGTGACAATTGCGGTGTACAGCTTCTTCCTGACCTGTCTGATTGGACGCCAGTTCCTGGATCCGGCACGGGGGTATCCCGGTCACGAGCTGGACCTTTATGTCCCAGTCTTCACCCTGCTCCAGTTCTTCTTCTATGCTGGTTGGCTAAAGGTACGAGAATGGCTGGTGCCCCCCTCTTTATGGGCCTTTTCAACTCCTTCATCTTCTCCAAACTGGAGATACTTCAGACCAAAGCCGCTCTGTTTGGTTATGGTGAGGAATTCCGACTCATGAGTCAATGCAAACATGCCATATATGTGTTTATTTGCTCACAGGTGGCTGAACAGCTCATTAACCCATTTGGTGAGGATGACGATGACTTTGAAATCAATTTTTTGATTGACAGAAATTTCCAGGTGAAACCTTTACCTCTTATTCTTATTGGTCGCCCCCAGTGGAGACACAAATATGGCTTCCTTGTTGTTGTGCTCTCTCCCATATAATAACCGTTCTGTGGCCCCAGGTTTCCATGTTGGCTGTGGATGAGATGTATTCGGATGTCCCCCCCATGGAGAAAGATCGCTACTGGAATCACTCAGACCCGCGCCCCCCGTACACTGCAGCCACTCTGTTCCAGAAGCATATGCCATCCTTCCAGGGCTCCACGTTCAACATGGCGTAAGTGTTGTTGCCCTATTGCTCTCTTCTCTTTCCTCTGTTCCACACTTCTTTCATTTTTGACCCTCTTATTAACCCTGATACCCTTGATACCCCTCCCAGGATCCCTAAGGAAGACATGCAATTCCAGCCTCTTTCTGATATAGAAGAGATGAATGAGGACACTCTAACACACCCTCCGCCTCTACTCAGCCGCTTTCTCCCTGGAGTAGGGCCGTCTCCTCTCTCCTCCTCTGCTGCTCTCGCCAGCCATTTTGCAGCACCTGGAAGCCGCTTGACCCTGCTGAGACGCTCTACCAGCTCGTTCTCCTCATCCTCTGAGTTCCAATGCCAAGAACCTGTTCAGGATCCACCATACAGCCTTGTCGACTCTTTGGGACCAGGACTGAATGTCCAAGAGGGTCACACTGAGGAGCTGTGTAATATGGGTTCCCAGGCCTCACTCTTTCTCCCACCTAAAACCATGGATGGTGGTGAGAACGTCCAGCCTGTGGAGGAAGGAGAAGACGCTGCTTCCTTGGTTGCTACATGATGATTGGATGTGCAGAGGTCTCCATCAGCATTTGTACAGTGGCTGATGGATGTTTTTTAGTGAACTCATTCAGACTATGGGTTCAACATCTGGGGGTGATGAAGGGTGACCTTGTCGCTCAAGAACTTCTATAGACTCTTCATAAGACTCACTTGCCAGTTTTAATGGATTCTGCCATCCCTTTCTACGTAGGCCCTTAGCATGGTCCAGCACCCTGAGACTTCCAACCTCAACATTCCAACATTAGTTTTTTTTTTTAATTACATTTTTGTATTTTTGCTAATAAATGTCTTTTCTAACAAATCTCTAATACAGATGATGGATACAGTGTCCGACTAAAGGTGGCCATACAATGGCCGATTGTAGCTGGCGATATGGGTTCCTTGGACCAATTCGGCAGCTTATCGGCCTGTGTAGGGGCAGAAACAAGGGGCATTCCCGACCGATATCTGGCCTGAAATTGGCCAGATATTGATCGGGCAGTTTAAAAGATTTAGTTTGATTGGGGACCGCATCGACTCGTTGATGCGGTCCCCTAACTGATTGCCCCATTGCCGCCATGTTCCCCGATATCGCCCACCCGTAGGTAGGGGATATCGGGAGAAGATCCACTCGCTTGTCGACCTCACCAAGTGAGTGGATCTTCACATGTATGGCCACCTTAAGTCTCCCGACAGAGAGCCTGATAACCCTGGCCAACTACCTCAATAATTAGATATAAATAGTGGCAGATAATATTGGCAGAGTGGCAGAGTTATATAGGTTTATGGGGGTCTCTAGGGTGGGTTGATTGGAATTTTCCTAGGTTAGGGCCACTAGACCCACCAGGAGTCTGTCCCCAGAATGAATAAGGCGCTATTAAGGTTTATACTTATTCATGCTATGTACTAGACCTATAAAATAGGTGTAATTAGCTGGGCTATTGGATAGAAACTCAGTAGATGAAATCTACACTGGAAAAGAGGCATATAAAGGGGGTATATGATTGCTATATACCTATACAATGAACAGTAGATCTTTCCAGAGGACACTAAGGCATACATGAAGAAAGAAGGTTCTATCATAGGAAACATGAAGGATGTTTTATGCCAATGGCTTTTGGACATCTTCTGTTCTAGCCGGCCTTTGCTGTCCACTATGTGAGCAGAGTCCCCCTAAGCTCATGATAAGGGAACCATCCAATGATCAGTAGACACAGACATACATTGAGTTCGGATATGTGAGCAGAGTCCCCCTAAGCTCATGATAAGGGAACCATCCAATGATCAGTAGACACAGACATACGTTGAGTTCGGATATGTGAGCAGAGTCCCCCTAAGCTCATGATAAGGGAACCATCCAATGATCAGTAGACACAGACATACGTTGAGTTCGGATATGTGACCAGGGTCCCCCTAAGCTCATGATAAGGGAACCATCCAATGATCAGTAGACACAGACATACGTTGAGTTCGGATATGTGAGCAGGGTCCCCTAAGCTCATGATAAGGGAACCATCCAATGATCAGTAGACACAGACATACGTTGAGTTCGGATATGTGACCAGGGTCCCCCTAAGCTCATGATAAGGGAACCATCCAATGATCAGTAGACACAGACATACGTTGAGTTTGGATATGTGAGCAGGGTCCCCCTAAGCTCATGATAAGGGAACCATCCAATGATCAGTAGACACAGACATACGTTGAGTTCGGATATGTGAGCAGAGTCCCCCTAAGCTCATGATAAGGGAACCATCCAATGATCAGTAGACACAGACATACGTTGAGTTTGGATATGTGAGCAGGGTCCCCCTAAGCTCATGATAAGGGAACCATCCAATGATCAGTAGACACAGACATACGTTGAGTTCGGATATGTGAGCAGGGTCCCCCTAAGCTCATGATAAGGGAACCATCCAATGATCAGTAGACACAGACATACGTTGAGTTCGGATATGTGAGCAGGGTCCCCCTAAGCTCATGATAAGGGAACCATCCAATGATCAGTAGACACAGACATACGTTGAGTTCGGATATGTGACCAGGGTCCCCCTAAGCTCATTAGAAGGATAAACAAATACAGCAATATATTATATCAACCACTCGGAAGTGCAGTAGGTAAATGGTAACCCCAAATCTACCCCTAATTTAGTTGGGTTTACATAGACAATATGTACAGGTAGCTGGGGTAAATAGGGATCTTTTATATAATGAACTGTGTGTCGGGTGGGTCCTGGCTGATATTTGGGTGACTGTGGCAGGATCGGGGTGGGTGCGGGTCAGACTGGGAAAGTGCACAGCAAAGTTGCCCAAAGTTTTCTTTCTAGGTTACTTTGGAAAGCCAAAGTTACTCATATGCTTGTGGGTGACACATCTCCACATGTACCATCACTCAAATATATATTATTTTCCTACAGGGCCATTTACCCTCTGCACATGGCCACATGGCCAGTTCTCTATCCAAGTACAAATGTTATGCTCAAAGCCAATTCTGCTTAAATTAGCCATTAACCTTCTGTGTGCCTCTGTATCAAATGCTTTAGCAAAGTCTAACAAGATCAAATCCACTGCCATCCCAGAGTCTAGGTTTCTGCTCACCTCCTCATTGAAGGTAATTACATTTGTCTGACTGTGTATTAGGATAATATCCCCAGGAGAGATTAGTTGCCCGTGATAGGGGCACTGTTAACAGACCGATAAAGGCAACTAGACATGCCAATGGCTAGGGTTTATAAAATAACCTTTATGTACATAAGGGATTAGCCAGTTCTCCCATAGGCCACTCTGCCAATAAGCCTAGGCATTCTATAGGAAAGCTTGCTGTTTGTCTATGGATTTGATATCTAATCCGGTGCAGGGGTCACACAAACAGAGACCCCGGTTGCCTATCTCGTAGGGAAGCGTAAGCACACGTGGGATGTTTCATGTCTATTTATATTGTATATTTGTGCAGATGAGTAAATAAGATATCACGGGCAAGGGGACACCTGCTTTTAGCAAACGGTAGGGACTGGGGCAGCTCCTGAGCTGAGGTGGCCATACATGGGTAGAGTTTAGTTGCCGATATTAGCTTATCTGCCTGTGTATGGGATTGCCCAACGGGCCTACCTGACCAAGATCAGGCCTAGAACTGGGCAGATCTCGATCAGACAGGCTTGATTTTCCAGTGAATCAGGGACTGGATTGGGTCGTTGATCTGCATCTGTCTGATTACTCCCATTAGGCCCCACCCCTGAGGAGCTTTAGTCTATGTTCCCTATCAGAATTAAATACACACATTAGGGTCAGACGCATCTGGAGTCAATCTTCACCAAAACCTTTTGCGGATTGTGCAAGGCAACCCAGGGAGAAGATACAAACGTCACTCCAATGGTGCCCTGGAAAGAATTAAACAGAAGGCCCCAATGTCACCATGTTGCATTGGGCAACTTGTTAGATTTCGACCATGATACCGAACTACCAAGGTATGTACGCCTGGCTAGAGTGGCGTTGGCTCACAGATAAAGGGATATCTAGAAATTGAATATGCTGATGCACCATTGGGAAGTTGCTGATGGATTCTCAAGGTGGGCTTATTGGGGAAAGATCTGCTCAACTGGCAAACTTGCTAAAGGGGCAGATCTTTAAACGTCTGGGCAATTTAGAATAGCAGCAGGGCCGGACTGGACTGGTGGGACACTAGGAATAAACCCGGGGGGCCCCGCCAACCCAGACCCAATCCCTGCCAGTACTCCCCCTGCTGACCACCCTCCCCCAATCACACCTAGGTATCAGATATATGCGCTTGGGGGTGGGGGTCCTGATATGGCAGCCCTGGTGGGCCACACACACCCCAGTCTGACCCTGAGCAGCAGCACACAGACTGTAGACTGGCACCCCTTGGGGCTTGGAGTAGTGACAGGGGGCAACCTGAATGCATATTAGGGTGAGATTTGGGGAGAATATCTATATTTTCTCTTAGACTGAAGGTCAGTAGGGTGAGATTTGGGGTAATTTGCCATTGCCAAAGTCGCTGGCAGGGACCGGGCTTGGGGGGGGGGCAGTAGGTTTTATCCTGGTGTCCTGTAGGCCCAGTCTGATTTCTAATAAATCAGCTTACTTGGCCTTTAAATTTAACCCAATGAGCTGAGTCCTTCTTGGCATGACACACAGGGGAACTTGGCCTGACTGAGCTGTGCTCGGATGTCATTGTTTCCAGCAGGACTTTCTAAATCTGTTTATTTTTCCCAGGGGCTGGAAGCACCACTGCCCTGTAAGGGTTAACATTTGGAGGTGCCTCTGGGTCTCCTTCCCACCCCCCTTGGTTTGCAGGAATGCTGAGCACACGGTTTTGCCTTTTGAATGTGTAATCTCCTGGAATTTGCCCAGGATCAGCTCCCGTATCTGCCCCAGGCACAGCCCTTGCTCATCACACAGCAGCACCCATGGTTCAAGGATCCATGCCAAGGATATTCCCTGGTATTTCTTGGGCACAGATAAAAATGGTCCTAGAAGTCACTTGGCCCAGGGCTGCCCTCAGGTGGTTACAGGGGGTACTGCAGACATGGCCCAGAGATAGAAAGCTGTGATTTGTTGTGAAAGTGGGGGGCTTGTGGGAATCATTGAGCAAAATTAGTTTGTGGCTCAGGGGGGCAAACCAGGGAGCCCCTAAGCATGTAGGGGACATTTTTGTTTCTCATATGGGGTCCCATGATAACTGATAGCAGCCCAGGCTGGGCCCCAAAGTTAAATCATTTTACCACCCCTCCCCCTCAACTGTGCTGCATCCAGTATCGCACGGTTGCACCCTAATTCTTCCTCCAGTGCAGGCACCCCCAACTGGCAGCATGGAAGAATTACAACTCGGAGACCACTTGTAAAAAGAGTAATAAAACTTTATTTTTGTAGTGTATAAAACCAGACGTCTGTTTTGCCTGCAACACCAAGAGGGCGACGAATCTCTACCTTAAAGCACCGGGGCGCCCCCACAGCAAGATCCAAAATAAACCCAGCACAGACAGGACAAGCAGAAATTCTACATAACAGAATGTGGCAATGATTTCTAATGCCTATTCATAAAGGGTTAATCCCGACAACTTCTGGGGCCCATTCATTGCACCCCCTCAATTGCCGAGTCTCTGGCCGAAAATAAATAAATGTACAACGCTATTTAGTCACTGCCCTCCCAGAGAAGCCATGCCAGGACCTTGGCTGCTAGTTGTAGTTGTCTAACAGCTTTACAGCAGCCGAAGGGCAGATTTAATCGCCAATTATTTAGACTGTACCAACTAAACTACAAACATTTGTGCAAGACAAAGGTGGAAGACGAACAATAAAGGTGGTGCCGGGGGGGAGGGATACAGTATATGGCAGAGGAAAGAAGGCAGCATAGAATACATTCCCCTAGTACTCTGTCAATTCAGTATTAGGGAAAAGCTTTAAAGAGACACTAACATGAAAATGAACATCTGACATGTCACATTAATAAAGCTGTGAAAGTGTTTCCGGCCAATAAGCTGCCCCTGGGGTATTGGCACAGGTGAGCCTCTCACACCCCAGTCCGACCCTGTAAGTCAGTTTGTCCTTATCGCGGGCTACTTGCTATAAAGGGATCCCCAGGCTGCAGCACTGCGGCTATCATTGACTTCCAGTACAATATGCTGGGAGCTTCCCGACTCGTAAACAAAAGGCAAAGTAAACCCTTCTTGACTAAAATAGCTTATAACGAACGTTTTATGGAGTCCTGGGACTTGCTAGTAATGCCACGCACGTGTCTATACAATGGCACCGACCTAACAAGATGCCCACACTGAATACAAACACCCAGCTGTGCCAGTGGAGCAGAGAAATGGGTACCACATCCATTCCCCTCACTTCCACACCATCAATTAAACACACGTATATATTATTATTATTATTAAGTTATTCTTTCTGCTCCCGCGGAACCTTAGAAAGCATCCCATATGCACTCTCCAGGCTCTCTGGGCTCAGGGAGTTCATGTTAAGGCAGCACAGAAATCTACACTCAAATATATACAGAAACACTTACTAACGAGAGATGTGCAACACGTTGCCGGGGGGAAAATAAGGGCAGGGATTGGGCAGAGGAGTGTGTCTTTCTATCCAATCAGAATAAAGCAAAAGGAGAATAAATCACTATTAACATCAAACGTTTCTGTGCAAAGCTTCACTCGGACCATTGGCCAAAAGGACAGAAAATAAATCTGAAAATCATAGAAGATGCCCGGCTAAGTAAACTCTACATTTCTGCACAATTCCTGTGTCTATATATCTTCGCTAAGTGTTTATAAAACCTCCCAGTATTAAAATATCTGATGTAATAAAAAACAATGGAAAAAAATAGATATTCGGTGGGAGGGTTTAAATCTGACATGGGCAGGGGTGGCAAAAAAAAAAAAAAAATCGATCTATTTAGTGAAAGTGTGCTAAAACGGTACTTGATTGTCCGTGGAGGAAAGGAAGGTGCCAGGGAGTGAAACAGTTAAAGGATTTGAGGGGGGGGGTATGTGAACAAGGCAGCAAAATTAAAAGGTAAAAGGTTTCTGTTTTTACCCCTGTATGGGCCAATCCCACAAGGGGCACTCTATGATAGTATTAGTGATTGGTTTTATGGGTTAAAAGGCCACTCATCTTTGAGTAGGAAGGGGGGGGGGGAGATAAAGAACCCTGCAATATGAATGGTGTAGTCTGGGGTACCCACTCTCAGCAATAAAAGTGGGATTGCTCATACACTTATCACCCCACATTTAGGTAATAAGTGTCCCCCCCAGTCAAAAATCAGCAGGGGCAGCCTCTATGATTCAAGTACTTTTTTTTAACCCTTAGTGTTATGACATTTCTAGCTGCAAGTGAGATACCCCTGGCCAATCACTGAACCCTACTGATTATAAACAGAACTGGCCCTTTAATAGATAAAAAACACTGACTACCACAAGGCCAAGTGGCCCCATTGTGCTGCCAAGGATGTAACAGCAGTGTGCAGCTTATAGGACACACAGGGGGCTATGTCATAAAAGGCACTAAGTTTGCCCAGGAGCAGTAACCCATAGCAACCCATAAGATGCTTTTAAACAGGTGACCAGAAAATTCTACCTGCTGATTGGTTGCTATGGGTTACTGCACCTGGGCAAACTCAGTGCCGTTTATTACATATGGGGGTAAGGTAATTCCTTGGTGGTGTAGAGTGTTTGTGTTCTTTCCCCAGTTCAGATCCAGGAGCCATTGCTGCTTCAGGAGAAGCTTTGGCGCTTGTCTGTGTATTGGGGCAGCAGCGTGTGAGAGCGGGAGATTTGTCCTCGTCGGGCGTTGGTAGCCAATCGCTGCTGAGCTAGGAACGACTGCGCGCCGTTAGGTGGCTGGGACCTCTCGTCGGTGGCCTTCTGGTGCAGAGCCATGCCCTGAAAGAAAGGCCAGCGATTAATCTCACCGCCATACATGGGAGGGGGGTTTTGGCAATGCGGCCGGGCGGAACAGCCACTCACCATATTGTACCAGGCGCTGATAATCAGCTTCTCCTCGTGGTCCCGCTGAACCTTTGTCTTTTCATAGTCAGTCTTAAAGGGAAACACAGCAAATCGTTCTGTCAGGGGTGATAGCCAGTTAAGTGAGCAAACAACATATAGGAGAACAAAGATGGGGGACTGATCCGATTGCCATCTTGGGAGTTTTTCCCCCCTGCGGCAAATTAGAGAGGCTTCAGATGGGGTTTTTGCCTTCCTCTGGATCAACTAGCAGTTAGGCAGGTTATATATAGGCACTATGGTTGAACGTGATGGACATATGTCTTTTTTTCAACCTAACTTACTATGTCCCCATAGAGTTAAGAAAGAGAACAGAGTTCAGCCCAAGGCCCCCCTCTCACCTCCAGGTGCCGGATGCGAGTGTCTTTTTCCTGTAGCTGGTTCTTCAAGGCTTGAATCTCAGGAGGGATACAGTTCTGCTGCTTTGGGTCTAGACTTTTAATCACCTGGGGGGGAAGGCCCAGTACGCCATTAGATCACATACATATCAGTATACATATAATACATGGAAGCAAATATCATTATATAGGACAGCTTAAAAAAGGAAAATTGAGAAATGCCTTAGGGAATCCCACCACATTGCTGTGGTATTGGTGCCACTACCGGCAGAGAGAGCAAATATGGGCACCTTTAATGGGAACTGCACCCACGGAACCTGGTTGGACATGAATCCCAGTAGAGAGATCTATAAGTACTCACTGTTCTAGCTTTGTCCACATAGCGTTTATATCTGTCCTCCATCGCCCGCATATCTTCCTCCTTCTGGCGCAGGATCTGCTGTAATTCATTCACCTTACGGGACACTGGGAGAGAGAGAGAGACCAAACGTGTCACACACAGTAAGTGTGCCCCTTCATGCAGTTACATAGACAGAGATAGACTGATACACATACACACAGGTAAAAATAAAAAAGTTAAAATGAATATATATTACTATTGAGATCAGCTTTTGGCTCCAGTGTTTCGATATATTCTCTCTTCTTCTGGAGTTCCGAGTGAGCATCGTGTAGCATTTCCCTACAGCACAGCAATACAAGTTTGTATTGTTATATTCTTCAAGGTTCCCATATCTCTGCATTTATATCTGTGCCCCTCTCCCAATAACCCCCTTTACTTGTATTGTATCTGTGTCCCTCTGTATATTAGAGTGTAAGCTCTGCAGGGCAGGATTCCCTTCTCCCAGTGGTTCCCTCTCCCTGTATTGTATCTGTGTCCCTCTGTATATTAGAGTGTAAGCTCTGCAGGGCAGGATTCCCTTCTCCCAATGGTTCCCTCTCCCTGTATTGTATCTGTGTCCCTCTGTATATTAGAGTGTAAGCTCTGCAGGGCAGGATTCCCTTCTCCCAATGGTTCCTTCTCCCTGTATTGTATCTGTGTCCCTCTGTATATCAGAGTGTAAGCTCTGCAGGGCAGGATTCCCTTCCCCCAATGATTCCCTCTCCCTGTATTGTATCTGTGCCCCTCTGTATATTAGAGTGTAAGCTCTGCAGGGCAGGATTCCCTTCTCCCAATGGTTCCCTCTCCCTGTATTGTATCTGTGTCCCTCTGTATATTAGAGTGTAAGCTCTGCAGGGCAGGATTCCCTTCTCCCAATGGTTCCCTCTCCCTGTATTGTATCTGTGTCCCTCTGTATATTAGAGTGTAAGCTCTGCAGGGCAGGATTCCCTTCTCCCAACGGTTCCCTCTCCCTGTATTGTATCTGTGCCCCTCTGTATATTAGAGTGTAAGCTCTGCAGGGCAGGATTCCCTTCTCCCAATGGTTCCCTCTCCCTGTATTGTATCTGTGTCCCTCTGTATATTAGAGTGTAAGCTCTGCAGGGCAGAATGTTTCCCAGTGTATTGGAGATAAGAAAATATCTTACAGGTGCTCCTCCAGTTTTCTTT
This sequence comes from Xenopus tropicalis, assembly GCF_000004195.4. Lineage (NCBI taxonomy): Eukaryota > Metazoa > Chordata > Amphibia > Anura > Pipidae > Xenopus > Xenopus tropicalis. The sequence continues at coordinate 140,409,737 of NC_030679.2, read as the reverse complement.
TCAGCTGGGAAGACTGGGGAACAAAACAAAGACAAAGAGACAAGAGTGTGAGATGATTCTGTAAGACTGACACACACACAGACCAATACAGATGGGGGGCCACTCACATCCTCTGCCCGATTCCCCTGCTCCCGCAGATGTTTCTGCAGTTCCTCCACCTGAGCCTTCAGTTCTTTGATCTGTTGCTGCTGGAGCCTGGAGAGATAGTGATAGGAGCCATTAAATAAAGCACCAACTGAAAGCCACACACAAGTTTACTTGCTCTGCCTCAGCTAAGCTTTCCTACTTTACAGATAAACCATTCACGGCTCCCTACAGGCAGCAGTGCTGTAAATGAAGCTTTTTTAGCTAAAGAGCAATGGATCTGCTAAACACTTCCTCTGGCCCAGAGTGTATAAATAAATGTTCTGCCATAAAGCAAGGTATGGCTTCTGTTTTTTCCCCAGAGAGGAAGTGGAGGCAGTCACCGGTACCCACAAATACATTTCCCTTTTTCCAAAAAAAGAAGGAAATATACTTCCCCGTACAACCACATAAAGCACGTAGAACTATTTTAAGTGGCAGAGGAGAGAGATCAGAGCATATACAGAGTTCTCAGATGGCCTAAATGCCAGATCTACTGCAAAATAAACATATTATTACTAAAGTCTGTTTAGTATTACCAATAGTCTGTTCGTATCACCAGTCAATGGATAAGTGAAGATTGTCCATTCTCCTTACCACTACTTAAGGTGGCCATACACGGGCAGATCCGCTCGCTTGGCGATGTCGCCAAGCGAGCGGATCTTCACCTGATATCCCCACCTACGGGTGGCGATATCGGGGAGGAATGTCGGTGAATTAGATCGTTTGGCCCTGGGGCCAAACGATCGAATTCTGCAAGCGGCAATGGGGCAGTCGGTTCGGGGACCGCATCAACGAGCCGATGCGGTCCCCGATCCGACGGGATTTTCTAACCTGGCCGACCGATCGTTTCTGCCCCTACACGGGCCGATCGGCCCGTGTATGGGGACCTTAACACCATGCTTCCTTTGCTGCCTCACCCCACATCTATTGGTATAATTGCCCCTCACCCCCCAATTTTTTCCCATTATTTCTAAGCAGCTCCGATACCCACTAACCTGCTTTCGCTCTCCATTCTGTTCTTGCTTCGGTTGGATTCTTCCAGAAGATTCTGAAGGTCACAGAGACGATCTTGGTATGAGGCCTCTTGCGTGCAAAGCATCTTATTCTCCTGCTGCAGCCGCATCACTGTCTCTCTGGGACAAAATGGCACATGTAATTTAACATAGGAAAACACCAACTGGAGCTAACGATACTACAGGGTAATACAGAGAACAGTGAGGTATAGGAGGGAGGTGGAGTCTGCCCCTCCCACTGCAGGGTGATACAGTGACACAGACAGGAGGGAGCTATGGGACACGGAGTCTGCCCCTCCCACTGCAGGGTGATACAGTGACACAGACAGGAGGGAGCTATGGGACACCGAGTCTGCCCCTCCCACTGCAGGGTGATACAGTGACACAGACAGGAGGGAGCTATGGGACATGGAGTCTGCCCCTCCCACTGCAGGGTGATACAGTGACACAGACAGGAGGGGGCTATGGGACACGGAGTCTGTCCCTCCCACTGCAGGGTGATACAGTGACACAGACAGGAGGGGGCTATGGGACATGGAGTCTGCCCCTCCCACTGCAGGGTGATACAGTGACACAGACAGGAGGGGGCTATGGGACACGGAGTCTGTCCCTCCCACTGCAGGGTGATACAGTGACACAGACAGGAGGGAGCTATGGGACATGGAGTCTGCCCCTCCCACTGCAGGGTGATACAGTGACACAGACAGGAGGGGGCTATGGGACACGGAGTCTGTCCCTCTCACTGCAGGGTAATACAGTGACACAGACAGGAGGGAGCTATGGGACACAGAGTCTGCCCCTCCCACTGCAGGGTGATACAGTGACACAGACAGGAGGGAGCTATGGGACATGGAGTCTGTCCCTCCCACTGCAGGGTGATACAGTGACACAGACAGGAGGGAGCTATGGGACATGGAGTCTGCCCCTCCCACTGCAGGGTGATACAGTGACACAGACAGGAGGGAGCTATGGGACATGGAGTCTGCACCTCTCACTACCAACACCCTGTAGGCAAAATTTTTACCTGAGCTCTGCTGGGACAATTTCTGCTGCTAAATTTTCCAAGGGAGGAGAAGATCCTGAGAGCAGCACATCTGCAAGAAGAAGAGGACATGTTAGATAATAGCATGGGTCTCACCCACCTTCCAGCTGATCATACATTGGTATTTCCCACACTGGACCCTAAGGCACTGCTATAATATACCTCTTACACGCATCACAATTGCCACAAGTATATACTCTCCTAATCCACTAGGGGGTAGTCTCAGTGCTACAAGTAAGAGCTTCCTTGTATTTTATAATCACGTTTTTCCTACACAGGGGTACGCAAAACGTAGATATAGTGATTAAATCCCCTATACGGGTATTTCCCATCATACAGATTTTAATATAATGGCTTGGGGTAATGAACTTCCCAACTGAAATACCAGAAAGTGGATTCAGTTTTAGTGTAACGCAATGAGACCAATGAGTTCATAAAAGGAAAGAATTTTGCTGCAGGCCCAGTAAATTGCAGTATCATCACCGTCTCAACTTTGTAGATTGTTGTGAAATTCCCAAGAAGTGCGCTTATGATTTAGGGTCTCACCTGCTTGTCCCAGGCATGTTTGCTGTAGGTGAGAGCAGCGCAGCTCATCGTTTGTCTCGCGCAGTGAATCACGCTCTGTTATGAGCCTCTGGGGAGACAAAACAGGCATAAGTCCCACGGATGCAACATAACAGATTGCCCAATGCCTTTCATGCACAAAAACCTACAGTCTATGATGGTGATGAAACAAAATGCAGTTCTACCTAAGGGTGAAGACACATGGAGCTACTTAGTAGCAGCTACTTGTCACGGCTACTGAACACCTGAAAATACCCTGCCATAGACAATAATGAATATGAATAGGAGAGGATTTAAATAGAAAGAGAAGTAAAAAAAATGTACAACAATAAAATTGTAACTTGACGGGCAATTGTTTTTTGGCTGCTGGGTTTAGTGACCCCCATTTGAAAGCTGGAAAGAGGCAGAAGAGGTAGGCAAATAATTACAAAAATATATAATGAAGTTCCTAGGAACAGTACATTCCATAACATACTAAGAGTAAGCATAAAGGTGAACCACCCCTATAATGATCATTGGACTAAAGACCAAGGATTCTCCCCATGCCAGGAGTGGAATATAAATATGCTATATTATGATCTCAAACTGTGCGACAAGAAGGAATTGGCAGTTAACTGGGAAAACATTAAACCATACTTGGTTCAGACATCTATATGTTGCCCCCCCCATCTGCCTCTCTTCTCTTAATAGTGCATTGCTTGGCTGCACCTGCATATCCACATCCGACTCCCAAGAACATTTTATTTTACCAAAGGAACGGCTCACCTCTCTCTCTTTCTGCAAGGCCTCAAATTTCTCCTTCAGGGTCTGGAACTCAAACTGCCATTTCTCAGCCCGCAGAGACTCTGTCGAGTGCTTCTTATGCAGCTCCTGGATCTGCGAGGTACAAATATAAGTACATATTATTACTAAGCTACACCACCATCAATCCAAACCCTAGACCGCAGGCCCTGTTAGACACATTCACATATAAAAAGAGTTGGGGAGCAACACAAGCATGAAAAATGTACCTGGGGATGTCAAAAGGGCTTTGATTGGCTATTTTATAGCCCCTTTGTGGACTGGCAGCCTATAGAAGGCTGTTTGGCAGTACATCTGGTTTTTATGCAACCAAAACTTGCCTCCAAGCCAAGAATTCATAAATAAGCACCTGCTTTGAGGCCACTGGGGGCAACATCCAAAGGAGTTGGTGAGAAACGTGTTGCTCCTGAGTCACTGGTTGGGGATCACTGCCTTAGACATTCATCAAATAAACCATAATCAACAGGCAGAAAACCCTTCTTGGGTACCTACACCGCTTTGCTGCTGTTACAAACTTTAACAAGATCTTGCTTCCCCCAGAGCAGGAAAATAAAGGTATAGCCCACTCTTAAAAGGGGTAGTTCCCCTTTAAATGTTTTTTTAGTATAATGTATTAATTATTTGAAATAATAAATTCAGTTGCTCTTGATTTTTTTTTTTATTATTTGTGTTCATTAAATGATTTAGCTTTTTGTTCAGCAGCTCTCCAGTTTGGAATTTCAGCAGCTATCTGGTTGCTAGGGTCCAATTTAACCACCAGGAAAAAATAGAAACAGGCATATAAATAAAGGAAGGCCTAAATAGAAAGATAAGTAATAAGTAACAATAACAGTAAAATTGTAACCCCATTGGCTATTGTAGCCAATAGCTTTTTGGCTGCCAGGGTCAATGACCCCCAATTAAAAAGCCTAAAAATAGTCAGAAGAGGATGGAAATTAATTCAAAAACTATAAAAAATGAAGACCAATTGAAAAGTTGCTTAGAACTGCTCTCTCTATAACATTTAAAAGTGAAACACCCCTTTAAATGGCATAAAAAAAAAAATTGTCTCCAGTATCTAGGACCAGTAATATCTCTCTTGGTTCCTAGCATTCAGGACAATGCCGCCCCTGGCCTGGGAGGCAAACACCCCCAATTATTTTGATAAATTTGTCTTTTTGTAATTCTCTCCCACCTGTCGGCTAAGGTTTTCCAGCTGCCCCCGGGACGCATTGGCCTTGTGAAGCTCCTCCTCCAGCTGGCAGGTTCGCTGCATGTACACAGTGTTCCTCTCTTCCAACAGCTTCACTTGTCGCCTCAGGTCCCCCAGATCTTCCAGTTTCTTCTTATACGACTCCACCAGGGATTCCAGCTTCCCCACTCGGTCAGAGGAGTGACTGAAGGGCAGCAGGTAGAAACATACAAGGTAACAAGGGGTTACCATACAGCTACGTCCAACACCAGCAAATTAATCTAGTGGATGGGGCCTAAGCAGTAATAAAAATAAGGGTTTATACCCACAAATTTAGCTAGAGGGGTCTATATGTATTATTTTCCTTTTTTTTTACATCAACTCTTTAATGCCACATTGCAAGGGCAGGGAGGAGTAAATAGGTATCACTCCGACAGCCTCCTAATTAATGTCCCTATTACAAATAAACTCGACCTTATTATTACATCTGAGCACAGAGGATGAGCTCTTTATACCTAAGTGCACTGGGTCCCCAAGACTTGCCAGCCCTTACCGGAGAACGTCCATCTCATCCCTCAAGGCCTGGGCCTCATGTGCCAAGCCGGTCAGGTCCTGGTTGCGCTGCTGTAACTCCTGTATGTCCCGATCTAGTTCCTGGCATCGCTGTCTGTAGTCATCTCTGGAGCTTTCCAACCTGTGGGGAGAGCATGTCATTCCATGCTCCCAACAAATGTATTTGTAGCTGTAATATTGGTGTGTAGGCGCCATCTCAGTGTATTGTGCCTGAGTCTGAGCTTTCAGCCAGCGCTACACATTAGAACTGCTTTCGCTAACCTATTGTTTCTCCTACTCCCATGTAACTGGAGGAGTCCCAAGCCGGACTTGGATTTCTTACTATTGAGTGCTATTCTGATACCTACTGGGAGCTGCTATCTTGCTTCCTTTCCCATTGTTCTGCTGATCAGCTGCTGGGGGTGGGGGGGGGGGGATATCATTCCAACTTGCAGCGCAGCAGTAAAGTGTGGCTGAGTCTGAGCTTTCAGAAGGAGCCAGCGCTACACATTAGAACTGCTTTCAGCTAACATATTGTTTCTTCTACTCCCATGTAACTGGGGGAGTCCCAAGCCGGACTTGGATTTCTTACTATTTAGTGCTATACTGGGAACTACTATATTGCTCCCTTCCCATTGTTCTGCTGATGGGAGGGGGGGGGGGATATCACTCCAACTTGTGAAATTTGTAAAATAAAAATAAAAATCTTCTTACCAAGATCTGGCTGAGCATTCCAGCCATAAAGCAAGACAGAATTGCTGTTCTTTTGCCAAAAAGCAAGTCACATGAGAACCAGAAACAGCAAATTCCTTTTTACCCTCATGTTTCTCATTTACCTGTAGTTCTCCTCCTGCAGTTGTTCAATCTGGCTCTGTAGAAGGAGCAACTTTTTGTTGAACAGTTGGGGAGTGCCCATGCCAGACTGCTCCTGCTGTTCTCTTAGGTTTCGGTTCTCACCCACCAGGTTCTTCTTTTCTTCCATAAGCAGAGACACCTTGGGGAAGGGTGGGGAGGGGGTACAACAAAAGGGAAAGGAGCAAGATCCCCCCAAAAATGTAAGAACAGGGATAACAGAATCAATGAGTTAAAAGGGCCGGGTGGATACGGACACAGGAAAAATAATATGGAAATGGGAGGTTTTCAGATGTGGTTAAATAACAACTCCTTGATAGACAGCAGGATGATGACTGATGTAGTTCAACAACATCTAATGGGCAACTGGTTGTATACCCCTGCTGTCAATTGTAAATATCCTATTTATGGTGTATACTAATTACTAACATTATAGCTAATTGTGTATTTATAACTGTGTATCCCAAACGAAAAGAACACAGGGAGTAAAATAGGTGTAGCCTCACAATAGGCTGCCATGGACCTTACAGAGCCATTTTGTATCTCTAACACATTATTTTACAAAGCAAAAGCCATTGCTTCTCTGTAACAGTGGAAGAGAAGGGTTGTTTGGGGTGGGAAAGAGTGTTGATGTTTATATTTTAATGCATTTCCCTGAGAGCACAAGGGTTGAGTCAGCAAGGGAGAGGTTAAACCAGTTGGGGAGGAATTCCTGTAACGAGGTGGGGTCTGCAGTCACCTACATGCGTGCATTTACATGAGCAGCTGTCTCCCAGTCCAATGGCCTTTCCACTACTGGGAAATGATGATTTTATAATGGCGTAGGCAGTGTATAGTGAGCATCAATATGGTTATGGGCACTAACTATATAAAAGTATTGGCTATATATCTATTGGGTCAGTCTGAATATCCCCTTGGATGAAAACAACATAATGCAAGGGGTTTGAATAGGCCTTGATATTGATCCTCCTAAATTGATGCACCACTTGGAATGGCACAGATTCACATAAATTTGTGACTTTATATCTATATGCTCATCACATGACTCTGTGGTCCTATGGCTGAGGGACTGGATCAATGACATAACAGGCCACACAGGGGCAGACTTGCCATAGGCAACCAGTCTCCTTTACATTACCCATCAGTCCAAATTCCAATCATATCAGTGGATAGAAATGCCACCAGGATAGGGGAAGCTGCCCCCTCGTGTGCACCACAGACCCCTCCCTGTAAGAGCTGGGGATAAGCAGGGTTAGGGCACCAGCGTGGCAACGTTGGCATGCAGCGGGGTTAGTGTAGCAGGCACAGGCTGGTCTTAAACTCACCCAAAAGTCCGGAAGCCAAACCCAACTCAGTTTATAACCTTTTCAGAGGGTGAAATGACTCATTCAGGTGGGAAACAAAAAGCACCCCAATAACAAAGTCTGCAGATGAAAACCTCAATACCCAGCACTATGTACAGTAGTGAAGCCTACTGGTTCTAACCCTTCCCAGACTATTGCAGGCACAGTTTTCATTGCAGACTCAATTAAATACATATGGAGGCCTATGCTGCACATAGTATTTATCTGCCTGGGGGAGAAACACCACTGGGACATCTCTCATTCAGATGAATAGAAATTACGGCACATAGTTTTTTAATCATCTAAATGACTGGATCAAGGGGTTTTAAATGTTTCTCTACCAGCGGAAGTTCCCTTGCAGAGGAGCATTAAAGGTGTAGTTCACTATTAACTTTTAGTATGACATAGACAGTGATATTCTGAGACAATTTGCAATTGGTATCTTTATGGTTTTCAGTTATTCAGCTTTCTGATCCACACCTCTCCAGTTTGGTAACTATCTGGTTGCTAGGGCCTAATTTTACCTAGCAATCAGCAGTGGTTTGAATAAGAGACTACATTAAGCATAGTAGAGAGACTACATAGGTAGATAAGCAATAAAAAGTATCAATAATGATAACATTGTAGGAGCAATAGTTTTTGCCTGCTGGGGTCATTTAAAAGCTGGAAACAGTCAGAAGAGGAAGGCAAATAACTCTAAACCTATAAATAATCAAACCAAACTGCAAATTTGCTAGGAACAGGTCATTCTATAACAAACTAAAAGTTACCTTAAAAGATGAACCACCCATTTAAGTGCAACATACACCTCATATATAAGATGAAAGCCCCAGCCACCGGTATAACTCACACCACAATCATCACTACTTTGGGACAGGCAGTGCGGAAAATCCTTGGTCATGAACGTGGGCCGTTTACTGGGATTTATGAAATAAAATGCATCTATTAAACACATTATTCAAAGCAGTTACTTGTTCGCTAGCTTTATTTTCCATATAAATGAATAAATATCTATAAAAAAGAAAGCTCTGCAAACAAATAAATGTTACTTTTAGCCCATGCTGGCTTCCCTGTGATAGTAGTAACTATAGTAGTACATCTCTCTGCTCTTGTATACTCCCTCTTCTCCCAGTGACCCAAGTGGCTAACCCTTTGCCCTGGGCACTTAGCCAGGAAGCACAAGGATGCCCTTTTTAATCTACTCCCTGTGTATAGGACTTATTGGAATTGAGAGTGCCCTATGCATTTGATAAGACAAGGTAACTGGGGGTGCCTGAATAACTGGTACCCCCACTGATTGTATCTTTGCTTGTCCTGCACAAATGAACCACAGAATAAAAGGGTTGGCCACTTGGCTTTTGCTACCAGGTTCTTTGCTAATAAGGAGCAAGGGCAGCTAAAGCCATTATAGATTGTAACTGTTTATGCCCCCTGGTTGGCAACTGTTGACAACAGAGCCAGTCAAAATGGGCAGAGATTGCAGCAGCCAACAGCATTGGGCTACTCTGCATTTTAATAACAGACAGAAGCAACCAGGGCAGTATTGTGGGTTGTTTAAGTGAGGAGAAAGTTATATAAATACCTTTTGTTCTCCTTTAATTTGTAGTCTTCTGCGGAACCAGCACTGTTTTAATTTCGGCCTAGAGGATTTGTCTTATTTTTGGCTGTGTTTATGCAATAGCAGCTGTGCCAATGTCTACATGGCCCGGATGTTGCCTGGGCCTCCTGTCATCCGTACCTTTACATTGTTTTCCTTTCTGGCATGTTTCTGCCTTTGTTTGAGCACCCTGCTTACATCCTATCAAAAGTTCACCTTCCCTTTCATAGATATTATCCATTTATGTCTCCCACTTTTTAAGAAGGATCTAGAAAATAAAGAAACGCCCACAAGGATTTTGCCGTTGTAGAGAGACCCACCAGGCAGGCAACACAAGGCACACACAGGTTACACACCTTCAATTGAACACACACACACTTACCTGCTGTTCTAGGTCATGGCAACGTTGCAGAATCTCATTTTTTTCATCGTTGTCCTCACTTAGAAAATAATATTTGCGGGACTGAAAGAAAATTAGGTAAAAGAAAGGGATAAACACTGGGGCAAGAGGGGTTGCAGCAAGAATAATTTTACAATACAATAAATGTAAAATAAAGGTTGAATATAGCGATCAAAGCAAAAAAGAAAAAAAAAAAAACAGAAACCATTGGATGTGCAAAGAAAACATAGGGGAATGGGGGGGCAACATTAAGCAGTTGGAAAGGTAAACTATGAAGAAAGAACCAAAAGGGATGATTAACCCCTTCCCTGTCATCAAGTTCATTCATCTGAATGGAACATGGAAAGATAGAATCTACAATGCTGCTACTCCAAATCCATAGATTTGACAATACTGATAAACGGTTAAAGGGAAACATAAATTCTGTGTGGCAGCTCTAGAACCGGCGAAAGCCAGGGCTGCTTTGCCGAGACTCACCTGGCTATCATAGTTAATGTAGCTTTCACTTGTCACTGCATCTGTGGGGTCCTTGCTGAGCAGCTGTTTAAAGATCAAAGTCAGTGGTTTAATACACAGCAAACATAACGGCACCTTACAGCACCTTCTTTTGAATATGTTTAGTGGTGATGGTTCTAAATGATAACAATATAATCTACGGTTTGGTCATTTCCCTATGGTAGTTACATGACCCGCAACCTTGTACCTTTATATGGTCACATAAACCCTTGGTGACTTCTAATAACTATAAATTACAGGAGGGGATACATTATCCACTATATCATTAATAATATAATTATTATAACTGAGAGCAACGCAGCATGTTGGGGAGCACAGAGCCCATTATTTATCCTTGAACTGGGAAAGGGAATAGGATCAAATTATTTTTTAATTTTGTTTGTGTGTTATATAGAGATAAAACACATATTGGTTCAAATAGGACTATGTCTGGGGCAAACATAGCCTGCAGGTTCCCATTCATATGTCACTGGATTACAAATCCCTAACCTTTGGATCTTAACACCAGGCCCGGATTTGTGGAGAGGCCACAAAGGCCCGGGCCTAGGGCGGCAGAAACCTTGGGGCGGCAGAAACCTTGGGGCGGCATGCCGCCCATGCCGCACCAAAATTGTAAAAGTTTTGTCCCCATACGGAGCAGTGGGGACTTCTCCCCACTGCTCCATATGCATGATTTGGCCTACAGCGCATGCGCGCACCCCTCACCTGCTGTTCGCGCGCAAAACCCCGCCTCCCTCTGCACGCATGCGCACTGGGGGGTGACTATACAAAAACAGTTCTTATTGCCATTTCGTTATCCCATGGGCCTCCAATCACTGGCCACTTTTGTATTCTGAGCTAAAATTCCCATCATGCTTTGACAAAATCCTTACCTCCTGTATGGATTCCATCACTGCTTGCTGGACAGACTCTCCCAGCGTCATTATCTGCTGAATGTGCTCTGGGAAAAAGAAGGACAAGGATAAACATTTGTCTCTCATCCACTGATAGTTACTTCTGTTCAGGCCATCTGGTCTATGGAGCGGACTAAGTCAGCCAGTAAGGGTGAAGACACATGGAGCTGCTAATAGCAGCTACTTTTTCATGGCTACTAAACGCCAGAAAATCCCCTGCCATAGACAATACTGAGAATTGCCTCTGCTAAAACACACATAGAGTCAATTATCAGTACATGATCAGCATTGTCCATTTCAGAAGCCATGACAAGTAGCTGCTACTAGTATCTCTGTGTTTCTTCACCCTAAAAACAAATAGCCCTGGATCCAAAGTAAACAACATTTCTGACCTCAGGGTAGTTAAGTAGCCTTAATTGTAGTATTTGTGTGCCCAAATATTAAGATGACAGCTCTCACCTTCCTTCTTGTCACAGCTGATGGCACAGCCCAACACCAACTGCACCATTTTCCTCAATTCGGCAGCATTAGAGAACTCCCCAATCAAAGCCACATCTGGGATGTGATCATCAGAAACAGGGTGACCCAGGACCTGCACGAGAGCAACCACAAGTTCATTATGTCCTCATTTCACTGCATTATGTCATGTGAAACAACAGACACAAAACACATTTTTATCATTAATATTTTAAAAATATATTTTATGAAAAAAACTTTTCAGGTCTTAGTCTACTATTTTGCTTTAAATCAACTTTAATTTAAGATAGCGTGCATACAGAACAATACAAAACACAGAGCAGCACACTTTTGTGTTAGAATAATGGATGATTGCTAGGAACTCACATCCTGGTAATATTCAAGTATGCTCTGCAGGATCCGCTTCAGATTGCTGACCTAGGGAACAATAAAGAAATAAAACAGATGGCAGTGGGTTAAACAATGCTGCCCATGAAATCGAACCCATGCCCTTCCTGCTAATTTAGGGCACAATAACAAGCAATTAGATGGTAGTAGATTAAACAATGCTGGTCTTAAGATCTAACCTATGCATAACAGTTGTTACCTTACCTTTTAACCAGTTACATAGTTACCTGCATAAGTAGTAAGACAGTTTTCTAATACAGGTATAGGACCCCTTATCCAGAAACCCATTATCCAGAAAGCTCCGAATTACGGAAAGTCCGTCTCCCATAGACTCCACTTTAATCAAATTATTCAGAATTTTAAAACCGATTTCCTTTTTCTCTGTAGTAATTAAAACAGTACCTTGTAATCGATCCCAACTGAGATATGATTAATCCTTATTGTATGCTAAACAATCCTATTGAGTTTAATTAAAGTTTTATTGATTTTTTAGTAGACTTAAGGTATGAAGATCCAAATTACAGAAAGACCCCTTATCCGGAATACCCTTGGTCCCGAGCATTCTGGATAATGGGTCCTATACCTGTATTTAAGTTAGTAGTTAACCACAAAATCTTGCCTTAGCCAGAGCTGTCCTCCTACACTAGTTTTTTTAAACCTTAGTTAGAAAAAGATACAAAAGTCTAATGGAACCTAGCAGTTACACTTAGGCAAAAGAGCTGAACTTGATGTGTCTTTTTTTCAATTGCACCTACTATGTGAATATGAAATTGCTGGATGCCATTGTCCAGCAGCCCACCCTGGTAATGTTACGGCCAGGTGAAAGGGGAGTCTAGCCAGATTTTAGACTTCCCAGCAAAGTTTTAGCAAAGAAAAGCCTTTAAAATACAGCACTGAACTGACTTTTGGAAGAAATTACTCTTTTAGTTATTTTTAACTAATGAAGGAGTGATGTCTAAGTTGTTTGAAATGGTTTAGCAATAAAAGATAATACTTTTGGATAGGCTCAATTAAGTTCTACCTAAAGGTGGCCATACACGGGCCGATTCTAGCTGCTGATATCGGTGTCTTAGACCGACTCAACAGCTTATCGGCCCGTCTATGGGTACTAAAGATGGGCCTGCCCGACCGAAACCTGGCCTAAATCGGGCAGATATTGATCGGGCAAGTTTAAAAATTTAGTCGGATTGAGAATCGCATTGGCTCATTGATGTGGTCCCCGAACCGACTGCACCTATACCCGTCATATTAGCCTGAATTAGCCCGATATCGGCCACCAGTAGGTGGGAATTTCGGGAGAAGATCCGCTCGCAAGCGGATCTTAGCATGTATGGCCACCTTAAGACCAGATCATTATCTGTGCCTCAGTCCTAAAGAGAAGAAGATAAGTTTGTATTCAATACAAGCGTTGGTACCTTTATGCGCCAGTTCTCTGTGGTGTCCTGCTTAACCCTCACAAGCCAGGCCTCATTAAACCAGGATGGGTCTCTGAGAAAAGAGAAGAGACAAGTGGCATGAGAAGTGGAGGAGAAAAGGTCTGTAATACAAAAATACAAAGTAAAAAGGTGCTCAGAGGAGCCAATGGGTGGAAAAATGTGTTTGGATTAAATAAAATAGGAGACAATAAAAATGTAAAGAAAACAAAGGTATTGAAGGCACTTGGGTAGAGTTAACAGTGGCATAGCCATTGCTAGACAAACCAATCCTCCCCCCATATGTTGGTAAACTCCCAGCACCATCCCCAAGAACCTTCTGCTGCTCTCTGCTATTCTCCTGGCATTTCTAAAGAATCCCAGTCTCCGTATAAAAGAGCTCTCTCTTCTGGACTGGTGTGAACTTACATGCGATTCAAGACCTGTGCAATAGCAACTCCTCCTGTAAGATCCTCATAGGAACTGCAAGGACCAGAAACTTGAAATGTCTGCATCTGATTTAGGAAAAGAAAAATAAAGGTCAATATTGGGGAACATCCAAAAGAACTGTGCATCATAGCAGGAGATGGAAGAATGACAGGAACTGTAGCAACTACAGTTGCAGCTAAGAAGCTGCAACAGCGATGGGCAGGTGAAGGGCATTAAGAACACAAATCCCAGAACACCCACTGACAGGCTTTGCCCTCTATTTACCAATTATTATTATTATCCTTTATATAGTGCAGATATATTCAGCAGAAGGCCTAGACTTTCTTGGGGATCTAGGAAATACACAGGCTCTACTGCAGTTGTATCTGGGCTCCATTTTGAGGTGCAACATTAAGTAAAGGGCAACCATTGTTAGCTCACCAGAACACTACTGTATCTGCCTTTTAGACATAGCTCCTATATATCTCATTATAGTAAACTATATACACAGTAAGTAAGGTAATGTAATCAGTAATCTTGAAACCCACTATCAAAAAAGTTCCAAATTACAGAAGGGCCACCTCCCATAGACATTTTAATCAAATAATTAACTTGTTAAAAAAATTATTCTATTTTTCTCTGTAATAATAAAGCAGTAGTTTGTACCTCCTCCCAAATAAGATATAATTAAACCTCACTGGAGGCAACACAATACTGCTGGGTGTGTTCCATGTTTAAATTAATTTTTAATAGACAGTAGGAACAGTAAGACCAAAAAATTACAATGTTTTAAAATAATAACAATATAATGTACAGTTGCCCTGCACTGGTAAAACTGTGTGTGTTTGCTTCAGAAACTCTTATAAAGTTTATATAAACAAAAGGTGCTGTGTAGCCATTACAGCTGGATAAAAGGAAAAAAGGCACAGGTTACATAGCAGATAAACTCTATAGAATACAATGGGAATCTACAGGGCTTATCTGTTATCTGCTTTATAACCTGTGACTTTTCTCTTTTTTTTTCCGATTTGAAAAGCTGGCCCCATGGTAACATAGCAGATTTGTTTATATAAACTATAGTAGGGTTTCTAAAGCAAACACACAACTTTTACCAATGCAGGAAGTAGCACGTAACATATTCATTACTTTTAATAAACTTTTTGGTGTTACGGTTCCTTTAAAGTATGGTCTCCAAATTACCAGGTTATCTGGAAAACCCAAGGTTCTAAGAATTCTGAATAACAGGTCCTATACCCGTATATCAATGTAGGGCAGCATGACAGTCTGAACCACAACAATGAATACACAGAACACTATGGGGCTGATTTACTAATCCACGAATCTGAATCCCGAATGGGATAAAATCGGATTGGAAACTAACATTTTGCGACTTTTTCGTATTTTTTGTGATTTTTTCGTCACCGTCGCAACTTTTTCGTAGCCGTTACGACTTGCGCGAATTGTCACAACTTTTTCATAGCCATTATGACTTTCGTGAATTGTCGCGACTTTTGCATAGCCATTATGACTTTCTCGAATTGTCGCGACTTTTGCATAGCCATTATGACTTTCTCGAATTGTCGTGACTTTTGCATAGCCATTACGACTTTCGTGAATTGTCGCGACTTTTGCATAGCCATTACGACTTTCGTGAATTGTCGCGACTTTTGCATAGCCATTATGACTTTCGTGAATTGTTGCGACTTTTGCATAGCCATTATGACTTTCGTGAATTGTCACAACTTTTTCATAGCCATTATGACTTTCGTGAATTGTCGCGACTTTTGCATAGCCATTATGACTTTCTTGAATTGTCGTGACTTTTGCATAGCCATTACGACTTTCGTGAATTGTCGTGACTTTTGCATAGCCATTATGACTTTCTTGAATTGTCGTGACTTTTGCATAGCCATTACGACTTTCGTGAATTGTCGTGACTTTTGCATAGCCATTATGACTTTCGTGAATTGTCGCGACTTTTGCATAGCCATTATGACTTTCGTGAATTGTCGCGACTTTTGCATAGCCATTATGACTTTCGTGAATTGTCGCGACTTTTGCATAGCCATTATGACTTTCTTGAATTGTCGCAACTTTTGCATAGCCATTATGACTTTCGTGAATTGTCGCGACTTTTGCATAGCCATTATGACTTTCGTGAATTGTCGCGACTTTTGCATAGCCATTATGACTTTCGTGAATTGTTGCGACTTTTGCATAGCCATTATGACTTCGTGAATTGTTGCGACTTTTGCATAGCCATTATGACTTTCGTGAATTGTCGCGACTTTTCATATTGAGCGCTCGAAAAATTCACGACAATTCGCAAAATACCGATCATTGCGAAAAAGACGCATTCGGACGTTCGTGGATTAGTAAATGTGCCCCTAAGTCATCCTACTGCCCTACACTAATGCTCTAAAGGTGCACTTATGCCTGGCAGCTACCGAATATATAGGAACATACCAAATGTTGGAGAGATAGTAACATAGTAAGTTAGGTTGAAAAAAGACATATGTCCATCATGTTCAACCATGTCACATGCAAGGCCAAATGCATTGATGCAAAAAGTACTGTATAATGTGCGTATATTATATATATATATATATATATACAATTTTAGGGCCCCACCACCACAGGTGCCCCTAGGGAGCATTAATAAAGGCACACACCTTGTATAACATACTTTATATATAATATACACCTTATACCTGGGAGGGGGATTCTGGGGGCTTGAACAGGTTGGACACGGCTAATTTGTGGGATAACATAGGGGCCCTCCTTCTCTTATTGCGGCCCCAGACACGTTAACAATACAAGTAGCCAAATAAGTTGCGCTGATAAAGACGGACACTGGAAGTATGTGCAACCTGTTGCTCCGAACTCCCACCATCCCAATGTATTTATAGCGATATACCCATGTAAGCAGAGAGTCGCACAGCTCGCCTTTCCGCTTGCCGCTCATGTTCGCTCCACCACCAGCTTCTCCCGTCACCGAGTTTACACCTATCCGCGGTGGGCAGGGCCCGGCCAATTCCTTATTAATTTTGTCCTTCCGTGGTCGCCGTATACACCACGTGACCCTCGAGATTCAACCCGTCGCCAATCAGGAGAAGGCTTCCCCCGTTGCTAATGGCTACGTTTCCTGTAGGTCCTCATTAAAAAGGTGTCTGTAGCAGTGCCTGACTGTAAAGCTAATGGCGGCGGTGTGACGTGTCTATCACATACAATGTTACCCACCCCCCGGGTCACGACACGACACGACTATATTTAGCTCGCCTGAGGCGCTGTGCCCAGTGCTTGCATCAGTGCAGGCCTTGCCTGTGGCGACCCTGTCAGCTGGCAATGATGGGCAGAAGTATTAACCCTTCATGGGTGTATTGTGTTTAAATAGAACACAGGGCCAGTGTGGTATTAACCTGCATTTTTACACCTTTTGCTTTTTTTCCCCCATTCATTTTAACCTATTTATAAATACTGGGAACCATGAAGACTATAATGAATACCTCCCAACATTTAAAAAGTGAAAAGAGGGACAAAAAGATTTGGCGAGCGCAGCGGCGGCAATTTTTTGACCACACCCACTTCTGTGACCACGCCCCAATTACCACACCCCATTTTTAAAATTCATTTTTTTGCCCCAATAGACAGTACCCTCCATAGACAGTGCCCCCAATTGACCCCATAGACAGACAGTAGCCCCCATACACAGTGCCCCATAGAAAGTACCCCCCATACACAATGCCCCCATACACAGTGCCCCCAATTTCCCCCATAGAAAGTACCCCCCATACACAATGCCCCCATACACAGTGCCCCCAATTTCCCCCATAGATAGTACCTCCAATACACAGTACCCCCCATACACAGTACCCCCCATACACAGTACCCCCCATAAACAGTAGCCCCTAATTGTCCCCATAGAGACTACCTCCAATATACTGTGCTCCCCCCCATAGATGCTGCTTCTTGAGACTCCTGCTCCTTATGCGGCTCCTTCTACGGCGGCTACAGGCCCTTTTATAAAGTTGCACCCGTGCGTACGTGTGACGTCACACGTACGCACGGGCGCAACATTATAAAAGGGCCTGTCGCTGCAGTTAGAGGAGCCGCATAAGGAGCAGGAGCCACGGAACGAGCCGGAGCCTGAGCGCTCGGCTCCAGCGAGAGCATCCCGCTGTCCCTGGGTTGTTCAATGAATATTCTGCATTTTCGTAAAGCAGGACATTCATTCAACTATCCGGGACAGCGGGACGCGCTGTAAAAACCGGGACTGTCCCGCGAAAAGCGGGACAGTTGGGGGGTATGTATAATGTTCCTTTCAGCTGTGTAGGATCAGCAAGAGAAGCTTAATCAGAAATGGCCACAAGCCCATCATTTTAAGCCAAGCCCTGGTTTTGACACTTTCCACCCATCAGAACTCCACTTTTGCCTTTGGGGCCCAGTCTTCTATCGTAAACCAGTCGGACTGGCGTAGTGAGATACCAGAAGAAATACCATTGGGCCCCCAAGCTGGTGGGACTTCTTAAGCCGGCCATACACATACAATAATATCATACAAAACCTCGTTTCATACGATATTTGCTGCGTGTATGGCGGCTCGATGAGGTGACCAATATCGCAAAAGGCTGCGGATATTGGCCGGCTCGTCGATCGGCCAGGTTAAAAGATTTTGATTGGGCGCCATTGAAGGCACCCAAGCAAAATCTACGTTCGGGGCTGAATCGCCAGAAGGAAGTAGAATTTCTATTGTTTCTACCTCCATATCTGACGATTCAGCCCTGAACATCAGTGGAGGGTGGGAATTGCTATGTGTATGGCCATCTTCAGCAAGGGGTCATTGGGTGGTAGGTTGCAGGTGGTCATTATCATCAGTGGATATTGGAGGTCAGGTCCAACAGTTGGCCCAAGGGCATGGCTTCTATTGGAAAATTCAGGGCCCCCTCTGTCTCTGTAAGCAGCAGGACAGCCACATCAGGAGAGTGCTCCCGGTTAGGGTTGCTACCTGTCACAACTGCCCGCCCAGTTTTCCCAGTTTGGAAATCCGGGCAGGATTCTCGAAGATTGACAATTACTTAGTAACATAGTAAGTTAGGTTGAAAAAAGACGTATGTCCATCACGTTCAACCTTGATGCTTATATATATAACCTGCCTAACTGCTAGTTGATCCAGAGGAAGGCAAAAAAACCCCATCTGAAGCCTCTCTAATTTGCCGCAGAGGGGAAAAAATTCCTTCCTGACTCCAAGATGGCAATCGGACCAGTCCCTGGATTAACTTGTACTAAGAGCTATCTCCCATACCCCTGTATTCCCTCACTTGCTAAAAAGCCATCCAGCCCCTTCATAAAGCTATTGATGTGTCATAGTACCCCCCTGTGACGTCACGCCCTGTCTCCCTGCCCAGAGTTCCCAGGCAGGAGAGTTGGCAACCCTACTCCCAGTACTGACACCCATGTATAGCGCGCATGAGCATAATGAGTGAGACTCCCGGCTTGTTATGTGCATGCATCTGCAGTAAATGCACCTCCCGAGCTTACATCACAATGTGCTCACTCGGCATGCGTGTCCCCCAGTATGGCCACCCACATCGGGGGCTCCCTTCTGGTACAGGTGGCTTAGCGTTGGTGAGGGGCATTTTAGTGAAAAAACTTTTGTTTCCCCTGCCCATGTATGGCTACGCACAGGGATTGGGTGAAGTTTGGACTCCCCTCTAGCCAGTTCAATTCCTTTGCAGCTTTCAGAAAGGTGTGTAGGGGGAAAAGAGCAACAGGCACCCGAGCTCCCGCCTTCCCTTTCAAAGTCTGCAGCGTACTGACTGCAGGGGGACCCGGCTAATCAAGTAAGTGCAACATGGCCGGGCCCCCTTAACACCCAAACCTCAACAGGCCTGGGTCACCTGCTGGTATTTTACAGGCCTGGCCAGTAAATATTATACTTGAGGTCCATGTTATTAATAGGGAAGAAAGATAAAAATATACAAATGCCAGTATTTTTTCATAAAAATTGACAAGCCTAACCTAGAACTCACCCATACGTCTGTCAACCTCACCCCCAGGATCCTATTTAACTTAAATAATATTTTTATTGCTCAAGCCTCCTGAAAATCCCAGGCCATTTAGGAAGTTGGGTGGCTACTTTCCATATTTTCTCCATATTTTCTCTAAACTAGTAACTAAGACTGGGTCTGGGTATGGTGACATACACTTGATTTAAAAATATTAGTAGCCCTGTTATGGCATTCACCATTTATCTTATAACTTGATTTAATGTGGGCAGTTCTGTGGGACACTCTGGGTACATCCTGCCAATTGGTGGCGCTATCTTTTTTGAACATATGGCTTAAAATGGCACCAATATCTTGTGCTAATTGCTGATTAAAAATTCTAGAAAACTCTATACCTGACCTCTTGCCTCATAAATATGTTATGGTTTATGGGCCGTGAAGGCCTGTTACAAGCTCTTTAATAATTTAAAGCACAGGTGCATGGCTTTAACCATGAAGCATGGAGTAGCCGCCACGACTTTTAAGTTAGTCTGTTGTGACAACTAATTGCAGCGACTTTTCCGCCATAGGACTTCGCCCTAAGGAAGAAGTAGTTGAGGGGCAGGAGGTGCAACTGGGCCCAACCTGGGATGCCACAGAATGATCTTCTAGGTAAGAAGAATGATGAGTATAAGTCTACCAGGTTCCTTGGGGCTATAGTTTTATTGCTGTAAGTAAAGTATATTAGGCCCTGATTAAGTGGGGCTTTTTTTTTTTTTTGCATTTTATATTAGGCATGTAGCAACCTCTCTTTTCAGTATTTACGGAAGAACATGTGTACAAAATTTGTTGTGCGAGCTACACGTTTGTGCCAAATTTCTTCAGTTACATAACTCTTGGCTCTTGGATTCAGCCAAATCCTGCTTAAAATGGCTTGGATTCAGCCAAATCCAAAACCGAATCCAGGATACGGTGCAAACCTACTTCTAGTAATGTACTATTCAATTTCTAAACCCCAATTAAAACAGGCAATTTCTTTACCCTAACTGCCCTTTAGGTGTCCCCATTCTCAATCTATTTAATCCACACAGTTGTAATATTGCATATAGGAAGGATGGTGCTGCTTTTCCCATCCCAGCTACAACGATAGTTAATAGGGCATGATGAATAAAAAGGTATTTATAATAATATCTGGCAGTTTGATCATTGACATTTTTCAGTTTAGTTGGTCAGTTTTAAAATTATGGAAGAAAATTCCAGGGACAGAGAGTAGGATACTGGGATCTACAGTTCAGTAACAGCAGGAGGGGCCCTGAAGTCTACAGGAATGTGTACCATAAAATACATTCCTGCATGTATCAGAATCACTCTAAATCTTGAAGTCTTGTATCAGAAAGACCAGCAGCTTCTATTACAGGGCTGCCACTTTTAATTCATGTATCCTCAGGGGGGCACTGTTGTATGGTTAAAGCACCCATGCTATTGTCAGGGTTACTTTTTCCAATCATCTTGGCCACAGTTAGTTAGGGTACTGGGTACTGGAAGTCAGGGGTTTCCCTTGCTCATGTCTCTAGTGCCAGCTTTGCATATGGGTAGTGGGCAGCTTTTTCCTAGCCTATATCACTTTCAAGGACAAGTAAATGCTCTGACAAATGAGAATTTTTTTTTTTTTAATGTGGCATATGAAAGGGAAAATGTGTGTGATGATTATAGGATAACAAGTGTGTATACAGATCCTAAGTAAATGAGATAATGTGAACAGAGAGTCGTACTTCAGTATATATGTGTTTATGTTCTTGGGATGGAGTCTAAGGAAACAATAATATCTATACTTTCAGTACTCTTAATTGGGCAAGACACCCTTTACAATGGTAGCATGTACAGCTCTTAAATACCTCCCCCCCCCGTGCCAACCTGATTTTGGCATTAGCTGGCAGCATAACTGACTTTGCCCATTGTGTCCCCAGTGATGTTATTATACCACCTACTCACCACATACGCTATGCTTGTTAACAACTCATTTCCCCATAATGCTAGCATTTACACCTGTTCTCCAATGACTTTGTACTGAATGCCCCCATTTAAGAACAATCTAGCCCCTGTTACAGGCCCAGCAGCTGCTGCTGGAAAGAGTACTTAGCAGCTGTTTGTGTGACTCCCAGCTAGTGGTGTGAATAACAGGGCAAAGCAGCTCAGTCAAATGCCAAACCAGTCATTTGCCTTTTGTTTCAAATAAGCTTTATAAAGGTATGGGGCACATATGGGAGAGTTACAGTAAAGGTTTATTCCCTTGCTTATTTGTGCCCTGGGTACCCCTGGAACTATAGCAGGGTGACTGTTACCCCAATGTTTCTATATATCTGTAACCTTGTTATGGGCTAAGGGGGCCCAGCCTGAAGGCCAGTTAGGGGGGGGATTTGGGGTGAGTGCTTATTTGTGCCCTGGGTACCCCTGGAACTATAGCAGGGTGACTGTTACCCCAATGTTTCTATATATCTGTAACCTTGTTATGGGAAAGGCAGAGTATGGCACACACAGGCAGCCATACTCTGCCTGTGTGTGCCATACTCTGCCTGCCCTATGCTGCCTGTGTGTGCCATACTCTGCCTGCCCTATGCTGCCTGTGTGTGCCATACTCTGCCTGCCCTATGCTGCCTGTGTGTGCCATACTCTGCCTGCCCTATGCTGCCTGTGTGTGCCATACTCTGCCTGCCCTATGCTGCCTGTGTGTGCCATACTCTGCCTGCTCTATGCTGCCTGTGTGTGCCATACTCTGCCTGCCCTATGCTGCCTGTGTGTCCCATACTCTGCCTGCCCTATGCTGCCTGTGTGTGCCATACTCTGCCTGCCCTATGCTGCCTGTGTGTGCCATACTCTGCCTGCCTATGCTTCCTGTATGTGCCATACTCTGCCTGCCCTATGCTGCCTGTGTGTGCCATACTCTGCCTGCCCTATGCTGCCTGTGTGTGCCATAATCTGCCTGCCCTATGCTGCCTGTGGGAGGTGAACCTGGCAGGGGTTTGTTCTGAGAGTTTGTTAGCAGTTGGAAATAGCCATTATATGGTCCCTAAGGTGTGTAATTATATGCTGGAGGTTACTGTGCTATCCACAGGGGAGGAGGCGGCATATGGATTAAGGGGTGTGTCTTAATATGACATAATATAATTCTTTCACATATGAATGATGGTTGATATCACCACAGTGAGCACCAAGCATTTGGGTTTTTGCTGCGCTACCACCAGTAATATGGGCATGGCCTTATGATAACATGGGTGTGGTTTGAAGTGGGTGTGGTTTGAAGTGGGTGTGGTTTAAAAGTGGGAGTGGTCAAACAGCCCTCCACTAAGTATGCTGAAGAAATTCCGGCCCTCGGCACCACAGAAGTTGGACAGCACGGGGTTACATAATTGCAATGAACAATGTAAAATTATGTTTAAGCAAAAATATGTGGCATTATAAATCATTTATATTACACTGTTAAACAATTTCACACAGATTGATAAAAAGCCCCCCTCAGACCTCCTTCAGTCTCACTGTGGTTCTGCAACTCTGTTTCCTGCCCAGTCCCCCCTGACAGGACACAGATAAAAATCAGAGGACTTCTTAGTAAAAACGCAAGTTTCACTGAAAGGAAACTTAAACACGAAGAAATGTGTATCGCCAGCGCAACGGTTTTGTGGGGAACTGCCAAGGCCTGGGATGCACACTGCAATTTCACTTATATCATTGTTTAAATTTATCTACAAAAAAGTTTTAAGACTGCAGAGTAATTTTTGTAAATCCTATTTTATTATTACCATTTGCTTTTTGTATATGGAGTGTTTGTCTATTTGTATATCCATGTCTAATCCGACTTCTGAGTGCCTTATTGTCCCTGTAACTCCTTATTCCGGTAACCCCGCCCCTGAGTGCCTTATTGTCCCTGTAACTCCTTATTCCAGTAACCCCGCCCCTGAGCGTCTTATTGTCCCTGTAACTCCTTATTCCAGTAACCCCGCCCCTGAGTGCCTTATTGTCCCTGTAACTCCTTATTCCGGTAACCCCGCCCCTGAGTGCCTTATTGTCCTTGTAACTCCTTATTCCAGTAACCCCGCCCCTGAGTGCCTTATTGTCCCTGTAACTCCTTATTCCAGTAACCCCGCCCCTGAGTGCCTTATTGTCCCTGTAACTCCTTATTCCGGTAACCCCGCCCCTGAGTGCCTTATTGTCCTTGTAACTCCTTATTCCAGTAACCCCGCCCCTGAGTGCCTTATTGTCCCTGTAACTCCTTATTCCTGTAACCCTGCCCCTGAGTGCCTTATTGTCCCTGTAACTCCTTATTCCAGTAACCCCGCCCCTGAGTGCCTTATTGTCCCTGTAACTCCTTATTCCAGTAACCCCGCCCCTGAGTGCCTTATTGTCCTTGTAACTCCTTATTCCAGTAACCCCGCCCCTGAGTGCCTTATTGTCCCTGTAACTCCTTATTCCAGTAACCCCACCCCTGAGTGCCTTATTGTCCCTGTAACTCCTTATTCCGGTAACCCCACCCCTGAGTGCCTTATTGTCCCTGTAACGCCTTATTCCAGTAACCCCACCCCTGAGTGCCTTATTGTCCCTGTAACTCCTTATTCCGGTAACCCCGCCCCTGAGCGCCTTATTGTCCCTGTAACTCCTTATTCCAATAACACCACCCCTGAGTGCCTTATTGTCCCTGTAACTCCTTATTCCAGTAACCCCGCCCCTGAGTGCCTTATTGTCCCTGTAACTCCTTATTCCAGTAACCCCGCCCCTGAGTGCCTTATTGTCCCTGTAACTCCTTATTCCAGTAACCCCACCACTGAGTGCCTTATTGTCCCTGTAACTCCTTATTCCAGTAACCCCGCCCCTGAGTGCCTTATTGTCCCTGTAACTCCTTATTCCAGTAACCCCACCACTGAGTGCCTTATTGTCCCTGTAACTCCTTATTCCAGTAACCCCGCCCCTGAGTGCCTTATTGCCTCTGTAACTCCTTATTCCGGTAACCCCGCCCCTGAGCGCCTTATTGTCCCTGTAACTCCTTATTCCGGTAACCCCGCCCCTGAGCGCCTTATTGTCCCTGTAACTCCTTATTCCGGTAACCCCGCCCCTGAGTGCCTTATTGTCCCTGTAACTCCTTATTCCGGTAACCCCGCCCCTGAGCGCCTTATTGTCCCTGTAACTCCTTATTCCGGTAACCCCGCCCCTGAGTGCCTTATTGTCCCTGTAACTCCTTATTCCGGTAACCCCGCCCTGAGTGCCTTATTGTCCCTGTAACTCCTTATTCCGGTAACCCCGCCCCTGAGTGCCTTATTGTCCCTGTAACTCCTTATTCCGGTAACCCCACCCCTGAGTGCCTTATTGTCCCTGTAACTCCTTATTCCAATAACCCAGCCCCTGAGTGCCTTATTGTCCCTGTAACTCCTTATTCCAGTAACCCCGCCCCTGAGCGCCTTATTGTCTCATAGCCACCTGTTACAGTAGCCCAGCCTCGGTGCATTAATGCCCCTGTGACACCTCAGTACAGTAGCCTCTCACCTATACACCTATACACATTACAATAGCCCATTGCCTAGATGCCTTTCTATATACGTATTTCAGCCTTTGCCCAACAGGATATATATTTAGAGAGAAACCTCCTGAGGACACCTAATTACATGTAATTATACATTTTGGGCACACCTATAATTACAGTGACGTGTGGCACTTCCTATTTGTTAGTCTTTATGTTTTCCTTTGAGGGTAAAGAAATAAATGCTGGAGTGGGAGCACCCATGTTAATGGGGACACTTCCTTGTCCTGTAATAGTAATTATGTATTTACCCTGTCCCCGTTTGTGTCACATTATCTTTCTCTCTCATCCCAACCTGCGCTATGTTTGCTACACACGGGTTGCCTAGGGCACCTGTTTAACTTGGCCCGGCCCTGGGTAAGGCTATGGACTTGTTCAACCTGAGTTACTATTTAGATGATATTAAATTAGAAGCTGAGTGGAACAGGGTCCCTCAGTGCTGGTATGAAATAGAATGGAGTAATAAAACATAGCATCACAATTTTCGCTTAGGAATAGATTTACTTCAGTTCTGTGCATGGCTCCATATGCTTTAGTACATGGCCTCTAGTTGACTGAACGTTCAAAAAGCTGCAGTCAGTTTGACTCCAGTATAGCAGGGTAACCACCTGGCCGGTATTCGACTGGCCCAGCCAACTAGAGCCGGTATTACAAATTTGTAATACCATTTGTAATACAGGCTCACTTCACTCCCCCAATTTTCCTGCCCCTCCCACCCAATTCCCCACACATTTCCCCAACCAATTGTCCATTTCCCCCCCCTTCCCCCATACATTTCCCCACCCAATTGTCTATTTCCCTGCCCCACCCCCACACATTTCCCCACCCAATTGTCTATTTCCCTGCCCCACCTCCACACATTTCCCCACCCAGTAGTCCATTTCCCTGCCCCATCCCCCACACATTTCCCCACCCAATAGTCTATTTCCCTGCCCCATCCCCCACACATTTCCCCACCCAATAGTCCATTTCCCTGCCCCATCCCCCACACATTTCCCCACCCAATAGTCTATTTCCCTGCCCCATCCCCCACACATTTCCCCACCCAATAGTCCATTTCCCTGCCCCATCCCCCACACATTTCCCCACCCAATAGTCTATTTCCCTGCCCCATCCCCCACACATTTCCCCACCCAATTGTCCATTTCCTTGCCCCACCCCCACACATTTCCCCACCCAATTGTCCATTTCCCTGCCCCATCCCCCACACATTTCCCCACCCAATTGTCCATTTCCTTGCCCCACCCCCACACATTTCCCCACCCAATTGTGCATTTCCCTGCCCCATCCTCCACACATTTCCCCACCTATTATTATTATTATTATTAACATTTATTTATAAAGCGCCAACATATTCCGCAGCGCTGTAGTGGGTTTCATACATTTGACTAATTGTCCATTTCCCTGCTCCACCCCCACACATATCCCCACCCAATAGTCCATTTCCCTGCCCCACCCCCCACAAATTTCCCCACCCAATAGTCCATTTCCCTGCCCCACCCCCCACAAATTTCCCCACCCAATAGTCCATTTCCCTGCCCCACCCCCCACAAATTTCCCCACCCAATAGTCCATTTCCCCCCCACAAATTTCCCCACCCAATAGTCCATTTCCCTGACCCACCCCCCACAAATTTCCCCACTCAATAGTCCATTTCCCTGCCCCACCCCCCACAAATTTCCCCACCCAATTGTCCATTTCCCTGCCCCACAAGCCCATTTCTCCACCCAATTGTCCATTTCCCTGCCCCACCCCCCACAAATTTCCCCACCCAATAGTCCATTTCCCTGCCCCACCCCCCACAAATTTCCCCACCCAATAGTCCATTTCCCTGCCCCACCCCCCACAAATTTCCCCACCCAATAGTCCATTTCCCTGCCCCACCCCCCACAAATTTCCCCACCCAATTGTCCATTTCCCTGCCCCACCCCCCACAAATTTCCCCACCCAATTGTCCATTTCCCTGCCCCACCCCCCACAAATTTCCCCACCCAATAGTCCATTTCCCTGCCCCACCCCCCACAAATTTCCCCACTCAATAGTCCATTTCCCTGCCCCACCCCCCACAAATTTCCCCACTCAATAGTCCATTTCCCTGCCCCACTCCCAACAAATTTCCCCACCCAACTGTCCATTTCCCTGCCCCACCCCCCACAAATTTCCCCACCCAATTGTCCATTTCCCTGCCCCACCCCCCACAAATTTCCCCACCCAATTGTCCATTTCCCTGCCCCACCGCCCACAAATTTCCCCACCCAATTGTCCATTTCCCTACCCCACCCCCACAAATTTCCCCACTCAATAGTCCATTTCCCTGCCCCACCCCCCACAAATTTCTCCACTCAATAGTCCATTTCCCTGCCCCACCCCCCACAAATTTCCCCACCCAATTTTCCATTTCCCTGCCCCACCCCCCACAAATTTCCCCACCCAATAGTCCATTTCCCTGCCCCACCCCCTACAAATTTCCCCACCCAATAGTCCATTTCCCTGCCCCACCCCCCACAAATTTTCCCACCCAATTGTCCATTTCTCTGCCCCACGAGCCCATTTCCCACCTCATGTTGTCATCACCCCACCCCCAAGTGCCCTTATCGCTGCCCCCAACCTGTAGGCCGGTATAATAAGGGCCACAGGCTGGCAACCCTAGTAGTAACCTATAGCAACCAATTAGAAGTTTGCGTTCATTATATGAAATCATTTCTGATTAGTTGGTGGGGTTATATCTCAGGAATAATGGTGTCCATACACAGGCCCATAAATCCAACTCGCAATTACATTGCTGGTAAGTCTGTAATACTGGCCCCAGCCAGGTGGCACCCCAATTTCTGAGCTGCAAGTGATTGGGAAACAGGGTTGGGGAATGGCAAGATATGGGCAATGATAAAGTGGAAACTCTGGGCAGACCCCCACTGGGTTATTTAAGGCAATGGCTGCCGTCACTGTCTCCAGTTCCTCCTTTGCCTCTATTTTTATCTCCTTCCTTTGCTCTTCACCTCCTTTTTTTTGTTCTTCTCTTTCTTTCACTTCCTCATCCCCAGCGGCTCTCCCCCTCTCCTACAGGCTTCCTCCTTCCTTCCTTACAGCCTGGGACTCTGTCCAGCTCTGTCTGTCTGGATTCTGGGAATTTACAGCCACCCGGTTCCCTGGAGTCCAATTCATGGGCCGACACTGACCAAGCACAGACCCACGGAGTATCCGCCCAATGATCTCTACCCCTCCCTGAAAACCCGCTCAGAAAATGACTGCATGTGAATTTATACAATATCTACTGGTTGGTTCTTGTCATTAACCCTTTCAAGTAGAATTTCCAAGCTTCTTCCTGTCCTAGGCTTGCGCTCTCACCTCTCCTTGTAATGCTGCAAATAAAATATTGCCCAATGAGAGAAAATGTTATTCTTAGCAACTTTCCAGTTTAGAATAATTAAACATTTTTAATGGTTTTCAAGCTATTTGCAGGGTTGGGGACTGGGGTGTGCGAGGCCCATCAGGGCTGCCCCCCACACACCCCAGGGGCCTCCACCAATATATATACCTAGGCGCAATCGGGAGGGAGTTCCAGGTGGAGCGCTGGTACTTCCTGGTGTGGAACGGTTCTGGGTGGGTTTTTCCCCAGTGTCCCACTAGCCCAGTCCAGCCCTGATTATTTCTACATGTCATTGCTTTTGGAACAGTGTTTGTTTGGACTTCAGTTCAGCACCCCTGGATCTGATTCTTAAAATGTAGCAGAAGCCAGCCCTTCACCAGCAAAGACTCCATTTTATACAATGCTCTGCATGTTCTTTCACAGGTTTGTAAATCAAATGGCTTCTGCTACATGGTTTTAGTAGTCATAACCAGCAGTTCAGAATAGAGTCCTGTGCAGAACAAATGTTTGGAAACTGAACTAGACCCTCAGCCTGTGACCCAGACCCGCAACCATTTCTACACACTTAGACCCCCCACCTGACAATATAAAAGATAAAATAATATAAAATAATACCTGCAGCCCAACCTACGACCTGCTACCCGCAGACCCATATCTATACCCTCATCTGGAAATCCTACCCGCAACTGCAGGGTACCCGACCCACTGCAGAACTCTGCTCCAGAGTACAGAATGGATATTGCTTTTAATAGAATTTGTAATGAATGGATATAGTGAAACTGCTTAGAACTAAATTATGATTATTTTTATTATTTTTAACAACACATATTTATGAAGCGCCAACATATTCTGCAGCGTTGTGCAATAGAAAGAAGCAATTTTCAAGTCTGGGCGGCATCGGACAGGCTCAGTAATTGCTCCACCAATGTTTTTCTGCCTTATCCTTGTTAAACTACAGCTCTCAGCATTCTTTAACCCTTAATCATGTGTTGTAGGTAAGGCGGCTGGGAGGCGTAATCGCAACATTATCTAGTCATCAAAGGAAAAAAAAAAACATCAGCTACAACCGCAGTTGATGTCCCACAAAAATGGACGTAGTTGCGCTTAGTGCAGAGGAAACCTGGAGATACTGCCACCTTCAGGCTGGTGGGGATTCCAGAGAGCCCCCTAACAAATCATGTTCAGACATCTTTTTAAAAATGACGCCATCACAACCCTGGCAATTTTCAGTGCAACTGCGTCTGGTTTGCATCAAAACGCAATAACAATTGCATGTGTAGAGGTGGCCATAAAAGGGCAGATTTAAGCTGCCGACTTGAGTGCGCGGCGCAGCCGGTGAGATGGCATTGCGGGGAGATTAGTCGCCCGCGTCAACGGAGATTTGTCGCAGCACGACTAATCTCCCCATGTGTCACGGCCCTTAGACTGATTCAGCAGCTTATCTGCCCATGTATAGGGGACCCCAATGGGCCCCCCAGATTGATATCCATTTGAAAATCAGCCAAGCGTCAATCAGGCGGGTTTGATTCCTCATCAGATCGGGGACCACATTGGCTCATTGATGCTCCTATGTCCTAGGGCCAAACGAGCAAATTAGACCAATATTGCCCACCTCAGGCGGGCTTTTCAGGAAAAGATCCCCTCGTTTGGTGACCTCCCCAAACGAACAGAATGTGTATGGCCACCTTTAGGCACAACAATGGCAATTATTAATGACCACTATTTACTGCCCCCCTTTAAAACTGAACTAATTTCCATGTTTCGACATAATGCATGACTGTTAGCACTGACGTGCACGCTGCAGACTGCACTGGTTTCTATAGATCCAGACAAGGCTAACTAAATGTTCTGAATTCATAATCTGAACTGACCTTCATCTGTCCAGATCCTGGCACCTCTCCCTTATTAGGCACATATTTCCCCCCTGTATATATAGTGCATATATTATATTTATCCCAGCTGTGTCTTCCAGACAAAGCATTTCCTTTCCAGGAAGAAAACTTGTTTTTATGTGTGTGTGTCTGGAATCACAACTCCCTCCCTTCCCAGTGCACACACAGACAGACAGACAGACATATCCTCAAACACACACACACCCTGCCTTGTCTGGGACATGTGACTCACCCCTCAGGGACTGACCCCCCATACACACACAGGTCACCCCCCAAGGTGGCTGAGTCACACACAGGGAGGGGGGGAATCCTCCTTATCATTGTGCAGAAATACCGAATTCCCAAGTTCTGAATAACAAACTCAATATGAGTTAATATACAAATGAGAAATGTACAATATTTAGATCATATGTAGAATATCGGTTATTTTAAGAGTTCCGACTTCCCAGCCACGTTTTCTAGAGCAGAAGAAAAAAGGGATTTTTACTTAACTTACAGAAAATATGTGTCGGGTTTCAGCCCTCTCCCTAGTGAATTATTATTAAACTCGTGTTAATGTTAATGGGACCAACGTGGTTAGCAGAAAATTTCCCTTATGAGCAGGCACGTACGCTACTCACCCGTATGAATAATCCTTCTGAAGGAGAATGTGCAGAGATGTCGACTATCCTCCCTGTCAGTAGGGAGATAACGCCTAAATAAAGCCTTATTCCTTTTTACTCTCAATGATAACAGAAATGGGGGTGGGAGTGATTCACAAATGTCCCATTAAGATGATACTGGTGTTTAATTGTTTTAATTGGAGTAAAACTATTTCTTTCCTACTCAGGGTCAGACCGGGCTGGCAGGATACTGGGAAAAAAGCTGGTGGGCTCCGACCATCATGGGCCCCCGCCTACCTTGCCCCCTCCCCTGCCTGCCCCATTGCATCAGAGATTACAGCAAGGAGCCAGAAGTTGCAAAGCAGTACGCGTGAGCACACAGACTTGCTCACACGGAGGGGTATGGGCAGGGTCGGACTGGGGAGTGCACCCCCCAAGGTGCCTCCTCAGGCCGCGTCCTCCACCGGGGGCCCCCGCCGCCCTGCACCCCTAACCCCCCCCTGCAGGGGCCCCTGTCCGATGTATGTGAAAAGTGTCAGGGGAGGACATTGGAGGCCAGATGAAGCAGCAATAGGGTCGGGTCTGGGCCTCCGGGGCCAACCGGGTATTTTCCCAGTGTCCCGGTGGCCCAGTCCAATCCTGGGTATGGGTGCTCACATTGGGAGGGGGGCCCTGGAGACTCTGGAGGGGTCCTTTCAAGTCACAGCCCCGGTGTGCCACTACTGCCCCAGTCTGATGCTGTTTCTACTGTTCTGCTGAGACAGAAGAGATGGCTGATCCAAAAGCTGAGCTGTGTCTGGACTGGGGGTGGGCAGAAAGTAGAATAGATACGTGCCTAGTGCCCCCCCCCAACATTGCACCCTAGGGAAGAGTCTCTTTTGCCTACCCCTAGTTCTGGCCCTGATTATAGAGGACACAGGCAGTGCCCCCCCCCCCTGCAAAAAACTCTTCTCTGTATTAATGCCTACACTTAGATAAACATCAGGCCCTGGATACAGAGGCCCAGGCAGCCCCACATTTGCCCAGTATAAAATACCAATCTAATTGACAGCCTATTTTAGACATATTCCAGTTTTCATATTACCAAACTGGGCCTGGCCCACTACTTTACTTGTAATAGCACTCTATATTTAGAAATAAAATGAGTTGTTACATTTAACCTGCTGCACTAATGGTAGGGCTTCCCCTGCACACAAGGAAATGGTTTGATCCATATCTTGTCAGCCCTAGCAACCAAACAGCAGGAACTATTTACTAGGCTGCTCATGGAAAGGAAACATCTGAATGGATGTTATGGATTACTAGAATGTTGTCCTCTCAAATGTTCCACACAGTTACAGTTACAGGGCTGCCACCAGTGGGGTATGGGGGAGCATAACTTTAGGGACCTAGCCCCCCCACCCGTACAAAGTCACAATTACTCATAACGCTAGCAAAATAGCGGGTCACCCACCAAACGAGGGGATCGACAGGTGCATGTCCGCCTTTAGTGCACAATTCTTAGCTCTGAGTATTTAAATGTATAAGAGCTGTATACCAAACCCATCATAAAAGTATTTTTGCCCCCATTCCTGCCCTCACATTACTGAGGGCACACAAACACATACAAAATGGCAGCCCCCTAGCCGTTCCCCTGAGCAGTGCCTGCAGGCTGTCTGTGGTACAGATCTCAGTGCGGTGGGGGAGGCCATCTGCAGACTGGGAATTTTGGTGATGAATCAGACTATCCTCACCCTGCCTGCTACCACAGGATTAACTCTTTCCTACTTTTTGTGCAAATCATATCCCAGCCTACTTATTATATTAGATGGGCAACCATAATGTTTATTGTTTACACAATTCTGTCTATAGTTTCCTGTGGTACATTAAAGGAACACTCTCATCCCTAAATTTCCATTTCCCCTTTATTTTATGCACGTCTGATTAATGATAGGGGGAGGGTTCTGGTACTAAATATATGTATTTATCTTTTATATATACAGGAATGGGATCTGTTATCCGGAAACCCATTATCCAGAAAGTTCTGAATTACAGAAAGGCCATGTCCCATAGACTCCATTATAAGCAAATAATTCTAATTTTTAAAAACGATTCCCTTTTCTCTGTAATAATAAGACAGTATCTGTACTTGATCCCAACTAAGATATAATTACCCCTTATTGGGGGCAGAACAGCCCTATTCGGTTTATTTCATGGTTAAATGATTCCCTTTTCTCTGTAATAATAAAACAGTACCTGTACTTGATCCCAACTAAGATATAATTACCCCTTATTGGGGGCAGAACAGCCCTATTGGGTTTATTTCATGGTTAAATGATTCCCTTTTCTCTGTAATAATAAAACAGTACCTGTACTTGATCCCAACTAAGATATAATTACCCCTTATTGGAGGCAGAACAGCCCTATTGGGTTTATTTCATGGTTAAATGATTCCCTTTTCTCTGTAATAATAAAACAGTACCTGTACTTGATCCCAACTAAGATATAATTACCCCTTATTGGGGGCAGAACAGCCCTATTGGGTTTATTTCATGTTTAAATGATTCACTTTTCTCTGTAATAATAAAACAGTACCCGTACTTGATCCCAACTAAGATATAATTACCCCTTATTGGGGGCAGAACAGCCCTATTGGGTTTATTTCATGGTTAAATGATTCCCTTTTCTCTGTAATAATAAAACAGTACCTGTACTTGATCCCAACTAAGATATAATTACCCCTTATTGGGACAGAACAGCCCTATTGGGTTTATTTCATGGTTAAATGATTCCTTTTCTCTGTAATAATAAAACAGTACCTGTACTTGATCCCAACTAAGATATAATTACCCCTTATTGGGGGCAGAACAGCCCTATTGGGTTTATTTCATGGTTAAATGATTCCCTTTTCTCTGTAATAATAAAACAGTACCTGTACTTGATCCCAACTAAGATATAATTACCCCTTATTGGGGGCAGAACAGTCCTATTTGGTTTATTTAATGTTTAAATAATCTTTTAGCAGACTTAAGATATGGAGATCCAAATTACACAAAGATCCCTTATCCAGAAAACCCCAGGTCCTGAGCATTCTGGATAATGGGTCCCATACCTGTATATATCTGAAGTTTTTCACTCCAGATGTAAGTTTCTGTGTGAGGCCAAAACGTCAAGTAATAAACCTTTCTATTTTTGCATTTACATTTTGCTCACAATTCTTTAAATCCTAGGAGTGCTGCCCTTGTTCCAGTATATATATATATATTATATCTGACATAGCATCGTCTCCTTGCCTTGCTAAACTTTCTTTTCTCAATCACTCAAATTAACCCTAAAAAGGACTCGTGGTGAGTGAAATTGTTTGCCTGGTTTCACTGTGAAAAAACGCCCATACACTTCATTGACCGTTAAAAAAAAAAAAAGTTGTCTCAAAAAAAAACCCTTTGACTTCAATGTGTTTTGCTAATTTTTGCCACTTTGCAAATTTTTTGGCAAAGCAAAAGGGACAGATTCGCTCATAACTAATCAGAATCCCTCAGTGTAAATAATGGGTTTCAGATAGGATCTCACACCACTGCTGCCTGAATGCTCACTTACTGTATAAAAATAGAGACTGAACCACAAAGCAGGACAGAACTGCTACTTTATCATAGTCTTATTATTATATAATGCCAACATGTTTACATGGAGAATATACATCAGTCCCTCTCCATGTGGAGCTTACAGTCTAAGGGCTCTGGCACACGAGGGAGATTAGTCGCGGCATATGCGGCGGTGCGATTTGCAGAAATGGCCGAAGTTGCCTCGAGAGGCAACTTCGGCAATCGTGCCGCCGCGTATGCCATCCCACCGACTAATCTCCCTTGTGTGCCAGAGCTCTAAGGGTCCCATTACATTACACAGTAGGGTCAATTGTATCAGGAACCAGCTATCAGAACAACAGGAAGGCGGCTAAAGCGTAAGTGGCCCCCTCCTTCGCTCTCCGTCTGTTCGTAAATAAATATTTCCCCCTGAAAACGAAATAAATTATTTGGAAGATAGCAAGCAATATTTTCGGGAAAGCCGATTTCCTCTGTATTGTTCACATCTGCACAGCAGGAACTGTGTCTCAGTGCCACATTAGGTCCACTGGGCCATATCTAGGCTTCCCATACATCCTGGTTTGTCTGTGATTGTCTTTCTATTCAGCTCTGTGTCCCGGTTGCCTGACAGTTTGCTGGGGTGCTAAATTGTACCAGTTTTGGTGAAAGTATCCTCGGTTCCTTATCAAAAATACATATTGTTGGAGAGGCCTTAAAATGGCTATAGTTTGCACAATATCTTAACACGGTTTTCCCATCCCTTCTGTCTCTCATCTTTATTGCTAAAATCTAGGTGGCAAAGGGTATGGGATACCAAGTCTAGATACAGGTAAAGATTCCTATAGCGGAATTAGGAATTAATGGTGGCAAACCACCAACAGAGTGGTCACTGTGCAACCAATCAAATTGTACCTATCAGGATGTTACTAGCAAACTGCCAGACATTATGCCCTCTATGTATATTTTTATTTAATGCTACTTGTATACACAGTCAGGGTCGGACTGGGAGTTTCGGGGGGTTGCAACAGCCCCAGGGGCCCGGCACCCCCCAAGGTACCTCCGCCAGGGGCCCCCACCGCACACCCCCCCCCCCTTTGCAGGGGCCCCTGCCTGACGTGATGTGAAACGAATCATGGGAGGATATCAGTGGCCAGGCAACAGGGTCGGGTCTGGGCCGCTGGGGCCCATCAAGTATTTTCCCGGTGTCCGGGCAGCCCAGTCCGACCCTGTACACAGTGGTGTATAAGCCAAAATACTATATTATCCCTATCTGGAGGGAGTGTTCTGTTTGGGAGGTAACATCCTTCGGCATTAAAGATAACTACCATGATCATCATTTATTGCCGTGCATCATCACCATCAGTTACCTAGCTCATAAAAGGTAAACTCGCCAAACCAGTGTTTAGAGTCACATATGGAATGTAGTATGAGGCTGCTGCAGTAATGTATTAACATTTTGTATGGGTCTTGTAACCCAGAGCAACCAATCAGATGTTTGCTTTCAAACAGGTCGAACAGAAAAAAAGCTACTTGCGGATTGGTGAGTGGCCATTACGTCACATTCGGTGCTGAATAAATAGGCAGATATTGCCTGACTCCAGTAATTGCACTGGGTCAGAAATGGAGCCTGCCAAACTTGTGAGGAAGGCTTTCAACTACTGTTATTTATTTATTTGGTAATAGAGAAACAAAATCAGGCATTGCCAACCTGTGGTGGTACTACTGCTTAAATTAGACGGGTGTCGGAGATACCGGCCGGGCACACGTTCAATATAGTTTTGGTAAGGCTCATACACTGATCCAGCAGCATGGAATCTTGAGCGAATAGGGCATCAGCACCCATAAATGCACCACTGGATCCTTCTATATTAGGAGTGCAATGATTAAACATTTGATGAGGATGTCACTAAGGAGATCTAACAATGTTCTCTCTTCTAGACAAGAAGGAGTTAATGGATCGATCTACTGCTCATCCCCCCCCCCCCCACCGTTACTCGCCCCATCACTTCCCGCTTGTGTCATACGATATAAATAGGATCGGAGAAGCACTGGGAGCATGAAACACAATCTGAGATTTGTTGGTGAGAGGTTAAAGCAACTGACTTTCATTTGGGGCTAAGGTTGCCCACCTGACTGGTATTTTACTGGGCTGGTTGGTAAAAAGTATGCTTGATGCCAATGTTATTGATAGGAAAAAAGATACAAAAAAGCTTGCAACCCTATATGGGATATGCAGCCATCTGATACACCTCACCCTAATTTGCAAAGGGCAGATTCCATGTCCCCAAACTTTCCTGTGTCACTGTATCACCCTGCAGTGGGAGGGGCAGACTCCATGTCCCATAGCTCCCTCCTGTCTGTGTCACTGTATCACCCTGCAGTGGGAGGGGCAGACTCCATGTCCCATAGCCCCCTCCTGTCTGTGTCACTGTGTCACCCTGCAGTGGGAGGGACAGACTCCGTGTCCCATAGCCCCCTCCTGTCTGTGTCACTGTATCACCCTGCAGTGGGAGGGGCAGACTCTGTGTCCCATAGCTCCCTCCTGTCTGTGTCACTGTATCACCCTGCAGTGGGAGGGACAGACTCCATGTCCCATAGCCCCCTCCTGTCTGTGTCACTGTATCACCCTGCAGTGGGAGGGGCAGACTCCGTGTCCCATAGCCCCCTCCTGTCTGTGTCACTGTATCAACCTGCAGTGGGAGGGACAGACTCCGTGTCCCATAGCCCCTTCCTGTCTGTGTCACTGTATCACCCTGCAGTGGGAGGGACAGACTCCGTGTCCCATAGCCCCCTCCTGTCTGTGTCACTGTATCACCCTGCAGTGGGAGGGACAGACTCTGTGTCCCATAGCCCCCTCCTGTCTGTGTCACTGTATCACCCTGCAGTGGGAGGGGCAGACTCCGTGTCCCATAGCCCCCTCCTGTCTGTGTCACTGTGTCACCCTGCAGTGGGAGGGACAGACTCGGTGTCCCATAGCTCCCTCCTGTCTGTGTCACTGTATCACCCTGCAGTGGGAGGGGCAGACTCCGTGTCCCATAGCTCCCTCCTGTCTGTGTCACTGTATCACCCTGCAGTGGGAGGGACAGACTCCGTGTCCCATAGCCCCCTCCTGTCTGTGTCACTGTATCACCCTGCAGTGGGAGGGACAGACTCCGTGTCCCATAGCCCCCTCCTGTCTGTGTCACTGTATCACCCTGCAGTGGGAGGGACAGACTCCGTGTCCCATAGCCCCTTCCTGTCTGTGTCACTGTATCACCCTGCAGTGGGAGGGACAGACTCCATGTCCCATAGCCCCCTCCTGTCTGTGTCACTGTATCACCCTGCAGTGGGAGGGGCAGACTCCATGTCCCATAGCTCCCTCCTGTCTGTGTCACTGTATCACCCTGCAGTGGGAGGGACAGACTCCGTGTCCCATAGCCCCCTCCTGTGTCACTGTATCACCCTGCAGTGGGAGGGACAGACTCCATGTCCCATAGCTCCCTCCTGTCTGTGTCACTGTATCACCCTGCAGTGGGAGGGGCAGACTCCATGTCCCATAGCCCCCTCCTGTCTGTGTCACTGTATCACCCTGCAGTGGGAGGGGCAGGCTCCATGTCCCATAGCCCCCTCCTGTCTGTGTCACTGTATCACCCTGCAGTGGGAGGGACAGACTCCGTGTCCCATAGCTCCCTCCTGTCTGTGTCACTGTATCACCCTGCAGTGGGAGGGGCAGACTCCATGTCCCATAGCTCCCTCCTGTCTGTGTCACTGTATCACCCTGCAGTGGGAGGGGCAGACTCCATGTCCCATAGCCCCCTGCTGTCTGTGTCACTGTATCACCCTGCAGTGGGAGGGACAGACTCCATGTCCCATAGCTCCCTCCTGTCTGTGTCACTGTATTACCCTGCAGTGGGAGGGACAGACTCCATGTCCCATAGCCCCCTCCTGTCTGTGTCACTGTATCACCCTGCAGTGGGAGGGACAGACTCCGTGTCCCATAGCTCCCTCCTGTCTGTGTCACTGTATCACCCTGTAGTGGGAGGGGCAGACTCCGTGTCCCATAGCCCCCTCCTGTCTGTGTCACTGTATCACCCTGCAGTGGGAGGGACAGACTCCGTGTCCCATAGCCCCCTCCTGTCTGTGTCACTGTATCACCCTGCAGTGGGAGGGGCAGGCTCCGTGTCCCATAGCCCCCTCCTGTCTGTGTCACTGTATCACCCTGCAGTGGGAGGGACAGACTCCGTGTCCAATAGCCCCCTCCTGTATGTGTCACTATATCACCCTGCAGTGGGAGGGGCAGACTCCATGTCCCATAGCCCCCTCCTGTCTGTGTCACTGTATCACCCTGCAGTGGGAGGGACAGACTCCATGTCCCATAGCCCCCTCCTGTCTGTGTCACTGTATCACCCTGCAGTGGGAGGGACAGACTCCGTGTCCCATAGCCCCCTCCTGTCTGTGTCACTGTATCACCCTGCAGTGGGAGGGACAGACTCCATGTCCCATAGCCCCCTCCTGTCTGTGTCACTGTATCACCCTGCAGTGGGAGGGGCAGACTCCGTGTCCCATAGCTCCCTCCTGTCTGTGTCACTGTATCACCCTGCAGTGGGAGGGGCAGACTCCATGACCCATAGCCCCCTCCTGTCTGTGTCACTGTATCACCCTGCAGTGGGAGGGGCAGACTCCATGTCCCATAGCCCCCTCCTGTCTGTGTCACTGTATCACCCTGCAGTGGGAGGGGCAGACTCCGTGTCCCATAGCTCCCTCCTGTCTGTGTCACTGTAT
Organism: Xenopus tropicalis; assembly: GCF_000004195.4. Lineage (NCBI taxonomy): Eukaryota > Metazoa > Chordata > Amphibia > Anura > Pipidae > Xenopus > Xenopus tropicalis. The sequence continues at coordinate 140,370,430 of NC_030679.2, read as the reverse complement.
CACCCTGCAGTGGGAGGGGCAGACTCCATGTCCCATAGCTCCCTCCTGTCTGTGTCACTGTATCACCCTGCAGTGGGAGGGGCAGACTCCATGTCCCATAGCTCCCTCCTGTCTGTGTCACTGTATCACCCTGCAGTGGGAGGGACAGACTCCGTGTCCCATAGCCCCCTCCTGTCTGTGTCACTGTATCACCCTGCAGTGGGAGGGGCAGACTCCATGTCCCATAGCTCCCTCCTGTCTGTGTCACTGTATCACCCTGCAGTGGGAGGGACAGACTCCATGTCCCATAGCTCCCTCCTGTCTGTGTCACTGTATCACCCTGCAGTGGGAGGGACAAACTCCGTGTCCCATAGCCCCCTCCTGTCTGTGTCACTGTATCACCCTGCAGTGGGAGGGACAAACTCCGTGTCCCATAGCCCCCTCCTGTCTGTGTCACTGTATCACCCTGCAGTGGGAGGGACAGACTCCGTGTCCCATAGCCCCCTCCTGTCTGTGTCACTGTATCACCCTGCAGTGGGAGGGGCAGACTCCATGTCCCAAAGCCCCCTCCTGTCTGTGTCACTGTATCACCCTGCAGTGGGAGGGACAGACTCCATGTCCCATAGTTCCCTCCTGTCTGTGTCACCCACAGACACAGGGCCAGAACTAGGGGTAGGTACGATTGCCACCTTTTCTGGAATAAAATACCAGCCTTCCTATATTTTTTCCTTATTAATAACATTGCCATCAAGCAAAATTTTTACCAGCCAGGTGGGAACTCTAGGGGTAGGCACAAGAGGCAGCTGCCTAGGGGGGAAGTGCTAGGCAGGTACCTCTTTTGCTTACCCCTTGTGCGGGATCACTTACCCCAGTGTTGCTTTTAACTGTTGGGGGAAGTGCTGGGTGAGGTGGCCAGTTGGGTTGCCTTGGGCATCCAGCTGGATTGGCCCACCTCTGAGTAGCCATAATCCCCAGATGTGTCGCCCTGGTTCAACAGCCCTGGGAGCAGATAAAAGACAAAATGGTAATTACATTCTAAAAATTGTAGAACTTTTCCAGTTAATTAAAGGAGGGGTCTGAAATTTCTGCCAATCACAGATAAATGGTGTACTAATGAGCCCCCTATCCTGGTGGGCCCTGGGCGAATGCCCCTTTTGCCCATTTATTAAAATAGCTATGCCAATGAGTCAATTGAGTGGATACAAACAAATATTGGTCATTTTACTGCCACCCGAAGTAAAGCAATGGAGTCAAAGCAATGACTTGCCCAAGGCCACAATTCCTTAGCCGCCACCTGTCTGTGACCCTACATTACCCTTTGAAAATACTGGTAGGATCCTGTTGCTCAAATGGTTGTTACAAGCCGCCCTATCAGCGCACACGTCCCTGACAAGGTGAGACTGCCGTGTCAGTACAGGGTGTGTTCCTAGCTCAGCATATAAACAGGGAGGTGGGTGCTACCTGGGCAGGTATCGGCTTGTTCCAATGAACTCTCCCTCTCTGCACTACAGAAACTCCCGTCCCTGACCTCCTCGTACTCCCTGTTACCTTATAGAGGCACGCAGGAAACCCATTCACTGCCAGGCACTGGCACCTAAAAGCCTCAAACAGGGAACATTCTTAGATTTGTCTAATCTATAGGATTTTTGAACCTGTGGTGCTAATATATATATATATATATTTCTTATTGTTGTCAATAACACTAAAAAAAAGTTTCTATATAATAAATAGTTATCTAAAGGGAAAGAAACTCAAAAACTTCAAAAAGCATGTGTGTAGGGGTGGGTTGAAAATGTAACAAAGCAGCTGTTTTATAAGAAGGAAAAACACTTTTCAGGTAATAAAAAAAACACATACTTTCGTTTTCTGATTTTGATGGTGTCAGGGGAAAGAGTTCTATGAGTGGGTGTGTGTGTGTATAGTAAGGATTATGAAACTGCAGTGGCTGTAACTGTGGGACAGTGTGTATTGTAAGGCAAGATGGTATTGGAGGAAACCTGCATTAAGCTTTTAGGGATGCTGAAAGTTATAGTTCAACTATAGCTTGGAACTCATTCTAGCTCAGTTCACAGGAACGCATGTAATGACAACGTGGGAGGAAGACTCCTCTGTCAATAAATATATATAATGAATTTTACAACAGTGTAGATAAGCAGTAAGCCCATGGTGTAGACAAATAAGCCCATGCTGAGAGTGACAGATAGGGCAGATAGACGGGAGCATTGCATGGACTGTAGTGGGTTGTGACAGGCGGTGACAGGAGGCAAAGGCCGGTCCTACAGGATGCCAGTGCTGGAATGCCAAGTATGAAAAAGCCTGGCACATAATTAAGCCTCTAAAGAGGGTGCGGCGCATCCGGATTCCGAGCAGCGTCACATGCCCGAGGGAAAGGAGCAGCCAGGAGAGGTAACATCTTCTACCAGGACTGTTGGAGCTGACCCTTCCTTCTAACTGAGCGGCCAACATGGACATGTGACCGGTTAGTGACTCCTCCTCCCTCTCGCTGAGGCAGGTCGACTAAACTGGCAGAAAGGCACAGGCACAACTGGGAGCAAATTCAGTTTAGGGCCCCCCTAACCTTAGGGACTGTGCTAGTAATGAAAGCAATGCAGAAATGTTTAGAGCTGAGTATACAAGTAATGAATTACATACACATATTTATATATCAGAGCTAGTACATATCAGAGCTAGTACATATCAGAGCTAGTACATATCAGAGCTAGTACATAGAACAGGCAATTTGTTTTAATGGGAATGGATTCATCCTCCCATGGTCCAGTTTTGAACAGTGATGAGACAATGTGGCTGCCAAGATGTAGAAGATGACAAGCACATGGAAGGCCAACAGTTTCTCATAACTGGTTTAGATTGGCAAATTCCATTTTTATTAGCATTTTACATGGATACTTCACTCTGTTTAAAAGGTTTGTCCACTTCCAGCCTAAACAAGAAGGCTTCCTAGTTATGGATGATAGACAGATAGATATAGAGGGTGTTAGATGACAAAGAAAGATGATACATAGATAGATAGACAGACAGATACATATAAAGAGAGAGAGGTGACAAAGAGGCATGATAGATAGATAGATAGATAGATAGACAGATAGATAGATATAAAGAGAGATAATATATAGATGATTGAAAGATAGATAGATGACAAAAAAGATGATTAAGGATACACCAAATCCAGTTTTTCAGGTTCGACCGAACCCCCGCATCCATCGTAATGGAATCAGCCGAATACTGAACTGAATCCTGGATTCGGTGCATCTCTAAAGATGATTAAAAGATAGATGGATAGATAGATGGATAGATAGACGGATAGATAGATGATAGAGAGACAGATAGATACATAGAGATAATAAACAGATATATAGATAGATGATAGTGAGCGATAGATGATAAATATAGAGATAGATGAGAAAAAAAGACGATAGATAGATGATAGAGAGACAGATACATAGATAGAGAAATAATAAACAGATTTATAGATAGATGATAGAGTGAGAGATAGATGGATAGATAGATTAGATAGATAGATGGATAGATAGATGGATAGATAGATGATGGATAGATAGATAGATGGATAGATAGATAGATGGATAGATAGATGATGGATAGATAGATAGATGGATAGATGATGGATAGATGGATAGCTGATAAACAGATAGATGATAGATAGATAGATGGATAAATAGATAGATAGATGATAGATAGATGGATAGATAGATAGATAGATAGATAGATGATAGCTGATAAACAGATAGATGATAGATAGATGGATAAATAGATAGATAGATAGATGGATAAATAGATAGATAGATAGATAGATGATAGCTGATAAACAGATAGATAATAGATAGATAGATAGATGATAGCTGATAAACAGATAGATGATAGATAGATAGATAGATGATAGATAGATAGATAGATGATAGCTGATAAACAGATAGATGATAGATAGATAGATAGATGATAGATAGATAGATAGATGATAGATAGATAGATAGATGATAGCTGATAAACAGATAGATGATAGATAGATAGATAGATGATAGATAGATAGATAGATAGATGATAGCTGATAAACAGATAGATGATAGATAGATAGATAGATGATAGATAGATAGATAGATGATAGCTGATAAACAGATGATAGATATAGAGACAGGGCTAGACGACACAATAAGACTATAGATGGATGACAGACGCTACACATTTGTGTGACGTGCATACAGACATTATTCTGACACTTGCATGTCGGTGCATATAACACACACACACAGTATGGGCCGGCCTCCCGGTCCCGTGTATAGGCGCACAGAGACAATAGCAGTCCCAGCTCCCCTCCCCCCATCCCACTTCTCCTGTTTACAAGCAGCCCGGGCTTCCTGGCACTGACGTCACCCCCCGCCCCGCCTCCCTCTCTCCTCCGCATCGCGACTGACGTTTCCAGACAGCTGGCCAATCAGCGGCTGCTTCGATCCTTCCGGGGGGCGGGACCGGCGTATAAAGGCTTGTGGCGCCTGCGGAGAGTTGTCAGAAGGAAAACGTTCCACGGAAGAAGCCGAAGAGACGGAGCTGATCCAGCCACAAGCAGCCAAGGGGTCTGTATCCTTCCCAGCCTGCACTGCTGCCCATTACCGGCTCCCACCTGTTGCACACACTTTGTCCCTGGCTTAGGGGGACTTGTGGGTATTTCAGAGCTGCCCTACAGGAGTGACAGTGAGCTGCCCCCCAGCTTGGGTTAGCAGAGTCCCAGCGCTGTGTCTGTGGGATCCAGCACCCACCTACAACTTCCATGTGCTCCAAGATGGAGCAGCCTTTCTACCACGATGACTCCTTGTTGTCAGCCTATTCGCGCCCAGACACTGCCCTCTTGAAAACCACCCTGGGGCACCTGACGGAACCCTACCGGCTGGCCAAGCACGACTTGCCTTACTATGCCCCACAGGACTCACCGCCACTTGCCTCCCATCACCCTGCGCCTTCCAGTCTGAAAATGGCTGCCCCGGAGCTTGAAAGGATGATCATTCACAGTGGCCCGGGGGTCATAAGTGGTCCGAGCGGTGGCCAACTCTACTACTCGTCCCGTGGCAATGGCATAACGGAGGAGCAAGAAGGCTTTGTGGATGGGTTCGTTAAGGCCCTCGATGACCTGCACAAGATGAACCGTGAGTGCCCTCCCAATGTGTCATTAGGCGGGGGCTCTATTCCCCTGGGGGGGAGCGCTGCCTCCCCTGCCGGTAGCAACATTTATGGGGACGCTGCTGTTTACACCAACCTGGCCAATTACCACCCAAGCTGCTACCGACAGCCCTCTGCCACCATTAACTATTTACCACAAACTCATATTGGCTTTGGGGCTTCACCCTTTAAAGAGGAGCCACAGACTGTGCCCGATACCGCCGGGGTAAGGGTGGACAGTAGGGAAGGGTCTCCTACACCTCTATCCCCCATCAACATGGAGGATCAGGAGAGGATCAAGGTGGAGAGAAAAAGGCTAAGGAACCGCCTGGCTGCCACCAAGTGCCGCAAACGAAAGCTGGAGAGAATCGCCCGGCTGGAAGACAAGGTGCGAGAGCTAAAGAATGAGAACAGCGGCCTGAGTGGCACAGCCGGGGCCCTTAGGGAGCAAGTGGAGCAGCTGAAGGTGAGGGTGAGAGAACATGCCCGACATGGTTGCCAGCTTCTGCTTACTGGGAAAGGGCATCAGGTTTTCTGAGGACACTGGTGGGCTGAGGCTGCTGGTGCAAGTAAGGGGGGGTAGAGAATAAAGATGGACTCGGAGCTCCCTAGCAGGCGCTCGTCTCCTTCCGTACATTCATCTACTCCAAGGCATTCGGAAGCACAGGAGACCTGAACTGAGACATCCGATATGAGACGGCAGTAGCCCCATACATTCTGCTGTTACATTCATGGGGGGCCCCCCTTCTACAAACACTCCACACTTCCTACTGTCGCTGCTCTGGCTACAAACTTTTGTTGCATCGAGGAGAAGGACTTGCACTTATGTCTGAAGAAGAAGTATAAACTGTGACACAGGCTCGGGTACTAACGCGGGCGCACGTTTTCTCCGGTGCAGTAACAACAAGCAGCCAATTAGCAGCCGCCTGCGGTTTGCTCATCAAATTAGATAGCACTTGATTGGTTGCTATGGGTTGCTGCATGGGGCAAATGTGCACAATTTCCTTACGTGAGCCTGTGTGTGTCTTTGCAAATGTATTTCTTATACACTTTGGTGAGGGGGGGGTTGAAGCTGCTGTCAGACTCTACTAGCAGCAACACAGATTGACCCCCCTGTGATGTCCCTAAACCCAGCACTTACATTGATTAGAAACAGAACAACATAATGTGAAATATGAGGAAGGCGGTCATATTGATAGTCATGTGACTGCATCTTATGAGAAGGTTGGGGGGGGTGTCAGGTGGTAATTTGGAAAGGGACCAATAGAAATGTTTGTATTCTGTGTAATAGGTGCAAGGTGTGTCTATACACCTGCCCAAGTTCAAGGGATAGGGTGTCTGTTACACTGATACTGAACATGTTGCACTGTATAATGATAAGGAGTATCTCCATACTGATACAATGCTGCACTCTTTATTCAATAGACCTATTTTTGGACAGTATGCATTCCTTTCTAAAGCATTTGCAATACGTGGAATTGGGATAAAACTGGATGGGTATATATAGCCTATACAAAATGCAGCGAATATTTTTGAACTTAAGTTTACAGAAATGACATTTATATATAAATATATATATTCACCTTGGCCACTGCTGCTCGGCGGACCCGCAGAATTGTTGCAGCGCAGTATTCTGGCTCCGACTCGAGCAGGGTGTTATTTTTAGAAGTTCGTGGTGTTTCGGGGTGAGGTTTCTTCTCTGCTGGTATCGGAGACAGAAATCCCCCATTAACTAATGATATATATATATAGCGTCTATGTATTTAAAGAAACAGCGCACACACAGAGAAAGGTACTTTCAGCCGTCTGGGTATTTTATAGATGCTTCCTGGAAGCGCAAGTTCGGGAAACAGAAGAAGAAAAAAAAAAAGATATATCTATTTTAATGTTGGGAAATGTATTATTGTTTTTTTTTCTGTTTTTATACTGCGAATGTAACATGAACCTGGACCAGTGCTGTACGATTTTATATGTGTCATGTTTCGGTATTTAAGTAAATGATATTGTTTTTCTAACATGATTGCCTGGCTGCTTTTCTTTAGTAACATAGTAAGTTAGGTTGAAAAAAGACACACGTCCATCACGTTCAACCATAATGCCTATATATAACCTGCCTAACTGCCAGTTGATCCAGAGGAAGGCAAAAAAAACCATCTGAAGCCTCTCTTTATCATTGTGTATGGTGAGATGAGGCACAGGTATTTATGAAGGAGGTTATGTATTTAGCCACATTGTCCTGTTGGGGTTTAGACGTTACTTAGTACATGCCCCAGTGAATGCAGAGGAGTAATTCAATTACAGCATATACATACAACCCAGTAGCCCCCCCGCAACGTGGTGTCTTCTTCATTTATAGTTACACCTCCGATACAACCTGTAGTGCCTAACCCGACTTTGAGGGCCCATTAACACAATAGGTGGAGACAGTACCAAATGCTATAGAGGTTATGGTGCCAATAATAAAGGGCTATTGGAAACCCTCCCAGATTGAGGTCCATTACAGCCTGGGCCAACCGGGAGATCCTCTGGTGCCCTAACAGGCTAGTCCGACCCTGATGAAGGTGCTTAATTGGGAGGGTAGAAGTTGGAGGTGTGAAGGTGAGGCGTTGTTGAACCTCCTGCATGCAGCTGCACTTCATGTCATTTCATTTACCCCCACTAAAGTTTATAAAGGATACTTAAGTCACATGTGAGTTGTGTAATATATCAAAAAAAACATCTGGCCCACAACATCTGAGCGCTGATACATTATCATGTGACCCAGCCACAGGCCACTGTGGGGCAAGGTCAAATTTAAAAGGGACCTATCATAGCAAAATTGTTCCTCCACCGGGGAAATGCTCTTAGGAAGCACTGTGCTGCCTGCACCGGGAGGGAGTTCCTGGTACAGTTGGCCATATTGGCACACTACATATAATAAGGATTTCCCCAGTTGGCTTATTATGCACAAGCATGTGACATAGGATTGGCTCCTCCCCCCATGCTTTCTATTAGCCCGCACCTTAGGTGGGAGAAACGGTTGTTAGGTGCCCCTTAAGGTAGCCACATATTTCTTGGCTGCTACCCAAATTATTGCTATTACTATCAATAAAGCAGGTAAGGTCCCCAGACTATACTTTGTTGCTATACACTGGATGCTGTACAAATTCCCAAGGTTGGACTGGGGTGTGCAGGGACCCCCACATCCCCCCAGGGGTCCCCAACACCTGACCAACCCCCTTATTATACTTATCTTCTCGGGGGAGGGAAATCAGCGGGGAAGAGTTCGATTGGGTCTGGGTCAATGGGGCTTACTGTTTTCTTTCCGGTTCCCCACCGGCCCAGTCTGACCCTGCAGATTCCCCTATAAGTTCCCACTGGGCCTTACCTTAGGTTTCTTTATATTTCCTTCAGGGAGGTCACATCCAGGCAGGAACATGGGCACGGGGGTACTAAAAGCCCAAGGCTGTGTGGGGGCTGAGGATGTGGCCAACCCAGCAGCAACTGGGAAGGAGGGTCCATCAGGCATAGAGGGAAATAACTGCCTGCACGTGGGAGTGTTATCCATGGGGATCAGTCCAGCTGCTCTGCTTGTTAGCTGACACATAGGACTGACACAGAGAAGAATTCCCAGGGGCTTGGCTTGCGCTTTCAAGACAAACATGTCGGAAAGTTAAATGAAGGGCCACGAAGGCCAAGTTTAAGTTTAACCCTTTCACTCCTAAGGGTTAAAAAACGTAACCCTGCTGAGGGTAAAAACTTTCTTTAACGCTATACTGGCCCAGTGCACCAATTTGCCAGCTGTCCGTACGTTGCTGTATACTGTATACTTTTTAGCCGTAGAAGCCATCGATAAGTAACAATCAATTTCACTTTTAATGTTGTACCCAGCAGCTCCCCATGTTTGGATCTTGTTAGTCCACCTTCTGTGTGCCAGCGGCTCTGCACGTGCTCAGTGCGCTCTGGGCTGCGGCTGAGAAGCTAAACTCAGAGGTCACTGGAACTCATCATTAGTAGATGGTGAGGTTACATAGAAAGGATGATTATTGATCAGTTTTGATGCAGACTACACTGATTTCTGAGCTGCCATGTAATGTGAATATGAAATAATTACTTGTTTTGTGCCTGTTATATTGTGTGCATACTGTAGCAGCTCAGAGAATGTTCTGTGAATCAGCAGAAAACTACTGGGGAACTACTTGGGCAGTTGTGGAAGTTTAGGGGTCTGGTCCCCAACCTACATAATATCATGGGTGACTCACCCCCAATTGCCAGCATAACAGGACGTGCACAGAATCATGAGTCACTGACAATCCCCCTTTTACCACTTTTTGTTTTCTCCTGTCCCCTGGGGCCCGCTACAGTAGTCAGAGCAGGGGCTCATTTATAAACATGTTTGCCTCTGGGCAGTAACCCATGACATCCAATCAAAAGTTTGCTTCTATTGCTCAACCTGCATCTGGCTGAAAAAAAACAGTCAGTGATTGGTTACTATGGGTTTCTGCCCATGTGCAAATTTGCCCGGGGTTTATAAATGAACCCCTGCACCCCCTAGAGTTATGCCATTCACATTTCTGAAAAAGTGCTGTGGTGGCTTTGGGCTCATACAAAAGCCCAAAAACACAATCTGTAGCACTTCTAGTCTGATTCTTTGAGCTTTAGTTCCCCTTTAATCACAGAGTTTTTGCCATTAAACGAAAATCACTGAGGGGTTAAATACTGAATGCGTAGAAAACGTGTAAAGAAAAAAACGTAAGAGCTGTGCTAATTAGAGTGTTGCTGCCGATGCTGTGGATTCTTTTCATGTTGGCATGCAATATTTATTATTTGCCATTAAAGAGAAACTTTTATAGCCAATCGAGATGAGATTTCATGCTCGATTCAGTAGGACTGTAGGTGGAAAGACGTAAGCTGCAGAGTGGTCCAAAAATCTCACCATTATTGCGCAAGCTGGCAGTTGGTGTGTAGGCGCTGCCAGTTATAGACCCTGCTGGCATACGCAGCTAGATGTGAAATCGTACGGGGCGGTGTGAGGGGGGTTCATGTGATGCAGTGCCCTGCGGGGGGTCCTGAGAGGGAAGGGGGGATAGCGCTGCCAGAGAGGTTCAAAGAGCAGTGTCTATGCTGTATTTTGCCTCTTAGGATTGGGCACCGGGCTCTCAGCCTGAGTGTGCAGCATGTTGGGTTCATATACTCTCCAGTTAGTCTGACATCACTTGGGAATGCCATGTATATTTTGCAATCAAATCTTTGCCATACTCTGAAGTCTGGTATATTCTTTATTGTGGTATATTTTGCAGTTGATTTTTCTGGCTGCTGTACAATATAGTTAGTTCTTTGGGTTGGTTTAGTCTACAGGCTGTCAGACTCGGCAGACAGTTTTTTAGGCTGCAGTACACTACAGTCGGTATAGTCCTCAGTCGGTTCCTCGGGCTGCAGTAACTACAGTCGATCCAATAAGTCGGTATATTCCTCAGTCGGTTCCTCAGGCTGCAGTACACTACAGTCGGTTCAGTAAGTTGGTATATTCCTCAGTCGGTTCCTCAGGCTGCAGTACACTACAATCGGTTCAGTAAGTTGGTATATTCCTCAGTCGGTTCCTCAGGCTGCAGTAACTACAATCGGTTCAGTAAGTTGGTATAGTCCTCAGTCGGTTCCTCAGGCTGCAGTAACTACAGTCGGTTCAGTAAGTTGGTATATTCCTCAGTCGGTTCCTCAGGCTGCAGTAACTACAGTCGGTTCAGTAAGTTGGTATATTCCTCAGTCGGTTCCTCAGGCTGCAGTAACTATATTCAGTTCAGTAAGTCGGTATATTCCTCAGTCGGTTCCTCAGGCTGCAGTAACTACAGTCGGTTCAGTAAATTGGTATATTCCTCAGTCGGTTCCTCAGGCTGCAGTACACTACAGTCGGTTCAGTAAGTTGGTATATTCCTCAGTCGGTTCCTCAGGCTGCAGTAACTACAGTCGGTTCAGTAAGTCGGTATATTCCTCAGTCGGTTCCTCAGGCTGCAGTAACTACAGATGGTTCAGTAAGTTGGTATATTCCTCAGTTGGTTCCTCAGGCTGCAGTACCTACAGTCGGTTCAGTAAGTCGGTATATTCCTCAGTCCGTTCCTCAGGCTGCAGTACCTACAGTCGGTTCAGTAAGTTGGTATATTCCTCAGTCGGTTCCTCAGGCTGCAGTACCTACAGTCGGTTCAGTAAGTTGGTATATTCCTCAGTCGGTTCCTCAGGCTGCAGTAACTACAGTCGGTTCAGTAAGTCGGTATATTCCTCAGTCGGTTCCTCAGGCTGCAGTAACTACAGTCGGTTCAATAAGTCGGTATAGTCCTCAGTCAGTTCCTCAGGCTGCAGTAACTATATTCGGTTCAGTAAGTTGGTATATTCCTCAGTCGGTTCCTCGGGCTGCAGTAACTACAGTCGGTTCAGTAAATTGGTATATTCCTCAGTTGGTTCCTCAGGCTGCAGTACCTACAGTCGGTTCAGTAAGTCGGTATATTCCTCAGTCGGTTCCTCAGGCTGCAGTACCTACAGTCGGTTCAGTAAGTTGGTATATTCCTCAGTCGGTTCCTCAGGCTGCAGTAACTACAGTCGGTTCAGTAAGTTGGTATATTCCTCAGTCGGTTCCTCGGGCTGCAGTACACTACAGTCGGTTCAGTAAGTTGGTATATTCCTCAGTCGGTTCCTCAGGCTGCAGTAACTACAGTCGGTTCAGTAAGTCGGTATATTCCTCAGTCGGTTCCTCAGGCTGCAGTACCTACAGTCGGTTCAGTAAGTTGGTATATTCCTCAGTCGGTTCCTCAGGCTGCAGTAACTACAGTCGATTCAGTAAGTTGGTATATTCCTCAGTCAGTTCCTCAGGCTGCAGTAACTACAGTCGGTTCAGTAAGTCGGTATATTCCTCAGTCGGTTCCTCGGGCTGCAGTACACTACAGTCGGTTCAGTAAGTTGGTATATTCCTCAGTCGGTTCCTCAGGCTGCAGTAACTACAGTCGGTTCAGTAAGTCGGTATATTCCTCAGTCGGTTCCTCAGGCTGCAGTAACTACAGATGGTTCAGTAAGTTGGTATATTCCTCAGTCGGTTCCTCAGGCTGCAGTAACTACAGTCGGTTCAGTAAGTTGGTATATTCCTCAGTCGGTTCCTCAGGCTGCAGTAACTACAGTCGGTTCAGTAAGTTGGTATATTCCTCAGTCGGTTCCTCAGGCTGCAGTAAGTACAGTCGGTTCAGTAAGTTGGTATATTCCTCAGTCGGTTCCTCAGGCTGCAGTAACTACAGTCGATTCAGTAAGTTGGTATATTCCTCAGTCGGTTCCTCAGGCTGCAGTAACTACAGTCGGTTCAGTAAGTCGGTATATTCCTCAGTCGGTTCCTCAGGCTGCAGTAACTACAGTCGGTTCAGTAAGTCGGTATATTCCTCAGTCGGTTCCTCGGGCTGCAGTAACTACAGTCGGTTCAGTAAGTTGGTATATTCCTCAGTCGGTTCCTCAGGCTGCAGTAACTACAGTCGGTTCAGTAAGTTGGTATATTCCTCAGTCGGTTCCTCAGGCTGCAGTAACTACAGTCGGTTCAGTAAGTCGGTATATTCCTCAGTCGGTTCTTCAGGCTGCAGTAACTACAGTCGGTTCAGTAAGTCGGTATATTCCTCAGTCAGTTCCTCAGGCTGCAGTAACTACAGTCGGTTCAGTAAGTCGGTATATTCCTCAGTCGGTTCCTCAGGCTGCAGTAACTACAGTCGGTTCAGTAAGTCGGTATATTCCTCAGTCGGTTCCTCGGGCTGCAGTAACTACAGTCGGTTCAGTAAGTTGGTATATTCCTCAGTCGGTTCCTCAGGCTGCAGTAACTACAGTCGGTTCAATAAGTTGGTATATTCCTCAGTCGGTTCCTCAGGCTGCAGTAACTACAGTCGGTTCAATAAGTCGGTATATTCTCCAGTCGGTTCCTCAGGCTGCAGTAACTACAGATGGTTCAGTAAGTCGGTATATTCCTCAGTCGGTTCCTCAGGCTGCAGTAACTACAGTCGGTTCAATAAGTTGATATATTCCTCAGTCGGTTCCTCAGGCTGCAGTAACTACAGTCGGTTCAATAAGTCGGTATATTCTCCAGTCGGTTCCTCAGGCTGCAGTAACTACAGATGGTTCAGTAAGTCGGTATATTCCTCAGTCGGTTCCTCAGGCTGCAGTAACTACAGATGGTTCAGTAAGTTGGTATATTCCTCAGTCGGTTCCTCAGGCTGCAGTAACTACAGATGGTTCAGTAAGTCGGTATATTCCTCAGTTGGTTCCTCAGGCTGCAGTACCTACAGTCGGTTCAGTAAATTGGTTTATTCCTCAGTCGGTTCCTCAGGCTGCAGTACCTACAGTCGGTTCAGTAAGTTGGTATATTCCTCAGTCGGTTCCTCAGGCTGCAGTACCTACAGTCGGTTCAGTAAGTTGGTATATTCCTCAGTTGGTTCCTCAGGCTGCAGTACCTACAGTCGGTTCAGTAAATTGGTTTATTCCTCAGTCGGTTCCTCAGGCTGCAGTACCTACAGTCGGTTCAGTAAGTTGGTATATTCCTCAGTCGGTTCCTCAGGCTGCAGTACCTACAGTCGGTTCAGTAAGTTGGTATATTCCTCAATCGGTACAATATAGTTATATGGGTTGGTATAGTCTACGGGTTGTCAGACTCTGCAGACAGTTTTTTAGGCTGCAGTACACTACAGTCGGTTCAATAAGTTGGTATAGTCCTCAGTCGGTTCCTCCGTATTATTATTATTTATATAGTGCCATCATTTCGCGCACCTCATTACAGAGTAGAGGGATACAACAAGAACAAACAATTAACATGTAACGTACAACAGGGGAGGGCCCTGCTCACAAGAGCTTACATTCTAAGAGGGAGAGCAGGTGAGACGTTAGGTCTGGGTAACCAGAGTGGCAGTAGAGTTCTTGTTGGTTTGTAAAGTGATGGTAATTGCAGAGTAAGAGAAAACCAGTGGTTAGTGAGTGTGTGAGCAAAGAGTAGGGTTGTTCAGTGGGTAATTAAGTTGCTGAGGGCTTAGGTTATAGGCTGGAGCCTCTGAGAGTGCCTAATGGGACGGGGCAGAGCGTTCCAGAGGATGGGTGCAGCACGTGAGAAGTCCTGGATGCGAGAGTGAGAGGAAATAATGAGTGAGGAGGAGAAGAGCAGGTTGTATGACTGGGGGTGCACTTGAGGATTAGGGTGGTTATATAGAGTGGTGCGGCACTGGTGAGTGCTTTGTAGGTAAGTACAAGACCCTTAAATTGAATCCTGTATATGACAGGCAGTCAGTGCAGGAACTGGCAGAGAGGGGCGGCACTTTTGGAGTTTGAGAAGTTATGAGCCTGGCGGCACTGTTCCTGATGGATTGGAGTGGGGTCAGTTTAGTCAGGGGAAGCAGTGAGTTACAGTAGTCTAAACAAGATATGACAAGAGCGTGGATGAGAATTTTGGCAGTCTCACATGTGAGGAAGGGTCAAATACGAGAGAGGTTTTTTGACTCCTAGACAGCAAACTTGTGGAACTGGGGTTATATTATTATTTTCCACGCAAACAGTGACGTCAGGCAGGGAAACAGAGTACACTACAGTCGCTTCTTCAGGCTGCGTACACTACAGTCGCTTCTTCAGGCTGCCATACACTACAGTCGCTTCTTCAGGCTGCCATACACTACAGTCGCTTCTTCAGGCTGCGTACACTACAGTCGCTTCTTCAGGCTGCCATACACTACAGTCGCTTCTTCAGGCTGCCATACACTACAGTCGCTTCTTCAGGGTGCCATACACTACAGTCGCTTCTTCAGGCTGCCATACACTACAGTCGCTTCTTCAGGCTGCCATACACTACAGTCGGTTCTTCAGGCTGCCATACACTACAGTCGCTTCTTCAGGCTGCCATACACTACAGTTGCTTCTTCAGGCTGCCATACACTACAGTCGGTTCTTCAGGCTGCCATACACTACAGTCGCTTCTTCAGGCTGCCATACACTACAGTCGCTTCTTCAGGCTGCCATACACTACAGTCGGTTCTTCAGGCTGCCATACACTACAGTCGCTTCTTCAGGCTGCCATACACTACAGTCGCTTCTTCAGGCTGCCATACACTACAGTCGCTTCTTCAGGCTGCCATACACTACAGTCGGTTCTTCAGGCTGCCATACACTACAGTCGGTTCTTCAGGCTGCCATACACTACAGTCGCTTCTTCAGGCTGCCATACACTACAGTCGCTTCTTCAGGCTGCCATACACTACAGTCGGTTCTTCAGGCTGCCATACACTACAGTCGCTTCTTCAGGCTGCCATACACTACAGTCGCTTCTTCAGGCTGCCATACACTACAGTCGGTTCTTCAGGCTGCCATACACTACAGTCGCTTCTTCAGGCTGCCATACACTACAGTCGCTTCTTCAGGCTGCCATACACTACAGTCGGTTCTTCAGGCTGCCATACACTACAGTCGCTTCTTCAGGCTGCCATACACTACAGTCGCATCTTCAGGTTGGTATATTCTACAGTCTGCCGTCACTACCTTCGGCCTGAGATTTTCTGCAGCCATTTTTTTTAAACTATCATAGGTGGCAGTCAGTTCATTCGGGAGGTTAAACTGCCCAGTCGGTTCTTTATGCTGGAATATTTTGCTGTCAGTTTTTTCGGTACAATAAGCGTCAGTTCTTTATACTTTGCTGTTGTATATTATTTTCTGCAAGCAGCTAATTGGGTGGTTAAACTGTGCAGTCAGATACATAGGTTGGTACACTCTACATTCAGCTCTGTGGTTCCCTACCCTCTTTTTGCCAGTGCAGTTAGTATGCTCTGCAGTTTGGAAATGACACAGCTATCTAGTTGCTATGGTTACTGACAGTTGCAGTCAGGCGGTGGTTTAAATGATGGGCAGCAAGACAATTATGGGAAATGTGCCCTCAAAAATGGCAGAAAAGTCAGAACCATTTACTGCAATAATGCTAACGGTAAATGTTTCCATATAATGTGCATATGGGTATAATATACTTGGGGCCCTAAGAATAGCTGGGGCCCCAGAGTATCAGTCCAAAGAACTTTATGAGTGCACATAAACCGAGGTCGAGTGGAATTCCCCTTAATTCAAATAGGCAAAGAGGGCAGAAAGCAGTTTAATGGTGCTGCAATTGTATTACGAGGAAACTAACAGTTACTTGTTGGGTGCACTTACCCTTTAAAACTAAGGCTTTGTTATTAAGCGAATGTATAGAATGTGTTGGTTGGACCTTAGGATATTGGCCTGCAGCAATCACACGCGTTGTGTCTGATCTGAGAGCGCGGCCGAGAAGGAGTTAAATTCGGGCCAACCACAGACTTCGCCCCAGCATGCACTGGGGGGTCCCTTGGGCTGCAGCGCTGGGATTTTTCTAGAGAAAGTCATCTTGTGGGAATAGATGAAAGCCAGGGGAGAGAAGCTGTGTACATTCCTGTGAGATGAGGCTGAAAGGGGGGCCTGAATGTGAGAATAAAGTGCTTTTCCCTCAAGCCCCCCCTTTTCATGCTCAGCATCCCCCCCCCCCAGCCCACAGCATGAAAGGAAGGGCGGAGTCAGTGCACTTGTGGCTTCTGAGAGAGAAGGAAATAAGGAAATAAAAGAGTAAGGGCAGGGGAGAGAATAAAAATATCATCTATGGGGGGAAATTCCCTGATTTTATTGCCATGTATCAAACTCTGATGTCATTCATATGGGGGACGACTCGTGACTTTGTATTGTCCCTCTCGCTCCTGCACCCCTCCACTTTAGCTTTCCCCGTCACTCCCACTTCTCTTTCCCAACCCTAAGTTCCCTATCATCTATCTATCTATCTATCATCTATCTATCATCTATCAATCATCTATCATCATCTATCTATCATCTATCATCTATCAATCATCTATCATCATCTATCTATCTATCCATCTATCTATCTATCTATCTATCTATCTATCATCTATCTATCTATCTAACTATCATCTATCTATCTATCTATCATCTATCATCTATCTATCTATCTATCTATCTATCATCTATCTATCATCTATCTATCTATCTATCTATCTATCTATCTATCAATTATCTATCTATCTATCTATCATCTATCTATCTATCTATCTATCTATCTATCTATCATCTATCTATCTATCTATCTATCTATCTATCTATCTATCATCTATCTATCTATCTATCTATCTATCATCTATCTATCTATCTATCTATCATCTATCTATCTATCTATCTATCATAGTAACATAGTAACATAGTAAGTTGGGTTGAAAAAAGACATACGTCCATCACGTTCAACCATAATGCCTATATATAACCTGCCTAACTGCTAGTTGATCCAGAGGAAGGCAAAAAACCCCATCTGAAGACTCTCTAATTTGCCGCAGATATCATCTATCTACCATCTATCTATCTATCTATCTATCTATCTATCTATCTATCTATCTATCTATCATCTATCTATCTATCTATCTATCATCTATCTATCTATCTATCTATCTATCTATCTATCTATCATCTATCTATATATCTATCTATCTATCATCTATCTATCTATCTATCTATCTATCTATCTATCTATCTATCATCATCATCATCATCATCATCATCATCATCTAAATATCTATCATCTATCTATCTATCATCTATCTATCTATCTATCTATCTATCTATCTATCTATCTATCTATCTATCTATCATCTATCTATCTATCTATCTATCTACCTATCATCTATCTATCTATCTATCTATCTATCTATCTATCATCTATCTATCTATCATCTATCTATCTATCTATCTATCTATCTATCTATCTATCTATCATCTATCTATCTATCTATCATCTATCTATCTATCTATCTATCATCTATCCATCTATCTATCTATCTATCTATCTATCATCTATCTATCTATCATTATTTGCTTATGCTGGAGTCTATAGGAGATGACCTTCCCTTAATTCAGAATTTTCTGAATAAAGAGTTTCCGGATAAGGGATCCCATACCTGTATAAGTCTCTATTTCTGTCCACCTTCCACTTTCACTTCTGTTCTCCCCATGGCACTTATACTCCACACTTTCAGTGTCATTATTGCTCCTTCCATTTCCCCCCCCCCCTCATGTGGTTGCACTACAACTCCCACAATCCCTGCTGGAGGGTGGCACCATAGAGTGGCAGTGTGCCGCCGCAGGCTTGGCGGGTCACTGAGAGCATTCCTGGGCATGAATGTGCTGTACTAAAATCTGGAAATGACTAACTGAAGGGAAATCTCAGCGGCATCTCTTGAGTGAGAATAAATGGAACCACAGCAGAGAGCTTACTGGAGGTAAACACTGTCCATTTTATCTGACTAACTGGAAATGGCTAATGAAGTTAAAGGCCAAGTTAACCCTGTGACAGGGGCTATATCACTTGTGTTTATTGTGGTTTAGGGCAGAAAGCACCTAAAATTCTGCAGACTGCACAATAAGCTGGCAGGCTTCATACTGTATAGTCACTGTTAAACTCCAAAATTGGCATCCGATGGGCGTCCCACAGAGGATAATTCCTTACTGCCAGACTGATTTGCTGAATGCTCTGCATGCAGGGGTGAATCAGAGGAAAATAGAAGGAGGGGGCTGTGGGTGTGATGCTGGGAGTTGCAGTTGTTACACAATATAATATGGCCTTTGTACTCCAGTCAACCCTACCAAGGGTGCCTTCTGAGGCCAGGGGCCAAGGGCAAATTCCTTCTCTGCCCTACCCTGAGCTAATGCCGGCCACATATTGAATCCACATCCCGCAGGGGTAATTAGCAATTCATTTAGAAGTATGCTGCATGGCTGCACATAAATCAGTTCAGTCTGCAGCATGCATGTAAATGAATGGCTAACTAGCCCTACAGGGTGTGGATTCAATATGTGGCCAGTATGAAAGGGGTAAGGTGGCAACCCTATTTAGTACACGTGGGCACAGTGGATCATCTACTTCTCAAAATTTAAGGGCCCATAGATTTTGTTGCGGGCCCCATAAAGGGCAGTACAGGTTGCACCCCAAGGCTGTGCTCCCCATACATAGGCAAGTATACGAGTGACTAAGCACTGGAAAAGGGTAGAAGCTGTGCCATGGGAAGCAATTGGTATTTGGGAGGCAGCGAATCCAGGATCCGGTTTGGGATTCGCAGAGCTGTCAGCTGGTGTGCTCGGGGGGGGGGGGGGGAATGCAGCGTGCGTCAGCAAAATGTCCCCCCGATACCCTCAAGCGACGTCACACTCATGCACAAAATCGCCCCTGAAGCCGAATAATTCTATCCATGTATGGTACGGCTTTGGTTCGGTATTAGGCCGAATCATTGATCATTGGACCCCAAACATTACACTCGCATAGGGCCACAGCCACAGTCCTGTAGTTTCTGACAGGATACAATCAGTCAGACTGGGACCCCAGGGGCCCACCAGAAAACCTTAGACCCTAGGCCCACTCTCCAATCTATTTTTCCTCCTTTCCTCACCCAGTCTCTTTTATTTACATGATAGCATCTATTCTTCCATCTATTTCTTCTCTTTCTTCCCATTCAGAAATAGGAAATGACCATGAAACAGGCCAAATGGTGAGGAGCAGGAGGGCCCCCTGACACCTGGGCCCACCGGGAGTTTTCTTGGTACTCTGGTGGGCCAGTCCGACACTGGATACAATGGCCCTAAGCAATTGCCCCTCCCTTTTACCCACCCTGAATATTATCCAATTATTGAATACAGTGTCGGACTGGGACCAGGGGCCACCAGAAAACCTTAGACCCTAGGCCCACTCTCCAATCTATTTTTCCTCCTTTCCCCACTCAACCTCTTAATTCTCCTAGTCTCTTTTATTTACATGCTAGCATCTATTCTTCCATCTATTTCTCCTCTTTGTCCCCATTCAGAAACAGGAAATGACCATGAAACAGGCCAAATGGTGAGGAGCAGGAGGGCCCACTGACCCCTGGGCCCACCGGGAGTTTTCCTGGTACCCTGTTGGCCAGTCCGACACTGGATACAATGGCCCTAAGCAATTGCCCCTCCCTTTTACCCACCCTGAATATTATCCAATTATTGCATACAGTGTTGGACTGGGACCCCAGGGGCCCACCAGAAAACCTTAGACCCTAGGCCCACTCTCCAATCTATTTTTCCTCCTTTCCCCACCCAACCTCTTAATTCTCCTAGTCTCTTTTATTTACATGCTAGAATCTATCCTTCCATCTATTTCCCCTCTTTGTCCCCATTCAGAAATAGGGAATGACCATGAAACAGGCCAAATGGTGAGGAGCAGGAGGGCCCACTGACCCCTGGGCCCCCCGGGAGTTTTCCTGGTATCCTGCTGGCCAGTCCGACACTGGATACAATGGCCCTAAGCAGGTCGACATGAGGGGCCGCACACACTTTGCAGATTTTGTACAAACACCCGATTCTGACTGCCGACAACATGTATATTATCTGTTTGGCCCTAAATAGTGTCTTGTCGCATTAAAGAGGCAGTTGAGATGTAATTTATAGTTTGTTACAGTCAGGCCTTTTATTACCTGAATTCCTGTTCTGCCTTTATTCAACTTGTTTTCAAAATGCTATCTGGTTGTTAAGGTCACTGACCCTGGCAACCAGCTGCATGGCCCTCCATTCTACCCACTCTATTATCCAAATATTGAATATCTGGGCCACTGATTTGGTTTTCAGGGGTATGGGAAAGGAAAGTAACTTTCTTCATGAGTAGGGAACCTGGGAGTCCAAAAATAAGCCCGTTGGTGGGCGGGGCAACGTGAACTTGCGACAAACACCCCTACTGCATTTTCCCCACCACACACACTGACCCAGCACTATCGCTAGCGAAAGGTCGAGCCTTTGTTTGCGCTCAATCTCTCTCACTTTCCAATAACTGTTTGCCGACACCGCCCCCGCACCCAACCCTTCCCGGCCGTGACGTGAGCGAGTGGGCGGGGCCTGTCAGGAATCCGCTCCGAAGGAAAGAGGCCATATATGGGCAGAAAGGCGCCGGTGACGTCAGGGCCCTTTCCGGGAATCCCCGCCCAAGACTTCCGGGCAGCGAGTCTGGCGGTCACGTGGTTGGGGAGAGGGGATTTCCCAGTTTAGGAGCGATACTTGTGAATGGTAACTGAGCCTATAGATAGGCGGCCGTGTGTAAAGCGGGGTACGAACCCCAGTTGGTATATTAAAGGGAACTTCACACAAAAACGCTTTAACATAGAATATAGTTAATATAATTGCATATTTTTACTGTTATGTGTAAATTATATTGAAAGCAGCGCCTTTCTGTTTCCACTGCAGGTTCTGACTCACGAAACTATGTAGCAGAAGCCAGCTGTGGGGCAGATGTGGGGGAGAATGGACCCTGCTGCGTAGTTTCAGCAGATACAAGTGCCTCAGAGACACCCCAGTCCTTCATTTACTCCCATCATGCTCAGTTACATATGTACATGGATCTGGGTAGTAGAAGATAGAGAGTAGTGCTTCAGTAGTCATAACCAGAGAGCAGAAAGGGATGGACAGACACACAGGTTGAATAAGTCCTTCTATAAATACCACATTTCATTTTTTTTTTTTTTTTGAAAGGTGAACTTCCCCTTTAATTTCCCAGCAGTAATTCAGCCTGTGGATTTTATACACATCCCAGCTGAGGGAATTCCTTCTACCTTTTTTTTTTTCTTTTTCTTAACCCTTTCAGCGCCAGAGCCCCGCTGCTCTTGTACAGGTTAAAAAGGGGACCCTGGAACTGTATGGCGCTGAGAGAGTTAAAGCAGTGACAGTGACACTCAGTCACAGCACCTGGGTTTTTCAAGTTCAGAGAGGAGAGCTGCAGATCTCTGTAAATGATCTTGGAAATCCCAGGCAGATCCAGTCACGGCCAGGGTGTGTGTGAAGGGCGAGGTGCTGTGTGGGCGGCCAACTGATTGGCCCACATACCTGTCCCTGCCCCAATACCCTGGCTACCTGCATTATGTAACATATTAAATCTAACTCTAGGGGGCGATAATGAACATTAATTCCTTCCCTTTAAATTAACACCCCCTACTTCTCCATACATCTCCTCCTAAAGCAAAGATGGGTGGTAGGGTTGGGGGGCACTGGTACGGGCTATTAATGCCAGATACTGGTGTAGCTACTGGGGGTGCAGTGTGACTGCCCCCAGACTTGTCTCCTTGGGGGCCCAGGGGCATTAATTCACTGCCCCTGGGCCCATAGTTGTCTAGTTCCGCCAGAGAATCAAGGAGCAGAGGTGAAGTGCCCAAACAGAGGCACCAACCCCACTGTCTATTGGCTAGACCATAAAAAGGAGGTTTAGTTCTCCTTTAAAGGGTACAGACAAGATAATTCAATAAAAGGCACAGCTCTAGTTACCCATAGCAACCAATCATGTTTGTTCTGTAAACTGCTATCTGGTAAATGTCACCTGTTGACTGGTTGCTACGGGTTACTAGACATTTCCCCTGGCTGATGTCCCAGGTAGTTCAGCAACATTCCACCCGAAACCCCTCCTATTTTTAGAGCCTCCACGATTCAGGGCTATCCAGCCCAAACGGGCCCATTGGGAGGTATGTGCTGGTACCAGGGGCGTGGAACTCAATGCTTGGTCAGCCTAGGGGTCTGGAGATGCTGTTGCACTGCAGGGAGTTTCTGGGAGTTGTAGTTAAACAACATCAGTGCAGCAAAGTATTGATGGATCCAGTTTCCCAGAGGCGTGAGTATGCGGAACTGTACGTGTGTCACTGTTCCATGCCAATGGCCCCAATTAGCCGCGGGTATTACTGGCTGATTCATAGCATTGGATCACTGTGTTCTGACTCGCTGCCACCCTGCTCCATGCCAAATAACTGCCCCCAGCGGCTGAAAAATGGGACTATTTGTGGTTTCTTTTCATCATTTTATCAAGACATTGCTAATAAGTAGCAAAATAGAACAGTTCCAACCCCCCAATCCCCAGCTTTCTAATAGAAAGTGGTTCTGACCCCCAATTTGCCCGACTATACTCATCCTACCTACATCTCAATGGGGCTTGGGCACCCATCTATATGTGGGCCCCCCTAAAGGTAGCTCTAATGTCACTTCATTACTAATAATTCAGAGGGCTGCTGTATCCAGTGCTGTGTACAGCAGCCCCAGCACACAAAGACATGCCTCCATCTATTGCACTCATGTCAAACACAAGGCCCGCGGGCCAAATCCGGCCCGCCAGGCCTTGCAATGTGGCCCGCACCGCGCTGTCATAGGAGGCTTGTGATCTCGCCGGCCAATTTATTACGCATGCGCAGTACCGCCGCTCCCTAAGTCTTCGTCAGCGCCAGCGGCTCCTTCTCTCTTATGCCGCGGCAACAGGCCCTTTTATAAGGTTGCGCCCGTGCGTATGACGTCACACGTCAGCGACGAGGCGCAACCTTATAGTAGTGCCTGTTGCCGCGGCATAAGAGAGAAGGAGCCGCCGACATCACTGGTCTGTTGGGGCTCTGTGTGTGGGGGCTGGCTACTGTCTATGGGGGGTACTGTGTATGATGAGGCAATTGGGGGTACTTATTTTTGGGGGCACTGTTTATGGGGGAAATTGGGGGTACTTTGTATGGGGGCACTGTGTGTGGGGTCTACTGTCTATGGGGGGTACTGTGTATGAGGCAATTGGGGGCACTTTGTGTGGGGGCTACTGTCTATGGAGGGTACTGTTTATGGGGGCAATTGGGGGTACTTTCTATGGGGGCACTGTGTGTGGGGGCTACTGTCTATGGGGGGTACTGTGTATGAGGCAATTGGGGGCACTTTGTGTGGGGGCTACTGTCTATGGGGGCAATTGGGGGCACTGTTTATGGGGGCAATTGGGGGTACTTTCTATGGGGGCAATTGGGGGCACTGTGTGTGGGGGCTACTGTCTATGGGGGCAATTGGGGGCACTGTTTATGGGGGCAATTGGGGGTACTTTCTATGGGGGCAATTGGGGGCACTGTGTGTGGGGGCTGCTGTCTATGGGGGCAATTGGGGGCACTGTTTATGGGGGCACTGTGTGTGGGGTCTAACAGCACTGTTAAGGAAAAGATTGTTCCACTCATTTTAAATTCACATTTCTGGTTAACATTGTCAGTTTATGACTGTTCAGTAAACCACTCGGCCCGCGATTTAGGCTGGATTTTAGATTTTGGCCCCTTCTCTGATTGAGTTCGACACCCCTGATCCATTGCAATCATTTTGAGGACACTGTCGCTTTAAGGTGTCAGTTCCAGATCTAAAGGTAAGGCAGCCGGTTCCCTGAGACCGTAAGGGTGGGGGCAGCAGAGTTAGGGAGCCTCTGGGCAATTAGAAGCATATGCTACGCACGTACTCGTGACAGGGGCACACCCTCACCCCCGCAGCTGATTGGTAAAGGATAAGGGATTTCCCAATGTTTCTGAAGAAATCAGGGAGCCAAAGCTGCACCCCCTGTAGTAGCACCCCATATTCTGTACATAGAATAAGTGCATGAAGCTAAAACACCCAGGCAAGTCCCATTTTGTGTGTGTGTGTGTGTGTAGGCCTGGGTGTTTAACAAGGGCAAACCCATTGCCTATAAGTACGTCACTCCCCGCACTCCCTGACCCCGCTGCACTCCGATTGTGAAACATCACTCCTTTGTGTTGAAACAAACAGGCTGATGGCACAAACGTACCCACACACACACACGCAGAGCAGGAAACACCAAGCACCGGGGGCCGCCCAGGGCACGGGGTTCAGATATTTAACCTATTAGAGCAATGGCAGCGCCAACCAGACCTCATTTTATTGCGGTTTATTGGGTTTACTTCCCCTTCCCCATGTTCCTTATTTCTGCTCTGTTCCAAACTGAAGCTGACCGGTTAGTGTCTGTGCCCCAACAGCCTCATGTTCCATCTCCTTGTGTTGCCCGGAGCTATACATTCACCCCCAGTGGCACCTGTTCTTGGATGATAGTCTAGAACCCCATGCTTCCCTAACAGTGTGACTGAGTACTCACAGCTAAGTGCTCACTCATGGTTGTATTTATTCTATAAAGCATAGCAGCTCCCCCAGTAATGGCCGGCAGACCGACCACAGCAGCTCCCCCAGTAATGGCCGGCAGACCGACCACAGCAGCTCCCCCAGTAATGGCCGGCAGACCGACCACAGCAGCTCCCCCAGTAATGGCCGGCAGACCGACCACAGCAGCTCCCCCAGTAATGGCCGGCAGACCGACCACAGCAGCTCCCCCAGTAATGGCCGGCAGACCGACCACAGCAGCTCCCCCAGTAATGGCCGGCAGACCAACCACAGCAGCTCCCCCAGTAATGGCCGGCAGACCAACCACAGCAGCTCCCCCAGTAATGGCCGGCAGACCAACCACAGCAGCTCCCCCAGTAATGGCCGGCAGACCAACCACAGCAGCTCCCCCAGTAATGGCCGGCAGACCAACCACAGCAGCTCCCCCAGTAATGGCCGGCAGACCAACCACAGCAGCTCACCTAGTTTAGACCGAGGCTCTCAGCACAGAAGCTCTGGCTATGAAGGCTGAGGGACCAAGCACAGAAGCTCTGGCTATGAAGGCTGAGGGACCAAGCACAGAAGCTCTGGCTATGAAGGCTGAGGGACCAAGCACAGAAGCTCTGGCTATGAAGGCTGAGGGACCAAGCACAGAAGCTCTGGCTATGAAGGCTGAGGGACCAAGCACAGTTGCTCTCCCCCCTATGAATTCCTGAGGCATAAGGCATACAATCTCTCCCAGTGAAGACATAGGGCTTCAGGCACAGTTGCTCTCCCATTGAAGGCCAATGCTCCAAGCACAAGAGCTCTCCTCACTGAAGGTCTAAGCAAAGATGTTCTCCCAGCCAAAGCACCACAAACGTTCTCCTAGGCCAAAGGACCAACCCAGCAGCTATGCCAGGGAAGGAATTTCTAAGTACATCTCTAAAGGTCAAGCATACAAGCCCAGAAGCTTTACCAGAGAAAGCCAAGGGCCCAAGCATATCAGCTCTGCGAGTAGATCCCAAGAACAGTAGCCCAATAACAGCAGAGACTGCAAGCAGGCAATTATGCTCAGTAACTGCTGAAAAACCCAGGGACAGCAGAGGCTTAACTAGGAAAATTCGTCATCTTGACATCACTGGCAATGAACTGGCTGGCAAAACTGATTGGAATTAATGGTTTGCCAAATCGCCAATGTTATACAGTTTCTTCATAAGGCTGAGGAACCCACTGCCAAGACCACTGGTCTCCCTGCTCCTCACTACATTCCCTCACTGGTCTCACTGCATGTTCCTGGTCAACTCCTCTGCTCCTCTCAGAGCCTCCGTCTTTTTACCCCATCCACACCCACTGCGCTCTCTCATCTTAACCCTTTCTATCTCGCTGCTCCTTCCCTCTGGAACTCTATCCCTGCATCCCTCCGTAGGGAACACTCACCCACTCTGATGCTACGTTCTGGAGCACTAAAACATTATACTTAGTGCACTCTTACCTCCCAGTTTGTGCCTGTATGTTACCAAACCCCTTAGATTGTAAGCTCTACGGGGCAGGGACCTCCTTCCTACTGTGTCTCATACCACATTGCACTTACTCCCCATGTATTTATATTTATTTATTAATTATAACACTTGTCCTCCCTGTGTGTAATTGTGTATATTGTAAGATTGTACAGTGCTGCGTACCCTTGTGGCGCTTTATAAATAAAGTTATACATACAATGAGAGCAACAACTATACATATACAATGGGCCTGCTCCAATAGACCTGTCCCAAGGCAGTACAAGTATACACACCTAGACAAGAGGTCCCCTGCACTCACCCATTACATAAACAATATATATAATATTTATAGGTAATGGGTGAGTGCAGAGGACCTTTTGTTGTTGCATACGAGTTTTGTGGCCACAGCCTCATTGCACCACCACTTAAAGGAACAGTAACACCAAGAAATGAAAGTGTTTAAAAGTAATTACAATATAATGTACTGTTGCCCTGCATTGCTACAACTGGTGTGTTTGCCTCAGAAAGACTACTATAATTTATATAAATAAGCTGCTGTGTAGCCATGGGGGCAGCCATTCAAAGGAGAAAAGGCACAGGTTACTTAGCAGATAACAAACAAACCCCCATTATATGGGGCTTATCTACTATTTATCGGCTATGTAACCTGTGGCTTTTCTCCTTTTTTCCAGCTTGAATGGCTGCCCCCATAGCTACACAGCAGCTTATTTATATAGTAGCTTTTCTGTAGCAAAAACACCAGTTTTTTGCAGAGCAACAGTGCATTATATTTTAATTACTTTGAAACACTTTAATTTTTTGATGTTACTGTTCCTTTAATGGTGAAGACACACAGAGCTACTTAGTAGCAGCTACTAAATGCTAGAAAATACCCTGTCACAGGCATTACTGAGGATAAATAAAACCCCCAAAACCACAGGTAAAGACAATTATCAGTAAATGATCAACATGGTCTACTTTAGCAGTCGTGACTAGTAGCCCCATGTGCCTTTACCCTAATAGTTTTGGGTTTAGTGGTGAGAACTTCCCCCTTTTTTGCTACAAGTATATTCACCAGCTGGTTAGAGACTATTTAACTACTCACACATAAACCTATTCCCCCCCCCCCCCCCCCACGGCCACGTGACAAACTGAGCTTTAGTGACTCGGTAGATGAAGGCTGGCAGCCAGGCTATTCTGCAGAACTACAATATGTATTATCAGATCACCCTCTGCTGGAGGCAACGGGTATTACAACCAGATCCACTAGTGCAGAGCACACAGATTCCAATAGGAATTCCTTACCCACTGATACCACAGACAGCTTCTTTCCAATTGGTCAGCTTTGAATGAAACAGTTTTTTTTTTTAAGAAGACTTTTAATTAAGATCAGGAGTAAGTGCTGTCTCTTCCCTACAGAAGGAAGCACTGGGAGTGGCATCTGTTTGGCCAGTGAAGAGGTCAGTGCATTGGATCCATGAGCCACCTTGTGAGTAGGCTTCAGCCGGTCAGTATTCTTTAGAGAAGAACTCCTTGCTGTCCTTTACATTGGGCTTGATGGTGCTGCTGCCGGGCTTCCATCCTGCAGGACATACTGGAAACAGAAGGGATTGCATTTAATCTGATTTTACATGGGCACACCATATGCCAATGTCCTTGTACTGCCACCTATGCCCCACCATAGGAAACTACCTATTCAAGGGGAAGTTAACCTTTTAGTATGTTGTAGAATGTCCTATTCGTAACTTTTTAACCTTTGTCAGGCTACAATTTAGTTATTGTTCCTTTTTATTCCTTATCTTTCTATTTAGTCCCACCACTATTCCTATTGGTCTCTCATTTCAACCACTGGTTGCTAGGTTACTTTGGACCCTAGCAACCAGATAGATGCTGAATTTCTTAACTGTAGAGCCACAGATCAAAAGAAAATACTCCAAAATTTGCAAAAAAAAAAAAAAAAAAGTAAGCTCAGACTTGCCCATTCCTTACCCTCGCCATGTTGATCCGTGTACTGGAATGCCTGCACCAGGCGCAAGGTCTCCTCCACAGAGCGGCCAACAGGAAGGTCATTAATGGTTATCTGGCGAAGGTTTCCTTTTCCATCAATAATGAAGAGCCCTCTGAAACACAAGCCTTCATTCAGTAATGCACGTGGCACCTCTGGTTATAGGGAAAAGGGGTAAAACGAGCCTCACCCACCTGTAGGCAACTCCATCCTCTTCCTTCAGGACACCATAGTCCTTTGCAATAGAATGAGTCAGATCAGACACCAGGGGTATGTTAATGGGCCCCAAACCGCCTTCTTTACGGGGTACATTGGTCCTGGAATATAATAGTGCATTCATATCTGTTATAGGTCCACCTTAACCTCTTTCAATCCCCTCTTTCCTAATATAACACCTAAATGTTTCAGATAACTGCACCCACTCTAAACCACACCCAGCTTCGATAAACCTCATTCATTCTTTACTGCTGCGCTGCAAGTTGGAGTATGTCACCCCCCCATCCCAGTAAATCAGCATTGTCTTTTAGTAGCCATGGCAAGTAGCTGCTACTAGTAGTCTCTTCACCTTTAACCTTAATTAGCTTGTACAGTAAAGGGTATATTATATACATTATATTAATAGTATATACACAGTAGGCACTTGTTTATAAGTCACTGTACCATTATTTACAATTCCAGATCCTAAATACATTATGCAGTGGGGGCAGAAGAAATGGGGTTCTGGAATGCATTACATTCAGAGAGAGACAGGGGCACCCAAAATAAATGAAATACAGTGAAAAGCAGTATTCCTGAAGGCTAGAAAGGATTTCAGCATTGTAGAAGTTCACATTGCTCACTAGCCCCACCTAATGGTGCACATGAGAATGGCACCCAGCAGGAGAAACCGTTTTGCTAGTATGACTTTGGTCATATTGAAAGTACATTGAGCAGAAGAAATAGGTTACCTGAAAGCAGTTCTAATGTGTAGCGTTGTGTACAGTAGACACAAAGCCCACTCCCATTTTAAGCCACTCGTTATGGTTCTAAAACATCTGCACTATTGCAGTTTTTTGGGTGGGGAGTGTGACCCAGTGCTGGGAAGATAAGATGTTATGCTCCATGCAGATTAGAGGCCTCTATTCCTCAAGGGTTTTTGCCGACTTTTTGCTGTTTTTTTACTGTGTTAGGGTTAATTGTTATGAGCTAAATACAATGCTATGTGCAGTATGAGGGCATTATAGTGCGATTTATTCAGGCCCGGACTGGCAATCTGTGGGTTCAGGCAAATGCCAGAGGGGCTGCTGTAAGGTGCCATAGTCACTCACCATTTATTGGGCCTATGGGGGGGGCTGTTTGGGCCTCTGTGTACTGAAAATCAGGCCCGGACTGGCAATCTGTGGGTTCAGGCAAATGCCAGAGGGGCTGCTGTAAGGTGCCATAGACACTCACTATTTATTGGGCCTATGGGGGGGGGGGCTGTTTGGGCCTCTGTGTACTGAAAATCAGGCCCGGACTGGCAATCTGTGGGTTCAGGCAAATGCCAGAGGGGCTGCTGTAAGGAGCCATAGACACTCACTATTTATTGGGCCTTTGGGGGGGCTGTTTGGGCCTCTGTGTACTTGGAATGCCAGGGCCTATTTTGAAGTCCAGATGCAGGCCTGGGGGAAGGGGGGTAATATTTAAGTGATTAGAAAGACTAATATCAAATTGCAACTTCATAGTAATCTATGGGAAACATGCCTGAAGCAGCCCTGGCGGGGGGGGGGGGGGGTCTCAGGAAGACCTCTCCTTATGGGTACCACTTACAAGATGCAACCACTGTGGTTTCCTGCCTAATTACAGTTAAAGGGGAACTCCACCCAAACACAACTTGAGCTTTTCGAAACTTAAGCCATTCTAAGTAACTCTGCAATATACATCAATTAAAAATATGCAGCCTTCATGATTTGTAATGTAATAGGGTTTGGAACAGTTCCCTAAGCCCCGCCCCCTGTTGATCTGACTGACTGCTTTGAGACTCAAATTAAATGTAAAAGTCGCCTGTCTGCAGCCAGTATTCCTTCCAATCCCACAATCCCCTGCATGTGATGTCAATAAGGAAAGATCACAGTGCAGTGCATTGTGGGTTATGTAGTTCCTGCATGCTGTAAGCTGCTGAGAAGTTATTACAATTTGTAACATTAATGTTTTAGTCCCTCCTCCCCTGCCAGGATTTCAAATGATGTAGAAAGAACCATTTTGCAGCTGGATTTCAGCATATAAAAATGGTATTGATTCATACTTTCTGAAGGAACAGATTACAGCAATAGGTATATTAGGGGTTTCTGTATTGTGTGGGGCTCTAACAAATTTTGGTTCAGAAGTCAGAGTTCCCCTTTAAGGCCATTAGCCTAACTTGGATGCTGGGGGAAGCATGAATATGGCTGAATAGTGCAGCTAAAGGTCTGTCACTGATAAGTCAGTAAAATGAGAGAAGCAACGGAACACTGCACCCTCCACCCAGGAGATAAGCCGGGAGTGGCAGCACTTACCACGCGAGGTGGGTGAACTGGGAATCGACGGAGACGGCAATCAGCTGGCAGTTGATCTTACTGAAGTCTCCAGCATGGTCACTGAAGGCAATGATCTCCGTGGGGCAGACAAAGGTAAAGTCCAATGGGTAAAAAAACAAAACCACGTATTTACCTGCCAAGGGGAAAAAAGTTGCCAATAATGATTGGGCTACACACTGCCACCTCCAACAGCCTGCTTGTGACTGGGAGCAGATCTGTGCAACTTTAAATAGGCTTTGAACACATGCAGTAGTACAGCGCACACCTATTAATCACTTTCCAGCAATAAACACATTGGGGGTGCAGCAGTGCTCCATGCACCTTACCTAAATAGTCTGACAACTGGATGTCTTTAAACTCCCCATTGACCACAGCAGTGGCCTTAAAAGCTGGGGCCGGCTGGCCAATGTGAGTCTTCACTGCTGTAAGAAAAAAAAAAAAAAAAAGTTCAACCACAGCCAAACATTGCTGGGCAACATTTCATTTTCTCCATTATTTAGGTGAAGTTCCCCTTTAAAACCCTGGGAAGCCGTGTTAACCTCATACACCCTAATAGGGGATACGTTACAGCATTGTGCAATGTCCAAAAATCAGAAGCATCTCTAATTAAAAAGATGTGGCACATGGCAACAACAGCAGCAACACAGCCCCTGACCCACCATCTGATACATACAATGGGCAGTGTTATTGCCAATAGCCTTGAGCAGAAGAGACTCAAATGTATCTTATAGCTGGCAAATAACCTGCCTATGTGGCTAATAGGGCAGAAAGAGGAAAGGCATTAGCCTGGGAAGCAGATACAGGTATGGGATCCCTTATCCGGAAACCAGTTATCCAGAAAGCCTGTCTCCCATAGACTCCATTTTCATCAAATTATTCAGATTTTTAAAATTAATTTATTTTTTCTCTGTAATAATAAAACAGTACCTGTACTTGATCCCAACTAAGATATAATTACCCCTTATTGGGGGCAGAACAGCCCTATTGGGTTTATTTAATGGTTAAATGATTCCCTTTTCTCTGTAATAATAAAACAGTACCTGTACTTGATCCCAACTAAGATATAATTACCCCTTATTGGGGGCAGAACAGCCCTATTGGGTTTATTTAATGGTTAAATGATTCCCTTTTCTCTGTAATAATAAAACAGTACCTGTACTTGATCCCAACTAAGATATAATTACCCCTTATTGGGGGCAGAACAGCCCTATTGGGTTTATTTCATGGTTAAATGATTCCCTTTTCTCTGTAATAATAAAACCGTACCTGTACTTGATCCCAACTTCGATATAATTAAATCCTTATTAGGAGGCAAACAATTCTATTGGGTTTGATTAATGGTTTATCGATTTTTTTAGTAGACTTAAGGTATGGAGATCCAAATTACAGAAAGACCCCTTATCCGGAATACCCTTGGTCCCGAGCATTTTGGATAATGGGTCCTATACCTGTATAGGAACACTGCCATAACAAATCTAGTTTTAAGAAACAAATAAGCTGCAATGCCTTACCGCGCACACCTGGACCCACGGGACACGACATGATGTGAATTACAGACACCAAATGAAAACGGTGAAAACCTGTTAAGAAAAAAAAACAGATATAAAAAGAAAGAACAACGCACACTGCACCAATACAGGGCAGAGATATGTGGGTTGGGCAGGTTTGGGTGGGACTAGGCGAGTCCAGCTTTACTTTTTGCCAGACTTGCCACCTTGAGCCCCTGCACATTACATTCCAGTAAGTCCTCCCTGTTGGTGATGATATTGTAAGGGACCTGAACCACGGGGGTCAGTCTCCTCCAGTGGCAAATAAATCCACCCTCCCCAGCCGCAGACTAGGTACCCCCCCCTATCCATAACATCACTGGCAGGTTCCATGTCCGTTCCAAGTAAGGTTCCTCAGGCTTGGCTCCCTATGGGTTGGTTATAGTTTGTGTAACCCACACATGCCTAGGCTTCCCACAACTATTATTCAGTAAAACAAACCCCTGCCATTGGCTGGTTGTTCATTGCTGTGGGTACTGTCATTATTGGGGTTGGTTAACTCATGCCTTTGTGTCTGGAATTATCCTCCCAAATTTGAGTTTAACTGCCAGATTCCTCTATAACCTGCACCGGCCATTCTTCCCTACTAATAAAAAGCAGCCCTAGCCCTATAGCAATGATTCCACCCCTATACTTTAGTGTAGCTATGGGCCAACAGGGGAACCACTGAGAAAGCAAAGACTGAATGTTGGGAGGCCGATGGGACACTGACTTCTAGCCAACGTTTGGGTGGGGCCCTTCAATAATAACGATGGAGGTGGGGGGGCAGTGACTAGTAAGGACAACTGCTCTGTCATGCTTGCCTGGCACATAAATGGAGGAACAAGAACCATATGACTGTACACATGGCATTTGCCAAGAAGCAAGAGAGATCCAGTTGCCCAAGTTCTGTGATGAGATGAGGCCAACAGTTTTTTTAGCCAAAGTGTAGAAATGCCAACATCCCAAATACCCCATAACTACATTAAAGTACAGGGGTCTTTATGCCATAACTTTAATCAGTAAGGAGCAGGGATGGGGCATCTTGCTAAAACTGAAGGAAAATGGGATGGTGCAAAACAAAGGGAAATACAGTACAGGTATGGGACCTGTTATCCAGAATGCTCTGGATAAGCCAATAGGCTTGTTTTGCCTCCATTAATGATTAATTATATCTTAGTTGGGATCAAGTACAGGTACTGTTTTATTATTACAGAGAAAAGGGAATCATTTAACCATTAAATAAACCCAATAGGGCTGTTCTGCCCCCAATAAGGGGTAATTATATCTTAGTTGGGATCAAGTACAGGTACTGTTTTATTATTACAGAGAAAAGGGAATCATTTAACCATGAAATAAACCCAATAGGGCTGTTCTGCCCCCAATAAGGGGTAATTATATCTTAGTTGGGATCAAGTACAGGTACTGTTTTATTATTACAGAGAAAAGGGAATCATTTAACCATGAAATAAACCCAATAGGGCTGTTCTGCCCCAATAAGGGGTAATTATATCTTAGTTGGGATCAAGTACAGGTACTGTTTTATTATTACAGAGAAAAGGGAATCATTTAACCATTAAATAAACCCAATAGGGCTGTTCTGCCCCCAATAAGGGGTAATTATATCTTAGTTGGGATCAAGTACAGGTACTGTTTTATTATTACAAAGAAAAGGGAATCATTTAACCATTAAATAAACCCAATAGGGCTGTTCTGCCCCCAATAAGGGGTAATTATATCTTAGTTGGGATAAAGTACAGGTACTGTTTTATTATTACAGAGAAAAGGGAATCATTTTTAAAAAATAGAATTATTTGCTTATAATGGAGTCTATGGGAGATGGCCTTTCTGTAATTCAGAACTTTCCGGATAACAGGTTTCCAGATAAGGGATCCCGTACCTGTATAGGTTTGTGTTAAGAATCCATACATACATCTAATCAAGTGGTTGTTTAACATTACGTTAACATTTAGTATGGAGTAGAATTAGCAGATCTTAACTTTTACTTTGTAGTTCGGACTCTTTCCAGCTTTCTAATGAGGGTTCACCGACCCCAGAAGCCAAAAAAACCTATAGCCCTGTAAGGCTGCAATTTTATTTTTATATTCGGGCTTCCTATTCCAGCCTCTTATTCACACCACTGTTTGGTTGCTAGGGAAATTTGGGCCCTAGCAACCAGATAGATGCTGAAATTCAGAATTGTAGAAAAAAAACTAAAATACAAAGACCAATAGCAACTTGTTTTAGATTACTACTTTATATTTCATACTAAAAGTTAATATAAAGGTAAACAACCCCTTTGGGGTTAATAAGGTTCCTGGTTAGTTGTGACCATGTTGAAATTATTAAAAATGTCATACAGTGAGGGGGATATACCAAAGCAATCCTATAGCAAACCCTTAGCCCACTCATAGTTACTGCAGTACAGTATACAAGCTAATAAAGAAGGCATACAACAGCCCATTAAGCATTGAATCACCCCGAGAAATGCCCTGTAGCCAATTAAAAGAAACAATAGCCGCGCCCCCTCACACCAGGCTTTGCCCACTCTCACCTCCCGGTCTGTCCTTCTCTCAATGTGGCGCGACCACCACAGACACGGGATTTTATACTGCAGGCTGTACCATTCTGCAGCGGCGGCGGGGGTGGGAGCTGGGCCAAACCACGTGACACGCAGCGAAGGACCAGAATGAAATGTTTCACAAGCATCTCGGCTGAGTGCGAGAGTGAGATAGTCGTCTACATTATTCTACATGTATTATGGTATTGTACCGAAAGCCAAATGGCTTTGGTGTCGCTCTATGATATTTACTTTCAAATGGAATCGTCTGCACCTGCCGCCTGCGTCTCCTTGAAAAGTGTTGGAACTGTCCGGGGCTGGGGTGTCTGCCCGCTAAATGGTTTTGCTTCTGGTTTTCAATATTGCTTAAACGCTTTACACTTTTAAAGATCAAGTAAAGCTCATAAAAAATAGTTTGTATGTTTTTGTGACTCCTTTATAAAAGCCTTAGGTTGAAGACGCACAGTGCTACTTAGTAGCAGCTACTTGTCACAGCTACTAAACGCCAGAAAATCCCCTGCCATAGACAATACTGAGAATTGCCTCTGCTAAGACACACGTAGAGACAGTTATCAGTAAATGATCAACATTGTCTACTTCTTTAGCCACGACAAGTAGCTGCTACTAGTAGCTCCGTGTGTCATCAACCTTAAGGTGCCCATATGTTAAGATCCGATCACTGGCGTGGTCGTTAAGGGAGCGGATTTTCTCCCGATCTACCCGATATCGGGTGAATTAAGGCTAATTTGGTTGCTTGGCCCTGGGGCCAAACAGTCAAATTAGAACAATTGGTTCAGGGAGCCGATGCGGTCCCTAATCCTACTAAATTTATTAACCTGCCCGATCGATATCTGCCAGATTTCAGGCCAGATGTCGGTCGTTTGTGCCCCTACAATTGGCCCGTGTATGGCGACCTTTAGGGTGAAGACATACAGAGCTACTAGTAGCAGCTACTTGTAGTGGCTACTAAAAAAAGACTGCTGATAATTTACTGATAATTGTTTCTACGTGTGTTTTAGCAGAGGCAATTTTCAGTATTGTCTATGGCAGGGGATGTTCTGGAGTTTAGTAGCCTTGAAAAAGTAGCTGCTACTTGTAGCCCAGTGTGTCTTCTGCCTTATTTCAAGGCAAAAGTTCTGTAAATTTGTACTGAAGCTGCTTATTGGTCAGTACCCTAAGGGGCCCCCCAAAAGACAGGGTGTCCTTGCTCTATATGCCCCTGACTGTCAAGGGGTGCTGCAAGGGTTTTCAGTGTTTCTTGTCCTATTACCAGAAGGGGTCCCTCAGGACAAACCATTACTGGAGGAAGACAAAACACTTTAGGGCAAACGTTCAATTTGAAGTGCAATCACCATATATTTTTTCTATAACATTTTTTTCTATAATATTTTTTCCTCCCATAATACAAATAAGTTGGCATCAGTTCAATCCTGGATCCACTGTCAATAGGCACAGTAGCACAGCTATATGGAACTGCAAGGAGCGCGGGGTGACAAAGAAGGGGACCCAAATAGAAAGGGAATTACGATGGGTGAATGATATCATTGGGCAGCTGGCAACTATAAAGGGCACAGTGGTCCCAGTAAGGGTTGCCACCGGGCCGGTAGTTCACCTGCTAAGGCTGGGGCCGGTATTACAAATTTACCAACCAGTTTCTCCCCCTGTGACACTGTTAGCTGTTCTTTATGACCAGGACCTCCCCACAGACCCAAAGTGCAAATTTACCACCCCCAACATGCCTGACACACCAACTCCCTGCCCTGTAACTCCCACTCCACGCCCCCCATAACAGCACCATCACCCACATCCCTCAACACAGGCCGGCAAACTAGGGGGAAAAAGGTGGCAACCCTAGTCCCAGTGCTGGGCCAAGTGGTATTTACACCAAGGCAATACTAACTTGACCCGGCATCCTGCCCCCCCCCCCAAACACTATATGGTCAGTAAGACAAATCCTTGCAGCTCAGCCTACTGCCCTCCTTTCCCCTCCCTTAAGACATTTTACTTACTGTAACTCACAGCATCCAAACAGCAATGACTTCTGATTGGTCACCTACAGTAAAACTAAAGAAAGCACAATTCTGATTGGTTGCTATGCATCCTTGCTCTATAGAACAATTTACATCTGTTTTGTGATTCCCACCCTGCTTGTGTTAGTGGGACTGCACCCCATTTACCTTCTGTGCTGAATATCGCTATGCTGGGCGGCTAGCACTGGCCACTTCCCATGCATACGTTATCTATAGGCTGATGATTCCAATGTACCTGCTGTTGTACAAAAACACTTACGGCACTAGAATGAGGGATGTAACAGGCACATTTGGCCCTGACTATACCAACCAGGTAGTGTATGGATATCACCATGATGTGTCAGTGTTTTACCTCCACAGAACCCTGGCGTGAAACATGTTAAAAAGCTAACTTGAAGGTAAACTTAAAGGAAAAGTAAGACCAAAAAAACACACTAAGTTTGCCCAGGTGCAGTAACCCATAGCAACCAACCATTACGTAGCATTTACTAGTCACCTGATTAAAAGCAAACATCTCATTGGTTGCTATGGGTTACTGCTCCTGAACTAAAGGTGCCCATACACTATAAGATCCGGTCGCTTGGTGTTGTCACCAAGCGAGCGGATCTTCACCCGATATCCCCACCTACGGGTGGGCGATATCGGGTAGCAAGGGACTTACGATCGGATTACATTTGAGCTTATGGGGCAGTCGGTTCGGGGACCGCATCAACGAGCCGATGCGGTCCCCGATCCGACCGGATTTTCTAACCTGGCCGATCAAGATCTGGCCAATTTCAGGCCAGATATCGGTCGGCCAGGCAGCTCTGTTCTGCCCATACACGGGCCGATTAGCTGCCGAATCGGTCCAAGGGAGCGATATTGGCAGCTATAGTCGGCCCATGTATGGGGACCTTTACTTAGTGCCTTTTACTACATATAGCCCCTCCCTTCCCTGACTCATTTTGCAGCAGATCAGCCCTACTATGGGTTCCTAATCAGTTCTGCTAATGGGAGGACAGTTTGGGAAGTTGCAGTCACCAGATGAAACTTTGAGGGGAGGCTAAAGGCAAAGGAATCCCCCATGGTCAGGAGTTTCCTCTTGGTCAATCACAAATGGCTGTATCGCACCATGGGTGGAACTACCTTTCTCCTGAGCAGAATGGATCCCATTCCTGATTATATCTCAGGGCCTGTTTTCTCCTTTCACCCTCAAAGTGAAGATAATAATCAACCCAGGAGAGCCGTGCAGACCCCTCAGAAGACCCAGAAACACATTCTGATCTGACAGAAAGACGAGCAGAGATAAAGGGAAACTTGGTTTGTTCATCCTGCTGCTGCCACTGAGATTCCCAGTCCCATAATGATAGTGGAGATGTGGAATTCTCTCCCTGAAGCAGTCGTACTGGCTGATATATTAGATAGCTTCAAGAAGGGGTTGGATGGCTTTTTAAGCAAGTGAGGAAATGCAGGGTTCTTGAAAATGACTCCAAGTACAAGTTGATCCAGGGACTGGTCCGATTGCTATCTTGGGGCCAGGAAGGAATTTTTTTGAGAGGTTTTAGAAGGGGGATTCTGCCTTCCTCTTGATCATCACAAGTTTCATATAAAGGTTGAACTTGATGGGCATGTATTTTTTTTATAACATATCATTTTTACTGGCCAAGCTGGTAAAATACCAGCCAGGTGATAACCCTAGGCACTTCCTTGCCCTTAGAGCTGGCAATAAGGACAGATAACCAGATCCTTTCCATACCTTGTGTGTCTGAATGATGGGCAAGGTACAGGCGGGAGAGGGGATACGTGCCTGCCTCAGCCCGTTTCATTTGAATCAAACACTAGTGCAGGCAGCTATTTGCACAATGCCCCACCCACAATGCTGATTGGTTTCTTATTTTTTTGCACGCTGCGGGGGTCCTCACAAATGAGCAAATACAAACACTGCCCATGACTTTATCCCTTACCTTCCTTTTTGCTGAAGGTGTAAGGTGTCAGCAGGGGGCGCTGTAGGACTAAAGGTGAACATGCATGTTTCCTTATTTAATACTGGCTGCATGAAGCACTGCAATGTGCTGTTTCATCTCAGAAAACCTGGACCATTACTGTAGTATTGGAAATGCCAATACTTCATTACATTGATAGGATAGGGCTGCTGTGACACTCTCCATAGCTAGCAGCCTGAGAAATTTCCCTCAGCTGAGGCCACTCCTTCACTTTAGGGAGGAAATATAGAAGGCGAGCTAGGGGTAGGCAGGTAACTGAAGTAAGTGCCTAGTACCCCCACTCCGTCGTACCCCTAGTTCTCTCCCCCCCCAGGCTATTATTTATTCTCTACAGGCTTTACTGTTCCCCTGGCATTGCCAAACCCAGACTTTTAATACTTCTCCATAGGACTCATTTCTACCACTCCAGAGTCCAATGTGGTGATCTTTACTCCACTCCAGCCAACACTTTGCATTACACATAGTGACGTTAGATTTCTTTGTCTATGACCACCCATAAAAACCCCATGCTCCCTATGAATAGTGATACGGCTGCTATTTCTAGTAGACAAATAACCAGGCAGCTGTAATTCTTTCTCATGGGTTATTGCAGACAGTGATATATAGTTGGGCAAAGCACTGAGATAGTTCCCTGCAAAGAGGTTGGGCAATGCAGTACCCTTTTTATACCTTTGTACAAACATATACCATTGTACCAAAAAGTAGAAGCAGCAAGCAAGTTATTATTTACTTTTATGAAAAAGTCCACCAATCATTGAGCCCATCTTTTCCATTTGGTGGTCCCACATAAGCCTTTATTTTCTTTGTTCCTCATTGACACTTCAGTGGTACTAGCACTTGCATTACAGTTTCAGAAATATAAGAGAATTATAGAAAACACACATTAAAGGCCAAAGCATAAAATGGTTAATGTGTAACATGCTGCAACTAAAATGGCTGCACTTTGGTTCTGACCGTAACAATAGTTCTTGTGCTAATGTTGCTTCCTGAGACAGTTTTCTAACTAAGGACATGTAATTTTAGTGAGAGAGCCCTAATGCCTTTGGCCATGTAGTGTATCTGTAATTCTATGCACCACATACCGTAATATATTCCATATTATAAACCTCTGCTCCCATTATTATTAGTCATTTTGATATATTTAGCTTTTTGTTCTGCAGCTCTCCAGTTTAGAATTTAAACCACTATCTGGTTGCTAGGATTCCACTTAGCTTAGCAACCAGGCATTGGTTTGAAAGGCGGACAGGATTCATAGGGGAGAGTCTGGAAAGGAGGATAAGGAATGAAAATGAATACAACTATAACCTCAAATAAATTAGCAAAACCCAGATTCTGAGGGAAAGTCCCAAAAAAATACCAATTTCAGCAAAAATCGTAAATGTGCCTTTTATAGCGGTGCTGTTCTTTTGTAGCCCAATGGGGGAAATGACTAGTTGCCACAGAGGTGGTGACACTGGTACTGCAACTACTGTTCTGTTAAACTATTTTTTCACCATTAATTCCAAATCATTTGATAACATATGATACAACTCCTTTTTAAAAAATGTTCTCTATTTCATTATTTAACCTAGTTCTAGCTACAGAGCCAGGAATTAAGACCCCCGCCCTTCAGTTCTTCCCTTGTGTAAAAATAGTTACAGATCCCATGGGAATATCTTGCCTGTGCATCATGACCCACATAAGCTTTATGGTTCTGCTCTTTTCCCATTAAAAATCAGTATAAATGTACTGTGAGCAGGCTGAAATGGTGGTAGCACCTCCCGTATAAATTAGAGTCTTAGGAGACATAGCAGAATCTTATTGCATTCAGTGATGGCGGCATAAGGCTGTCTGTATAATCTGCTTCAGTCCTACTGTCCCTTATAGACACTTTACTCTACATACATAGACATAGGTCCATCAAATGCCCTATTAAAGAAATGCCCAGCAATAACATATAATTTAGTGCAACAATGTTGGTACCAATTAGTGCCCTTTTTTGCCCATTCCCAATGTGAACCTTATCTGCCTGTCAATTGGACATAGTACAACTGCAGAGGCATGGCTCTCTGGGTCACTTTGGGAACTATTCAAGGGCAGGCACATAGCCATAAATGTCAGAAAATACATAATAAATGTTACAAAAAATACAATAAATATCCAAAACTGGTCAATATAATGCCTTTAATGATTAAACCATTCTACCGTTTATGACTTTGAACCTGGCATCTCAACATTCAAAGGCCTACAGAGTCTCCCCAAGCATAATGTGAAATGGCTGTTTAAAGTCTCCAATCCTGTGCAGTTTGGGAGAGCAATACGTGGTCTATAGGGACATGCTAAATAATAGAAAGCAACATTTGGCCTGTCAACCTAGTGTGGCCAGATTACTTGAAAATTCAGGGACAAAATCCAGCTAGCAGGGCTAAACCGCTATGTCAACCCACTTAGATTTTCTGTGAGTCTCCTGGATTCGTTGTGGGGCATGGATGGAGTTCTGTCAATTCTAATGGGGCCTGGCCAGTATGTCCCATGTACATGGGCAGAATTCATCTGGAAATCACCTGATATCTCTATAATCAGGCCTATGGGGGGGGGGGTTGTTTTGGCCTCTGTGACTTTGAAATGCCAGGGCCTATTTGGAATCTAAAGGTGGCCATACACAGGCAGATTTCAGCTTGGCGGCTCCCCCATCCCCAATAGCATTCTCTCGATTTTAAGCAAATCCCTTGAAGTCCTGCAGTGAATTGCAGTGGAAATGCTTAAATATTTTCTCCTTATTCTGGTCTAGATTTGCCCACTCATGTACATTGCCCTCCCACTGCTTTTACATCACCAAATCTTTATTTTTGTCACAGGTTTATCCATCATTGGGGAACACTAACTTTGTGCCCACCATCTGCCATTAAACAACCAACCCCAAGAAGCTCCAACTGAGGTTTTTAAACGGTGGAAGGGGGTACAATAGGAATCAATAGATGGAAAATAGAACCATGTCTCAGAGAGTTTTCCCACAAACAGCATCATTATCATTGTAAGTCTAAACTGAGTAGATAATAAAGGTTACAATAAAGCTTTGTTAAAAAAAAACAAAAAAAACATAAGGAAACGCACACGATTGGCTGCTTCGCTCGGTGACGTTTACGGATTTGCGCGGGAAGCCAGAGTTGTTGCCGGAAGTGGCTGCAGCATGGAGCTTGAAGAATTCGAGCGCGATAATTCCCAGAATCGCCTGCTGAGCTCTCCGGTACCGGAGATATGTCGGACGGAGGACTGCTGCCTTGGGATAGATGAGGCCGGCCGGGGACCCGTACTGGGTAAGATATTCAGCTTCGCATTTGCTGCAGACGCAGTTGTAGCTTCTCCAATAGGCCATACTCACGATTTTACTTATTCTTTATTACAGTAAGCGATTCTGACATAACAAAATGCTATAATACCGGTTTACTCGTTATTGCTTCATCTCCTTTCTTATGTCTTCTATCTATCATAGGTCCTATGGTTTATGGAATCTGTTACTGCCCTGTGGCCCGGAAGAAGGATCTTCAGGATTTGAAGGTGGCAGGTGAGAAATTACAATATCTAAATGACATAACAGAATAGCTGCTTTTGATTTTAAACATATATACACTTAAAGGGGAACTCCACCTAAATATGACTTAACCTTTTTTAAAATGTAAACATAATTTCAAACAACTTTGCAATCTATATGCAGCATTTTCATTACGTTTTATGTAATAATACAGTTTGGAACAGTTCCCTAAGCCCCGCCCCCTGTTCCCCTGCGGATCTGGCTGACTTCTTAGTGACTCAAATAAAATGTAACAGTAGTCGCCTGTCGGTAAGGAAAGGAACATGT
Organism: Xenopus tropicalis; assembly: GCF_000004195.4. Taxonomy (NCBI): domain Eukaryota; kingdom Metazoa; phylum Chordata; class Amphibia; order Anura; family Pipidae; genus Xenopus; species Xenopus tropicalis. Next base: position 140,327,343 of record NC_030679.2, on the reverse strand, counting down.
CAGCGAAATGCATTGTGGGTCTGTAAGCTGTGGGGAAGTTGTTACAAATTGTAACATCAATGTTTTAGTCCCTCCTCCCCTGCCAGGATTTCAAAATAATGGAGAAATTGTTTGCCGCACATAAAAATAGTATTTATTCATACTTTTTAAGGAACAAATTTACAGTGACAGGTATATTAGGGGTTTCTGTGTTGTGTGAGGCTCTTTAACAAATTTTGGTTCGGAAGCCACAGTTCTCCTTTAAGATGCGTGTTCCTGTTTGATGTATGGAGTAACCCAGTGTAGTTGCTGCAATAGATTAAGGAAGGTGGAATGTAAATTGTCAGGCAGCAGATGCTTTTTTTAATTTTTTAGATGCAGCCAGTTCATTCTTTAGCTTTGAATTCTTCATGCTACTACAATATGTATATATGTCTATTTGTATACCTTAATCTTATCCAATGTGGTATATATATGTAGCTTTGTTACAGCAACAATCCCATTCTGTACCTATCTGTACCTAACTCCTCTCTCTTGCAGACTCCAAGACACTGAGTGAAGCTGAGAGGGAACGGCTGTTTGAGAAATTAAACAGTACTTCTGATTACATCGGCTGGGCCTTGCATATACTCTCACCTAACATCATTTCAACCAGCATGCAGCAGAGGTAAATAAATAGCTACCGTGGGCCTATAAAATTCAAACTCCCTGGCTGTCTAGGAATTGCTCAACCTTCATTCTTGCTGAGAATATTGCATATAGGATCGTTCGATAATCTATTTTCCCCCCCTAATGGTTTAATAGTTGCAGTAGTTAAGTAATTAATAGACACTGGATTTAGAAAAAGAAAGAAATAAACTATTTATAGGGCAGGTAACTATGAACTATGAACACGCCAACCATACTAGAGACTTATTGGGAAAAAAATATCAGTCTGCATTAGCACATATCAGCAGTAACCCATAATAAACATGGAAATGAAAAAGCCCTATGATTTATGGTTATTGATTGTAAGATTGGTGTGACTGTGACACATGGTAAAATATATACCCAAATAAAAATAAAACCTTACAATGGGTTAATACGGCATGTAGAATCCTGGGTCTTGGTGATAACGGCACAGATAATTTGGTATGCACTGAATCCACTATTTTAGGATTTGGCTGAACTCTTTATGAAAGATTTGGCCGAACTGAATCCTAATTTGCAAATGCAGATATGGTTGTGGAAGGGTTAAAGAGAACCATTTGCTTTGCACGCTGTGGAAAATTTTCAGCTTCCATGTTTATGTGACAAAAAGTCAAGTGATTTGAAGAAATCCTGGATTTTGTGCATCCTTACTGATGATACAAAAATATATGTCAAAATATACCTATAATGATGATATAGGAACCATATAAGTATAGGCACTGCCTGTCAAGAAGGATGGGAGAATAAATATTCCTAGACAAACTGATAAATTAATTAACATTGTCCCAGATGGATGACTGGGTGAACGATGTTTAAAAAACCCTGATCAACCCCTGGATCAATCCATTTGGAAATGACAGCTCTTAGTTAGAGGGGCTATTCTAGACTAGATTGGATATTCTGCTTTATTTCCCTTTAAATAGAATTCTAGTCTGATCTTCTACTGATCTAACAAATGCCTGTAGGCCTCTTTTGGTAGGCAGTAGATTCAGGAGTTAACGCTCCCTGAACATTTTGGCATATTCTGGGCAGCTTTTGAGCTGAATATATAGCTTTTTCTGATTTCCTTGTTGCAGGAAGCATCTGTTTAACTCGTATCTGATGGGGTCTAGCGCTCCATGAGACAGTGAAGCTCACTAGACCAGATCAGATGCAAGTGATTAGAGGAGTTGCGTGACTGGGATGGAAGATTTTGCTCTTCTGCCTGAGCCAAACAGCAGAGGGCGCTCAGGATCTCCTGTTGTTAATATAAGATCTGCTAATATCTTGAAATCATAGTATAGCATGACTGCTTTCTTTTAAATTAAAATGTACTGTATATGTAAAAAAAAAAAAAAGAAACAACCCATGTACTTAATTTATGACCCAAGGCATTTCCACTTTCCTGCCCCCCCCCTTCCCCAGAAATGTATCACTGCACTCCACTAAAAAAGGCCCCATTGCCCTCTGTTCTCAAGTGTTTTATCAGTAAGTGTGATTTGTGGAACTTACCCAGTGCTTCTGGTTCTGAATAATATTACAAGGTGCTCTATCACTGATCACTGCATTAATGTTTTTGCCTCATTTGTTGTTCCAGGGCAAAATACAACCTGAATGCTTTATCCCACGACACGGCTATCGGCCTAATTCAGTTTGCCCTGGATGCAGGAGTGCAGCTGAAAGAGGTTGGTTGGGCTATTCTTTCAGAAGTGGGGCGGTATCTGGGTTAGTGCTGGGCGGTATGACCAAAAATTTATATCACGGTATTTTTCAAAATTATATCGGTATCACGGTATTTGACGGTATTTTTTTTTCCCCATGCATGATTAGGTGACCACCCCAAACACCTGCCACCCGCACCCCCCCGCCACCCCAAACACCCCCCCATCCGCACGCAGCCCCCCCACCCCCCCATCCGCACGCACCCCCCCATCCGCACGCACCCCCCACCCCAAACACCCCCCCCACCCCACCCCACCCCAAACACCCCCCCATCCCCTTCACATAAATATAACCCCCACCCCATCCCACCCCCCCCCAAACACAACCCCATCCCCTTCACATAAGTATAACCCACCCCCACCCCAAACACCCCCCCATCCCCTTCACATAAATATAACCCCCCACCCCACCCCCCCAAACACAACCCCATCCCCTTCACATAAAATATAATTACTGGCCAGGCACCCCCCGACAGCTCACATTGGTATCCGACTCTGAATGCGTCCTAGCGATGGCGCTTTTGTAGAGTGTGCGCGCTGACGTCACGTGCGCGCTGACGTCACGTGCGCGCTGACGTCACGTGCGCGCTGACGTCACGTGCGCGCTGACGTCACGTGCGCGCTGACGTCACGTGCGCGCTGACGTCACGTGCGCGCTGACGTCACGTGCGCGCTGACGTCACGTGCGCGCTGACGTCACGTGCGCGCTGACGTCACGTGCGCACCCGGAAGTATTCAGCACACCGGTATGGGGGTATGTAGAAAATTCATATCGGTTTAAAAAAAAAAAACCGGTGATCGGTTTTTACCGGTATACCGCCCAGCACTAATCTGGGTTATGAATGTCCTTTAATTGTACTGCTCTATATCCTTTGCAGGTTTTTCTGGACACTGTGGGCCCTGCAGAGAAGTACCAAGACAAGCTGAAGAAGATATTCCCAGAGCTGGACGTTACTGTTAGGCCCAAAGCTGATTCATTGTTCCCTGTAGTCAGTGCTGCGAGTATCTGTGCAAAGGTGAGGTGCAAAAGTACATGTGCAAATTTCAAATGACAACTAAAGCAATTGCAAAATTCACTCAAAGGAAAGTGCTTTTCCTGGTTCTACTCCTGGAAACATCCCCTCATCCTGGGGCAGTATTCCCTCCAGCTTCATACTACCGTCGGAGCTTGTAACCTTTTGGCCCATTATTAACCATTGAAGCTTCTGTTATTTTTTTTTTTAGGTGGCAAGGGACCGGGTGGTGAAAGACTGGAAGTTTGTAGAAGATCTAGGCGATCCTGATGCAGAATATGGCTCTGGATATCCAAATGGTGAGTTTTTCTGATGAACCAGACCCTGCTGTTTTGGACTTCCTACATGGTCTGTGCTGCTTGATTAGGAAGCTTGGCTGAGCTTCAGGTCAGTATTACTTTATATTTAATATCTGTAATTTTATATAGCATCCAAATTCACATAGCACTTTACAGAGATTATACTTAATTCCCATCAGTGCCTGCACCGGTGGAGCTTACAATCTAAGGTCACTATCACTTTCAAACACAGTAGGGTTAAGTTTATCAGGAGCCGATTAACCTGCCTGCAAGTGGCTTTCCTTAAAAGAACTATTACTGTGCTGTGGCCGTTGATATGCCAAGACTATTTGGAAGCAAAAACCAATGATAGAGGACAGATGTAAATGGTGCGCAGCCTGGTCCTTCAGCTTATCTACCCCTTCCCCAAGTTGGATGTCTGTCTCTAATCAGGTCAGGGGCACAGTTAGGCCTGACGGAGGTAACATAGCTGCGCTGAGGTAGGGTGTTGATTTTAGAAGATCATATTGGAACCATTTAGAATCTGGAACTTGTCACTAAGGCTTGAATTTCTATAAAGCAATGTTATTTGGAGGGCAATCTGCTGGGATTTGATATCATTCATGTACACTGTGTGTCTCTAATAATGCTCTCTGTCACTTGATCCCCTTTACTTATAGCTGAGACTGAACTCTGCAATTCATTTCTTTTTTTTTGGAAGATTCTCTTGATTTTAAACTAAAGATAGACAAGGTGAGAGGTTGAAAAAAAATGGAAGAAAAGGAGAGGACTTGAAGCCAAGGGTGGGAGGTTCAGGGGGCTTCCATTTCTGGAAGATTATGGATTTTTTTTTTTGGCTTTATGTAGAAGCTGTAGAAGGCACAGTGTCATTGGAGGGCAGGGTGAGGCCTCTCTGTATGTCCCAACAGGCAAAATACAGGTGCCCAGATAGTTGGCAGTCCTAGTGAATCCCTGTAGGGGAGTATTGCTGCCCAGTATTTTGGCAACCCATTTCTGTATTAAAAAAAAAAAAGGTACATTAATGATTCATTCAACACTGATGCCATGCAAGAATATCCCTGCTCCCCATACCAATCGTTAAAAATGCAAAGTAGTTAATTTTTCATCACACAGACGCCATACTGCATCAAAGCGAGTACCTGATAGACAGCGAGTACCTGATAGACAGCGAGTACCTGATAGACAGCGAGTACCTGATAGACAGCGAGTACCTGATAGACAGCGAGTACCTGATAGACAGCGAGTACCTGATAGACAGCGAGTACCTGATAGACAGCGAGTACCTGATAGACAGCGAGTACCTGATAGACAACTCAACACCACATTCTCACATATGTTGTGTTCCCAGACCTCCCCGGGGCTTGGTGTCTCACAATATTACATAACTTACTGGTCTGTCAGGTCTGGCCACAATTTCTGCACATTTATAGACACTGTCTGGAGGCCCCTGAGGTTTGGGGATTCTTTTATATCTTTTCTTGCCTTGCTTTATCTAGATCTATGTCATTTATAAACCTGTATTATATTCTGAGTCCCAAGATGTTGCTGGACTGCAACTCTCAAATTCTTTAAGGTAATAATCAAGGCTGTAGTCCAGCAACATCTATGGACCCAAGATTAAAAAACAGGTATCTGTAACTGTGCAAGATATCCGCACCCAGTGCAGCTGTTATGTCTCTATTATTGTGCAACATTGGCTGGCTTCTGTATATTGCAAATAATTCATCCTGCCATTCAAAATGTTATTCTTGGACACATGTATTTTATTTTAGTTTTAATATTGGTGTTTATGCAGCCACTTTAGGTCATTGTGCCTGATCCTTTGCTTTCAGAAGCGGCCTGCACTAAACAATGCAACTGCTTTCATATAAGTTATTGTTTCTCCTACTCGGTGTAATTGGGAAAGTCATAACTGGACGTGGGTGTTTTTACTATTGAGTGCAGTTCTTATATCTACCACAAGGTGGGGCTTGGGGGCAATTTTAGCAATGTAGGTGTCGGGGAGCTGCTACCTTCCCACCTTCCCATTCTTTAATGGATAGGCTGCTTGGGATGGGGAGGAAGGGGAAGTCATCACTCCAACTTGCAGCTTTGCAGTAAAGAGAGAATGGGGTTTATCAGAGCACATGTCCATGGCAGCTGAAAACTAAAATGGAAAATTACCATTTCAAGCAATATCATCTAGTTGAAACTAGGAAACCTACCTGCTTGGTCCTGTAAACAACTGGAAAATGGGCAAATTTCATTGATAATTATAAAAATTGTCCAACCTGCCCAATCAGTTCTCTGACCGATGCCGTATAAAAAAAATAAGCAGATATGTATTCGGTGCCCACTAACCTTACGATTTGATGGATTTGTTGCACTGAAATTGGTCGCTAGGGAGAGAAATGTGTATTCTTCATGCACCTTAAGAAAATATCTAGCCCCACGTCAAATTTCAAAATTAAATATAAAGAAAATCTTTGCTGTTTTTGAAAAATAGATTTCAGCACAGGATTCTGCCGGAGCAGCGCAATTAACTGATGGGTTTTGTATTTAATATTACTATTCAGTAGAAATAATGGGAAGACATATACACAAATAATTGCCTGTGTGTTTAATAGAAGGGCTATGCCTAAACCCAGACCCAGACTTCTAAAAGGTTTGTATGATTGTACTAATAATGTTAAAGAGATTAGATTTAGAGCTCTAACACCACTGTAATAAGGGAAAAGCTCCCAAGAGAAATGACTTGACTGGAACAAATGTAGCTTAAATCTAATTAAATTTGATCTAATCCACTATCAACATGTTTTTAGCTGTTCTTTATCCTTTGCACCTGTAGGTTGGTGTGCATTGTAATGCTTTAGGGTGAAAAGACACGGAGCTACAAGTAGCAGCTACATTTCGCGGCTATTTAATGCCAGAACTTACCCTGTCATAGACAATACTGAGAATTGCCTCTGCTAAAACGCATGTATGGACAATTATCAGTAAATGAGCAGCATTGTCTGTTTCTGTAGCTGCCACTAGTAGCTCTGTGTGTCTTCACCCTAAGATGTTACAAATATCTGGAAGTAACTAGTGGATGTTGTAGGATGGACTTGGATCTGTGGCCTCACATTTTACTATAACTGGGCTTTAGCCCATAGGGTACAGATATATAGTAATTTTGGGGTCATCCTGCCATAGACCAAGGGCACAGATTAGCACCCACCCAAGATCTCCCTCTAACTGGCTTTCAAGGTGGCAGCCTTTAGCTTATAACAAGGTTACAGATATATAGAAACATTGGGATAACAGTCACCCTGCTATAGTTCCAGGGGTACCCAGGGCACAAATAAGCACTCACCCCAAATCCCCCCCTAACTGGCCTTCAGGCTGGGCCCCTTAGCCCATAACAAGGTTACAGATATATAGAAACATTGGGGTAACAGTCACCCTGCTATAGTTCCAGGGGTACCCAGGGCACAAATAAGCACTCACCCCAAATCCCCCCTTAACTGGCCTTCAGGCTGGGCCCCCTTAGCCCATAACAAGGTTACAGATATATAGAAACATTGGGGTAACAGTCACCCCGCTATAGTTCCAGGGGTACCCAGGGCACAAATAAGCACTCACCCCAAATCCCCCCTTAACTGGCCTTCAGGCTGGGCCCCCTTAGCCCATAACAAGGTTACAGATATATAGAAACATTGGGGTAACAGTCACCCCGCTATAGTTCCAGGGGTACCCAGAAGGAGTATCTGTGTGAGCTTTGGCCCAGGGTAAGTCATGTTTTAGGCCAGGGGCTGAGTGCATGGGGATCCCCCTCTGAACTTATTGCGTATCCAGAATAAATAGTTCCTACCAGTGGCCCAAGCCAATTAGCAAGATCTTTCCTGTATTAGTGTTGTGGCTGCTGGAGTTAAGCAGGGATGGGCCCCGGAACCATAACCCAAAAATAAATGGTTGGATTTTCAAAGAAGAAAATCCACTTATCCAGAATCCTCTTTAACTTCAACCAGATCAGACAAAAATGAAGCCTCAGCCCCACGAGTGTTAATTATCAGCTGCTGTAGAACATATGTCTGCCCAAAGGCACATAATAAACAGCACAGCAAGAAGGAACAGACTGCTTATTTTAATCTTTTAAAGGGGAAATTCACTTTGGTAAAATTAATAAAAGCTGCATGTTTTGCAAGAAATTAGAATTTTTATATGTAAATAAATCATAAAAAAAGATTAATGACCAAAAGGAAACTGATAGGGATACATCCATCTTCATATTCACATATTCCAAAATACACAGCCTAAAAAATAGCTAAACTTTGGGTGCCCCCATTAGGTTTGGCCCAAAGAAAAGAATGGGGGACCCAGACAGAATTGAATACAAGGTGGCCTTATTTGTGCCCTGGGTACCCCTGGAACTATAGCAGGGTGACTGTTACCCCAATGTTTCTATATATCTGTAACCTTGTTATGGGCTAAGGGGGCCCAGCCTGAAGGCCAGTTAGGGGGGGATTTGGGGTGAGTGCTTATTTGTGCCCTGGGTACCCCTGGAACTATAGCAGGGTGACTGTTACCCCAATGTTTCTATATATCTGTAACCTTGTTATGGGCTAAGGGGGCCCAGCCTGAAGGCCAGTTAGGGGGGGTTGGGGTGAGTGCTTATTTGTGCCCTGGGTACCCCTGGAACTATAGCAGGGTGACTGTTACCCCAATGTTTCTATATATCTGTAACCTTGTTATGGGCTAAGGGGGCCCAGCCTGAAGGCCAGTTAGGGGGGGAATTGGGGTGAGTGCTTATTTGTGCCCTGGGTACCCCTGGAACTATAGCAGGGTGACTGTTACCCCAATGTTTCTATATATCTGTAACCTTGTTATGGGCTAAGGGGGCCCAGCCTGAAGGCCAGTTAGGGGGGGGTTGGGGTGAGTGCTTATTTGTGCCCTGGGTACCCCTGGAACTATAGCAGGGTGACTGTTACCCCAATGTTTCTATATATCTGTAACCTTGTTATGGGCTAAGGGGGCCCAGCCTGAAGGCCAGTTAGGGGGGATTTGGGGTGAGTGCTTATTTGTGCCCTGGGTACCCCTGGAACTATAGCAGGGTGACTGTTACCCCAATGTTTCTATATATCTGTAACCTTGTTATGGGCTAAGGGGGCCCATCCTGAAGGCCAGTTAGGGGGGGATTTGGGGTGAGTGCTTATTTGTGCCCTGGGTACCCCTGGAACTATAGCAGGGTGACTGTTACCCCAATGTTTCTATATATCTGTAACCTTGTTATGGGCTAAGGGGGCCCATCCTGAAGGCCAGTTAGGGGGGGATTTGGGGTGAGTGCTTATTTGTGCCCTGGGTACCCCTGGAACTATAGCAGGGTGACTGTTACCCCAATGTTTCTATATATCTGTAACCTTGTTATGGGCTAAGGGGGCCCAGCCTGAAGGCCAGTTAGGGGGGATTTGGGGTGAGTGCTTATTTGTGCCCTGGGTACCCCTGGAACTATAGCAGGGTGACTGTTACCCCAATGTTTCTATATATCTGTAACCTTGTTATGGGCTAAGGGGGCCCATCCTGAAGGCCAGTTAGGGGGGATTTGGGGTGAGTACTTATTCATGTAATAAATGGGAGAGGACTGCTCTAAACCGTATAATAGAACAATAATTTCCCATTAGACTGATGTCTGTGCTGAATGCTTCTCAGTCAGGCTTCCTTTTCTTATGTTAAATAGACAAGCAATTGTGCCTATAAATCAGATGGATGAAACAAGGAGCAATAGGAAGGGACAATAGCAGGTTGTAAACACTAATGAATCTGCTACATAAACCACTTTTTCTTGTTTTCTGTGTGATCGTTCCCATATACCCAGAGCTACAGTGTAGCAGGGAGTTACTATAACAGCCCAGAGATACAAAGTCTGTGCAACATTGTACCCAAAGATTGTCTTGGATTTTAACCCAGTCGTTGTAGCTGTAGTAGGACACATTGCCTGCAAATTGCCGCTGTATTCTGTGCTGCCGCTCTCTGCTTTCTATAGAGATCTGATTGCTCGGGCTGCTAACGATAGGGATGAATAGCAGCATCGACGGAAAGAAAGCCAAGTAGTAATAATGAGCAGCAGCTTCTCCATAGCAGCCAGATTTTATATTCCTGATCAGAGGGACAAACAAACATAAAAAGCAAATAATTTTACCTCTCTGTACGGGCTATGAGCAAACTTAGGGGGCTGTTCCTGCTGAATTGTGCTTAGTACTGGGGAATCCCTATGTGCCATAGTCTTATGGTATCTCTTTGTACAGGCTATGAGCAAACTTAGGGGGCTGTTCCTGCTGAATTGTGCTTAGTACAGGGGAATCCCTATGCTGCCATAGTTTTATGGTATCTCTCTGTACAGGCTATGAGCAAACTTAGGGGGTTGTTCCTGCTGAATTGTGCTTAGTACAGGGGAATCCCTATGTGCCATAGTTTTATGGTATCTCTCTGTACAGGCTATGAGCAAACTTAGGGGGCTGTTCCTGCTGAATTGTGCTTAGTACAGGGGAATAATGTACACTGCTACACAGTGTCTCATTGGCTTCCCTGCCAGACTGACCTTGCCGCCAACATCAGCGTACCATATACCCACTACTTACATAGGAGGCCTGTAGGAAAGGAATCTTGTTGTTGGCCTTGCCCGAGGCAGGAGAAGACCTTGGGGAGATATTTATTGCCTTATTAGACTGGTAAATCCACAAAGCAGCCCTGAGGGCTCTCTAATAAGAGCGCTGGTGACGTCCATTCAGCATCTCTGTAGACTGCAGCTGAACCAGCAATACCTTTATAGAATTCTGCCTCTGGGGTGGGAGGTAAGTGGAACATTTTACTTCTCACACTGGGCCCAGCTCGGCACACAGACAGACACAGTCCTGCCCAGCCGGACTCACAAACACACCGTTATATACACGGATGCTATGACTAAGGGCGAAGACACATGCAACGATTAGTTGCAGCGACTAATTGCCCCATGTGTCTTTGCCCTAAACCCACAGCTGATACCCAGCTCATCCCCCTACACTGGCACACACGCCTATATCAGCCCCCCAGCCTGTATCTGGCCTCACTGTGTGTGCATTTGTTACTTATCCGGCAAGATTTATTGATGCTGCTGCGCTCCCAAAGGAATCCGGTGACTGAGTAAGCATTGGCTGTACTGCTACTGTCAGCGGCATGATGAATGGTACCTGCAGCGTCGGCTCCTTACCCGCTGTCACAACCCCACTGATCAGCTCCATGCTCTGATGATTACCCCTCCAATGGGCAGTTATATAACTAGTGCATTTTGCTTGTACCCCCTTTTTGCTTCTCTCTGCCTAATGCTCACCATTTCTATTCTCACACAGACCCCAAGACAAAAGACTGGCTCTCTCGGCATCTCGATCCCGTTTTTGGATACCCGCAGTTTGTAAGGTTCAGCTGGAGCACAACACAGACTATCCTGGGTAACAAGGCTGCCCCGGTTTCTTGGTGAGGATTAAATAGGTGGTGCTGAATGTGCCAGGGCCAGACGGGGTGCTGCCAAGGCAGGTGCAGAAAGTGGCTGAGTATGGTATAGTGAGAGTATAGTGAGAGTATGGTAGTGTAGGTACCCTTACAGCTTGGTGTGTGTTTGTGCTACTGTAGGAGAAGCCATGGTAGGTAGGTACGTACGTACGTAGGTAGGTAATGGGAAGCAACGCTGAGTGCGTTGTAAATATGCGTTAGTGTGTGTGTGCTGGATAGATACAGTGGGGGCTGGGTGCATGTTAATTGCTGAAGTAATAATAGGGTAGGTACAGTGAGAACTAGTTGTGTGTAGGTTACTCACTAGTAGGGTAAGTGCTTGGTAGGTATAGTAAGACCTGGGTGCCTGTGGGGTACTGAGGGAATAGTTGGGTCGGTGCTGGGTGCCTGTGGGTTACTGAGGGAATAGTTGGGTTGGTGCTGGGTGCCTGTGGGTTACTGAGGGAATAGTTGGGTTGGTGCTGGGTGCCTGTGGGTTACTGAGGGAATAGTTGGGTTGGTGCTGGGTGCCTATGGGTTACTGTAGGAATAGTTGGGTCGGTGCTGGGTGCCTGTGGGTTACTGAGGGAATAGTTGGGTCGGTGCTGGGTGCCTGTGGGTTACTGAGGGAATAGTTGGGTCGGTGCTGGGTGCCTGTGGGTTACTGTAGGAATAGTTGGGTTGGTGCTGGGTGCCTATGGGTTACTGTAGGAATAGTTGGGTTGGTGCTGGGTGCCTATGGGTTACTGTAGGAATAGTTGGGTCGGTGCTGGGTGCCTATGGGTTACTGTAGGAATAGTTGGGTCGGTGCTGGGTGCCTGTGGGTTACTGAGGGAATAGTTGGGTCGGTGCTAGGTGCCTGTGGGTTACTGTAGGAATAGTTGGGTCGGTGCTGGGTGCCTGTGGGTTACTGAGGGAATAGTTGGGTTGGTGCTGGGTGCCTATGGGTTACTGTAGGAATAGTTGGGTTGGTGCTGGGTGCCTGTGGGTTACTGAGGGAATAGTTGGGTCGGTGCTAGGTGCCTGTGGGTTACTGTAGGAATAGTTGGGTCGGTGCTGGGTGCCTGTGGGTTACTGAGGGAATAGTTGGGTCGGTGCTAGGTGCCTGTGGGTTACTGAGGGAATAGTTGGGTCGGTGCTGGGTGCCTGTGGGTTACTGAGGGAATAGTTGGGTTGGTGCTGGGTGCCTGTGGGTTACTGAGGGAATAGTTGGGTTGGTGCTGGGTGCCTATGGGTTACTGAGGGAATAGTTGGGTCGGTGCTGGGTGCCTGTGGGTTACTGTAGGAATAGTTGGGTCGGTGCTGGGTGCCTATGGGTTACTGTAGGAATAGTTGGGTTGGTGCTGGGTGCCTATGGGTTACTGTAGGAATAGTTGGGTCGGTGCTGGGTGCCTATGGGTTACTGTAGGAATAGTTGGGTCGGTGCTGGGTGCCTGTGGGTTACTGAGGGAATAGTTGGGTCGGTGCTGGGTGCCTGTGGGTTACTGAGGGAATAGTTGGGTCGGTGCTAGGTGCCTGTGGGTTACTGTAGGAATAGTTGGGTCGGTGCTGGGTGCCTGTGGGTTACTGAGGGAATAGTTGGGTTGGTGCTGGGTGCCTATGGGTTACTGTAGGAATAGTTGGGTTGGTGCTGGGTGCCTGTGGGTTACTGAGGGAATAGTTGGGTCGGTGCTAGGTGCCTGTGGGTTACTGTAGGAATAGTTGGGTCGGTGCTGGGTGCCTGTGGGTTACTGAGGGAATAGTTGGGTCGGTGCTAGGTGCCTGTGGGTTACTGAGGGAATAGTTGGGTCGGTGCTGGGTGCCTATGGGTTACTGTAGGAATAGTTGGGTCGGTGCTAGGTGCCTGTGGGTTACTGAGGGAATAGTTGGGTCGGTGCTGGGTGCCTGTGGGTTACTGTAGGAATAGTTGGGTCGGTGCTGGGTGCCTGTGGGTTACTGAGGGAATAGTTGGGTTGGTGCTGGGTGCCTGTGGGTTACTGAGGGAATAGTTGGGTCGGTGCTGGGTGCCTGTGGGTTACTGAGGGAATAGTTGGGTCGGTGCTGGGTGCCTGTGGGTTACTGTAGGAATGTTCGGGGTTTCCCATGTATAAATGTAGTGGTTACAGGAGGGGTGAGCAGTTCCAGCCCTAGCACACAGTGGCCTTGCTATGTAGCAACAGTTGCAGAATGGGCAGAGATTAGCCGTGTCAGATTATGCAGGGAGGAGAGGTCAGACAGACCTTGTGTTGTATTAAGGGAGGATTTGAATGTACATCCTGCTCCCTGCCCCCACCCCACCCACACAAACCCTCCCAAGGGATGAGTGCTCCTTGCTCCTAATCTCTTCCGATGTCCTTTTATCCCTTTGGCCCAGGTTTACTAAGTGATGCTTTCTGAGTGGACTTTCCCAATTCATACTATATTTATCCAACTCCACTTTACTTACCCTAATGTTGTATTCCTGATGGTGGTGCTCTCTAGCTGCCATTGTGACCCCCCCCCCTTCCTGTTTGTGTGTTATTGCGTCGGGTTTTTCATTTTTAACGCATTTGAAACATCTTTGCACTTTTTTTAGGGGTGACGAGGATGACGACTCGGGTGGCAAATCCTCTACTCCTTCTGTCCTGTCGTTCTTCTCCGCCCCAAAGGATGCCTCCCAGCCCCAGAGCCACCGATTTTTCCAGGAACGGAACCTTAAGCCTCTGTTGGAGTTTTAGGAGCATCGGCAGTAAGGGCCACGTGCTGCAGTTACCTTCGACCTCTCTTACTGGGGTAATACCAGAAGCTATGGAACTCCTGCAGTTGAACTAGAACTCTCTCACAGTCATCTAGATTGGATGTCCCTACTCTAAGGTTCAGTCGGGCCGGGTTGATTCACAGAGTAGCTTTTCCAGTGCTTTATATGTGAAGCCATAGAGCTGCACACTTGTGTTCTGTGGCCCCAATGTATGTCTATTGGCAATGTCATGGCAATTGGGAATTGCATTGACACTATAGTGAGCCATTAAAGTTAACTGAGCAGAGCTGGAGGCCGCTGAGTCTTGTGTCCCCCTAACAAACCCACAAATACCATAAGTACCACCCAAGGTACTTTCTTTGTTTAACCCAGATAAGCATTATATCTATTCCCAGTTGCAGAAGCCAAGAACGATGCTTCGTATACTATTCCCCCCCCCCCAGTAGCAGATAGAGATACCTTCTGTAACTCCCGTGGTCAGTCTTTGAGTTACCTTTTTAGTATGATGTAGAGTGTTACATTGTGATACAGTTTGCAATTGGTCTTCATTTTATTTTTTTTTTCTTCCACTTTTTGTTCAGCAGCTCTCCAGTTTGGAGTTTCAGCACCCTCTCTGGTTGCTAGGCTGTAAATTACCTTAGAAACCAGGGAGGAGAGACTGGTATATGAACAGGGAATAGAAAAATAAGAAATAAAAATAGCCATAAAAAAAAAACAGCCTCACACAGCAATTGTGCGGATAGTTCAAAAACTATATAAAAAGAAAAAGTATATAATGAAGACCAATTGAAAAGTTGCTTAATATTGGCTATTCTATATCAAGATAGTTACAGGGGTGGTTCACCCTTAAGTTAAGCTGCCGAGAGCTGAAAGAATAGCCTTCCTTGGAGTTGTTTAACAAACATTTTTATTGTCACTGCCTGGTACAGCGAGTCTTTAACCATTGTGCATCCCACTTAGCGTGGGCTCATCATCCACACGGAGTAAGTTATGAATCAAAGGTTGGGCGGCCAGGGCTTTTAAAGAGCATATTAAAAAAAGAAAAAAAAAAACCCATAAAAGAATAGTTCTAATGAAGCAGGGGGTTTGAAATGAATAGAAATCAGTGTTTAGAAGGGGGGACCAATAATTTTTGCAGGCTCTCTTTAAGGCGGCCATTGCTTAAGATTGGCTTGTGTTTATGTGCTGGGATAGCTTGTGCTTGCTGGGAAATCCCAATGAGATTCTAGTTGGAAGAGCATAAACTAGTGGTGCCTAAGCATTAGAGGTGCACTGGGAACCATGAATGTACTGGGTATAACCAAAGGGACATTGCAAAACGGAGCCTTCCCAGCTTTCCTCTCCCTTAGAATCCACTGCCGCTTCCCTGTGCGTCCTGCAGTGCCAGAGCATCGCCGCTAGTGTCCCTCCTGGCGCGCCTCTTGATCAGGGTTCCGCGTGGCTTTTTGGGGCAGGGGAGGCCGGGAGTTCTTTCGTGGGAGTTCCCGTGCTTCTCTCCCTCTCCTGCGGGACTGACGCAGCTGCAGTCCTGTGGCGATGCTACCAGAGAGTCGCCCCAGATGCCATTGCACAGGTCTTTGCCTCCAGCCTTAAACATCTAACAGAAAAACAGGGGAAATATATCTGAGAAAATGGCCAATTGGAGTTTCTCTGTTATGCCAGCTAGCCAATCGCTGAGTCTGTAAGTCGATAGTTGATTACCCTTTGTATTTAGGATTACCCAATGGCACATACTACTAAAAAAGTATATTATTATGGCACCTACCTGTTTGTAGGGAACACATGCATCTGCGCATCTTGGGATGGTCTCGTTAGTCAGCGTGCATATTAAATCATCCTTACAAGCCTCGAACCTGTAGCAAGAGATTGGAGATATTATCTGTCGAAACTGAACCCCAACCATAACAACCACAGCCACATTTTTGGTTTATTGGAAGGGGGGTATAAGGGCTGCAGGCTGGCTGCTGAAAATGTTAATTATATCCATGTCATTAGGGGATAGTGAGTTTCTAGACCATTTTTCATGTTCCTGTTTAGTGTGAAAAGGAATTGGGTACTGGATTATTATCCAGTACCAAATTATTAGGATTGGGGGTTATTTGGCTTGTTTGTGCCCCAAGGGGATCATTATTCCCCTAATGACATGGGGGCTATTTGGCTTCTCTGTGCCCCAAGTGGATCAATATCCCCCTAATGACATGGGGGCTAGTTGGCTTCCCTATGCCCCAAGAGGATCATTATTCCCCTAATGACATGGGGGCTAGTTGGCTTCTTTATGCCCCAAGTGGATCATTATTCCCCTAATGACATGGGGGCTAGTTGGCTTCTTTATGCCCCAAGTGGATCAATATCCCCTTAATGACATAGGGGTCTTGGTGCCCCATTTGGATTATTATACCCCTAATGACATGGGGACTAGTTGGCTTCTTGGTGCCCCATTTGGATTATTATACCCCTAATGACATGGGGGCTAGTTGGCTTCTCTATTCCCCAATGGGATCATTATTCCCCTAATGACATGGGGACTAGTTGGCTTCTCTGTGCCCCAAGTGGATCAATATCCCCCTAATGACATAGGGGCCATTTGGTGCCCCATTTTGATTATTATACCCCTAATGACATGGGGGCTAGTTGGCTTCTTGGTGCCCCATTTGGATTATTATACCCCTAATGACATGGGGGCTAGTTGGCTTCTCTATGCCCCAAGTGGATCAATATCCCCCTAATGACATAGGGGCCATTTGGTGCCCCATTTGGATTATTATACCCCTAGTGACATGGGGGCTAGTTGACTTCTCTATGCCCCAAGTGGATGAATACCCCCCTAATGACATGGGGGCTAGTTGGCTTCTCTATGCCCCAAGTGGATGAATACCCCCCTAATGACATAGGGGCTGTTTGGCTTCTTGGTGCCACATTTGGATTATTATACCCCTAATGACATGGGGGCTAGTTGGCTTCTCTATACCCCAAGTGGATCAATATCCCCCTATGACATGGGGGCTATTTGGCTTCTTGGTGCTCCATTTGGATTATTATACCCCTATTGACATGGGGGCTAGTTGGTTTCTCTATGCCTCAAGTGGATCAATATCTCACTAATGACATGGGGGCTAGATGACGTCTCAGTGCCTAAATAGATCATTAACCCCCTAATGACATGGGGGTAGTTGACCTCTCTGCAACCCTTGTTTGTTCCTGAAGACATTGCTAGTGTACAATCGTAAAACCTCTTTGAATTAAAAAAATCTATGAATCTATCATAGACTATCACTTCAGTATTTTGAGCCCTTAATGGGATTGACTAGCAGAGTGATTGCTATAAGAAGACTTAGCAAGGCCAAGACAACTACTGCCCAGCTAATCACCTCCCATTGATAAACCCATACATAGCGAGGGCGAGGGGCACTCACCATTGGTCGCAGAAACCACTGCACAAAGGCAGGTTATAGATGCCAGTGTCTGAGTCCGGATTCCAATAGGCAGAGATGTGGGGGGAGCACAGATACAGGCACTGGACCTGGCTCACGTACTTCTGGCAGCTGGGGAGACATGGGCATATAAAGGGCGTGAATAGGCTTTCTGCCGATACACGGATGGATCATTGATAGATTCAGTAAAGGTAGTACTGTTCTAGTAAATTGCTTACCTGGGACTGAGTGACCCACAGAGACCCCATGGGAAGTTTGTGATTGGGTGGGCACTTATCTGCTCTTGGGTGCAACAGGCTTCTGCGGGTGAGAGAAAAAGAAGGTAGGTGGAGAGGGGTTTATAGGGCAGCGTTACGGCTCATTAGGCTGGGTGTCGGTGCTGAGCGGTGCGTGGGGGAGAGCGCAGGGTTAAGCTGGGGGAGTGGTAGGAAGGAGCAGCTGGTTTCTGTGCATGAGTTCCTTCCCAGCAATAAGGCAGTTCTGGTTCTGTGTGCAGCCCGCGGGAACAGCAGGGGTCAGCCCAGTGCTGCAGGGGTCCAGTGATGCACGTGGTGCCATTGGACAGGAGACTGAGGGGGGGGGGGGAGGTGTATGACGGATGTTCTACAGTTACACAAAGCCCAAGATTGAGCCTGATTTTCTCTAACCACCTCATTGGCACTCACACTTACTTTCTGAGTACTGCTGGCACTCTAGCAATTTTGCCTCTGCCCTGGGGAGCAGATTAGGTGTCCTGCCCGGTAGGCATCTGTCTCGGGACCCACTTGTGAGTGAGAAAAGGAGTAAGGAGACGGAAAGGGAGAAGAAGAGAGACGACATGCTCATCTGGGGGGAGAAAACAAACATTCAATTTACAGCTCAAACAGACTACTGCCCCTTTAACATATTGTTACTATAACCCCACCCCTGAGTTTCCTTGTCCCCTCCTTATTCCAGTAACCCCACCCCTGAGTTCCTTGTCCCTGTAACTCCTTATTCCAGTAACCCCGCCCCTGAGTTCCTTGTCCCTGTAACTCCTTATTCCAGTAACCCCACCCCTGAGTGCCTTATTGTCCCTGTAACTCCTTATTCCAGTAACCCCGCCCCTGAGTGCCTTATTGTCCCTGTAACTCCTTATTCCAGTAACCCCGCCCCTGAGTGCCTTATTGTCCCTGTAACTCCTTATTCCAATAACCCCGCCCCTGAGTGCCTTATTGTCCCTGTAACTCCTTATTCCAGTAACCCCGCCCCTGAGTGCCTTATTGTCCCTGTAACTCCTTATTCCAATAACCCCGCCCCTGAGTGCCTTATTGTCCCTGTAACTCCTTATTCCAGTAACCCTGCCCCTGAGTGCCTTATTGTCCCTGTAACTCCTTATTCCAGTAACCCCGCCCCTGAGTGCCTTATTGTCCCTGTAACTCCTTATTCCGGTAACCCCGCCCCTGAGTGCCTTATTGCCCCTGTAACGCCTTATTCCGGTAACCCCGCCCCAGAGCGCCTTATTGTCCCTGTAACTCCTTATTCCAGTAACCCCGCCCCTGAGTGCCTTATTGTCCCTGTAACTCCTTATTCCAGTAACCCCGCCCCTGAGTGCCTTATTGTCCCTGTAACTCCTTATTCCTGTAACCCCGCCCCTGAGTGCCTTATTGTCCCTGTAACTCCTTATTCCTGTAACCCCGCCCCTGAGCGCCTTATTGTCCCTGTAACTCCTTATTCCAGTAACCCCGCCCCTGAGTGCCTTATTGTCCCTGTAACTCCTTATTCCAGTAACCCCGCCCCTGAGTGCCTTATTGTCCCTGTAACTCCTTATTCCTGTAACCCCGCCCCTGAGTGCCTTATTGCCCCTGTAACTCCTTATTCCAGTAACCCCGCCCCTGAGCGCCTTATTGTCCCTGTAACTCCTTATTCCAGTAACCCCGCCCCTGAGTGCCTTATTGTCCCTGTAACTCCTTATTCCTGTAACCCCGCCCCTGAGTGCCTTATTGTCCCTGTAACTCCTTATTCCTGTAACCCCGCCCCTGAGTGCCTTATTGTCCCTGTAACTCCTTATTCCAGTAACCCCGCCCCTGAGTGCCTTATTGTCCCTGTAACTCCTTATTCCATTAACCCCGCCCCTGAGTGCCTTATTGTCCCTGTAACTCCTTATTCCAGTAACCCCGCCCCTGAGTGCCTTATTGTCCCTGTAACTCCTTATTCCAATAACCCCGCCCCTGAGTGCCTTATTGTCCCTGTAACTCCTTATTCCAGTAACCCCGCCCCTGAGTGCCTTATTGTCCCTGTAACTCCTTATTCCGGTAACCCCGCCCCTGAGTGCCTTATTGCACCTTATGCTACACTAGACACACCCATACCCCCCCTATAGTACCTGACTGGCCCAAATACAATAGAGTACACACACGTGTGCCTGAGCTCCCTGCCCCTGGGCTGTACTTATAGTGCGACACTGCCATAAGATTTTGCAGCAAGTGGGCAGTTGGCTGTGGGTGTCCAAAAAAGGGGGATGTTATTATATCTGTATATATAAGTATATCTCCCTTCTGAAGCTACTGCCCAAGACAAGGCCCTCTGACACCTATACAGATAATTGCCCCTGCCTGAGTGCCTTACTGCCCCTGTCTATCCTGTGCCCCATTCATTCTGCTCAGTTTGCCATAACACAATTTACACAATCTCTCCCCACAGAGGTCTTCAAGCTGTTACTGCCCTATTACGATTGGCCTCTCCCTGCCGCCAATCCGACTCACTGAGACCGTGCCTCCAGGTGTGCACCCACCCGCCCTGTGCACCCTCTCGCCCTGTTTCTGTGCTTCTTGGCCCCTCGCACCTGTTGCCCCCTTTTCTGCACAGTCTGTATGCCCCCCCCCCCCAGCTTCTCTGTGGCTGTTACTGATCCCCATACCCTGTTGCAGCTTTTAGAGGATGCTGGGAATTGTAGTTGAGTACTACTGGAGCTGGGCTGGTTGTGTGTTATTTTTCATATTATTACCTTTGCCTGATTCTGTTGGAGGTGGTGACCAGGTTGTCCAACCTGTCCTCCTCCATGTACTGTTTTACTACAACTCCCAGCACCCCCTGCAAGCATTGTGCTGTTCCCGAGTCATTGATTTGACAGACACAAATAATTTGGAAATTTATGACCTACAATTATATTCTTGCTCCTTAGCTCCCCGATGTCCCTGTCTGTGTATCTCCCAGTGCATCTCCTCCTTCCCCCCCAGTATAATCCCAGTCTCCATACTGCAGTACAGCTCTGCTCCCATTCGCTCACCTCCAGTCAGTGGGATCTCTGTGCCTCTCCTCTGGGCTCTGCTTGTCACCTCGCTGGGTCACTCTGCTGTGTCCTCTCTGCTCACAACGCAGTGATGCAGGGCATGGATAAAGATTCTCTGCAACCCCCCCCCCTCACTTTAATCCCTCCCACTCCCCCACCTCCCACTCCCGACCAGTCACTCCCAGCCGGTGGGACATATGTCACCATGGTAGATCCTGTAGTGGCTGCTCTGTGGGTGATTGGGTGGTGTATGGGTGCAGAACTACACAACCATTTTTTATGATATATTCACACACACATATATATATATATATAAAATATTTTTTTTTTTTCTTTAAAGGTAAATACATACATGTGCACCTAAGAATAATAGCTGGAGGGGGCAGACAGATATCAAAAGATAAAAAAAGAAATGTAATTTCTATTGCAAGCAGTGCCTGCCTTGCTGTATCTGTTCCCTGCACTGCTGGTTCAGACTAGTGAAACAAAATAGCAGAATTGGCTATGTTGTTCCAAGTGTCAGCAGCATTTCTAATAAGCGTGATATTTATAGAGGTGCCTACCTACTGTACCTGCTTTACCTGGGATATCAGAAAGTCGGGGTAGGCAGATGCCCAGTAGGGGGCATATGGTCAGAGGATGGGGCAGAGAAGCCCCAGAGCACGCAGGCTGGGCGCAGGGCCAAATAGTATCGCTGTAGGCAACCATTCTACTTGGCCCAACTCTGCTCAGGACTCCTGGTTTAGCTTGAACCTCCAGTTTAAAACTGGAATTTCCACTAATTTGAATGTTGTCCAACAGATAGGGATCATGGGAGGGGTTGGTCTCAAGAAATCTGAGCTAGAATTAGAGTGAGTCCCTATTAACAGACAGTACCTCTTACGGATATATCTGTTTATCCATGTGGCCCCTCATCTACCCCCCCTAGCACTCTGCACATTGCTTCCTAGCTCATTGTCATTAATGGTACTTATCCAGGCCTTTAACATTGCCCCCAGCAGTCCCCAGCTTGGATCTTGTTCAGCCATATTCTGTGTGCCAGTGGCACTGCACGTGCTCAGTGGGTTCTGGGCAGCTGCTGAGAAGCTGAGCTTAGGGATTGTAAGAAATAATCACGCCGATGATTGTGAGTGGGTCCCTAAGCTCAGGTAAGTGCCAGCAGCACAGAGAATGTGCAGGGAATCAGCAGGAAAGAAGATGGGGGGCTACTGAGGGCATCTTTGGGGGCTGGGGATGCCTTGGGCTGGTACATAAGCCCAAAAACAATGATACACTGATATGTGTAAGGCGGGGCCCCAAAGCTTCCAAGGAAACCTCCCCGTCCTAAGGGCTCAAATTAGCAGGCTAACATCTTGTACCAATTAAGTTGATCAAAAGATAATGTCAATCTAAGCCACCTCAGCATTGTCATTGCTGTTGAGAGCAGCCTCTGTCTGTCCCTTTTCTGCTACATTGTTTCATGAGTCAGAACAGAAAGAGACAGATAGGCGCTGCTATTATTGCCTCCCTATTCCCCATTTTTTGCCCACCTTGGGTGGCCAGCTGTACCCTTCCCACTCCCCTACTGAATGATCTGTGTTAGGGTCTCCACATATGGCCTAACATTGGTATCACCCATCTGTTGAGGTTGGGGCTGGGAGGCAGCAGTAGCCCAGTGAGGTTTAAATATTGTGTGCTGTGCTGCTTGTGGGCCCAGGTAGTCTGAATCTGGGGTCGGACTGGCCCACCGGTGTAACAAGAGAAAACCTGCTGAGCCCACCGGCAGGTTGTATGGGGGAGCGTTAGGGGGCTGGAAATTGTGTGACCACTGGTGTCTCTATTTATGTGGGGTGAGGCCGGAGCGGTGGGCCCTTAGCCGGGGTGGGGAGAGGCCGGAGCGGTGGGCCCTTAGCCGGGGTGGGGTGAGGCCGGAGCGGTGGGCCCTTAGCCGGGGTGGGGTGAGGCCGGAGCGCTGGGCCCTTAGCCGGGGTGGGGAGAGGCCGGAGCGCTGGGCCCTTAGCCGGGGTGGGGAGAGGCCGGAGCGCTGGGCCCTTAGCCGGGGTGGGGTGAGGCCGGAGCGGTGGGCCCTTAGCCGGGGTGGGGTGAGGCCGGAGCGGTGGGCCTTTAGCCGGGGTGGGGTGAGGCCAGAGCGTTTGGCCCCTAGCCGGGGTGGGGAGAGGCCGGAGCGGTGGGCCCTTAGCCGGGGTGGGGTGAGGCCGGAGCGGTGGGCCTTTAGCCGGGGTGGGGTGAGGCCGGAGCGTTTGGCCCCTAGCCGGGGTGGGGAGAGGCCGGAGCGGTGGGCCCTTAGCCGGGGTGGGGGTGAGGCCGGAGCGGTGGGCCCTTAGCGGGGTGGGGTGAGGCCGGAGCGGTGGGCCTTTAGCCGGGGTGGGGTGAGGCCGTAGCGTTTGGCCCCTAGCCGGGGTGGGGTGAGGCCGGAGCGGTGGGCCCTTAGCCGGGGTGGGGTGAGGCCGGAGCGGTGGGCCCTTAGCCGGGGTGAGGTGAGGCCGGAGCGGTGGGCCCTTAGCCGGGGTGGGGTGAGGCCGGAGCGGTGGGCCCTTAGCCGGGGTGAGGTGAGGCCGGAGCGGTGGGCCCTTAGCCGGGGTGGGGTGAGGCCGGAGCGGTGGGCCCTTAGCCGGGGTGAGGTGAGGCCGGAGCGGTGGGCCCTTAGCCGGGGTGAGGTGAGGCCGGAGCGGTGGGCCCTTAGCCGGGGTGGGGTGAGGCCGGAGCGGTGGGCCCTTAGCCGGGGTGGGGTGAGGCCGGAGCGTTTGGCCCCTAACGGGGTGGGGTGAGGCCGGAGCGTTTGGCCCCTAGCTGGGGTGGGGTGAGGCCGGAGCGTTTGGCCCCTAGCCGGGGTGGGGTGAGGCCGGAGCGTTTGGCCCCTAGCCGGGGTGGGGTGAGGCCGGAGCGTTTGGCCCCTAGCCGGGGTGGGGTGAGGCCGGAGCGTTTGGCCCCTAGCCGGGGTGGGGTGAGGCCGGAGCGTTTGGCCCCTAGCCGGGGTGGGGTGAGGCCGGAGCGGTGGGCCCTTAGCCGGGGTGGGGTGAGGCCGGAGCGGTGGGCCCTTAGCCGGGGTGGGGTGAGGCTGGAGTGGTGGGCCCTTAGCTGGGGTGGGGTGAGGCTGGAGCGGTGGGCCCTTAGCCGGGGTGGGGTGAGGCTGGAGCGGTGGGCCCTTAGCTGGGGTGGGGTGAGGCTGGAGTGGTGGGGCCGGAGTGGTGGGCCCCAACACTGTTTAAATCCACTACTGTCTCTTTCAGTCTGGGTTTCATTCACACTGTGGTTCTGTGTGAGGTTTTCATACCATCTGCTCCAGGCTGAGACTTCCTAACAGTATGAGCTCTTACAGGGAGAAGGACTCCAGGGCTCTCTGCCTTCATTTACTAACACTGGAATCAGTTTGCACCAGTGCAGTAACCCATGGCAACCAGACACAATGCCATCATTGTTCAGACTGCATAAATACTAATAGGTCCGTTGCTGGAATAAACTTCTGGCTCCTCATACCGGTACTGTACCTGTTGGACGGGAAAGTTGATGGATGGAATAGTAAACTCAATGACTTGCCTGGGGGCTCCCTGCTGCCTTACTGTGCATTACAGGGGTTCCCATTACCAACTAAATGCCAAACTGGAAAAACCTGCAGCCCCAGTGACATTATATAGAATGGTTTTCTACACCAGAGCTTATCTGAGCTTTAAGAAAGCTTTATTCTTCCTTCAATCCAAATGTTTGTTTTATAGCGGCGCCCCCACCCCGAAACCAGTAGTGGGAGACAAGGTGCCAGGGGATAGAAAAATGGGGAGGGAATGGGTTCAATGCAATACACAATAAAATAAAGGAGTGGAATAGAAAGCAGCTGAAAGGCAGAACATAAAAGAGAGAAGGAGGAGAGATGTTATACAGAAAGGCTAATAAGGGGCCAAACGGTTTCAAGAGTCAGAACCAGCAGTGGAGAAAGGGACAAACAAAGGGGTAAAATCCCCTTTAATTGGCAAATTGGCAAATTCCCAATAACCATATGAAGCAGCATAGACTGAAGAAAAAAAAAAAAAGTTGGTCACAGCACTAATAGGGTTAATGGGCTCCAAGGGGATGAAAATGGTACAGCGAGTAAACACCGAGCTGATTAGAGAAATGAAGGGTCAGCATGTGATGCTGTTGTACCAAGACTTGTGCGGTTACTGGGGAGTTACTGGGCGCGTTTATCATTTTGATTGGTGTTACTATAGGTCGCCCTCCATTGGCAGCGTTGGGCCACAGAGCAAGTAGCTGTTCTAGTGGCACAGAGATGTGCTGGCTTATAAGCTTCTCTGATTGGTTATACAACCCCTGCGCCCTCTCTAGCCTCTCTCCTGTGTAACTCTCCTGCCACCTACTGCTCATGTCAAGTACTGCAAGTGTTCCATTTGCACAGATATTTACACATGCACAAGGAATTGTGTTAAAGATATACGCAATATATCTATCTATGTATGGGCATGAATCATAAATTTTTTTTTACCTTGTTTTGGGGCTCAAGAAACCTGCAGACCTGGGGGTTTTGCTTGTGCTTTGGATGCCTAGTGGGGATCTAATATAAAACAACCCCTTCCCACACCCTGGCATGTGTGAGTATCCCTTTAAGGAGCATCGAGACACCTAGCTGGGGGTATAATAGGTTTCCGGAGCTTCTGGCAGTTGTAGTTGTACAATGCCTTAGGCTAAATAATTATAGTATTAATTTCTGGGGCAGCCTCCCTGCATTGCCTTAGGCACCATCTTGTTTCCCACCACCAGTGCTAACCATGATCCGACCATCAGTGATCATTTATGGTAATGGCGTATGTACCATCTGTGCATCAACTTGTGCCCCGTGGGTAGCAAGGCAGCGTACTGCGGGGAACCACTAATGTCTCTATAAAACACAGCATTCCCTGCCTGCTGTTAGGTACAAAGTTATTCAGAAGGAGTTTAAGGGGTTTGTATCAATTAAAGGGTAACTAGCAACGCTATATCTACAAAGGAGGGATAATACCAGGGCTGGAAAGATTGGGACACATTGTAAGGGGAAATAAGTAGGTAATGTGCATCCAACCTGCAACCTTTCCGCTCCCTGGAACCCACCAGTCCCAATCATTCCCCAATCATTCTATTAGCATAGGGGTAGAAAAGAAAATACATAGGCATTGTAAGCTGCCTGTACTGCAAAACCAAAATTCAGGGCTTTTTACACCCTCCCCAGTCTGCCCAGACCAGTCCTGTATCCCCCTAATCCAACCCCTTTCCTGCTATTTCCCACCCCCGCTTTGCCAAGGATTTTAGGTCTGTCTGTGGGAACAGGGTGACAGCAGATATCTATTATGATCTGTGACCTCTCCGATCTTATGGGTGGGTTCCAGGGCATATAGCTTAGTCACATAGGCACTTAATTGTAACAGTGGTCATAATCTACTACATGTTAGAAAATGATGGTACAAATTGACTGTTTGCAAAGGGTAACTGCACTGGTGAAAGGAAAACAAATATCAACTGCATTGCTCTTTGTTATAGGGGGTAGTTCTGTCTCAGCCCCCTAGGAGCAGTGCATGACATTCAGCACCAGGGACAGTTCCCTGGCAGCCCCCTAACAGCAATGCTGACATTCAGCACCAGGGACAGTTCCTTTTCTGCCCACTAGGAGCAGTGTGTGAGGCTCAGCACCAGGGACGGTTCCTTTTCTGCCCACTAGGAGCAGTGTGTGAGGCTCAGCACCAGGGACGGTTCCTTTTCTGCCCACTAGGAGCAGTGTGTGAGGCTCAGCACCAGGGACGGTTCCTTTTCTGCCCACTAGGAGCAGTGTGTGAGGCTCAGCACTGGGGACAGTTCCTTGTCGGCCCACTAGGGGCAATGTGTGAGGCTCTGCACTGGGGACAGTTCCTTGTCGGCCCACTAGGGGCAATGTGTGAGGTTCAGCACCAGGAGCAGTTCCTTGTCTGCCCACTAGGGGCAATGTGTGAGGTTCAGCACTGGGGACAGCTCCCTGGCAGCCCCCTAGGAGCAGCGACACCTGGGGCTGTTGTCTGGGCACAGAATCAGCATTTCACGCACAGTTTGTGTGACCCTTTGCAGTTGCCGGAGGCTATGGTAGCTATTTCATTCTAAACACTGTATTGTGCTGCTGGGCTACAGGCTGCTCTAACCATATGGATATTCTGGTGTGGTGTTGGGAGGGTGCTGAGTGTTGTAGTTCAGCTGCACCAAAGGGCCCTACCTTTTCGATCCCCTAATAGAAACAGTCAGAAGGGCAGAAATTTATACTTCTCTTCAGTGTTATTTTGTGTATCACTGCCCCCCCCATTACATCTGGGGGACCAGGTAAAATACCCCTTATGGTAACTGTGGGCAAGTGTGATGTGTGAGTCTGTAGGGGGACTGATGGGAATGCAGTATGCAGTGGCCACTCCTCCCCCCCCCAAACTGCTCTCCATGGTACAGTCAGATCCAGAACCATGGACAGTTCCCTCAGAGCAAAACTGTACTGACTGTAGCTGGGTGCAGGGCTAATACAGTATATACGGCAGTACTGACTGTACCCAGGCACTGGGCTAATACAGTATATACGGCAGCACTGACAATACCCGGGCACTGGGCTAATACAGTATATACAGCAGCACTGACTGTACCTGGGCACTGGGCTAATACAGTATATACAGCATCACTGACTGTACCCAAGAACCGGGCTTATACAGTATATACGGCAGTACTGACTGTACCCGGGCACCGGCTAATACAGTATATACTGTAGCACTGACTGTACCCGGGCACTGGGCTAATACATTATATACAGCATCACTGACTGTACCCAAGCACCGGGCTTATACAGTATATACAGCAGCACTGACTGTACCTGGGCACTGGGCTAATACAGTATATACAGCATCACTGACTGTACCCAAGAACCGGGCTTATACAGTATATACGGCAGTACTGACTGTACCCGGGCACCGGGCTAATACAGTATATACGGCAGTACTGACTGTACGCGGGCACTGGGCTAATACAGTATATACGGCAGTACTGACTGTACCCAGGCACCGGGCTAATACAGTATATACGGCAGTACTGACTGTACCCGGGCACTGGGCTAATACAGTATATACGGCAGTACTGACTGTACCCGGGCACTGGGCTAATACAGTATATATGGCAGCACTGACTGTACCCGGGCACTGGGCTAATACAGTATATACGGCAGTACTGACTGTACCCAGGCACTGGGCTAATACAGTATATACGGCAGCACTGACTGTACCTGGGCGCTGGGCTAATACAATATATATGGCAGTACTGACTGTACCTGGGTGCAGGGCTAATACAATATTTATGGCAGTACTGACTGTACCTGGGTGCAGGGCTAATACAATATATATGGCAGCACTGACTGTACCTGGGTGCAGGGCTAATACAATATATATGGCAGTACTGACTGTACCCGGGCGCCCAGCTAATACAATATATACAGCAGTACTGACTGTACCTGGGTGCAGGGCTAATACAGTATATACTTTAGGCACTTTACTGAGATGCTACTATTACAGAATATACTGCAGGCAGAAGGGCCAATGTGCAACCTGCTGCCCTTGCAGCATTCCCTTCTTATCTTAATACTTTCTCTGCAAAATGCTTCCTTTAAAGGGTAAGTATACCTTCATTTACATTTTTTTTTTCTAATGGAAATTTGGAGACTAATTTGCTTTTATTTCGGTGAAGGTGATACGGGTTCTGCAAGCAAAGCTGCCATTGTCTCAGCCCCCCCCTTCTTATCACCTTCTTTTGTGTTATAATCCCCTTACAATAAACTCACCCAGCCATGACTTAGTGACCTGGGGGCGGGGGCCATATTTGTCTTAATCAGTGAAATAGTAACAAGCAGAAAGGATCTTAGATGTTTGCTCATACAAACCTGTAAGGGGATTCCCCTGTACTAAGCACAATTCAGCAGGAACAGCCCCCTAAGTTTGCTCATAGCCTGTACAGAGAGATACCATAAAACTATGGCACATAGGGATTCCCTTGTACTAAGCACAATTCAGCAGGAACAGCCCCCTAAGTTTGCTCATAGCCTGTACAGAGAGATACCATAAAACTATGGCACATAGGGATTCCCCTGTACTAAGCACAATTCAGCAGGAACAGCCCCCTAAGTTTGCTCATAGCCTGTACAGAGAGATACCATAAAACTATGGCACATAGGGATTCCCCTGTACTAAGCACAATTCAGCAGGAACAGCCCCCTAAGTTTGCTCATAGCCTGTACAGAGAGATACCATAAAACTATGGCACATAGGGATTCCCCTGTACTAAGCACAATTCAGCAGGAACAGCCCCCTAAGTTTGCTCATAGCCTGTACAGAGAGATACCATAAAAATTATGCTGGGAAAAGTAAGGAGACATTATCCTATAAACTAGGAAAGTAGTATGGCAGCTCCAAGTGATACAATCCCAAGATTTCTATTTACTTGTATTGGATTTTTGGGGCATGTTTATTTTGCTCCTTTGATAAATATGCCCCTTCCAATCCTCTGCAGGTGAAGAGACAGCCAGGGAAGTGTATATTCTATAGGCCCTATTGGGGGAGAGTGTGCCCAGCACTCACAGGATGGCTAATAGAGACGTCAGCTTATTGGCCGGCACCGGGGTTTGTACCAATAAAATCCCAACTCAGCAGCAGCAGCTCCAATATAAAAAGCACTCAGCCAGATAATTCTTATAGGAGAGATATATTGTATTTACACTAAGGGAAGGGGATTGGGTGACCTTGGGGATCATGTGACTATTCTAAGGGCAACTATCCTTATCATCTCTTATCTTTTATACATCCGTGGCTTTTAAACTGGAATGAAAACTCTGAGACACTTATATCTGTGTCCCTCTGTATATTAGAGTGTAAGCTCTGCAGGGCAGGATTCCCTTCTCCCAATGGTTCCCTCTCCCTGTATTGTATCTGTGCCCCTCTGTATATTAGAGTGTAAGCTCTGCAGGGCAGGATTCCCTTCTCCCAATGGTTCCCTCTCCCTGTATTGTATCTGTGCCCCTCTGTATATTAGAGTGTAAGCTCTGCATGGGCAGGATTCCCTTCTCCCAATTGGTTCCCTCTCCCTGTATTGTATCTGTGTCCCTCTGTATATTAGAGTGTAAGCTCTGCAGGGCAGGATTCCCTTCTCCCAATGGTTCCCTCCCCTGTATTGTATCTGTGTCCCTCTGTATATTAGAGTGTAAGCTCTGCAGGGCAGGATTCCCTTCTCCAATGGTTCCCTCTCCCTGTATTGTATCTGTGTCCCTCTGTATATTAGAGTGTAAGGCTCTGCAGGGTAGGATTCCCTTCTCCCAATGGTTCCCTCTCCCTGTATTCCCCCTTGTATCTGTGTCCCTCTGTATATTAGAGTGTAAACTCTGGCAGGGCAGGATTCCCTTCCTCCGCAATGGGTTCCCTCTACCTGTATTGTATCTGTGCCCCTCTTGTTATATTAGAGTGTAAGCTCTGGCAGGGCAGGATTCCCTTCTCCCCAATGGGTTCCCTCTCCGCTGTTTGTATCTGTGTCCCCTCTGTATTTAGAGTGTAAGCTCTGCAGGGCTAGGATTCCCCTTCTCCAATGGTTCCCTCTCCTGTATTGTATCTGGTGTACCTCTGTAATATTAGAGTGTAAAGGCTCTGCAGGGCAGGATTCCTTTCCCAATGGTTCCGCCTCTCCCTGTATTGTATCTGTGTCCCCTCTGTATATTAGAGTGTAAGCTCTGCAGGGCAGGATTCCCTCTCCCATGGTTCCCTCTCCCTGTATTGTATCTGTGTCCCTCTGTATATAGAGTGTAAGCTCTGCAGGGGAGGATTCCCTTCTCCCAATGGTTCCCTCTCCCTGTATTGTATCTGTGTCCCTCTGTATATTAGAGTGTAAGCTCTGCAGGGTAGGATTCCCTTCTCCCAATGGTTCCCTCTCCCTGTATTGTATCTGTGTCCCTCTGTATATTAGAGTGTAAGCTCTGCAGGGCAGGATTCCCTTCTCCCAATGGTTCCCTCTCCCTGTATTGTATCTGTGCCCTCTGTATATTAGAGTGTAAGCTCTGCAGGGCAGGATTCCCTTCTCCCAATGGTTCCCTCTCCCTGTATTGTATCTGTGTCCCTCTGTATATTAGAGTGTAAGCTCTGCAGGGCAGGATTCCCTTCTCCCAATGGTTCCCTCTTCCCTGTATTGTATCTGTGTCCCTCTGTATATTAGAGTGTAAGCTCTGCAGGCAGGATTCCCTTCTCCAATGGTTCCTCTCCTGTATTGTATCTGTGTCCCTCTGTATATTAGAGTGTAAGCTCTGCAGGGCAGGATTCCCCTCTCCCAATGGTTCCTCTCCCTGTATTGTATCTGTGTCCCTCTGTATATTAGAGTGTAAGCTCTGCAGGGCAGGATTCCCTTCTCCCAATGGTTCCTCTCCCTGTATTGTATCTGTGTCCCTCTGTATATTAGAGTGTAAGCTCTGCAGGGCAGGATTCCCTTCTCCCAATGGTTCCCTCTCCCTGTATTGTATCTGTGTCCCTCTGTATATTAGAGTGTAAGCTCTGCAGGGCAGGATTCCCTTCTCCCAATGGTTCCCTCTCCCTGTATTGTATCTGTGCCCCTCTGTATATTAGAGTGTAAGCTCTGCAGGGCAGGATTCCCCTCTCCCAATGGAGTGCAGGATCCCTTTGAGCCCATCATGTGACCCGGTGGCTCTCCCTATGCAGCTAATAGATATATACGTTGCTCTCGCTACAATCCATACTCCGGGAGGCACTTAGCAGATGTCAGTGAGACAGTAAGAGACTGCAGGGCGTGGGGGGAAGAGAGAGCCATAGATGTCAGACACAGACTCACCAATCTCTATCCACACCGGGCAGAGAGCTGCACTCTATGGTAAATGCCAGGAGACAGTTACTTCTCTCTATAATTACTGACACACCTTAATCACCCCCCTGTATCCGCCCCTGCCCCCCCCCCCCCCCCCAGGGTCTCCACCTGTGACCTTCTCTCTACTCGAATGTCTGGGCCCCTCTCACTGGCTGTCTATGTTCCACTCTCCAGCCTTGCTAGCAGATCAATGTCTCTCTCATTAATCCCCTTGTCATTGTGCTCAGCCCCTATGGCTGCTCTCTCCCTCCCCCCCCCCAGTGCCAGTAATAGGTAGCCGGGCCCTTGATGCATCTCAGTGTAAGTGACTGCCCCCAGCCCTCCCCATGCCTGTAGTCTCCTCCTACCCCCGTGCCCTCCTGTTTGTCTCTCCCCCCCTCACTCATTCTCTCTGCTCTGCGCTCTCTATAGGACATGGATGATTCTGGCATTATCAGACGCAGGAGGCTGCAGGTAAGGGGCTTGGCCCTTTATTTTATTATATTGTGATTATTTCCCCTTTACTGCCCCCCATGCTGCCCCCCGTGTGTGTGTATAGCCGGATGGCTGCCTCATTGCTGTGACTGGCATGTTCTGGGCTGTGCTACATGGCTCCCCCGCTCTCTTTGTCCATCTGGCACCTCCTGCTCTCACCTAGCAATATTGCTCCTGTTTGCATATAGGGTGCCTAGGGGTATTTATGCCTCTGTATATTAATGTATGAGAATTCAGTGTATCAATGCTGTCACCCTGTGTAACCCCTCCCTGTAGCTCCACCCACTGCTGCATGCAATCCCTACAGGTAGCACCTCTCGCTCGCTTTAATTGCGATTGGTCTGGGTGAGGTCCCTCCTCTTGCTCCCCGTAACCCTTCCCTATAACACCTGATAGCGCTCTATGGGACTCGCCCTGCCTGCATCACTGGGCCCAGTACCTTCAGCCCAAACACTAACAACTCCTTATACAGGTATAGGACCCGTTATCCAGAATGCTCGCGACCAGGTTAGGGGGTTATTCCATAATTTGGATCTCCATACCTTAAGTCTGCTAAAAAATCAATAAAACATTAATAACCCCAATAGTATTGTTTTGCATCCAATAATGATTATTTAGTTATTAGTTGGGATCAAGTACAGGTACTGTTTTATTATTACAGAGAAAAGGGAATCATTTAACCATTAAATAAACCCAATAGGGCTGTTCTGCCCCAATAAGGGGTAATTATATCTTAGTTGGGATCAAGTACAGATACTGTTTTATTATTACAGAGAAAAGGGAATCATTTAACCATTAAATAAACCCAATAGGACTGTTCTGCCCCCAATAAGGGGTAATTATATCTTAGTTGGGATCAAGTACAGGTACTGTTTTATTATTACAGAGAAAAGGGAATCATTTAACCATTAAATAAACCCAATAGGGCTGTTCTGCCCCAATAAGGGGTAATTATATCTTAGTTGGGATCAAGTACAGGTACTGTTTTATTATTACAGAGAAAAAGGAATCATTTAACCATGAAATAAACCCAATAGGGCTGTTCTGCCCCCAATAAGGGGTAATTATATCTTAGTTGGGATCAAGTACAGGTACTGTTTTATTATTACAGAGAAAAGGGAATCATTTAACCATGAAATAAACCCAATAGGGCTGTTCTGCCCCAATAAGGGGTAATTATATCTTAGTTGGGATCAATTACAGGTACTGTTTTATTATTACAGAGAAAAGGGAATCATTTAACCATTAAATAAACCCAATAGGGCTGTTCTGCCCCAATAAGGGGTAATTATATCTTAGTTGGGATCAAGTACAGGTACTGTTTTATTATTACAGAGAAAAGGGAATCATTTAACCATTAAATAAACCCAATAGGGCTGTTCTGCCCCCAATAAGGGGTAATTATATCTTAGTTGGGATCAAGTACAGGTCCCGTTTTATTATTACAGAGAAAAGGGAAAATCAGTTTTGAAATTCTGTATTATTTGATTAAAATGGAGTCTATGGGAGACGGGCTTTCCGTAATTCGGAGCTTTCTGGATAACGGGTTTCCGGATATGGGGTCCCATACCTGTACTGGCATTTAGTGGCCAAGTCATTTCCCCATTCCCATTGGGTGTGTATATATATATATATATATGAAATAATATTGGTATGGGATTTATTATCAGGGATGCTGGGGATACAGGGGTTTAATCAAATACAAGGTACTAATTATTACAAACAAACCCATAAATAAAAAGAATTGCTTGTGTAACTAGGTCTCCCTGGGAGATGACAATGTTGTTTACCAGAGCTTTCCAGACAGTGTGTTACCATATCTATTTAGTACCTTACTTTTATATATTATAGCTCCCTGTGAGCCCATTCCATAAAACCCCTGTTTCTCCATAAAACTCCTTCATAAAATTAGAACTTGCCACAGTTCACTGAAATTCTGATGCCCTGTATTCGTTTTTATGGACAAATATATTATTGGTTGAGGGTTCACATTTTAATAAATATGCTTCCTCCTACTGCTTTATATAACCCCTCCCTATAACCCAATGCTCCATATAACCCCTCCCTATAACTCCTCCTATTGCTCCATATAACCCCTCCCTATAACTCCTCCTATTGCTCCATATAACCTCTCCCTATAACTCCTCCTATTGCCCCATATAACCCCTCCCTCTAACTCCTCCTATTGCTCCATATAACCCCTCCCTATAACTCCTCCTATTGTTCCATATAACCCCTCCCTATAACTCCTCCTATTGCCCCATATAACCCCTCCCTCTAACTCCTCCTATTGCTCCATATAACCTCTCCCTATAACTCCTCCTATTGCCCCATATAACCCCTCCCTCTAACTCCTCCTATTGCTCCATATAACCCCTCCCTCTAACTCCTCCTATTGCTCCATATAACCCCTCCCTATAACTCCTCCTATTGTTCCATATAACCCCTCCCTCTAACTCCTCCTATTGCCCCATATAACCCCTCCCTCTAACTCCTCCTATTGCTCCATATAACCCCTCCCTATAACTCCCCCTATTGCCCCATAGATCCCATTGGTTGGTATGAGCATGTCCCTACTTACTGTATCCCAGTGTAAGTGCTGTGTGGATCTGTTGCTAGGATATAGTGGTTCTGGATCTCAGTGTTTCTATAACATGTTGGTGGCTATGGAGTGCTGCTTGGTGCAGTGCATGCTGGGATGTGTATGGCTGCTATACAGATACTGGCTATATAGAACATGTTTGTTGTTGGTATATCCTTCATACTGAACTAAATAACTTAAGTCTATAAAAGGGGAAGTTTTTCTTAATGTAAAAAAAAATAATTTGAAGCGACTTCCCAATATACATTTCATTCCACATTTCCTCTGGTTATAAATGTATGTGTAAATGTCATTGCTACTGAGAGCAGTGTCTGTCCATCCTTTCCTGCCCTCTGCTTCTTCTGCTACATTGTTTCAAAAGTCAGAACCAGCAGGGCAGAGAGCAGAAAGGGGCAAACAGGCCCCTGTTACATTCTCCCATCAGACAAACTCTTATTTGGGGGTTTATGCCCTTTAAAAGAGTGTTGGCTCATATGCCTCGGATAGGATAATGGGTCCAACCATTATGTGGGGAGGGTCTAGGTATAGACTCTTGATCTTCCTCTAGGATAGGGTTCTAGATCTTTTAGTTGGATGGGACTTATGGAGGGGGGGCAGTTGTGTCCCACACAGGGTCGGACTGGGCCACCGGGACACCGGGAAAATACCCGGTAGGCCCCAGTGGCCCAGACCCGACCCTATTGATGCTTCATCTGGCCTCCGATGTCCTCCCCTGACACGTTTCACATACACTCGTTCCGGGGAGGACGTCGGACAGGGGCCCCTGCGGGGGGAAGGGGGGGTAAGGGGTGCACGGCAGGGGGGGATGTGATCGGAGGAGGCACCTTGGGGGTGCGGGGCCCCAGGGGCGGTAGCCCTGATGGACCCTGCACCCCCCAGTCCGACCCTGGTCCCACAGTTAGGGGTATGGGGGAGCCTGTGGAAGATGAAGTTGAGGAACCCCATGATTGTAAAAGAGCAAGTAAGTGGTTGGGCAATGATATTGGGAATGAGGCCTGGCTCCCAGTCATGGCCAGTTGGGTTGAGGTCAGGGCTCAGTCATTCTGTATGGACCTGGCTCTGTGCAAGGGGGCATTATTGGGCTGAAACAGGAAAGGGCCCCCCCAAATTGTTCCATGAACTACCCTAAATGGTAAAACGCCATCGGTACCGAACAATTTCCATTTGATGCCAATTACCCAAGGTTCCATGAGGGTGCTCCGGGCCGGCTAACTGCCATGTCCCACTAGCCTCCTGCTGTGTTACAATGGGCCGGATCTGTATACAAGCAGATAGAGTATGACTCTCCCAGAGACACTTACCATGCAGTCAGGGAGAATAGCAGCTGCGGAACAGGCAGCCCCCGTGGGGTTCTTACAGCTGAATATTATGACATGTATCACGCTATACTGTTGATTCTGCAGACTGCAATACCTCCCACACAGCCTATACATATTCCCATATACCCAGACTGAGTGGCGCGCAGCAGATGTACATGTGGGCAGCAGGCAGCTTGGCCATCCTTCCCACTGTGTGTGGCTCCCTGGCAGGAAAATTTGCAATTGGTCTTCATTTTTTATTATTTGTAGTTTGTTTTTTTTTATATTTTTTTTAATAATCGATCAGAAACTCTCCAGTTTGGTGTTATGATAGCTATCTGGTTGCTAGGATCCAGATTACCTTAGCAACCAGGGAACAGTTTGAATAAGATATTGATTTATGCATAAGGGAGGGACTGAATAGAAATAATAAGTTATAAAAAGTAACAATAACAATAAAACTGTAGCCTTACAGAGCGATAGTTATTTGGCTGCCGGGGTCAGTGACCCCCATTTGAAAGCTATATTTATTTTGCCTGATTGGCACAATAGCGAGACAGGCCCCCTTTAATTGGAAGAGTTATTAAAAGTAAGCTGCCGAAAGGGGCCGAAATGCAGTCAGTGTTGGCCATGAACAGCTTTATAGGGTCTGCCCACGAGATGGAAATCTGCTGAGATAAAATATTCCCACTGCCGGTAGGAGCCTAGAACTAGGCCAGGAATGATATATTTCATGTAAAGGGAAATTGCTAGACAACATCCTTGACCTGTAAGCCTGCAGCCTTGTGCCTTTATATGGGCACAGAACCCCTCAGTGACTGCTAATATCCTTATCATTTACAGTAGGGGGTACATTACCCCTTATAATACATGAGTGATACTCAGAGTTCCCTGTATAACTCAGCCTGCAGCCTTGTGCCTTTATATGGGCACAGAACCCCTCAGTGACTGCTAATATCCTTATCATTTACAGTAGGGGGTACATTATCCCTTATAATACATGAGTGATACTCAGAGTTCCCTGTATAACTCAGCCTGCAGCCTTGTGCCTTTATATGGGCACAGAACCCCTCAGTGACTGCTAATATCCTTATCATTTACAGTAGGGGTACATTATCCCTTATAATACATGAGTGATACTCAGAGTTCCCTGTATAACTCAGCCTGCAGCCTTGTGCCTTTATATGGGCACAGAACCCCTCAGTGACTGCTAATATCCTTATCATTTACAGTAGGGGGTACATTATCCCTTATAATACATGAGTGATACTCAGAGTTCCCTGTATAACTCAGCCTGCAGCCTTGTGCCTTTATATGGGCACAGAACCCCTCAGTGACTGCTAATATCCTTATCATTTACAGTAGGGGGTACATTATCCCTTATAATACATGAGTGATACTCAGAGTTCCCTGTATAACTCAGCCTGCAGCCTTGTGCCTTTATATGGGGGGCACAGAACCCCTCAGTGACTGCTAATATCCTTATCATTTACAGTTGGGGGTACATTATCCCTTATAATACATGAGTGATACTCACAGTTCCCTGTATAACTCAGCCTGCAGCCTTGTGCCTTTATATGGGCACAGAACCCCTCAGTGACTGCTAATATCCTTATCATTTACAGTAGGGGGTACATTACCCCTTATAATACTTGAGTGATACTCAGAGTTCCCTGTATAACTCAGCCTGCAGCCTTGTGCCTTTATATGGGCACAGAACCCCTCAGTGACTGCTAATATCCTTATCATTTACAGTAGGGGGTACATTATCCCTTATAATACATGAGTGATACTCAGAGTTCCCTGTATAACTCAGCCTGCAGCCTTGTGCCTTTATATGGGCACAGAACCCCTCAGTGACTGCTAATATCCTTATCATTTACAGTAGGGGGTACATTATCCCTTATAATACATGAGTGATACTCAGAGTTCCCTGTATAACTCAGCCTGCAGCCTTGTGCCTTTATATGGGCACAGAACCCCTCAGTGACTGCTAATATCCTTATCATTTACAGTAGGGGGTACATTACCCCTTATAATACATGAGTGATACTCAGAGTTCCCTGTATAACTCAGCCTGCAGCCTTGTGCCTTTATATGGGCACAGAACCCCTCAGTGACTGTAATATCCTTATCATTTACAGTAGGGGGTACATTATCCCTTATAATACATGAGTGATACTCAGAGTTCCCTGTATAACTCAGCCTGCAGCCTTGTGCCTTTATATGGGCACAGAACCCCTCAGTGACTGTAATATCCTTATCATTTACAGTAGGGGGTACATTATCCCTTATAATACATGAGTGATACTCAGAGTTCCCTGTATAACTCAGCCTGCAGCCTTGTGCCTTTATATGGGCACAGAACCCCTCAGTGACTGCTAATATCCTTATCATTTACAGTAGGGGGTACATTATCCCTTATAATACATGAGAGATACTCGGAGTTCCCTGTACAACTCCTATACCTATCCTGTGTAACTATACAGTAGGTGATGCTTTAGTCCCCAAGTGATATATATGTTTTTACCCTATATGCTATAAATATATATGCAGACAGGGAATGCTCTGGGCATATAATGAGTCAGTTGCATGGGCCAGACCATCAGTACAGGGTAGCTGGAGCCTGCTCTGGGTAATAACATGTAGGAATGCCGTGCAGCTGAAGGCTATAGAGATAACAATCAGGGCCAATAAATGTAAGATAAAGTGAATTGTAGATAGAGTGGGCAATGTAGGAGGGCAGGGGGGCAGGAGGGCAGGGGGGCAGGAGGGCGGGCCTCCATCAGAATTGGGTAATTACACAGAGGTGGGCAGTCCAACCTGGCTGCAACCCTTCAACTGTTGTTTGATATTAGCTGCAGAGAAGCCATAGAGGGTAGGGAAGGCAGGGCTGGCAGTGAGACAGGTGGCACCTGGGGGTGTAACGTCACGTTGGCTTCTGTTACAGCAGGTGCGACTTGGTACAGAAGGGACTAGGGATTAGCAGCCTTGGGTGTCACTTTATAGCTGATGGCAGTGAAGGGAACGCCTTTATTTTTAGTAAGAGAAAACGCAGAGGCGCTGCTTAACCATTGGCTGTTTGGATTTCTATCCCATGGCACTTCCATGGGGACCATGTTGCCCCTTTAGTGTGCTCATTGGAGCTGGGGGGGGGGGTCCCTATGGATGTGCCTCAGGGAACAGATCCAGGGCCCCTATAGTGTGCTCATTGGAGCTGGGGGGGGGTCCCTATGGATGTGCCTCAGGGAACAGATCCAGGGCCCCTATAGTGCGCTCATTGGAGCTGGGGGGGGGGGGGTCCCTATGGATGTGCCTCAGGGAACAGATCCAGGGCCCCTTTAGTGTGCTCATTGGAGCTGGGGGGGTCCCTATGGATGTGCCTCAGGGAACAGATCCAGGGCCCCTATAGTGCGCTCATTGGAGCTGGGGGGGGGGTCCCTATGGATGTGCCTCAGGGAACAGATCCAGGGCCCCTTTAGTGTGCTCATTGGAGCTGGGGGGGTCCCTATGGATGTGCCTCAGGGAACAGATCCAGGGCCCCTATAGTGTGCTCATTGGAGCTGGGGGGGGGGGTCCCTATGGATGTGCCTCAGGGAACAGATCCAGGGCCCCTTTAGTGTGCTCATTGGAGCTGGGGGGGTCCCTATGGATGTGCCTCAGGGAACAGATCCAGGGCCCCTATAGTGTGCTCATTGGAGCTGGGGGGGGGGGGTCCCTATGGATGTGCCTCAGGGAACAGATCCAGGGCCCCTATAGTGTGCTCATTGGAGCTGGGGGGGGGGGGGTCCCTATGGATGTGCCTCAGGGAACAGATCCAGGGCCCCTATAGTGTGCTCATTGGAGCTGGGGGGGGGGGGGTCCCTATGGATGTGCCTCAGGGAACAGATCCAGGGCCCCTATAGTGTGCTCATTGGAGCTGGGGGGGGGGGGGGGGTCCCTATGGATGTGCCTCAGGGAACAGATCCAGGGCCCTATAGTGTGCTCATTGGAGCTGGGGGGGGGGGGGGGTCCCTATGGATGTGCCTCAGGGAACAGATCCAGGGCCCCTATAGTGTGCTCATTGGAGCTGGGGGGGGGGGGTCCCTATGGATGTGCCTCAGGGAACAGATCCAGGGCCCCTATAGTGTGCTCATTGGAGCTGGGGGGGGGGGTCCCTATGGATGTGCCTCAGGGAACAGATCCAGGGCCCCTATAGTGTGCTCATTGGAGCTGGGGGGGGGGGGGTCCCTATGGATGTGCCTCAGGGAACAGATCCAGGGCCCCTATAGTGTGCTCATTGGAGCTGGGGGGGGGGGTCCCTATGGATGTGCCTCAGGGAACAGATCCAGGGCCCCTATAGTGTGCTCATTGGAGCTGGGGGGGGGGTCCCTATGGATGTGCCTCAGGGAACAGATCCAGGGCATGTGG
Organism: Xenopus tropicalis; assembly: GCF_000004195.4. NCBI lineage: Eukaryota > Metazoa > Chordata > Amphibia > Anura > Pipidae > Xenopus > Xenopus tropicalis. The sequence goes on along the minus strand of NC_030679.2, from coordinate 140,287,133 downwards.
TGAGGTTGGGATTTATGGCACTATGATTATGTGATGCTAAGTCAATTCTTCCTGGGGTCTGTTCTATTGTTTCAGGACTTGGGAGTCACAACCAGCAGTGCACAGACTGCTTTCCATAACAATCACTGTGTTCTCATGTACAGGCTGGGGAGGCAATGTCGGGCTGGGGGGTGCAGGGCATACCAGGGCTACCTCCCCTGGGGCCTCGCAGCCCCCCACAACCCCTGCATGGGCCCCATGCCCAAACCCCCACTCAGCCCGGGGGAGCTCCGGCGGGGATCGGTGGGCCCAAGTTGGCCAGCATACCAGCATATATCCATGCAGCTAAAGAGATGCAGTTAGGGAGAAGGCAGCTAAACGAGGGCAAATACCCGGAGCAAACAGGCAGAGCGATGGCAATCAGTGGGGCAGATAACCATCAGTGATTATAGAGGCAAAGGGAGAGCATAAGCACCAATGAAACCAGACCTTCTGCATTCCACAAGCCGCCATGTTTTTTTTTTTTTTATATCTTTAACCCTTTACGTGCCTTTACATGCCTGGGCTCCAACTCCCAGTTTCCCTCTCTCTGGGGCTCATTTATAAACACCGGGCAGTAACACATAGCAACCAATCAGTGTTGAGATTTTTCCAACCAGCTGAAGGCTGAACAATGAAAGCAATCATCTGATTGGTTGCCACGAGTTACAGCCCTGGTGCAATTTTGCCCGTTGTTTTTAAATGACCCCCCACTGTCTCTGATACTGTATGTGCAGTGCATTCTGGGAGCCAGATGATGTCACCAGTCTCGCGGCTGCAAAGCATGCTGGGGGCCTGACCTCACCGTAGCTTTTACGTATTCATCCATTTTCCATCCTTCTTTGTGGTCTCCGTAGTAACCGAGCGCTGAGATTTGGGAATTGGGGAATATTAGAATATTTCCCTGTGCTTCTTTCCCAGTCCCCACCTCTTCATCTTCCTCTCTGTACAACTCGTATGTATGAGGGACTATCCAGTCTGCGGCTATAGCCATGTCTTGCTGAACTACATTTCCCAGCATTCCCTGACAGCCATGTTATTCACTAGTAGAGCCTCAGGCTGGATATGAACTATATTCTCTGCTACTTGCCCTTTCCATTGTCCCTTTTCATTGGGGTTATATTTGGCATATAACAGTATAAACCTGTATCCAGCCCACTCCGTGTTGTGTTTGTTTCCCCTTTACTCCGGCGCTATATTAGTACTCATAGCTGAGGCCTTGTTTACCCTCCCACGTGCGTTCCAACAACCCCTGTGTATTTTTATTAAACAGCACCAGTGGGGGGATTGTTCCATTGTGCACTCTTACCCCCCTGAAATCTGTGCAGGCACCAGGGGAGGAGCTGGGATAAATAATTTACTTCTAATTGCTCTCCCAGTGCAAGTAATGATAGAAAGCTCTGTACTCTAATTTATCCCCTCCCTTACAGGGACAATGTGCCCCCTACTGTAAATGATAAGGATATTAGCAGTCACTGAGGGGTTCTGTGCCCATATTAAGGCACAAGGCTGCAGGCTGAGTTATACAGGGAACTCTGAGTATCACTCATGTATTATAAGGGATAATGTACCCCCTACTGTAAATGATAAGGATATTAGCAGTCACTGAGGGGTTCTGTGCCCATATAAAGGCACAAGGCTGCAGGCTGAGTTATACAGGGAACTCTGAGTATCACTCATGTATTATAAGGGATAATGTACCCCCTACTGTAAATGATAAGGATATTAGCAGTCACTGAGGGGCTCTGTGCCCATATTAAGGCACAAGGCTGCAGGCTGAGTTATACAGGGAACTCTGAGTATCACTCATGTATTATAAGGGATAATGTACCCCCTACTGTAAATGATAAGGATATTAGCAGTCACTGAGGGGTTCTGTGCCCATATAAAGGCACAAGGCTGCAGGCTGAGTTATACAGGGAACTCTGAGTATCACTCATGTATTATAAGGGATAATGTACCCCCTAGTGTAAATGATAAGGATATTAGCAGTCACTGAGGGGTTCTGTGCCCATATAAAGGCACAAGGCTGCAGGCTGAGTTATACAGGGAACTGTGAGTATCACTCATGTATTATAAGGGATAATGTACCCCCTACTGTAAATGATAAGGATATTAGCAGTCACTGAGGGGTTCTGTGCCCATATAAAGGCACAAGGCTGCAGGCTGAGTTATACAGGGAACTCTGAGTATCACTCATGTATTATAAGGGGTAATGTACCCCCTACTGTAAATGATAAGGATATTAGCAGTCACTGAGGGGTTCTGTGCCCATATAAAGGCACAAGGCTGCAGGCTGAGTTATACAGGGAACTCTGAGTATCACTCATGTATTATAAGGGATAATGTACCCCCTACTGTAAATGATAAGGATATTAGCAGTCACTGAGGGGTTCTGTGCCCATATAAAGGCACAAGGCTGCAGGCTGAGTTATACAGGGAACTCTGAGTATCACTCATGTATTATAAGGGATAATGTACCCCCTACTGTAAATGATAAGGATATTAGCAGTCACTGAGGAGTTCTGTGCCCATATAAAGGCACAAGGCTGCAGGCTGAGTTATACAGGGAACTCTGAGTATCACTCATGTATTATAAGGGATAATGTACCCCCTACTGTAAATGATAAGGATATTAGAAGTCACTGAGGAATCTTTTATTCCACCTTTGTGCCCTAGGCATGTGTCTCTTCTTACTACCCCTAGTTCCAGCCCTGGACCAGACACATTTACCCATCATTCTATTTGCAGGTTTCACACAGCTTTACAAACTTAGGGAAGGCACAATACGCCATAACTGCTTGATACAGTCCCCTCCCACTTACCCATCATTCTCCATGTATGTGTCACATGGTATAACTGAATCAGCGAAGGCAAAACCCTTGCGTTTCCTATCAGTGTGTATTTGCACACGTACCAATTGGCTGGGCAAAGAGCGCCCCTAGGGGTCAGAAAACGATACCCATAGCTCCCCCGTGCCTCACAGCAATGACAATGTACCTATTGTATAGTCTGGGCTATTGTTATAATCCAAACAACTTTCCCTAAAATGTTTCATTGAGTAAATAATTGATGTTTTGAATCAAATACCACCAATGAATGTCGAGATTCAATTTGTCATTGTTGATACTAAGGGGTATATTTATCATGCTGTGTAAAATGTGGAGTAAAACATTACCGGTGATGTTGCTGAAAGCAGCCAATCAGATGCTTTGCTTTGGTTTTCTAACTGTTGAATGTAATTGCTGATTGGTTGCCCTGGGCAATAATACCAGTAATGTTTCACTCCACTTTATACACAGCATGATAAATATACCCCTTAGCCTATATTGTTGACATCTGAAATGTGGACTTGTAGCTGTTGCTGAATTACAACTCCCAGAATCAATTGCCATTCCAGAGAATGCTGGGAGCTGTAGTTCAGACACAGTGTACAGGCCACATGGGAGGTGTTAATCTTCTTGATTTCTGCTCTGTGGCTTTTCTCTTGATCTCTTGCATTTGTTTCAGAAGGATCTGCCCCTGCCGAGGAAGAGCAGCGGGTAAGTACCTGAAGGCTATGGAGTGGGGGGGTGGGGGTGGGGGGGGGGGTGCTGATGCAAGTGCTTGAACCCCCACTAAATGGATTTAGGGACACACCTGGGAATACCAATAGTGTATCAAGGTGGGTCTATGGAGATATCAGGGTGGGTCTATGGAGATATCAGGGTGCTAGACCTGCACCCCCCCAAGAAAAGAGGCTGTTAGAGCAGCAAAGGGGTTCACGTCTGTTGCAATACTAGCTCCAGCCACAAGAGGGTGCTGAAATCTGTGCAGTCAGTTGGCCTGTTCTTTGTATCATGTAATGTGTGTGTGTGTGTGTGTGTGTGTGTATGTTAGAGGTATGAGAAGGGGTAGGTACAGTCCTACTGCCAAAATACCACTGATTTACTGTATTTATATGGGGAGGGGGCACCGCTATGGGAGCCCTCTGTGCCCACATCCATAGAATCAGACTCAGTATCACAAGTAGAGAAGTGCTGGTGTCACTTGAAATATAAGCAGTGGGATTTCTCCACTATTCGGCACCGATATGGAATCCCAGCAGCCATTACAGAGCCGAGGAATTATATTGGGTCATGAATGGCAGAACAGCGGGCGGCTTAGCTGTCACCCTGCTGCTACTGTCATAAACGAGTTGTGGTCCCCTGGCTGTGGCTGAACTGCAATTCCCAGCATCCTCAGACAGGTCGGAGCACTTTGATAAAATGTAGATCTTATACAGTATATACGGTATATATATATATATATATATATATATATATATAGAGCAAAGCTGTGTTGGTACAGGGGCGCTACGGCTCACAGACTTTGGGCTGTTGAATAAAAGGAAGATGGACCCTATGGAATTAGAGCAAAGGCAGTGTTTGTGCAGCTACACCCGAGTGTCACTGCTGGTCTCGTGCCCCTGTACAGCAGCACATAGACTTCCATACTATGATATATGTACAGCAAAGGTCTCAGGGAAGACTGAAATGTTGGAATAACAAATAAACTTTATTTCTTTTTCACCATACTTTTAAGTCCTGTGAGTGCCCTGCTTTATATGGCAGAGAGACACACACAGGCACTGACACACACTGACACACACAGGCGCACACACATAGACATTGACACACACAGTTGCACACTTGGGGATAGTGAGACGCACAGCCGCAGACACACACACTGACACACACAGTCGCACACTTGGGGATAGACGCACAGCCGCAGACACACACACTGACACAGTCGCACACTTGGGGATAGACGCACAGCCGCAGACACACACACTGACACACACACTGTCACACACACACACTGACACACACAGTCGCACACTTGGGGATAGACGCACAGCCGCAGACACACACACTGACACACACCCTGACACACACACACACTGACACACACAGTCACACACTTGGGGATAGACGCACAGCCGCAGACACACACACTGACACACACAGTCGCACACTTGGGGATAGACGCACAGCCGCAGACACACACACTGACACACACACTGTCACACACAGTCGCACACTTGGGGATAGACGCACAGCCGCAGACACACACACTGACACACACCCTGACACACACACACTGACACACACAGTCGCACACTTGGGGATAGACGCACAGCCGCAGACACACACCCTGACACACACACACTGACACACACAGTCGCACAGCCGCAGACACACACACTGACACACACATAGACACACACAGTCGCACACTTGGGGATAGACACACAGCCGCAGACACACACACTGACACACACAGTCACACACTTGGGGATAGACGCACAGCCGCAGACACACACACTGACACACACATAGACACACACAGTCGCACAGCCGCAGACACACACACTGACACACACATAGACACACACAGTCGCACACTTGGGGATAGACGCACAGCCGCAGACACACACTGACACACACCCTGACACACACACACTGACACACACAGTCGCACACTTGGGGATAGACGCACAGCCGCAGACACACACCCTGACACACACACACTGACACACACAGTCGCACAGCCGCAGACACACACACTGACACACACATAGACACACACAGTCGCACACTTGGGGATAGACACACAGCCGCAGACACACACACTGACACACACACTGACACACACAGTCACACACTTGGGGATAGACGCACAGCCGCAGACACACACACTGACACACACATAGACACACACAGTCGCACAGCCGCAGACACACACACTGACACACACATAGACACACACAGTCGCACACTTGGGGATAGACGCACAGCCGCAGACACACACTTCTTTCTCTCTGTCTCCAGTCTGCTCGCCCCTCCTGTCTGCAGATACCGCTCCTGCTCCTCCGCTGCCATCCACTTTCCCATTATCCCAGCTGCCTCCCTGTCTCTGTGCCCTTCCTTCCAAACCCCCTGAGCCTTCCCTCCTTGTCTGCCTCTCCCTCCTGCCTCTCATTGCCTGCCCTCTCCCTCCTTGTCGCTGCCTTTGTTTGCCTCTCTCACTCCCTCCTCTGTCTCTCTCCATCCATTTGGCTCTCTCTTTTCTCCCCTTTGCTCCTATATCTTGCTCCTACCTGTGCCGTCCTTTCCCCCAGCCCCTGCTCTCTCCCCCTGCCCCAGTGCTAGCAATGCACCACTACTCCCATCACCTTCTCTCCCTCTGCCCTTCCTCTCTTTCCTTTCCTGCCTTTCAATAACCCACCTTGGATCCCGTCCTTTCTGTCCCTTCCCAAACTCTCCCTAATTCCCCTTATTCCTCTCCCTTCCATCCAAGCATTACCCCCCATCTCTATACTCCCCCCCCATCTCTTCTCCTTTCCTCTTCCCCTTCAATTCTGTGCCAAGTCTCCATCCTTCCCTTCTATCCCCCTCTTTGCTCTTTCGCCTATGAGCGAGCCCCCCTCACTTCTGCCCTCGACTCCCGAAGATAACCAGCCATGTTCCGCCGCACCAAGAGGTAACTGCTGATTTACCATGGGGTGGGGGAGCTTTTAGTGCAAAGGGTTAAACAACATGGCTGCAGTGTGGTTGGGTCAAATGGAATTGGGATGCCAAACTTGCTGTAGCTGCTAAGACTTATATATATATATATGTATGTATGTATGTCTATCTGTATGTATGTATGTATGTGTATATGTATGTATGTATGTATGTTCTCTATGACTTTGCTGTGTCTCCCTGGCCTCACCGTGACAGTCTCATTACACGAGCGTGACCTCCCCATGTCACAATGCGGGCGCAGTAAATGACTCATGATTCCTCTCCCGCGAGCAGCAAACGTGGATTTCTCTGTATAATTACTGCGTGACATTGGGCTCAGCATGCTGGATAGCAATTTGGGCCTACGACGTTTGTGCGGGTAAAAAAAAGAAATATTCATTCTGGCTGGTGGGTAGGGTTAAAGGGAAAGTTAACCAGAAAAAAAAGTGTTTCAGTAGGTTGAAGAGAATCTAAATAAGCTAAAACGATGTTTGTTTGTTTTTAAATGATTGGATTAAAACAGCACAAAGGCTTCAATGTCAGGGAGGTTGCTAGGAACAAACCCTGGCAACCATATAGCAGTAAAGCCCCGAGCCAGTGGCAGAGGGAATGTGTTGCTGCAGGAAGGTTAAGGGCCAGTTGGGCGTGTAATTGGCTCGCTGTGCTAATGGCCGATAATGAGAAGGGTCAGTGCTGGGCTCCCAAGCAATAGAAAGGTCAGGCTCGGATTTGCCAGAGAAAGGCAACGAAACACAATAATCCCGCAGGCCATCTCCTATAGCCGAGCCTGGCGCATTCCTGTTTATAAACAGTAATTAAATGCCACCAGGGGCCGAGTTCCATTTATTGTCTGCTTGCCCACAGCCCAGCCGGCTCCTGTATGTGCCATTAGCAACCAGTCCCGCCTCATACATTCATACTCAGAGCTGCCTGTAGCTTCATACATTATATATCCCTCCCTTTAACCCTTTCCCAAACCCTAACTGGGCTCAACTGACCCCCCTCCCAACTCCTAAATCCTTTTCCATTACTGCCATGAACCCATTAATCTGTAATGAGCTTGTGTCATGTGACCGCACCCCACTGTTCCTCTGTATATGTGTAACATCTTGGGGTGAGTGCTTATTTGTGCCCTGGGTACCCCTGGAACTATAGCAGGGTGACTGTTACCCCAATGTTTTATATATATCTGTAACCTTGTTATGGGCTAAGGGGGCCCAGCCTGAAGGCCAGTTAGGGGGGGATTTGGGGTGAGTGCTTATTTGTGCCCTGGGTACCCCTGGAACTATAGCAGGGTGACTGTTACCCCAATGTTTCTATATATCTGTAACCTTGTTATGGGCTAAGGGGGCCCAGCCTGAAGGCCAGTTAGGGGGGGATTTGGGGTGAGTGCTTATTTGTGCCCTGGGTACCCCTGGAACTATAGCGGGGTGACTGTTACCCCAATGTTTCTATATATCTGTAACCTTGTTATGGGCTAAGGGGGCCCAGCCTGAAGGCCAGTTAGGGGGAGATTTGGGGTGAGTGCTTATTTGTGCCCTGGGTACCCCTGGAACTATAGCGGGGTGACTGTTACCCCAATGTTTCTATATATCTGTAACCTTGTTATGGGCTAAGGGGGCCCAGCCTGAAGGCCAGTTAGGGGGAGATTTGGGGTGAGTGCTTATTTGTGCCCTGGGTACCCCTGGAACTATAGCAGGGTGACTGTTACCCCAATGTTTCTATATATCTGTAACCTTGTTCTGGGCTAAGGGGGACCAGCCTGAAGGCCAGTTAGGGGGGGATTTGGGGTGAGTGCTTATTTGTGCCCTGGGTACCCCTGGAACTATAGCGGGGTGACTGTTACCCCAATGTTTCTATATATCTGTAACCTTGTTATGGGCTAAGGGGCCCAGCCTGAAGGCCAGTTAGGGGGGGATTTGGGGTGAGTGCTTATTTGTGCCCTGGGTACCCCTGGAACTATAGCAGGGTGACTGTTACCCCAATGTTTCTATATATCTGTAACCTTGTTATGGGCTAAGGGGCCCAGCCTGAAGGCCAGTTAGGGGGGGATTTGGGGTGAGTGCTTATTTGTGCCCTGGGTACCCCTGGAACTATAGCAGGGTGACTGTTACCCCAATGTTTCTATATATCTGTAACCTTGTTATGGGCTAAAGTTGGACCCAAGCCCATGCCTTAGAGCTATATGTAGGTATTAGTATTACACCCCAGAGATCAAGCCATTTACAGTTTTGCTAATTAAGAGGCTGGGAAGGGCTCACTCCTGTACCGATCTCGTTGGTAGTTGGTTTACTAATCATGTGGAATATGTTAGAAATTCTCCTCCCCTTTTCTCCCGCAGTCCTAGTGGCCTCGTTTTTATGGACAAATCCATTATTTGGAACAGTATCAAACCCTTTATTGAGATTTTATTATCTCCCATCAGCTGCATTGGCCGGATCCACTTTGCTGCGCCTCATAGGCAGTGACACCATTTAATTGAGTGGATTCATCTAAACCGACTCCCCAGGCATTTCTGTAAAATACATATAAAAATATTATCTTGCAGGATTAACATTGATTTAATTGGACGGTGTTTGTCAGTAATGATGGCTTTTATCTGTATAACAAAAAATAACCATAATTATAACATATATGTAAAGCCTTGTCTCTCATTGGGCAACGCTGGGCCCTTGATTAGTTAGGCATTGGCAGCCATTCATTATGTATTGTCTATGATGAATTATTCAGTAGGATCTCCTGGTATCATTGCAAGGAGTCTCCCTCCTAATGACAGGGGCCTTAGAAGCCTCTAATCTGCTGTGTGTGGATGTGGATCCAGGTTCTGCTCACAGATACAGTTCTGCCATTATATTTAGTGACAGGTGCAGGTTAGAATCTGCCGGAACCACCTGGATACACCTCCATTTTGCATGCACATTGTGCTTGTGAGGACAGAAGCAATGGAAGAGATATTAAGAGGGCAATTCTAGACCTGGGGTCCTGCCTGCTTCTTACTGAACTGGTTCTGATCTTGTTATGCTTACAACCATTGGGTTCTGAACTGGCTTTTTCACCTACCTATACAGTGCAGTCAGACCTAATGTATGGGTTGTTCTGACTGTACTGTATGGGTGGGTCTGACTGTAATGTATGGGTTGTTCTGACTGTAATGTATGGGTGGGTGTGACTGTCAGTGTTGGACTGGCCCACCAGGGTACCAGGAAAACTCCCGGGGGGCCCAGGGGTCAGTGGGCCCTCCTGCTCCTCACCATTTGGTTTCATGGCCATTCCCTATCTCTGAATGGGAACAAAGAGGAGAAATAGATGGAAGAATAGATGCTAGCATGTAAATAGAAGAGACTAGGAGAATAAAAATGTTGGTTGAGGAAAGGAGGAAAAATAGTTAGGAAAGTGGGCCTAGGGTCAATAGTTATCTGGTGGGCTCCTGGGTTCCCAGTCCGACACTGGTGACTGTACTGTATGGGTGGGTCTGACTGTACTGTATGGGTGGGTCTGACTGTACTGTATGGGTGGGTCTGACTGTAATGTATGGGTGGGTCTGACTGTACTGTATGGGTCGGTCTGACTATACTGTATGGGTGGGTCTGACTGTGCTGTATGGGTGGGTCTGACTGTACTGTATGGGTGGGTCTGACTGTGCTGTATGGGTGGGTCTGACTGTGCTGTATGGGTATGTCTGACTATACTGTATGGGTGGGTCTGACTGTGCTGTATGGGTGGGTCTGACTGTGCTGTATGGGTGGGTCTGACTGTACTGTATGGGTATGTCTGACTATACTGTATGGGTGGGTCTGACTGTACTGTATGGGTGGGTCTGACTGTAATGTATGGGTGGGTCTGACTGTACTGTATGGGTGGGTCTGACTGTAATGTATGGGTGGTTCTGACTGTAATGTATGGGTGGGTCTGACTGTAATGTATGGGTGGTTCTGACTGTAATGTATGGGTGGGTGTGACTGTCAGTGTCGGACTGGCCCACCAGGGTACCAGGAAAACTCCCGGTGGGCCCAGGTGTCAGTGGGCCCTCCTGCTCCTCACCATTTGGCCTGTTTCATGGTCATTCCCTATCTCTGAATGGGAACAAAGAGGAGAAATAGATGGAAGAATAGATGCTAGCATGTAAATAAAAGAGACTAGGAGAATAAAAATGTTGGTTGAGGAAAGGAGGAAAAATAGTTAGGAAAGTGGGCCTAGGGTCAATAGTTATCTGGTGGGCCCCTGGGTTCCCAGTCCGACACTGGTGACTGTGCTGTATGGGTGGGTCTGACTATACTGTATGGGTGGGTCTGACTGTGCTGTATGGGTGGGTCTGACTGTACTGTATGGGTGGGTCTGACTGTACTGTATGGGTGGGTCTGACTGTACTGTATGGGTATGTCTGACTATACTGTATGGGTGGGTCTGACTGTAATGTATGGGTGGGTTTGACTGTAATGTATGGGTGGGTCTGACTGTACTGTATGGGTGGGTCTGACTGTACTGTATGGGTGGGTCTGACTGTAATGTATGGGTGGGTCTGACTGTACTGTATGGGTGGGTCTGACTGTACTGTATGGGTGGGTCTGACTGTACTGTATGGGTGGGTCTGACTGTACTGTATGGGTGGGTCTGACTGTACTGTATGGGTGGGTCTGACTGTACTGTATGGGTGGGTCTGACTGTACTGTATGGGTATGTCTGACTGTACTGTATGGGTATGTCTGACTGTACTGTATGGGTGGGTATGTCTGTACTGTATGGGTATGTCTGACTGTACTGTATGGGTATGTCTGTACTGTATGGGTATGTCTGACTGTACTGTATGGGTGGGTCTGACTGTACGGGTGGGTCTGACTGTACTGTATGGGTAGGTCTGACTGTACTGTATGGGTGGGTCTGACTGTACTGTATGGGTATGTCTGACTGTACTGTATGGGTGGGTCTGACTGTACTGTATGGGTGGGTCTGACTGTACGGGTGGGTCTGACTGTACTGTATGGGTGGGTCTGCCTGTACTGTATAGGTAGGTCTGACTGTACTGTATGGGTGGGTCTGACTGTACTGTATGGGTGGGTCTGACTGTACTGTATGGGTGGGTCTGACTGTACTGTATGGGTATGTCTGACTGTACTGTATGGGTGGGTCTGACTGTACTGTATGGGTGGGTCTGACTGTACTGTATGGGTAGGTCTGGCTGCACTGTATGGGTAGGTCTGGCTGCACTGTATGGGTAGGTCTGACTGTACTGTATGGGTCGGTCTGACTGTACTGTATTGGTGGGTCTGACTGTACTGTATGGGTGGGTCTGACTGTACTGTATGGGTAGGTCTGACTGTACTGTATGGGTAGGTCTGACTGTACTGTATGGGTATGTCTGTACTGTATGGGTGGGTCTGACTGTACTGTATGGGTAGGTCTGGCTGCACTGTATGGGTAGGTCTGGCTGCACTGTATGGGTAGGTCTGGCTGCACTGTATGGGTAGGTCTGACTGTACTGTATGGGTCGGTCTGACTGTACTGTATTGGTGGGTCTGACTGTACTGTATGGGTGGGTCTGACTGTACTGTATGGGTAGGTCTGACTGTACTGTATGGGTAGGTCTGACTGTACTGTATGGGTATGTCTGTACTGTATGGGTGGGTCTGACTGTACTGTATGGGTGGGTCTGACTGTACTGTATGGGTAGGTCTGGCTGCACTGTATGGGTAGGTCTGGCTGCACTGTATGGGTAGGTCTGACTGTACTGTATGGGTCGGTCTGACTGTACTGTATTGGTGGGTCTGACTGTACTGTATGGGTGGGTCTGACTGTACTGTATGGGTAGGTCTGACTGTACTGTATGGGTAGGTCTGACTGTACTGTATGGGTATGTCTGTACTGTATGGGTGGGTCTGACTGTACTGTATGGGTGGGTCTGACTGTACTGTATGGGTGGGTCTGACTGTACTGTATGGGTGGGTCTGACTGTACTGTATGGGTGGGTCTGACTGTACTGTATGGGTGGGTCTGACTATACTGTATGGGTGGGTCTGACTGTACTGTATGGGTGGGTCTAACTGTACCGGTGGGTCTGACTGTACTGTATTGGTGGGTCTGACTGTACTGTATGGGTGGGTCTGACTGTACTGTATGGGTGGGTCTGACTGTACTGTATGGGTGGGTCTGACTGTACTGTATGGGTGGGTCTGACTGTACTGTATGGGTGGGTCTGACTGTACTGTATGGGTAGGTCTGACTGTACTGTATGGGTAGGTCTGACTGCACTGTATGGGTAGGTCTGACTGCACTGTATGGGTCGGTCTGACTGTACTGTATTGGTGGGTCTGACTGCACTGTATGGGTAGGTCTGACTGCACTGTATGGGTCGGACTGACTGTACTGTATTGGTGGGTCTGACTGTACTGTATGGGTAGGTCTGACTGTACTGTATGAGTAGGTCTGACTGTACTGTATGGGTGGGTCTGACTGTACTGTATGGGTGGGTCTGCCTGTACTGTATGGGTAAGTCTGACTGTACGGTATGGGTCGGTCTGACTGTACTGTATTGGTGGGTCTGACTGTACTGTATTGGTGGGTCTGACTGTACTGTATGGGTAGGTCTGACTGTACTGTATGGGTGGGTCTGACTGTACTGTATGGGTGGGTCTAACTGTATGGGTGGGTCTGACTGTACTGTATGGGTGGGTCTGACTGTACTGTATGGGTGGGTCTGACTGTACTGTATGGGTGGGTCTAACTGTATGGGTGGGTCTGACTGTACTGTATTGGTGGGTCTGACTGTACTGTATGGGTGGGACTGACTGTACTGTATGGGTGGGTCTGACTGTACTGTATGGGTAGGTCTGACTGTACTGTATGGGTGGGTCTGACTGTGCTGTATGGGTAGGTCTGTACTGTATGGGTGGGTCTGACTGTACTGTATGGGTGGGTCTGACTGTACTGTATGGGTGGGCCTGACTGTGCTGTATGGGTGGGACTGACTGTACTGTATGGGTGGGTCTGACTGTACTGTATGGGTGGGTCTGACTGTACTGTATGGGTAGGTCTGACTGTACTGTATGGGTGGGTCTGACTGTGCTGTATGGGTAGGTCTGTACTGTATGGGTGGGTCTGACTGTACTGTATGGGTGGGTCTGACTGTACTGTATGGGTGGGCCTGACTGTGCTGTATGGGTGGGTCTGACTGTACTGTATGGGTAGGTCTGTACTGTATGTGTAGGTCTGACTGTACTGTATGGGTGGGTCTGACTGTAATGTATGGGTAGGTCTGACTGTAATGTATGGGTGGGTCTGACTGTGCTGTATGGGTGGGCCTGACTGTGCTGTATGGGTGGGTCTGACTGTGCTGTATGGGTGGGTCTGACTGTACTGTATGGGTGGGTCTGACTGTACTGTATGGGTGGGTCTGACTGTACTGTATGGGTGGGTCTGACTGTACAGTATGGGTGGGTCTGACTGTACAGTATGGGTGGGTCTGACTGTACAGTATGGGTGGGTCTGACTGTACTGTATGGGTGGGTCTGACTGCACTGTACTAATATTGAGCACTGACAGCTTTCTGTATATTTCAGGGTGCAGAGTGCATGATATACTGCATTACTATGTGTGCACACCAAGTAAATCTCTGGAGGTGTCAGGCTCTTGCTGTCTCCCAGGGGAGTAGCTTTTCCCTAGAGGCCTCAGCCTGCCCTATGTATAGCTGCGCCCTCTCACATACTGCCAGGCCTGTGTCCCTGCTGATGGCACAGTAGGCGACAGGGCGGGTTTGTTCCTATCAGTTATACGTGTTCCTTTTCCTTCACAGTTGCAGAAGCAGCAACAGAAAGAGTTTAATCCTCACAAGCAGCAGTTCCCCCACTCTCCCCCGGCCCCACTCCCCCCTGCCGGGGCATATAGGTAAGTGAGTGATATGTCGCTGCACTGCGGCCGGTTCCTACCATCGGTGCAACTATAACGCTCGCTGTTTCCTCTCTAGGTGGGAGCCCTATGGACAGTCCCAGGAACTTCTCCCCCAGCGCCGCTGCTCACTTCTCCTTTGCATCATCTCGCAGGTACGTATGTATGTTACGTATGTGTGTATTTATCTTTCTATGTACCGTATATACTCGAATATAAGCCGAGGTACCTAATTTTACCTAAGAAAAATGGAAAAACGTATTGACTCGAGTATAAGCCTAGGGGGGGAAATGCAGCCGCTACTGCTAAGTTTCAATAATCAAAATAAATACCAATAAAATTATATTAAATGAGGCATCAGTGGGGTATAAGTTTTTAAATATTTATTTCAAAGAAAAACAGTAAGTTAGCTCTGTGGAGAAGTGGAGAAGAGGGTCAACAAAAACAATATGGTATCAACAATGATAACTGAAGAGTACTACACCCCTTAGCTCAGTCCTTCAAAACTGTATATAGATTATATAGAATATAAAGTGCCATGCCTAGTGCAGAATGGGACAGGTGAGGATGGTAGATAAAGATGAATTTGGGTGTGGGCCAGGGCACTGGAGGGTCTGGTTGCGGGTGGCCTAATTTGCACACAAAGGACAGAGGGTGCTAGTCTGGAGGGACCCATGGCACCCGACTCGAGTATAAGCCGAGGGTGACTTTTTCAGCACATATGTGTGTATTTATCTTTATATGTATGTATGTATTTATGTTTGTATGTATGTATGTGTTTATATCTATTATGTATTTATGTGTCACTCCTCCACCCGCAATTACCCTCAGCAAATCACCACCCCCAGCTCCGCCACCAGATTTGCATGGGTATCTTCTGGCCGTTAGGAATAGTTTCTAGAACCGAGCAAGGCATTGAGGTATATATGATTCACCCAGCGTGGAACTGGGCCCAGATCCGATCCCCCCTAGGGCGTAGCCGCGATCCGCCGTCTCCCTCCCCCTCGACGCGCCGCAGGTAGGTTTCTTTTAGGAGGGAGTCAGAGGGTGTTGGGACCCCTGAGGCAGAAGCCCCGGCGGACCCTGCACCCCCCAGTCTGACCCTGGATTCACCACTGGGAAATTCAGAACCTTTTGGGGAGGATTCGATTCTGCAGTCCATCCATACTTTCCAACACCCTTTGGCTTCCTGAGCTGGGGTTCCTACAGTCCATGCTCCGATGCTTTATGGCCATATGGTTACTAGCACTCTGCGGTCAGTCTGTCACAAACCTACCTCAATGATCAGAATCTAGACCTCCCCATATGTAATAAAAGGCACTAAGTTTGCCCAGGAGCAGTAACCCATACAGATGACCAGTAAATGCTACCTGCTGATGGGTTGCTAGCGGTTCCTGCTTCTGGGCAAACTTAGCGCCTTTTATTACATAGCCCCTTTAATGTTTTTAGACTCTTCTCAGTTGACATTGAATCTTTCCTGGAATTAAACCTTTTGTTTTTCTCTGGTGAATTGTGCCGTGACTTTATGTGGTCAAGGTAGTTGCACTTTTATTCCTTCTAGTGAGCAGCCTGCATTCGTTCCATCGAGTACTGACTCATTAGTTCTTGTGGAAGCCCAATGTATACTCAATAGCTTCCTGCAGAGAGGCAGATCTAAAGCGGTTCTTCTAGACCAGTGGTTCTCAACCTTCCTAATGCTGCGACCCTTTAATACAGTTCCTCATGTTGTGGTGACCCCCAACCCTAAAATTATTCCTAAGACCATCGGAAATATATGTTTTCCGATGGTCTTAGGCGGCCCCTGTGATTGGGTTGTTCGACCCCCAAAGGGATCCCGTCCCACAGGTTGAGAACCGCTGTTCTAGACTAAAAAGACCAATGTTGATATCATGATAACTCTTGGTCTAGAAGCCCCATCTCTTTTTTGGAAGGCAATATATCCATCAATATATATCAATTTATCCATGGGGATTTTTGAGCTCAAAAATAAAAAATCAGGTACTTCAGCTTTTTCACCATAGCAGAGCATTGGACTAGCACAGCTAATGATGTGACCTTGTGTAGAGTATTGCAGAACAGCCCCCCCATGAAGAAAGCTAATTGGTATCAGTGTATTAGTAGCCAAGTGCTGCTCCAATTATGTGTCATAGTGGGGGTGTATATGCCATCCCTGAGGGTGTGTAGCCCAGGCCAGTCCATTTTTTTATAGCAGAAGTGCACAAAAGGTTAGTGGTTTTGCTTAACTAAGAACATTGTTGGTGGGGCACTGATATTGGGGGATCAGGCATGGCTAGGGATAGTCATGTCTGGCTAGTAGGGATATCAGTTTATCCCACAGGCATTCAGTTGGGTTACAATCAGGGCTCTGCACAGTCACGTTCTTTATATCAAGGCTTTCCATTAGGTGTTAGAACATTGTCTGTGGGATTTGCTTCCATTCTTAGAAGGTGGGGCACTGATATTGGGGATCAGGCATGGTTATGGATAGTCATGTCTGGCTAGTAGGGATATCAGTTCATCCCACAGGCATTCAGTCAGGGCTCTGTGCAGTCACGTTCTTTATATCAAGGCTGTCCATTAGGTGTTGGAGCATTGTCGGTGGGATTTGCTTCCATTCAGCCACATAAGTGAGGTTGGGCAGTGATGTTGGCTATCAGGTCTGGGTAACAGTGGTCACTATATACTTACCATAAGCACAAGTTTCCCTTTGAACAACTGTTATTATGTCTCTATCTCTCCTGTTTTCACCTTGCACTCCTGGCAGCCCCCACTCCTTGTAGTGTTGTAGTACGAGGCAACAAGAGCAACTGTTTGGTAACGTGAGTGCTGGCTCCGCTTGCCATTGGAATACAGATCGATCAGTTCCATTTCATTGGCCAGGGCCGTGTTTCCCAAAGCTGCTGACGCGATGCAAGAAGCGCATTTTGTGCGGCTAGAACCAGTTCTGTTGACATTTCATTAACTCCTGCAGGCTTTTTGTTAGAGTAGCTTTCTAGTCCCCATTTAGCATTGCTTTTTAGAACTACTGGCCCAGGCTATGTGATCCCACTGTTATGGGAATGAGCGGGTGTAGGTACTGCTTTATACAGCTGCACTCTGTACTAGTAATCTAGATTCTCTAATAATCTATCCACTGAACTGATGGCTCTGGCAACCTGGATCTGTGCACTTCTACTGGGGCTTAGATACAAAGGCAGTCCAACCTACCTACATCCGCAGGTACCTACCTAGTAACTGGCGCCTGTCCCACTGCTGGACTATTACAGGATACAATGATAGCTATTATTATTATTTATTTCAATGAGAAAAATGTAGGGGTCATTTACAATCCTAGGTTCAATTTCAGATGCAAATCGCCATGTTTTGTGCCCCCAGTGCAGACTTTTCCCCATAATTCCAGATAACTGAGGTGCATGTAACTATTACCTACAATGAACATATCTTATATGTTTTGTGTCAGTTTATGTATTGCTCTTCAGTGGCAGCTTTCAATTTGGTAGTTTGGAGCAGAATAACATATTTACCCATTTTGGATTTGTCAGAAAGTGACCTTTATGAACATATATGGTTTTCTGGGGTTCCTGGGGGCTTATGACACATAATGCGCATACAGGGTCCTTATTCTGCAGCAGCCACAGTGTCAACCATAAAAATGGAAATGTACTATTTTCATTATGGAGTCCATACATGCACACACACGTAAACCTATAAAAAAGAACTTATTATGTTGTTACCTAATGATATGTGGGAGGTAAGATGGAAGCTTTGAGGCAATTTTCAGAAATATCATCAAAAACACTAACTTTAGGAAAGCTTTGTTGTGTGATAGTTTGTAGTAGAAAGACAAAGTTACCCATTTTGGATTCTGGAGAATGTGGGCTTTTTAAAAATATTAGGCTTTCTGGGGGAGAACTTACTTTTTTGTGGCTTTACCCCATGTGAAATGCTGTAAATGTGTTGATTTTGTAGTAACTGAAGTGACAGTAATGACAGTACATATGTTCACATTGGGGCCCCTACATGCCACATATTTAGGGAAACCTATACATATTGGGCATCAAACTGTTCAGTGGACCCCTGGCGTTCATATTTAGGGTATTTTATGTTGGTCCATAATGACCTGTAGGAGATGCTGTCAGTTGCAAACTGTAAGCTGATTTTTCATAATTTTCGGAAATCTTTAAAACAAGTTTTAGGAATCCAGTACCTTGTACTATACAGTAAGAGATCTTACCCAGGCTGGCTTTAGGCAGCAGCAACTCCCTGCAACTCCTGGTAACTTACATTGGCCCTTCCCTCTCAAGTAAGCCCTTGTTGTACTGGAGAAAGGGTTACCCCACACTGATCTTGTTCTCACAAAGTGGTTCTTTAAAAACAAATTAACTCTTTATGGTTAACATATCTTCACAATCTCCCTTATTGGTGCTATCTCAGATGGCACAACCTCACAAATCTCTAAATGCTTTATTTACTCCCGCATATCAGTTGTTATTTTCATAATTACAGCAGTAGGGTTCACAAAACCCAATGATTACAAATCCTTCCTGGCATTTACTACTTCTACTGGAACCTATGTCCATTCTAGGCTGCCAGAACACCACTTCCTCAGTAAGTGGGGATAACAAAAGAGATAAAGCGCATGTTGCCTTCCCCTTTTATAGACTCAGGGTATCCTGACACCCTCTGGCCAGTTACTGAACTGCCAGGAAAATACTTTAAAGGGGAACTCCGGCTGCCGAACCAAAATATATTAACGAGCCCCACACAATACAGAAACCCCTAATATACCTATCACTGTAATATGTTCCTTCAAACAGTATGAATAAATACCATACCTTTTTTTGAGAACAAGAACTTTTTAAATGGTAATTTTACATAAAGCACTTGAAATAAGAAACATGGTGCAGGGTTAGATACATTATTAGAGAGGTGTAGAAATGAGAAACACCCCTCCTCCAAACTTTAAATTAGGCCTAGCTCTTAGTTGGTCATTAGTGATTTACCCTTAGGTCAGGCAGGTTTGGGTTGAAATTTGGGCGACCATTGCAGGTTCAGGTTGGGTGTGGGTCAGACTGGGGAAGTGCACTCTTCCACTGCTCCCAAAGTTTCCATCTTGGAACCTAAGGAGCGCCAGAAGAAGCATACAGAAGAAAGTAGAAAAGATGCAGGTTAGGGTCGGTGCGGGTCCTACAGTGGCAATATTTGTATGTTAGGTTTGGGCGTGGGTTTGGGTGTTGGTTTGGTTGTGGGTTTAGGTGTACATTTGGGTGTGAGTTTAGGTGTAGGTTTGGGTGTGGGTTTGGGTGTTGGTTTGGTTGTGGGTTTGGGTGTTGGTTTGGGTGTGGGTTTGGTTGTGGGTTTAGATGTACATTTGGGTGTGAGTTTAGGTGTTGGTTTGGGTGTGGGTTTAGGTGTTGGTTTGGGTGTTGGTTTGGTTGTGGGTTTAGTTGTAGGTTTGGGTGTGTGTTTAGTTTTGGTTGTGGGTTTGGGTGTTGGTTTGGGTGTGGGTTTAGGTGTACATTTGGGTGTGAGTTTAGGTGTTGGTTTGGGTGTGAGTTTGGGTGTGGGTTTAGATGTTGGTTTGGGTGTGGGTTTAGGTGTTGGTTTGGGTGTGAGTTTGGTTGTGGGTTTAGGTGTTGGTTTGGGTGTGAGTTTGGGTGTAGGTTTGGGTGTGAGTTTAGGTGTTGGTTTGGGTGTGAGTTTGGGTGTGGGTTTGGGTGTGAGTTTGGTTGTGGGTTTAGGTGTTGGTTTGGGTGTGAGTTTGGGTGTGAGTTTAGGTGTAGGTTTGGGTGTTGGTTTGGGTGTGAGTTTGGGTGTGAGTTTGGGTGTGGGTTTGGGTGTGGGTTTGGGTGTGGGTTTGGGTGTGAGTTTGGGTGTGGGTTTGGGTGTGGGTTTAGGTGTTGGTTTGGGTGTGAGTTTGGGTGTGAGTTTGGGTGTGGGTTTAGGTGTTGGTTTGGGTGTGGGTTAAGGCCACATGAGGGTTACATTTTTCCTGACCTGCACGTCACTACTTTCCAAAATCTTCCCATGCATGACTACCTGAAATAAGGTTGGCAAAACCTTACCCATACACATAGAAAGGCATATTTACCCATTTTGCCCCAGAATATGTTATTTCCAAAAATGAATGGTTTCCTGGGGGTGACCCTACTGTTTTCAAAAGTAGAAATCTAGCGGTGCTTTAAATATTTGGTAGTGCGCTACTGGGAGTGTTTGACCTGTTTAAGTCATAAATCTCCATAATCCCCTTCATATCTCATACCTTTGCCTTCGGGACGCATGGGATCTTCCAAATGAGTTGTATTTTCACCTATGAGATGCCTCTATACTATGAAACTGGCTCTTGGTACCAATGCCTGTGTGGGGTTAAATGGAAGCCATCTTTTCCAGCAGAACCGATGGCCGTCGCTGGTCCTTGGCCTCCCTCCCGTCGTCCGGCTATGGGACAAATACCCCGAGTTCCACGGTGTCGGTGAGTACCATTACATGGGAAGCGACAGAAGGAACCCCCATAAGTATGTGATAGTAATATTAACTGTGCTTTTTATATTCCCCTTTGTCTTTCATTAGTCCTCCTCCTCCTCTCAGGAACGCCTACACCAGCTCCCCTTCCAGCCCACACTGGATGAGCTCCACTTCCTTTCCAAACACTTTGGCAGCACAGAAAGTATCCCCGATGATGATGGGGGGCGCAGGTCACCTGCGGTCAGACCACGATCCCGCAGCTTAAGGTCAGTTTATTGCAAAAAGTCCCAAAGGGACAGTTGCTCCAGTCTGCCCGTGTCACGCAGGAGATGGTTGGTCATCTTGTGGATTGTAAGCTCTTTTGGGCAGGGCTCTCTTCACCTCTTGTATCGGTTATTGATTGCTTTATATGTTACTCTGTATGTCCAATGTATGTAACCCACTTATTGTACAGCGCTGCGGGATATGTTGGTGCTTTATAAATAAATGAAATAATAATAGTACAATAGAATTTCTCCCTCTGTTTTTGACTGACCTTTTTCTTTCCTTGCAGTCCTGGCCGATCTCCCTCCTCTTATGACAATGAAATTGTGATGATGAACCATGTTTATAAAGAGAGGTTTCCCAAGGTAAGATGTCCGTTCCTGTCATGGCCGCTGATATGACATATGACAGACACTTTTCTTCTGCAGAGTATTGTATCTGTATCCGCAGATGTGAAACAGTAGGACGTTTTCATTCATTACTATTGGTTTTGTCTTCCAGGCCACAGCGCAGATGGAGGATAGGCTACGGATGTTCATCTCCTCCTTCTCCCCCGAGAATGTCCTACCACTGGCGGACGGACTCCTCAACTTTATCCACCATCAGATCGTGGAGCTGGCGAGGGACTGCCTGAACAGGAGCACCGAGGGCATGATCACAACCGCCCACTTTTACCAACTACAGGAGAATCTGGAGAAGCTGCTGAATGATGTAAGGGAGAGAGGGAAATGGTATACGGGGTGGGGGGAAATTCTGAATTTTGGGAAAGGGTGATGGGTGAGTAGAAAGGATATTTAGGGCAGTGTCTAACACTAAAGTTGTGCCTTCAGCAGTAACATGGAAGTGCCTAGTTCCAAAGATGGTCCTTGTATTTACCTGTTACTCCTATTGAGTTCTACATAATCACGTTTCTTTGGGAGCACCAAATAGGTCCTTTATGAAAGGTCAAGACTGACTTTGAAGTCAACCTATGCAGCTCTGATCCAGTCCTAAATGGGTTTAAGCCTTTCTCTTCCAAAGATGGAAGAGCTTGGTGGACTCAAGGTTGGACTCAAATAGGTCCTATCAGGCAGCCAGTGACTGCAAACTATGGGTCAAATGAAAGTTTAGTTGGGTTGTTGAGTAGTCCATCAGTTCATCTTGCTAAATGTTTTGGGGTTCCCAGCAAGAAATCATTAGCTATAGTTTAACCCCTAGAAGCTCAATTGCTTCCTCTGCCTTTGGAGAGCATGAAGTATAACATAGAGAGGTAGTTCAAGGCAAAATGGCAATCCGACTGTTAAGGCTTACGGGGTTGCATGGATTAAGGTGAAGAGCAGTTGAATATTGAAGAGTAAGACTCTATATTTCCCTTGCAGGCAGTGGAACGTTCTTCAGAGGGATCAGAAGTTGCCTTCATTGCTCAACTGATGAAAAATCTTTTAATCATCATCTCTCGACCTGCTCGTCTGCTGGAGTGTCTGGTGAGAAACAGTGAACTGCAAATGCGCAAAGTACAATGTAGCCTCTTAATCTTCTACCTATAGCCTGTAGCCTTGTGCCTTTATATGGGCACAGAACCCCTCAGTGACTGCTAATATCCTTATCATTTACAGTAGGGGGTACATTATCCCTTATAATACATGAGTGATACTCAGAGTTCCCTGTATAACTGCAGCCTTGTGCCTTTATATGGGCACAGAACCCCTCAGTGACTGCTAATATCCTTATCATTTACAGTAGGGGGTACATTATCCCTTATAATACATGAGTGATACTCAGAGTTCCCTGTATAACTCAGCCTGCAGCCTTGTGCCTTTATATGGGCACAGAACCCCTCAGTGACTGCTAATATCCTTATCATTTACAGTAGGGGGTACATTATCCCTTATAATACATGAGTGATACTCAGAGTTCCCTGTATAACTCAGCCTGCAGCCTTGTGCCTTTATATGGGCACAGAACCCCTCAGTGACTGCTAATATCCTTATCATTTACAGTAGGGGGTACAGTATCCCTTATAATACATGAGTGATACTCAGAGTTCCCTGTATAACTGCAGCCTTGTGCCTTATCCCTATGGTCACAGTACTGCACAGTGACATATGTTATCCTTGTAGTTTGCCATTGGGGTAGGATGTCCTATGGCACCGATCATTATAAAGCAAGTCCCATACAGGGTGCATGTACATGGAATACAGTACTGTACTCACTACTTGTGTATGTTGTGGGCAGGAATTTAACCCTGAAGAGTTCTATCACATGCTGGAGGTAGCCGAGGACCAGGTGAAAGAAGGAAACTTGAAAAAAGACATACCCCAATACATCCTGAGACAGTTGGGATTAACCAGGGATTCCTTCCCAGGTAACCTACAGAACCCCCTAAACTACCAGTTCATAACATAAGGAGAAGGCGCTAACATGGCCATGTGTTTACCCACCTTACAGAGGTAGCCGCTCCCGAGGAACCAGTGACCCTGGAAGCACAAACCTCAGAAGCAGAGGACAACGTAGAGGTAAGAAAGCAATAGGAACCCACCATGCTCAGCCTTATTGCCTCCATCTTGTACCCATCTCTCATTTCACCTTTCCCCGTCTTTTTTATTTTATAGGCAAAGAGTGGGGCGGCCCATAAACCCATCAGACCACCCGAGGAAAGTGACTTTGAAAATATAAAGCTCATCAGTAACGGAGCCTATGGGTAATATGTACAGTATATTTGGCGGTGCGCTGTCTCTCCAAAATGGGGTCCCAGGGATATATATGGAAAGGTTAATCCTTAATGCCCTACCCTACAACTGTCCCATCAGTCAGCTGCTAGTCCAATGACCTTGAGGCCAGTAGCTCAATTCAAATCTGAAATAACCATGTCTGAATAATCTGGTCTGGTCCAACAGTCTTGGTCCTATACGCAAATGATCAGATGATTCTGCTCGCCCAATGGATACGAGCCCTATATTGGCCATACATGAGAACATTGCCTTATCTGGCCTCCAAGGGTGAGGACCAACTCAGGCTGATCAAGTTATTACAATCTCAGGCCAATACTCATTTCCCATGGGCACCCAAATCACATGACCCGGCAGGAGAGGACCTCATGCACCTCCTGGTGCTGTTCTCAGCCAAAAGATATTGGGCAGTGAGACCATCAGTCAAGATAACTGAACCAAAGCCACAGTTTCAGGCAGTTGTCAGGCCAAACTATGCAGGAGATGTCCCCATTGGTGATGACCTGACCCAATGAGATGATCTCTCTCGCTCTAGAGCGGTGTATTTGGTGCGTCACCGGGAGACGCGGCAACGCTTTGCCATGAAGAAGATCAACAAGCAGAACTTGCGTCTGAGGAAACAAGTCCACCAGGCCTTTGTAGAACGGGACATTCTGACCTTTGCTCAGAACCCCTTTGTGGTCAGCATGTTCTGCTCCTTCCAGACCCGTAGGCACCTCTGTATGGTGATGGAGTATGTGGAAGGTAGGTATGATCGTGCCGCGTTGTACTTCCTTCCTTGTTTCACTACTGTTTGTATGCACCCTGTGTAGCTTGGTCGGCTCCACTCAGGGGTCCAGCTTGCAGCCCTCCAGCTGTTGTTGGGTTGGAATGCTTGACAGTCGGAAGATGGTGGAAGTGGTTGCTTAGCAATAACTTGAGGGTTGCAGGCTGAGCATCCCTAACTCAGATAATGGTGATTTCTTTATTTCAAACTGTTTATACTTTATTTCTCTGATGTCCCTTCTTCTTTACTCTCCTTTCTTCTCTCTTGGTCTCTCTTCCCACCAAAACCTTCCATGTCACTAACGTATCCCCTAATCCCTCTTGCTCCTTCGCACTCCCCCTTTCATGCACTTTATTCCTCCCATGTCCTTCTCTGCTGTCCTTCTTCTCTACCTCCTTCATTCTACTCCTGACTTACTCATTCCTCCCATGCCAACTATTATCTGATGCCCCTTCTTTCATCTTACTACTACTACTTTCTCTGCTTCTCTCTACTCCTATACTGCACATTCAACATTCATTTGATACCACTTGGGATGCCCTTTCTGTCTGTGCTCTTCCTGCTCCTCATACTGGGGTGTCCCTTCTTTATTCTCTCTTCTCACCTACCCATGCCATGTACCCTTCCTTCTTTATTTTCTTTTCTTTGCTCATACTTTTTTTTTTTTGTACTCCCCCTATATTTCTCATTTCTATTTCTCGTTTCTTTATTGTCACTAACATATTCTCTGATGCCCCTTACTCATAAAACTTCTCCTTTTCTTCCACTTTCTTGTCTCTACTACCAACTCCATCTCACAAACTCCCCCCGTCTCTCCTACTTTCTTTTCACACCAATCCCTTCCATCACATTTGTTACCTGATTCCTGCTTTACTCTCCCTCGTTGTGCCATGCACATTCTCCCTCCTTCCCCCCTTATTCTCCCTTTTCTCATTTTCCCATGTTTCCTCCATGCCACCACCCTATTGCCCTCCCTTCTCTCTCCCGCTCTGTTATCCAACCGATTCATTCCATGTCACTAACTAATTCTCTGGTGCCCCTTCCTCCTTTGCTCTCCCTCCTCCTCTTTTCCGCTCCGCTGTCCCACCGACCCCCTCCCTGTCACTAACAGGGGGTGACTGTGCCACCCTACTGAAGCACATTGGTGCTCTCCCATTGGAAATGGCGCGGTTATATTTCGCAGAGACGGTTCTAGCTCTGGAATACCTACATAATTATGGGATTGTGCACCGAGATCTGAAACCGGACAAGTAAGCAGCCCTCTCTGTACATAATGCAGTGTGTAGCTGAATGTGTTTGCAGTGCCCAGTATTGTATTAGATCTCTGTCTATCTGACTTTATATTCAGTTCTGCTGTTTATCCCTGTGCTGCCCCCCCCCACATTATTCTCACTATTATTGTGTCTTGTTATTCACCCCCTCGTCCCTCCCTCCCACCCTGCCTGCCTCCCCCCCTATGCACGGCTCTTTATCGCCCATTCTTCTACACTTAATCTTCACTCTTTGCCTCTGCCCATCACTTCTCTGCTTCACCTTTACTTCTTCCCATGCTCACTCACTTACCTACTGCCCAACACTCCTTCTGCCTGACACACCCACTGCCCAACACTCCTTCTGCCTGACACACCCACTGCCCAACACTCCTTCTGCCTGACACACCCACTGCCCAACACTCCTTCTGCCTGACACACCCACTGCCCAACACTCCTTCTGCCTGACACACCCACTGCCCAACACTCCTTCTGCCTGACACACCCACTGCCCAACACTCCTTCCCCCTGACACACCCACTGCCCAACACTCCTTCTGCCTGACACACCCACTGCCCAACACTCCTTCTGCCTGACACACCCACTGCCCAACACTCCTTCTGCCTGACACACCCACTGCCCAACACTCCTTCTGCCTGACACACCCACTGCCCAACACTCCTTCCCCCTGACACACCCACTGCCCAACACTCCTTCTGCCTGACACACCCACTGCCCAACACTCCTTCCCCCTGACACACCCACTGCCAAACACTCCTTCTGCCTGACACACCCACTGCCCAACACTCCGTCTGCCTGACACACTCACTGCCCAACACTCCTTCTGCTGGACACACCCATTTCCTGACACACCCACTGCCCCGCACACCCACTGTCTAACACACCCACTGTCTAACTTACCCACTGCCTGCCCCACCCACAGCCTGGCACACCCACTGCCTGACATGCCCATGGCTTGACACACCCACTGCCTGACACACCTACAGCCTGGCACACCCACTGGCTGACATGCCCATGGCTTGACACACCCACTGCCTGGCACGCCCACTGACTGCCATGCCCACTGACTGCCACGCCCATGGCTTGACACACCCACAGCCTGACACACCCACTGACTGTATTCATTGTCTCATTCACATGTTCACTCCCTATTTATGTTCATTAATTCCCTTACATAATTCAGTACTCAGACTTTCACTCTTCATTCAGAAACTCATTCACTGCATGTTTTCCTTTTCTCTCTTCACGTTTCCTCCTCACTTTCTGTCTTGTTGTTATTTACTCTCTTCCCTTAGTCTCCTAATCACTTCGATGGGTCACATAAAGCTTACAGATTTCGGCCTGTCCAAGATGGGGCTTATGAACCTCACCACTAATCTCTATGAAGGACACATCGAGAGCGAAGCAAGGGAATTCCTGGACAAGCAGGTATGGGCTTCATTCCTCCACCTCATCCTCTGTGTCACTGTATCATATTCACTGCCTGTCTGTGTCACTGTATCACCCTGCAGTGGGAGGGACAGACTCCATGTCCCATAGCCCCCTCCTGTCTGTGTCACTGTATCACCCTGCAGTGGGAGGGACAGACTCCGTGTCCCATAGCTCCCTCCTGTCTGTGTCACTGTATCACCCTGCAGTGGGAGGGACAGACTCCATGTCCCATAGCCCCCTCCTGCCTGTGTCACTGTATCACCCTGCAGTGGGAGGGGCAGACTCCGTGTCCCATAGCCCCCTCCTGTCTGTGTCACTGTATCACCCTGCAGTGGGAGGGACAGACTCCGTGTCCCATAGCTCCCTCCTGTCTGTGTCACTGTATCACCCTGCAGTGGGAGGGACAGACTCCATGTCCCATAGCCCCCTCCTGCCTGTGTCACTGTATCACCCTGCAGTGGGAGGGACAGACTCCGTGTCCCATAGCTCCCTCCTGTCTGTGTCACTGTATCACCCTGCAGTGGGAGGGACAGACTCCGTGTCCCATAGCTCCCTCCTGTCTGTGTCACTGTGTAGCACACCCTTGGGTGAGACTAATATATATGGGTAACTCCAGCACACTCAGTGACACCCCAATGACTGACCACAATAATGGTAAACAATAAGATCCCTTTTCTTTATTAAGCGTAACAAACAATCAGCAGGGATCTGACTATGATTTAAAATATTAAAGCAAGATATATATGTATAACAATATACCAAAGAACAATAACACAATTTAAATTGCCAATATAAAGTATGCAGAAAATATATATGCTAAATGTTGTAACTTAATTCCCCTGTCACAGTCCCAGATGATTTGTGCACGTTGGGGCCCTTATTGAGTTTAGCTTATTGGCCAATAGCACTGTTCCTTTCATTTGCCGGTTAGCAGTATAACTCTATAAACTTAGCGAAGAAACACTTTCCTTCCAGGTGAGAAATGACTTGGCAGAGTGTATAGTTCAGCAACAGATGGATTAGCTCCTATTGGTTAATAATACACAGTTCCCCAATAGTGTGTGGTGTTGCAGGTTACTCACAGTCTGTGCTCCAAATCACTGTATCCCCTTTAGTAACAGATTGGACACAGGCAGCTCTGCCCTCCAGCATCTGTAATCCCCTGGGCCTCTCTGCAGCCTGTCAGCCTGGGACTCTCCTACCAACAGTAGGCAGCTCCCCCCTGCTCCCTTTCTGGCTAGCACTGATAGCTCTTTTACAGGTGCAAGTCCAGAGCTGGGATAGCAGGGTCAGCTTCTCCCTGTAGCAGCTTCTCCTGGGCCAGGATCCCTGCAGGTGTCTCTCTCCCCTCTGGCAGCTCTCACACTCAGAGCAGGCACAGCAGGTAGGCAACAGGCAGCAGTTTTATCCCTGGCACCCACTTCTCTCCACTTTTTTATAATCCAGGAGGGTGGTCCTCAAAACATTTTGCGCCTTTCCTTATCATTGGTGGATTCAAAGCCCCAGCAAGGTCCTCAGGTCTGCGGCATGCTGGGATATGTAGTCCTGTAAACTGTCTATGCAATTGTTCATGTTTCTTGCTTTAGTTAGGGGTGTTACACTCTCCCCCCACCACAAATCTTGAGTCCTCTCAAGAGCAACCTTATAGAATATAATTGGCAATGCATAATATATGACAGATACATACATGTGTAGGTAACATAACTCAAATTTGTATATCTACAAAGTAAGGACATTGAAAATACACCACAGATCTACACTGGGGTGGGGTGTCACCTGAAGAGTGTGCACTAGAGGGAACATGGGCGTGGGCACTTCTATGGGCCGCAATCACAGTCTTTTCTGTACTATTGCCCAGAGAATCATAAGTAAGTCTTTGAGGTGGTCTGATTACTCTGGGTTCTCTAGTGTTAAACACTCTTGACTCTATATGTTCTTCATCACAGTCAACTCTGGAGCCAACATCTGTATCAGTCTCTAGTGTAGGCGATAGGTTGTCTGAAAGTTCATGTACAGATTCATTTCCATTTGTGATAGATGTGTCAGGAGCAACCTCTGAAACCTGGAAAGGCACATCATCCAGATTTTCTGGAATAAACTCTGGAGCATTTACATTTAATTCTGTAGTGGCTTCCTCACTATTAAAAGCAGGTCTCTCTGAGTCTGTTTCACCGAAGAAATAGTTTAAGCCCCATTCCTCCTCTTCAGATTCATCTTCACTTGAATAGATGTGACAGTCAGCCCTGGGTACAGTAGGGGTTTGACTCTGAATTCTCTTTGACCTTCTGGGTCTGGTGTTTTTGGAAGGTTTATCATCTACGGATCTGGGCTCTCTTACGGTTGGGCCAATAGGAAGTAGATGGTTCCTATGCCATGTTTTAATAGGATGATTCTTTCCTTCAGGCCTGATCTGATATACTGGAATGTTTGGAAGTTGAGAACAAATTATATAAGGTTGCGATCCCCATCTGTCAGCTAGTTTGTGTTTTCCTGGTATCCCCAGATTTCTTAGGATAACTCTGTCTCCAGGCTGTAAGTCATGGAATTTCACTTTCTGGTCATACCGGGCTTTATTTTGCTGATTTCTATTCCCTGATGCTACTTGAGCCTTCTCAAAGGCCTGTTGCAGGTTTCTTTTTAGTCTCTCCACATAACTTTGGTGTGATTTAACAGGGGTATCATCCGCAGTAACTCCAAAGGCCATATCCACAGGAAGTCTAGCTTCACGCCCAAACATTAAGAAGTAAGGTGAGTAGCCAGTGGCATCATGCTTAGTGCTATTGTATGCATGCACTAGGGTTGCCACATGATGGCTCCAATGTGTTTTCTGTTCTGATGTTAGGGTACCCAGCATATCTAACAAAGTTCTGTTAAACCTTTCAGGCTGTGGGTCCCCCTGTGGGTGGTACGGAGTTGTTCTGGATTTCTGCACTCCCAGTAGCAGTAACAGTTCATGGACAAGTTTACTTTCAAAGTCTCTGCCTTGATCCGAATGTATTCTATGTGGTAGCCCATAATGAACAAAGAATTTTTCAAAAAGCACTTTAGCTACTGTGATAGCCCGTTGATCTTTGGTTGGAAATGCTTGAGCATACCTAGTGAAATGATCTGTGATTACTAGGATGTTGCTGATGCCACCTTTATCTGGCTCAAGTGATAAAAAGTCAATACACACAAGGTCCATGGGCCCTTGACTTTCAATGTGACCCATAGGGGCATTCCGGGTTGGTAAAGTCTTTCTCTGTATACACCGTAAACAGGACCTGCAGTAATCTTCCACATCTTGCTTCATGCAAGGCCAGTAGAAGCGGTCTCTTACTAGTCCTAAAGTCTTTTCATAACCCAAATGACCATGTTCATCATGTAATGACACAAGGACACTTTCTCTGTGTTTTTCTGGGAGCAGTAACTGCCATTTCTCTTGGTTTTGTTTATTGGGGGCCCTTCTATAGACCATCCCATCTCTCAATGTTAGTCTTTCCCATTCCTTTATCAAAAGTTTAGCAAGGGGATGAGAGTCAGTTTTGAGTACTTCTACTTGTCTCTTTTTAAGAGCTTCCACGGCTACTTAACAGAGAAGGTCATCTCTTTGATCCCTTATTATATCTTCTTTAGAGAGAGGTGGTAGTGAGGTAGCCTGAATAGAGGTAATATTGCAGTAGAGTAACGGAACTCCCTCCAACTTGACGCCTATGTTCTCAGCCATGCTACCTGTTCGACATTCATAGGACACTGCTGAACACACAGTCTTTACACCTGGAGCAGGGATTTCAACCCATTCATCATCAGGGTGTAGGGCCTCATGAGGCCGTCTGGACAACCCGTCAGCATCTCCGTTACTGCGACCAGGACGGTAGCGTAGGCTAAATGTATAATTAGCTAAGGCAGCTAGCCATCTGTGCCCTGTTGCATCCAGTTTAGCTGTTGTTAAGATATACGTTAGAGGGTTGTTGTCTGTCTGGACCTCAAATTCAGTGCCATACAAGTAGTCATGGAGTTTATCAACCACTGCCCATTTTAAAGCAAGGAACTCTAGCTTATGCGCAGGATAATTCTTTTCTGCAGGGGATAAGCTTCTGCTGATAAATGCAACTGGCCTCAACAATGTTTCATGCTCTTGGTATAGCACACCTCCTAAGCCATCTCTACTGGCATCAATGTGAAGAGTATATGGCTTACTGGGATCAGCATAGGCCAGGACTGGGGCATGAGTGAGGCAATACTTTAACTGATTAAATGCTCTGTCACATTCTTCTGTCCACTTCTCCTCTATGGATTCCTTTGTCCACCCTGGAGTTGTTGATTTTCTTATCGCCCTGGTTTTGTCTTCACTCTCTTGGTCTGGGTCGATCTGCAGAAGCTGATTGAGAGGTTTAGCCACTTTGGAGAACCCTTCTACAAATCGTCTGTAATATCCGCAGAATCCAAGGAAAGAACGTAACTCAGTAGAGGTTCTGGGTTTTGGCCAGGTGGACACAGCCTCTATTTTACTGGGATCAGTAGAAATTCCAGCTGCAGACACCACATGTCCTATGTAGGTCACGGAAGGCTGACAAAATTGACATTTGTCCAGTGATAGCTTCAGGCCTTCCTTCTGGAGCCGATCAAGAACTTTCATCAACCTTTCTTCATGTTCTTCCAAAGTTCTTCCAAATACAATTAAATCATCCAGGTACACCAACACTTCTAGTAGGTGCATGTCT
Organism: Xenopus tropicalis; assembly: GCF_000004195.4. Classification (NCBI taxonomy): domain Eukaryota; kingdom Metazoa; phylum Chordata; class Amphibia; order Anura; family Pipidae; genus Xenopus; species Xenopus tropicalis. The sequence goes on along the minus strand of NC_030679.2, from coordinate 140,255,102 downwards.
CCCACAGTACGCTCCATAAGCCTTTGGAAGGTTGCTGGTGCTCCACAAATACCTTGCGGCATCCGTTCAAATTCATAGAATCCAAGAGGGCATATAAAAGCAGTTTTCTCTTTATCATCTGGATGCATTGGTATTTGGTAATATCCACTTCTAAGGTCCAATACACTAAACCACTTGCTTCCTACAAGACAATTCAGGACCTCCTCTATCCGAGGGGTAGTGTATTGGTCTGGTATGGTGCGCCGATTCAGAGTTCGGTAATCCACACACATTCGGATGGACCCATTCTTTTTACGCACCACCACGATTGGGGAAGCATATGGGCTTCTTGATGCCTTGATGATCCCTGCTGCCTTCAGCTCTTCTAGGTGTTTCCTTAAATCTTCCAGGTCACCTGGAGCTATGCGCCGAGACCTCTCTCTGAAGGGCCTATCTTCCTTGAGACGAATCCTGTGTTGAGTGCTATTAGAGCAGCCCATATCCAGGTCACTTCTGGAGAACACTTGACTTTTTTCAAGCAGCTGAATCTGCAATCGGTTTCTCCAATCTTCTGGGATAGGTGAGTCGCCAAATTTGAAATCTTCTGGCTTTAACTCCCAGACATCTGAAGTTAGGTTAGTGTCAGGGATAGGGCAAACTGAATGGACTCTACCCAGCAGGGCATGGGGACGTAGTATAGCTGGTACACTGGTCGTATTCTTGAGTCCTACTCTTATGTTTCCCTTTTTGCGTTTTAAGCATTCCGCTGGCAAAGCTTCTGGAATAAGTTCAACTCCAAGAGGCAAGTCAACACCTTGTTCACCTTCAATCATGAGGTCAGGGACTGAGTCCTCCCAGCACATCTTTACCCGAGCATTCAAGCATTTTATTTGCCCAGGAGGTATTACTTGTTCTCTTCTCTGTATAAACCATACATTTCCCACACATTCTTTTGGTTCCCGCTTCTGTTTGTGCCTGGAGACCAGTATGGACTGCAGCATGGGGTGAATGTTGACTTTCTTAAAATCCAGTCTTTGTCTTGAGTCTAACAGGCCAGCAAGCATTCGCTTAATCAGATCAGTGTTGGTGCCTACCACTATGGAAGTCTTAGATCCTCCTGGTCTAGGGCACACTAGAGCCAATGCTTCAAAAGTCTCTTTAGATCCGGTCACTGAAGGTGGAAATTCCAACTTGATATTAATATAGCCATCATAAGGGAACTTTGTATCACCTAGGCCCCATAATTCAAGGTTTTCTATTTTTTCCAAAGGGATGTAGCTCAGGTATTTCTTGTAGAAATCTTGGAATAGTATAGTCACTTGAGCCCCACTGTCTAATAGAGCATCTCCGTAGATTCCTTCAATCTGGACTGGAACAACTGGAGATGGACCTGCCAGCCCTTTAGGTAATTCAGGTCCCCGCCATGTGCAAGCTTCTCTAACCCCTTTCTGGGTACGGGGAGGAAATTGTCCTTTGAGCTTTTCCATACTGGTATGGTATAATGCACCTTCTGTTGGCATCTTTCTTACTTGGGTTTTGGAGGCCTCCTCGCCATTGTCTACCCATTGTTTAAATCTATTGGAGCTTCTTTTAGGCGGGCTTCCAGTTTGCTCCTTCACTGGGGCCCTCTGAAGTTTCCCTGAGCCTTCCCTTTCTCTTTAGCCAGAAGTTTTGCTATTACCTTCTGGGCATTTTCAGCATTTCGGCACTGCCTCTTGTAATGGCCATCTTCACCACACCGATGACAGAATCCCAGTACTCCTTTTGTCCTATTTAGGTGAGGGGGCCCAGGTGCTGGGGTATTCTCATATGTGGGTTGACAATCTTGAGCCTGGCTCGAGATAGGCTTCTCACAGCATACAATATCTGACCTGCACTTAGTGTCTTTTTCTAATGCAGCCAGTTGAATTTTGGCTATCCTTTCAACCATCTCGCTCAGAGCATCCAGCCGGATGTGTATCTCACTTTGCTCTGGGGCTATAGCTCCAGTACTTGCTTGAACACTTCGGGTGGCTTCCCTTCCTGGTTCCAAGTTATTTGAAGTCATGCTTTTACTGGTAGGCAGTAACTTGGCTTCCATAAGGGCCTCTTCCTCCCGTACTTGTTTGATTAGTTGGGGGTAAGTGGGGACTGCACGGTCTTCCTTTGGCATCCTTAGCTTCCACATGATGGGATCATTCGGTTGAGCACCTTTCAGGATTTGCTTTACTCTAAGCTGGTCAGCCATATAGGGATCCATTCCTTTCTTTAATATTATATGGTGCAGTATCTTCTCTAGCCGTGGGATATAATTGGACATCCTTTCATCTTTCTCTTGGTAGGTGTGTTCAAACTGATACATGAGATCAGCCACATTCTCAGTTCGGCCATACACATCATGTAAAGCTTGCAAGTAATCAGAGGCACAACAATCCCTTTTGCTCTGCTTCAGGGCCCGAATTACATCCGCAGCTGGACCCCTCAAACTCTCAGTGATTCTCTGTTTCTTCTGTGACTCTGGAACATCCCATTCTTCAAGGGCTTGGGTGGCTTGATCCATCCAGGCTTCAAAGTCATCTTCCCCTTCTGGCGTGGGTTGTTTTCCTGAGAAAATGTGTAGTTTTCTGTATCCAAACCCGCTGTGAGGCTGTACAGGCCGAACACACTTCTCTACTAAGTTTCCTAGTGCAGTAAGGATATCTGCCCCAATGGCAGCAGGGGGCCCACATGGATTTGCTGAGAGGGATGGGTTACTAACTTCTTTGTTTCTGGCTGCTGGATGTTCAACATCTCCTTCTGGTGTGATAACTGAAACTGGTGAAGCAGGTACAATCAAGTTACACTGATATTTCTCACTGCCGAATGTCATCATGAATGGCACATCATCAGGATTGATAGGATCCTCCATTTGCAGCAAAATACATGTCTTTACATCCTTGTTATCTGTTTTCCTATCAACTATCAGGCAGCGGCCAAAAGGTGACATTTCATCCATTAGCTGGTAAATCTGCCTTGAATTTAGGTTTGTCTCTGCTATTATCAGAGCTAGGCAATACGTGGGGTTTGCCTGACGGTCATGACACCAGTCTAGCACGGCTTGTGGCTCCATCTTCGCTTCTTATGGCAGGATGCTATACAACTGGTGAAAAGGGGCGGAGTCAGTGATGTGGGTGAAGTAATCCCGGACGAGCCCCCAAATGTAGCACACCCTTGGGTGAGACTAATATATATGGGTAACTCCAGCACACTCAGTGACACCCCAATGACTGACCACAATAATGGTAAACAATAAGATCCCTTTTCTTTATTAAGCGTAACAAACAATCAGCAGGGATCTGACTATGATTTAAAATATTAAAGCAAGATATATATGTATAACAATATACCAAAGAACAATAACACAATTTAAATTGCCAATATAAAGTATGCAGAAAATATATATGCTAAATGTTGTAACTTAATTCCCCTGTCACAGTCCCAGATGATTTGTGCACGTTGGGGCCCTTATTGAGTTTAGCTTATTGGCCAATAGCACTGTTCCTTTCATTTGCCGGTTAGCAGTATAACTCTATAAACTTAGCGAAGAAACACTTTCCTTCCAGGTGAGAAATGACTTGGCAGAGTGTATAGTTCAGCAACAGATGGATTAGCTCCTATTGGTTAATAATACACAGTTCCCCAATAGTGTGTGGTGTTGCAGGTTACTCACAGTCTGTGCTCCAAATCACTGTATCCCCTTTAGTAACAGATTGGACACAGGCAGCTCTGCCCTCCAGCATCTGTAATCCCCTGGGCCTCTCTGCAGCCTGTCAGCCTGGGACTCTCCTACCAACAGTAGGCAGCTCCCCCCTGCTCCCTTTCTGGCTAGCACTGATAGCTCTTTTACAGGTGCAAGTCCAGAGCTGGGATAGCAGGGTCAGCTTCTCCCTGTAGCAGCTTCTCCTGGGCCAGGATCCCTGCAGGTGTCTCTCTCCCCTCTGGCAGCTCTCACACTCAGAGCAGGCACAGCAGGTAGGCAACAGGCAGCAGTTTTATCCCTGGCACCCACTTCTCTCCACTTTTTTATAATCCAGGAGGGTGGTCCTCAAAACATTTTGCGCCTTTCCTTATCATTGGTGGATTCAAAGCCCCAGCAAGGTCCTCAGGTCTGCGGCATGCTGGGATATGTAGTCCTGTAAACTGTCTATGCAATTGTTCATGTTTCTTGCTTTAGTTAGGGGTGTTACAACTGTATCACCCTGCAGTGGGAGGGACAGACTCCGTGTCCCATAGCCCCCTACTGTCTGTGTCACTGTATCACCCTGCAATGGGAGGGACGGACTCCATGTCACATAGCCCCCTCCTGTCTGTGTCACTGTATCACCCTGCAGTGGGAGGGACAGACTCCGTGTCCCATAGCCCCCTCCTGTCTGTGTCACTGTATCACCCTGCAGTGGGAGGGACAGACTCCGTGTCCCATAGCCCCCTACTGTCTGTGTCACTGTATCACCCTGCAGTGGGAGGGGCAGACTCCATGTCCTATAGCCCCCTCCTGTCTGTGTCACTGTATCACCCTGCAGTGGGAGGGGCAGACTCCGTGTCCCATAGCCCCCTCCTGTCTGTGTCACTGTATCACCCTGCAGTGGGAGGGGCAGACTCCGTGTCCCATAGCCCCCTCCTGTCTGTGTCACTGTATCACCCTGCAGTGGGAGGGACAGACTCCGTGTCCCATAGCCCCCTCCTGTCTGTGTCACTGTATCACCCTGCAGTGGGAGGGGCAGACTCCGTGTCCCATAGCCCCCTCCTGTCTGTGTCACTGTATCACCCTGCAGTGGGAGGGACAGACTCCATGTCCCATAGCCCCCTCCTGTCTGTGTCACTGTATCACCCTGCAGTGGGAGGGGCAGACTCCATGTCCCATAGCTCCCTCCTGTCTGTGTCACTGTATCACCCTGCAGTGGGAGGGACAGACTCCGTGTCCCATAGCCCCCTCCTGTCTGTGTCACTGTATCACCCTGCAGTGGGAGGGACAGACTCCGTGTCCCATAGCCCCCTCCTGTCTGTGTCACTGTATCACCCTGCAGTGGGAGGGACATACTCCATGTCCCATAGCTCCCTCCTGTCTGTGTCACTGTATCACCCTGCAGTGGGAGGGGCAGACTCTGTGTCCCATAGCCCCCTCCTGTCTGTGTCACTGTATCACCCTGCAGTGGGAGGGACAGACTCCATGTCCCATAGCCCCCTCCTGTCTGTGTCACTGTATCACCCTGCAGTGGGAGGGACAGACTCCATGTCCCATAGCTCCCTCCTGTCTGTGTCACTGTATCACCCTGCAGTGGGAGGGACAGACTCCGTGTCCCATAGCCCCCTCCTGTCTGTATCACTGTATCATCCTGCAGTGGGAGGGGCAGACTCCGTGTCCCATAGCTCCCTCGTGTCTGTGTCACTGTGTCACCCTGCAGTGGGAGGGGCAGACTCCGTGTCCCATAGCCCCCTCCTGTCTGTGTCACTGTATCACCCTGCAGTGGGAGGGGCAGACTCCGTGTTTCATAGCCCCCTCCTGTCTGTGTCACTGTATCACCCTGCAGTGGGAGGGGCAGACGCCATGTCCCATAGCCCCTTCCTGTCTGTGTCACGGTATCACCCTGCAGTGGGAGGGGCAGACTCCATGTCCCATAGCTCCCTCCTGTCTGTGTCACTGTATCACCCTGCAGTGGGAGGGGCAGACTCCATGTCCCACATAGTTACAGCCCCCATATTCTTTGCAGGTCTGTGGAACCCCTGAATACATCGCACCGGAGGTTATCCTTAGACAAGGTTACGGGAAGCCAGTGGACTGGTGGGCGATGGGCATAATTCTGTATGAGTTCCTGGTTGGTTGCGTGCCATTTTTTGGAGACACCCCAGAGGAGCTGTTTGGTCAGGTGATCAGTGGTAAGAATGCCCACTCTTTATTATATCTACCCCTTCCCTGTCCCCGAGCCCCTATTTTGCCCTGATGGGCTCATGAATATAAGTAGCCAGGGTGCATATTCTGAGGATATGTTGTCTAAAGGGGAACTTCATCTTTCTTCTTTTTAATTGCATATTGCTCTCCTCTGGAATTACCCTTTGTAAAGAATATATTTTTCAGATTGTACCAGATGTTGCAGTGACGTGTGCTTAAAGCTATGCATTTCCATTTACTCCCATCCTATAGATGACATTGTGTGGCCAGAAGCAGAGGAAGCTCTACCCGCCGATGCCCAAAATCTCATCTCCTGCCTCCTGCAGACAGATCCCTTACAAAGGCTTGGAACAGGTCAGTCAGTAACATGAAACTGAATGCAACCATATGAGCACAGGCCAGTAAGTCTGACACCCGTGATCTTAAAACCTAATAAATTTGTGGTGTAGTCTCTCAGATTTGCCCAGAAATCAAGCATTTGAGCATTTCTGGCCACATTCGTCATGACTAAAGGTCCCCATACACAAACTGATTGTAGCTGCCGATATCAGTCCCTTGAACCGATTCGGCAGCTTATTGGCCCGTGTAGGGGCAGAAACGACTGCCATACCCAACCGATATCTGGCCTGAAATTGGCCAGATATCGATCAGGCAGGTTAAAAGATTCAGTCAGATCGGGGACCGCACCGACTGTGCCATTGCCGCCGTTAGAATTCGATCATTTGCCCCATATCGCCCACCCGTAGGTGGGGATATCGGGAGAAGATCCGCTCGTTTGGCGACCTCGCTAAGTGAGCGGATCTTTACGTGTATGGCCACCCTAATTGTAATTATAGCAACCAATCAACAGGTCACCTCTACTGCTCTGTTGTTTGAAAGCAAACATCTGATTGGTTGCTGTCTAGACCCTTAACCCTTTGCCTCAGGCACCACATTTACTCTGAAATCTGCCCCACATTCTATATAGAAGCTATAGTGAAGGCTTATTAGAGTCTGGTTACTAAGAGGGACTTTATCCTTTACATTTATAAATGCCACCCTTTCTAATCTGTCATATTAATCCCACCCTTTCTTTATGTCACTGATCCAGGGGGAGCCATTGAGGTGAAAATTCACAGATTTTTCACTGATTTGGACTGGAATGGATTGCTCAGGCAGAAAGCTGAATTCATCCCTCACTTGGAGGCAGAAGATGATACCAGTTACTTTGACAGTAAGTGCAGCAAAACATCACTTTAATGTTCATTATATGTTAGATTTGTGCCCCCCACCCCCAAACTGTTGACCCTGGGGAACCCAAGCCTGCAAGAGTGGGCGGAGGGGGGAAATGAACAAATCTGAAGGACGACTGGACCTATGGCATTCCAACCACCCGGTGCCCACAGGGAGACCCTACAGAACAGTGTTATGGCCACGTGTTCCCCCCACACTGCACTCTATATGCCTCGCCGTGGCGCTTCTGAGTTACTACCACTAGCAGTGGCCACAGGCGGATGGGGGCCTTTTGACCCAAACAAACACCCCATGTGCCGTAGCCTGAGCAAACACTGATACATTACCTTTCTGTATTCAGCTCGATCGGATCGGTACCAGCACATTAATTCCTACGATGAGGATGATACCAATGATGAAGACTCGGTGGAGATCAGGCAGTTCTCATCCTGCACCCCAAGATTTAGTAAGGTATAGTACACCCCCCCCCCATAGGTAAGCACCGTGAGTAGCCCTCTGCCTACCATATATCCCTGGGAAAAATCTCCCACCAGAGCTCTGTGGCTCCTCCCTGTCCAGCTGTCCAGCTACTCCTATTGGCTGACTCTCCCCTACAACCTGCATTATAGAAATGTAGATCAGGGCTGTCCAGCTGGAGGCCTTCAGGCTGGATACGGTCCTCCAACCTCTCCCCCCCCCAGGTCCACTGCCAGATTTACACAGGAGTTTCTGGCAGCAACTTGGGAAGTTTTTTTATATATAAAGCTGTATATATTTTCAAATTAAACATGAAACCTAAGTTCATTATTTTATTAAGACATCCATACCCATTATAAAAGCATTTAAAAATCCCAGCTGTCAATCATATATTACCTGCTCCGCCTCTATGCCATAGAGGCGGGGCAGACAGTTACTTTCACTTTCTATTCAGAACTTCAGCCCTCCTTACTCTCCCCTCCCTCCCCACCATCTAATTGTGTAACCTGTACATGGGGATGGGCATTGGCTCATTCTGCCACATACACAAGATTTTGGGGTGATACAAAGCTTGCTGTGATAGCAGTGTCGACAAAATGGCGCCTGAGGTCCACCCATCCCTAAGCACAGGCCTTGAGGTGCCTATATATAAATACAGCCCCGCCTACAACATCTATGCCTACCCTGTAAGTGTCGGTATCTTGCTTATGGCAGGTGTATAGTAGTATGGAGCAGCTCTCCCAGCTGGAGCAGAAACCCCCCACTCCTCCTAGAGACACCAACAAACAAGAAAGGTCTGAGAAGACGACCAAGAGAGAGACGTTGGGGGGCGTCACCCTTCGAGACCGCTGCTGGAGGACCGTGTCTCCTGAAATGTGAGTAACGAATGTGACTGCCGCGGACCGCCCCACTGTGTCCAGTCATTTTCACAGAGTACTGGGGCAAGGGATCCTGCGGGGGGGAACAATTGTTTCACTTTGTGCAGAGCTCCCCGAGGTTCCCACAGATCGGGGGCCACAATACATTTCCACGTGAAGGATAACTAGGGTGACACTAATTTTTTGGAACCTAATGGGTTAAGGGGTGCTGTAACCCAACTACAAATGGGAACTTGAACCAAAAATATCTGTACCCACTGAAACATGGCCACTTCTACTTCCCACTTTTTGATGCCTACAAGGGCACTTTGGCCCATACTGCAGAGCGTATCTGTCCCGGTGTACTTCATCTTTAGTTTTTAGTGTAGAGAGCACTATTACATAGTAACATAGTAAGTTAGGTTGAAAAAAGACGTATGTCCATCAGGTTCAACCATAATGCCTATATATAATCTGCCTAACTGCCAGTTGATCCCGAGGAAGGCAAAAACCCCATCTGAAGCCTCTCTAATTTGCCGCACTTTTGCTCTTCTGCACCTCCTTCTTGCGCCCCCTTACCGAATCATTACCCCTTGTCTGAGCGAGTTAGCGGCAGACACAGACAGAGACAAGGACCTGTTCTGATGATGAGCCATTTTACTAAGGGATCATAGGATTCACAGTGCACACAAACAAGCCAAGGCACACATACATGCTAGGCCCCATCAGCCAATGAATGGGCAGAGTACTGCCTTTTGCTCCCATACTACTTCCTGTTACAGTTAGAGCTGCATCACTTCCTGTCAGCTGATCTCTGAGGGAGCACACAGCCCATCACTAAATGGCGGCTCAAGGGAAAGGATGTAAAAGGGCAATATTTACTGATATATATATTCCAGTTTGGTGAGATTCTTTAATAGGTCACTTAACATGATATAAACTATTAGTTGGTCAAGTATTCATTCTGGGGGTGTAGTTTTCCTTTAAAGGAGACATATAGGATGAACAAATAACAATTCTAACCCTGTAGGCAATTATGAATAATATACGGTGTTGATTTAACTTTGGGCTAAAAATTAATCCTATCTGTAACAATGGCCCCTTTATTGGCGCTCCCTATAGATCCTCTCAGGTCCCTGTCTGTGTCAAATGAGGGGTGGGCGTGTCCTAATGGTCCCTGCCAGAAGCACAGTAGGAGGGGAGTAGCCAATCACAGCCCTGCAGTCACACAAGCACAGACAGGCTTCAGTTCCCTATCAGGTCAGCCTAGCTGCTGATTGGTTCCTATCCAACAGCGCAGTGTGCTGAGTGCTGCCGGCCCCCCTCCACAGTCTGGGAAAGGAGCAGCAGGAAGTAAAACAGATGGGCGGGGCTAGTGGGGTTTCTGGAGAAATTTTACAATAAATCCGCCCCAAACACTACTTTTTCAAGCTCATTCCTTCTATATATAGATGAGCACACAATATGTCCCCTTTAGAGTTATGTGCCCCCTTCTCCTTTGGGAGCTCTGGTAAGTTGCCCCCAGGGCTATGAAACAGGTGGGGAGATCCTTGCCTTACTGCTTTCTCCTCCCTCTCGCCCATGTATATATTTTATACACTCTGAGAATGAGATTTATCCGTAAGTCGTTCATGTACGGCGCATCTGTTGCAGGAAACAATTCTCCGATGCGGCAGACGCAGAATCCAGCCCCCCCTTGGCTGCCCGGCGGCGCTTTTCTGCCTTAGTGGACCCGACCCGCTATACGTCTCCCCTGGAGTATGAGGTGGAGTACAGAGTGAGGGGAAGCAGCGGGCCGCTGCCCGCCCAAAGCAAGATCCCTCTGGGAGA